>NC_140700.1:4453510-5844015 GCF_054131305.1 Coturnix japonica
TAATTGTTCCTCTGCCTATTCTATTATTCCAAGGTCTAGAAGGAAAACGGGCTGCAGAGGGTGTTTTTAATTATTGTGTGATTGTCCTGAAGGACAATAGCAGAGTCTTTTAAACTGCCTTCCTTTTGGCCATGTAATGAAGCCGAGCTGGTGCCAACGTGTGGCTCTGGGCCATGCATGATGCCTCACACCACCAAGGATGCGTTTGCTGGGGTTCCCAGCTGGGTTGGGTTCATGGGGCTGTGTTCACAATTTCTCAGCCCTCGTCCCATTTGTGTCACTCTCTCCTTCAGAGAAGGAGCTAAGGGCAGTTTGCTTCGGAAAATTACAATTATGTTATTGATTGGGTAAAAAGGAACTGTTTTATTAGGCGTTACCACTCTGAATGTGATTCCTTTTTCCTTACAAATAGCCTATTACATGCTCACAGACCACCCACACGTTTTGCTGCTATTACATTTGCCCTGCAATCTTTCATGCCAGTTGACTTTTCATTTCCAAATCCCTTTTTTACATTAAACACAGACCCACAAGCTCTGTCCCATTTTCTTTAAAAGAAATCATAAGCCCGTGCCAGAAATGACTTGAGGTGTTCTTCAGAATCTGTAAACAGCACTGTGGTCCTATGGGAAACATCACTAAGCTCTGGGCTGAATGCATCAAGCAGTTCCCAGCTTAGGCTCTGGCAGTGCATTTACCTGGCAGGTCCTGCAAGCACACAGGTAAGGAGGGCTCCTGTGCTGTGGAGGCTGAGCAAAGGGTCTGGACTCCAGCCATGGCAATAATTAGTTGTGTTGATGGAGGAGCAGAGGATTTCGTGGCCACACCATGTAGTTTCTATCCACCTCCTGATCCTGTTTCAAGTGCTGCCTCTCACCAGCTGCTGAGAAGGTGCAAGAAATACTAAGTAGGCAATTCAGGCATTGGAAAGATGTATTTCCCACTGAAGCATATTGGACATAAAAGCAGAACAGCTTTTAATTAAAATTTCTTCCCCCAGCCATGTAGGGCCCAAACAATGAGCAGGAACAAAAACTTCCAGCACTCTTCTCCTATGAGGAAGAAGAGTCTTTGGAGTGGAATGGAAGGCACAGGTGCAAGCTATGCATGGCAGCACTGGGGCTCACAGTGAAGGAACACTCATTTGGTTCTGCTGGAACCCATCTCCTTTGCCCAGCCATCATGTAGCTCTGCGTGTGCCAGGGCCACATAGCAAAGTGAAGGGTGGGATGGAAGGAAAGATGCCATCCAGCTCCATGCCAGTTGAGTTTCCATTCCATGTAAATCAATGCAGACACCAAAAGAGATGGCTGAGAATGGTCCTGGCTGTTGAAAGACACGGGATTTGGTCGGAGGGTAGGTGGGAAAAAGAGATGCTGAACTGCAACTGCAGGAAGAGAAATGGGAAGCATTTGGCAGCACGGCCACTTCCAATGTAGCCATGAGCATGACAGTATGAACAGCTCTGCAAACAGACATCCTTCATGATAGGGTGGGTGTCATTCCTGATGACTGGTATTCATCTAAAAGCTAATTTTATGGCATAGAAGTATGAGAGGGCAGCTCTGCTTCTCTGTTTTTCTTGGGAAGGTTTGTACTCACAGTGCAGAGCTATTGATATTTGTATTATTAAAGCAGTGCGTTGAGTAGTTTATTGGGAATGAAAATTCCTTAAGTTTGTATTTGCCTTTTTAGTTTGAAAGGCTTTGACCTGACACGTAGCTAGCTGGCAGATAAACGCTGCCTGCCTTTCCAGATATATTTAGACAGAAGACATCTGCTTCTGTGCAGCCGAGCTGTCCCGCTGGGCATGGTGGGTGCTGCAGTGCTGCTGAGCCATGCAGCATGTGCCTGCACCTCTGGGCTCAGGCTTCAGTGCAGGAGCCAGTTGCCAAGCACTCATCCCTGCTCACACTCTTGGTTTGCCATCTGGTCACCCTTGAGATGCCCCCTCCACCCCTGAGATGGGATTGTTCACAGTCTGTGCCTGGGGTCTGAGGGAAGAAGCATCTTTGTGCATACCCAGGCACAGCACAGGTATGGCAGGTTCCTTGAAGCACCTTAAGTGCAAATATAGAGCATCCAGGATGATGGGGGAGCTGACAGAGGATGTTGCCCACACTGAGGGACTGCAGCTGTGCAGCACAAAGGGAAGGCCATTGGGATGAAGGAGCTGTGTCAGAGTTACACACAGCATCCCTCCTTCTGGGTTGTTTCAGTTTATCTGCTGTTGGCAATGCCAACGGGAGGGCTGCTCATGCATTCTGTGCTCACAAGGCAGCATCAAGCCCTGGCTCTGCTCAGAACCCAGCAGACCTCACTCTTGATGAAGCTTTGGGCAGCCACCGTGCTTTCCTGTCACTCCATCTGTCCTGGCCCTGCTCTGCCAGCTCAGTCCTTTACACAAAGAGCCTTCAGGAGAGGTAGCTGTGATCCCAGTAACAGCTCTCTGTGGGCAGCACTGAGTGCTCGCCATCAGTGCAGAAGGAGCCAGGATCCTGGAGCAGACCTGGAAGGTGTTGCCTCCATCACCAGCCCAACATGGCAGCATCAGGTGCCAGCACACAGCACTGCTCTGTGACATTGCCCTCTGCCGGGGTTACTTGAAGATGAAGTGCCAAAGAGTGATGCTCTCACATTGTGAAGATGTTGAACCCCTTGGCTTTAATTGTCCCCCTGCACAGCCCGTGCCTGGTGCTGGTGTTCCCTCTGCATATTATACAATTACATGGGAATTAATTTGAAAAAGCTCCTTCTCTTATTTGTGACTTCAGTCTCCCTCGGGGTAAGAGAAATGTTCAAACCAATTACTGCTCACCCAGGAATCGCTCCACCAGTTCCTTCCCACATGGATACTATTGGTTAAGTAACAGTGCTGCTGTTTGGGTCTGGTTTGTGTGAAGAGCATCCATTACATTAAAACTCAAGGACTCATTGGGCACAAAAGACTTCAGACTCTTGTTTTCTCCCAGCCTTTCCCCCCTCCTTTTGGTCATACAGTGCTGTTGGTCCCTGCTGCTTTTTTCTCTAAACACACGTGGTGTTTTATTCTCTTTAATCAAACGTGCTATTTCAGATCGCTTTATTTTCTGGACCCATATAACTGACAGAGATGTACTGTCTGTCTCCCAGCCATCAGGATTCATGCTTGTGTGCTGTGACGTTTGCTTTTAGTGCACTCATAAAAGCTCAGGACAAGTCAGAGTGGAGCAGTCCTGGGGCTCAGCAGCTCCATCCATCACAGCTGCAGGGCTCAGCATCACTGCTCATCTTCATGCCATGGGCTTTCTTCTCAAGATACGCTTTTATCTTCGTAGCATCATATAAGGTATTAAAGCTTTCATCGATGGAATGCAGATGCTATTTACACGGGATCAGCAAGAAATACACTTTTCACCCTAAATCATATTGCTTCGAAAATATACTGATCCCAAGAGCAGCAAGATTCATAGCAGTTGATCCACAGACACCTTCCACTGTTGTGCAAAGTGATGGATGGGATGGGGGATGCGGTGGGTGCTTCTTTCAGCTGCTGCAGGGGGGCTGAGCTCAGACTGTGATGCTGTGCAGTGCATGGGAATCCCTGGGCAGTGGTGCTGGGGGTCTGCAGCAGAATGGGAGGGGGGGCAGCTTGCAGTGCAGTCTGAGATGCAGAATGGGAAGGAAAAATTGGAAGCGCCGACCCCCTGTAATTGTGAAACTTGTTTGACTGTTTCTTTCTCTTTGTTTCACCAAGGGGAAATTTATGAGACGTCAGAAGCCATTAATGTTGTTGATGCTGGAGGAGCAACGAGGCTCCAAGAAATGGAAAAATAACAGAGAGGCGGAGGTGGCTGCCTGAGGGCAAACTTGTTAGCTCTGATCGTGCTGCTGTGAGGTGGGTGGGATGGGGATGAGGGGCAGAGGGCAGGGCTGGGGGTGCTGACAGCATTCAGGGACCCGATAATGCTCCAGGCAGTGAATGGGAAACAGCAGTGCCCATCTGAGCAGGGGAAGGTGCCTCTATTCCCAAAGCAAAGACATGGGGAGCAGAGTGAGGGGAAGATGTGGCGCACATCGGGCTCACTGAGCATCTGGTTGGGAGCTTTGTAAATCATTAACGTCCCTCTGAACGTGAAAAATAATATCATTAGCACTCCCTGTGCTCCTGAGGGGTGACAGCAGGGCTGGAGCTTCTGCAGAACTCCATCGGTGCTCTTCTGCAGCATGAGAGGGTTGTACCTGGAATGGCACAGGATTAATTGCACAGTCGGCTGCTAATAGGCAAACAAAGTAACCAGACAAACGAGGGCATGCGAGGAATCAATTTTCTCTTTAATGCATTCAGCTCTTGGATTTGTGTGTTATGATAGACGTTAGCTGAGAGCAGATTGTTACACACAACAGCTAATAGAATGGCAGTCTGAAGAAGACAAATATGTTCATTATTGCATTATGGCTGTGGCACTTATGAATGCAAAGCTCTGGGCTTGGGATATAGGCTTCATTCCGATTATTTGATTGTTTTTAAATGAAACTTAAAATCCTGCAGCTAGCAAATTATTTTGCATAAGATATGCAAAGCTTCCAGCCTACTTATTTAGCTGTGGTCTCCCAACACATCAGGATTATTTAAGTGCATAAATTTGTCTATCGTGCAAGGGGAAAGAAGAAGTGAATACAGGGCTATTTCTTGTAGTGCTTCATTGCAGCATATCTCCAGCTTTGGGACAGCAATGATCTGCCAGAGGAGTTTGCCTGGCTGTATAACCTGTCTGTTGGTTTAAGAGACAGAAAACATGGGCAGCCCCTGACCCCAGTGCTGGAAGTGCTGCTCATAGTGTACAGTTGCCCACTGGAGTGGGTACAGTCCCATCCCCAAAGCAACATGGGATGGAGTAGCCGTGCCCAGCAGCAGAGCATTGCATTCAGAGCCCTCAATGTGAGCCCGGCGGGTTGGCAGCTGTCCCCACACCGTCCCCTTTCTCCATGTTGACATTGAAGTTCTGTCTTTGAACAGAAGTATTTTATACGGTTCTGCATAAAAGATGCTCGCAAGGTTATTTTTGGAACACTTTTGCAAGCTGGTTTCAAATTCAGCAGCACACTAAAGGGCTCCGAGCCATGACTTTGCCTTGAGCCTGAATTAAATACATTTTGGATTCGCAAGTACAAAACAAGTGCATGTCCTAACGTCACTCACAGGCTGTCACAACACTTCCACTGCTGCTTGAAAGCAAAGACCTCCAGGTGTATGGCTGTGAGCAAAGCGATTGTGCAGCGTATCCCGTGCTGGTTGCATGGCAGTAAAGGACATTTGGATTCGTGGTACACATGGATAATAAATGCAGCAATAGAGCAATTAACTCACTTAAGTGTTTTGGAGTTATGTGCCGTGACATTCTAACGATGCATACATGAAAGCTTGGTGCTGAGCCCGTCCTTTGGCTGGTTTCACTCGAGCAGCTCTGGGTCTGTTGGAAGCAGATTTGTGTAGGTTTGAACTAGGGCAGGAGTGGCACCAGCACCTGCTGCACATTGGGTTGTTGGTCAGCAGTTACTGGGAAGCAGGGATCTATGAGACTCATGCTGTTCCAGCCTTGTCCTGCTGAGCTGAGAGCCTTCAGGGTCCCTGCATGGGACTCCAGGGCTGCGTGATTTCCCACTTGTGTTGTTGTGAGGCAGAGGAATTCGCTTACAAACCTAATACCTCTGCTGTGAAGTCTGCCTTGGGATAGAAAGATTCGATTGTGGGCTTATATCTTGGAGGAAAAAGCATCCAAATGGCTTTTCTCTCCGCTGTTCCCATTGAAATGAAACTCCTTGCTGTAATACTGCTGCAGTGTTTCTTTATGCCAGTCATAAATCACACCGCCCCGGCATCATTTCTGCTGGCCACGGCCAATGATTCAAGTTAAGGAAGCAGTTCTGGTGTGGGCAGCACTGAAGGATGCTGACACTCCATAAAGAGCAGCATGGAGGCAGCTGCAACACTGAGACCCCTTCACCCCAGCTCCTGCACAGGGGATCCCTGCAGCTCTGAGTGCATCCAAGCATCTCATGGGAGCAGCTGAGCATTGAGGGCACGCAGGCAGAGGAGACATTCATGCCATAGAAAGTGGCAATTAAAGTCCCCCCTGCTGTGTGTGGGGCTGAGCAGCACGAACCCACAGCCTGTAATTCAGAATCACACGTAGCAGAACTTCTGCACGGACAGGAAGAAGAAGCTGAAGTGAGACACGAGCTGTAACCTCATTGCTAAGAATTCCCCCCTGAGGCTGGAAGCTTTCCCAAAAGACAGAGCATGGTGGGAGCAGCAGAGGCTCTGCTCAGTGCTCTGTGCACTCTGTGCTCTCCAAGCTCAGCATTTATCTTGGCAATTACGCACGTGCTGCCCGTCAGCACTGTCCTTGAAGGGCATTCTTGCTGCTGACACCTCCATTTGTTTGTGGTGGGAGGAGATGTGAGTGATGGCTCTGGGGACGCACAACCCTCCTTCAACACCTGGAGAGCCTACGGTTGCATTTACCAAGACAGCACTCAACGATGCTGTGCTTCATTAGCACCTCTGTGCGTGCTCATATCGCTGCTGAGTTCTGTCTGTGTTTTGTTCTGGGGTCCCCCAGTGTCAGCAACACACACTTGTGTGTTTCACACTTTGAACCTCGCTCAGATACCCCATGAGCAAACTCTTCCATCAGGACACTCCCTGCAATCAATAACAGTGTTATCACCAACAGCAACGTTTGCTCTGCAGCAGCCCCTGGTTAAATGCAAAGAGATCTCTGTCTATTGTGCACCCATCTATCATGGGTCTGTCTGCACTAGGAGCCTCTGTGCACATTGCTCAGAGGCAGAGCAGGGAAACAACAGTGTTATTTCAGGAGGGAAAATAATTCTCTGTGTGGAAGAATTATCTGGCAATGGAAGCTATAGGGGGTGCACAGCATAGGACTGGTAGGAGATATCAGCAGAGATGTCACCTCAGTGTGCAAAGTCATTCCAAGAACCCCTATTCCTGCTGCAGCTGCGTCCCCAGCTCACACCTTTGTGTCACCAATGAACCGCTGTAGCTTGAAATCAAGATTAATTAAACCTTGTTTACCATTTTGAATTACTGAGCTAATGAATATTGTACCTCCGCGGCATCCATCTTGGTCAAACACATCGTGCCTCACAGCTGTTGTTTTGCTGCAGATCAGATTTGCTCTCCTTTCTATGAAGACATCTACAAAGCAATAAGCCCTGCGCTTATCCGACTCAACAAATAATTATAAGATCTTTATTAGCTTCCAAGGAATTGGGTTCCCTACTTCTCACTTGGCAATAAAAGCTGATTTGCTCCATAGCTGCCTGATGGAACACTTGGGTGCTGGCTATTACTTACATCTATGACTCCTCCTAAAAGACATTACGCTCGTCTCCTGTGAGCAAACACACCCATAACTCCTTTATAAGTGCAATCTCTGTTGTTAAACGTTACCTGCATATCTGTTACCTGAAATCAAGGAGCCTCATTCCCTTAAATCCAGAGCACATCAGTTCCCCACATGCTTATGATCATGTTAAGAACCAATAAAGCACACAAACACGTCTAATTACCCTGAAATATTATGCAAAATCAGAAGTCAGATTCGATCCTGCTTAAGCATCAAATGGAAATCGTGATGTCCTCCAGAATCGATATGTGTTACCCACGGGTCCCAAGACTTCTCACTTACATGCTTGATCATACATTATAATGAAGGTTTGTAATAACATTACAATCTTTCCAACTGCATTTTCTGTATAATTTACTTCCCCCCCCCCCCCCAATCTCTGTACCAGAGAGATTTAAATTTAATTACTTGGAAAATAACACACAGCTGCTTTTCTTGTCCTGTGCTCCGAATTTACTCGCTGATGAACATCAGCCTGAAATCTTTTGACTTATTACAGCCTCTCTAGAACCACTTCAGCTGCACCTCAATACCTCCAAAGATGGGGATGCCCACCTGGCTCTCCCCTGGGCTGACACCAACCCCCACCCCATGGCAGAGCTCACAGTGAAGCAGCCCTGGGGTTACATGGCATGGGCTGCTCCCCCAATGGTTTGGTTAAACTGCATTATATCACTACACCCAACATGCACACCCTGTGTGCTCCTGCAGCCCATCTGCAGGCCCAGCACCACCGATGGCATCGCTTGGACAGCACGAGCTCAGCTCACCTCCCCAGCTTGTGCTTTTAAGCTGCTTCTGCTTGACATCATTAATCAGAGAACCATATGGCTCCGTACAGTGCCTGTGGTCCCTTTGGTGTCCCTGCATGCGACGTGTGACATTAAAATAAAAGCTAATTATTCAGATTTAATACACTGCTAATAAAGGGGCAGTGAGTTTGGCTGTGCAATGTAACCCTCCCAGGGGATCTCCTCTAAGCCACCCTGCCCACTGCCCTCCATTGACTCCAAGACATGTGGCTGGGGGTCAGCAGTGTTATGAGCCTCCGTCCTGGCAGTGCAAACAAGCTCTCATCCTGCACACAGATAATAAGAAGTCACCAAACAGCTCCATGGACACTCACTTCCAGCCAAGCCTGCAGTGCTGTGAATTTATGGGGTAGCTCAGCTCAACACTAAAATTTTTATGAGCCACTCTTTTCCGAGAGAGCAATTGGGGAAGTGGAGCAGCAGCAGCACAGGGGCACGGGCTCCCTGCACCCAGCCCTACCCAGCACAGCATCCTTCCTGCTACCACAGCACAGGGTGCTCCATTCACATCAGTGAGCACCTGAGCATGAGTGGAACTCATCACGTTGCTCTCAGCCCTGGGGAGCGTGAGGGCTGTGATTCACATCTCCTCAGTGTTGGCTCCGTCTACAATCAGAGCAGGCTGATTATCAGCTGATGAGTTGTAGCCAGCTCTCCCAGCCCAAAACTGCAGCCTCAGTGCATCCTGCATTGCCCTCAGTACTGCCCCATATCCTGGTGCTCTAAGCCAAGTCCAGAGCTCAGCACACAGCTGCAGAGATAACCTTCCGCCTGCTGCCTTCCCCCAGTGACCCTCATTTCCACATCCCTCTGTCCCTTAATTGCTTCGTCCTCCTCCCAGCTCTCAGCCCGTCAAACCCCGTGGTTCTGCTCTGTACATCACAAGCTGCTCCTGCTCTTGAAAGATTTGCTTAAATGCCTTTTGCTGCTTTTGTATTGGAAATGTATGCAAAATTTATAAACAATAAAGTCCTGAGCTGAAATCTCACTTTCTTTCTTTCTTTTTTTGCTCTTCTAAAAATATTCAGAAGAGGGACTTGTGGAACATCAGGAATAATGAGTCAATCCAGTTTAACTTCAACAGCAAGGGGGGAGAAAAAAGAACCTCTTGAGAAAGGCAGATTGAGAAACTGCTGCATTAAATGTATTATCAAAAAATAAGGAAGATTGCATCAAGCCTCCAAACTGATGCCATCCCTGCATGGAGCTGTGACAGCACATGCACTGCAGTGCTGTGGGGATGGCCTGGAGTCCTCCTGCCCAGAGAGGGGCAAATCTGTCTCATTTCTATGCAGGAGAACTCGCTGCCACCCATAAATGAGCACTGCATAGGCTGGGGTTGGTGCCAGATGTGGCCAAATCCCTGCAGCCAAGAGGCACAGCTCTCCATGGAGAGCACCTGGTGCTGTTCATGTGTTCATGTATTGCTTCCCTAACTCATAGCAGGAATGGTTTCTTTGTTATATATCACATCTCACGGCCAATTATTTTGCGGCCTGTTAAGTTTAATGGAAAACTTAAGCTGCCTGTATGGGAAACTGGTAATCATAGCTTGAACCTCTGATTAATCAAAGACAAGTGTCAGGTCAGCTGTGGGAGCACAGGTGAGAGTCATTTAGCTCCTCTTAGACCTCATTTAAGGGCTGACCCCCACTAAGGCAGCATCTCTTGGAGGTTGCTTCATGGTGGAGATTGCCTCAGCATTTCCCAGTGAAGGCATCCATATTGGTGAGTTTTCATTATAAATAACCTTTTAAGTATCTGTTATTATCTTTATACCATTCCATCTTATACTGCTATTGGCTGCAGCTTCTGCTCTTCCATCCCCACCTCTACCTTCCCCTGATGTGTCTCCTGTGATCCCTCTATCAGGAGATGAGTGATTTCCATGCAAATCTCATTAGATACCTTCATCCCCTACAGTCTACAGTGTAATTGACTTTCTGGGACCTTGACTGCATCGTGGCATTCCCCAGCTGGCCTTCTGTTAGGCTGCATCTTCTATTCAGCATTGCCCTGGAAATGAAAGCAAAGAGGAACGATTTACAAGGTATGTTCATATACCTGTGTGTGTTTATATGAAGACTAACACAAATATGTTTGCATGCAGCAGTGTGATTGTTTTAACACCGTAATGAATTGATTTTGACCCCCTGATGAGGACTCCTGTGTGCTGCTGTGTGTTTCCATCCTCACATGGGAAGCAGTGGGTGCTCAGCACCCCCCCATTGAGCACAGCCACTGCTCCTCAAATAAGTAGCTATGGGCACACAGGGCACAGGAGGGGGCACAGGACATCAGCTGAGTAATATACAGAGAGCAAGCAGCTCATTCAGCTGTAATCACTGATGTGCCATGGAACTGTGGGCACTGCAGCTCCAGCACAGCTTGGTGAGCGCTACAGACAGTGCTGGAGCCAGAGGCACGTGTTGTGTGAGGAGGCCAAAAGCTCCTGGAATTCACCCAGCTGGCCTGTGTTCAATGGGTCATTCAATCAAACGAATGACCCAGACCACCCGTGCACGAGCTGTGATGCTCTCGAAGCACTGAGAGCCTGCTATGAAGCAGAGCAGTGCTGTGCCTTACAGCTGCTCCTCTGGAGGCATCCCAGAAGCTGAGCTCTGCCCATACAAACCACCCCGAGCTGATCTGCAGCTCAGCCTCCTGCTTCTGACCCAAACGCTCCCGTTATACCTGAAGCCATTAGAGATAATCAATTCGCATTAAAGCTCTGCAGTTCTCAGCCATCGATTTACACCCCTGTATGCAAAGCTTGACCCCTCTGCAGGATCACCCTGTGCTGGTGAGCTGAGTGTGCAAGGGACTCTGCCTTTGGATGGGAGGGTGGGAACACTGGTTTCCCTATCTGGCACATAGGGATGGTAAGGTAAAAATTCAAATTGATCCCCAAAAAAATGCAATATTCATAGGGCATTCTTCATTAAGATTCATCTTGCCAAGTGGGTGAAATGAGGCAAGGGAAGAAATTAGCTTGCTTGAGAGTGTCAAAGTGATTATGTGATTAAATTGCAATTTATAATTTCTCCTTCAGAAAGAAAGAAAAAAAAGAGAAGTTCCCCCTTGATTTGTGTTCCTGTCCCCTCTCTTATTTCTCATGGAGTCTCTGCTGTGTGTGTGATCAGTCAGTGTAGAGGTGTCAGAAGGAAAAGCACTTCCAGCTGCAGGTGTATGTGGGGCCAGTGGGTCCTATTTGGTGCCCCCCAGCCCCTGAGGATGCCTCCTTTCTCTCTTTGTGGCTTGAAATAGAGGGATGCAATATTATCTTGTGATTTTCCTTACAAAACATTACTGCCATCCTGGGTGCTGCATCCTGGGACTGGGGAGAGCCAGAAGCATTGCATGGGGAACTCAGGGAACTCAGCCTGATTACAGTGCTCTGCATCAGTTTACTTGGTAGTTTCTGCTTCACTTGCAAGACGCTGTTATAATTACTTGGCATTGGCAAGCCATTACTCAGAGGTTCTGGGCTGGAGAAGCAGAAGACATGATTGTCTCATAAGCCTAATGAGCCATATTGATTACCAGAGGATAAGGACAGAGCTATAAACAGCCCGTATTCTTTATTTGTCTCGTTGTTAGATCTGTATTTGCAGCCTGGACCTGACAGTGAGTTATGGGGGCTGAGTGCCGTTACGCTGCCTCTTGGATAACGCAAAGCTTAATATATGCAGCACCTCTGCTTGTAACCCAAATCAATCACGGATGGAAAGTGAACGCAGAGCCGACTTTGACCACTGTCTCCATTTAAGAAAGGGCTGGCAGAGGGAGTTACATGTGGCCCCACTATCAGCTGCATATCCTGACCCTGGGCAGTGCTGTGCAGGGCTGCTCAGACCCTGCAGTGCTTCTGGGCCATTCCTTGTGATGAGAGAGGAGATTTCTGCTAAGTGTGAGCAATGCTGCGTGCGGTCACTGCAGAGCCCGGGCACAGCGTTTTCTTTCTGCCCCATTGATCCCCATTAGAAAAGCCCTCTGAGCAGCTCTGCCCGCTGAGAGCAGCACATTAATGTAACAGCAGAGCTGGCACACGGGGAACTGCCCAGTGCCAAGAGAGGCAGAGCAGGAGCTGCGGGGCTTTGGCAGCATGGAGAGCTCGGGAATGCAGCAGTGAGGGATGAGACGATGGCCAGAGGGTTTCTGCGGGCTGAGAATGCTCTGAGCATGAAGCTGGGTAACAAGTGCCACTGATCACACAGTTCTGCAGGTGCTCAAGCCCCATTTTGCACCAAAAATACAACGAAAATGTGTGTTTCCACGTAGTCCATGGCTCAGTATTAGCATAGTTTGCCTTCAGTGGCAGCCAAAGGGGGATGGAGTGCAGAGTGCTGTGTGCCCACCCCCATCATGGACATGCTGACCCCCAGCTTCGGATCCTGACACTGGATTTGCCCATCAGACCTGGTTCAGGGCTCAGCTCAGAACCATCACCTGGCCTGCAAAGCATCCCCAGCCAGGCTGCGGAGTTGTGCAGTAGCTGAGCTGCTGTTCATTGCTTCCTTCTGTGTGTTAGCTTTAGTGCTGCTAGGGATACCGTGCTGTGGTGTGATTAATCAAGTGTCAGGATGCTTACAGCCCTGTATAGACAACTTTTATTAACTGCTATTTAAATGGAGATGGCTTTGCTGCTGTAGTGGGCTCAGCCAAACCAGCTCTAAGCTGTGCAGGGAGCCTGGCAGAGCCATCCTGTATGTGGATCTCACAGAGAGAGGACTTTTATTTTTGCCTATTTTAAATGCAGGAAGAGATGCTCCGAGGCTTCAGACTGTAATGTAAAAATAATAAATGAGTTTCCATGAGGGAGGAATAAAACAAACCTAACTGGCCTGCAGGAGTGCAGGGCTTGGTGCTCCCTGCTGCTCCAGGCATAGCAGGGGTGTAGTAGGAGATGGTGCCATGCTGTGCCTTGCTATGTTGTGCTGTGCCATGCAACCAGGCTGGGATGGCATTTGGGATGTAGCTACGTTGCATGCAAGAACACCAGAATCTTAATGCATTTCCCTCCCGTGTTTTGCATTGTTTATCTTATATACACCATGTAGAAGGTCTCAGATTGCACAGTATGTAATTGGGCTTGGAGATAAGCTCAGATTGACCAGCAGAGATAAGCTCTTTTACTGCAGTACTTCAGCTGCTGTTAACTGACAGCCCTAGGGCTGCAATGCGTGGCGATGGGAACCAACCTGGATCCATCCCCTGGATAAGATGAGGGTCTAAGAGGTCCAAAACCTCGCACAAATCAATTTGCTATAGAAATAACCTCCATTCCTACATGGCACAATGCAGGTAAGGATGAGCTGCAGTGCAGGTCGATGGCCGCTGGGGGGCGCTGCTGAGCCGCGCTCAGCCTTGGCCATGCAATACACCTAAATCGCCACTAGGGGGCGCTGTGGTAGCGGCGCTCTATTGGTTCCCGGGCAGCGCCCTCGCCCGGAAGTGACGCACCAATCACAGCCTCCCTCTCTCTCCCCCGTAGAACAAAAGGGATTTCATCTCACGCCCCGCCCACCGCGCCTCATCCTGCCTTCTGATTGGCCTCACCGGCTTGGCCACGCCCTCTCCCCTCCTTCCTGGCGGCGCTGATTGGTGGTTGGGCTGTCCATCAGCGGGTAGAGCGGAGGGGTGGGAGCGCACGGGGCTGAGCGGAGGCGGCGGGTCGGGCAGGTCGGTGGTTCGGTTCGGTTCGGTTCGGTCCGGGGGGTGATGGAGGTTCGGTCCGGTTACATTGATATGCTGGGGGGGGGCTGAGGGTTATGGGACCGAATGGAACGGGCTGTGAGCCCTGAGCTTCGGGGTCCTGTTGTGAAACGAGAGCCGGGCTGTTATTATTATTATTATATAATATAATAATATTATTATAATAATATTATTATTATCGGGTTTTTGGTCCGTGTTTGAGCCCCTTCTGCTGTGTGAGCGCTGCCCCGCTTTGCTTCTGGTGCTGTATCTAAAGGGGCTGGGCTTGTTTCTGTTGTGAAGGTGATTAAAAGCACGTTAAGAATAGCACGGCTTATTTCTCCTAATGCAGAGCAGTGAGTCATTCAGCATTTAGCATATAGAAGCTAAATGCCGGGGGGATTTAGCGTATAGAAGCGATTGGAAGAAGCATTCTGTATGCTAAATATATATATTATAAATAACCTTATATAGATAGATAGATAGATATAGGTTATAGGGTTATATATTGACCTCTGCTGTGGGGTTGGGGGTCCAAGAGGCTCCTTTGTCCCATAGGATGATGATTTAGTAGGAGGAATGATTGCAGTTGTTTGCTGATAAAGTAATATAACATAGAGACCCATATAGCACTGCAGCGTTAACCTCACCTTTGGGTTTATGGAGGTGGCCCAAGTCGGGCTGCATTCACTTCAGCCTTAGTGCTGTTGGCAGCTGTGGGATCCAGATGTGCAACCCACAGTAGCTCTGCTTCTAAATATCCCTGCTTCTAAATATCCCTGCTCTCCCATTAAGCAGTTCCTGGTGAAGGTTGTGCTGTTGTGTTGACCCTTAGGCTCTGCCTGCACCATCTGGGTGTTCATATGTTTGTGACCCTTTGGGATGAGGTGAAAAATGAACTGGTCTTTGGAGCTGGGGTGAGCAAAGTGTTTGTGTTGTGCGTGCTCTGCTTTCCCATAGGGTCAGCTGCAGTCTGGGAGCTGAAGTTAAATAGAGGTTATGCATCACAGCAGTGTGTTTCTATGTGTGTTGAAATGGGTGTCCTGCCTTCTGTTTTTCAGGTTTTCAGGATGAATCTGGAAAAACTCAGCAAACCAGAACTACTGACGCTGTTTAGCATTCTGGAGGGAGAGCTGGAAGCAAGGGATCTTGTCATAGAAGCCTTAAAGGTATGTTGTAAGCACCCTGATAAGGGACAAATGGCAACAGCGCTACCGGTTTGGGATCCTATCTTAGTACCAGCAGTGATATAGATGGTGTATATTGCTCTGTGTCTCTATATTTGCTGCACGAGGTGTTTTAGTGTTTAACTGCAGTGCTGTGCGTGTGCTTTCATCAGCTCTGATAAAGAGTTCTGCTGTCCTGAGAAAAGAAGAAGGTCTGTTAGACTTCCTCTGCTGGTTGCGTTCTGACTTAGGAGGGAAGGAGTCCTAATAAAGCAGAACATCCCTCCAGGAGGGAGCACAGATGAGTTCTGTGCTGAGAATAACATCACACGAAGATAAAAGCCTGCATGGCTTTGCATTATGTTGAGCTGATGTGAGCTGGTGCTGCTGGCAGATGCAGTGCTGTGTGCCCCTCCTGACTCCTCTTTGACCCCCCTCTGCTCTGGGGGTGCTTTGCTGGCTCTCAGCTTGAGGAACTAAGAAATTCCCCTTTGACTGGAGCCCGTTTTGTTGCTTGTTTTTCCCCTTTGTGGACTGAAAAGCAGAGGTCTCTCTGGTTGTGTTGTGAGGCAGGAGTGGCTGTCGTGCATTCTCCATGATTGCCACAGATATCCGGGGGATGCTGAGTGCTGACAAACCTGATTTTCATCCGTGATTTGCTGCTGCCAACCAAAGATTGCATCTGTTTATGCTCTGACAGCTGTAATTATTTGAGCACAGCAATGAGCTCAGGTGGGAACGGGCTCCTCCCAGCATCACTGTGCAGCTCTGCTGGGTGTGCACTGACACGGGGCTGTCGGAGGGACCATTATTCCTGTCCTGTCACACGTTGTCACCAATAAGAATCAAGGTGTTCTGCAGGTTTGATCTGTCAGCAGTCAGACGCGCATTGCTTAGTAATGCTTGTAGCTGGGTATGTGCAAATCCCTTTCTAAACTGCACTAGCACTTGTTGTGGTTAGGCCACATCTAGCTAACACAAACAGCAGTTAATCTTTCTGGTTTGCTTGTTAAAATTAAAACACTCACCATCCAGAAGGAAGATATGGATTGTCATGGGTCTGTCTGCACGAGATGCAGGCAGTGCCAGCCTGTGCTTTCAAATCTGCTCTTTGTTTTCCCACAGTGAACGTAATGCTGACAGTTTCAGTTCTTGCTGAGCAACTTTACCACTCGGTGCTGGTTGTGTGAAGGCTCTTGGCTTCCCTCCTGTAATGCTCAGCTTCGTGCTGTTCTTGTGCCCTTCTGTCTTTATAACACCTTATTAGGTGTTTCTTGGCCGTTTGCCTCCACTTCTTAGGAAGGAATGAACAAAAAACTGCCTTGGGCAGCCTGAGTTTTAGCTGTGTGGATGAACGTGCACAGGGCAGGGTGCAGGTTGCCCAAGGAGGCTGTGGATGCCCCATCCCTGCATCATTCAAGGCCAGGTTGGATGTGGCTCTGGGCAGCCTGGGCTGCTGGTTGGTGACCCTGCACATAGCAGGGGGTTGGGACTCAATGATCATTGTGGTCCTTTTCAACCCAGGCCATTCTGTGATTCTATGGCATTTCTGGACTTTTGAACTGATTTTAAAGTCATTACATGTGGTGAACTTTGGTACTGATGTCTGAAGGTGGCACGGTGCCATTAAGAGAACCCACCCTCCAGCATTGTTCTATGCCTCCCATTTCAGGGGCTGCACTTCGCTCTAACCTGGCTTTACTTCAACTTCCTTACTGCCTTCCCAAAGAGGTAAACTACTCAGAGGACAGGGCTCTGTAATTATGGCACGTCAATAGGAGTGGTTGAGGTGCTGTCGGGTAAAGCTCTGCCCTTTTAATGCAGTTGGGACACCTACATTCTTCCTGCCATTATATTTTTCCTGTGATAGCCTTGTCACGTAGGAGCAGCACTGCTGCCCTCCCAAACCACTTGCAGTGCACACAGCAGAGCACTGAGGACCATTGCAAGGAGCACTGTTCCATTCCATAGGCATTCCATGCACACCTTCCTGTTGAAATTTAACCTGCATTTCCCTCTTGCAGGAGGAGTTTAACACGGTTGAAATACCTTTTGGCACAGATTGCCTGGGTCTCATAACTGAGGAGCAATTAAAAGGGCTGGTTTGACCTCCACTTCTAATTTAAATGCTACTGACTCCTTTGGGTTCTTGAGGCAGACCTGATGTTACCTTGTAGGAAAGAGCAAGTGCTTGCATAGGAAAAGTGCCCTAATTTGTCAACTTGTAATGTGATTATAGCGCAGCCTGCACTAATTGATATCCTGTGTGCTTAAAGGAAAGCATTCACCATCTGGCATTTAGCAGAGGATCCGCGCACGCAGATGACAGATCCCAAAATAGCTTTTCCCCTTCTATGAGGTCCCCCTCCTTACCCCAGTCCTGCCTGCACAGCACCAGGGCTCAGCTAAGGAGGCTTGGAGGGGGCTGAGGGCACTGCTCAGGTGCTTGGATTCAAACTATAAAGGGCAGTTCTTAGGCCAGCTCTAATTAATGCTTCTCCCCATTCCGACTTGCTCTCACTGTCTTCTCTCTTTAGCCAAAAGTCGTTTCCGATCCACTGCATAAATCTCAGCGCTCTCTGCAGAGCAGCCCTTAAATCTCCTTTCCCATCATTACGATCCTATTTAAATCATCCAAGAAGCCCAGATGCTGGCAGGGTTGCACAATGCTGCGGGCAGGGCTGTCGCTCTGCATGCACGAACTGCTGGTGGGTTTGTTGAGAGTCATTTGGTATTTCCCTGTCTGTATGGGTAATTCAGAGCACAGTTCCCCACTCCTCAAATGAGAGTTCTGTGCACACTGGAAACGAAGTTCTGTTTATTTTTGGAGAACAGGAAGCAGCTTTCTGGCAGATTCCTTTGTGGTAAGGTCGGAGGCAATGTGCATTGGAGCAGGAACTGCTTTGTGCTAAGGACCATGAGCTGATGTTCCTTGCTTCCCTTCCAACCTGGCTAATTGGCAGTATTAATGCACTGCGCAATTAAATGCCCATTTGTCAGTGGCTTTTGGAAGTTTACTTACAGCGCACTTTGCAAACTAAAGCATCGACCTCTTTGTTTCAACAGGAAAAAGTTCAGCCATGTAAAAAGAACCTGCATGCAGGTGCTGTTAATCTCTCACAGATGGGGCAGGGTGGGCTTTCCATACAAGCTTATAGAGCAGCTGAGATCCAGCAGGGCTCTGCATGATCTGCAATGCCGGCTTTTCTGACTGCTCTTCTTAGGACTGGCATTGAGCTGGGGAGCTGCCAGGGGAGGAACTGCAGCTCTGTGCCACTCTGTGTTTGTCGAGAACATTTCTTACATTGCTCAGAGCTGATAACAGCCTTCACATGGGCACGTGCTGCTGTTGGTTTGCAGCATGGTGGTGGTGGTTCAGAGCACTGTGTGTGTGATATCCCTTCTATTGCATGCTGCCATCAACACAGTGAGCTCCTGCTCGACTTCCAGGCTCCATGGAACAAAGCTAATAAGGAAGTTGGAGGCAGGGAGAAGCTATTTACAGATTAAGCCACTCTGCAACGTGAAGGAGGAACTCCTGTGTGTGTTTGTGCTGCCTGTGCAGTAAGTGTGGTTAATTAACACTGTTTGTGTCGTGCCTTGAGTTAAATCCCACGCTCTGACATCACAGTCCACGTCGTGTCCAGAAAAGCACTTAAAAGCAAGAGCTGGAAATTCCCCTCCTGATGTTCCAGTAAAATGACTTGTAAAAATGACCGAAGGCAGAAGAAAATGCTGCCTCAGAAACGAGGCTTCAGTGAGAGGAGGAAATAATAATGATAAAAAAAAGATGGGAAAAATTCAGCCCAAAGAAGTGCAGAAATCCCAGGGGAAAGCAGTCTCCTGTTGCACAGTGAGGTTTTGCTTTGCTCATATGCACAGGAATCATCCCTGCAGCTCTATCAGCTCCAGATGAACAGATATTTGAGGTGATACAGAGATGGAATTGCAGGTTGCACCTTCCCTTCTAAGAGCAGCTGACGTTGTGGGATGTATTATATAACGTCATCTCTGCTTTTCCAGCTTGAATCTTGTATTCCTGGGTCAGTGGTGCTCTTTGTAAAATGATTTCTTTGCTCCGAAGCTTCGTTTCCAGCAGCAGTTGGTGTAGGATGAGCTGATTACAAGGGTTGTTGGGGTGGGTTTTTTTGCACTTCGGACAGCTTTAATTCGTGTTGGTGCATTGCTGGACTTCATGGTGCCATCAGTGCTGTGACAGCTCATCCGGCTGTTGGGCTCTTTCAGGAAAGTACTGAGTTGCTCAAAGCAACGAGGAGGAACTTGTTGTTCTTTCCCAGCAGGAAATAAACCACCCGACCTGCAGTTGGAGCTTAAAGCCCAGCGTTGACCAGGAGAGTGGGGGAAGTGCAGCTATTTCTGCAGGCACCGAATGCATGAGAACCAGGGGCTGTGTGCAGCGGGTGTAAACCTCATTGGTGGTAAATCCCAGCTCCTTGAGCTTTAGTTAAGAAGAAGGATCAGAAGCAAACTTAAGAGCTGCCCTGCTGCCTAACCAGGGGCACAGCACTGCTTGGGGTGTCCCCAAGGGCTCACTCAGCTCCCTTGCCAGCTGCAGGCACGCAATGCCTGAGTCACTTATACATCCCTTGGGCTCTTGGAGAGAGAGGTTTGCTTGAGTCATTTTTCTGGATTCTTCAGAATAGCTGAAGTTCTCCACCCCAGCACCAAAAAAGAAGGCTGTGTTTTTTCCTGTGATTCACTAACCCATGGGTGGCTCATTATCCAGGGCTGCCCTCCCATTTCCAGGGCTAAGCCTTTCCTTCCTCTCTTTTTTTCGAGTGTAAAGTTGGAACGATACTTTCAGCTGTGACCAAGCAGACACAGAACCATCACACCCACCTTTGCCAGGAAGAGATGAACGGTGTTTGGGAGCATATTTGTTTGCTGCAAGGCTTAGAATCCAGCTCCAAATCATTCTCATAGGACAAATGTCTCCGAGTGGGTTTGACTTGAGACATGGAGAGAGAAGTGCTTTTGTTGTTCCTTTTTCCAAGGCAACCCACACGTTTTTCCCTTAGAGGGAGCAATGCTTGCCTTTGATTGCTGTTTTGTTCCCATGCTGATCACGTGGCTGCATCTTAGGATATAAACAGGACCGAGAAGTCCCTGTTGGTATTTGAGTAAAGATTTACTGTGCATCACATCAGTCCTCTGAGCAATACAATTCTGTTACATCAGTTTGCTTCTCTGTTCCAGCTGCAGTGTTTGGAGCAGCTCTCGCTGTTGTACGCTTGAGGGAAGCATTTTATTTCTCAGTGCTGTTTATTGAGATGTCAGAAAGCACCTTTCCCAATGAAAAGAGAGCAGAGAAGGCAGTATTTGTCAGTCAGAATGGAGCTCTCCTACCTAAAACTTGTCCTTAAGCAATCCTGTAAGAAATGGTTGATGCTTGGTAATGGTTTGCCCATCATGTTCCTGCTGAGGAAGTGAGGAATGATGCTGATGTTGTTCTAAGTGCCCTCATCACCAATATCATGATATCACAGAATGACCTGGGAAGGGGGGATGTGAACTCTCAACAATTTCCTTTTATTTTGTTTAGCAGGGTTTGTGCTTTAAGTATATTGACGTGCAAATTTGTTTTGATACACAGGCCCAGCACAGGGACACCTTCATTGAAGAACGCTATGGAAAGTACAACATCAGTGATCCATTAATGGCTTTGCAGAGAGATTTTGAGGCCCTGAAAGAGGCGAATCATGGTGAAAAGCAGCCAGTGTGCTCCAATCCCTTATCCATCCTGAAGGTGGTGATGAAACACTGCAAGAATATGCAGGAAAGAATGTTATCCCAACTAGCTGCTGCAGAAAGCAGGCACAGAAAGGTACGTTTTGCTTCTAATAAGCTACACAGAGGTGGATAGCTGCCTTTTGAAGTTATGTTGGTTTCAATAACAACACTGAAATGCTTGGATTTTGGTGACTGAAAGGGCTGTGCACCTTCATGTGAGCTACTTGTCACTCTATGATGCAACTGGGAAGCTCAGCAACTGTAGTGATAACATTGAGGTTTCTATTAGAGGACGTGCAGAAGGAATTGCCTTGCCCAGAGACAAGAGATGTAGTAGCAAATGTAAGAGAATAGCTGGGTGGTTGAATTCTGAGCAGACATATCACTGTTCCCTATGATCATCAAGGATCTGGTACCACCTACTTATGGGAGAGTACCTCCTATAAGATGAGCTTTCCTAACACAGAGTGACGTGGCCAAAGCTGCTTTTCATGCTGTTTGGTCTCTTTTATAATTCACTTGTACATGAAGTGTACCTTGAATGGGTTGCCATCAGTGATGTTCAATCAGGCTTCTTCCCATAGGCTTGCCCATCTATCATGCCTCAGTTTGTTAAAGGATAAAGCCACAGTGTATAGAACTCAAAGACCCGCTACAAAGTACTTTCTTCTTGTAACTACTTTGCTCTTAAAAAACAAACACGCAAATCCCTCTGTTTACATGGTGTTATCTCCAGCACCTGCACTGCAGTGCTGTGTCTCAGCCTCTTCACATAGAACAGCCTGGGTTGAAAAGGATCACAGTGCTCACCCAGATCCAACCCCCTGCTATGTGCAGGGTCACCAACCAGCAGCCCAGGCTGCCCAGAGCCACATCCAGCCTGGCCTTGAATGCCTGCAGGGATGGGGCATCCACAGCCTCCTTGGGCAACCTGTTCCATTGGGTCACATACTGAGAAGCAGCTGGGATTTTGCTTTTACTCGCATCAGAGTAAGAATTTAAGTCTATTTTTAGCTACTGTTTTGATGGGGATAAGGCAGAGCAAGGTTCTTTCAGTCTGTGAGGAGCGTGAAGCATTTCTGATGCAGAAATCACTCACAGTGATATGAGCTGCCAGCTGGGCTTCCCATCACTGTGCTGAGTGCTGGCAGCTGGAGCTTTCAACTGCCCATTAGTGTGCTGGGAGTCATGGGAAGCATGATGTGTGTCACCTTTCAGACAAGAATCTAACTAAATATTCACAGGAAAATCAGATTTCCCCCCCCCCCCCCCCCTTTTCCTCTAATAAAAAGGTTCCCTGTGTACTTGAAAGATATGCAAGCATTGTTTGGAAGCCTAAATTGCAGGAAGACTGAGAAGCTGCTGTAAATTCCTGGTCACTGTTTTTGGAAAGCCTGGAGGTCTGCAGGGTGATGCAAACTCACCCAAGAGACTCCACCATATTTGGCTTTCTTTTTGTTGAGCTAATAGAATTTCAGTTGTTCTAGATCAGCATAGAAACTGAAGGAGCTCCTTAACCGGGTCCTTATGGCAAGCTGTTTCATTTCAAGAGCTCATCTCATTCTTAAGTGGAAGAAGAAATGAATGTTCTTTAAAATAAACTTTGCTCCGCAGCCCTCAAATGGAGCAATCTGTCTGCAAATTGCAGCCTGTTGTGCCACGTGCTCTGCTCCTGTTGGCTTTGTTAGAGGTACAGACAGGAGGTGACAGGTAAGGTGCAGCCAGTAGTGACAGATAACACAGTGGTGGCTCTTTTGTATAAGCTAACTGCAGTTTGGGTGCAGGTCTCTGTGTTTTGCTCAGCAGGGCACTATGGTGACCAGTGTTTGCTTGGCAGGTGATCCTGGACCTAGAGGAGGAGAGGCAGCGACATGCCCAGGATACAGCAGAGGGGGATGATGTCACCTACATGCTGGAAAAGGAACGGGAACGACTCACCCAGCAGGTACAGCTCACTGCCCAGCCCATGGTTCCATGCAGCTTCAGTTGGTTTGCTGAGGCCAGATCACACCTCAGTGTCAAAAGAATATCATGAGCCTCACACCTTTGTGAGTCCCTCTGAGTTATTATCATTTCAATAGGAAAAACAGATGTAGTTTTCTGGTAAGCTGTTCATAAATGAGTGCTTTGTAATCTTACTTCAGACCAAAATCTGTGCAGTTCTGAAGAGCCCAGAGCCCTGCTCACAAGTGATGATGCTTTCTAGTACTTTAAAATGAGAATAAATCATGAAAGGTCTCCTAAGGGGGTTGTTGAGAGATTATAATAAATATTTAAGCTGCTATTTTCTGTTACTGAAGCACTGCGGGCTTTAATAAACATAAATAACACATCAGCATTTTAAAGGCTAAATGCTTCTAAAAGGCAAACTGACAAAGCAGTAGATGGGGTGGAAGGAAGATTTGCTTCAGATCAGTGCATGCCAGCTGCGTGTAGCTTAATGCCAACTGAATTTCATGTGCTAGTAAGTAATAATCCATAATGTACATGAACAGAGCTCCTTATTGTACAAGGCTGTCCTGCAGACACCAGGGGAAGAACTTCTTTATTCACCTTAGGCATAGCCATCTTTTTCTGGGCATTATTTCCAATGTGTGTTGTAAACCCTTTTGCTTTTGGGTTGTTATGCTTTGTGGAGGCGTTGTGCTTCCCTTACAGCCTTTCTTTGCTCCTCTCTTCCAGCTGGAGTTTGAAAGATCCCAGGTGAAGAAGTTTGAGAAAGAACAGAAGAAGCTCTCGAGTCAATTGGAGGAGGAGAGGGCACGCCACAAGCAGCTGTCCTCCATGCTTGTTGTAGAGTGCAAGAAAGCCACTGCCAAAGCAGCAGAAGAGAGTCAGAAGACTGCAGAACTGAGCTTGAAACTGGAAAAAGAGAAGAGCAAGGTGAGTAAGCTGGAGGAGGAGCTGGCATCCAAGAGGAAGCGGGGCTTACAGATGGAAGCACAAGTAGAAAAGCAGCTCTCGGAGTTTGACATCGAAAGAGAGCAGCTGAAAGCCAAGCTGAACAGGGAAGAGAACCGTACAAAAGCACTGAAAGAAGAAGTGGAATCGTTGAAGAAAGCCCTGAAAGAGCTGGAGGCTGCTTGCCAGGAGCACGGGCCTGCTGAGCCTTCACAGCCAAGTCTCTCTGTGATGTCCAGAGGGGTTGCTACTGACAGCCCTGCCATCAAGTCTGTGTCATGCCAGACAGAGTTTCCACAAGCAGACCGAGCAAATCCTGCTGGTGCAAGCAAAGCTGTGCACGCTGCATTTCCCAGCCCTCCTACACCTACTCATTCCTATGCGAAATCCAATGGCCATTGTGATACAGACGTGCAAACGGGTGGGGAGGTGCTGCAGACAAATACCCCGGAGAGCCAAGTGCAGAAGGAGAAACCCACTAGTGCAACACCAGAGAACACAGTTGAGAATGGAAGTTCTCCCATAAGAACGGAGTCCCCGGTGCATCTGCCGTCCCAGCTCCCTTCCAGCGGGGTATCCCTGTCTCCCAGCAGCACAGCTGCCTCCTCCCTCACACCTTCTCCATGCTCCTCACCCGTTCTTAGCAAACGCCTGGTGGGGGCTCCTGCAGGCAGCCCTGGTTACCAGTCCTCCTACCAGGTGGGGATCAACCAGCGCTTCCACGCAGCTCGGCACAAGTTTCAGTCTCAAGCTGAACAGGATCATCAGATCAGCGGCCTGCAGAGCCCACCAGCAAGGGATCTGTCTCCTACCCTAGCAGATAACTCTGCTGCCAAGCAGTTGGCACGCAACACGGTCACTCAGGTCCTGTCCAGATTTACCAGCCAGCAGGGCCCCATTAAGCCGGTCTCCCCTAACAGCTCACCTTTTGGCACAGACTATCGAAATCTGGCAAATGCTGTGAGCCCTAAAAGTGAATCTGGTCATTCTCCAGGCCCTGCCAAGGTTTCCAGCCCTCTCAGCCCGTTGTCTCCAGGGATTAAGTCACCAACCATCCCTCGAGCGGAAAGAGGGAACCCTCCACCCATTCCTCCAAAGAAACCAGGCCTGGCTCAGTCTCCTGCTGCTCCCACTCCGCTCACCAAAGCCTCATCCCAGTCATCCTCTCTGGGTGCCCCCACGGACGTGGCAAGCAGTTGCTCCAACAATACCATGGTGTCTAATGGCAAAGACATTGAGATCCTCCTGCCAACCAGCAGCTAGTCTCCAGCAGATGTGAATGTGACATTCCGTGGCTTAGCATGCTATAGAGCTGAGGCACTGTTTTTTTCCACTCCGTGTTATTTATTTCCATAGTAGCAGAATCTGTCTGTACAAAGCATTTAGTATATATATATTTTTTTTCCTTTTTTTAATAGGTAGGAAAATATTTTTGTTTATGAAGAAACCTTAACTACAGCTATATACAGTAGCCTCAAAATGCCTCGTGGCAACAGGCAGATCAATAACAAGAACCTTAACCCTGCACTGGATCTATCAAGCAAAAATGGGACTGAAATGCTACTTAGGAACTAAGCAGAAATGGCTTCTGCAGACTTTATGCTCCAGATGAACGTTTTATATATATATAAAAAAAGAAAACAAAGTGCCTGAACTTAAGTCTGCATTCCAATATGAATGTGATCCTTTGGAAAAGGTGAGGATGGGGACCATCGAGCTGCAGGATCAAATCCTTCTGTGAGTCGTGAATGTTTTAGGACGACACTGTTGTTGATTCTTTCCATTTGCTGCAGTTAAGGTGGCAAATGTCTTATGTATTCTATAAGGTGAGCACCAAACTGCTGCGGCAGCCACAGGCACAGTGCATCCCTCAGGACGGCTCCTGGGGGCTTTGGGAAGCAACACAAGTTCCCTTGGGGTAGAACTGAGCAATACAACCCACTTTCCTTTCTTGTATATGAGGGCAGTGAGGTGCTGGAACAGGTTCCCCAGTGGTCAGGTTGGCTGTGCCCTATTGATGTGCTGGGAGGCTCCCAGCCCAGGGCAGGGGTTGGTACCAGGTGGTCTTTAGGGCCCCCTCCAACCTCTGAGCCATTCTATGGTTCTTCATTCACTTTCCAAGCAGGTTTTATTTGCTTTCCTATTGCACATCCTGCGTGCTTTGATGGCTGAACTCCAAGTTCTGGTGTGTCCCTTTGAATTTCCACTTTCTTTAAGCATTCTACTGTTGTGTGTAGAACTTCTGAGAAAAAGGATCTTGCTATTACTTGATCAAGGTCTTGCTATTACTTGAAAACAAGAGAACCAAAACACTACTCCATATGATACAGGTGTTTTTATTCTATTGCAACGTGGGACCTTCTGCCCTACACAAAAGCAATAATTTTGTTCATCATTTGCTCCCATGGCATCCAGCTGACCTGGATCTTAAACAGGAGGAAGCTGTGGGTGTTTTGGCTTTCAATGGCTGCTGCAAAATGGGAACCAAATAATTGCTGTCCTGTGTGTAGGTAGCCTCACACATACACATATTAAGTACCCAGTGTGTTATCCAAGTCTGTTCTTGAGCCTTTGCTGGATAAGAAGAGAGCAGGGGCATTCTCTGAGCTGAGAAATGGTTCAGAGCAAGGGGAATGGGTGAAGTCTGAGGGAAATCCTTAGCACAAAAAGCAGAGTGGGCCCAAATGGGGCAGAGCAGCTGCTGCTGTGCAGGACGTGCAGCCCTCACCGTGTTGCTCTGCCTTCATTCTACATGCAATGCTTGGCTCCATGCAGTGAGTGTTGCCTGTGGGTGATGCTGAGTTAATTTCTCAGGTGTTGGCTGTGAGCTCATCCCGCATTCAGAAGCAGCATCAGGTTGCCTATAACCAGAGCTGCTTTCTCCTTCGGCCTCGTTCAATATTTAATTAAACAAAACACGTCCCACTTTGCCATAGGAAAAACACCCACGGTGGCTGGGAGGATGCACTGCTGTACCTTAATGGGTTCCCTCCAGCTTTGGGTCTCCCTCTATAGGACTTCAGAGCCGTGTGCTGCTTTGAAGTGGCTGTTGCCTGCAGTGCCCCTGCTGTCCTCCCTGCACAGACATTCAGGTCCATACCCACCCAGCAATAGCCCTTCAAGTCGTGCTGTTGTGTGCCATAGTTCTGAAGCTCTGGGAGCAGCAGCAGCCCTTTGGGAAGCACATTTACTGCTCTTTTTAATAACTCATAGCAAAGATTTGTTATTTTCCTCTCGGTGAGTGTAATTCTAGAGATGGATGGGCAGATGGATTCAGGCCCACGTGTGGCTTTTGATTCAAAAGCAAGGCTTTGTATACACTGCTTTAACAACGTTCCTTTGCTTTTACATTGATGTAAATTGTATAACCCCCCCTCCTTATAGCTCTATAGAGAGAATATGATGAAGTTTATTAGGAAATGCACTGAGTACCATTTCTTCTACAATATACTATGGGAAGGGGCCTGCAGAAGAATGTATTTTTGCTATCAGCTGATCTTTGGGGGGGAGGGAGGGGGAATTAAGCACAAAGATGGCAGTGGCTGCAATTAACTCATTGAGGAGCTTAAAGGTAGAACTGTCCATGTAGATTCTGTGTGAAAGCAGCTAAATATCACTCCTAGAGCTCACACCTGTTACAAGCAAGAGCTGTCACTGGAGAATGGAGTATAATGAAGTGCAAAGGCGTGTACCCTAGTATTAATCCATTAACACCTGTACATTTGTAAAGCCAAGCTGAAGTCTTTAATCATTGTTTTTATAGCTGACGGCATTAAACGTGTTAAACATTCGTATGATCAATAAAGGATTTTATTTTTAACATTTATCGAGCGGCCCTTTGGAGCTGTGAGCCTTGAGGGGGGGGATGCGGGTCTTAGGGTGGGGGATACGAGCTGCTGGAATAACACGAACCCTCCAAGAAACAGTGATGATGTGCTTTTCTATGCCGAGAAGGGCAATAGGAAGGCGGTGTGTAGGGCGGCACTGAGTCATCCCCGCACACACAGCGCCCATTCACAGCCCCGGGACTGCTCCAGGGTGAGGCTGGGGGCACAGCAGTGCCAAGCCCTGCACAGAACAGCTCTGTTTGTCCTTTGAGGGCGGCGGGCAGAGCCGTGACTCACAGTTTCTCTATGTCAGCAGCGCCCCGTCGGGGAGTGAAACGCTGAGATTGCGGGCTTCGCTTTAACATTGAGATCTACGATCCCGCAGCGCCCCCTGCAGGCGAGAGATGGAGCGCCTGCAGCGCCGCCTTTGGCCACCAGGGGGCGCTGTGTGCACAGGGATGGCGCTGCGGGTCCCGTTGCGGGGCTGTTACCCGACGTGAGATGCTGCTGCTGCCCCGCATCGCCCCGCAGTGACACAACCCGCACCCTGAGCCCTGTTTGCACAACCCGAGAGCTGCTGTGAAAAGCCTTCCTGGTGTAGAGGTCAGCAGAGATGCTGGGCAGTGAGAGCTGCTCATCCCGCTGTGTTGCAGCCCCTCCTCGGAGCTCCCCGCATCGTTGTGCGTTTATCGCTGCCCCTGTACATCGGGGCTGGCAGGAGGTAACGCAGAACGAAGCAGAACAGAAGCGGGACCGATAGTCTCACCCTGCTCCCAAAGCGCTTCTCTCCAGCTCAGCCCAGGAGCCGTCGGTGGCCACAGCTGCCTCTCATCCTCAGGAGCCTCCCGAGCAGCGTGTGATTAATGTTTTGTCACAGGACGACGGCAAGAAGCTGCCATTAATAAATACCCGCTCAGGGTAAAGCCGCTGTGCCGTCCGTTCACGCTGTGCCGGCGAAGCGCCGCGTGGTGCCGCGTTATGGGGCCGGGGGCAGCGGGTTGGGGTCAGCGCTGTCTGCCTGCAGGCATCGCCCGAAGAGCTTGTTTGTTTTTGTAGCAGCTGGATGTGTCTGGGAGGGATGGGAACGTCTCCTGTCACCCGTGGGACGGGAGGAGGGCGGGCAGGGCAGGGATAAAACTCCTGACAAGTTTGGACTAGAGGGCGAGTTGATTAGCTGAGAGATGAAAATTCACAGCTCTCCGCTCTCGCCGGCCACATGAGCTGCCGGAGATGTGTTTATGTGAGCGGAAGGCACCGAGAAGGCGGCTGAGCCCCATGGCCGGGTCGGGGCAGGGCAGAGCCTGGCAGTGCCGGGGAGAAGCAGCTCTGCCCTATGAGTGGGGAGGGGGACACGGCCGGGGATGCAAAGCTTCGAGGGCCGGGGTTGATGGGATCCAATGCTGTCGGGCATGCAAAGCACAGCCCTCGTATGGCTGCTGGAAGGGGTTGTGCTGATGGTTGTGGGGTTGGGGACACGGACGTGGGCACCCCACGCTGCTCTCTTGCAGCCGAGGGTGAAGCAGGATGACAGAGCGCTGTCAGCTGATGGGCTGCTCTCACACCGTGTCTGGTGGTGCAGATTACACGATGATAGACAGAGATAAACGCATACAGCTGGAGGCAGGATCAATCCGTGCTCCACGATGTATAATTGTCTTGAAAATAAGGTAATGAGCGGCTCTTGGAATGCTTTGATCTTATCGGGAGGACAAGGAATACCCTAATGGCTTTAATTAGACTTCAGGGATGAAATGAGTTTGGTCTCCTGGGTGAGCTGCTTTATGGAATTGACCATTGGTAGGGGGTAGAAAAGCTTTAATCAGATTGAGGCCCTTTGATACCTGTGGTGGTGTGTGTCCGTGTGTGATACACGGGGTGGGGGGCTGTGCTCAGTGTGCAGGGCTGCCCCGGGGTCCTGAGCCCTGCTCAGATGCTCTCTGTGTGCTGGAGGACTGTGGTCACCTTATGCAGAACAAAGCCTGTTGCTGTCTGTGTGTTCGAGCAGAGCTTCTCCTGGGATGGACCAATCTGCTGCTTTTGTTTCTTGATTTCCAAAGGAAAATCAACTACAGTTTATCCAAAGGCAGCAGTGATTGCTGAACTTAACAGCACGGGGCTACAGCCAGCTGCTCTGATGGCAGGACGGCACTCCAAGCATCCTCAGTAAGCAACCCTCAATTAGCACTGCTTAATTATGGCACATAATGACTGCAGTCAGAGCTGCCGGCCGCATCTCTGCATCGTCCCCCCCATCACACTGAGCGGGGCTGAAGGCACAGGGCTGACTCAGCGCTGACTCACAGCTCTGCAGTGCTGGGTGGGGTGCGGGCTGTGGGGCTGTGCAGGGACCCGGGGGCTTCTTTGTAGGGGGTTCTGAGCTGCACCTGGCCCTGTGCAAGCTTCTGCTGCATGTCTCTGAGCACAGTGCTGCATCTAGGGTTGCCCCACTGCATGCAGCAGCACCAGGCTCCCAGAAGCAAGTTGATGCTGATGGGTGCTTCTCTACAAATCACCATCTAACCAGAGCTGCAGCACTTGCCCTGCTGACACGGGTTGTGTCGAATCACCCCGGGGTGTGAGGAACTTTCCTCGCCGGGGCACAAGCACACACTCGTTTAGTAACATAATCTCTTAAAAGCAAAATCCCAGAAATTCCTTTTTTTTTCTTCGTGGAAAATGTTGCCTGGGGGAGAAGCTCGTAATGAAGGATGAAAGCTTAATCCTTGAGGTAGAACAGGGCTTTGGGGAGGGAAGGAGTATAGACAGGGCCTGTGTTAAGTATAGGGACGGCCGTGGTGGGGCTGGGGAGCAGCAGCTTCCCCAGGTGATGCTGGGGTCTCTGCCTGCAGTGCTGCCATGACAAACGCAGTGCTGGCTTTGGGTGCTTGGGGGTTTGCTCCTTGTCTGGCTGCAACACCCAGGTCAGAGCCACCTCCGTGCACCTGCTTGTGGTTCCCAAACATCTCAGAAGGGAATGGCTGCAGGGCAATGGTCCCTCCCAGCTCTCAGGGCTGTGTGCTCGCAGCCAGCAGCATCCCCCAGCCTGCAGCACGCAGTCATTGAAGGACAAGCAGGACCCGCTTCCCTCACCGTGTTTTAATTCAGAAAAGCAATGGTGGAGGTGAGGTTACACTCTCCAGAGCACAACCTGCTCTGGGTTTGCTCAGTGCGCAGCGGTGGTGTTTACGGACGCGGATTCCAAAGCTCTCTGTTCTCAGGGCTGTGAAGATGTATTTCCTCTTGTGCCATTTCTCCTTCTGGCAGGCAGGCTCCCAGGTGGCTCTGGTGAGTGTCAAAGTGGGAAATAAAGTTGTTCAGCAAAAAAAAGAGAGAGAGAGAGAGAGAGTGAGAGGAAGAAGGAGAAAAAGAGTAAAAAAGGGGAAAGAAAACGAAGTGCAGGCAGTGCAGCCCCGTGAGACCAGCTTTGTGCCGAGTGCTGTGGGTGGAAACAGGAGCGCCGCGTGCTTCAGCCATGAGGCACCGAGCCCTGGCTGTGTGCTCGCAGCATTGCACGCCATGCACTGCCCACCCTGCAGCTCTGTGCAGGGCAGTGATGCAGGCCGGGGTGCAGCGTGGCACAGAGCAGCACCTCGGCCCCATCCTGCCCTCCTTGTGACCAGCCCAGGTCACTGAGATGTTCCTGCAGGCGTTTGTGTCTGAGTCTCTTGGCTAATCTCTGCAGCCCTCATATTGCTGAAACAGATGACTGTATTTATCTGAAGTGACTAATGGGCGAGCGCATTCTTGGCTCCACCATCATCTGGTTCTCGTAATGTCAGTCATGATTAACTCTAACAAACATACAACAGCTTTTTGGGCTGCTTTGCAAGGCGGCCGTGTGGAGGTGGAGGTGGCATTTGTTCTCAATCAGGTGGGATTTTGAGGACTGGCTGCTTTGCATCATGCAGGGTGAGCAGTGCAGTGTGATGCTGTGCAACGTGGTGCAGCCTGGCATGATGTGTTGCAGTGCAATGTGTTTCAGTTTGCTGTGATGTGGTGCAAAGCGTGGTCTGATGCTGTGCAAAGTGGGGCCGTGCAGTGCAATGTGATGCGATGCTGTGCAGTGTGGTCTGATGCAATGCAATGTGGTGCAATGAATTGTGATGCAGTGCAGTGCAATGCGCTGTGATGCAGTACAGTGCAGTTTAGGGCTGCCAATCCATGGCTGGGGGCAACATGCAGCAGGGTTATAATGTGGATGGCTCAGGGAGATGAACTTCAGTTCCCCCCCCCATGCACTAAGCTGGTCTTCCAGGGTAAATTAGATGTCGACAAAACAACTTCATCTTCACCCAAACAATTTTGCTCTTGGTGGAAACGATTTGTGCTCAGTCTGCAGCCCTTCACACAGTGAGCTGCAAGGAGCTGCTCTGCTCATGCCAGGGGTGCAGGTGCTGCGCCCCATAGGTCTGCCCTTATGGGGTGGGAGGGATGCAGGGCACATCAGGCACCTGCCCCCAGCTGCATGGGGTATCTTAAATGTGATGCAGCATGGGGCAACCCATGGGATGGCTGTAAATCAGGAGGTGCCCGATGCATTGCAGTGCAGCCTGCAGGCAGGGCTGTGCGTGACCTGCAGCCGTGGGTTGGGCACGGATGCACAGATGCTGCAGATTAACGAAACGAAGGGCTGGGAGGTTTCTGCTGAAGACATTTTTCCGTTCATGAGGACATGGGGTGGAGAGGGTGGAACGTGGTGGGGGGGCGGCTGCCGTCAGGAGCAACAAAAGGGGAAAAAGGGGGGGGGAGGGCAGAGAGAGGGAGAGATTTTTGATTCATGGTCCAAAATTACCCAAACTTTATTGCCAAAATGTCTACATTTTTATGTGCTTAAACACAGTGAGTTATGGAAACCTTAAAACAATGGAATGATCTCCTTCATTGCGCTCCGTTTTGTTCGAAGGAACCACTCCTCTTCCCAGGGTGGAATCTCTTATTGAGTTTTATTGACTTACAAAAATGCCTCTCTGCTATCAGCACCATCCGGGTGCGTGTCATAAATACAGGGGTGGGACGTGGGGCTCTGGGGAGAAGGGGGTTAAACCCATCTCTGCCCCAAACCCTTTCTCATGCATCCTTTTTATGGCATCCATTTGGCACATCTTCCACGTGAACCTGCCTGAACCAGAGGGGCTGCAAATTCCTTGAAGCGAATCCAGCACACGGCGCTGCGGTTCCCTCACTGTTGGAGTCCCTCCTCTGCCAGGCATGCAGCTCTCCCAGCAGTCTGCTGAGGCTGCAACGCTGGGTTGTGGGGCTGCAAGGTGCAGGGTTGCATGATTGCAGGGCTTCAAGCATCCTGGGTTGTGGGGTCATGGGGGTTGCAGGGTGTGCTGAGAGCTCTGCTGCAGAGCTGGGGCATGCCCTGGCTGTGCAGCTGTTTGCAGCCCTTCACAAGCAGAGGAAAGCAGATAATTGTGGGGGCTTTTTGCATTGCCTTGCAGCAGGAGGACACCCTGCATTGACCATTGCACTGGGCCCGCTGGGAAGCTGCAGCTCCATGTGCAAGAACAACGAGAGCAACATGCAAAGAGCTTTCCTCAGCCCTGGGGATCAACCCCAACACATCCCCCCTCCCATCCCACCCAGCAGAGGTTCCTCTGCTCCTTGGCTACACAACACCTGCCTTTGCAGAGCTGTGAACCAGGCAGGACTGAGGTGGGATGCACAGGGTTCTGCTCAGTGCCCACAGCAGCCAGAAGGTGGGAGGGGGAGGATGACAAGCCCACAGCCCCCACTCTGCGTCAGAGGGGAAAACTGCACGAGCCCCAGAAAAAATGTCTGCAGCCCTATAAACTGACACCAGTGTTTATAATATTCCTAAGTGCTGTTGCGTGATGAGAGCAGTTCTCCGACGAGGAAAATTTACTTTTTTTTTCCTTCTTCTTTTTTTTTCCCCCCTCTTTTAAATAAAGTTAGAAAGCTGCGAGTCCCACAGAAGATGTTTTGGCTTTGGTTCAGGGTTTGTTTGTTTTTGCTGTTTGCTGTAAGTAACAACTGAGGGCCATTTGCTGGCGATAATGTTACAGCCGCGGCGCAGCAGTGGGAACTGCTGACAGTCAGAAGTTGTTGACCTCCTGGGTAAAACATATCTGTGCACATCTCACATCCTGGGGCATGAAACCATCACTTTGTCATTGCTTTGTGTGTGGAAAGGCTCCTCCATGTGAACCCGGCACTTTGCTGCAGTCTCAGTTTGTTTATATTGAGCTAAAAACAAACAAGCAAGGAAAGTGGGCAGCTACAGCGATCCTATGAGTGGAAGGAATAGCAGGGAGATGAGGGTAAGTAAGGAGCAGGGATTTGAGGATGGAGAGGGGAGATGGGGATGGGGAGGAGGGACTTGAACATGGGGAACAGGGAGGTGATGGGGAACAGGGAGAGGAAGATGAGAAGCAGAGAGATGAGGACAAGGAGCAGGGACGTGAGGATGGAAAGATGGGGCTGTGAACATGGGGAGGAAGGAGATGATGGAGAGGAGGATGGGGAGCAGGGAGATACTGGGGGGGACATGAGGATGGAAAGTGGGGATATGAGCGTGGGGAGGAGGGAGATGATGGACAGGAAGCAGAGAGATGAGGATTGGGAGCAGGGAGACAAGGATGGGGAGTAGGGACATCAGGACAGGAAGCAGAGACATGAGGGCAGTGAGCAGGGAGATGCAGATTGGGCACCATGTGTTATTTCCTGTCTGTATCATTGGAAAATGGGAATTTAGGCTTAGAAAAATGCATTACCTGTCATCCCCAGTGGCAATCCATGTCCATCCCCAGCACAGCCCTCACTGCTCACCGTGCCCTCCTGCCCTGCACAACCAGGTACTGCAGAACCGCAGCCGCCGTGAGAGCCAGGAAACAAGACATGGGAAGTTTATAAACACCCCGCGGATGGTTTACGGAAAGAGGTTATGAAACGCAATTAAATGCTTTATAAAGTGTCCTGATTTCACTCCTCGGTCACTGTAGAATTCTGATCATAAATCAGAGAATGTGCTGCAGTGGGAGAAATGGGAGGAAAAGGGGGAGGGAAGAATGGGGATGTGGGTACCCCATTCAGCTCATGCTGTGCCCTGGGTTCTGCTCTGTGCTGGCAGGTTGGAAACAGTGGCAGAGAGAGGAGAGGTGAGCACAGGGATAGGAGAAGCTGCATTGCAATGCATGATTTGTGGATTGATGTGAGGCTGCAGAGTGATTCCTCGTGCCCTGGGAAGAGTTGCAGACAGACGGTGTTTACCGAGGACGCGGAGCTGGCCAAGAGCTAATTGCAGAAGTCTGAACTGCATCCTCCCCGCTGCAAAGGGCATTCAGAAATAGAGATGCAGGCTGCATGTTAACTGCACCTCCACAGCCAGGATAGCTTCTGCCCCTCTTGTAGTTTCTGGAAGTAAAATCAGACCCTGTTCTGCTGGTATGAGGCTGCAGTGGGGCAGATACCCCCCTCCTGCCCTACCAGGGCTCCCTCTGGCACTGTGCCCCAGCACTGACACTGGGCACTGGGAAAGGTCACAGGGAAGGCTTACAGGAGCTGGAGATGTAAGAGCCAGTATTATTTCCCGTCCATTAAAAGAAATGTGGAAAAAAATAATTAAGAAAGCCCTGAGCCCCAAAGTGCAGCGCAGGCATCATGTGTCTGACATTTGGCTTCTCATCCTCGAGCTGCTGCTCCAACAGCTCGCAAGCCAGAGGTTAAGCTTCCTGGTTCCTCTTTTTGATCTGCATCATTCACATTTTTCCATGTTGTTGGCCACAATCAAAAAAAAAAAAAAAAAAAGAAGAAGAAGAAGAGAAAAGGGAAAGAAAAAAGATCCCTTTGAATTAGCAGGCAGGGAGAGCCTCTAATTGCCTTCCCAGCCCCTCCCAGGTCAGATCCAGGCTCAGCCAGGAGATGAGAGCACGAGCTGCACCTCGGGGTGGGCGCAGAGGCTGTGGAGTGCAAACCAAAGAGCAAACCTGAGTGCAGCCCATCACAGCACTGAGCCCCAGGAAGCACTGAGCACCCCATGGCTCTGCAACCCTCTTCTCCCAGCCTTCAAACCAAAGCACTTACAGTACCTTGAACTGTTCAGCCCTCTCCTTCCCATCTCCATCTACGCGTGCCTTTATCAAGCTCCATTTCAGCTCTCATTCTGCCATCATTCCAGACATCCTCCTGTGGGCACCTGCTCAGGGTGCTGCCCCAGCTCAGCCCCACACCAGTAGGAAACCATGGGCGGGATGCTCCTGTCTGCCCTCAGCCCCACACGCATGGGCCAGCTTGGCAGACACGTTTCTATCCATTACCAGCTAATGCAATGGAACTGGCTGACAATGGGTGAAGGAGCTGCCAAAATCCAACATGAGGCCTGCAGATGTCCCTGGGAACAGCAAGCCCTGCTGGAAGATCTGTGCCGTACAAAAGGTTCCCCTCAATTTGCTTCAGATGCTCCTCGGCCGTCATTAGAGGATGGGGTTCTTTACAGAGAAACACATAAATCCAGCACTGCGTTCAGGCTGTTATTATCTCCTCTGGTTCAAATTAAGTGACGGGGGTCATTTTTTATATGTTGCAATTTGTCTTTTTAGCTGAGGGCATGGAAAGGAAGGGGGGGGTGGAGAGGGAGGGGAAGCCAGCACAAAAATGGGGAAGGGACGTTCTTTAGCAGACAAGGAGCTGAACTGACATCAGATTCTCTCTACAGCTTCACCACGGGGATGAGATGTAGGCAGACACAGCAACAAAGCACTGACTTTAGCACACACTGATGCTGCACCATGAGCTGCTGCACTCAGAGGTGAGAAAGAAGGAGAGAAGCAGGTGTATGGGATGGCCCAGATCAGCCTGCAGGATCAGCCCAGGGAACTTTTGTTCTACCAAGGGCAAACAAAAGCTTTTTTGGGGGGGAAGAAAGAAAAACACAGTGGTTGGATGAAGGTGTGTGGAAGCAGCCCCATGAAGCTGCCCCAGGTAGGCAGCCCTGACTCTCAGCACCATCCTGCCCTCAGTACAGCATCATAAACTTCTCTCCCTGACACGTAGGAAAATGTTTTAAGGCACGACTTTATAGAGAGCATCAATCACTTCAGAGGTGATGGAATTGCTGCAGAATTATAAGCAAGTCTGAAGTGTCTACAGAGGACTCTAAACACTGTCTTCTATTTATTCTCTGTGTCCTTTGTAAATGTAAACTTCAGCGGAGCCCAGAGGCCTTTCCGTCTCCGTGCCTTGTCAATCCAGCACCTTTCACCACCGCTAAAATCACAATTATAAAAAAAAGGGGGGATTACAAAAACAAACACAGCCCCTCTCGCTCGCGACTGATGGCTGCGGACTGTTGAGGGACCCACCCCGCAGAGCCCCGGGACCCCCCCCACCCTGACCCACGGGGGGCTCTGCAAGGAGATGGAGCCCGGAGCTCCCACGTGTGCCACGCGTCCATCTCCTGCGGCCGTCGGATCGACGGCGAGTAAACACAGAGCGGGGCCGAGAGGCTCCGGGAAGATCAAGCGGAGGACAGTGCGCTGACAGCGGGCCGGGCGGGGTGCGGGAGAGCCGTCCCAGCTGGAGAGCAGCTCGGAGAGGGGAAAAGGGGAGAGCTGTGCAAAGGGCTACAAGGAATCTATGCGGAAAGCGGCCCTGCTCTGCCAGAATACCTGGGGGTATTGGGGGGGATCTTTGATGCAGTCACAAGTCCAACAGTTGCTTTAGCTATAAAAAACCAACCCCTGTTTTGAAAAGCATCTCGCACTGCTGGAGAATCGTCCTTCATCCCGCATGTGATGGCAGTGGGCACAAAACCCCGCACCGTCCGTGCTCGGAGGCGCCGGCAGAGCGCGCTGCGCGGCCGCCTGCGGGACGGGACATCCCGCGTGTCACCGCAACCAGCAGCTCCTGTCCCCATGTCTGCTGTCGGTGTTTGAGGTGCTGAGCTGCACGGCCCGTCTCAAACCACAGCGGCGCTATCACAATAATTAGCCGTTAATATTATCGGAGGGGCACAAGGCAAACCCGTCCTATCTGCACCGCTCGGCTCTTCCCTTAAGGTAATGAAGTGATGCCAGGGATCCTGGCTCACACTGCAGCACAGTATGTGAGGGGAGCTACAGGTGGGCTGCAAGGACACAATCTGCCTCTGACACAATCATGTGGGATCAGATTCCTCCTGCTAATGAATGGCTTTGGTTTTCATTGGTTCCAAAGAAAAGGAGCAGAGGAAGGGGGGAAATAAAACCAAACCACAGCCATCATGCAGTGCCCACTGTCAGCACTGCTCCTGTGTGCAATGCCCATTGCAGGGCCCCATCAGCAGCTCTGCTCCTCAGAACCCTCAGCCCCAGAGGAGGCAGAAGGGACTCAATGCATGGAAGGGGCAACAAATGGGTGCTGCTTCCAAAACCAAGCTGGGAATGAGGCATTTCCACAGCTATGATTCACACAGACCTGGCCTGGGCCATCCTGCAGCCATCAGGCTGAGGGCAACCCAGTGTCCTTAAGCCCTGGAAGGATGAGCCTCTGCCCTGGTGCTCACAGGGAGTGTGACCAAATGCAGCTCTGTGCTGCCCTGGACCAGCTATTAAGTGAATGTGATTGACACCCATAGGCAGATGCAGCTCTGCCTGCAAGCTGTGCTCAGTGCTGGGCACTCCAAACTCTGCCCAGGGCTGTGACATTGGGATGCAGTGCTGCAGGCGCCGAGCTGTCCCTGTGCCTCCCACTGCGCTGCACCAGCTGATCCCTGTACTCTCACACCAGGGCCTTCCCACGGGCTGGCTCCAAGCATCGCTTCCCAGTTCGGCCCATGGCCCCAGTAACTTTCCACCGGGGTTTGTTTTCACTGAAGAGTTGCTGTAGCGGAAGTGCAATACCAGCAAAAGCTGGCAGGGAATCCAGGGGGCAAGTCTGGAGTAAAATTCTGATAATGCTGTGTTTATACCAGGAATTTCTTCAGCAGATAAATCAAGTGAGCGCAATAACAGATGGGAAATGGCTGCAGACACCAATGGGTTCTGCATGCAGCTGGGCACCCACTCACTATGGCTGCTGCCTCCCTCCCACCTCTGCAGGTGCTGCTCCATGGGGTCCTTGGGCTGCTCTGCACCCAGTGCTGTGGCTGCAGGGATCTGGGGACCATCGGCTGCATGCACACTAAGCTCTGTGCTGCAATACTTGCAGGCTTAGTCACATCCATCCCTTCACTAATAGATGCTGCTTTTGCAGGAGTGACCGACAACTGCTTGTGTTTCTGCTGTCAGCTCCAATAAACAACAGCATTCAGAACTGAGGGGGGAAAGACAGCTTGGAAACTATCTGAAAATACCAAGTTTCAGCACAATATCCATGCCAGCTAAACAGCCCTGTATCTCTCCCAGGTCACTGTGCTGGAGGGAAGTGGGGTCTGAAAGGCAGCGTGACCCACTGCCAATAAATCCCACCCTGCAGCCCTCCCACATGGGCTGCTCCGGGCTGCATGTTTCTCAGCACGCCGAACCCCCTGGATCACGCACCATTAACATTCTCAGTGTGACATCTCCAAAATACTTCAGGGATGAATTGGTTGCTGGATGATTTGCAAAGCACTGAGGCTCAATCCCCCGGAGGTGTGCTGGTGGGGAGCCAAGGACCGGGGCCCAGGAGTCATGCACTCCCTGGGGTCGCTCAGGAGCTCAGCCTGGCAGCATCCAGCACTGCAAAACCCAAGGCACAGCACTGGGGATGTGCTGAATGCACATGCAGCCCTGCAGAGGACCTGTGGGCATCCCCTGTCCTCACAGCCCCTCAGTGGCTGAGTTCCCATGAGTACCAGCATTGCCTGCAGCAAAGCAGCCCAGCACCAGGCAGCAGGATTCTGGCTCTCAAGGGTGGATTAGACATCAAACAGAAGACAGACAGAACGCGGGAAGCCTCTTCCATCTGCTGAGCACAGCCCCAGCCCTGCACAGCCCCATGCTGCCCTGCGATCAAAGCAGCAGCCGGCGGCTCCGATCTGCTCCTGCAGCACAACCAGACCTCATCTGCCAGGCAGAAGGAGCCACTTCCCATGGGCAGCATCCTCTCCTCACTCCCTCTGCCCACAGCACTGCTGGCAAACCGCTCCTGGCTCAGGATGGTCTCAATATCACAACGCTACAGCAGTGCTTCCTCACCTTGCTCACACATTGCTGGTCTAAAATAAAGCCCAGCTGTGTGCTGACTGCTGCTATCCTTCAGCCTTGCATTCACCATAAGAGCCAAATAAAATCAGCAACAAGACCACATGTTCTCACTCACAGCTCCCCTGTACAACAGTGTCAGTGTCTTTGCTTTCACACTGTGAAGACTCAGGAATGAGAAGGGCTGGTGCTCCCAGTAGATCAGCATGTGGTTATCACAGCAGTGTCTCTGCTCCTGGCACCAGGGCTGCCAGCACAGCTTGCTACCTGCCTCCTCAGAGAGGCCAACACCTGAAAGGCTCCTCTAATTTAGCCACAGTTCGTTATCCAACATAACACACCATGGGGACACTCACAGACATAACCCATCTTCCTCCTGCTGTGAAACAGGCACCGACCAAAGGGAAGGAAACACTAATAGCTCCTGCTGGGCAGCAGCACTGAGAAGCTCTGGGTTATTTCTATCCAATCACACACAAGAGGAAATCAGAAGATTCTACATACCTCCATTCAATTTCTCTCCATTAATATCGATGCTGCAGAGATTGGATTTTGTCCTTCCTTTTCTTATATTTTCCTGGTATTTTTAAAAGTGCTGAAACTCTTCAGCTCCGTGCTGAGCTGGAGATAAAAGTTAACCTCTGAACTATGCAGCACCTTTTATGTGTGGCACCATACAGAGAGGGCTTCTTAGCACGAGCCTGGATCCCTAACGAGCAACCTGGATGGTTTCTGATTGTCCTCATCCCATCCAGCTGGGGCACGAGGGAGGCACAGCCTACATGCACATACAATGGGTGAGGATAAGGTTGAAGCTATGTAGAGGATGTGTCCTGCCCTGCTTTGGAGCTATGCTTGTGCCATCCACACTTCCTCACTTGTTCCACCTTCCCATCCCATCCCAGATCTCCTGTGAGCTATAGGAGCCCAGCACCAGCTCTCATCATGCCCAAGCCAAGGCTCAAGCTGTAAGTGCTGAACACCTGTGGGCGAGGTGAAACCTGCTGGTTCCCACCTACACCAGCATCAGCCTGAGCCAGCACTGAGAGAAGGTTAAGGACAAAAGCCAGTCAATGTCTTCATTGGCACGTGCAAACACACATCTCTGCAGCATCATTTCTGCAGTCAGGGTAAGATATTCACCTGGTGCTAATGAAGTGGTCATACTTCCTACTTAGAAACTTACTCCTTTTACTTTCTCCATTTAGAAACAATGCTGGAGCACATCTGATGGGCTTTTTTTTCTTTCCCCTCGGCCACTTCCCTCTTGGCAGCAGCAATGCAGTCCTGGCTTTGCAAAACAAACCCATGTCTGTTCCAATTCAGTCACCCATCCAGGTTATCTGGGAAAGAAATGCCAATGGGGGCTGTGGGGACATGAGGCCATGTAGCCAAGCTGGGGTCCATCACTGCCAGGGCCACTTTATGGCCATGCTGGGGACATCCTCTCTTGTGCTGTCCCCAGCCATTGGTGCAGGATGGGCCCACGCACCTCTCGCTGCTTGCACACAGAAAAAAAACCCCACCTCCACCACTCGCCTGGTTATAAATAAAGCAGCCACTGACCCTGGAGATTAATCAGTGGGTTGGTGTCTCTGCGTGATGTCACCCCACGTTTTTCCACAGGCCTGTCGAATTTCAGCCCGTCTGATCCGCCGATGACAGACGGGGCTCACGCCTGCCAGACAGCCCCGGGACGCGGGAGGGGGGAGGATTTATGGCTGCCTTCCTCCCGCACGCTCTGCTTCACTCTGCACACAATACACAGATGCCTCTGCGAGATGACGGAAAACCGGGGCTGCGCGGCTCGGTCGGGGTATTTTTAGGCATATTGCACCATTTCTGGCCTTTGGTGGCTTTATGATGAACGCAGCCCGGTTTGAAGCCATCCATCAGAGCCCACTCGCTTGTGCACGTGGAGCTCAGGCTCAGCGGGCTGAGGAGTGGGTATGACCATGAAGCCAGGCTCTGCAGGTCATGGAGCAGCTCCTCAATTAGCCTGGGTCTGGGGGGTCAGGGATGGCCATTCTTTGGGGGAGCAGAACTTTCACAACCAAGTGCTGAAGCCACATGGGGATGCAGCTCAGCATTGACAGCACAGCCCCGTTGCTGCATCAAAGCAGTTCTGCCTGCAGGGCTCATCCCAGCACTCATGGCCTGAGTGCCAAAACCACCCCCCAGCCCAGCCTGGGACTGCTGCACTCCATGCGTGAGCCTACAGCAGGCTTTGTTGCCTCAGAAAATAGCTTTCACCCAAGGTCAGCAGGCCTGGCACTCAGGGTTACCCCAGGACAGTGCTTTTCCCAACTGGGGTTCCAGGTGGCACATTATGCAAAGCTGAGAGTTATTCCTGGGGAGGCCACATGTAAGTTGAGCTGTGCCCAGCATGGGTGGGTGGAGGTGCAGCCATCCCTGTGCAAAGCCCCAATGCCTGGCATTGCCCCAGCACCTGTGCCTGCAGGAACCATTGCCAAGGAGGGACAGCTGGGCAGCAAATCTGAGCCCTGAGCATGGGACAGAGCACAGCCACAATCACCAGCAGGACTGTGCCTTGGGAAGGGTGAGGAGGCTTCTGCAGAGCTCATGGACACTGCAAAGTGTTTGCACCAGGCCAGAGAGCAGCCGGGCACCTCCAGCAACCAGAATGAGCTGCAATGAATGACCTGCTAGGGAAATCCAGCAACCTGCTAGGGAAACTGAGCACCCGCTCCTTTGAAGTTAATGAATCGTGAAAGCCTTTGAAAGCAGAGCTTTGTTTATTTACTCCCGGCGTCTCATGCCGATGAGGCACACACACATCCCAAGAGCACTGCTAATTTGAGTGAAAGATCAAATGTGAGGCTCCTGCAGCCTCTGGGACAACGAGGGCAGCCCCGGCCCCTCCATGGGGCACTGCCCAACGCGGGCAGATAGGAGAGAGCCCAACACAAAGCTGAAGCGACACCTGGGGCTGCCAACCAGATCCTGTCAAGGAAAGCATCAGCAGAAGGAATCAGACTGGAGATGTTCTGCATGTTAAGCACTGTGAATCAGGACCCAAAGGCAGTGCCCAGCACCTAAATTCAGCCCCGAACCCCCAGCAGACACCCAGCACCCCCCTTATATCTCTTGCCTGTGTCTCCTGCCCAGCCCTGAGCTCTGCCCAGCGCCACAGCCAAACCAACCCCAGGGCTGCGGCACCTGGCACCCTGCTCTGCCCTTCCCACAGCAGCGGGATGCAGAGAGCTCCATCTCTTCTCTTCGAATGATAACAACCCACGGAACAGCAACAGCACCGACAACTCAGCCTGGCTCTGCAGGACGGAGCTGGGGCAGCCCAGGGGCAGGCACGGTCCGAGCAGAGGTGCCCCGACGTGCTGCCTGCTGATGGGGCTCCCGTACGAACGCCCAGCCTCGCACAATAGCCTATAAATATCGGCCTTTTCAGCGCAATAGCTTCGTGAACAAGCTGTAATGCAATATTTCACTGAGGCTCGCAGACAAAAGGACGGCACCCCACCGGCACTCGCTTTCTGCTGCTGCAGTTTTCAGAAGTATAATTGGATTATAACCAAGCGCGAGGCTCTAGCCCCAGTTTCTCCCAAGCCAGCGAAGTCTCTGTCTGATCTCTAACAACGGGAGTCGGAAGGAAGGAGCAGAAAGCTCGCTGGGCAGAGGGGAGGGGAGGCTGAGGGCTCCGGCACCGCTGAAAGCCCTTCAGCTGATACCGAGATTTGCGGTCCCAGCAAATAATAATTAGGCGTATTGGGAAGGGCCAACAATGAGAGAGAGGCGACCCACTTAAGGCCGATACCTTCGCCGTCAAGGCGTGGGAGGGCTGGCGGGCAGGGCTCACAGGGAAAGGGGAGCTCCAAGGTGAGGCAGCCGCACCGCACACCTCCCCCGAGCGGCGGGTGCGGAGCAGATAGAGCTCCGCTGGGCTGATCTCCGCTGGGCAGAGCTCCGTTGGGCTCCCGCAGCCCGGCCCGGCCCGGAGGAGCGCAGCCCGCAGCCTGAGCCGCGGAACCGGGCGGGCGGAGCGCTTCGGTTTGGCACCCTGCAGTGACACCTGGTGGGGGCGAGCGCGGAAGAGCCGGCAGCGGCCCCGAGCTGAGCCCCTTCGCCGGCGGACCCCGACGGGGCGGCCGCGGAACGGCGGATCCATCGCTGCGGGACCGCGGCCGAGGGCGAGGCGGCCGGAGCTGCCCCGCGGGGCGGTGGGTCGGAGCCCGGAGGGGGCCGTCTGACGTGCCCTTTGGGGAAATGGGGGTCGGTCCGGCCAGAGCCGCGGCTCCGCGTTTCTGACTCTGCCCAATGAGAGCCCGGAGCACGGAGGGAGCTGTCAATATTTGGCCACAGCCCCCGCGCCGCTATCCCCAGTGTGTCCTCGCCCTCCGCACAAGGACCTCTATGGCCCGACCCGGCCCCGCCGCACGCCGTGCTCCGCTCGGGGGGCGCCGGCCCCGCTGAGCTCCCGGGACCCCCGGAGCCTCCTCCGCCGCCCCCCGCACGGCAGCATGAGCCTGGGAGCGGGGGCCCAGCCGGGGCTCGCTCAGCCGCTCGGAGCCGGGAGCCGCGAAGGAGGGCAGTGACGGGCACCCGCACCGCCCTCACCCGAGGGAAGCGAGGGCAGGACCCCGTCCCCGCTCATTTCTCCGTCTGGACCGAGCCCCGGAGAGATATGCTCAGTCCAAACCGCCTGGAAGCGTCTCCTGGGATTGCCGTGGCCCCCGGGCGTGCGGAGTGCGGAGCGTTCCCTCGGACGGCGGGCGCGGCCCCGCGGATTTGCCTTCCCTTCGTGCTCATCCTGCTCGCCCTGACGCCCCGCGCCGACTCCTCGTGGTGGTGAGTGGCCGCGCCTCGACGGCTCCGCGGCGGCGATTCCCGGACGGGGAGGGCGGACGGGGGGAACGCGTCGGGGTTGCGGAACGGTCGGGGATCGGACATCCGACGTGCAGCGCCGGGCTGAGCGGCTTTGGGGATCCCGGTTCATGCGGGCGCGCCCCGGCTCCAAACGGAGCCGGATCGGGGCCGGGCACAACCGGGGCCGCTCGGGCCGGGACCCGCCGGGAGCTGAGCCCCGAGCCCGGCCTTCAGAGGGAAAGGAGAGGGATGAGAGCCCTCGGTACGGACTGGGCTGAGCGGCAGGTAGAGCCGGAGCCCCGCTTTTAACCCTCTGCAATTGTGGGATCGCGATCCATCTCCCAAACGCCTCCGGACTGTTCCATTATCCTCCGTGCTTTGCGGTTGGTTTTTCAACCGCTCCCAAATTACCGCTCTCCCTCTTTCGAGTAAGATACGGCTCTGAGACAGCCAGAGGTGATGCCATAGACCACGCACAGAGCCTGCCGGCCTCGCCAAAATCAATCTCCTGTCCTCGTAACAATTCAAATTCGCACAATCAACGCGAGAAAAACGGGGAAAGGTGAAGATTTCAAGTGAGCCCACACGGCTTCGGTAGGTCAGAAACGCCCGAGTAAAACTGATTTTAATCCCATCTGATTGCTGCAGATGAGTTCTCAGTGTCCCGACCTGTAACAGTGCTCAGTAACCTTGTGGAAAAGCCCAATTTACACACCGTCACCATTAGCACACTGCAGTGGCTGAAGCTGAATTTAATCTAACTTAATCCATCTGACATTGATGGGGATGAGTGACACTCCTGAGGTTGTGCAGCTCCAGGAGCACCGCGCAGCCCCACTGAGAGCTCAGGTCCTCCTGGTGCTCCAGCACAGCCCTGTGTGTCATATCGGCAGCTCTGAGTGCTCTGGGACAGGAGGGGGAAAGGGAAGGGAGCGGTGATCCTGGGGACAGCATCCCAGGGGACACAGTGCCTGCAATGCCCAGAGGAGACCAGCAGATCGATGGGTCTGAAAGCACCGGGTGAGGAAGGGAGGCAGCAGTGGTGAGGCTCAGGTCGATGCACGCATGGCCTGGCTCCCAGCCGCCTGATCGGCCCCCACCCATCACAGCAGGCGAAGACAGGACAACATCTGTGCAGAAGGTGACGGTGCTGCTATGCTAAAAGCCGAGGCAGTCTCAGGGTTGCAGAGAAGTTGGAGATTTCTAAGTCCTTACCAAGGAGGCAGGGGAAGGGGGAGATTTGCTGGAGCTGGGGGTGGGCGCACGGGATAATGGTGCTGGAAGGGGACAGGCTGTGGCTCACAGCATCTCCCAGAGCTGAGCAGTTCTGTTAATGCACTGAGATACCTCTGATGAGTCAAAATCCTTCCCTTATGAACAGCGTGAAAAGCATCGGTTTTCCTTGCTTTCACAGCCCACTTCTCCCCATAGTGATTGCACCGCAGTGGGGGCTCCAATTCCAAATGCTCATCCCAACAAACAGGAGCAAAACCAGCTACAGTGAGCCTCAGTGTTCTCTGGAGGCCACTGGATCAGCTCTTGTGCCCTCAGGAGGCAGAGAGGAGCTGGAAACGGGCAGAGCTTAGCAGGCAGAGCCCCACATATACATTGTGCCACACAGGCTGAGCATGGTGCTTTCAGCCTCTCTCATAGAACAGAATTGGCCCTGGGGTTCATAATACACCTTAAAAAAACCAAAAAACAAAAGGAAACCTCAACCAAATACATCAACTTCAGAAGCTCACGCTGCTGATTGTGCTTCCATAGAGCAGAGCAGTCCTAAGAAAAACCTTCACCAGCACCAACGCTGCTCAGCTCTTCAAGTCAGCTCTGATAAAGCAGCGCCTTTAGCTGAGATTGTGCTTTACTGAAAGAGGCTTCAAGCAGCTGTGGTTTGGGAAAAAGTTATGCAGTGATTTCCATGGGTTTCCAAAGCACATCTTTAGCACTACTGATATTACAGTAAATACATTTGGTGGTGCATCATCGTTCCTTATTTTCATTATTATTGCCAAATTCTTCTAGGGATTCACACACAATAAACTTGTGGAAATAGAGGAAATGCTTCTCATTTTCGGAGTCAACTTTTAAAGTAGATTAATAGAGGGGGGGAAAAAAACCCCACAGAACAGGGCTGCTTCTGATCGGAGTACATGGGAAGGAAATATCAACCAAATGTTTCTTCTAAACAACTGCAAATTATTAATTTTGGGTGACGTCAGGCATGGTCCCATCGCCATGAAGAGCTCCAGGAACTGGGGAGCTCTAAATGAGGGGTCTGGGGCTGAGTGGTGATGGGGTGTGGGTGATGGAGAGGAGAAGTGGGTGCTGCCAGGACCACCAGCGGGTGTGGGATGGCGCGGGTCGAGCAGCAGCACCCAAACTATAAAGCTCCCAAACTTATGACACATCACTTAGCAACAAAATACCGCCTGAAACACAGACAGAAATTAAAAAGGAATGCAATGGGAAAATCCCTAAATCCCGTTTACACTCAAGTGCGCCCAGGCAGGGCGAGCGCAGCGCCCGCGGCGCAGGAGGGACCGTGCCATGAGCCCGGCGGTGCTGCAAAGCCCCGAGAACGGCCTCCAAAATTCCTTGTAAAGATTGGGAAGATTAGGCCAATGTTGCTTATAAACATGAACCGTGCAGTAAACAAACGCCGTGTAAATAACCAAGTTGGGTTCGCTTGCAAGCGAGGGCTCCGCCGAGTGCGCTGGTGTGGAAAGCCATTGTGGACTGAAGGTTTGGTTAAAGGCAAATGTACACAGACCGCATGCACACCCCACCCTCACACGTACCTGCAGCCCCACGCGCATCCCCCACTGCCGCCACACGCCAAGTCCTCGTCAGCTAACTTGTTTATTGCTAACCACAGCCCTTGGAAAGTACAAATATTCGATTTCATCTGGCACTGGAGCAGATGGGAGGCATCAGGCTCCCAGAGAGATAAAGCAAATCTGGGGAAAGCAGAGCGGTGTGGGCTCGCGCTGAGGTCAAGCAGTGTGCAGGGTCTGACTGCATGCAATGCCTCCAGGCTGGGACCTGCGGCACGCTGGGATGCTCTATCCCTTTGGGTGGCCACTCGCACTCTTCATCTCTGTGCACACACCAGGAGGGGCTCATGAGGAGGGAAACACAATGTGAGGGTAAATGGTGGAGCAGGAGCATGCCCTGCAGTCAGGTTGAGCAGGTGCTCAACCTTTTAGGGCAATGCTTATAGGGGAAGGGACGTGGCAGTGGTTGCTGCTGCTTCCATCCCACACCGGTGCTGAGTCCTGGTCTGGGTGCAGTGGAGAAGTCAAACTACTTGCACACATGGTTCTTGGATATCAGAGAGGGGCTCACTTGAGCAGGCATCGCATTGAGGTGTGTGGGAGGGGAAATAGCATCGATAGGAATGTCTGAAATTAAGCCAAGGGAAGGACAGCTGCGTGAGCCTCCACAGTGCGTAACCCATTGGGGTGTGTGTGCTGCTGCTCCCAGTCAGACCCCAGCAGCCCAGTGTGCCCAGTGCAGGTCAGTGCTGGGGGCTCAGGGACCCCATGCTGCTCCCCATGGCACACTCTGCATGGTCACAGCAGCAATAGGGCAGTGACCAGGCCATCCCTGTCCCCAACGTGCTCCAGTCCCCGCCATCCAGGGATTCCTTTCCTTCAAACATCAGTCCTAAAGCAGCATTGGAGGGATGGAGAACAAACTGCGCCCTCAGGGCAGTCCTGGCGCTGTGCTAGGAGCGTTTGGGAACAGATGGGTTCTCTCAGTCTCTCCGCTCAGTTATAATAACCCTAATTGTGTTTCGTAGTTCATTTTTCATTAGGGTCACTTTCACCTATAGGAAGTGTCTCTTAAAAGAGAGAGACAACAGAAAAAATCCTTCTGCTCTCCCAAGCTCATTGGCCGGGTCGCTTGGAGCAGCCTCACCCGGCATTATGATATTAGAAATTATTCAAGTGAGACTAACGCTCTCAGCACACAGAGCAGTGGCTCTAAGTGAGGAAATTAGGACTATTAATCACTCCAAGGCGCTAACAATTCCAGCAGGCCAGGATGGCCCCGTTCCCAGTGGGGCTTAATAAAATACTCAGGGTTTATAATAATAAAATAATATCTCATATGTCGATAGCACCTTGCAACCCAAAGCGTGGTGCCATTGGCTATAAATTGTCCCCCCAGCCCCGTGCAGAGCTGAGGAAGGAGAGAGCAGCCTCCACAGGAACTATGCAAAGCACTCGAGGAGAGAGATGCTGCCAGGCCCTCTGGAATTCGCTCTTTATCAGATAAAGAGGCAGGGATGCTGGATCCGATCCTATCGGAAGAGGTGTCTCCAACAGCCGCCGGGGTCTCTCAGCCTCCCACCAAAGTGCAGATTCCGTATCCTCTCAGTGGGAAGGAAGAGAACAGAAGCTGCAGGGATGAGCTCAGAGCTGCCCCCGGCTCTAGCTGGGATGGGGTCTGTTCTAATGCAGCCCCAAAGATGGGCACCCCACTCCGGTGCTGACCTCAGCTGCTATCAATCTGATTTAGAATTGTGCCTTCCATGGTACTGGTGCAGCCCTGCTTTCCCCACAGCGGGAGCTTGCATTTCTCACTAAATAGCTCAGCAGCAGGAGGGCTGCTGCCAAAAGCACAGTTAGCAATCAAAAAGGGACTCTGGCACACCAGGAGAATGAGAGCTGCTTCTGGGAACACTGCATGGCACATCCCAGAGCCTTCAGCCAACGCACATCAGCACAGACACCCCTTGAACCCATGGGGAGAGCAGAAGTGGGCAGAACCCTGAGCTGCTGGGCAGCCTCAACCAGGGGCAGAGATGCAACGTGGGCCACACAGCTCTGCAAGAGATCCCTAAGGAGCAGGGAGCAATGGGGCAGCCGGGTGTGCAGTCCCAGGAGCGCATCTCAGCACAGGGCGTGCGTGGGGAGGGGGTTAGCACAACTTCATGCTGCCAAGTACATAGACGCGTCTGCCTCTGATTTGCATGTTTATCTTAGAAGCAATTTAGGTTTCTCCTTGTTTACAAGAGGAGAAGTCAGCAGACTCTTAGAGCAAGAAAAACAACTGGGAGCCAACATGTGACAGTTGTCTCCTGTTCCCCACGCATGGCGCAGCCGGAGCGCGCAGCCTGTTGGGAAAGAGCATCGGCCTCACGGCTGGATGGCCCCAAAGAGCAGAGAGCAGACAGCAAAATGGGACTGCTTCCCCTCCCTTACACCCAGGCTCTGACAGCACTAACCAGCAGAACATGAAGCTGTTGGTCTGTGCTGGTGCTGCATGTGGTGTTCACCATGGGAAGAGATGAGGAGAAGGTGGAGGTGTGGCAGGAGGAGCACAGTGCTGCTCACCCATCTCCCAGCAAGCTGAAAACCTGGAGGAAACAGGAACAGAACCAGAAGGATCCAGAGCAACACAGAGCTCTCAGACACTACTCAGAAAACCCAGATGTACACCTGCAATCATTCTGCTAAAGGAACTGGGAGCTTCTCAGAGCACCCCTGTATTCCCTATTTCTGTGCTTTCAAAGCATCCCAGCACTTCAGCAGTGTGATCAGAGGGGATGCTTTTACCAATCCAAAACCAATGTTTGGCTGTTCTTTCCCCTCCCAAATGGAGGTTTCCTTTGCTCCCAGCTCTGGGGGTGCTGCTGCCCTCCTGCTTTATGCCACCACAAAGACACAGTGCCCACGGGCCCCAGTGCAGCAGAGCTATGGGGAGCTGTGTCTGTCATCCTCAGCTCCAGCCTGAGATGACCTCATGCTTCTGCCAGCATTTAAACAAAATAGTGTAAAAAAAAAAGAAGAAAAAGAAAAAGAAGGGTGGAAAAGATCCCATTGCTTTCTCTGCTCGCTGGGTTTTCCTGAGCCTGGGAGCTATCTCTGAAGCTGATGGAAATGATAGAGCATGGCCAGAGAGAGAGAGAGAAAGACAATGATGCATTGCCCAAGCTTATTGCTTTTTATTGTGATTAAAGGGAGGGTCTTATTTCCACTCTGGGTGGGGGGTTGAAACACTTGAATCCCACCCAAACCTCTTCCCTTGCAGCCAGAAGAATCAAAACTCCGTGCTATGTGGCAAAAATCACTGCCGGCACAGAGCAAGCTGCCTGCTGGCACAGCACGCATGGGATGGGGATGGAAAATTCCACCATGTCTCCATTGTCCATGCAAGCCTGAGGGCTGCTGGGTGCAGGAAGAGCCGGGATCCCCCTGGTTGATGTGGAAAGCTGCCCACTGCACATCAAACATTGCTACTGCTGCATGGAGCTGCTGCCTGCTCCCAGCAATGCATAAAGGTGCAGACGATGTGCATGCAGGCCAGACAGCACAGCACCAGCTGTCCATCTTAAGGACTTGGTGCCAGCAGCATGAGCAAGACCTGCAGCAACAAGCAAAGCTCACATCTCCCCTTCTTCCACCTCAGCATTGGTGCCACGCAGCACCAGAGCCTGCATCTCCACACCATTCCCTTCTCCCTGCAGGTACATCGGGGCGCTGGGGGCGAGGGTGATCTGTGACAACATCCCAGGGCTGGTGAACAAGCAGAGGCAGCTGTGCCAGAGGTACCCAGACATCATGCAGTCCGTCGGGGAAGGAGCCAAGGAATGGATCCGTGAGTGCCAGTACCAGTTCCGGCACCACCGCTGGAACTGCAGCACACTGGACCGGGACCACACCGTCTTCGGGAGGGTGATGCTGAGAAGTAGGTGCTGCTGTGTGTCTGTGCTGTGCCCCAGTGCAGGGTGTGGGTTGGGATGGGGGAGGGAGAGAAAGGTTCTTCGCATCTTCCTTGTGCACAAACAACAACAAAAAAGAGCTGGGTGCATCCCTGCTGCTGTGCCCTGTGGCTTTGGTTACTGCCTGGGAGAGCTTTGCCTTCCCTGTAAATTAATCAAGCAGTAATGGGGGCACTCCACTGCTTTTGTAATAGCTGCACCAGAGGAGATGGAGTGGGGGGAGCACTGGGGGAGAAGGGGGAAGGAGGAGACACCTCCAGAGAACAGGCTCATATGTAAACAGTAATGGGATATATAAATATTTGGAGAGCGGGGTTGGCCAGGAATCAGCAGTTCACGTGGGAACTCCCTGTTCCTCACATGGCAAGGGAGGCAAGGCTGGGCTCGGGTGGCACCGCTACTGCAGGCTCCAAGCTGGGGCTGCACCATAGGGGGGGGTCCTTCCTGGCATGGTGGGGAGCTTGGAGCACATCAGCCATGATGAGACCTGTTAAGAGTGCCAGGAGCAGCCCATCTGTGGGGCATGTGGGCACACATGGGATGGGGTTTGTGGATGCTGGGCAGACTCAGAGCAACCCAGGAGGAAAGCAGGAGGCTGCAAGCATTGGGGCACAGCGCTCAGCCCCAGCGTCACTGTGGCCCCACGTCCTGTCCCAGCCGATGAGCACAGGGGCTGATGAAAGCTCCTCACCCTACCCCATCCTGCCAGGCTCAGAGAGAGCTCATTTCCCTTTGAAGTTGCTTTCAAAGGCTCTCCAAACGAAGACGAGCATGGTTTTGATTTGCAGCATCTTTTACAGCGTTATAAAACCAGCTGCGAACTCAAACCAGAGATACAGAGCACTGGGGGGCACACAGGGCCGTGTGGGGAGCCTGGGGGCCAGCACAGCTCCCAAAGCCCAGCTCCCCCCACCCCACCCCCTCAGGCTGACCTGCAGCTCTGCACCCCCTCCCCATGCAGAGCTGCAGCCCCATCCCAGCCCACTCCTCACCCCACACTCTGTGCCCGCAGGCAGCAGGGAGGCCGCCTTTGTCTATGCCATCTCCTCGGCTGGGGTGGTGTACGCCATCACACGTGCCTGCAGCCAAGGGGAGCTGAAGGCCTGTGGCTGTGACCCACTGAAACGTGGTCGTGCCAAGGATGAGCGCGGGGAGTTCGACTGGGGCGGTTGCAGCGACAACATCAACTATGGCATCCGCTTCGCCAAAGCCTTCGTGGATGCCAAGGAGAAGAAAGTGAAGGACGCGCGGGCGCTGATGAACCTGCACAACAACCGCTGTGGCAGGATGGTGAGTGAGGCTGGGATACCTCCCAGGGCTGCATTTGTGGGGTCAGGGAGCCCACAAACCCATCCCTGGGGCTCCTTTCATCGAACCATAGAATGGCCTGGGTTGACACAGATCTTGAGGTCATCTAGTTTCAACCCCCTGCTATGTGCAGGGTTGCCAACCACTAGACCAGGCTGCCCAGAGCCACATCCAGCCTGTCCTTGAATACATCCAGGATGGTCCCACTGGTTGTGGCCACCATTCCCAGTCCTGATGTGTTACCCCCTCCCGCAGGCTGTGAAGCGCTTCCTGAAGCTGGAGTGCAAATGCCACGGGGTCAGCGGCTCCTGCACCTTAAGGACTTGTTGGCTGGCAATGTCGGATTTCCGGAAAACAGGGGATTACCTGCGGAAGAAATACAATGGAGCCATCCAGGTGATCATGAACCAGGATGGTACCGGCTTTACCGTGGCCAACAAGAACTTCAGGAAGCCCACAAAGACAGACCTGGTGTATTTTGAGAACTCGCCCGACTACTGTGTGATGGACAAGTCAGCAGGTACATACAGAACCTCCCATAAGTACCTACAGCAGCTCTCCCTGCCCCCCAATGGCCTGCAGCCCCCAGGGGTGCAGCTCTGTGTCTCTTAGAGCATCCCTGGGGCCAGGATGCTCTGTGGGTGGGGAAGGAGCCCCCAACAGCCTTGATAAAACAGCCCCACCTGAGGCCCCAGGTGATGGACACGTGGGTGGGGGGCCACAGGGAGCTCTCAAAACAGTGTGGGGGGGAACTGCCTGACCTGCTGTTGTTTCCTCCCCTCCAGGCTCACTGGGCACCGCAGGGCGCGTGTGCAACAAGATCTCCCGTGGCACCGATGGCTGCGAGGTGATGTGCTGCGGGAGGGGGTACGACACCACCCGCGTCACCCGCGTCACCAAGTGTGAATGCAAGTTCCACTGGTGCTGCGCTGTGCGCTGCAAGGAGTGCGAGGACACTGTGGATGTGCACACGTGTAAAGCTCCCAAAAGGGCCGAGTGGTTGGACCAGACCTGAGGAGATGAGTGGCAGAGGGCAGAACCTGGCTGTAAACCCCCCCAACCCCGGACCTTTTCCATTTTTAAACACTTGTGCCCCCACACCCTGTGGGCCACTGCGTTCTGGGAGCTGTAGTACGACTGCATGGCTTTTATTTAATTGATTAACTCTGCAAAGCACTACGAAAGGACTACATTTCCCAGGAGGTGCTGTTGGACCCTTCTATCTGCTCAGCAAAACAGATCCCTGTTCCCAGGAGGCAGCCAACCTCACTTCAACTGTGAAACTTCTGCTGCCGTCATTCCCTTGGCGGAGGAGCAGTGCAACTGGCACAGACTGAGAGCACCGACCTTGGGGACGCAATGACGGAGCGATGCTGCCTCTTCCCAACTTTACATTGAAGTTTCACCAGCAAAAAACAAAAGCCAGCCCACTGTTTCTGAATAACAAACTGTTGCAGACAGTGTTCTTGCTTTTACCTTTCTGCAAGGCCAGAGGAAAGGTGTTGTAAGGTCTTCAGAAAGCTCCATATCTCCGTGCTTCCTTCGAGCAGCCCTGGCACGCTGTCCCCACTGCACTACTGACACTCGCTGAGCAACTTCTGCACAGTCTTCTCCCTGCATGGTAGCAAAGATGACAAGCAGGGTTGGGAACTGTCAGCTGAAGCCTGAACGACTGCAAAAAGACAAAGGCTACAGATGAAGGTTGGCTGTAGAAGTTTGCAGACAGAGCGTTAGAGAAAAGCAAGATAAATGAGATCTGTGAACTTAACTGGTAGGTTCAGAAGTCGATGGATACAAAGAGCATCTCTCTCTCTGTAAGACTCACTTGTATGTTGTGTATACTGCTTATTATTTTAAGTCAAAATTCATTATAAACCTATATCAGAAAATGATGTTCTTTGCTTTTTGAATTTCTGCATGCCTAATTTTGTACTTCCAACCCCATGGGATGTGGCTGCAGTGGTCCCTCCTGCCCCAGGTCCCAGCCATCCCCCTGCACTCACCCCCCATCACTCACAGCAGTGTCCCGATGTCCAAATCCAATGGGGAATCCTCCCAGCAGCACTGTGCTCCAGGATACCTGCTGGCAGAACAGGAGGCACCAGATCTGCTCACAGAGCATGAAGAGCCACCTATGAGCAAGGGCCACGGGAGAGAAAAGCCCTTAGAGTACTGCTTTGATGGGAAGGGCTCAAAGACTTCACACAGCCCCCACAGGGGCAGCTGGGGGTACCTCACCCCAGGCAGGCTGTGAGGGGCAGAGATCCTGCAGGATGAGCACTGAGGTGACCCATGAGATATTAAACAGCTGTGAGGATCCCCCTGCCCAGCTGTGCTTCCTGCAGCACCAACCCACCCAGCACCACCTCCCTTTGCAGTCCCACACCAACAGCACACGAGGGCCCCACTGTCTGCCCCTTGGCACTGCAAAAGGACTGGGAGCAGAGGGTGTGGATGCAGCCCAACAGCTCAAGCCCACGAGGCAGGAGGTCCTTCTAGAGGGCTACACGAGGCTGCGTTCTCCTCTTGTTTATTAACAAGTGATTAGCAGAAGCATGAAAAGCACGATGCCCGGGAGCCAGCAGTGCTGGTTAACAGAACTAACCCCAGTGCTTGTACAGGAGGACGTCCCAGTGCAGGCTGAATGGAAATCAGAGTGCTGTGTGTCTTCTCACAGATGAGGCCTCCCGAAACTCCCCTTCAGTGCACTCATCTTCAGAAAGCAGATGTTTTCCATCTATAAAAGTTTATGAAGGCTGCAGTCTTGTCAGGGAATACTCGGTTCCACTCACAAGCCCCTGTTAAGTAATCTGAAGTGTACGGGGAGCCTTTTATGGAAGATCATGTTCTAATTATTCCTCCAGTCAAAAGCATGGCCGAACTCACAAACAAGGAGCAGAATTAATTGCTAAATGAGCTTCTGAATTAATTACCTTCTCTGAAGAAGCTGGGCAGGATGCACAGGAGGAGGAGACATCCAAAACATGGGACCTGTACTAACACAAGGCATTCTCTCTACCAAGCCACGTGCAAGTGAGAGAGGGCCTTAGCCCAGGCAACACCATGATATTTCTGGATGGGTGCACTGAACAGATGGATCAGATGTTGACCTACAACAATCCAGAATGCATACACCACCCGGTTACACCCCAGCCCTAAAAACCCTTCTCACAGCTGTAGATGCCTTTGTTCACCATCACGCTCTCCAGAAGGCAGTGCTCGTGCACCTGTGCCAGTATGTTGAATGAGGGCTATCCCAACAGCCACGCTCCTATGACAGGTCCAAGATTCAGGGACAGATGTATCAGGGTGTTCTGACTAACATTTGCACAACCTGTCAAGGTCTGTGTGGGAGCCTTCCTATCCCTTCTTATTGAACACGGCTCACGAAGGGCTGCTCCAAATAGCAGCAGGGAATTACTGCTCTGAAATCACAGCTGGTGAGTCAGTATGGGAGAATGCAATAGTCACATATTCTGTCACACTGTTTTATAACTGATGATAGCCTATAGCCAGATTAGAAAAGAAATCAAGAGTTTGTTAAGAGAAGGATCCAAGCTGATGAGGCTATGATGCGATTGCACAATTCAAGGCATCCAGAGTAGAATAAAATGTCATTGACCAGAAATAACCAAAGCAAGAAGGTCCCCAATGGAGACATGTATTCATTTTCATGGAAGCACCCTTGCTGATGCAATGAATACGGGTGTGTTATCCAGCATTCCCCAATGATTAGACTCACCTAAGGGCCTACCAAAAAGCAAGACACAACAATGGAAGCTGGAAATAAAGAGGAAAATTCCAAGCTGATGATCAGCATCCCCGATCGCCGTCCTCTTCCTGCAGTGCTTAGGGCTGGGACATGCAGAGCACGCCTCAGCTGGGAGGTGCAAGGAAGGGAGGAGGGAGTCCAAAACTGAAGCTGCCTTTCTCCCTGTCTTTATTGACACGTGGGTGAGTTCAGATCACAGCAGGCTGAACACAGAAGCCCGCTGCTACTGCTGCTGCCAGCGTGACCTGATGGTTAGGGGACATTTTTGAACCATAAGCAGAAGATCAGAACAGACAGTCCAGCACTTATGCAGCCACACAGCCTTTAAGTGCAGAAAGAGAAGCAAGGAGTCTGCTTGTTCTTGTTAACAGCAAAGCATGGGAGTGTGGGTATTGCTGGGAGGCTGGCAGAATCTGAATCCCATCTGCGCTCGCTGCCCTTGCTACCAATACCATCCTCTGCTCAGAACACAGCACCAGCACACATCTGCTCTCTGCTTCCACAGCTGTTCCTGTTCTGAAATCTCAATGCAGTTCCATGTGGCTCCCAACCACACACCCCATATATTAGTAGTTTGGGAGGTGCATCTCCCCTCAGCCTGTCATCTCTGGGCAGGGGGGAAGGGCAGATTAATTTATGTCCGTAAGACCCCCATATGTACATCTCCTTTTCTCTCTGGGGGTTTGCTCTCATGTTTAACCTCCTCAGCCTGCTGGCACAGGAGGCCAATGATGCAGTTCAAAGAGAGGTACAGGCTCTTTGCTCTCCCCCTCCCCCTGGAATCTTCCCCTCTCACTTGTGGTCCTTGGGATTCACCCAATGCTTTTCTGAAAAAAAAAGAAGGAAAAAGAAAAAGAGGACCTCAAGACAAGTATGCATTTAATAAGCAGTGAGACAAATAAGCTCCAGTTATCCCAGCAGAATTACAACACCAGAGAACAATTTTCTGCATTCCTCTGAAGGCCTGAAGGAACCCAATTGCCTGCTCTCAGCCTAAATAGGTACCAGACACCAAGTGCTCCATAAGCAAACAGAGCCCCCAAAGTGCAAAAATGAAATAAGTAAAAAGCTTCACGTTACATATAAACCAGCCGTTTGCACCTTGTTATTAATGATCTCGACTATGACCTTTAAACACTGCCTTGCTCAGAGTCATGGATCTACGCCTTGGCACCTTCACAACAATTCCAGGACAAGGAGGCAGGAAATAACCTGGCCTGGCCCACATCAGAACCATGGCATGGGAGATCTTGGGTGCCCCGAGCCTCAGCTGTCAGCTCCTCCAATGCAGCAGCCTGGGCTAAGAGGTGAGCACCAACAGCACGAGCTTGTCAGCAGAGAGACAAATGGTGACTGTGGTTCGTGACAGGGTGGAACCATGATGCACAACTGCAAGGGAGCTCATTTCCTAGAGGCTTATTCTGACGTGGCTTATCAGCCCAAAGAAACTAGAGGTGCTTCACACTGCCCCTGTCAACCAGAGGAGTTTCTAAGCCTGTGCTGTCACACAGCTGTTTAAGAGTTAATTATAAGCTAGAGGAAAGTTTCACCCCCGTAGAGCTGCTCAGCACAGTCACTACCTCTGCAGGAGACAACTGCAACACAAATGTCTGCAGAATGCTGGGCAAAAAATGTTCTGAGATGCTCTAAGACACCACAAGCAACAACAGCAGCAAAACAAACTCAAATCCCTGCCAGCGTGAATCAAAGAGATGATAATTATTCACATATTAGCAGCATGTATATGAACAAATGTTGATTTTCAAGTTCCTTGTTTTCATTGGCTCTTCCAAATATAATGAAGACTTGAAAAGTCTACTACATGACTTAGAGCCTTAAAGAGGCTTCTGCCATTCCAGTGGCTGGGAGGCTCTACTGTAAAGTGCATGTTTCAGGGTAATGGCAACAATCAATGCTTATCTGTCCCCAGTCATAATTGTCTTGTTACATATACATTATGCAACTTAATTGCACGTGGACTGATATGGTAGCACTGTGGTATGCATCAGGTGCTAAGCCCCTGCTCCAAGGTGGCAAAGGAATGTTGCTATAAAGCATGAACAGTCCTGCTAGGAAATCATGCAGAGAGCTCCTCCTTCCTCAAGAATTACTGGCACTTCGAGGTAGACAGGAACATTTTCATTACATAGGCTGCTGCCAGCTATACTTTCAGCACAAGCCCATCCCCTTTCTGTTACTGTTATGTCAGGGGAGGACAGTGAAAGAAAGCAGCTCTTGGGATGATACATGGGAGGCACTGCTTCATTTATAACCTCACACAAATGCTGGAAAATGTTCAACTTTAAAAAGCATTAGGTTGGTTACCTTATGGGCCCCTGTGGACCAAGATGTGAAATTACATGAACACAACATACCTATTAATCACCACAATGATTCCACAGTGAGAAACACCACCGATGGCTGCAATTCAACTGGAAGGAAAGTTGAGAAAGTCACCAACTAGTAGGTAGGTATCTCAAAAACACACATTGGTACTGCCTTTCCATTGGGCTCCCCTCGTGATTCCATGAGGGGTTCAAGTATTTAACTTGGATTAAAGCCCAACCAACATACAGAAGAGAGTAGCAGTGGTATTCCTACCTAAACGTGGGTGCTCCATCTCAGCCAGTCGCAATCAGGAGGTGCACAGGAGGCTTTGTAGTCTTTGTTTTCTTAAACTAGATTTGAAAAACTCATTCTGTCTTCACACTGCAATGTTCTTACATCACATTCTGCCAAAAGCTGCAATGACCATCACACCAATAACACCTGCCCACTGGTCCTTAGGCTGGAAGCTCTGCTGAAGCACCAGAAGCTGCACCTGCACTGAAAAACCTTTAGAGAATCAGAATTACGGAGTATTTCATCTGTACTGATTAAAATATCATCAGAGTCCTGCCTACAAGGAAGAATCCAATAAAGAACATTCCTGCTGATTGGTTTAGGTACCGCTCCAGAGAACGGCACAGGCTACAGCAAACTTCTAACATTCAGGAGTCAAAAACCAGGGTAATTTATGACACCTTTCACAGAAGCTGTCAAGGTCACAGCTCACATCAATCTTTCACAAAGATCAGTGAAGATGAAGCATGCAAAATCTCCCTAGTTCTTACAGATAACTACACGTAGCTCAGAAACACAGGAAGATGGATGACTTCTAATATGCACAGAATTAGCATTTATCTGCCAGCCTCTGCTATTCCTGTGATTTCCACATTTTAAGAAGCTTTTTGTCTAATATGAGCCTGCTCCCTCAGTACAGAGCAGCAGAACTGAGTGTTGAGAAGCTGACATTTTCTCTAATGGGGGAAGGGTGGAAATGGAGGTCACACCAATTACCTCCAAGCACTTGGCTGCCACAGCTATCTGTTCACCTTTCCAGTAAACAGACCCTCGTGGCTGGTCCATATCTGAAGTAATTCCTTTTAAGAGTGCTCCACACCTCAGGTCTCTTCAGATCTTGATATCAACAACGATAGCACTTTTCTTTGGACTAACACTTGAAAGTTCAGGTCTCCCAAGGAGACTCTCCCATGCAGACACCACAATCACTTTTGGTAGTTTCAGAAACCAGCCCATTCTTCAAGGCAAAGGGATTTGACAGACAAAATACGTATAATTAAATCTAAAGAAGAAAAACAAGAAGTAGAGGAGTTTACACTACAGTTTCCTTGTGTAATGCAAACTTACGGGATACAGAAGAAATAAATCTCTGCATGCTATCATCTATATTCAAACAGGCGCTTAAGAATTCAACAAACTCCACACGTTAAGAAGCAACCTTTTAATAAAGAAAGCAAAACCATACTTTGCTCTTAACAAATGTTTTGAAAAAGACTTACAAAATTAAACCAAAGCCAGTTATCCGGTGCATCTGCAGCTGAGAAGGAAGTGTCAACACTCAAAGCATCTGCCCAACTTACACTCTCACATTTCTTACAGAAGTTATTACCTTCCAGTTGTACAAGTAGTTAAGAGAGCACTGAGGTTGCTGCTCAATGAAAACTATTTTCTTAGGTGATTACAGACTCTAGGGCCAAAGAAGGAACTCAAACATGAAGCACCATTACCAACACGGCAGCCTACAAAGGACAGCATAGCTTTCTTTGCTGCCTCCCACAGCCAGGTGTCAGCCAGCCATGCCTGGGGTGCTGCCAGGACACATTGGGAACAATGCAATCAAACCCTCTGGGAGGAATGTTGCACTCAGCTTGTGCCACAGACCGGACAACGTGAGGATCTCAGTGTTTCCACAGCAAAGGAGAAAAGGAGAGTCCCAAGGAACTGGAAGAAAAAAACAACAACACAGCAATGACAACAAGTGAGCTCAAGTTTAAAAATCAACTTCATGTTATAGGTTTAAGATATGAAGAAAGAAAGCAGAGAATCAAACCACGTTTGAGCACTTAACACCTGTGGCACTTTAATTACAGACGTCAGTAAAGGGAGGCAGAAAGGCTGAGCCTTCTTAAAGCTGCCGAGGCAATAACAAGGATGGCGGGACAAAAATACACAAAACAGAGCCTAAAACTTGCGCTGTGTGAGCAATGCATGGTGTGACTCACCAGGGCACGATGGGGCTCAGCCAGATGCCAGCACACTGGGGGCACTCACAGGCCACAGCACTCGCAGCACCTAGGAACAAGCAGCACATGTCAGAACAGCCTTTCTCCACACTACACCAGCATGAAGCACATTGGGGATGGGGGTGGTGCATTTTGTTGGGGATTCAGACACGGATTATTTATAGGTCACCGATTCAAAATGTGTTAAAAAAAAAAAGAGAAGAGACAACCCAGCAAGAGCAGCCCATTCTTCAGACAGGATCCACAGATGCCATCTAAACAGTTCCAGAAACAGAGATTAAGCTAAAACAAATGATGCAACCCCCACCCCGCACCTTCTGAACACCCCCACAGCCACCCCCCTGCTAACCAGGACCTGCGTTATCCTCACGCAAACCCTCTTTCCATGAGGCAGCAGTGACAGGACTCATTTACTTTGAGAGTTTTACTTCGGCCCTCCTGGCTTCTATCATAACCTCAAATATTACATTAAAAAGGCTTTTAAAACATAACATTGACAACAGCGCAGGAGCTTTTCATTGCAGCTAGCTTCTTCACTGCCTGCGTGCGTGTGGCACCTTCACATTAAGTGCATGAGTTAAGATGTAGATTAGTGAGGCAAGGAACCTTTGCCCTTGGCATCGACACTCGGCTGTGACAGGAAACTTCAGGCTTTTTTTTGTCTATGAAGTGTAGAACCACTCATTGCACATTGGCAGGGAAGTGCACATCTCCAAACTATACACATTTTCTCTTAGATAAGCAAAAGACTCAAGTGTTTATAAATATGAAAAGTTCAGCAGCTGGCTAAAAAGTTAATTCTCCAGTCTCACTTAATGAGCTTTGGGGAAAGTGGTAGGGGGATTTGTTCAGAAAGTAAAGCAGTGTCACAGAAAGCAGGACTTGCCAGACTGGGCTCTGCTTAGTCCTGTATCCTGCCTTGAGATGGCTGCTATCAGCAGAACAGAGAGGAATCCTCTAAAGGGGAGCTGCACCGAATGAAAAATGTTTTCTCCTTATCTCGCTATCGTCAAAATTAGCCAATCTTTCTTCATTTAAGTCCCATGAATTCTTTCTTTGTTGCGAAAATATCAAGCAAACCGTATCAAAATACTTTGGAACATGGATTGTCTTCGGATTTTGTCCAACTCCCTGAGCAAGAACATGCTTTCAGTAGGATACTGGAACACTGCTGCAGTATTTTTTCAGTACATTAACTAACAATGGTCTATTCCAGTAGCAAGGTGATGCTGGCATCACCCAAAATGATTCATGCAGCAAATCTTACCCTCTTCCTTCAGCTGAAGGATATTAAAAACTAGCATTGCAAGAGAACAAATGAAGCTAGGCTTGCCACTAAGTAGATTAGCAAATGATAAGCACATCCACAAGCCATTCCACCTGTATAAAACACAACCAAGTTCCCTTCGGAGCCTGATTCAGAGCGAGGAAATACAATGGAAAGACTGCCATCAGTTTCAAAGGGAGCTGAACCAGAGTAGGTGCCAGGGCAAAGGCCTTTTGTTGATGGTGTATTAGACTGTATATATTGGAACTAGTAAATGCTTCACTGTGATTTTTGGCCACTTGGAACATTTTTAGCAATTTGCCAAGGTTTACCCTGTGATTTATTATGGAGGAAACAAACTCAAGCACTAACAAATGAAAATATGTAAACTCCAACTTTTAAAGTCAATAGAAAGGTATTCGACTCCTTAAAGCTGTTTAGAGGCAAACAGTTCCTACAGAGGCATATTAGGTTCAACCATAGGAAACAACAGTTCAAGAAGTAACAGAAATGCAATTCAAGGAATCTATTTACAAGTCACTGAGAGAATTCATTACAGGATTTTTCTTTTCACTTAGAAAACTTAAAAGCACTGGAATGACCTTCAGGTAATTAAACAGAAGGTAAACTTCCATTTTCAATACAAAATTCTTCCTTTCAGGAAGAATTTCTTCACAGAGAGACTGCTCAAGCATTGCCAAGGGCTGCCCAGGGAAGTGGTAATTAAGAGATCTGTGGATGTGGCCCTATGGGATGTGGTTTAGTGATGGGATTCAGGCTGATGGTTGGACTCCATGATCCTGAAGGTCTTTTCCAACCTAAATGGTTCCACCATGCTATGAAAATTAATTGATATGCTATAATGCCACATTCCTCCAAAGCACAAGAGAGATGATTCTGTGCTAAACTTTCATGAAGTCTTGGCATTCACCACAGCATTACTTCTATTAAATACAGAGACAACTTAGAAAGGATCTGAAGCAATCCAGGAATACCACTAAAAGTTTTGAGTTCAATATTGAAATAGCATTGTTTCTTACAGGGGGAGTAGGATCAAGAGTACAATAATCTAATAATTAACATAAGCAAGAATATTAGAGCATGAATGGAATCGAGCATCAATTCTGTCAAAAACAGCAGAATACTGGAAGACAGAATTTCCTTCTCAGCTGTCAATCTCAAGAGTTTAACACAGAATTCACTTCTTGTCTGTTTACCTAACAATGTAATTTCCACTTTTTGCAGTGCTCAACTAGAAGACTAAGTGGCAAGAAGCCCTTTGCCAGTGCCAGCGATCACTGTCAATTGGTGGGAGGAATTACGTGGTGATATGAAAGCTCCTTGATCATCTTTTCTGCTGAGCAGACACTATCTGCCCTTCCCTAAAGACAGTGAAATAAACACACTGCCAAATGGCCAAACACTGATTTCTTTCCCCCCACACTTGGACATGTCACTTGACATTCAGAATGCCATTATACAAAGCCAACTAACTTGTACAAAGTCTATTTTTTTGGTTCAAGAAACCCAGCAGAGAGAACTTCACCAAGCAATTCTTTGTTAGCATAACATTTGACCTTGTATCTCTTTGGAAATCATACAACTTTGCTAATGCAGTCCTTACAGAATTAATCAAGCAGATAGTTAGACCCTGGTTACTATGAACCCAGCCAATTATGAGCAGCGATGAAATTTGTCACTGGCATGTCCGACTACATTTTCCAACATAAAGATCAACAGAACTGTGTGGAAATGAGGCCCCATTCTCAGACCTGCATGATTTGGGCATTGTGGACTGGAATAAATAAAGTAAATCCAACATTTTTAGGAGCAATGTATTCTTAAGATTAAGGGCTTATGTCCTAGGTCCCCATTACCTGCTGTATAAAAACAGCAAGGTAGCAGAACCTCTTTCACCCTCTAATTTTGACTATCAAGGATTGAAAAAACAATTAATAGAGAGTTCAGTGTGTCTTAGTTTCAGCTGGGCTGGAATTATTTTCTTTAGAATGGTGTGATGCTATGTTTTGGTTCTAGGAGAAAAACAATGTTGATAACACACTGATGTTTATAGCTGCTGCTAAGCAGTGCTGTCCAGAGCTGAGGTTACTCCCAGAGAAGGACCCAAGGATCTGGGACAGAATTAGGATAGTTGACTTAAGCTGGCCAAAGGGACATCCCATATCATACGACATCATGCAGAAGGAGTTCTGAAGGTGGGAATTCATCCCTCTTTTCCACTGCTCATGGGAACTAACTGGGAATCAGTCAGTGGGTGGTGAACTTATGCATCACTTGTTATACACATTCATATACGTATACATGAGGTTCAAACATCAATAAAGGCTAAATATACTGAGGCTGAGTCTGTGCATAAGGGAAATGGCAACTTATACAGTACAAAGCACAGCAAACATCTGCTGTATGGAAAGCGGAGTCTCTGATTTTTAAGAGACAAAGGTGTGGGAAACATCGTTAAACTAGAAATGGCAGAGACCATACTTACAGCTTTAGCAAAAACAACCATCAGCTCAGGGAACTGGTGTGTGAGGAGTGCAAGCATTGCCGAAAAGGAACACAGGCCTGCTGTGAAATGAATGAAAAAGGGGAGCTCCTTCTGAGGGTAAACGGAGACTTCATGAAACGCTGAAAAGAAAAAGAATATTGGCACTTAATAATCAAGGGTAATTTTCTAAATAGCCTTATGCTCCACTCCAGACTTAAAGTAGGCATCAATTCAGTCTCACGGCTATTTGAAGCACAATATATTAAGTAAAGCATTACTGCTGCCAGCCATCATAGCCTGCTCTTCCCAACCTTCTTTTTCACTTGCATGAGACTTCTGAAGCATTTCATCAGGCTTAACTTTTGATAACTTTTAATTGAATGGAGGGAAGAGTTGCACAACTCACAAGCTGTAATCTTGACTATTAGGTCTACTTCAACCATTCAGGTGTTCTCAACCTAATTCTGTTACCCAGAGAGAGGATCAGATCTACCCTTCCTGTAAGACTGAGCAGCTCGGTGTGCACAAAACAAGCACCATGTTATATACACATGCAAAGTAGGTCCTCAATACTTTTCAAAGATTTCTGGTTGGCAGACTACAGTAAATTTTTCAGAGCAGCTGACAGAGTAGACCTCAAAGAAAACAGCAGCAGGACGAGGTTATAAATTCTCTACATAGCAGTTCCTTGCAATTTCCAATCTATGGTAACAAAATCAAAAGAAGGTGATTAGCAAGGCTGAGGGACTGGCATATGGAGCTTTCAGCACTCAAGACACTACAACTGGTTACTAGCTGAGGATCTGTTTGGTGAATGTGCAATTACTTCTGGCCAAGAATACCTGCAGCTCTGACTTCTATCCAATGATTCTGAAAGGTTCTTTAAACGAGGAAAAGCAGTTTCTATAGACATAAGTAATTATGAAAGGGCTGCATATTTCTTCAAGAGCTGATTGTTTAAATCTAAGGGGAAAAAAAAGCTTCAAAACCTACTCGCTCTTTGCTAAGAAATCAAAGAAATCATTTGCCTGCTATGGAAAACTATTACACTCTCATACAATGCAGAAACTCAGCTGGATTTTAAAACAAGGAGATACATAAGGTAGAAAAAGCCAGAGTCTAACATAAGAAAGGGTAAAAAATAGAAAGAATTCTTTTTGCAGTAGCTTTTCCTTCATTGGTACACCAGAATCAAATCCAGAATATATAAGGACAATGAGAGACACTTCTGTATGTTCACAGCCATTTGGGGGCTGTTAACAGTCAGAGCTCAATCCAGGAGTTTTGACTCATTAATTTGGTCAACGTAACCTTTTAAAATTTATCTATTTAAAATGAAGTATCAAGGTTTCTTGAGGAAGTGCTGCAATAAAAGTGTTAAGATGGTTTTATTTATGGGTAGTTTTATACTTTAAACATAACAGGAATGCGTGAATGATTGTGTTGAAATATCTGCATGTGTTGGTGTTTAATTATGCTGGGAAGTCTACAATTTAGGGTTAGTCACTAACTGAGGAATTCCTTCTGCAATATCCTGCATAAGTGAGAAATGAGTAATTTAAAGCAGTCTGGGGGCAAATTTAAATTACACATTTTAAATATAACTTCAGGTTTTTAAATAGAAACACGTATGTGTAGGTTTGCTTTCCACAGCTGTGGTCTCAGTGGGTCTGCTGCTGCTTTTGCAGTAGCTCTTTCCTCTTTCTGTGGGACTTTGTGTTTATCCACAACGTAGAAGTTTACCCTCAGAGGAATTCTATCAAATTTACAATTAAGAGCACAATTCTAATCTAAATTAATGTTAATTTCCTAAGAATGATGGGCACAGGTATTAATGGTTTATTTTCAGGTCGTCTCACCAAGGGAATGAAGCTTGTAGGCTCATACCTCCATAATTGAACTCAAAGTACTGAACACTTGGAGAAGACTCATTGCAAAAAGGAAACAACTCTTCTACAACAGTTATCAAATCCATTACTTCTTTAAAAAAGTAATTTAAAGAATCAAGCTCATGTTTACCCTACGCACCTGTGAGATATTTTAAGATCATTTGGGGACAGACATCAACAAATAGCTGAAACCCCTTCATGAGAAGCTCTAACTCAAAAACATACTAAGATAAATACAGAACACCACAAATTGAACATGTCCTTAGGTTATGTTTTATTATTACTGCTTACAAACCACTTACTTGGCAACAGTTCTCTGTCTGCTGTTTCCGTGCAACTTGGATAGGGATAGAAAAGGTGACCTTTCTCTAATGGGTAAGGGATCATCCTAAATGCTGAAAAAAAGAGGAAGTGACATTAGATCTGAACCTAATCCATACAGAAAGCAGGTGAATAAAGGAGACTGAGGTGAATAAAGGTAAAGATGTTACTCTATTGCACAGGAAAGAAAATGAAAAGAGATACTTACTGCCTTCCCACGTACAGTGCAACAGATGTAGAGCCCCTTCTATTCTCTTCCAGTGCTGGAGATGGAAAAAAGCATATGCTACTGCCTCACTGTCCCCTCGTTTCAGGATATGCTCTGGAGGTAGGACTAAGCTTTTCATCTCCAGTAAATACTGAAAGTGAAAAGGGAAAGTACACACCTGGTTACACAGAATATTCCAAACTGTTTTCTAACAGTGAAGAGGATCATTTCTTGAGGGGCAGCTGAGCACCACAGCAATCACTTTCCATGTGCTGGTAAAACAGCCCAGTCCCAACACAACACAGGTAGCATCCACTGGCATGGGAAGTGAAAAGCACTGAGTATAAGGCACAGATTGGGGTTCTCACACACAGAATACCAAGAAAGAAAGAAAGAAAAAGCATCTTCATAAAATAAACTATAAAAGAAAAACCACATTCTTGTGGTATAACACCACAGGAACTACAAGTTCAGGCTAATAAAAAGAAAACATTGGTATTTTTGTTCATTGTTTCATCCCTGCAAGGTTCAATGTAGAACTCTAAATATGTATAAGTATCCCAAGTATAAGTCAGGAAACACTGGTATGCTAATCACATGAAGATAACCCACCAAACACAGGAAAACCCAAATTTAACCTGGTTTTGTGGAGCTATCATCAAGTACCTCCAATGTGAACTTTCCCCACACATCAGCAGAACGTGTGATGCACAGAAGGGTCAAATAACACAAGACTTAAAACTTTCCTTGATACACGGGACACACAGTTTCTCTTCTTCACTGTATACTGAAAAACTAAAAGAGTTATTCCTTTTGAATTTTGCTTTTAAAAACAGAGGAGTCTTTTTTAAAAGAACCAAGTGATAGTTCCAGCTCTATTATTTACTTGCGAGTTGTTCTCCCCCAGCATATAGGATCTCATTCAATAACAGCCAAAGCTAATCCGCATCTTTGATCACTGTAGCTAGTGATTCCTTTGACTGTCTCCCAAAGTGTAAGAATGCAGCCTGCTCACCGATTTATTTCAGCAGATGCCACAAACTATGAGATTATTTACTAATCTAGTTTGAGGACTTAACTTTTCCCATTCAGATTCTTGAAGGAATGTAGTAGGGGTTGTGCCCCGGCCAAATAAAGCACATTTACTGCCTGGCTAGGTTCTTCTCTTAGTGCCTTGGGCCCACACTCTGGAGGGTAATATTCTTGCTAATCCTCTCTAATCCTCTTCAATTTTTTTTATTTTTTTATTTTTTTAACACAGTAAAGGATCACTCACACAGGGCTGCTGTGGGAAAATGGTCTCAGATATCTGACCTCTGACCTGACTCCTCATGCTCTCTCCTGTGCCCAGTTTTCAGCTGTAGGAACTGCTTCGAGTGCAAACACAGCAGTTGTGATGGAGCCCCGCTGCAAGCAATGCCACAATACCCCACAGCAGCCTTTTCTTAGCACTGTAAAACCATCTCCTCACTTACAAACGAAAAACATAACAGTAAAGCTCAGAGCAGAGAGAAACAGTTTTCCTTACACAAAATGCATAAAGCAAACTGCTTTTGTTGGATACCAGAAATTTCTGTTAGACATTTATTTAATGTTAAGCTATGGGACAGGACAGACTTCAGATTCAAAAAGCAGATTCCCTTCCCCATTAGACCACTGCAAGCAATAAAACTCTGCCATGCAGCTCAATGAAGCAGTGCTTGAAGGCAACGTTTTAATTTGAAAGAGTCATGAAAAAAACATGGATAAGTTCAGAATTGGAAGAGATGATCAAATGACTGAAACCTGGCATCAGTTTCCATGAATGTCTGCAGAACTACTGTCTGCAAATAGATTTCTGACATGGTATCTCACTAAGGTAATACGGGACTCCTGAAACAACTGAAGGACAAACAAAATTAAAACAACTTCCAGATAACGATAATGCGTTATAATCTTCTTCCCCTAAAGGCAGAGGCAAAAGAAAAGTCTGTCTGAGACTGTCTGAAATGAACTTGCTACTCTCTTGATCAGTCATGCAAACAAGCAGCAATTTCTCCCAGCAATTAGCTTCCCCAGTGCACATTCTATTGGATTGGACAGGCAGACAGAATAGAGGGGTTGGATAATTTGAGCCTTCATAGCAATAGTCACTCGGACTCCATGATCATTTGTAGAGGATTAGGTCCAGACCTAAGCAAACCTTTTGCATTCAAGGTTTCAAACTGAATGCATCACCAACACTAGGACAGTAAACTGCAGTATAGAATTCTATTTCCACACAGTGCTCAGTTGAATCCTTATCTTGGACACTTCAAGATATTAAATTACATCACACAGCAGTATTGAGTCTTACTCTCATTTAAAAACGAGGAAAATCAATGATGGCAGATCTATACTAAGCAGAGCCTGGCTTCTAAGCATAACATGAAGAAGCATTTTGAGTAGTTATGGTTTGGAAACTTAATTTGGCTACAGGGATTTTAAGTGTCTAATCTTACATTTGCTAATTATTTATCCTCATCCATAGAAATGCATTAGTGGAGTTTCCAACAAGCTGGACCATTTTGAGGGTTTTTCTGTTTAAAATCAAAACTGTTCAAACACAACCTATTACTAAAAACAACTCTACTGTTTAATAAGTCAAAGGCCACAGTGAACATCAACTTGAAGAAAATACGGGGCTCAAACAATATGATAATATAAAATGACTACTTTGAGAAAACAATAATGTGGTCCAATAGGAAATAAAACCCTCTTACCTTTGGAACATGAGGGTTAAATTCCACAGCTCTGTGAATTGCTTCCACAGCATTTATTTCTGCTGTACTAAGCCCTCTTTTGAAGGCGGTTTCTGGGGAGAACCTGAAGGGGAAAATTCATGCTGAACAGAACTAATAAATAATAAACACTAACCAGGTGTTTATTGGCTTTTATGCTTGAAGTTCATTAAAAGTGACTGATTTGTTTCACGGAGGCAAATGTTCATGCTAGTTTAAGTATCTTGACTGTCATCCAAGCCCACGAGGCAAAGATATGTTAAACTTTTTGAAAACTTCATGTCGACCTCCCAGGGTGACTGAGCACCCGTATCTTTCATGAGATTGATAGGACACCAGCTAGGGGGAGGTGAAGCTGGAATCAGCCACGGAAACAGACCGGAATCCAAGTGCAATGCCAATAAACCACCGCTATCACCTAGCACCCAATCCACAAAGCAAAGAGCTGCTGAACGCCACAGGCAAGACTGAAACAAGATTATACAAAGGTACACATGTGTGTGGGCTTTCCAGAAACATCTTCACCCGTGTTAACTCTATAGATTCTTAAAAGAAACTTTAAATTATGTTTTGCCATACCTAACTATATAGTTAACTATACATAACTATACATATATATAAACATGCATAACTTGCTCTTAGAAATATATTACATGTTGGGTCTTGATATTCTTAATTCATCTTTTAAAGCTTAACTTGAGATTAGCAACCATTGCTTTCACAGATGTGCTTTCTTACCTTTCTGAAACAGCTCTGGCTTTTAACAGGGCTGCTGTGTAACATATCGCTGCCGATTTTGGAAGACTGATATCTGTGATAAAAAAAATCAAGCTGTAAGATTTTAAGGCAAGGTAAACCTTTTCAATCAACCTCCTCTGAGCTTAAAGACTTTTGATTTCAGTGCACCATACAATAAACATAACATCCAGAATATTCCACCTCTGTCTAGAAACGTTGAATCTCTTTGCACAGCTGTCTTTCTGGTCACTCTTCAGTGTCAGATTAAAAACCCAGAGTTGCAGTTAGGCAGTAAAGTGACTAAAACATAACAAAACACTGCAACAGAACTCAAAGAGAAGTGCGTCTATAAACGTACACTTAGGAACAGAGCGTTTTTCCTATATTAACTCTGGAAGGTTTAAAACAAGCTTTTAATCTTTGCCTAATTTTGTAACGTTAACAAAGTTTTACCAAAAAAATGGACAGACCATCTAAAAGCTGACAAAAAAATTATATTACAGACAGGTAGACAAATTCTTACAGAAAATGCAACTTCCATTCTTTTCCAGTTACATAGGGGGGAAAAAAAATCTATTAGTTATAGGTTTTGTAGAACACGCAAGGCTAAGTTTGAGCTGACAATTATAGATTGGAAGGATAGCACTCCACAGTACAAGTTTACTTTAAAAGCAGACAAAGTCTGGGGTCTAATTCCCAAATACCATGTTGTGTATAGTCAGATGGCTCTTGCTTTTTTTTTGTAAATCCCATCCTAGGCTTGTCCATCACTTACTAGAAGTCTGGCTGTCGTACCAAGCAAAACACAGGGAGGCTACAGAGAGTTTGAAGCTCATGCTCATTTTTCCAGATGCTTAGGAACAAAAAAAAATATCAGAAACCTTTTCCTAAGGAAGTGTTACAATCTCAGATGTTAACAATGAAGCACCAGGAGAAAAAAAGCAAATGATTTTGTTAAATTAATAAGAATCCACACAGAAGAACAGAGATGATCAAATAAAAGGAGCTTGCATTTGGGGTGGCCACATTCAACAGGCAAGAGATTTTGGCAAGAACGTGATATTTTTAATTCCCTGAAGCTATGAAGGAAGTTTACGTTTTATTAGCTTTTATCTAGACTTGTACAACACCTGAAATGTATTAATTCAGATGGAAAGTGAAAGCAAACTGCTGCCAATTAATGGACAAAAGCTTGTATACCACTAATCTCTGGTAAGAAGTATGCCTGTATGTCACTAACAATCTCTGACAAGGAACCTCAGCATTACAGAACTATGAAGCCAAGCCTGCAACACAGCAGAAGGGGAGACTACCTTGTTCAGCCATTTACATCAATTACACAGGGGGCCACGCACTAACTGAGAAAGGCTGATGAAATCAGGCATAGCCACAGATGCAGAAGAGATTAAGAAATTAAAATAATCCTTGAGCTGAGGCAAAGTGAGCTCCAAGATCTCTTTATGAATTAGAGTTAACTTAGAAAGTGTGTACCGGCTTACAGCTTGACTAAATTTGAGCTCACCATTAAAAAGAAATACAGGGCCCACAGTCTGGAAGTACCTATTCATTGGTGATTATAAGAATCTAGTCAAAGAGATGAGATACTGGGCAGACATCTGCTTTTAGATAGGCACACCTTGTCCAGTTCACCTATATCCTTATACAAAGCCACCAATATTTCCCAACAGGTATCACTTACCATCATACTTTGCTAAAACTGCCTGGACATCTGCATAAGCCTGTAGCTCCAGTAATGCCTCCAGGAGGTTTTCATGAATATTCAGCATGCTGAGAAGTGGAAACTCTTTCATTAACTGAAAAATCAGTAAAGAGAAATGAATTAGGCACATATAGAAACTCACTTGAATCCTTCCTTCAACAGAGTAGTTGATAAGCCAGGCACAAAGCAAACTGGACAAGAGGGATGACAGTCACTCATTACTTTTCTGATTACTTACATCTCTCATCATTTTTACTGATTCTCGAATTCTTCCAAGCTTTCTTGCACACATAGCCAGTCTTCTTTTCACATAGACCAGTACATTTGTGTCTCTTCCTGATTAAAAGAAACAAGAACAATAGACTAACCAGTTTCAATTCTTTCTCTCTCTTACAAACACACTAAAAACCCTACAGCCTTTATCCTAGCCACATGTGAAAGCATAAAATAGCTAATACTGCTATCCCAACCAAAGTCCATCTAGACCAATACCAGGCAACTTTTAAACAGGTTAAATTACAAAAAGAACCTATCTTTTTCTTCCAAAATATTTTTGTGATAACAGAAGATGCTATGGACAAATGTTAATTGTTTCATTAGCCTGCTCTATCTACCCAGCTTTCCAAAACACAATGCATCAGGCCTCGGAAGACAACCTACAGTGAATACACAGCACATCTGCCACCTCCTAGATTCATCCAGGTACTACAACAGATCATACAGCACACTGTGCATAAGCATACTAAGACAGTAAGAGGTGCTTCAATACACTGTAAGTCAAACTAGAATCACTAATTCTAACTTGGATTTTACACTTCTGCTCACATAAAAATAAGCGTTTCTTTGATTTCAAAGTGCTTACTTAGCTGTGCTTCGTGCTGGGGACTTTGGGAATGGCAGTTCTGAGACTTCCTGTAAATCATCTCTCCTGCTTTCAAAGCCTGCTTAAAATACCTCTCAGCATCTACAATAGTTGTTGCTTCTTCCTCTGCGAGAAGAACATACGCAGTAGCACAACTGTAACAAGGCAAAAAGACACAAATCATTCTGAGGGACAAAGGACCCTATTTTTGAACAAAACAGCATCAGGAAAACAAAACTTTTCAGTTTTAGAGAAAAATATAAACTTTGAGACAATTCTCTAACTATTATTGGAATAAGAAACAAACAGCTTAGCTTCACTCCATTTAATCTTTCAGACTAGAAATAAAGCAAAGGAGTCCACAATCTAAACTTACTCGTTGTTCAACTCTAAAGCTTGATATGCTGCTTTAATCCGGGCTTGAGGGTTTCTCTCTCTCCACGCTTTCTGCATAACTGTTGCAAAAACACATAAAGACTGGTGAGATACAGAGAAGCAGGCAAACACCTGCTAGCAAACCAGAACAAGTGAGGCAATACAGGCTGCCCATGCCTCAGATCTGTGTTAACATTCACTTGTGTTTGCAAATACCTCTTTGCTGTGGAACTGTTGTAAGGAAATGAATGTTTTAATGTCAGCAAGAGTTTCTATCGAAAGGAGCACAATCTTGCAACTTCTCACTGTGTCACAGATTTGATTTAAGATAGCAACACCATCAGGAAGATTATTCACTGACCATTTGAAAACTCCTACACTGAGAAGCAAAGACAGCTTATATAACCAGACAGATGTACAATTTCTAAAGTACTCCAGCTTTTGGAAACATTTCCCAAGACTTCTTGAAAGCTTGGCAGGAGTAATTGTTAAACACAGGGGTTCTTGCACAGACCTGCACAGAATTATAATTGATGCTTTCAAACAGAACCTCCAAGAAAACATTGATGGAGTTAAGATCTGCATTGCACATATCTACGAAATACTTTGGTGTTCAGATAACTATCAGATCATAAAGGGTTAAACAACATCCTTTTAAATGTACAGAGTACATTCCAGTGGCAAAGCCACACGACAAGCCAATTCAATATACATGATAGTCATCAGCTTATTAGAAAGTGTAGGAAACAAAAATGGTGACTTCTTCCCACTCAGAAGGGTGAAGTGAATCACAGTTTGATTTCAAAATCACAGTCAGATGAAGAGCAAACAAATGGAATGCAGCATCTCTAAACCTTTCCCTTAGTTGGAAATAGAAGTGAAATTCTGATGGAATGTTTCCATCAGGGAAAAATGGGAATCCCAAACTAGAAGTCAGCTTCAAGCAGAAGATGGACAACATACTTCGAGCTGCCATTATCTGTGCTGAAGTAATAGCTTTCATACTAAATAACAGCTCTGAAATAACTCCAAAACTTTACGTTCATGGAATCACATATCTGGCCTATCTCAAAGCACGATAAGAGAACTGAAGAATCTATACATGTTTCTTTTGGAACAAAACTTTCTGCTGTCCAGCAAGAATAACGTGGAAAAATGTTTGAGTTTTCTTTTGGAAACAAAATATTAGTCTTGGCTTAGCAAGAGAGACAATACACTCCACTTGTGAAATATGTAATTCATATCAAAAATGTCACAACGAGCTGACAAGTAATGCTTCCTAACAGCTAGGAGCCGGTCTGACAATAGCCAGGTAGAGAACAGTTTCTTCACTGAGTATTTGAAACACAATGGCAAAATAACAGAGATGGCACCATTTGTAAGGTTGAAATGAGATCACTTCACTGGTTGTTAAGAAAACAGCCCATGTTTTCAGTATTGTGCTGTTCATTATTACTATCTTTATTTTAAGTGAGCTATTATAATATGTCAGGATCCTGAGAGCCTTTAGTAAAGCACAAGGTGAGAAAAAATCTCATTCCCAAATCCACACATTAAACCTTCAAAGTAGTACAGAAAGGCTAATTCACAAAAAATTTGACATGACATTAAATAAACCCGTTTTACACACCCCAATTGTTACGTATCTTATGCATACAGAGTACAGGTACCTGTATCCGAAGGCCGAAGGGAATCTGTATCACACGTGAAAAAGTTCTGATGATCTTGAGCAGACAAATTCATGTCATAGTAGGTAAGAGGCTCTTTCCCAGTCACCCACATGTATCTTAAACAGGAGAAATGTCAGTAAAATGGTAATGCTGATGCCAAAGAAGATATCTGAAGTGTTTAACAACAAGTAGTGCAGAAAAGTTATGTTAATAAAAGTCAGGAGCTGCTGATCAGGAGTTTTCTTGTATTACTATCCCATAATCTTAACAGGTTGCACAAGGAAAAAAAAACTTTCTGATCCTGCAGTCCCAATCAACTTCCTTCTCAAGAAACAAACTAACACAGAGAGTTACAATACAGCTGCATCTTCTCAGAGGAGAGACTTAAGATTCAGAATCACTGTCTCAATCTCTGAATAAAACATTAACAGCTGTAAGACCAGGACTTTCATGGAGAAGAGGAAAATAATTCCAGGAATATTTTTCTCCTACTTTACTCTCAAAAAAAAAAAAAAAAAAAGATATTTACAATAATATTTGCATTCTTAACATTAAGACTGTCAAAGCTTGGAGAGGTGCCTTTTAAACACAGGACTGGCATCAATCACCCCTGTAACCTTGCAGGGCTCGGCCGTTTCCCAGTATAAGCTCTGCAGTGAAGCCATGCGTAGGCTCCCAGTTAATACTGACAACATGCAATGGAAAGTAAAACAGTTAATACCTGCTATATTCTGCCCCTCTGAAAAGATTAAGAGGATTTCGCCACATCTTGCATTCTGAAAAAGAAGTATTTTTTGAGTTAAGAGCACAAACAACATTGCTTTGTGTTTCATATGCAGTTATGAAAACGCTACTTTAATTTTAAAAGCCAATTTAATTTATATTTATCCAACTGGATCTAAAGTTACTGAAACAGTTTTAGCTGAACGTGTAATCTATTTCCTAAGGGAATAAATAATGCTTTAGATCAATTAACTCACTGTGTCATTATTAACATCATAGGATGTAGGCCTTTCTCCAGTCATTACAAGCAATAGCACAGGGTAAACTCCCTCAAATCATTTGAAAGCTTCAAGCTGAATGCAAACTGTAGGGATGTGTTAGCAATCACCTGGCATGTTCTGCCTGTTCGCCTCATTCTCTCCAGCTGAGAATGCTGCTGGTGCTGGAGGGTTGTTTTCCACGCCGCCAATGAGTGGCCTCAGGTGACTCACAGATACCTGCTCAATGAAGGACGTGCCATATTTTCGGAAGTGGCACCATTCAAATACCTGTTATGGGAAAGAAAGCACTCAACATTTCCTTAGGCAACAACACCCTTCCGATATAAACACCAGGGATGGAGAGAAAACCGCACAGAGAAAGGACATCCCCTTGCAAATGATTCCAGACAGAATATATACCTAAAAATCAATGGTAATTATCTATTTCAGGATTGTCTTGTCACACAGGATTACCCACACAACATGGGAAAGATGGAAAAAAGGGAAAGTTTTACTCTCATTATGTTCCTCTCTCCCCAGGTCTTATTGTTACACTGCGGACAATAACATATTAATACCTCAATACATGCACAAAGCACCAAAATACAACTGTAGGAAGCTAAACTCTCTACTTTCCAAGAGAGAAACATCTCAATAGTTTCTTTCCACAGGTGTCAGCTGTCTTTGCATGTATATTTTAAAATGTTTATATATTTATGCATGTATTCACATGTGTATACAAATAGACACACACCTCCTCAAAACAACCCTTCAAACAGATGCAATCTACTTTCCCTAAGCCTGGGCAACACACAAGTTAAAAAGTATATAGAATACATATGGAAGGATACTAAGTAACGAGCTCCTTCCTAGTGCAAAGGCACCCTCTAGAGTCTGACTGAAGAAGTCAGTTCCATTGAAGGTGAATGGCATAATCTCGGAGGTGCTGAAAAGGCAGGGAATAAAAGGGAAACAAAAAAGAAGAGCTGCCTACTTACAAATATCAGTCCGGATATAAAGGATGAGGTCACTGTGAGGGCAAAGTAGAATTTTGGAGTCAAAGTGCTTAAGAACACAGTCACTGTTGGGAGACAGAAAAACCAAGACTTAATGAGCAGAACTGAAAGACATAAAAAGGGGTTTTATTGAACAACGCTGCCTAAAAATCACACATATATGGTGTGAGATTATCTTTGGGGCTTCAATGGATAATAGTGCTTTATTAGAGCTGTTTTTGCCTGGATGTCTTGCTGTGACAGCTCGCTACTTACACAACCATCAAAATATGACCATCACATAACAACCTCCTGATGGCACCGGGCACCAACGCGTCCTTTTAGGGCCTTATTCCATCTTAACTTAAACCCATGATGCAAGATACTGCCCTGATCTCCATCAAGGCCCTCGAGGAAACGCAGTTCTCACCCTACAATCACCGAGGGTTCACCACAGCCCGAGGACAGCACAGTAACGGGGGACAAGGCCCGGGGGGGACAAGGCCCGGCCTGGAGGCCTCGAATCTACACCGCCCCGTTCCCCCCCCGCCTCACCGGCCGCCAGGCCGTCCCGTAGCCGCAGCGGCACCCGCAGCGCCAGGTAGAAGAGCCCGAGCCCGGCGGCCACAGCCAACATCCCACGGGCCCACGGAGCCGCCGCCCGCCGCCTCAGCTGCTCCCAGCGCCGCAGCGCCGCGGCCAACCCGGGACATGGCGGCTCCATCCCGGTACCGCAGCCGTCCGCCATGTTTAGCGCGGGGGATGCCGGGAAGGGGAAGCTCCTTAAACTTCGCCCATCTCTAAGATGGCAGCAACGTAGCGTCTACCCGCAACCAACATGGCGGCGAATGAGCTTCCGGTCTAACCCAAACGGGATTCCCGGCATGCTCCGCGCGGGGCCGGGCCCTGAGCTGCCAAGATGGCCGACTTCGAGGAGCGGGTGTCGGACGAGGAGAAGGTAGGGAGCGGCCGAGCCCGACCCGAGGACCCCATGCTGCCTCTAGGGCCGGCCCCACAGCGGGCAGGGGCTGCCCTTCGGCTCCTCCCTTTCCCCGGGTTCATTCAGTTTGATCCCCGTTCCGTTCCCTCACTCCCCTCTCCCACATCTCTTTAGTGCGGAGCTGAGGGGATGGGATGTGGATAGAAAGGCTCATATTGAAAAGAGGAGAAAAATAGATTGTTCTTCTGGCTTATAAATGTGGAAAAATTACCGTCTGAGTTGCCACAAAGGAAAAGCTGGCAGCCTGTGGCCATTTCTTTCCCACAGCTGCAATGCCTTGTATCGTTAAACTGTTGCATTTGGGGTTTTTTTGTGTTGTTTCTTGGAATTCTGCTCTGGGATGTCAACATTCGGGGATCCTGTGAGCACAGAGTCACTTTCCTTTTCTCCTTTTCCTCCCTGGTTGTGCTTAATGTCAGCAGCCTTATGGTGAAGGAGGCTGGCAGGGCCTTATGGATCCATTGGGCCATCAGTGTGTTAGATCCCAGCAGCACTGAAACCAATAGAGCAGAATTCACCTGGAAATTAAATCCCTCCAGTGCTGTCTCAAATCTTTGACCTGCTGTCATTCGGCTGCTACGATGGAAATCATTGCATTTGAAATGAAAATGGGCCCTTTTTCCTCTTTCCTCTATATTCTATGGCTCTTTCACAGCACTTTCAGATGGATGCATCCTGCACTGCCTGTGCCCCAGCATTTCATTTGTCCAAGCAGATAGGATTTCACATGAAACTGGAACCTTTGTTTGACTTCATGTCCCAGCACAGGCAGGTTTGAGTCAGTCTAAGTAGCTCCATGGTGGAAAACAATGAATTCTAAGAAACGTACAGCAGAGCTTTATTACGCCACCCGTTTAATAAAGAAACCAACAATTAAACAAATGATAAAATTCACTTGTGCCCTCATACATCCCAACCCTATAAGCCTTGAGGAAAGCCAATGCTCAGGAACTGTCTGCTGCAGTGATGGGCAGCTTCTCTATCAGCAGCTCTCCCCATTTTGGAAAGAGGAAGTCAGTGTCGTTTGCTTGCTGCAGAGCTACCTGAAATGGCAGCAATGGGCAGGAAATGGGGCAGCTTGCAGAAAACCTTATTTTAATGCTTCTGCAAAAGAACTTCCTGCCACTGTGCTGACGGTGCACTGAAACAAACCAGCCCTAAAAACGATAAGTAATAGTGATTTGAATGCATGGCGTTTAGGATTAAGTTCTCTATTGTCTGCTTCTCGCGCTCTGCTCCTGATTTCAATGGTTTGATTTAAATGCTTTTTATTTTATTGCTCCACAACAGAATCGATGCGAGGGCTGCTTTAAACCACTGAGTGGTTTTCTGTGGCATGAGCTCCGAGTACTGTATCTGCAAATGCTTCAGTGCATTCTGTTACACCTGTACCAATGCTTACACTTGCACTTCCTTAGAAAAGGACATTATATCATTTCCAGAGTGTTTCAGCCCTTCAGTGAAATCCACAGAGGATACAGAACAGAAGCATCCCTCTTAATTACTGCTGGGTTATCTTCGTCACCATCCGAGCTTCCAACAGCGAAGCCTAACAAGGTTGTGAAGCAGTACATCCTAATTACAGTTCTTTGGACAGTGAAAAGCTCCACATAATAAGAACGACATTGTTAGGATTGTAATATATTCATCAGCCTTATTTAAAAGCAGGAAATCATGAGAAAACGGTTTTACATTTTTCCTGATATAAACTATACAAGTTACCAACTCAAGTCAACAAAATCCAGTGTAAGTTTTTCACTTTTACTGCACAATAACTTCATCTATAAAGAATGCACATCTTTCAAAATAGATTCTAATTTGGAAAGCAATGTGTTTTTATCTGAAGCTCTGCCCAGTTAAGGCAGAGCAGTTACTTGATACTGTTGGAATAAGGCAATTTACCCTTTGTTTGGAAAGGTGTGAGTTTTCATTCATGGCTTGCTTTAAATGTGACAATTGATACAACTATTTCCAATTAAAACATGGCAGACAGGAGAGAAACAAAGTGTTTTTCCAGCTGTGGCATCTGAAATTACTGAATTACTCCAAAATTCTAATAATCCCAGACTTGTGTGAGATTTTGGGTTACAGTGAAGTTGTTTTATTTTTCAGAAGGAAACTGCTTTTGTTTTTACAGCCTCAGAGTTTACAGATATTTGGGTATTTTCCTTCCAGTTGACCTTTTCTCTTATTTATTGTATCACAGTTCCAGATGCCTTCATTCTTTCCTTACAGTGACGACTCATGGCTGGACTGTGCTGCAGTTTCCAATAAAAGACTATTGCAGGATAAGGGAAGGAGTAATGAGCCAGAGAAGGATGGCCAGTAAACCTTGAGAAAACATGCCAGAAAAGCTGGTACACTGCATGGAGCAGATCCAGTTCTTTTTGTTAACTACAGACTTCAAAGAGACAATAACTCTTGAAATCATAGCTTGACATCGATAACAAGAAACCAGGACATCCTGTAATGAATCCCTATTCAGCTCCTGACAAAGTCAGCAACAAATCCATAAGTCAGGGTGAGGTTAAACAGGTTTCCTACACTGTTTCTGGATAGGTTTAGGGTATAACAGTTTGAGTACATACATTTAATGTCCTTGCACAGGACATCATGCTAAATGTTTGTGTAATGGATACACAGATACACACTTGCAACTCTGTACAGAGAAGTAAACAGTACTGGGAAGGCTGAACATTTTCACAGTCACCCATGTGGAATTTGCTCTTCTTGCTACTTTTTGCACAAGAAAAAAAAGTATCTAGCCTTATGGGACTGATGGTTTCCACTTTGAAAACACACACCTGGATTTCTCCCTGAATCTGATAATTAGTATTATCATCAGATTTGGGGGTTTTGTTTAATTGCTTCAGAGTAGGTTGCAATATGCCTGCATTCAGCAAATGGTTTTTGTCTTAACAGGTGCGTATAGCTGCAAAGTTCATCACTCATGCCCCTCCTGGAGAATTCAATGAAGTATTCAATGGTAAGTAAAGAAAAGCCATCAGTAACATTTTATCCACATCTCATCCGAGAGGCTGTGGCTGTCATACATTGCTTTTAAGGTCAAGTAGAAGTTGGGAAAAGCATGCTGCCATTCTGCGACTACTTACCCTTAATAAAATGAATTTAATCAGCAATGTTTATGTTTGTACAGTTGTAAATTAGAGAAACATTTGATCAAAAAACCCAATAACTTACATGTTCTCTTCTCCAGATGTCCGGTTATTGCTTAACAACGACAATCTTCTCAGGGAAGGAGCAGCACAGTAAGTATTCATGTTTCAAGCATAAAGACTATGCCTCTCTGTGGTGGTAATTTGACTTACACCCATCATCCTGGAACAAAGGAAGCCATTTGTTTCATTGAGAGCAGTCTGCTGTAGTTCCTTATCCCCCACCGAAATATATAATGAAAGGCATGACTGGTTCTTTTTAAAAGGCTTAAATTGGAATTTGTGGTGTAGAGGCCGTATATAACAGACAGGAAGGCACTCTGCCAAAAAGGCTAATTCTGCAGCAGCAAGAATGGCTGATCTTGTTGAAATGTGATTTGGTGAGCAAGTGAAGCCTGAAATTCTGAGTAGTCCTCAGCCAGAGCATAAAATAAAAGCTGCCTTCAAACTGCTTTCAGAACATCTTGTTTACTTGCACAGTCACATCAGAAGGTGTCTACATGCTATGCATAAAGGGCTTCTGATGTTTTATTTAGATCTGTGTGACACATCCGTCAGCAGGTCTTGACAGAAGAAAATTGTTGTAAACATTAGTCTACTCATATTTGTTTACCTTGCTGCCTGTTTTGCATCAGCTTGCTCGTTTTCCCTCAGGCTCCCTTCTGTTCTACTTTTGAACTCTGTACTTTCATGATCACTGAATAAGCCTGGCTTTAGACCCAGATTATTACAGCTATCAATGTGTGGATTATTTGCAAGTTGCAATTTTCCCTGTAGTATGAGTCATACCATGTGCTTATTACTAAAAGAATATGAATATATGTACAGCTAAATTTCATGCTCTTAATTCTTAACAGCGCATTTGCACAGTATAACATGGATCAATTCACTCCGGTGAAGATAGAAGGGTATGATGATCAGGTAAGGAAGAGCTTTACACTCAAGATTTCTGTTACTGCACAGAAGCAATATCTATTTTATCAGGATCTCTATGATTTTCTTTCTACATGCAAATTATCATCTTTTCTTCTTCCCCCACATCATCCCTGCATTACCAAATTGTTGTTCTTGTGTAAGAGGCAGAGGCAAAATCTTTCCTTAGAGCATTGTCTGTTACTAAATGGTGACTAATTCATTGTTAGGTAAAGCTTCACACTGGAGTCATTGGAATTCCAGATCAAGTGTGAATGATTAAAGATTACTTTAACTCCTTACATTACTGCATGCTCACAGTTCCTACTGGTGAATTCTCAGTGTTATTTTTTCCTGTGGTCTCACGTTTATAGCAGCATAAGAGCATTTTGATTTTTGTTTCTTATTTTTCAGGTCTTAATCACAGAACACGGCGATCTGGGCAATGGCAGATTTTTAGATCCAAGAAACAAAATCTCTTTCAAGTTCGATCACTTAAGGAAAGAAGCTGGCGACCCTCAGCCTGAGGACACAGAATCAGCTTTAAAACAATGGAGAGATGCCTGCGACACTGCACTGAGAGCTTATGTGAAAGATCATTACCCAAATGGCTTCTGCACTGTTGAGTATCCATCTTGTTTCACTGAAAATCTTTGCTGTGTGTCATTCAGTAGTTCTGTCTTCATTGGTTCTTTTGGCTAATTTTGGAATAAATTCAAAAAGGGTGCAAATAATCTTGGTATGCACGTAGTGGTAAAGATTTATTGGACCCTATTGTTCATATTAATGACTTTCAAGTACCTTAACACCTGCTATTAAAGAATAGGAGGCATTATTTGCACTTAACTGCTAATGGAAGTACTGGACAATGTAACTAGTGGTGCACATTCCAAGTGAGATACCACAATAGTAAACATCCACAGCACTGCCAAGAGCGAAAATTGCAAGTGGTTTTTGTCAGCTCTTGGGCTGATTTAACTCTTTTTTTTATCCTGAATACAGGTTTATGGTAAATCTATAGATGGACAGCAGACAATTATTGCCTGTATTGAGAGCCATCAGTTCCAGCCTAAAAATTTCTGGTAAGACTGCTTAAACAGCATTTTCTTCCTTTACTACACTTCAAATAAACCCTTCCTCTACTTGCTTCTACTGCACTTCAGAAATTGAGTTCATTGGCATATGAAACACTTCAACACAGATCACAGAGCAACAGGACATCATTGCTCACATTAATTTAGCTTTTATTCTGGTTAGCACTTACTGCAAATATAGTTTTTATGCTTCACCTGTTTCTAGGAATGGTCGCTGGAGATCAGAATGGAAGTTTACCATCACACCACCAACAGCTCAGGTGGCTGCAGTGCTTAAAATCCAGGTGAGCTGCATTATCTGGCAATAATGGGAAAAACTGCTTGCCATAAACTACTGCATTTGCTCAAATTGAGATGCTGAAATTCAGCAAGTGTCCTTCTAGAGTCAAGGTATTACTAAGCTATACAGTTCAAGAAATTAATTCCTAAAGCTTCATTGTTTTGGACACTGTCTACAGCCTGGCCCATGATTTGTTCTATAGCATTGTCCTATACACCTATTCTGATTTTATATACAGCAGAAAAGATAACAAAGCTGTTGTGCCATTCTGGTAGAATCTGGGGGCTCTAGGGATTATAAAATGAGGATTAATGATAACCTGTGTTTTGTCTTTGTTTAGGTTCATTATTATGAAGATGGTAATGTTCAGCTGGTTAGTCACAAAGATATCCAGGACTCTGTACAGGTTTCAGTAAGTATGCCAAAACATTTTCAAAGATAAAGCAGCTCTTCTATTTCTTATACATATCATGAGGGTTATGGTTGTATGACCGCATTCCATTTAGTTTAAATTAAAGGTGATCAGTCAATGTAGTTGTAGGGCTTTTTCCTTGGTTGTATGAAAAACACAGACTATTGATTGCTTAAAATAAGGCAGTATTAAAAAGTACAATCTCCATTGGACAGCTTATCTTAAGAGCGTCACTTAAAGAAGGAAGAATACACCTTTCTATATACATGCTATGGAAACCAAGTCATTATACCCAGGGAAAAATAAGTAACACTGTAGCACGGCAGGGGGAGCAGTAGTCAAAAATCCCTCATCTATACCATGAAGGTCTATGTGCCTTTTGCTCACAAGGGTGAGTCCTGTTTCAGTTTCAAGCACAAACTCAGCCTGGTTTCTTGAGCTCCACTGAGATATCTGTAGTGAGCAGAAGGAACCAGCTACAAACATCAGCAGCTTCTATCTCATGTTATGCACTGTCTGTACTCAGCCTCTCATTTGAGAGGACAGCCATTAAAAATGTTATTTTTAAACGTGCAAATTGTTTTGTTCCTCTTTGCAGAGCGATGTTCAGACAGCTAAAGAATTCATTAAGATAATAGAAAACGCAGAAAATGAGTATCAGGTAAGACAAAGATGAGTGGTTGTTAAATACATCAGAATCATCTCAATCTCCATCTACAGTTAAATGAAAATTGACCTCAGATTTTGTTCCTGACTGAATCTAGCATCAACTGTAAAAATTAATTAGAAAATGATATTGCCAGAATCTAATTGTAAAGTTTTATGTAATTATCATCAAGTTTGCCATATAGTTATTTTAAAGGGTTACATGCTGAAAAGCGTGGGAGCTTTTTACTTGATCCCAGCCTGTATGCTGGAAAAAGACTTGATGCAGATAAGTCAGAGAGGCACCTCAAGGGAACAGTGCTACATACAGGAGAGCTCAGTAGAATCCCTTCACTTGCACACACACTTGTAACTGCATTATTAATTTGGTTGTAGTGTTACAGTGTGCATTCCCCTTGTAGAAAAAGGCTTTAACACTTGTGCTTTTTCAGAGTATCTCAGTGCTGTTCTAACTGAATCTACTTGCTCTTGCAGACAGCAATCAGCGAGAACTACCAGACTATGTCAGACACCACTTTCAAAGCCTTACGCCGGCAGCTGCCCGTCACCCGCACCAAGATCGACTGGAACAAAATCCTCAGCTACAAGATTGGCAAAGAAATGCAGAATGCTTAACGTGGAAATAAGGAGCTGTATGAAATGTTTGTGTGCAAAAAAAAAACAAATGTGGTCCTATGCCAAGTAGATGGTTCCTAAACCAGTGCAGCGTATTTCTAGGGCTTTCAAAGTTGACAGGTTTTCTAGCCTCAGAGAGAACTGTGGAACAAATAGCATTGTCTTTGTGTTTTGTGTTTCCTGCCACGTAAGCTTCCTCTTGTGATTGCATATACCAATAGGTTGTTTTAATTAAACCACATTCATGGTTCAGAAGTGTAGCTGTTCTCAATCACTAATTGTACTGGTTGGAAAACTGCCTAGCTGCAAAAGCCCTATTATAAATACATCTGAGGGTGCAGGGCATTTCCTTCACCTGTATACAGCACTCCAGGTACTCCAGTAAGTCCATCAAATCTGCCAACAGCTCAAGGCACTGTGCTGCAAGGTGTAATAATACGAGACACAGTAAGTGCTCCCAAGCATCCTTACTACTGACCTCCACAAAGCAAAAGCCTGTAGGCTTGGATTTTACTATACATAATGAGTTTACAATATCCATTACAGAAATCCCTACACAAATAGCTCTTCCAGGGACCTTTTTTCTTCCAATCTGAAGATTTGAGCCATGTTCCCTTAGAAATGAACGTTTTTGCTCTCTTTTATGTTTGTGCAGTTATCAGACGTCTGCATTTTTATAGAGCTCCGAGTTGGATCGCTGCTGATCTGTGGAGACTGGATTAGCTTAAAAATGCAAATGCCTGCAAAAAATAGGCATGTCGTGCTTTATTGCTTTGTGGCAGGTTCATCAAATGTATATCACAGGTGTATGGATGGATAGCATACAAAATAAATCAACTTGAACCAAAGTGGGAGGAATAACTTCTCCATTTTGTCTTTGTTGTGGCCAGTTTCTTGTCACACCTAAGGGGAATCCTGGAATTAATCTCTTCATTGCTCTTAACTGCTTGCTTTGTGTTAATTTGTTTTGCTGTAGAATCAAGAATAGCAGCCCTATTAGTTTATCTGCCAGGGATACTGGAGAGATGTAAGCTTCCTCCTCAAGTCAAAGCTTGCAATTAGATTCATCACAACATAAAACCCCTTTGGTTCACTCACTCTGCCTTGTTTACACTTGGTTATCAATGGGCCTTTCTGCAGGTTCTGGTTTTTTAAACTAGTTAGTGTCTTCCTATTTTTAATTACACCAAGAGCTCAAGAAGGTGGGGACAGGACATAGGGACAGGACTGCCCGTGCATTACAAGTCAGGTTTTGCAGTTATATCCTATGTACCCTTTGTGAGAAATTCTGTCAAAATAAAATCTATTTGTATTTGCTGTTGAGACTGAGCATTCATCGTACAGGCACCCTCTATGTAGTCCAGTAGGAATACACTAATCTTTGCTTTAAAGCCATTTTAAAGACATTCACGTCCATTCTTTCCTGTTGACTGCAGGTGACAGCCTGAAAACTGCTGTTGTATTGCTTGCAAACCTCCACCCCAGCACTCAGAGCAGGGAACTGGAGCCTTTCAGGTTGAAAGAAGAAGCAGCAGCTGTACCACTTGAACAAAGCACTGCACCCTGGTGAAACAACAGATGAGGGGGCTCTGCTAATCACCAAGTCTCATTGCAACACCTCCTAAGCTCATAATGCACAACTTGTGTAACAGCACTGGATACGAACATGCCATGCTCAGAACAGCTCCTTTGGGAGGGAGCTTATAAACCAACACACATCCTAGGGTCAGGCACGTTAGACAAAACAAGGCTGCCCTAATGCTAGCAATGTTTGTGTTCTGTTTGCACCCAGCTGTGCTCAGTGCTGCTGAAGGACAGACCATCCCTTCTGCCAGCATTGTTTGCAGGAGGGTTTCCTGCCCCTGCTGCTGGAGGAGGTGAGGCGCAGTGCAGAGATGCTGTGGGCCTATCCAGACAAGCACTGCAGCAATTCCAAGAATGCAAAGCTGAAACAGAGGCCCGAGATAACGCTGAACACAACAGAGCTTTTATCTACCAGCACAGCCTCCACCTCAAGGCCAGTCTCACTCTTCCTGCTCTGGGTTACTTTGTAAGTAGTTCACTGCTTGTCCCAGCTTTAAGATTGAGAGGAGAGAGCATTTATATCTTCAGAGCCTTCTTTTAGGGTCTTGCTGACCTCCTCACCTTCCTGCTCCACCAGCCTCTCACCTATCCTCATCCTTTGCCCAGCACCTTAGAAAATAACAAGGTTCAGCATAACACTGCAGCTGAAACACTGAACTGCCAGCAATGAAACATTCTGAATGCTGCTCCATCTGTAAAGCTGTCAGCTGTTCTCAACCAGAGGTTTCAGATGAAACTGAGACCAGCCTGAAACCAGTACACTGGTACAGCGTGAAGCCACCAAGCACTGACCCCAGCCACTCACATCAAGTGAGAGCTGCAACTTGACCAAGCCAAGGTAGCACAGACAGGTTTTGTACCTATTTGCAATATCAGACTTTAAACTCCCAGCATCCTACCTATAGGATGGGACAAAAAGACTTGGAAATGACTTTTTCTAAGAGCAACGCCTGTATTTTCCAAGCCTCAAAGCCCTCCCACAACCTGCCCAGGACCCCATAGCAGTGCCCAGGAGTTACCCAGCTGTACTGACAGCAGTCTTACCCCAGGGCTTCAAGCTGCTTTACAAGAGCAGGTCAAGAATCCTCATCCCTCCTGGGCAGACTCTAGAGCTTTAAACTAGAGAAGTGATCCCTATTTATGGAGCAGCAGTGAGAGCTGTGAGCCCACACCCCTCATCATTGCTTACAACACACCTGCTCAGAGCACCTGGGGGCTCCTCCTGGCCCACGCAGCCCTGACAGCATCACAGGACTGAGTCCGGCCCTTTGCAGTTCCACTGCCCGGCCATGACCCCTCCCCAGCCCCCATCGGGATCCGGGGGTTGCGGGCTGGGGGCCGGGTAGGGCTCGCGGGGGCGGTGGAGCGCGGTAGGGGCGGCCCCATCCCCGGGCGGGCGGTTCCGTGGGTCGTTCGTCCCCTTTCGCTTTCGTTTCTCTCTCGAATCCAGCCCGGCTCGGCACGGCACTGCTCGGCACGGAGCGGTACAGCCATGCCGAGATTCAGCGTAGTGGAAGCGAGGCGATACGGGAATCAGTTCGTGCAATTCCTACGGGATACGGACCGGGAGCAGGAGAACCGGAGGGAGGTGCTGCGGGACATCTACAGCCAGGAGTTCCGGGCCAGGTGAGAGCGGTATTGCTGCGGTGCTGGGTGCCGAGCAGCGGTGCCCATCGGGGCTCTCCTCTATCACCCGCTGGGGTGGGATGGGGGCTGAGTGATTCCGAACAGCAAGGAGACTCCCGGACGCGCAGGGCCCCGATCTTGGGGTACATAGAGTGATGCTGCAGAGCAACTCGGCTCCTGCAGCACGGAGGGCACAGCCAGCAACTTCTTCAGACATTGCCCTGTGCCCCCTGTGCCACCCGCCTCGCTGGGGCGCTCCTGGCTGCAGGGACCCCCTGCAGCAGCCTGGGCTCAGCCTTGGGCATCATTGCCCACCCTCTCCCCACCTCACCCCTCTGACACTGGTCACGCTGGCCCCTGTGCAGCGTCACCACGGTTAATCATTGGCAAAGGCAGAGTTCATCTGCCACGGGATGTGCCCCAGCACAGAAGGAGGTGGGCCCCATCTGCACAGGGTCAGCCCCTGGGTGCAGGGCACCGTGCTCCTCTGTGCAGCCTCCACCCTACCAGCCGGACTGCGGGGCTGGCAGGGCACAGCTGGAGAGGCCATGGCAAAGCACAATGGCGCTGGGGCAGCCTGCAGGGCTGTAAGGTCTGAGTGGAGCCAGTGAGAAAGCCCCCCCCCCGTCCTTTTCCCTCCCCTAAAGTAGAAGGAATGGTTGGTGTGAGAGGCCCTGCTTTAACCCCTTCCACCCCTGCTCAGCATTCTTCTCCTCACCCAGAAGATCTCTTTTTATATGCAGTACTGACACAAGAACGCCCAGTTTCTCCTCCGTCCTGTATGCCCTGAGAGCTTCCCAGCAGGTGCAGGTACATGGCCAGACTGTGCACTTCAAGAAGGTAATGGAGGCCCTGAGCTGGGGCAGGGGACGGGCTCTGGGGGGGTCCCGGCTCCCAACAAGACCCTGGCATGCACTGAGGGGCTGTGCCCGCACTGATGCTGGCTGCTCCCTGCAGGAGAGGAGGCGGGTGGTGGTGGCAGATCAATATCGCAGGCCCAGGACTGACCCTGAGGTGTCTGCACCAGCTCCAGGCCAGCAGCCCAGCTCTGGACCACTAGTGCCACAGAGCCGTGCCAAGAAGTGGTAATACTCCTAAATCCTGCACGAAGGGTCCGGGTACCCCCATCACAGATGGGGTGACTTCAGTGCCCCCTTCCTGCAGGGCCGAGTTCATCCATGGGAAGCACGGGGTAGAGATCGTCTCAGAGTATGACCAGGCAAAAGGGCAGATCCGTTTCCCTGTAGTTCTCAACCATACGAAGACATTCACCATGCAGGTGCAGAACCGCGGTGCCGAAGCCGTGACGCTGCACCACTGCCGTTCCCTCCGCAACCTGCGGGAGTTCACCTTCACGGATGAGCAAGGGGTGACACAGGGCCAGGCGCTGCTGCTGCACCCAGGTACTGCCTGACCCAACTCCCTGCTGCCCCAGGGATGCAGGACACAGCCCCAGGGATGCAGGATGCAGCCCCAGCTCTCCCTCCCTTCGCAGGCGGTGCTTATCCCATCCAGGTGAGCTGCCAGACCAGTCACAATGGGTTCTTCCGTGTCGTGGTGATGTTTGAGTTCAGCAAGGAGCCAGATGGGCCCTTCAGAATTGGCCGCTCCATTGCTGCCGTCGCTCAGAGCCAGCTGGCCAAGGAGCTGGGACCCTCGGCACCCTACAGGCCCTACCAGGCCAGTCTGCAGCGCCCCATCACTGTCATCACCGAGGACGGAGTGCCCCCCACCAGGTACAGGGCCATCACCCACTGCTGTCCCACACTGAAGGCCCTGGGCATGGCTCTGCAGGCAGGGATGCAGCTCTATGCACTTGTATGGCTGCTTCATCCTGGGGGGTCAGTGGTAGTGGGCTTTGGGACACAGCCCCAGGAGTGCAACCCTGCAGCATCGCTGTTTCCCCACCCAGCTCCCTGAAGAATGAGCTGGAGAAGGAGATCCCCCTGGGCACCTACCCGTACCCCAAGAGCCTCAAGGAGACCATCATGCTCGGGCCCAAGACCAGCCCTGACTCCAGCTGGAAGAAGATGCAGTGAGTGCCAATGGGCAGGAGAACACCTCCTCTCACCACGCACATCCCATTGCTGCCCCATATCCCACGGGCCGTGCTGGTAACATCCAGCCTTCCAACTCCAGGTCATTGCTGGAGGCCCCATTACAGCCTGAGAACTACAAGCAGAAGTTCGAGCTGCTGCTGCACCTGGAGGAGATCCAGCTGGAGGTGGACATCCGCCGCTACGACCTGCAGGACGTGCCCATGGTGCAGAACGGGAGGCTGCTGCTCCTCCATGTGAGTGGGGACTGATGTGGGGCACGGGGGTGAGGGGCAGCTCCAAGGACCCAGTGTGACACCTCACTGCAGGTACCTGGCGTGGCTGAGAATCGCCCGTCGGTGCTGCGGGGCGACCACCTCTTTGCCAGCCTGAGTAGTGAGCGTGACAGCTCCCCACGCGTCCAGTACAAGGGCTACGTGCACGACGTGGAGCAGGAGAGGGTCCGGCTCGGCTTCTCCTCCAAGTGAGTGTGCTCTTCCCCTGGGCTGGGGGCAGCCATGGCGCAGCAGCATCCCCCTCTCACCCTTCTCCTTCCAGGCTCATGAAGAAGTTTGTGAATGATATGAAGTTCGATGTGACCTTCACCTTCAGCCGCCTGCCGCTGCAGGTGCAGCACCGTGCTGCTGCCATGGCCATGCAGAGGGATCTGGACAGTGTGCTCTTCCCCTCGGCATCCCGCCCTCTCCCCTCTCTCCCTACAGGCACCTTCCAGCCCCGGTGAGTTGCAGTGAGGAGCAGCTTTGTGCATCGGGTGGGATTGAATAGGGGAGTGCTCAGCTCAACCTCTGCATCTGCAGGTGGTTTGACCGCAGGCTGGAGAAGAATGAGGAGCAGTGCCAGGCTGTGAAGCACATCATCAATGGGATGTCCCGACCTGCACCATACCTCATCTTTGGGCCTCCTGGGACTGGCAAAACGGTTACTCTGGTGGAAGCCATAAAGCAGGTGGGTGGTGGGGACCGAAGGCCAGCACAGGGCATCACTGCCGAGCCCATGGGGCTCAGCCTTCCCTCCCCTCAGGTGTGGTCATGCATCAAGGGTGCCCGGATCCTGGCCTGTGCCCCATCCAACAGTGCTGCTGACCTGCTGTGCCAGCGCCTCCTCACCACCATCCCACCCCGTTACATCTATAGGATCATGGCCAGCTCCGCCAACTACAGGGATGTGCCTGCAGATGTCAGGGTAGGTCTTTGCCCCCTCCCCAGCCCCTGGAGCACCAACACTGAGGAAAAGAGCCCCCACCTAATGTTCTTCTCCAGCCCTGCTGCAACTGGGACGACAGTGAGAAGTGCTATGTCTATCCCAGCAAAGAGTTGTTGCAGCCCTACCGGATCCTCATCACTACACTGGTGACAGCAGGAAGGTCAGAGCATCCCTTTGGCCCCCAGGGCTGCAGGGTCAGCCTCAACTGGGTGCAATAAGAGGGGATGTGAGGAGCACACGAGTAGGGTGATGGTGAGGGAAGGTTGTACGGGCAGAGCTGCTTATGGCACCTCATTCCACCTCTCCCCAGGTTGGTGTCGGCCAACTTTTCCCCAGGATATTTCTCCCACGTCTTCATCGATGAGTGTGGCCATGCGGTAGAGCCAGAGAGTGTTGTGGCGATTGCTGGTGAGTGGCCCTTGGCTGCCTCCCTGGGTCAGCATTACTGCCCAGTGCTCCCTGCTCCCTGCTGAGCTCCCTCTGCCCAGGGCTGCTGACTCCAATGGACCCAGCCACCAACCCTGAAGGGGGACAGCTGGTGCTGGCAGGGGATCCTCAGCAGCTGGGCCCCGTCCTGAGGTCACCGCTGGCTGTGCAGCATGGCTTGGGTGAGTGAGGGCAGGGCTGGGGGTGGTACAGCGCCTGCACAGCACTGCAGGAGCCACAGGTCTGACTGCATGCAGGCACCTCACTGCTGGAGCGCCTGATGCTGCACAACGCACTGTATGCCAAGTCAAACGGGGGCTACAACCCGCAGTTCGTCACCAAACTGCTGTGGAACTACAGGTGGGGACAGGGCCATGTAGCTCAATGCAGGGCACAGGGTGCCACCCCACTCCTGATGGGTGCCACAGCCCTGAGGATGGGGTAGACCCACAGCCCTGGGTGCTTGGTGCCTGAGGAGAGCATCGAGCCCCTCCTGCACACTGCCCTGCCTCCACCAGGTCCCACAGGGCCATCCTCAAGGTCCCCAACGAGCTCTTCTATGACAACGAGCTGAGGGCGTATGAGGGCAGCAATCCTGATGTGCGCAACTTCTACTGCAACTGGGAGGAGCTCCCCAAAAGAGTAGGGGGATACCCAGGGGGGTGGGGTGGGAGGAGCTGCAATGCATTGCGGCTGAGCTGATCTTAATTCTTCGCCCCAGGGCTTCCCCATCATCTTCCATGGGGTGTGTGGGGAGGATGAACGGGAGGCCAAGAGCCCCTCCTTCTTCAACACGGCCGAGATCCAGGTGGTGGTTGATTACCTGCAGAAGCTGCTGCAGAGCCAGGGCCGGCGCGGCTGCCCCACCATCTCACCCAAGGAGATCGGCATCATCTCTCCCTACAGGAAGCAGGTGCAGGATGAGGGAAGTGGGATGGGGGAATCAGGGTGGTTCAGCCTCCCCAGCAGCTGCACTGCAGCACATCCCCTGTCCTCCCCAGGTGGAGAAGATCCGCCTTGCCATCACCTCCAAGGACCCTGTGCTGAAAGCAGTGCCTGACATTGGGCAGCTGAAGGTACCCAGGGCCCCACACATCACTGGGGGGAGGTGATGGAGCCTCATCCCCTCTCACCTCACAATCCCACATCCCAGGTGGGCTCTGTGGAGGAGTTCCAGGGTCAGGAACGTCGCGTCATCCTCATCTCCACCGTGCGCAGCTGCAGTGAGTACCTGCAGCTGGACCAGACCTTCCGCCTGGGCTTCCTCAAGAACCCCAAGGTGTGACCCCCCAGCTCCCCAGCAGAGCTGCTATGGGCACAGGTGCCCCATAGCCAGGAGGTGAACACAAGGGAAACCCCAACTCTGCTCTCTTGCTCAGAGGCTCAACGTGGCACTCACACGGGCAAAGGCGCTGCTGATCGTGGTGGGTAACCCAGCCGTGCTCAGCAAGGACCCACACTGGCACAGGTGAGCCCTGCACCCCCCAAGCTCTCCCACAGCCCCACACCCGCTGCCCACACCCCACTGTGTCCCCAGGTTCCTCAGATATTGCCGGGATGAGGGTGCCTACAAGGGGTACCCCTATGAGGAGGAGCCCCCCGATGAAGACAGCCTTGCCAACCACCTCGACGCCCTGCAGCTCGGCAATTAGCAGCCAGGTAACACGTGGCTCAGCACGGGCAGGAGCTGCTCTCTCTCTGCTGCTCCCCATCCCTGTGCAGGAGCCCAGCACAGCCCCATGGAGCTCCAGCATCTCCAGCCCAGCCCCATCCCACAGCCGCCTCCTGCTCTTCCCTTTGGAGCCAGGCTGTGAACCAGGATGGGTCCTATCAGCTCTCCTGCATAGGGCTGTAGTTGAACCCCGGGACCACCAATGTCTTATCTTTTTTAAATCTTCAGCAGTGTTTTTTTATACATCTGTAGAAAAATCAATTGTGCTGTGACTTCTGGCCCCAGCCCGCAGGCTGAACCACGTGCAGCACACCTACCTTTGTGTCCTTGGAATAAATGTTCAGAGAAAAACACTCTGTTATTGAGTCCTGGGCGCTGCGTGGGAGCAGCACAGGGTCTGCAGGGGCAGCCAGAGGGATGCCACACACGCAGTGTTACAATTACTCACATACCAGTTTGTATTTATTTCTCCCAGTTACTCAGCTGGTGCTAAGAGTCTGTGAGGGCCATGGACTCGAAGAAGGCACCATCATTCTAATGCTGGACATGGGGACAAGGCACTGCCCTGGGGCAGTCCCAGGGTGCAGGGCACTGCTGGCACTCCTCACAGCACAGCACTGCAGGACAGGGCTGAGCACAGCCCAGGTGAGTCCATATAAAAGGCCATGGGGCAGATGGGGCCAGCACACTGCAGGGGGAGCAGCCAGCAGCCCCCGCTTCTGCCAGCCCTGCTCAAGGCAGGGAGACCACACAGCCCATAGGGAGTGATGGGGAACGAAGGCATCGCCCCCCAACGTGGCACAGGGGTGTCCCCAATGGCTGGGGACAGCTCTGGGGCAGAGGGTTGGGGACAGGCATGGAGCAGAGCCCTCCCTGCTCACAGCAGCGGGCAGCCCCGGCGCTTCTTGTTCTTGCGGACCTGCAGCCCTGCACGTGTGGCCATCTCAAAGACCTCCCGCACTCCTTCCTTGGTCTTGGCTGAGCACTCGAGGTAGCCGAAGGCATTGATCCGGTTGGCCATGTCTCTCCCCTCCTCTGGTTTCACAGGCTCCTGGGCAGCATTAAAAAGGAGGGTTGGAAATACCACCAGGAGCAAGAAGCCTGCAGGGCATCCTCCATGCCCAGATCAGGGCTGCAGGAGGGAAGCTCCAGCAAAATAGCCCGGCGTGAGGGGATCCCAGCACTGGCACCCCACTGAGCGCACATCCAACCTCACCTGCTTCATCTTTGCTAGTTCTCGCCTCGTGTGCTCATCATTGCGTAGGTCCTTCTTGTTCCCCACCAGAATGATGGGCACGTTGGGGCAGAAGTGCTTCACCTCCGGGGTCCACTTCTCAGGGATGTTCTCTGCGAGGAGCAGAGTGCAGCTATGAGCTATGGGGCACTGGGACACACAGCAGTGCTGCTGCTCCATGCAGGGCAGGAGGAGAGCACGACAAGCTGCAGCCCTGTGCTGTGAAGGGGAGCAGGGAAAAATGCCTTTGCTGATCCCCAAAAACACCCCCCAGCTGGGCACAGAGCAGCCTCTCCCAGCACCTCCATTGCGCACCAGTTCCCAGCATCTTCCTGGAGTAAGGAAAAAGCTGGGGGTGGAATGAGAGACTTAACACCCCCAAAATGGCACATGGACTTCCCAGAACCCACTATGCCAGCAGAATCTCAGCCAGCAGGACCCCATGATGCACCCCCTGCTCCCTACCGAGGCTGTCTGGGCTGTCAATAGAAAAGCACATGAGGATGACATCGGTGTCCGGGTATGAAAGAGGCCGCAGCCGGTCATAGTCCTCCTGCCCAGCTGTGTCCCATAGTGCCAGCTCCACCTGTGGGCAGAAAGACATCACTCAGCACCTCACAGACCCCACCAGGCAGCTCATAGGGTACTTAGTCTTCCTCATCTACAGTGAGGAGGGTCCTTTGCAAACTGGGGTAACCCAAAAACAAGGGTGCTGCAGGGTTCGCTCTCAAATGCAGCATCCCATCACCACCTGCACAGGGCAGGGTCCTTACCTGCTTCCCATCCACCTCGATATCGGCGATGTAGTTCTCAAACACGGTTGGCACATAGACCTCAGGGAACTGGTCCTTGCTGAAGACGATCAGCAGGCACGTCTTCCCGCAGGCACCATCGCCCACAATCACCAGCTTCTTCCTGATGGCTGCCATCACTGCAAGGACAAGAATGAGGGTGAATGGGGCTACAGGCTGCAGCTGCACCAGGACTGCTGCCAGGCACTGCTCCAGGGTCCAACAGTTCTTTGGCATCTCCAACTCCTCAGAAACCTCAACACAGAGCCTGAGCCATTTCTTAGGCCCTGTGGATGATCCCATCAGTTCAACATCCCCACAGAAACCCCAGGCAAGGCACATGATGACAGCTCATGCTTCAGTCCCCATGCAGGCACACACTGCTTTGTGCAGAGGAGGCTGCAGCCCACTGCAATCCACTGGTGGGGCCCCAGAGCTGCCGGGGGCTGCATCCATCCTAACCTGGGGAGGGGTCAGCATCACCCTGAGCCCTGCCCAAGGCTGCAGTGACTCACAGGGCAGAGGCCCTGTCCCCGCCCAAAATCTCAGCACAATTCATTCCATTACTCACCCAGCAGCCCAGAAATAGCCCATTGCTAACACACACAGCCAGCCTCCAAACAGCAGGGAGGAGGTGGGGAGTAGTGCAGCCACGGTGCCCCTCAGGCTGCCCTATCCCTGTGGGCACCCAGAGTGGCACCAAGTAGCTATTCTAAGGTCACCACCAGTAACACAGCAAAGGCTCTGGCACAGCTGCTTCAGGAGGAGCTTCGTGCCTCAAAAACTGAAATTCCTGCTGAGCAGGAAATGGGGAATTCCTGGTAGGATGCATCTTTCACCCAGTTTCTGTTCCTGAACCTCAGGAAATGGCACAGAATGACGTCAGTGCTTTGAAGAAGGGATCGGACCAGAGACAGAAACCTTCCCGCTGGCCTCTCCTCCTGAGACCCCATCCCCAAAGCCCATCACACCCAGCCCTGACCCCACAGCACTGCACATCTATGGGGGGCAAACAGATCTCCAAGGAGAGCAGCCGTCTCCATCTGCCTGGCATTGCTGTGTCTGCAGCCTCTGCTGAACCTCAGTGTTTAACAAACAAGCGTCCTGGGCACTCAGACTGTTTGGATTTACTCCTGTTTGGAAGGAGCTGGGCTAATCACAGCACAAACCAGGCTCAAGGCTAGAACATCACCATGCAGTTCGCTGGGTTTCACTCCCTCAGGCGCTCAGGCAGCTCAACCTGCGACACAGAGGAGACCTAAGGAATCCTGCAGCACCCAAAGAGCACGAAACCCCAGCAGGGAACACAAACGGCGCTTTCCAACCAGTGCAGCCAAGGACAGCAGTCTCCACTTCTAAACATGGCTTTGTGTGTTCAAAGGGCTGCAGCCGCACCCCAACGCACGCCAGGCAGGGGCACATCGGGACAGGCCCTGGGGGAGATGAAGCCCAGGGTGGGCACGGAGCATCCCTGGAGTGCTTCAGGGCTGCAGCTGAGCCCAGAGTTAAAGGGAAGGTATTTGGGGACAGTGACAGAGGCACATTGCAATCATCACGACTCCAGCAGAAAGTCCCACGGCACAGGATGAGTTCCTGGCAAGGTTCAGGAATGGGGGGAGCCTCAGAAGCAGAACAAGATTCCAAAAACAGCTGGGAAGGAGCAGTGACACCAAGGCACAGCACAGCAGCAAGGAAGTTCAGGCTTTGGGGTCCCGGTTGCGAAAGCTTGGAGCTGTTCCTAAGGTCTGATCAGACACACTGTGCTACACCAAGCAACAACACAGCAGCGGAGCAGGGCTGCTCTGCAGACAAGGGGCAGAGCAGGCAGTTTTCATTGCCAAATCCCACAAAAACATCCACAAGCAAAGCAAAGAAAGGGATTTGGAGCAGAAGAATGTTAAAACCCAAACTGGGCTTGAGCTGGGAGCACTTTGTGGGAAAACACGTGGCATTGCTGCCCAGCAAACCCAGAGCTGCACACCCCGCAGTGCTGGTGCTCACTGGGCAGATACTGTGAAACCAACACATGATACCAACCCTGACCAGCGCTTGGAGTCTTACTGTAACCCATTTAAATGTCTTCTGTTTCAGGATGACGTCCAAGGCAGCAAAAACATCACATGTGCACAAAACCTCTTAGACTGAAACTCACAGCTCTGGCTTCAGGACTGCAGCCACAGCCTCCCACTTTTACACATCACCGGGCTAAAGAAGAGATGCCAACAGTTTATACACGGTCAATGAACCAGCAAGGCTCCTCAAGTGCTGTATTTCAGCTGGATACACTGAGAACTCAGCCTGCTGCAGCACTACTGCTGCCTCAGGAGCCCCACGCTTGTCCCCACCTCCTCCATCCACCACGTTCTTATCTTCCATCCCACAGAAGCACCTTCCCCAGCTGTAGCAGCACCAGTATCTGCCAGATGACACTCCCAGGCCAGGCAGGTGGTTGTGTTTGTGCCTCACAGCTGATGGCTATTTGCAAACACATTCCAGACTTCCCATGTCCACACACACAGCCCCATCCTGGCACACGCACTGAGTTGCCAAGCGAGCCAGGTTAAGCACACCCAATATCCACTGGCATCATCCCAATAGCCACCTATGAAACGTTTCCCTGGACAAGCCGGAGCTGTCAGGAGTCAATTTAAAGCACATAAAATCGCACGCAGCTGTAACCGTGCTAGAGAGGACCATAGATTCAAGGCAAGGCGCTGGGAAGGAGGAAATGGGAACGCAGACGGCCTCGTAGTGTCGGGGGGGATCGGGCGGTCGCTGCCCGATTTGGTGATGGAGAGCCGGGGTTGCTCATGGTTCTGGAATGCTTTTCTGCTCTAAGACATTGCACAATTGTTTCTGCTCCTCCGTCTGCCCCCCTTGTATAAATGTTTACAAATGAGCTCAGCTCTAAGCAAAGCGAACTTTTATCCTTTCACAAAGAAAATACAGAGCTGCTGTACCGGAGGCGGCTCCGTGCGGGACGGCTCCAACCCCTCTTCGCCTTCAGGACCCGGCCCGACCGGGACCGCACGCATCACCGCCCCATGGCGCACCGCTACGCGCTCGGTCCCATCATAACCCCGCAGCCTCGACCCTTCCAGCCCCCAATAGCGATCCCCGCACCCCTTGAGCTCCCCGCAGCGCCCGCATCCCGAGCACAACCCGTACCTCTCTAGGGCACGGCACGGCTCCCTCTCCCGGTCCCGATGCCGGCTCCAACCCCAGCCCCACAGCCCGGCTCCGGCAGCACCGCCCCGTTTTGGGGCCGCCCGCGGAGGGGCGGAGCTGAACCGAACCGAGCCGAGCCGTGGTGCGCCGGGGGCTCCGCTCCCAGCCCAGCTCCTGCCCCGCCCTGGCAGCGGGGTTACGTCGGAGCCCAGGCCATGCCCTGTAAGTCGTTTCTATTTTAAGATTTCGGAGACGCGTTCTCCTTAATTTATCCCTCCCCGGGCCAGCAGCTGGCTCCAAAGGAAACGTTTCTTTAGTAAAGAAGGGAACCGCAGAGGAAGCGCTAAATTCAGTCTCTGCCCGCTATGCCCCTCCCCGGCCGGCAGCCGTGGGGGCACCGGGCAGCGCAGCCCCAACCCCGCAGCCCCGAGTGGGAGCAACGCAAGGGAGGAGGGACAGCGGCTCACATGGCACCCAACCTGCCTACACGAATTAATCAGCGCTAATTGGCTTTGAAGTTAGTCGTCTTTGCGGGAGCTCCGCAAGAAAGGCGCTGAGGTGGAACTGCGAGAGGCACGAGCTTTATTGAACCACACAAGGGCAGCTCCTCCAACCCCAGCATCATCCCCCTGCGACACAGAGATGCACACGGGTACAAATGTCACGGGATAACTTTCACTCCCCACTAAGTGCACCCAGTTTATTTACGTCTCGCTTTGTGCTTTGCAGGGTGCAACGCTGCAGAGGTGCAGGAAACTCATCATCCCCCAGGTGAGAGGTATAGCAGATGCAGGATACTGCAGAGAAAACAACTGCAGCTACAGCCCTGCCCAGAACCAGCTCCGAGTCTGGGGAAAAACCAGCCCACCCTATTTCCCAGCCACAACCAAGCTGCTTTTATTGCAGGCTTCCAACCCCCAGCTAAGCAGATTCATGCAGCATTTTAAGCTGTTAAGCTTGGCTGAACGGGGCTGCTCTGTAACTGCTGCTCGGCAGTTGCCAAATTAGAACCGCTCAGAAATAACAGACCTATATTCATACCGACTGCCACCTCACACCAAGAAGGAATTCAGACACTTTCCAGCTCAGCTCTCCAGTTAATAATAAATAATTGGCTCTAGAAATACAGCAGTGATCCAAGGCATGAAGAGAGGTGGTGGGCAGAGCCCATGGCACAGCCAGGGGCTGGCAAACACCATGAGAGTGCAACAGCTCATTTCCTCCCAGGTGCTCTGTGACTGAGCCCTGTCACGTCCACTGAAACCTGAGACCAAGGTAGTGTGCCCAGCCGGGGACAGGGCCCAGGAGCCAAAGAGGGCAAGCACAGGACTGGGGTATCCTTAGGGCTCACAGCACCTGCAGCTGGGATGGACACTATCCCACTGCCAGCAGGACCCCAATCCACACCCATCCCAAGGCAGAAGCTTCAGCATCCATGGTGTAAATGTCACAGGGAAGGAAAAGGAGGTGATTGCAGGAGAAAGCACAGACTTCACCGGGTACAGGCACTCAGAGCCCAGTCATAGGGCTGTAACCAGCACACCTGGACCAGGGCGAGGTGCTGAGCATGCACGGAGAAGCCAGAGAGCACTGAGGCTTTTCACAGCAACCAAGAAAACCAGCCCTTGAGCCCAGTCTCTGCTCTGTCCTTCCATCTCTACACAGGGCAGGGATGCAGTAGGTGAGGGGGGTGCTTTGGGCAGGAGGCTCCAAGATCCTCATTCTTCTTGTGGTCAGCTCAGGAATTGAGTGCTGGAGTGAGCGGTGCCTTGTGCAGTGCCAGCATCCTGCTCACGGCCATCCAGGCAGTGTGGCCCCTCTGCCCAGTGCTGACAGATTATCACATGTAGTTGCCAGGGCCACCCAATGGGATCACAAACACAGAGATGTCATCGCCAGAGCCCAGCTTGTCGTTGGGCAGCCGCCAGCCTCGCTCCTTCAGGATGCCCCTGGAGCGCAGCACCAGCTCCTGGGCCACCATGGTGTACCTGGGCAGAGAACAGTGGTCAGCCCCAGCCCAGCAGGCATCATGCTGCACCCCACTGCTGTCCCCAGGGTGAAGGAGAAGCTGAAGGAGCCAAAGGGGCAGGGAAGTGGGTCTGGGAAAGCTCAGATACATGCATACAGAGGAGCACTATGTACAGAGGGATATGTGGCCACAACACTGCTCCAAGCAAGATGCTATGGTGCAGGACATACCTGTCTGTCTCCCCCTCACCTGCATGGGTCATTGGGCTCATAGCTTGTCAGAACCTCCATCACCACGCTGGCCACTTCTTTGTCATTGGTGACATCCCAGAGCCCATCAGTACCCAGGACCAGGACATCATCAGGGCAGTGTTCATACTGTGTGAGGTCATACACCCTGACCTGGGAAACATTGGGACAGGACATGAGGGTGATAGTGGGCTCATGGACATCCCAACACCACCAGGTGCTTTGAGCACTCTCTGAGATCACCCCAATCAGCTCCAGCCATCACAAGAGCCTTTGGGCTCACCTCTGGAAAGCAGGACAGGAAAGGCTTAATGTGGATGTTGGAGCTGAACACCTTGAGGTCGTGGTCTCCCAGGCCCCGTGTCACCCCAATAGTGGCCATCACCCGAGCCTGGAGAAAGGCAAAATCAAAAGCAAGCTTTAAGCTACCTCACCTCTGGGAGAAGAGATGATACACATGGCATTGGCACCCTGACAGCACTGGGAAAAATGGGCTGGGACCCCCATTTCAGCAAGGGCAGACAGGGAATGACCCCTGCACAGTGCCAGGCCCCCACCTCCCAGGGCAGCAGGGACCCCTCCCCTCACATCCCAGCATTGTACCTTTTTGCCTTCCCCATAGATTAGTGGAAACTTCAGGTCATCCTCTTCGATCTTTTTGTAAGCCCTGTATGAAATAAGCAGAAGCAACCTGTTGGCCAGTGCCCTGGGATGAGGCCCCTTTGGTACATGGGGAAGGGGCTGGAGCTGTGGCAGACCCAGACAGCACAGTACCAGCCGTTCATGCTCTGGTCTCTGTACAGCATCTTCTTCCCCAGCTCCTTGGGCTGAATCCTGCGGGGGAACTCAAGGTGTGTGAACTCCTTTCCCAGCAGCTCAGGTCTCAGGAACGCCTGCAGGAAGGGGCAGAGAGCTCAGCTGCAGCAATGGGAGAGCAGGGTCCTGCCCAGCACCACCCTTTGACTTATGGCAGTGTTGGTGCTCAGGCACAGAGAGCCCTGGCCACAGCCCAGCTACTGTGCAGTGTAGCAAGCACACGCCTGGCCCTCTGCCCATGAGTGCATCACAGCTGGGGAGGATCTTGCTTACAGCAACTTCTTCCCCTCAGTCATTCAAACACAGACATGAGAAAAAGTAGCACGGTGCTCTCTCAGATATGCTGCAAGGCAGGAAATCCCATCCAGCAAGACCTCCTCTAACATAAACACCTCCTCCTCTGCGCTGCAGTCAGAGAGGTCTTTATAACCTTCACAAGTCTCATAGCACAGAACAGAGAGGTCTGCCCAGGACATGTGGGACGGGGAGCTCTCAGAAAGAAAGCCAGCAATCTGCCAGCACCCTGCAGCTCCCCCTGGGAGCACTGAGTGAGAAACCAGCACTAAGCACAGGGACCCCTGAACACACGATGGGACACTGAAGGTGAAGGGCACAGAAGTGCTCCCCAGCACTGCCTGGTGCTCTGTGCAAGAGCAGCAAGAGGGGCAGCCTCAGGCAGGGCTCAGGAGGTGGGTGAGCAGGAGTCAGGTTAGAAGAAAGGTCTTCCTTACTAAGAACTGCAGCCTCTGCCTCTCTGTCTCTGGAGTAAACTCCCTGGACATTGGAATGATTTCCCCATTACGGATGATAATGGCCCTGCAATGAGACATGGAAGGATGAGGTTAGAGAAGAGGAGAGGTCCTCTCCCCACTGCCCACCAGCCGAGCCCTGCAGCCCAGCACCCAGGGCAGGGGAGGGAAGACGGGGAAATGGAAGAGAAGCATGGGGCAAATGGAAGGCAAACTATGGTTGGAAGAGAAGCAGCACAAAGGTTATTAAGCCTCCACCTCGTGCAGCGCAGGCAGAAGTTGCCAGCAGCAGGACATGGGTGCAAGTGCCCAGCACTGGGGTTGAGCTCCCTGCAGGAGGGCTGAGGTTTGGATGGCTTAAAAAATGGCTGCTTATGAGATGTTCCTGGAGGTCCCAGGGAGCTGGGGATCTGTTGACACTTCTGGCCCACCTGTCCTTCTTGCTGTCCTGCCGAGGGCTAAAGATCCCCTGCAGGGCCCAGGTGAGCCCAGCTCTGCTGGGGTTTGGTGCAATCCCTGGGAAGGCAGGGATCAAGTGCCAGAGGTGGGGAAGGAATTCTGCAGCTCCCTCAGTGCTGCAGGCACACACAGACAGCACAGTGTGGAAACTGAGGTGCACCTCAGTCTGGCTGGGGCCATACGTACCTGCTGTCACCAGCGTTGGCCACGTAGAACTTGCCCATGAGGTAGACAATAGCCAGGGCACAGCAGCCCCCAGAGATGTGCTGGGATGCCCGTTCCTGCTCGATCTGCTCGTCCTGGAGAGATGGAGAGCTGTGGGCAGAATGGGAAGCAGCCCTTGCCAGCAAGCAGAGCTCCAAGGAGTCTGAAATAGCTCTGAGCTGCCCCGTCAGCACCCTGGCTGCCAGCTGAGGCTGGGCACATCGCCCTGCTCACCCCAAGGTCTTGTGTGCAGCCCAGGACACAGCCTCCCCAGCACTGCGGAGGAGGCAGCAGCTGGAACAAAGCCCAGTGGAACCGTCTTCACACACAGAGCCCAAAGCCTGTGTGTTTTGTGCCCCCAAAATGAGGCAGAGCAATAGGGCAGGAGCTGCCCTGCAGACCAGGGAGGAGACAGGAGCAAAGCAAATGCTGCCAGTCAGCAGCTGCAGCTCACCATGTGTTTGAAGGCATTCTCAATGGCACCGATCACCAGGCTCTCATGGGAAACTGCCTTCTCCAGGTGAAAGCGTGGCAGAGCATCACTAGGGACATCCCCGTTGTCCTCTGCCTGGCTCAGCTCGGAGTCGTGCTGCAGGCAGATGGGAGGTGGGGAGGGGTCCTGTAGGATGTCCACCAGGTCCCGCAGCTGCTCACAGATATGTAGGTGCAGCCTCTTGGATGCCATGACAGCAGCACCACTGCCTGCATGTCCATCAAACAGGGCCCAGTAGTGGAAATAAAACCCCTTCCTGCCCTGTGGGGAGAGATGGGGGGCTCAGTGATGCCTGCAAGGGAGCAGTTGGGCAGGAGCAGAGGGTTATAGCTGTTAGAGGAGCAGCCTCCCACTATGCCCTCACCCTGTTGGGCTCCCCATTGCCATCCCTGCAGGGCAGGCGGCCCCTGGGGCTGGGCCTCCTCTCCACAAACACCACCTCACAGCACGCCTGGTCCTCGTTGTGCTGGCTCTTCCCTGCATTTATCACCCTGCCAGGAGGGAACAAAGCATTAGGGTTCTCCTTTTTGCACTCGAAATGCCAGGGCTCACCCAGAGACACTGCAGAACACCAGCCCAGCTCACAAGCAGCAGAGGTGACCCCAGCAGCACCAAATTCCTCCATCCCCACCACTGCTCCAAACCCATTCCAGCTTCATGGCACCCAGCCTGGGCACACAGACACTACACAGGGTGCACAGCCTCCATCCCAAACTGGCACCTTGCAGAGGAAGGAGGCAGCTGACAGGAGGGGGATTCAAAATGGAACCAGAAGAACTTTTGCAGAAAGATTCACACGAACTTTTTGCAGCTCGTGCTGACGAAGCAGGTGCCAGGTCTGGATTGCAAAAGCTGCTCATGAGGGGAAGCTGTAAATGTGCACATCTGAGTGAGCTGTTTGGGCATGGACTTTCCAAGTGGTTTGCAGAAAGAAGTCCCGGGACACAGAGGAGAAGTCCCACTGCTGAGCACGGGGTAGTTTTCCTTCCCCTCAGCATCTGCAGGGTTTCTGCTCCTGCAAGAACAAGTGCAGGGCCCCCCTACCCCAGCACCTCCTCAGGAGGTTCCAGGGGAGCTCAGCTCGTGCAAAGCTGCAGGAGCAGCGCATGGAGCAGCAGAGGTGGCCTTCAGCTCCTGACCTTCCCCATCTGCATTCAGCTACGGGTGGAACTCAAAACCAGCAAAAGAAGAAGAAGAGTGAGCTCCCAAAGGGGAAATCAGGGTCAGGTCCTGTTCCAAACGCAGCTTCAATTCCCTTCTCCCATGTCCTGCAAGAATGGGAGCGGTTCCTTCACCCCTCAGTATCAGTTCCCTGTGTAGCACCGGGCACCAGGCAGATAAGTGCAGAAAATGGAAGTGCTTCAAGCGCAGAGGGGATGGGGGATGGCAGAGCTGAGCCATCGGCTGCCAGCCGGCAGGCAGCCCTCTGGTGTAGGAACGCACAGCTCAGCACCGCCTCGACCCACTTTCGTTTCTCATGGGCCGCTTCTCCCGGCTCGGTGAGGCCGCAGGGGTCGGGCAGAGCCGGGAGCCCCCGCAACGCGCCCCGCTCCGCACCGCAGCGCTGCATCGAAGCCACCGAGCGGTGACAGCCGCCTTCGGGAGCGGCAGAACGGAGCCGCCTGCCCCGAACGCCCACCCCGCAGCCCCCCGACGGGCACGGCGCTGCCCCCCGCCCGGCCCGGCCCCGCTCACTCGGCGTAGCCCGTGCTCCAGGGCAGACGGCGGCGGCCGTCGCGGGGGCTTTGCACCGCCCGCCCCGTGTGATCGTCGGCTCGGCGCAGTTCCTCGGGCGTCAGCTGCAGGAAGGCCGGCCGGCAGAACGCAGCCACCCGCGGCCCCTCCTCGCCCCCGGCCCCGCTGCCGCCGCCACCGCCGTGCCGGGGTTCGGCCGGGGGCTGCGTGCCCGGCCCGGGGCCCAGCCCCGCTACCAGGTGCGAGACCGCCGAGCGCACCCGCAGCAGCATGCCGGGCCGAACCGGGCCGAGCCGAGCCGAGACCCGCCCCCGGCCCCGCCCCAGGGCCGCCCCCCCCGGGTGAGACGCGCACCGGGACAGAAAGCGGCGGCGATCCTCGGGAGCGAGATGGTTCCGCTCCTGTGATGCAGCTGTGAGCCTCAGCTCTCCCGGCTGTGAAGGATGGCAGCCGAGGTCCTGGCAGCGGTCACCTGAAGCTCAGCCGGCCCCTGTGGGATCCCTCCTCCCCGGCTGCGGGATGGTCCCCAGCTCCCGCAGATCCTCCTGCTCCGACCCAGCATCTGCCGCCCGTGGCGGTGCTTCGTCACGCTGAGCGGTGAGACCCAGCCCCCCGCGGTCACGCCGAGCTATTAATAAGCAGCCGTGCTGCAGAGGAACGAGCAGAGCTGACGGGGCTGAGAGCAGAACCTCCTCCTTCCTCCGGAGCTGCGGTAGCGCTGCTCGGGATGCAGATTCAGCCGCCCCAGGGTGATGCCCGCAGGGCCTGATCTCAGCACCTCCTGCCTCGGGCTTCCCATGGCAACAAACATTCTGCAAAATAATACGATATTTGTCTGTGTGAAGTAGAACTGGGTCTACTTTACTGGGTCCACTCCCCAGGGAGCTGCTTTCATCCTTCCCACACAAATCTGTGCATCAGGTCCGTGCAGAAACATAACCCTCACTGCTCGCCCCGCACAGCTGAGTGCTTCCATCGCGTCCTTGGCTGAACCTTGTCCCCTAAGCAAACTATTGAGCCCATCCTATGGATATTGTATTACTCCCTTTTTCTCCCGAGCTGCAAACCGCTCAGCAGCGCCTCTCGGTGAGCTCTGAACGCACGTACCCTTTCCCAACCTGCATGTCCTGTCCCATCTCCATCCTCACCAACTGTCCCAGCTGCCCTCCCTTCCCTCCTCCTGCCCTCTGCCCGCCTCTGCCCGGCTCCCATTCCCTCGTTCCCTGCTCAGAGTTCCCCTCTATCTTCTCTGAGAAGCGCAGTGGGCACCAGGGGGCGGCACAGACTGCGCACGGTGGTGGGGAACACGGCCCCTCTCCTCCCCCCGACCCCTCCCCACCAGCGCAGTTTCCTCCTGGGCTCCTCAGGGGCATCCCGCACTGCCCAGCACGGCTGAGTCACCAGGATAAGTTCCTTGGAAAGAAGGAAACTGCAGCATCGGGATTGACTTCAGTGCAAGTCTGACCTCGTTTCGTGCTCCTCGTGTTTCCGTTCTGCTGCTCTCCAAGCAGAAAGAATGGCCTGCCCTAAAAACACGCTGCAAGAACGTTCCCCAAAACAATGCAGTGCTAATAGCTGTTTTCCAAGAAAGAGAGCGACATTTCCTCCCATTCATCCTCCCTGTAAGCTCAATGCAAGCTTCCTCCCTGCCTTCTGTCCCTGTGCTCCTTTACTGGCACTGGCCCATGGGTGAGTGACACAGGGAGGCCCAGCAGCATCCCCCGAGTCTGCTTTGAACATCACCTACTCCATCCTTGTGTTTCCTTCCCACCCTTCAGGTCCCAGCCCTGCCTGAGCGCTGCACTGGGTGCTCACCCTGCTTTGGGTGTCCCTTTGGTAGAGCTGTCTGTGTGATCCCTGCCACAACCCCAGTTCCCTTCTCCCTCTTCTTGAGGCCTCTCCAACCCCCAGCTCTAATGAGCTCCTTTCAGCACAACAAAATTGCTGCTTCTCCCCCCAAGGGGGTGATTGCTTAGGGCACAGTGGGGAGATTGCCATGAGCTGTAATGCATCTTCTGGTAAGAAAATGGGAAAGAACATGTTGGTGGCATTTAAGCCAGTATGTAAGCAAATTAAACATCTAGATCATAAAAGTATTGAAGGATGTTTTAAAAGAAGCCCTTTGCAGAGGTGCATTAGTTGGCTGCGCAGCTTTACTGTGTAATGAGCAATATATTAATTTATAATTAGTGTAATACGGTGAAGCTCCACAAATAGCTCCGTGAGCTCCGGATAATCCATCACCAGAAGAAGCAGCTCTTAATGGTTTCCAAGGTTTGCCTGTCCCCCGTAATTGGGAAGTTCAGAATTTACTGTTATTTCTTTTAAGGGGTGATTTGATTGCAAAGTGCTGCACCCAGAGCTCAGCTGTGACTGCAGCTCAGTGCAGGTGGTGCTCAGCAGACCAAAGGGCTTCATGCAGTGTGCAGTGCTGTGGACCATCCCCATCACCTCTGCTGCAGGTGGATGGAGGTTTGCTGCTGGGATTTGCTGCTACCAACCCACCTTTCCCTTCAGAGAACCTGATGGATCTTCCCCATACGAACACAGCCCTCCAGCCAAAGGGGAAATGATTCTTTTCCTTGTAACATCTGGGAGGTTTTCTTGTGCAGCTCCTTTCCTTGCCAGCTTTTACGGGCACTCAGCTTTGTTCCCCCCCTTCTCTTCCTCTATAGTAATATAAGGGACTCCTGGAAGAGTCAGATCCAGGAATGAGGACAATGCAGGGAGTCTACTGAGTATACCGAGGAGTGGAGAGAAGGGAAATTACTGCTCTCTTCACCGGAATTCCAATGAAATCAGCTTTGCTGAAGTGTTAATTCTCCCCCTGCATTGAAATGCTGTGATCTGGAAAGCAGCGAGTTTGTATTTCTATGCCATTACATCAATAAAGAGCTTGATTTTTGTAGGCTTCCTTATTGAATAATCCGGCCTAATTTAATTGGAGTTTGGCTGACGTGAAAGGTGGTTTTGATTGTGTTTGTGCTTGATAATTTCCATTAAAATTTGGTGATCTGGAAAGTAATCTGTTTGTGTTTACTGGGTTTGTGGACTCTGACAAATTGCCTAATGAATACAAAGAGCAGACTTAATTTCATGTTGTATTAATTTTTTTCCATTAATTTCCCCATTACTCTCTGATCTGAAGAGTACGATGCTCGTATTTCCTTAATATCTTATTACTGGAGTTTGGGTTAATCTTGTAGAGCTTTTTTTCCCCCTTGAGCAGCCACATCTAACCAACTTAACATGGTAATATGATTTTTTCCCTTTAAAAAGAGGGGCAAGAAAGCTCAGTTTAATGAAATAGCAGAGAGAATCTATTGTTATGAAGGGTGTTAGGCCAGGGGTCGTCCCCTGGTTTCAAGGTTCCTCTCTGCCCATGGAGGAGGCCCAGATCCCCGCTGCTCCAGGAGCTGATGGGATGCAGTGGGGCCGGGCAGTGCCTCTGTGTTGGGCTGTCACTGATCTGAATTGGAGATGCTATAAATCAAAGCGAGATTATAGAAGGATGCTCCTAGGCTCGTGCTGTGGGTCCGTGCAGACGAAGGGAACGCTCCCCGGTGAGGATACTGTCCTGCAGCCTTTCATAGCAAAAAAAGCTGGTGGTAATGGACCAGGCGCGGTGCTGCGGAGGCTCTGAGGGGCTGTGATTTGATTCCAAGCGGCTGCACAGCGCTCTGTAGGGCAATGCCGAGGCAATGACCCAGGATTTGGGAGGGGGACATGTCGGGGAGGTCAATCCGCTCTCTGACTGACCACTCCTATAACAGCCCTGGTGATGAGCACTGGGGATAACTGGGGCAGGTCCGCCCCATTCCCGCAGAGCCGCTCGGGGCCATCGGGTCGCGGAGCCGGGGCTGAGCCCGGGGGGCGGCCGGGATCGCTCCGCCGGTACCGGGGAGGCGGCGGCAGGCGGCGCTGCGCCCCTTCGCGCCGGCGCGGGCACCGGGGCCGCCCGGCTCCGAGCCCCACCGCCCCCGCCGCCGCCCAGCCCCGCCGAGCGGAGCGGACCGAGCCCAGCGCTGCCGGCGCCACCGCCCGGCGATGCCAACCGGCCCACGGGCCGCGGAGCAGGCGTTGAACCTGCGGAGAGAACGGACGGCGGCCATGGACAGCGGCGGCCCCGGCCCGCACGGACGGCACCGGCAGGTACCTGCAGGCTGGCCCGGCCGGCTGCGAAGTTGGGGCGGGACGGGAACGGACCTCGGGACGGAGCCCAGCGCGGCGGAGCTGCGGGGCCGTCGGGGCCGGGGCCGTCGCGGGGGCTGGAGCCGCTGTGCCCGGCTTGTCCGAGCGGGGCGCGCTGCGGGGGAGCGAGAAGCGCTTGTTTTGCGGTACACAGCGGTTCTCGGTCCGCGGTGTGCCGGGTCAGTGCCGGCAACCCACAAGGAGCCCGGTGCTCAGCGGGCAGGGTGATGCGCTGCCATCCGCTAGAGCCAAGTGGCTCCGAAGGCAGCGGCCGTGCCTTCCCATCCGTGCGGTGCGGGGCTTGCGGCCGCCGGGGCTGGAAGAGCCCGTGGGCACGCGGGATGCCGGAGCTCTGCGAGATGCCGCCTTCACTAAGGGACCCACGCTCCTACAAAGAGCCCACGAGGGGGAAGGTGGCACCTCCTGGGGACCTCGAGCTGCCTCCGAGCTGTTGCCGAGGCTCCCGTGGCTGCTGATGATCGTGTTTGGATCTCGCACCCGTGGTGTGTGGCCGTGCTCCTGGCACATGGGGAGGGTGAGGTCAATGCTGACCTTCAGGACAGCAGGAGAAGGAAGGTGGGATTCACCGGGTGAGGGGACGGCAATCAGGGCCGTGCCTGAGCTGCATTCAAGTTAAAAACTCTCCTGCTCAACTGAGCCGGGAAGAAAATGCTGCAAACACGGGAGGAGTGAGGAAGGAGCTGAAAATCTACCAGCACAGAGGAAAGAGCTCATTTATGGGAAGCAGCACTCTGTATTCGTGTGTGCCCCCTGCCAGCTTGCCGAGCTCATGCCTCGTGCTGCCCTCCGTGCTGGGGCTGCGGGACGTTGTGAGCTGTAGTGCTGCAAGTGCACTCAGAGCTGGAGCTAAACTGAAGCATATGAGTGGGCTCAGCTCAGCCTGGAGCTCTGCAATTTAGCTCCGGAGAGCAGCAGTGCAGCTGAGGGACCACATGCAGGGTGGGAGTTGCTGCACAGAGCTCCTGATGGTGTCCATCCAGGTGTGCACAGCAGCTCCCTGTGTGCATCCCCAGCTCTGCAGCTGCAGCCTCGTAGCTATGACTCCCCACCCTCGCCTTTAATTAAGCATCATCAGTGCTGTTCAGGGAGCTGGAGTGTAGCCAGCTGCTGGCCAGCATTAACCCAAAATTGTGGGTATGAAGAGTGCTGCCGTTGTGCTCTGTGCTGAGATGCCTGACTTGGTGCTTCAGGGAAGCTTTAAAATCAAATCGTCCCTCCAATAGGCAGTGTAACATCTGCAGTGATCACAGGTTTCTGTGCCTGCTGGGCTCTTCTGGGGTCTCCTCCCCATATTGAGGCTGGGCACGGGGCTGCCCACCACTACAGAGCCCTGGGGAAGCAGGGCACACTCTTCTTACATCCAGCAAAAACGGCAGAGTTCCAGGCTGTGCTGAAATAGCAGGAGTGCTAAAATAGCTTTCAAACAAATGGCACATCTCTTGGGCCAGGTGTGCACAAAGGTTGGTGGAGCTGTACTGAAGCATTCATTAGCACAGACAGCCAGTTCACATCCAGCCTCCCCTGTCTCTTTGTTTCTTTTTCTGGGTAGAATTTTGCTGGCTATAATTATTTCAGCTCATGAGGACCTTTGCAAGGAGCACTCCCAACTTCCAGAGCTCCGCACGTCATTTGGCACGACAGAACCCCTCATTAGCACTGTGAGCACCGGGCTGTGCTCCAGCACCGGAGCATCCCTGGCTTCAGGGCCACCCCTGCAAGTGCAGGAGGAGCCTCCAGGTTCACAGCTGGGACTTCTCATCCTCTGCATCAGTGCTGAGGTCCCCAAAGCTGCATGTGAGGGGCTGCTGCAAAGTCCACCTGCTCCTTGCCCTGCACAGCTCCGTGCTGGGGTTAACAAATGTGCTGAAAAATGAGAATCGTTGTGCAAAGGGCAGCAGTGTGATGTGCAGGAGAGCCGTGCTCACCTCTGGCACCGTGGCTGTGCCTTAGAGCTGCCTGCAGAGAGGGTTGGGTGTCTTGCACTTCCTGCAGGTGGGAGGAAAGCAGCTAACAGAACTTGAACAGAAAATAGAACCAAATTCCAAACAGAAGGGAACAGAAAACAGCGATATTTTCAATCAAAATGAAGTGCTTTGATGTGCCGCCACATCACTCTTCGTTTCAAGATGACATTCCAGGCTGAAAAACTTTGTCAGACTGAACATCTGCAGTTGGTGCCTCACGGTGTTGGAGGCTGGAAACTGTCAAAATAGCAATTTCTGCAGAGCTGTGTTGTTCCATCCTAAGGGGACTTTGTGCGTGAGCATCGTGCACGTCTCCCAGCCTGCACAGTCCTCTTGCAGAGCAGTTCAAGGCACCGGGCTGGGCTGTGGGCATGAGATCTGCAGGGATAGATCCAGCAATGGGACCGCATCACCTGCACATCCACATCACCCCACTGCATGCATTGCTGTCCTGCTGTAGCAACAAGGAGTGTTTTGGTGCCTCTGAATTATTTTCTAGCTTAAAACACTTTTGTGTCGAGATCACTTTCCTCTGGGACAATATCAACATTTTGGGTGACATTTTCTGTTGGGTTTTTTCCCCTCCCAGCTTGGAAAATCAGAATGGAAAGTATCCCTTTCCATCCCTTTCCATCACTTTACATCAGCGTTTTGAAATGCGATGCTTTCCATTTCGAAATGTCAGTTTAAAACAGCCCGATTCATTGTGGAATGTTTCAGAACAAGTAGTGCCCTTTACCACCTCACATCACTTTGTTTTCATATGAAATGTCAGTGTTTTCTGTACTGGAACATCGTGAGATCAGTGCCTTTCACTGCCCCAGCCTGGCCCAGAGCAGGATCCTCTTTTAAAGGGCTGTTGGACATTGGAGCTCTCTCCTCCCACTGGGCAGCACTGTGGGGTGCAGGTGAGAGCCCTGGTGTTCTTCCTGCTCATCTCTCCATCAGTAACATATGGGCTGGTACTGAAGCGCTGTGGGGATGCACTCACTGGCCCCAGACCCCATTCGATCCCAATGGGCATTGGGATGGCCCCCGAGGAGGCGATGGGAGCACATAACTGCACATGGAAACACCTGGATTTCTTCTGGTTTGCTCTGCCAGCAGCATGCCCATGGGGCTGTCTGTGTCTCCCCTTTCAGATGCTCTGATGTCAGCTGTCTGTGAAGCTCCCAACACCGGTGGTCGGCAGATGCACGGCTGTTAGCGGGAAGCCCCGGTAAGAGGTAAACGGTGCTTCTCTTTGCTGCTGTGCTTTCTGACTGTCCTCCTGCAGATGAAGCCCAAGGGAGGCGGGTGTATCCCCACTGTGCCCCCTCTACCCTGGGGGGAAGGCTTGACCCTATGGCTGTATGCTTGGGGCACCCCCAGCCCCTCCCCATCTGTTCTTCTCTTCTTGTTCTTGGCAGAATGAGCGAAAGGGACGTACAAAGTTTGAGCAGACGGGTTTTAGTGCTCACTCTCTGCCTTACCACATTATGGGGAAGACTGACGCTGGCCTCCACCCACCACAGAAGCCATTCAGGTAGGGAAGAGATGCGTTGCCCTCCTGTGCCAATGGGGGTTCATGGCACGGTGTGAGCTGGATGCACTCTGTGCCTCGGGGCTGTCTCTGGGGGAGCAGGCAGCCAAGGGTTAATCTGAAAATACCGTGCAACAGCCTGACCCCACACCTAACCCCGTCCTATTTCTGTCGTTTTCCCCTGATGGTTAAAGCACTTCTAATCCTATAATCCCCATCCTCATTGCTTAAAACTGAAGCGTATCTTCTTGAGGGGCTCTATCAGCCAGCTAGTCAGGGCTACCCGCTTCCCCTTCCAACCTGGAGGGTGCAGGGGAAGGCACTGCTGGGATCTGGGCTGGCTCCAAGCAAAGCCATTACCAAAAGCACTGCCCTGAGGCATGGCCAGACCCCAAGAACACAGCTGGGACTCAGTGAGTTGTGGAAGGTGCCCCATGTGTGTGTGTGGGGCTGGGAGTTATGCACAACCCTGCTCTGTGTCTCTGTGTTGTCGAGTTTTCTTGCAGCACATCCTTGATGGTTGCTGCAGGAGTTTTGCTGCTTGCACTGTTTCTTGCTTCCCCTGTTTTGTGGTGGTTGGTAGCATTCATTTTCCACTTGTCTGCCCTGTGCTTTTGCTTCGTTTAGGGCATCTTTTAGTAAAGGTTATGCTGGGAATGCCCTTTTCTAAGGTTGCGTTCTCAGTGCTGGTGACATTTTCCCCTGGAAAGCCCGCGGTTACGCTGCTGCACACCGAGCTGAGCGGGAGGTGTGGGCTGGGATTGCTGCACCTCTGCTGCTGGCAGATGGCATTCACAGAGGGACAGACACATGCAGTGCTTTTGCCCATGCACAGCGCTGCATTCAGTCACCTACCAGTGTAAAACTGCAGAGGGAAGGATGTGGTTGTGTCTATACAGCCACAGGATTTCACAGCCTACAAACTCAGGCATTTCTTGAAGGGATGGAATGTGCAGATCCTCTGTTGGCCTTCCAGGAACACAATGCATCTGGCTTTGGAGTAAAGTCTAATTGCTCACGTTCACCCCACACCTGGAGAATGCTGATGTCAAAGCAGAGCAGTGTGTCCTGGTGTGTGCAATTGGATTTAAGCATCCACATGAACAGAGCAGAGATGGAGTCATCCAGGGATGGAGACAGGGACTCCTCAGTGCAGAATGACTCACGGGCAGCCCAATCCCACATGCACCTTGCTATGTGAGCAGCAATCCCTGCAGCTCTACATGGAGTCCAAGACCTTGCAATAAGTGTGACAGCCAGAGTCCCATCCCTGCCATCACCCACAGCCATCGCTCAGCACAGGGCAGGAAGAAGACCTGGACAGCTGAGTGGGACACACTGCCAGCAGTGGGGGGTCTCCACACCAGCACATTATCAACAGTTCTCAATGCAATCCCTGGATTCTGCTTGTGAGCATCAGGTGCTGGGAGCTGGGTGAGCAGCTGTGTGTGTGCGTGCACTCGTATGTGCTACAGAGGGAACGGGGTGAGCTGAGTTCTGATATGACGAGCCAATAAAAAGCTCCAGCCGGCGCACAGTGATAACGAGCAATAAAAACAGAAGCACTTCTCTGCAAACCCCTTTTAAATAATGCATGCACCTGAGGCAGTAGTGATTTTAAGACGTGAATTATTTAAGCCATGGTAGCAGTGGGGCTGTTGCTGGGTGGGCAGTGTGGTCCCCCCACCCTCCTGCCCTGCTCGGTGCTGCAGGCTTTGGCATTGCCCAGTGGTTACGCTGCACTTCAGTGCATGGAGATCTTAGGGCTCACAGAGCAGTGCCTGCACCTCCTCATTGACAAAGCATGGCGTCTCAGGTTGTGCCATCAGCAGCCCCGTTCTGCCTCTCACTTAAAGGTCAGCCAGAGTTGGGTGGTATTCTTGTTTTATTTTGTACCCACGGGACTCAAAAGCCTCGTGCTTTCACAGCGCCTTTATGGTTCCATGAGATAAGAGTTTCTTAAAAGGGTTCTGCTGTGTGCCAGCAGCGCTGGAGCCGTCCCAGGCTTGCAGGGTTTGCTGCGCTCACCCTCTGCTGTCTCCCATAGGCTGTTGCTGCAGCTCCCCTGGGGCTCTGTGTGCCCCACAGGTGCCTTCTTACATCCAACCAAACCCTGGGACCTTCGCTTGTTCTGTGAAAACCCCATAAAAGCAAAGCCAGTCATGCTCACGTTTGTCCTGTAATGATGCTTTCCTTTTTGCTTTCACCAAAGTGTTTAATTTCTGCATAGAGAAACACTGGAGATTGTCATTAAAACTGAATTATGGTGGCGTTTAAAAGGAAGGATTAAATTGATGGCCAGAGATGCTATTACAAAATACTTCCAGGATAGGTAATTGTGTAATTATTATGGGCAGAAATGAAAGCGATGGTTCATTAAAAGAAAATGACCATGAAATAACAATAAATAACAGCAAATGATGGTACAGGCTGCCTTTCCCATGCACGGATCTGTGTGCACGTTGCAGCTCCCTTCTTCCCCTCTCTGCCCAGCAGCTTCATACAGCCCATACCCAGTGAGGCAGCTCCGTGCCAGCTCCTCTGGTGCTCATTAAACAGGACCTGCAGGGATCAGTGGTGCTCAGGTCATGGGAATCAAGTCTATCCAGCCCTGTTTGGCTCATTTGTATTGTGCCTACGTGGGCTGTTCCCCAGCGAAATGCATTGATTTGCGATGCTAACCAGCTTCTGAACCCAGATCCCAGCGGTGATAAGGCAGCACGTTAGTTTTCTTTCTGCCTTAATATTTTAATGGCATTGGGAGGGGGAGCAGCAGAGCAGCCAAGGTTCCTGCTGCTCCCTGTGATGTTTCTGTTGGCTGGGAGCACAATCCTGGCTCTCCTTCCTCCATCCCAAGGACGGGGCAATGGGATCACTGCATTGCACTGCGGTGCTGGGGGCCGGGCTGGTGCTGCTCTGGATGCAACGTCCCCTCCTGCAGCAAAGCACACCTCTCATTATCAGCTCTGGTTAGCCATTGCGCTCCTTTGTTTCTGCAAGGCTCTTGGCCAAGCTGTTCATTGTGCTCGGTGATGGATGTGAGAGCTTTCAGGGCTGGATGTCAGGGGTCTGGGGCAGGACCAGCTCCCTTACACTGTGGAGGTGCTGCCCAGTGCTGAGCTGCCTCATGTCCCCACATCACACAGCTCCTTCTCTCCTGCAGCACACGTGGAGCCCGGCACCTGCGAGGTCATCGCAGCACACAGGTGCTGCAATAAGAACAAGATAGAGGAGCGTTCCCAGACTGTGAAGTGTTCCTGCTTCCCGGGGCAGGTGGCAGGGACCACGCGAGCAGCCCCCTCCTGTGTGGATGGTGAGTATCTGTGGGGCAGGGGGATGCCCTGTGATCACTGCCCCCAACCCGGAGCTCCCCAGCATTGGTCCCTGTGTGCCTGCAGAAGAGGCAGGGACGTGACTCCAGCCACGTCATCGGTGCACTTAGGAGCACTAAGCACAGCTCAGCCTATATATATTTCATCGGTTGATGTCATGTGCCGTTACCATAGGGCCACCAGAAGCAGCTGGGAGCCTCTGCCAGTGCATTATTGATTCGCATCCTGCAGTGCTTTTGTGCCTGGTGCCAGGAAATACCCGGGTTAATTCGCAGGGAAGGCTTTCACTGACCCACACAACTTTTGTGCTGTCCTTCCCGATGATAGGGAAGCCCCCTCTAATTATCCACACTGTTAGCATGGGATATACAAGTCTCACAAAGCTCTGCATCAGCAGCATGGCCTGGAGCAGAGATACCTCCCCTGCCCTATAGGGATGGGGCTGATGCTGTGCTTTGTACTGGGGGCAGTGATAGGCAATGGGTTGCTCTGGGGGCACTGGGAGCAGAGGGCCCCCTCACTGATGGCTGCTCTCCCCCAGCCTCCATCGTGCTGCAGAAGTGGTGGTGCCAGATGGAGCCCTGCCTGGTTGGGGAGGAGTGCAAGGTGCTGCCCGACCTCTCGGGCTGGAGTTGCAGCAGTGGCAACAAAGTGAAGACCACCAAGGTATGTCAGCCCCAAGCCCCCTCTGCCCCCCACCCTGGGCCATCAGTGGCAGAGAACCACATGATTGTTATTTTCATGGCTTGCTGAACGCCCCGAAGAACAAGGTGTAATTAAAATTGTATCAAACACGTTAGTAATTACATGTATGTCACGGTTAATCAGTTGCATAATTTTGTTCATCATTGTTCATGCAGTCGAGGGTAATTATTCCTTGTGCTGGAGCTTTTCTCACCCCTCATCTCCCGCTGTAAAATTATCACATTAAAGAAGTGTTTTGGGGGTGGGGGGTTTCATTATTGCCTTAATTTTGGATCACCAAAAGGACTTTCCTGCTCAAGTGTGTGTGTGGATGTCTGGGAAGGTCTCTCTGCTCTGGGCACCCATCGCTGCCTTTGGTTTGCATTACTTGGTTTCCATCAACCCCCAGCTGCTGCTTCAGCCCTCAGCCTCCCAGTGCAGACAGACCCCAAAGTGGGAACAGCCTTTAAAGTGAGGGGGGTCACAAATAACCCTGGAACAACTGCCTTGTGGGATGCAAGGAGCAGGTTATGTTTGCATCCACTGGGTGTTCATTGTCTCCTCTCCTGCAGGTCACCCGGTAGCTCCTGCAACCTGGAGCCAGCCCTGATGACATCGCAATGGAGCCAGCACTGCTGCAAAGCCTCACAGCTCCACATCCCCTGCTGCCCCGTGATGCGCCCTGCAGCCAAGAAATGGGCTCGTTTTCCCATCCTCTGAAATAAAATGCTCGGGTTGTTGGCAGTTATGGAGACAGACAGACAGCAGGGCTTTATTCCAAGCTAAAACAGCCAAGGTCGGCGCTGTGGGAGTTGCACAGATATTGCATCCCTCTCCCTGTCCTGGATGCAGACCCAGCTCAGTGCTGCCCACAGTGATGGTACCGGGTCGGTCCGACACCTCCTTGTGCTCCAGAGATGGCAAAACATTTCCACAGAGCACACTGCTGCTTCTTCCCTTCCTCTGTAATTGCATTAATGAGGCGGCAAGTTTAATGCCTGTTCCTGATGCTCCAATCTCAGGCACCAAATTGCTGCTTGTGTTTGCATCAAACTGCTGAATAAAGAGGGGGATCCCAGTGCTGGACACGTGCAGGCTCTGCAGCCCTGGGCTGAATGTGGCATTAAGGAAGGAAGCACTGTGCCCCCCAATGTGCCCTGTCCCCTCTCTGCAGCTGGAGGGGAGGTGGGGGCTCATGGACCCAGCATGGAGCTGCTCCTGTTCTGGGGTACATAATGTTGCTGCAGACTGATGTACATAGCAGACTGTGAAATATTAAATCCAATTTAATCTCTGCGGAAGATCTCTTCATTGTGAAGCTGAGGGGCAATGCTGGTGATGGGGCTGAAGGACCCGATGCTCACAACTGCTTTTTAGTGCCATCCGACCACAGAGAGAGACATTTTTGCACCAGTTCCCCTACACATGAAATTGCTTTGCTGATCTGTTGAGCCCTTTGTGGCTTTAAGCACGCAGGATTTGGGTTTTCCATCAGTTCCTTTAATGGGAGGTGTTCTGAATGAGAGCAGGGGTTTTAATTCAGGGAAGGCTGATTTACACCTCAAAGGCGAGCGGAGGATCCCTCAGGTTGTGGTCCACATCCCATTGCCCAGCTGAGGTTTTCATATGGGATACAACCTTGGTTTGGGGGAGCAAATCTCCCCTTTGTGTGTGCTGAGCACTGATCACCCCCCACTGTGTGCCACCATGGATGCACACAGGGGCAGTGGGCTCCTCCTGGCAGCAAACCTTACCCAGCAGTGATGCTGCACCTCCTGCTCCCAGGGGTGGGGGGATCCAGGAGCTGCAATGTGGCCCCATCCCCATTGAGCATGGTCCCTTCATCAGCCACAGCCCCTGGGGGCTGTCACAGTTCAGGTGCTTCCATATCATCTCCTGGATATTGTAATTACACCTCGTTAAATTAGTCTTTTTTTGGGGGGGGGGAGGAGGGTGGAGAGAAGAAAAAAAGCCCTTTGTATTGAGGTTTGGTGGAGAATTATTAGAGAGTGAATTAAAAGACAAGGATTCCATTTTACTTCACAATAACAAAGGCCTAATGGATAAAATATCCCAAAATTACGAGCTGATTAAATTTAGAGCTGTGCTAGGTGGGGAAATGAAAGGTAAAATGAGACCCTTTGAGAAGCGACGACGTGCGGTACGAGGGGGTGTATTATCTGAGAAGTAAGATGGAAACATAATTAACCATCCGGCGTTACGCTGAGAGATGGAAAATTGAAATGGGAGACAAAATTAGGTGAAATTGCAGAGCAGACTCATTTATTTCCGCTGTATAAATCAGCATTACCTGTCAGCAGTGCTGAGCTGCTCAGGGCAATGCTGCCAGCACAGAGCATGGCTGTGTGGCACTGCAGGGTGGGCTGCCCCATTGAGCATCCCCTGCAGCCTGGATGGGGGGGAAACCCATCTCAATGGGCCCATGCATGGCTATGATCCCCTGAGTGTTGCTGCTCCCGCTCCTGCTGTCACCACTGTGATCTCTCACTGTGATGAGTGCCACAGCCTGGGTTAGGGCAGGAGGGACGTTTTTGGTTTAGTGGCTTTAGATTTCTGCTTTACAGGCTTATATTGGATTTCTTTCCCTTGTAGCAGGATAAGAGAAGTAACCCCCGCCACCTTCGCCCTGCTGCTGTTGCCCAGTTTGCTCCTTGTTGGTTTAGCAGTGAGCAAGGAAAAGGTTTGTCTCTTCCAGAAGCCAAAAGAGGAAAGTGCACCGTGCAGCTGTAGTGCCTCATTTAGGAACACAGAGCACCAGTGGGGCAGGAGCAGTGGGACGGTTGGGCCATGCATGGGGTGCTCAGCTGGGGGTCATGGCCAAAGCTGCTGCCCCATGTTTGCTCCAGGCAGCAAAGTAGAGCTGCAGGATTGCACAGCATGTGGGGATGTCCTAAGGAAGGGAATCAATTATTCATTTGGGTGTTTTTGAGCTAGAAAAGCAGAAGTTCAACCCACTGCTGCAGCCCCTCCAGCCCTTTCCTTTGCTCTCCTGTGCCCATCTCTCTGTGCCCTCCCTGGGTGCAGGCAGTGGGGATGGGGCACAGCCCGCTCTGCACACGCTATTTACCAACCAAACCAGGGATTAAAGGAGATTTTCATCTTTATAAAGTGATTTCTAACCTTGTTTTCCTGCTGGCACTGTTGGCATTGTGCAAAGCAATGAGGGAGATTGCAATTTAATTTGTGCCTTTCCCAGCTTGTCGTTAATCTCCCGACTTACTGCCGGTATTTGATTTCTGTAGCATTACTTCATGATAAAGGGATTAGCCCGGACCATAGGTCTCCTCTTTGATGCTCATCTGTTGGGGATTACTGAGAAATTCTGTAGTTAGTTAATGGGTCAAATAGGCACCGTCCCCTCCAGCTCTGAGCGCAGGAACAGGGCAATGCCTGCTCTTCCCAAGCGGGAAAACAGGGATAAATTATTTAAATAGGCAGAAGATAATTAGCGCTAATCAATCTGGATTTTGCCCAGGCTCTATAGTATTAATCTTACTAATTATTTAATATCACTAATGCAGTTTGCAGTGACTTCAACAGTGAATTCGGCGTAAAACAGGCGTAAAGTGATGGATTCTGAGTTGAAAGGCCCCTCGGGGCTGTAAATCAGACCATTTCATTAATCAAATTATCACTTTTAGGCCTTTTGAGGAGAGATTTTGTCATTACCTTGATGGTTGTTCTCAGATTGCAGGAGGGAGCGTTGCTTCAAGAACAGCTCTGATCCAGGGGGTGCTGAGCTCACACTGTGCCCCACAGTGACCCACAGCATTGGGGCTGGGCAGCCTGAGAAGTGGGAAGGTGGGAATGCATTCTAGAGTCATTACTTACTCATCTCATGGTGGTTATTGAGCACAGCCCTGGCTATGATGAATTGCTGCTCAGTGTCTGTGACGGATGTTCAGTTGGAGCAGTGCGGTACCATGGCAGGAGGGGCTGCGTGGTGCTGAGCTGTGAGTGGCAGTGGTGCTGTGTTTGCAGGAATTGATGGCACTTGCATGGGGTTGGCCTGAAATTCGTTCAGAGCAGTGAGTTGTGCACAGTGAGAAAGCACACAGCACTGCTCCACATCCCGCTGCAATGGCAGTGACAGCAGCAGTGACAGCAGGGCAGTAGATAGGGATGCTGCTGCCCCTGTGACCCAGGGAAGCTCCACACCAGGAGGTTAATGCACTGCACTCGCCACCTGCAGGGATATCATCTCTCTTATTAGCGTTTGCCATCACACAGTTTAATCAGGGTCACCCAGCGGGGCTGTAAATGACATCTTAATTAATGGCCCTGATACATGCCAGTGCCCAGCAGCCCCGCAGCGGTGCCGGCTGCACATTCCTCCCCAATTCAGCCTTAAATCAACACTGGGGCTGTGATCTGTGTGTCCAGCAGGGTGAATCAGTGCCTGCTCTCCCAAAGGAGCACACCAGGTGGACAACCCAACAGTCAGAGCTCAGCATCTGATGTGGCAACATGCCACTGTGCGCCCACATCCATCCATCTGCTGACTGATGGCTCAGCTCTGTGACTTATTCCAAAGTCAGCCATAGTTCAGAGCCAGCCCATAACTCAGCACATCACAGCTTCGTCAGTGACACCGAGCTGGGATAACTCAGGGATAACTTCAGAATTAATCGTGTTACTGATGAAGTTACTGACATGACTTATAAATTGCCCTACGGCCAATAAATCAGAGAGACACCTGAGAGATCCATCATATTTCTTTTCGGTAGGAAACTTCATATGCCCTATAAATCAGCCATCTGAACAGCTCATTGCACATCAAACCCGTGCTTGGAAAACAGCTTTTGGGGAGAAGATTTACTTATGGGTTTATCTGTCTCAAGCTGCTTAGTGGGGCTAAAGAAAACATAAGAAATGAGATGGGTGAGGGGCTGATCGGCCCCTGCTCCGGAACAGCAACAAGTACACCCTTACTGATAACAATCAATGCGTCCAGTGGAGAATTGGGTGTTATTTAATGTGTAATTCACTCAGTGCCTGACACATCTATTCAGATTTATTAAAGCAATTCTCGTACGTTGAGTCGGCACTGATTGATTCCTTGCAGTGCATTTTAGGGGGGTTTTAAAAGCGTGGTGAGTGAGACGTTTGCTGTATCTCACATCTAAACTGCTGTAAATGCAGTGTGTTCTTATCAGCACGACTCCCTCTGGAATACAGACCCGCCCTGCTTTTGTCCTGTGTAAAACACATGGATGAGTATTGGGGACATTTCTAAAGGATGGGGAGTTTTGATGAGTCTGTGGGCAATTTCCCATAAATCACACGTGGAAATGTAAAATCTAATCAACGAGTTGCATAAGCGGAGCCATATGTGCAGGAGTTTCACTCCTGCAAAACCCAGCAAATCCAATGAATACATGGGAGATGATTTGAATACATCAAGGAGACTTTTAAAGAACTTCTCCGAGAGCTCAGCCTGCACCACCAGCAGAGTGGGAGAGATGCCAGCAAATATTTACATTAGAGGTTTGATGGAAAAACAAAGGGGGGGAAGAGGCTGCAGGTTGGGGATCTGCTGCTGCTGCAGCTCTTTGCAGCCATGGAGGAGCAGCACAGGGGGGAATGCTGCTGCCAACTGCACCCAGCTGTGTGCCAGGGCATGGGCTGCCATGGGGACATGGGGGTCTGGTGCTCAACAGAATGAATATCTTCATGCTACTGCTGCTGCCCTGGGCACTGCTCCTTGAAACCCAAGCACTGGCAGCAGCAGGGCTGCAGCTTGGGATGCTGACCCAGGGCAGAAAGGAGGCCGGGTGATAACTCCTAAAAACAGAGGTACTGTGACTCCGTGGTGATGCTACTCAGTTTCTATGGGAACAGGCTGAGCTGATGAGAGAACTGTGTGTGGAAGAGGCAGGAAAAGAACCAAACGGTGCTGCTGATGTGGGGATTAATTGGTGTGAGTCAGGCTGTGCCTTTACGTAACCTGCAGCCACCCCAAAGCCAACTCAGTTGGGACATAAGGAGACGTTGGCAGCAGAACAATCTAATCACTTGTAGCAGTGATGGAGCCCCTGCCTTAAAAAAGAATGAGTGGGTGATTTATTTGTGTCTGTTGGTCTCTGTATCAGTGCCCTGGCAGTGCCACGGAGCTGCCAGCTCTGCTGCCATCCCAGCTCTCAGATCTGACCATCCCTGATGCCATCCCCACTCCCATCCCCACTGCCATCCCTGATGGCAAACATCCCTGTTTCCATCCCCATACCCCAGGCTGTAGGATCTGAGCAAAGGATACAGGAGCTGCAGTTGCAGGTGTGGGCTTTGAGCTCCAAGCCTCTCATTTGGAAATAACGAGCACAGCTGTGGTCTCGTTGTGAAAGAAAAACTCATCTGGAAACCAGAATTAGACCCCAAGATGAAAGATAAACTCTGTCGTAAGCACTTGTAAGAAAGAGTTTAAGAAAAGGATTAAAAGGGATTTGCCGTGTCCCCAGGGTAGAGGGGCTCTGTCAGGTTGATCTCCAATGCTGTACTCAGCCCAATGGGTTGCAGAGCTGGGGGGCAGCAGGGAGAGAGAAAGATGGTTCTGTTGGTTTGGGATCAAGAAAGGAAAACAAGAGGAACAAAGTACTTGTGACTTGAACCTGAAATGTCTTTATGTTATTGGGGAGCGCAGCTCGTGTTCCAGAGCAGGCAGTTTGTGTCGGAATAAAACCACCATGAATATTGCTGGGAATTTCCAGGATTAACATCACGGGGTCACAGGCAGGAGGACGCTGCAGGCAGGGCTGCATGAGCTGGGTAGCAATTATGTTAATGCCGGTAATTAAATCCTTTTATTGGAAGCCATCTGAGCACCGCTGCCACCAGCACTGCACTGTGCCCATCTCCATCCCGAGGAGCACAGCACAGCCCTGGGATGGCAACGCACTGCCTGGGAGTTCCATTGCATTCAGAACAACTGTAGCCTGAGCAAAATTACACTGAGAGAATGTAAATGAGCTGCAGTTTCTTTCTGTTTTCTCCTCCAGCTGCAGTTATTCTGTCACTGGTGGACTTACGCAGCTGGGCTGCGGGTTTTAATTGCTGTCTGCACACACAGCACTGTTACATCCAAGGACTGAAAATGTATTTCTGTGTTGCATCCTAATCTGAACCGCAGCAGAAAAACGGTCCGGATGTGCGGTTCAGTTCCAGCTCCATTTTGATCTGCCCTTAGAGTGGCTGAGGGGGGAGGACTGCATACATTTGAGGTGCCTCACTGCCTTTCATCCCTTTCCCTTTCCCCTTCCTCTTCCTCTTCCTACTCCCTTTCCCCTTCCATTCCTCTTCCCCTTCCTTTTTCCTTCTCCTTCCTATTCTCCTTCCCTTTCCACATCTCCTTCCCTTTCCATTTTCCATTTCTTTCCCCATTTTCCTTCCCATGACCCTTCCCTTCCCCCTTCCTCTCCCTTTCCCCTTCTCCTTCCTCTTCCCTTTCTCTTTCCCCTTTCTCTCCTCCCTTCCCCTCTCCCTTTCCCTTTCTCTCTTCCTCTCTCCCCGGCTGATCAATTATTTAACACGTTTCATCCCAGCTCAGAGCTCCCTGAAGTGAGTTGTTTTAAATTAAATACATTTCTCTTTGAATCAACTCGAGTCCCTGGGAAATTTTTAGCTCTGCAAATGAGCTCATTTGAATGTTGGAGGTGTACCTGAAGCTGGTGCCCGTGTTTTTTTTCTTTACCTTTATTATTTCACATCTCATTCCACTTTGTTCCAGGTTCACTCTTCCCCCTGCAGCAGTGCCCCATGCGCTAATTTATCTGAACAATTTCAAAAGGAACGTATTAAAGTGCCCAACATGAGATTTCCTTGGAGAGCTGATGTGGGTTAACCGTCTGTATCTCATTGTGCCGGCTTGTTTGGAAGGCGTCTCACAACCATCTATTAGAGTTATAAAGCTGAATAATGGCTACGGTTATATTTGGGAGGGAAAAAAAAGAAGAGAGCACTGTTTTCTATGAATAACAGCAACGGGGTATTTAGAGCACTATTGGCTGCATGCTTTTCAGGAGCCCGTGCTGAAAAACACATTTCTTCCTTAATAACATCTGTATCCCTTGTACAGTGCAGGCTTTCCTTAATCCTCTAAATACATTTGGAGAAGACAACAAAAATATGTAAGTCACACTGCGGATTATGGCTTCCCGGGATGCAAACCATCTCTTCATCTTCTCAAGCTCACAGAGAGAGAAAAGCTGCAGCTGGGTATGGTGGGCACAGCTCAGGTGCTGCTCCCTGCACTGCGCTGCTTATCTCTGCCCCATAGCCCCATCACTACACACAGCCCTGCTTGCTCTGCAGCCCTCCATCACAGAGATCCCTTTTCCAAGGCAAAATTTCCCCTTGCTTTTGGAGATGGGATTGAAACAAGGTGTATAATTTACACCTGGATCTCAACCTTTGTCATGCGAATGCACACCTCACAAACCAGCTGGCTCTCACACCAGGATGAGTGCTCCCACCCAGCACTGGATATGGAACTTCACCCCTGGATTCATCTCTCCTTCAGCTCCAGATCTGGGGTCAGGACATGATGGCCATTGCACAGGGGCATGGTTAAACAGCAGGAAGGAGCTGAGGCAGCCACTGACTGTTCCAGTCCAACTGAAGCTTTAGAGAGAGCTCATTCCCTTCAAACGGAATAATTTGTAGCTTCTTTGGAGTTTTTAAGCCAAGCTGTTTCCCTGCTTATTATCTGAATTTGCCACTCGGATTCAAGAGCTGCCTGCTTTGTTCAGCAGTGACTGTAGGCTTCCTGAATCAGCTCTTGACAAGGAAACAAAAAAAACCAGAAAACAATCCAAAATGGGGCCCTTCAACCAAGGCGAACTGCAGCAGCACCAGCTGACATGCAGAGCTGCCAGCACTGCAGCCAACGCTGTGCTGTGTGCCCGTGGCACTGCTGCTGCCCAACCAGGAGCAAAGGGAGCAACCACCCCATGGTTGAGCCCCTGCTAGGGGCAAACAAAGCATTCCCCAAGGAACAAAATCAATGATGCTCTGTCAAAATGCACGGCCAATGGAGCACAGCCCATGGGATGGAAGATGTTGCTCAACATGCTGTCTTATGGACATGCTCTGGGAGGAAGAGAGGCTGGATGCAGACAAGGAGCTTCACATTTTGGTGGTGGGACTGCCCAGAGCTCTGGGTGCCCCTTTTGCCCCCTGGGGATGCTCATTCCCTGCCCCCCAAGCTGCCAGGCTCTGAGCTGCCTGCTGCCTCCTTTACTTATTTATCCATCTGTCTGAGACGCAGCGCTGCCTTTGAAGCTCCCTTAGCTGCTATCTCTCAGGCTGGCAGAGCCGTACTGCACATCTCCTTATTTCATTCCTTTTGATCTCCCTGAAGTGATTTGTGTTACCCCTGCCAGGCTGCCTGCCCAGGCCTCCATCTGTACTGTGGCTTCACAGTGCTTTGATGTTTCCTGGAGCATCACTCCAACAGCTCCAGCTCTTCTGCACTGATGGGGTGGTGGCACTGATGAACACTCTATAGCACTGCTGCATGTCACAGCTGCACTGCTGTGCTGGTCGAGGAGCTCACTGCTAACAGCAGCTCTGCTGTGTGCCCTGATGTGCCAGCTTACTGCTTCCATTCCATATGCCTCATGTTATCACATTATCATTAGGGCTGTGCCTTCTGGCCAGGTAAACCCTAGCATGCAGGGCTCTGTAGGAGCAGCTGTGGCCATCAGGGACATTCATGTGTACCCACCTGGGCCAGGTGTTCAAGGGGCTAAACAAGGGCTGCATTGTTGTATGTGCGTTTTGGGATGTTGTGCTCCAACTCCCAGCCAATCCAATGGGCAGGAGATGCAGTGAGTACCCAGAGGGATGAGATGCAGGTGGTGATGTAGTGCTGAAAGAGGATGGCTGTGGGGGCAGAGGGCTGTGAGTTAGCACAGAGCACTGCTTTGAAGAGCAGCCTGAGTTTCCCTCCTGAGGACTGAGCAGCACGTGATGTGATTACCTGATTAGCACAGGGCTCCTTGCAAAGGGCTTTGAACTTCTGCATGGAGCACAGTCAGCGTGTGCCGCACAACAGAGGGGGATGGAGCACTCAGAACTCCCCGTCTGCAGTCAGTTGTGCACAGAACTCAGTTACATTTGATGAGGGAAGGTGGGCTGGGGCTGTGCATCACTTGCTATGAGGGACACAGAGGTGCCTTCAGGCTGGGGCTGAGGCTGCTCAGTCTGTGCAGCAGCACAGGGTTCCCATTTATCACCTGCAACACTACAAGTAGTGCTTTTCTTCGAATACGGTCTTACGGGTTATTCATTTTAATCCGAGACATCCTTGAAGGTGAATTTAACACCGTCCATACATTTTCATTTATAAATTTGTCAGTAATAAAAGTGTTGGCTCATGGGGGAAAGTAGCTGCATAATTGCAACTTACACGCTTGTCTTACTGAAAAACTGCTGGCTCAGGGCTCGCTCGCACCGCGCGCCATGCATGAAATTGCAAATAGAATTTAATTTGCCCTTGTATCCTGTAAGATCAGCCTCAAATGATTAATGCAGGAGAGAACGCCGTCAGGTTTTTCTTCACTGCAGCCTCACAGGAGTGCGGAGCGAAACCGAAGTGTATAAGTGTATATAAGATGACTGTGTGCCATGCACAGCGTTTGGAGCTGCTTCCTTGCAGTGAATAGTCACACTCCGGCTGCAGTTCAGGTGCAAGTCACTGTTTGGAGGGTTTATAAAGGTCTCTTCACTGGGATTCGTGCTGCTGGAACTTCTTTCCACTGCTGGAGTGTCCCAGTAAGGAATGTACTCTTCTGATTGATCTCCATAGGGCTAATTTAAGGAGGGAAGACTGAGGTTGGATGTCAGGGGGAAGTTCTTTGCTGTGAGAGTGGGGAGCTGCTGGAACAGCTGCCCATAAAGGCTGTGGATGCCCCGTCCATCCCTGGAGGTGTTCAAGGCCAGGTTGGATGGGGCCCTGCATTGTGTTTGTGAGGAGGTTGTGGCTTAGAAACTGTTCCAAACAGAACAGCAATTGAGGAGTGAAATGTTGATTGTGAGCGTGTTATGGACATTGATTGCCTGGTACTGATATGAATACAACAGAATTGCTGTAGGTCCCATGTAAGCCACAGCCGTGGGCACTCCCATCCCAGAGCAGCACTCCCTCCATCCCACAGACTGATACTGCACTGGTTCAGCTGCCAGTGAGATGAGATAAATCAATGCTAATTTCATTGTATTACAACAGTATTGATTTCCTATTAAACAACAGACAAAGCAGGTTACGGCTTTAGGAAAGCTATTAGGAGTTTTAAGAAGGTTTTGTTTCTTTATGGTGAATAAATGGGAAATCAGTGCTTACCACTGTTGGGTCTGAAGGGCTGGAAGGGGGGGATGAGAACAGCCACTGCCACCCAGAGCTCAGCAGGGCTGGGAGAATTCAGAAGAGGGATGACATAAAAGCTGGGAGAGACAATAAAAGAGCGGAGAATGAAATGGGAAGACAAAAGGATCTAATTACAAATGACATTATTTGCCTTCTTATCGGCTTGACTCAATTTTATTTTCTTATTGCTTTAATCTTAAAGCCTAATTCAGCGGAACACAGTGTATAAGGGAGGCAGTGAGTGCCACCCAGTGCTCATCAGGGCAGGCTGAGGCACTGAGCCCACATGGATCCCTGGGCACCACTTCTCCAGGGCTGGATGTGTCCCTGCTCAGTCCTGGCGGATTCATCCCAACAGAAAAGCAATACACACTCAGGGTTCTTCCCTGTGCTTGTGTGAAATGGGATCCAAAATGCTCTGGGAAATGACATCTGGTGTCCAATGCTGCCCTCAGTCCTCGTCTCTCTGCTGCTGAGCTGGGATGAGGTTGGGGCATTCCCATTCCCAGCACTGAAACAAGTCCCAGCATCACATCCTGGAGGGGGTTCTCCACCCCCCGCCCCCCATTACAGCAGCTGGAGCTCTGGCAAAGCAGGAATGTTCACAGTTCAAATTGCAGCTCTCTCAGCCCTCTGGTCCATTTGTGTTCAGTCTTTATTATCATCTTATGCTGTTTTGCAATTGACTAAAAGCAGACCTGGGTTTATTTTGGGTTATATATAATGCCAGGGATGTGCAGCTTGACACATTCCCATGCATTGATTTTTAGGCCATCTCTGAGAAAGGCAATTCAATAGACAATTAAATTAGCAGTGGCATTTGTCATGTTGGGCCCAAATGAGATCCCAAGAAGAAATGGCCCCATTACTGCTCCGAGTTCATCACTGTGCCAGGAATATCACAGCCTCTCCCCCCTTCCAGCTCAGGACATTCCCTCATTCCAGCAGCAGAACCCTTGTTGCCCCACATTGAGCACAGGAGAGCAGCACAGTACAATGCCAGCACTTCTTCCCAGGGTGAATGCATCTCTCCAAGCTCAGTAATGATGCAGACAAGCAGTAGCTCATCTAATGGCACAGTAACACCTTCCATCTGCTGTGGGATCCCAGATTTGTGGGGGCACAGCTGCACACAGAGCCTGTACTGCAGCAGTGGCAAGTCTTGGAGATCTGGATCACTTCTGCAACAGTGAATCTGTGTTAATTAGCACCAGAAATAAACGTTTATGATGTAAGGGATGACAAAAGGTGTTTATCACCAAGCTAATAACTCACTGCAGAGGAATCTTAAGGCCAATGTGAAATGAAATGATGCTCAACACGACTTACAGAGCTTCGTGGCATTAGGCAATGTGCTAATTAGACAGAGCTACTCAGTGGTAATGCCTCTCTCATTAGGAACAGACACTGACTATCAGACTCTTGGAGCTCTGTGAGCTCAGGGCTGAGTTCTGCTGCCCACCATGCAGGGGTTCAGTGCCTGAGCTGCAGCAGGAATGCAATACCATACCTGCACAGATTGGCAAAATCATCTTCATTTCAATAAATCTATTGCAATTAGCAGCCACTGCTTGGAAACTTTTCTACTGCTTCCCATCGTCCAGCATTCGCCTCAATTTAAAGGAGCTGAACCTCTCTGTTAAATAACATTTTCCAGGCCGTGATTTCCCTCCTCGTGTTTCCTGTCAATTAGCCAAAGCAATTTCTGCTGACTAATAAAGCAGTCGGTTAGGCTCATTTTCCAATCAAAACTCACTTAATTTCAGCAAATAGCACTTGAAAAAGAAAGAATTGATCAGAATCCTTGCCAGGCACCAACCTCCCCAGCCCAGGATGGTCACAACAGCAGCAGGAGGTGCAGTGATGCTCTATTCTCCTTATTCTTTTGGCTGTGGCAGTGCAGCACAGTGGGGCTGCTGGGTGGGAGCAGCACCATGCAGTCATCCCAGCCCACCAAATAGAAATGGACACAGCCTTCAGTGAGTTCTTCCCGTGCCTAAAGCAGGGATGTGGCTGTTGTTTGGTGGTGGTACCTCTCCTGAACTGCTTGCCTGATGGGGAATGGGAGGAAGGTTCGTTAAGGGTGGTGACCTGGCTTTCCTTCCCAGACATGAGTTCTTACAATTCATACTGTTTCACAATGTGTGTCATGCACTCTCCTGGAAGAGCAGAAAGATGCTGAAATAATGGCTATAATTTATTGTACCTTACGGATTAAGTCACCTTCCATGAATATTAACGTGACGAGCCACCACAGTTTGGAAAACACAAGTCTTAATGATTCATTTTCCTTTTGCTCCACGCTTCTGCTTTTGCTCCCCATCAGCACTGCAGCCCCACTCCCCTCACTCCATCTCTTTGCTCGGGTTCAGGAGCTGAGGGCAGTGTCAATATTCAGCACGGCGCCTTCTGAACCCCCTCAGGCAGAGTCTAAAGAGGCTTCAAAGGAAAACTTCAGCCTGGAATCTTCCTTGCCGTCAGAATTTTTTAACCTTGAAGGCATCACCCTGCAGAAACATCCCTGGCTGCTAACGAGGAGCCTGCTCTTAGCTGGGAGTTTTCCTGCTGAGCTCAGAAAACAGCCCTGGGGAACAACGTGTGCGTGTAGCAAAGGTGCAAAGTGTGGGAGCTGCACCGTAGTGACGTGGGGATGGGCATTGAATTCCTGTAGCAATGGGGTTTCAGCAGGGTGCACACCCCATGGCTGCTAAAGAGCCCCAGCTGGGGATTCTTCCCATGGGTCCCAAACAAGAGCGGGTTGCAGAGAGCCCTTTTATTGCTCTGTTATTACTCAATCACTGAAGGAGCAGCACAGGGGAGATAAATGAGATCTCATCGTCTCCTCGTGTTTCTCAATTTATTTTGTGGGACACGTTTCCGCACACTTTTCTCCAGACAGCACTTTATCTCTGCTTTGCTTCCATTACCTCTCTCATTTTTCACTTATTCTTTTTCCCATTGGTTTTATCCCACTGCTTCTCGAGGGCAACTGATGAAGAGCACAAATAGCCACGTTCCTTACTCTGGCTTTGCTGGGACACACAGCTCCACTGCCCTGGGCAGTGCTAACCTGCACTGTATGCCTGGGGCATCCTTCCTTCCCATAGGTATGGGGCATCCTCCCTGCAGCACCAGGCATTCAAGCCACTGGCAGCACCCAGCCTCCCCAAGCACATGCTGCTTTATGGTGCCCTTGTCAATGTTTGAAGGGTTGGTTTGGTTCTGTTTTGCTAAACAGAAGTCTGTTTGTAAATGAAGCTTTCTCTTTGGCAGTAAATATTGACATTCCTCTACTGAAACACGCAGCTAATGCTGTGGGAGCCTGGCTGTCAATGGGCACAGCACATCCCAGGTACCCAATACTGGAAGAAGCCCTTTTGTTTTCTGAACCACTCTCCTCTGCTTCCTTAACACTTTGTGTTAACATCCTGCCTGCTTAATGCCTTTATTTACTCATCAAGGCCACGTAATTATGACAGCTTCACAGCACTGATTATCCCATCTCATTCCCTCACCACAGGCAGTAATTGCAGCATTGTGCAGCCACTGGGCCCATCCCCATCACATCACCACTGCTGCCCATGTGCTCCCACAGCTCTGGGCTTGGGATGCTCACACTGCCCAGCACCCATAATCCACACCCCACAAAGCACTGAGATGGCAGAGCAGAGCCCTGCAGCCTTAAGTCTCTTCTGGTTATAAAAGACTCAAGGTGAAGCCGTAAGGAACGTAAATTGTTTTGCAGCACTAATTATAATGAGGATAACGCTCAGCATAATTCTGCAGAAGTATTCAGGCCAACATAGTAAAATCTTAACAGCAGCAGATCAACCTGAAATTACAAATGTCTCGGGTTTAAATGAGGAAAACGCTGAGAGTGGAGCAGAGGTTCCACTGGATCAAGATAAATTAAAGCAGTTCACTTCCATTTCATATGAAGGGTCTTCAAGGTGGGCAAAAGTACTTCAGTGGGGGTAGAAAATGGGAGAGAAAGCAGAGCCCCCCAGCTTTGCTTTTGGTCCTTGAAGCCATGTGGCTGCTGGACAAGCAGCAAATCCAGCTCAGGCTCACACCACCCATCCATGTGGCACTGGGAAACCCAACCTGGGCTTTGCACACACTCACACAGCCCCCTGCCCGCAGACAGCCTCTGTGCATATGGTACGTGGCAATGCATACGAGCACCGTGATGAGCACAGCAGCGTTTTGGTGCAGATTAAAGTGAAAAATTGACAAGTCCCTGGCTTGGTTTTACTGCAGTGTGATTCATTGGTGCCATCTGTCTTAGTCCTCTGTAAATGGCAGCTCTTTGGGGTTGATTGACAAGGGGATAGATTTCCTGCCACCAAGTTTTGAGGCCAATCAATCACTCGTGCCTATTGATTACAAAGACCTTAAAGTTGCAGCGTGCCATTTATTTTGCTCTGTGCACAGAGTGCTGCCACTCTCCCTTGGCAGCCGGCGGTGCTGCTGTGCAATGCACTGCAGGTGGGGGATGTATCCATGTATGCCATGCAGTTTGCTGCCCTGGAAATGGCAGTGCATCCAAATCTCCTCACGTTCTGCACGGATTTGTAGTGCTGCTATGCACAGTTAAGCAGATAATGTTTTTCACCCGGGGAAACCTGCATTTTTACACTCGGAGTAATGATTCTTTATACGTGCAATATTTTCCCGTATAAAGTTGCTGACGTATGAAGTAGAAAATATAGGATATGAGATACAGCGTGCATACGGGCACATCCATAAGTGAGGACTTCCCATGGACTTCTTACACTTGCAGGCACACAAAGTGGAGCTGCAGCGCTGAGCAGTGGCTGCTCTGATCCACACAGAGGGACAGGGATTAAGAAGAACCTGCCTTTAAGTTCTCCAATATCCAAACCTGAATCTAACCCACCCTACAGTGAGGTAACGTCTGGCAGTCTCCGGATGGAAAGAGGCGGATATTTGGGGTGGTACAGAGCTGCCTCAGCTAATTGCCACTCCAGTATATGCTGAATGGTGGGAAAATTTTAAGTGCATTTTGAGGGACATTTACAGTGCTTTATTTCCTCCTGAATGGAGGATTAATGTGTTTGTAAATCCCCTCGGCTCCAGCTGCAGAGGGAAAGGAGCTGTAATATCCTCCTTGGAAATGAGCGCTGTGTGATGAATGCTTCTGCTCGGCCCCAGCCACAACAAGCTGTGCTGCATCCCTATGCAAAGAGGATGTGTACCATCAGCTCCACACTGCTGTGGACAGTGCTTGATCTGCAGGAGATGCTGATAGAAGTCATCATTTGAGAGCTCTCGATGTGAAACAACCCTTTGCTCAGCTCCAAGCCTGGCCCAGCCGATTGAAATTCCCATCTCCTGCTTAGGGGGGATATCTTGAAAGAGAACTGAAGGCTTCAGAGCCGTCTGTGCTTGTAGGCTCCTATTTATTGCCAAATAATTTCCCACTGCTGTTTTCTAAACTGCTCTGACAGAAACAAAGCGGCCGGTTGGAGGGCTGCCTTGCTATGCTGCGGCCTCGTGGAATTGCGGGTTTGACCTCATTTTATCCTCTGAGTATTTAGAGATTGCTTTCATGCCCAGGAACCATATGAGGAGAATATAGATTCCTTCCAGAGTACATTGAACTTGGAAACAATCGGTGACCTCTAAAGTTGGATTCTACGGCCGTGAGGATAAAGAACTTTTCTCTTTAGCAATGAAAGGAACGGGTTTTATATCAACAACGAAGAGCAGCTGCTCGACTAAAAATAACAATAAAGTGGAAATGGAAAAGCTGCCTCCAAATGATTTCGTTCTGAAGATATCATTATGCCAGCTCTGCAGTTCCCATGTCTGTGTTGGGGGATGCAATGGCCCATTATAAGAGGGCACTGGGGAAGCTTTGCCATGTCTGTTGGTAGATCCAACACTGGGAAGAATGGGCACATTTCCTCTTGAACACTGTTGTGGTGGATGGGGCTGTCTTGGGACCAGTGCTCTGTAACATCTTTATCAGTGACGTTGATGATGAAATTGAGTGCACCCTCTGAGTGGTGCTGTTGACAGGGTGGAAGGAAGGGATGCCATTCAGGGTGACCCCAACAGACTCAAAAGGTGGGCCTGGAAGAATCTAATGAGGATTAACAGAGCAAAGTGCAAGGTTTGGCACTTGGGCTGGAGGATGGCTCTCTCCTCCTTTGTATTTCCCAGAGTAAGAGCCAATTAACATGTTCTAAAAAAGATCGAAGGAAAAGGAAAAAACAAGAAAGAAATAAAAAGCTTTTGATCTCCGCCTGCAGCCCTGATGGCAGAGAGAGCAGCTCTCCCATCTCAAGGGGGTGATACATCCCAGGGGACTGTATGGGCCCCCATCTCTGGGGGTCCCCAGAGGCAGTGTAGGGCAGGGGCAGCTCCTCCCTGCTCCTGCTCTGAGCTGCAGTGACAAAATTAGGGCCAGAAGTAGGAAATAGAATCAGGAAATAGGAGCACTCCCTGCTGAAAATAGCTCGGCAATTGCAGATGTTATATATATTTCATTTATGCAGTCTGCTGCTGCATCTCGGCTAATTGCATCCTGGCTGGAGGAGCTGCACCCAGCATGTGGGCACCACGAAGGCCTCAAATGGGAACACTGGGGGTTCCTGCTCTGGGCATCCCTTCCTCCTCCACTCAGATTGTAATGGGCTTTAGGGGCACTTAGCATCAGGCCATAAAGGCACACCCCCCAGTCACCCACCACAGCAGCCGGAGGGATGGAAGCAATTTCTGAGGCTAATAGGAAAAAAATAAATCTCGCTGAATGGAAGCTGATAGCACTGGAGTAACAAATGCACACATCTCGATAAACAGAAAATACTGTAGGGGCCAAATTGACTTGCTGAAAAATGATGGAAAGACAAGGTCATAAAAGCACTCTCTCCCCATAAGTGCTTACCCCTGGATTTAAATTAGAAATGATACCAGCAGTCATTACAGGCATCCATGAACCAGCTGGGTGCTGGTAAGTGGGAGCGTGCCCTGCCCTGGGCAGCATCCCAATGGGTGAGGACATGTAGGGTAGGGGCTGAGCAGCAGGACTGAAGCAGGACAGACCCTCCATGCAGGCTGTGGTCACTGCTGCGCAACCCTTGTTACATGAAGATTAATTTCTTCCACTGACCTCTGTCTCCAGCTGAGCCTTTTAACACACTGGCAGGATCTGGGCAGTGATTAATTGGTGGGGAGCTGTGATTCGAAGGAAGTGAAAATTCACCAAAGCTGATTTGAAAGAGTGAAAATACACATGAAGTTGGGAAGTCAGTGTTTTGTCCTAAATTGGTGCTGGTTTGGGACAACAGCAGAGCAATGCGCTGAGAGAAGGAGGCTTATTGAGATCAGCCAGGTGGAGGAAATGAGAGCTAGATGGGGCCTGATAGAACAAAGAATTACTGGGAAAGAGATTTATTTCAAGCCATTAGCTGCCCTCTGTCCTCTGACCCCAGGAGACGGCGCAGATATCGAAGCTGTTGTCAGAATTTGCATTTCAAAGTAAAATATGCAAAAATAATCACACATTTCAGCCTCCGCAGTATTAGCAGATTAAAACAAATTGACTCTGGGTGTTCAGCATTTACAGCATATCCGTTCCAAAGCTGGAGCAGCTCTGCCCCAAGCAGCTCTGCCCATGGGCAAACACACTGTGAGGCATAAACACACTCAGTGCCTTTGGTTCTAGGTAATCCGGGAGCCCTGGGTGCAGTTTGCAGTGGGTTGGTGCACTGTGAGCCCATCTACTCATTGCCCACAGACCATGCAGAGCACACCCAGCAGTCCATGTAGCTTGGAGTCCATTCAGAAATATACAGTGCATTCGAGGTAGAGTGAACCACACACCCAGTGCTTCATAATGCAAGAAGGCACTGCCATAGGAAGGCAGTTCCCTAAGGGAGGTTGATGGGATGCCCTGCAGCTCCAGGCACTGTTTGGGATGTGGGTGCAGTTCTGCTTCCAGGACTGTGGGCACAGAATCCTCATTCAGCTTTAGTAGGAAGATGTTTCCTCCTCTGGTCTCAGATCTGATGGCCTAAGGCAATTAAAGAAGTGCATTTTCTCCTTTCTGATTAGCTTTGGCCAGCATGCAAATGCCACGGGCCCTACAGTTCATCATTTCCCAATCTAATTACTGGTGAAGAGGGCTGGGGATAAGCTACAGAATTGAGTGTGTTATTAACTGCTGTGCATTGTGCACAGGACAAAGATTGGACATTAATCCTCCAGGAAACCAAAGTTCTCCCCCAGCCCGTTCATGGATCAAACACCATTCCTAGAACTGATTTGATAGAACTGGGTTACAATAGGGTCCTGCAGCCAAAGGGCATTGGTTATCCTTGCAAACAGAGTGTGGGGGTTCACAGAGCCTTCCCAAGGATGGGCAGGAGGGGCTGCACAGCCCCCAGCTCACACCCCGTGCTGCTGCTTTGCTGCTCCCACCTCCCTGCTCCTCGGAGATCACAGGGATTAACGCGGATCTTCCTTCTTGCTCAGGAGGATTAAGCGTGTTATCTGCCTGCAGTCATTACGCATTGTGCTTTTTTGTCTTAAAAGAGCTTTCATTTTTGGAATATCCCCCTTTTCAGCTGCTCAGAGTGGGATGCAGTGCACGTCCCCAGGGATGCTGGCACCTCTGGTTGTTCTCTCTCTGCTCCAGTGGCTGTGAAGCTTTGGGGTCAGCATGGGACAACACTGAGGGGTCAGAGCAGTGCAGGGCCTGGCCTGACCCTGTGCACGGCTCCTATGGAGCACCCACCCTGCCCATGGGTGCCAGCTCTGCTCTGGGTCCTCAATATGCACCATAATGAGCAGCGGAGGGAGGGAGAGCTGGGGAGCCTGGCAGGCGTGTTACTGACTGCACAATTAGCAATGAACAACTCCCTGATGATTGTTAGAAAGTTCTAAACCAGCTAATGGGACCCGGGAAGGAGAAGTTCATTGAAAGTACAAAGCATAAAAGAGCAAATGCAAGCTGTGACATTCTAAATGAGGAGGCAGGAACTCGACGCTCTGCGAGCGGTGATGGCACTACAGTGCTGCGGGCACTGCACTATGGGGATGTGCTGTGCATGCAGAGCAAGCCCCATCCCAGCACTGTGATACAGCCACACTCCAGCCACCCCAGCACTGAAGGGCTGGGAGGAGTTGGGGGGCTGCTGGGAGGCTGATGTGGTGCCTCATTGCAAACTAGGAGATATAAATGTAGAAACGATGGATGTGCACATGGATTATTTTTCATCCCCCTCAGCAGCCTTAAGAAAAGTGTGGGCAGTGGGTGGGTGCTGTCAGGATGCTGCTCTCTGCATGAATCCCTGCAACCCCTGGGGCTGAGCAAGGGGTGGGGGGACAAGCAGGGAGAGCCCAGCTCCACACATTTATCCTTTATTACGACTTTCATTCCACTCTGCGGTGGCACCGCTCCAATTTAATTAAGCAAATAAATAAAGCGATTCATTTAGATGCCACGCACTCCCCTGCACAAGCCCTGATAGCGCTCAGGGCTGCAGGTTGGGTGAGAACTGCTTGTCCCCTCCTGTGCCAAACTGCAGCTCCCCAATGGGGATCCCTGTGGTTCCTGCTGTGCCGTTATCAGGGCTTTATCAGGGCTTTATCAGGGGAGGTTCAACCCTCTCCGAGCCTGAGTGCTCCCATAACCCCCTTTTGTGCAGCCCCCACACTGTGCTGGGGGTCTGCATGCTCCGTGCATGAGGCTGCGCTTCCCTGCTGCTATTGCAACCCAGGGTGGGGCAGGAAATGCACTTTGCAGCTCAGAACCAAAGCGAGGCACAGAACGGCTGAGCAGCAGGATCCAGGGAGTTGCAGTGATGTTGATGCTATTAAAGCAAAGCCAAGGACCACAGCTAGAGGTGAAGGTAGCAAAAAGAAGATCAATATATTGTCTAAAAGGTACCAGAGGGCAATTTAATTGGGTGTTGTGTTTGATAAATTATTTGTAAAGTTAAGCACACGGTGGAAGCATCGTAGCCCTGCACAGGAGCTAAATGAGTCCGCCAGCACAAATTGAGCCCTGGTGATTAATGGCTGTAAGCACCTTTGTTTGAGCTGAAACGGCACCTGGACTACAATCAAAGCTGGAATGTGTTTAATTGGGTTCTGTGTGTGTCCCCTTGTCTGGAACCCATCTGGGAGCAGGAATGGAAGAAGGGACTCAGAACTGCAGTGACAGGCTGAGTGCAGTGTGCCCTGTGCCCTTTGCAGTTCGTTTTAAGAATGAATTCCCTTTAATCCTCCATCTCACTCCCAGCATCAACGATTCTTCATCAGACAATACAAATTAACGTGAGCCCGCCACTCTACCCCGTTATCCTCCCCTCTCATTTATGAGTTTTAAATCTACTTGTTAACAACCTTCTTAGTTGCATAATTTCACCATAATAATCCATGCCCCTTGGCCGGCTATGCATTAATTTGCAGATAATCTGCAACCTCCAGCATGTTCAATGCTGGTGCAGGGGGAGGATTCCTGGCTCTGACCCTGCTGGGGGCTGCAGGACAGAGCCTGGGGTCCTTTGGGTTTCCATCCCCTCCTCCCGCAGCAGCGCTGGCCCCGCACTGCCCTCTGGTGCCGCCCGCTGTGCTGTGCTGCTGCCGTCCCGTTCGGACCCGATGGTTCTGGTCGATGCCCAGCACGATGAAGGTGGAAAACGAAATAATTAGAGAGCTGGTATTGCAGGATGAAGCATAATGAGTTCATAGTGTCTGCCTGCGTGAGATGCAGGCATCTCAGGTAGAGGCCTTTCCTGCCCTTTGTTTGAGATGTGAGATCCCCGTATGGGCTGAGGAGCTGCTGTTAGCACAGGTGTGGTTATAATTGGGCTGGTTCTGACTCATGTGCTGCTCATTAGGCCTGTAAGGTCTCACTTTTACAACAACACAAAACCATCACCTCACTCAAGGGCAGCTGTGAGTGCAGCACTGCAGTGCTGTGCCCCATGCACTCCTATTGCTGTCAGAGGGGCTGTTGCTAGGAATGCCCCCCATGCACTGTGAGCCCAGAGCTGTGCTATGGGCCCCTGCAGGCACTGCTTTTTTTGGGGGTCAGTGGGGCAGGACCCACAGCTGCAGGGAGCTGCATCATGGGGACAAGTCCACAGAGCTCAGCAAAACATGGCTTTGTTGTTATTGTTGTTGTTTAGTTAATTAAAACAAAGTTAAAAGAAAAAAAAATAATTTTCCCCAAATGAGGTCTGTTATCTGGAGAGCAAATCGAAATATTTCGCTGATATCTTCCCTTAACTTCTTCCCCATCAGGCTGGATCCCGGCAGGGCCATGCTCAGCCACTTCCCTTGATTGTTAATCTCCATCTGAGTGCAGGGAGGAGGCTCTGGGGCAGCTGATTCAGGCGATAAACTGAACTTCCTATTTGGATGTGCAGGAGTGAGCTGTGACAGCTGCCCTGGGGTCACCCTGCCTGCACTGCACAGCCCTGGAGCTGATGCTTGTGATGTTCAGCCCCCTCCCCATCCCCAGATACAGCCCCCATGCACCCCCACATCCCCACTGCTGCCTCTGCAGGACTCAAGTGTGTGTTGTGGGGGCAGGAATGGGGGCAATCCAACCAAGCTGTGACTCAACTCCTCGCCCCAAGCAGATTCAACCTCTGCAGGTTGTGACAATGTGATTAAGCAGCAATTACCCCCAAATTCAATTCAATTAGACCGTGGGGAATGCTGAGCTCTGCAGATACATGTGACGACAGCAGTGTTCGTGCAGAGCAAGGGGAGGGGGGACATGAGGGCACTGCCGGGGGGCTGTGGTGGAGTAATGGCAGGGGGAGATGAAACCGAGACACAGATCTTTAATTGCGAAGCTCAAATCCCCCAAATCACGCTCATTCTTATGTACAACACGCAGCCGCCAATTAAACTTTAGACACGTTTCATTTGCTGTCGTTCCTCTTTCTCATTTTTCATGGGAAGCTCTGACTCTCCCCGAGGGTTCACAGCACAATCTCAGCCTCAGCCTCACCTCCCCGCACCGCCCGGCCCCGCAGCCGCCAGGTGGAGCCCCGCACCCCTCTCCATGCCCATCCCGCACCCCTCTCCGTGCCCACCCCCCCCCAAGGCCGAAGCTGTGCACCCCGATGAGCGCCTCTGCAGCATCTCCTCGTGATTAATGGTTATCGTTAAATCCATACCAAGCCAGGGAGAACCGTCACGGCAACAAGGAAGCCTCATTTCTGATGCCGACAGCCCCCCCGGGATGAGCAGAGATGGACGTAGGAGGGGAAATGCTTCCCCTGCATCCTATGCTGATGCTCGTGGGGTGGCGTTGCTCCGGGGGCTGCGGGCGGAATCAGGACACATCCAGCCCCATCTCAAGGCCGAGTTCAGCCACTCCCCACCGTGCACAACCATGGCACGGTGCTCAGATGGGTCAGGCGTCCACGGCCGGTGCTGTGCTGGCCCGGAGCCCCGCACGTGGTGGCACTGCCCCCGCCCCGTGCCGGCCTGGCCATAGAGATGGGGCCATCACTACACGATGCACCCGAGTAACACGAGGCCACCACGGTTTGCAGGAAGCAGAGCAAAGGTCTCGAGTCCTCCGAGGGAAAAGGCATGGGCAAAGTGCAGCTCATTGCGTCCTTGGTTGTGTTTGCAGTGAGCGCAGCCCATCCGGGCTTTACAGCCTTTTCCCTGCCATGCAACAGCTGAGCATCACTCACCGCCTCCTTCGTGTTTCTGTGGCACCAGCAAAGGGCTCTCGTTAACGGAATATAACACGCAGTGAAAATAATTGATGAGCATCTTGTAGCGATTGATTATCTGTCCGCTGTTACGCTGCTCTGCTCATACATTAATGGTGCGTTCAGAGCAGTGTGTCAGCACCCAGCTGCCATCTGAATGGACCTCAGGTGCACTGAGATGATTGTAGGAGGGCAGGGAGCAGCTGGACATGCATTGCACTGGCACAGCCTGGTGCTGCATGGCCATCCCTATAGGCAGGCTGCAGCCTTGGTTGCACACAGGGCAGCCCAGTTCTCTGCTGCAGCCCCAACCACATTCAGTTGTTCTGGGTTGCTGCCCTCAGGCCAGCAGCTCCACCAGCTCCTCTTCCCAGCACGGAATCAGCACAACTTGTGCCAGTACCTTGGTGAGGCGGCTGGGAACAGAGGAGGTTGTTTGCAGAGCAGCAGCCCTGACTGCTCAGCCAGAGCTGCAGACTCAGCAGAACTCAAAGCTCCCGAAAAAACCTGAACAAACTCCTGCGTGCAGCAGGCTGGGACCCAGATCCCCTCCTCATGCCTGTCACATGAATGAGCTCTGCTCTGGGCTCACGCCTTTCATCTCGGAGGGGATTGTGTGCATTATGGGGGGATTAGACTGCTCTGCCAGGACCGGTGTGTGCAAGGCTCCAGGCTCACCCCCTCCCTCTTGCCTACAGTGACCCTACAGGGACACAGCACAGCCTATGGGGCCAGGGGGACTGAGGCAGTGACCTCAGTGGGGTCAAAGGGAGCTTGCCCCATACACCCCAGATATATGGAAGCAGGCAGGGAGCAGGCACTGTGATGGGAGGTGAGAGCTTGGGCAGCAGCCAGAGCCCATCTGCTCCCCCCAGAGCCCCAGTCACTGCTGCACATTGCTGGCCAGAAAGTGCAGCTGGCTGGGAAAACAAACGGCATGGGAATTAGCTCCCAACTATTTCCTCAATTCTACCTGCTATGAAGGGAATTTTATTTTGCTGCCCTGGGCGGAAGGAAGGCAGACTGTGATAACTCCTGCAGAGCACAGCACCGCACCCTGCAGCCCCTGACCTGCCCACAGCAGCCCCATACAGGATCAGCATTACCTGCAGCTGCACTGCTCCCTCCCCCAGGATCTGAGGCTGCAGGGCAGAGGCCACGGTGCCACCCATCAGCCACCTGCAGCATGCATGCTGCAGCCCACACCCTCAAGCCTGAGTCACCTCATTGCCCAACACAGAGCTATAACACTCCTAGTGCCACACACCAGCCCCTTCCTCATCACCCCCATGCCCAAGGCAAGGCTGCAGCTCTCAGCCAGACCCAGAGCAGTTCAGATCCATCAGCCACCTCGAGCAAACAGCAGGACTGGGGAATGAACGTTATCAGCTCAGCAATGCAAAACAGGAGGAAATTGTTTAAACATCTTTCCCTTTGGAGGCCAAGTTGGCCATCAGCCCAGCCGCCTTGCAGAAGTCACAGGCAGGGAAGCAGCGTTACTTACTGTAAAGTGTCTATCAGTAATTGTGCTACTGGATTCCAGGGAAGAGGACTCCTCCTCCTGCAAGGGTCAAACACAGCAGTCAAGAGCTGAGCCCTTCCTTCTGCAGAAGGAATAGTCACTCAAGAACATCCAGCAAGCACAAAACAGCCTGCAGGCTGCATGACCCCCACACAGGGCTCAGGAACCAGCTCAGCCTTCACACCCCCACTATCCCTTTACCACCAGGCGAGACCCAGCACCATTGGAACCATCCAAGCCTACAGAACAGGAACCACACCGCAGCTCAACACGGTTAGTTTATTGCAACAGGAACCAGTTATGGTAACTACAATAGACACAGCACTTACGAAAAAAAATACAATTGGTTTTCCAGTATTACAAGCTCAGTACAATAAAGACCTTTTGTACAAAAATACTGTTGGCTTTTATAAAGTTACTCTACAGTATGAAATACCCTGGCCTTTTTTTGTTTATTTCCTGTGAGATTTGGAGCTGGCTGACAACGATGGAGAACTACAACAGCCAGGAGAGGTGCAGGGCAGAGCAGTCAGCACCCTGAGTGAGGCCACCATGGGCACCAGGCACCTCCCCATAGGGCTGATAGGGAGCTGCTGGGTTCCCTCCTGGCAGCACCGGGCCTGCAGACATCCACAGCAGCACAGACAGCACCAGAGACTGCAGCAGGGCTTGGGAGCCCCTTCATCACAGCCCTGCCCACAGAGCAGACAAAGAAGTGGCCCCCACTGGGCAATAAAGAACCTTACGGCTTTCATAGGCATCCTGCTAAAAAGAGGAAAGCTGTCTCTAAAAACACAGTGCATAGGAACACCTGGCAGTTGTCATCTTGCAGCTAGAGAGATCGAAAGAGGCACAAAACACACTTCATCCCTTGCTGGAACCACAGCAGCTTCCAACCCAAGCAGGGCACACCATACTAGCAGCAGCTCTAGGCAGCTGGAAAAGCAGGCAGGAACTCAGTTGCTCCCCAAGGCTGCGTTTTCCTGACATGCAAAGACTGCGAGTGAAGCAGTAAGACACGCACACACATGCACTCCTACCCACCCCATGTCGGGCACCATGTCAACCTTGGCCAGACCCATGGGAAAAGGCTCTGTCTCCTGCAGGCAGGAGTTCCAGGCCAAGGAGCTTCTTGCTGCAGGAAGAGATCAAGAGATCTGCTCAGCCATCCTCAAAGGGAAGCACCAAGTTTCTTTGCTGCCTCTTCTTTCACAACACAAGAGCCTGCTAAGGAACTACCCTGCACCATACCTGACCTCTATGCCTGCTGCTTTAAGTTTAACTTGTCTCCCCAGAACCAGCCCAAAAGACCCATCATGTGGCACGTTTCTGGAACGTGCTGTCAGCGTGAAAGAAATGTTAAAGATTAAAGGGGATAATTATTAAAAAAGAAGTTTATTTCAAAACATACTCGGCCTCTCACAGGTTAACGGGTACTAGGAACTGAGAGCCATTAACCTGTCCCACGTACACTGAGATATTTTCCAACACTAACAGATAAAAAATAAATACTTAACAAATTCTTTCCTCCCCTTTACATGTCCTAGATGAGAGCAGTAAGGCATCCATCACCTTAAGATCTTAAGTTGAACAGAAGCATGTAAAGGAGGTTTTTCTAAGAGATAAAAAGAGGAAAATTCTAAGAGATAAAAACAGGAAAAGCAGAATGCCTGTCTCAGGGATGCATCTACAACAGTCTGGTCCATCTGGCCCCTTCGGTCTGTGAAGCATTAAGCACCTAAACCTTGGCTGGATAGGGATGTTGGGCTGGTGCCTTCCAGGTAGAAGCCTGTCCTTGGATCTGCTGTGGAAAGGCCAAGGGATGCCACCCACCCCCAAACCCCGCTGTGGTGCCAGCTGAGCTCCACTCATACACATTTCATATTACATCTTATTACACTGAGAAGAGTCTCTGCCTCAGCAGTGCCAGGTTCCCCACCCATGGGCACAGACCCCAGCACTCGGGTTGTGCCTTGCTGGGAGGGGGGGAGGACTGATGCAGCCCAGAGGGGTCTGCTCAGGCCCAGAGTGGGCGACCGCACAGGAGATGCTGCCCGACATGAACTGCAGCCATCCATTTCCAACCTGTTTATCCCATGAGAACCAAACTACAAAAAAAAAAGGATTTTAAAGAACTACAGTAGCTAAAAGTTTTCAAAACATGCCTGAAGACCATCTAACAGAGCCAGGAGGCACCTGGCATGGAAGCTAAAAGACCCACTGCCCCCATGCCCAGTGCCTGCAGTAAGAAGCGTGTGAAGCAGGATTCATCTGGGGCTCAGCCCTGACATCTATCGTGCGCCAACAAACCCAGTATCCCACTTTTTATGGCTTTTTATCAACAGAACTCCCAAAGAAACACACACAAACGCACACACATCATACCCCAAGCAGAATACAGAGCTAAAGCACGGCTTAGAGTAGAGTTAAGGCTCATTGAGATTCAGCTAGATTTTAAGACTGTAAGGCACATATTAGTACAATCATGTTACTGTTAAAAAGCCAGAATATAAAAAGTCATCCCTTCCCCACCCCCACCCCAAACATGCGAGGATACGGCGCATGTAGCTCTGTTACCTTTGTTGAACACAGATGGAAAGACAGTTCAGAGCCTGGTTAAAAAATGAACACCTGGTTTAAACACTTCTCACAGCCGCCCAACACAAGCATTTCCCCAGGCACTGCTTCAGGACAGCGGCGCTTCCCCTGACCCATTGGGATTAAAACCAGTCCCTCACATGTGGCTTTCTTCCTCTTTGCCACCATCTTCTGTGCTCTTCTGAGGCAAGGTTGCCACATCGTTGTTTGCTTCTTTCTGTTTCTCAGCCTCATCAATGTTGGTCTCCTCTTCTTTCCCTTCATTCTTCGCCTTCTCCGCCGCTGCTTTCTCCTCCTTTGCCAACAGGCGGTAGTTGATGCCCATCCCAATGAAGAGGTAGATCCCAGCGACGACGAGGACGACCCCACAGGCTATGTACGTGTACTTGTAGTCACCATACATGTCATTGAGCTTACCTGAAGGGACAGAGAGGGGACAGCTTAGCAAGACTACCTCCAGCACTGCCTAGGAACTGCTTGGGGTTTAAGAAGCCACTGCCTTTGCTTCAGGTCTATCCCTTCTAGTCCCCCAGATTATGCCAGGGCTCAGCCCACCTCCCATTCCCCCCAGACATCACAGTAGGTCCAGGGCTGCCACTGCCCCTCCCTCACCTCCACCCAGGCTCAGAGCCCCATAGAAATGGACAACAATGTCCACAGATAGGACCCATAGCCCCACAGCAAGGCCAGACAGGGAGAAGCAGCACACAGAGGTATCCTTACCAAGCACGGGTGGTCCCAGAAGCACAGGGCAGCACTCCACAATGGTCACAAGGCCAACGGCACTAGAGAACCTCTCCGCTCCCACCAGGTCCATCAGGGTTTCAAACAACACCGAACTAAGCCAGCCAAAGTTAAAGCCAAAGAGACCAGCATAAATGCAGAACCCAGCATAGGAGGTGGACAGGAGGGGGGCTAAGAAGTGGCACACCCCATTGCCAATTATAGAGACGGCAAAGAAATACTGGACTCTTGGTCGGACCCACTTGGTGTTTGCCACCAGCCCCATGGAAGGTCTGGCTACCATGTCTACAAAGGCCAGGATGGACAGTAAGAAGGCTGCAGACTCGCTGGCAATCTTCTTGCTCTTTCCGTAATTGCTGAGGAAGACCAAGGGAGCGAACAGCCCGAAGAACATGATCACATTGCCTGAGAGATAGAGCAGGAAGCCTCTGTGTGTGAAGAGGGACAGGTCCAAAAACTTGTTGATCGTCTGGAAAACAGAGTTCTTCTGTTTCTTTGTCTTCCCACCAATGAGGTCTGTGCTAGTATCACCATCACCTTTTTTCACTGCTTTCCCAGCTTCCTGCAATGCCTCTTTATTGGGCTCTTTTTTCATCTGGTCTGGCTTGGGACCAATCGGCCGCATGAGGGACCCAGCAACGCAGCAGTTCAGCAGGAGACCACCGAGGATGAGGAAGCTCCCACGCCAGCCAAACATGCCAAAGAAGAGCTGGTTCACAGGGGCCAAGGTTGACAGGAACACGGGGCTGCCAGCCATAGCCAGTCCATTGGCCAGGGGACGCCTCTTATAGAAATACTTGCCAATCATGGTTAAGGCAGGGTTCAGGTTAAAGGCAAGTCCAAGGCCTGAAGAGGAGAAATGAAGACATGTAGACATCCCTACAAGCCAGCAGTGATGACAGAGAGGCTGACTAAGAGGAACAAGAGATCACGGCTTCAGTTCTTTGTGTTAAATAGTACCACTTCAGCCGTATTAACCCTCAGCCTGTATGAGCAATACTCAGCATCTCAGCACCCATTGTGGAGGTAATTGGGAGGACAAGCCATGTACAAGAGCTAGGAGAACTAAAAAGACAAAACTGCCATGACCCCTGACAGACCTTACATCAACTAGTGCGGCACAACCCAAACCCGAGACAGGAATAATGGGAAGCTTTCTATTTTAAGTAGGCAAATGAGTGCCTGTGCACTTACATTCCTTCTGCATTGCATCACCAGGGCCATCCTCTTACTAGAATACGTAAAGGGAATTGGGACTTACGCAAATTCATAGTAAGTATTTCCTAAGAATTACTAGACAGAAGCTGCTCCTCTGAGAAAGGCTTCTCCATAGCAATCCCATTAGAGCACAGCTGGGACTTACCTCCTACGACCCCCACACAGAAGTAGAGCTCCTCCACCGTGTTGCAGAAAGAGGCTGCAATAAAACCACAGCCCGAGAGGCACCCACCCAAGATCATGATGGGCCGGCTGCCGTACTTGTTCACCAGGATGCTGCTGATGGGACCTGGAGAGTCAAAGGAGACATGCCCAGAGGTGAGTTACTGTCATGGTTTCTTCCCTGGGCAAGCAGCCTTCCATGGGCTATGCAGGGACACGTAAGGCATCCAGCTGCCCAACAGCTTCCCAGGGCAAAGGCCCTGCCCCATGCTCTGCAGCCACCTTGGGCCCAGGGGCTGAGCAAAGCATAACACGGTGATAGCTTGCATCCAACATGTTTTTGATGGAGGACAAGGCCATGAAGCAGCAGCTTTGATGGGTGCTGGGCAAAGTGCACCAAGGGCTTGCAGAAGGGAAGGCCCCTGCACAGTGCCAGGGAGACTGAGGCAAAGTTTTCACTGCTACCCCCTGAGGCAGGAGCAGCCCAATCGCTCCACACACCGCCTTTTAAGTGCTTCATTATCAGGAGCTTTAATCCAAAGCAAACAGTGATTAGATACTGCAAAGCATGCTCTACAGATACTAAAATGTATTTAAATAAACTGAATGAACATCCATTGAATATTAACAGACCTAGTTTTGCCATTAACAGATAGCAAGGTTGTCAACATGTTATTCATGGGTCCTCAGACACTACTTGACCTTTCTGCCTAGTTTAAACAAAGCCCAGGGAACGTTTGGGAAGCCCAGCTGCTACTGCAGCAGCTGCAGTGGAAGAGGCTGCACTCCACCAGGCCGGAGGGATGCATCTGCCTGTGTGCAGGTAACAGCAAGTGATGCAAAACCAGCAAGCTGCTGGATCTGATGGGCATTGTTCAGTATGAGCAGCTGGCAGCATCAGCATGAGGCACAGGACAAGGGAGTCTTTAGGATTAGAAGCAAAAGTCACCCCAAGTCCAAGGAGCAGCAGGCATCACAGGTTCCGGGGCACGCAGAGGGACTATTCTCAGTGCATTAGGAAAAAGGAATGGCCCAGATCAAGCCTCATTAAGGCAGCTACACTGTTTACAAGCTTGTTATAACATTGGAGCAGGGAGATGTGCCCATTGCCTTGCTCACTAAGCAAGGACAAAGCAGAGCCTGTTCCCCAAAAGGAAAAGCCTCATGCCCAGCCAGGCCGCTAACGTCAGCTCCTTTTGATGCACAAATGCAAATAAGACCAGGCACCCTGCCAGCTCGGGATGGCAGCAGTACAAGCTCTGATTCGCCTCTGAAGTACATACAACAACAGGGTCCCAATAAGAACTTCTTTCAGCCAAGCTACCCGGTGCAAAACTGCATGTGCAGGCTGGCACAAGGCACCAGGGCTTAGGGACAGGAGATACAAGGACTTGGAACACACCAAGTGTGTTCCAAGGAGCACAGTCTGCTTGCCACTTGCTGGTGTAAAAACAAGCATAAAATGCACAGCTTGGGGATCGAGAGACTCCAAGCAGTTTCTGAAGCACGGGAGAGGGGAGCTGTTTCACTTCAAGTAGTTGGCTTTATTCTGCTTGTGTTTCTGATCACCCAGTGTGTGCTGCCATCTCCAAACAGCACAAGCTGTCTGAGGCACTGCTCAGCACCAATGGGGAAGAGCAGACTACATCCGTTTTCAGCGCACTCTAGAACATGTTTCAGCAGTCAGAGCTGACCAGAAAAGGGAACAGATTCTGGTAGGCAGTCAGTGCTTGCTGGATTCCAACACTGAGCAACCCGAACCAGGAGGAGACCCCATAACAGGGCTTCTGGGCTCAGCACAGCAACTCTCCTCATCCCCTGGCAGGTGCTGAGGGCAGACAGATCTTCAGCCACAAATTGTTCCAAGAACAAGGGCAGAATTACACAAGTTGTAATACCCCGGAAAGAATTTACCTACAGCTTTGCTGAGGAGGACAGATTAACCCAGCTTTTGCATTCTGGGCACTGAAAAGAACTTTAAGCAATCTACTCCAAGCAAGCTTGCTAAAGAAATTTCGCTCTCACGTAACAAGAGAATCCTAACTTTGCTAAAAGCTGTAATGACAACAGTCAAAACAAGATACAATTAATGAGGCTCAGCATTACTTACTCCAATACAAGAGCACATGCAATGCTGTCCTCAGTTTTCTTACCTCCTCCGTATGTAACAGCCAGCATGATGGAGGAGATCCATGAGACTTTGCTGCTAGATGCGTTGAAGATGACCTCAATCTCTTTGAAGAACACAGTGATGGATTTGGGGCAGGCATAGGAAAATCCAATGGAGATGACGGCTCCGAAGACCACAGCCCATCCCCAGCCTCCTTCAGGAGGGGTGTATCCTACAGGGCCTCCTAAGGCCACTGGCATCTTGAATGAGGCTGGCAATGGATCAGTTGAGGCTCAAAGATCTGCAAAGGACAAAGTATCATCTCAGCTGAGCACACAGTGCTGTAACCTCGCTCCCCTGCTATGCAGGGCCCTATCCACAAGGTCAGCATGATGCCCAACAACCCCAGTGCAACCAAGGAAGCTGGCAGCCAAACATGCACCCCAGCTCCCTCCAGGAAGGCTGTTCCTAGAGGGGAGAACCCAGGTTTGCAGGCAGGCCTTGGAAAGCCATTTTAAAAATCAAACACACAGATCATGCAGGTTGGTGAGGGCCAGATGTGCTGAGGCTCCTGCAGCCCACAGATGGGCAGGAAAACCTGGGAAACCCTGAAATGGGGAATCAGTAAGAAGGAAAGGGACTCCCGAAGTCGTATAGAGCAACCAGCACATGCAACAGGGCTGCCCAGAGCAGGGCAGCACCGCCATGTTCTTAAATACACACCCACCAGATAAAACTATGTGCACAAGCCAGGACTCTGCAAAGTAAAGGCAGGCAGGTGTCAAGACAGCACACCCATTAGTCCTGCAGTCCCCGAAGGTCACAGGCTGCAGCTAAACTGAGCTGTGAGCAACAACAGTGGGATGCTGCCAGGACACTGTCCTCCCCTGGGGCAGGGAGGGGGAGGTTCTCTTGTTCTCCCAGGACACCCCCACAGCCGATGTGCATCCCAGCACTGCTCAACTCCTCTTCTGATACCAAAAAGGCCATTCCCAGCACAAGGGAAAGCAGCTGGGACAGTGCTGCTCATGCACCCCCAGCACCACAGCTCCTGTGCTCCCTGCACAGCTGGCACAAACCTTGAAGCTGTGGTTACTGGAAAAAACAAGGCTGCTTCAGACAGCAGAGAGCAGCACAATCCATCCCACGGAGGAAACAACCAGATCAGCCACTCGCATGGGTTTCACTGTATGCAAAACAACAGTAAATGCCTCAGCCCCTGAAGCTCCCACATGCCCCCGCAGATTTCACCTGAAAACATAATGGAGCACCAGACATTCCTTCAGAGCTCCTATAACACAGCAACAGCTCCAGGTTGCAGCACACTGACTGGCACAGAGGTGTGATGTGCCCTATTTATAGCACACATCCGCTTGGGCTCACTGCGATTACCATCGCATCCACGGCCACTCTCATGCCAGCATCTACCTGGCACGTTTTGCCGTGCTCTTGGCAGCCAGCTCCTTCCTACAGGTGCCCGGATCACTTTCACCTCTTAGCACAGGCCAGGCCCCATGTGGCCCTGCAGCTCCATCTGCCAAGCAGCAGACCTGGGCTGGTGGGCAGGAGGAGGCAGCCAGCCCTGCACCCGAGACTGCCCTAAGCCTTTAAGACTGGTTTAGCCTGGCCCAAGCATGGATCTTCTTGGCTGTAAATTCACCCACACTCCAGCCAGCACAGCACATGACTATCATGAGCACGTGGGCTCCTCCATACACAGGAATCATTCATAGGATGCTCCTATAAGCCACCACCATCAACTCAACTTGCATGGACAGCACAGCCAAGCCCTGCTCAGCTCACCCCAAGCAGCCACCACACACTCTACCCTCTGGCTATGCAGGCAAGTTACACACTGCTGCTCAGGTAGCATCCTTCCATAAAAGGACTTTTTGAAGAGCAAGACAATCTCTCTTGTAGTGCCAATGCAAAGCGAAACACCTTGGGCTGAAGTTAGAGACCATTAAGCAAGATCCCCAAAGTTTGATGCCAGAGGGTTTACATGAGCTCTGCATGTCAGAGCATTTTGCCCTGACTCATTGCAAACCCTCATTAAGGAAGGCCAGGTTTAAAATACCTCTTCTATCAAAGGGAGGCTTCAAATGGGAGAGAAAAAGCACACGCGAGGCAGCCGGTCCAAAGGGAAAGCTTCCCTCCCCTCTGCAAAAGAAAATACATAAAGTAAATGAACAGTTATGACATTTACAGTTCTGTTTTGGAAGAGCAGCGACACGTTAGATGTGTTTGGAAATCATATTCACAGCTGCCAGGCAGCCAGCTACAGTTTGCCCTATTAGGAAACAAAGCAACCATACTTGCAGTAATTAAGACTGATGAGACCAAGTAATGACTGCAAGTATCACATCTGCTAGCCTGTAAAGTCTTGACAAACCTGCAGGAACAGGTAGCCCACAGCAAGCCCTCACCCTGCATAGCAATGGCAGGAGCAGAATGCAATCCAGGCTGCAGCAAATGGGAACAGACCCTGGACGAGACCACGGTCCTTCCCCTCTCCCAGGTCCTATGAGCTGCTATTGTGGTCTCTTCTTTGGAAGTGCCTGGATTAGGAAGATTTTAAAGACTTCTACTTATATAACCCAGCAAATCGCTGTGCTTTTTCAAGCCCCAGATTGGCAGGATTCCGGAGGAGAGAGACAGAGGCTCACATTTATGAGGCACTGCAAATGCTGCTAAATATTTCTGGGGCAATCCCTTTACAAAGGTAACCTCACAGTGCTCTTTTTCAAGGCAGAAGGAGTTTCCACCCCTGCAGGCAGCATCCCAGCCCTGCAGACCCCTGACTATCCCCTCACATCCATCCCTCCCACTGGGGTTTTTACTGCACCATGCACATGTTCCTATCACACTCACTGTCTCAGGTGCTTTTAAAGCCTTTCCCACATGGCAGGGACATGCAGCACCCAGGACACAACCCCAAGCACCCCTCAGTTCCTCACTCCAAGCTGCAGGCTTATACTTATTGCTGGGGAGATGGAGCTGCCAACAACTGCAAGCTGGGGAGAGCAAGTAACACCTCATAGCTTCAAATCAAGACATTTTCTGGCCAGAGGAAAGATCAAATAGAGATTGTTATGAACTAATGAGACGCTGCTCCCACTGGTTTTAAGCACATTGACAGAATTAAGCATGGGGCTGTAATTCCAACAAGTGCCCCTAGCCGGGGTTTTAACCTGGCTGTGCATGGAATACGTGACGACCCAGCATTTGCAGGGACTCTGCACTAAAACAATACTCAATTGAGATCCTGCTCAGCCAAAGCATTTGTTCCCAGGGTGATGCGAGGTCAGTAGCACATAAAGTTTGCCCAAGGACAGCAGCCCGTGCAGATGAGCTCAAGGCTCCTCCACCAGCCACAGCACAGCCTGCTCAGCACCCCTCCTCTGCCCAAGGATGGCCAGCAGAGCCCCAGACATGCTGCAGTCTGCCGGCCTGGCGAGCAGACAAGCAGATGCCAGAAGGCATATATATGGCTTTTTTGTGCTTCTCAGAGGTGCCAGTGACTGCTGAATTCACCTTTTGCTCAGCGCTGGATCCCACAGCAGTGCAAGCCCCAGCCTGCAGTACAGGATCAGAGTGCACAGCAGCCCACTCAGCAGCACCCAACACCTCAGCAGGGCTGCAGGCTCTGCTTGAGCATCACCCACTACAAACAGCGGCCGAGGACAGAGATTGTAGGGATCTGAAGATAATCTCCCACCCAGCAGCCACCACACCTGGCTTGCAGGTTGCACTGCTGTGCATTGACCCCATCCAGGCAGCTCCTCACTGCCTGCAGCCACCAGCGCTGCCCTCCTGCCTGCAGGGAGCTGATACAACAGGACTCCGAGATTGTTTATCAGAAGCACAAAGCAGCACTGGAAGGAAAAACCAAAACAAACAAGAAAGCAGGTACCAATTTCTCCCACCAAAACAGGTCTATTACAAGCACCCACTCCAGGCTGCTGTCTCCAGCTATTACCACCAATGATCTCAGCCTGTCTGAGCAAGGACCAGGAGCCTTACTAGTATAAGAAAGCACGAAGCAAGCTTAAGCAAGCAACCAGAAGGATCAAGGGGGAAAAAAAACCCTGGCTGATCTTTTCTTTTTTACATTACATGCTGGCAGTGGCCATGACTCAAGCAGAGCTCTTCCAGATCCCTCTGACCCACAGCTCTAGGGTGGTAGTAAAGGCCCTATGACACAGCTCCCACTGGGCTCTCCATGCACAGCACAGACCCCAGCAGCCACCCAACCCCATCCCAGATGGGCTGATGCTCTCAGCATCCCCTCATGCAGGTTTCAGTCTCAGGTCCCCAAGCACAGACACTTCCATAGGAGCAGAGATGTTTCTCTCCAAGCTCAGCATTGCAGCAATGCCTCAGAGACGATCTGCACCTTGCCAAGAAATCCTCAGAATGAGAAAAATGTGGTACCGAGCAGCACCAGCATTCCTTCATTAGACATCAATATGCACAGCCAAGGTAAGGACACAGCCACACCAGGTTTCACTGTGTGGGGCTGCAAAACCTCAGAGCCCCACAGCTGTTTCAGTCAAAACAACCACCCCTCTCTACCCTGAGGGCAGCAGCTCCTCCTTTGTTCTCAGCCACATCCATCTCATCCCTTTTTAAAGCCTCCCCAGCACAGAGGAGGCAGATGGAGATTACCTGACACCACCTACAGGACTGTGGTTTTGGGAACCAACTGCAGCCCAACAACCAACTTTCTTTGGCTGCAGCACAATTATATCGCAGCAGCTTGAATGGAGCATTTCAAAAATGAGTCATTCAGACAATAATGGCAAGAGGCTCCTGCTTTCTTCATCAGAAAGGTTGCTATTATGGGCTTATTCCACCGAAGGAAGTGGGAGAAGCAATAAAACTACAACATTAACACCGAGGTGCTTAGACACAACTTGCCTCCCTTAGGCTACGTGCAACTTTTCAACTCCTCATGAAGGATGTATGGAATGGAATCACGCAAGCATCCAGCCCTGTATAAAGTCTATTTTCCACCTTTGCTGCCAGATACATCAAGGCAAGTGAGAGAGCAGAGAGAACTGATGCACCAATGGCACCTTTTGATTAAGAACCACCTCCTGATGGGCACAGAGATGGCAATGCTCCCATCTCTGCCTGGAGGGCAGGACAGGATGCAACCCCAGCTCTAACACTGCAGGGAAGCTCACAGCACCACATCTGGGTGTAGATGGAAGATCCACCACGAGGTGAAGATGGAGAAGGCTCCGAGGTCAGCACACAGTGCATGGGGAGCTCCTGAGTCCCAGCAGTGGCATTTTTCAGCCTTTCTCTTCTTCATAACCAGAAAAAGCCTGGAGCAGAGGCATCCAAACAACAGCCCACACCAAGTCAGCTCACTTAGCATGAGAAAGGGATGCCTGTGCACCACAGAATGGCTTCAGGCACACAGAATAACAAGAAAACAAACCCCATTACATTCCAGGTGCCTTGGGATGGATCTAAAAGGCTCCCCTGACACAAAAGGCCAAGAAAAATGAGTAAGCCCAGTGCAGGCCGCACCTATAGGGCAGCTGGGTGCCCCATAGATGTAACTCTGCTTATGCACAGCATTCACCTCCCGCTCCCCACGCGGCCCCCGGGGCCTCAACTCCTTTTCCTTATCAACCACCCATAACTCGGTTAATGGCCTCGCATCCATCCCCGCTATCTGCAGCGCACAAGGCAGAGCGGATTTACCCACCCTGTATTCAGCGACCACAAACATGACCGACGTATCGCCCACCCCGGGGCCGCACCATCCAACGGCTGCAGCCGCGGCACAAAAGGGCCCCGAGCGCTCCGCACCCACCTTTGTTTCGTTCTGCTCTCACCATGGAGCACTTCGGCTCCAGAACCGACGGCGCGGACCCCCCCCATCCCCAGGAGCACCTCGCGGGGCGCTGGAGGCCATCAACCTCCCGTCTCTCCTCCACGTGGGGGAAGAAGTAAAATTAAGGGCCCGGCCAACAAAACCGAGGCCTGAATTACCTCGATGGGAAACGTGGGGCGACACAAAAGCAGCCACCTCCGACGGCACAGCGAACCGGGAGCGGACACAGCGAGAGGTCTCAGACCACGGCCGCTGTATGTGTGCGGCACACGGACACGCTGCCGAGGCCCCAGCAGCTCCCAATGCCGGAGAAAAGCGGAGGGGGATCCCAGCCCAGCCCAGCCCACCCCCGGGCCCACCGGCCGCGGTTCAGCCTCGCATCCCCGCGGTGGGACCGAGCCCCAGCGTTAAGCAGGCGATCAACGCCCACCGGTCACGTTCCCGTCCCAACGGCGGAGCTCGTGGCCAAACCGAACCGCAGCATTAAGGATCCCACCACGAGGTCCCGCCGCCTCCCCGCTCATCCTCCATCCCCGCTCATCCTCCATCCCCACCTCCAGCCACGTGGAGCCCCAAAACCTCCCGGGAAGGAAAAAACCCCCCGGCCCGGCTCAAACCTCCATCCCTCCCCCCGTAACGCCACGTGGACCCAACGCAGAACCGGGCCCTACCTGCGAGTACCGCCGCCGGCCGAGTGTCGCCTCCCCCGGCCCCCCCCCGCCGTTATAGGGCGCAGGGGCCGCGCCTTCCGTTTGGGGCGGGGGTAGCGGGTAGCGCCGCCTCCGTCGTTGCGCCACGTGCGCGGAGCGCCCCACGCGTGGCCGCGGCTCCCGTGCGGCCCGGCACGTACCGCCCCGAACGGAAAGAGCGGCCCGACGGGGGCTGGGGGGGAACGAAGGGGCAGCTGTTCGGACCGTGCGGGTCCGTGGGAGCCCCGACCGCGGCCACTGGTTGTGGCTGTCGGTGCCCAAACTGATGTTGTGCCCGGAGCAGTGAGCTCAGAGCAAGGCAGAGATGGTGGATGGAGCCGGGCTCGGCCTTCATGGAGTCACAAAATGGTTTGAGCTGGAAGGAATCCCCTAAAAGCCAGCTGGTCCTGCACTGAGCGGGGACACCCACAGCTCCATCAGCCCCCCAGCCTGACCCTGGGTGTCTTAAGGGATGAAGCACCGCCACCCCTCAGCCCACCACCCCTGGGCAACCTGTGCCAGTGCATCACCACCCTCAGCAGGAAGAACTTTGCTTATATCCACTCTAAATCTCCCCTCTTTCAGTTGGAAGCCATTTCCCCTTCTATCACAACAGACCCTGCTAAAGAATCCGTCCCCTCCTTCCTTACAGCCCCTTTAGGTACTGACAGGCCACCACCAGGTCTCCCCAACATGGAGATGTCCGACTGCTCCCTCATCCCACTGCAGGCGATGCTGCTTGCAATGGTTCTTATCCCAGAGCTGCAGCAGTGACGCATCACAGTGACAAATCCTGCACAGCTGACTGTGACTCTGAATGTCTTTCTGGAGCTGCTCTCTCCTGCAGCCTAATGAAGTTAATCGTGTTCCAGGTTGCACGTTGTTCTGCTCTGTTTTAGAGCAGAAATGTGGTGTAATTCACCTCGGAGCCATGGGAGGGAAGGAAGGGGAGAGCTCAGCTACAGGACCAGGAGCAGCAGCAGCAGGAGATGTGATCCCATTTGTATCAAAGGCAACTCTGCACCCCCACAGGTGTGTGCATGGGTTTGTACTGTGCATGTCAGGGCACTCCGTGACCCGCTGGAAGCAGAGCAACCTCACCCAGCCACTTCTGAAGGGCAACGCAACCCAACAAGCGAGTGGGTGGAAGGTTTTCCTGCTACATCTACATCTGAGCAACTCGGTTCATCTCATCGTGAGATGAACAGCGATTAAAGGAGGGGAATTTGGGAGCAGACAGTGTGCCAATCCTGCAGTGCCTTCACCTGCAAGCAGTGCTCTGCTGGGGCACGGAGCAGCAGTGAGCTGGGATGGCTGCAGGATGGTGCTGCCATTGCTCCTTTGTTTGTAGATGGGGAAAGGAGTCCCCCATGCTCAGTGCTGCTGCACTTCCGCCTCCTTTAGGAGATGGATTTAGTATTAATCCCTTCAGGAATTTTTGTTTTTTTTCTCATGAGGAAAACAGGATATTGTTTCAGGATACTGGGCAACAAAGCCACCCTTTAAAGGCAGCCATAAGCAGCCTTGCCATCCGCACTACTGGCTGCATTCGTTGCTAATCAAGTTTAAGAGCTGGTACAGCCGATGCACTTCTAGAGCGAGGTCACAGCAGAGCAATCGGAGTTCAGGATTTCTGTATCCCATTGTAAACACTAAAGGCCTGTAGTAACCTCAAAATATAATCAGCTGGCTTTGGTTGCCATCGGAACTAATGTCTCTAGCAGCTGCAAATTCAGCCCTCCCGTCTTTGTGAGCGTGCGTGTCCTGCTTGATAAGAGAGGCAACAACGGGAGTCAAATCCAGGAATTATTGGAAATCTCCAGGGAAAGCCTGTCTTTCTGAGATATCCATCAGCTTCCTGATGGCTTTGGGAAGGTCTGCTGAACCTTTGGGCTCACACTTCTCACCCCATATCCAGGTCCTGAGGTTCCCCACCCCAGCATTGCTGGGACAATGGCTGTGGAAGAGAAGGCGTTGGGGCAGTCCCTGGGGAGCAGCAGCTCTGCCTCTGATGGATGACAAAGGCGTGACATTGTTTAGGGCTGTGCTACAACTGCTGGCTTTGTTTAGAATACAGCGTGTCTTAGGAAGAAATTGTTTGTTGATAAGGTGTTTAAAGTTGCCACTAATGATCAATAGAAAATCCCTGCGATTGCTGCCACCTTCACGCTGCACATGCAGAGATACACGTGGCTGGGAGCAGGGTGCTGTGTCCTCTGTGTGCTGCTCAGATGTAAGGGATCCTCAGCACAGTGGATGCTAAGGGACATCACACACAGTGTGTGCCCCCACTCTGTGCCCATTCCTCACCTCTCAATGTGCTCAGGCTGCTCTCCCAGGGCCGCTGCTGCACAGCATATGCCAGTGTGCCACCTCTTGCCAAGAAGCTTATCTGGCACAAGAAATCGCATCTGTTCATCCTCCCTTGCTGTCCTTGCAGCCAGAAGGAGGTGGTGGTTCTCGGTGTACTTTCAGTGCTAACTCTTGCTCCACGGGGACTTGGAAGGCCTCTGTGTGCTGCGGGGGCTGACGGCCCTACTGTACATTGCTGCCTGTCTGCTCCCAGTGCTCCCCCACCAAAGAACTCCTTTGGTGTTCTCCCTGCCTGCAGGGTGTAGCAGAGGCTCAGGGGGGCTCAGAGCCCACATGGAGGTGAATCACACCCCAGGCTGGAACACAGCAGAACCCCAGGATGTGGGACCACATTGGTGTGGGGCACAGGGACCCATCCTTGGGGTGATGCTGCAGAGGGACACACTGGGGTCAGTGCCTCAGGGACATCCAGACTGGTCCGACCGGTGCAGGGTCCGGTTCTGCAGAGCAGGGGGACCTGGCCAGGCCTCAGTGCTCTCCAGCTGGATTTTGCTGTCCCAGAACACTCTGTTTTAATGACTTTATTCCTGTTCATGGGGTGGGGAGGAAGAGGTGGGGGTTCTGCAAATCATTTAACCACATCCCACGTGTAATGACTTCATGTATCAGTTGCGCTGCCTCACCTGCCTTGTCCCTTCTGTCCCCATCCACGGAGCCCGTGTTATTTTCATGTGACCCACAGCTGCTGCCAGCAGCATCCATTGCCATGATGGCACCGTTGGGCTCAGCCCTCACTGCCTGCACCTTCGGTTCCTATCCTGTCCCTGGGAGGATGGTAAATGTTCACATGATGATCTCAGGACAGTCTCACCACAGGGAAAATCTGGAGCTCTAGGCTGCTCTCCAGCTCGATCCCACGCTGCAGCAGCTGTTTCCTTGGGATGTTACACAATGCCCAATCTCTTTCTGTGTGTTTCTTGGTATTTTCAGTTCTGCATCATCTTTGGGGAGCTCAGCGCATTCTCAGAGCTCTGCAGCAGCTGAGGACAAACCTCAGGGCCTCAGGACACACAGCAGGACGAGACCAGAGCCTGCCCTGCTTGGCAGCACTGCCAACACAGTCCCAGGACCTCGCTGCTGTGTGAGTCCACAGGAGGCAATAAGTGCCGAGCCAAGGGCTGGAGTGCGGGAGCACAGGAGACAAAACACAGCCGTCAATGTTTGTTCTGAAACCTGCCCAGAATTTCTTTGGCCTCAATGAGGCTGAGGATTATTTTCCTTAAGTATTTTTAAACCTGGAGCCTGGCAAGGGCCAGAGGGCTGGGATTTCCTGGCCTGGGTGAATGAGAGGAGCCTACTCCTTCTGTACCGTATGGGAAGTGCTGGCTACCTGTGTGGGGAGAGCAAGGATGGTCAGGGCTGGTTCTGTCCTTGCAGTAGGCATTATCTCTGCTAGGATGGGACCAGGGCTGCCCTGTGCCAGGAGGGGAATGCAGCAGCCAAGGAGTCAGGAAATGCTTATTTCCCCCACAACAGTCAAGGGGATGCAGAGCCCTATGGGCACCCGAGCAGGACAGCTCTGGAGCTGCTGACACACATTCATACCCATGGAGTGAGCATGGCTCAGCTTCTGAGGCTGAGTCCATGGGGACTCAGCATGGACTTTGCTCTGTCTGTTCCCTGCCAGCCCCCCCAGGTGCCCCATGTGTCTCACTGGCAGCAGCTGGGTATTGGGGTGGAGCAGCTTTGTCCCAGCATCCTACTGCTCACCCCCAGCTGTGTGGGTGTGAGCAATGGAAGGAAAACCCCCACCGTGCTGCCCTGCTGTGCTCTGTGTGCTGGCAGCTCCCTCAGCTGTGCGTATCAGTGCTGCTCTCTTGGCCTTCCCCTTGCTGGCAGGGTTTGGCAGTGGGACAGCCACGTTTTGCTCTCATTCAGCACCGGTGAACACACGACCTATTGTGTGCATGTGTAAATACACAGATGTGTTGCTTGTTCCCAAACCCTGCTTGTTCCTTTCCCAAAGAGCCGGGATGGACAATGTCAGGAAAGCCTCTGTCCTCCAGCTTTGTTCAGCTGTGCGTGCTGGGAGGAAAATTCCCTGCAGAGGAGCTCCCAGCACAACGTGCTGCATGCATGGTGACTGCCAGTGTGCCCAGCCATGGGGCTGCTGGGGTGGGTGAGCAGGGCTGGTGCCCACAAATGGGGCCCTATACTGGGTGCTCATCCCCAGAGCCGGCACTTTCTGAAGCAGGTTGGGCCCTTTCCCTGTGTACACACAGGCCCAAGTCCAGCACCACCAAAGTACACTGAGAGCTGGAGGAAGTCCTGGCCCCGTACGGCTGATGGGACTTTGCCTTTTCCTTTAGCAAAAGGGCTGCAGGTGACTCTTAGCTCAAGAAGCTGCTGTGCTGCTGCTCCCCACACTCCGGCCATGCTTTGAGATCCCCTGCTCAGCTGCAGTCCTGCAGATGATCCCCCAATAACACCGTCAGCGCGGTGCTGCTGTCTGAGATAGCACAGCACTGCCATGGGCAGACAGCCCAGCACACACAGCCTGAGATTACACCCAGGTAAACACTGCCAAGCACCCATGAAAACCACTGCTTGCTGCCCGATTCTGCCCTGTTGTTCTTCAAGTGCTCTTTGTGTTTGCTGAGCAAAACTCTTGTGGTTGAACAGAGAAGTTACGCAAAGCAAATCTAATGACTGTGATGGACAAGCCAGAACTGCTTTCTCACCTGAGGGTGCCCCATAAAATGTCTTTTGACCCAGTCACAGCCACACTGCAGCCCGTGGCAGGAATCTGGCTGTGTACATGCATGTACTGGCCCCACAGAGATGCAGAAGATCCTTGAACAACTGCAGCCACCATCCAAACAGAGCCCAGATATCCCATAAAGAGAGTGGGGTAAACATGTCCCACAAGCTGCTCGTTCTGCATTGTCATCCCTCTCTAATAACAGCTGATAATCTGTGGGTCAAGCCCCACTTCAGGATAAATAAAGGCTGCTTTCTTTCTAAGCAGGTCGTGCTCCCTCTTGGGATGAAGACACTGCTACCCTTTCCCTGGTTTACAGGCTAAAGAGAACGAAACGTATTAAGAGGTACAAAAAAAGCCAGAGAAAACTGGAGCAGCCAGAGCCATGTCAGACACACTCAAATTAGCTTCCCTTCCAATGTGCGTTGAACAGATAATTCATTATCATCACAGTCCAAAGTTAACTTGCTGCAAATCTGCTGTGGGAGAACTGGCTGCAGCATTTCAGCCGGGCATAAACAGACCAAAAAACACGGCAGAAGCTTGTTTCTGATTAAACCCACTGCTGCCAGGCACTAAGACGTATTCTGTGGGTGGAAGTTCATTGGGGCACAAGCACCAAAGATCGTCCCTCCCCCGCTGAAACACAGACTTTGTGCCCCACACCGAGGGCCGGGGAGGAGCAGGAAGCCGTCGGGGGTTCTGCGGCTCCTCCTGCAGCAGGAAGCTGCTGCTCAGCCCGGTTCTGCCCCAGCTCCCACCCCTCTGTGAGCTTTCAGACGATGCTTGGGCAGGAAGGCGCTGTGCACATCCCCGCATGGGCGCTGCAGAGCTGCTTGTGCACGTGGCTGTGTAATACCGTAACAAGATTACCCCGGGACACTACGGCTGGGAAATAATCCACGGTATCACTCAGCAAATCCCACGATCCAATTACTGCTTTGTATGACACCGTCCTGGGGCTGGGGGCCGAGCGGTGCCGCCCAGCTCCGCTCCCTGTGCCCCAATGTCGCTCAGCATTAATGCAGTTAGCCATGCTGGCGTCACAGCAGCTCCCTGTGCCTCCTGCATGCGGCTCAGCTTCCCCCCACAGAATCACAGAATGAATCACAGAATGACCCGGGTTGGAAGGGACCTCAAGGATCATGTAGTTCCAACCCCCCTGCCTAGCAGGGCCAGCATCCCCCCCAGCATCCCCAACAACCAGCAGCACTGTGCCACTGTGCAGTGCCCAGGGCATGGAGCAGAGGAGCAGGGTGATGTGGTCATGCTGAGCTTTGCTGTTTGCAAACAGCTCTGCAGGGCACGTTCCTTGGCCCAGCACCTTCTCCCTGCAGCCAGCGGGAGCACAAAGCCCAGCACTCCATGCCCAGCAGTGCTCCTGCAGTGCCCGAGCAGCGCTCTGCCCTTGGCAGGTGTTCAGACAGCAGCACTGCTGCCAAGACAGGCAGGGAACGTGGCCAGCTGCAAATTTAGTTCATTTTTGGAGCCTTTGAATCACTGGCCGGCTGCCAGGCTTGTTATTTGTTATTTGTTGGTCTCTTTAAGTTGTTTTTTTTTTTTTAATTTTTCCCAAGTGAATTTTAAGCTGGCAAGTGGAGCCAGGCAGAGGAGCGTGGCAGCGTGGTGGGCACAGCAAACCTGGGCTCTCACCTCTGCTGCAGTGGGAATAGAATCGAGGCTCCAAGCACTGCAGCTCCTGCACTCAGCCCTGCTGTTCAGGGACGGCACAGCAATGGGCTGGAGGCCCTGGCTTGGCAGGCAGTGCCCAGTGCTTGTGGCCTCTGTGAGCCCAGCCAGCGGTGATTAGGAGGCAAAAGAAAACAAGGGCAAGAAATTGCTTTTCCATCTTGGAAACCTGATCCGTAGCTCCATTTCCCTCCAGAGAAGAGAAACAAAGGATTTCAAATGACTGCCTCACAGGGCAAGGGAGGAGAGGGGCTGCTGGGCTGGGGCCACCGGGAGCTAGAGGGCAGGGATGGGGCAGGAATGAGATGGGATGGCCAGCTGGAAGGCAAGAGCTATGGGGCAGGCAGGTGGGCCTGCATTCTATCCCTCCCCCCCACACCTCCTGCTTCCCAGCACCCACTGCCTCTCTGCCACTGTTGATGGCCTCAGGGGTCAGGCTGCCCTTCCACCCTTCCCATACACCTCCTGCCCATAGGTGAGCCCCTACAGCACCGCAGGGATGAAGGATCCATTCTTTGGAGCCCAGGTGAGCCCAAAGGAGTTGGGAAAGCAGTGAGCTTCCCTTGGTGTTTGCTTTAGGCAGAGCTGTTGCTGCAAATCACAGGGCTCATCCTGCAGGGCTTGGAGAAGATAACAGTGTTGGTGTGAGGATGAGCTCCCCTGGTGAGTGCCATTTGGAGAACTTGAATGGGGGCTCTAAAATTGAATGCAAAGTAAAAGATTAAGATCGGTATTTGTCCCTTTTTCCTTCCTACCAGAGCAAAAATACTCCTGTTTATTGCTACAAACCCTCAGGGGCTGTATGGTGAACTCCCAGTGGGAACCAATGTCTCAGGAGATCAGAGATCCCAAGAACATCCTTCTGCCAAAGCTGCCTCTAATCAGCCCCATTCATCTCCCTCTGCAACTCCATTTGAGAAAGGAGCACAGGTCAAACACAGGACAGCTTCCTCAACGCTACCACCTACCTGCAGCCTCCCTCAGGTCACACATTGGGGTGGTTGATAGTGGACTCCTTCCCACCACCTTTTCTTATAGCCTGGCCTGCATATCTGTGCTCAGTCTGCAAATGCACTGTTGCTATTCCCCATCAGCAGAGCTGCCCCTATGCTGCCATGCACTGAGCTGCAGCACCAAGCTCCAGTCCTTCCCACTGTATATTCTTCCTAAGAAAATAAAGCATCACTGTCCTATTAATTATGTGAGTTACGGAGCAATATTTTTCCCAGAGTCACCTACTGCTTTGCGTATTATTTTTCCAGGCAGCTCAACCAGTAGCCTGGCAACGCGGTGACCTTCTGCTCTGCACAGCTTTGAGTGTTTTATCAGCCACACTGGACTGTCTCCGCTGCTCCATATTGCTCAGCCCCTCATTAACGCAATTAATAAGCTGCTTCTGTCAGTTCAATCAAATGCCGGGCTCGACAGCAGCGGAAAGTTTTGGCAGATCGGGTAGGAGAGATTCTGGGCAGCACTGGGAAATGGCAGGAAACCTTTCATCTCCCCCAAGGAGCTGAACAAGAATGGGATTGTGGGCCTGGGATTCTCTCAGGTCATGTTTATTTATCGCCTGCTCGTTAGTATAATAAATCAGGTCCCCTGTCACTTTGAATGAAATCAGAGGTTTGCTGGAAGGAACTTGGCAGAACACCTTGATATTATTCGTGATGGTGCAGACAAAGGCTCACGGAAGGCAATGCCCTGGCAGGGCAGCACCTCCCATGTGGTAGAAGCAGTTGGGCCACAGCAAGGTGGTCATCAGAGGGCAGGGAGGGATGTGATGGGCTGGAGAGCACAGCATGGTGTGCCAGGGGTGCACAGCAATGGGGAGGGATGCTCCTCCTGCTGCTGCCTGTGCCAAGGGGGTGTTTGGTGGGAGAACTCCCTGCTCTACCACCATGTGCAGGAGGCAGAGCTGCTCCTCCACCTGCAGTGACATTCACAGCTCATGTGTGATGGCATTTTACCTCCCGCTGTGGACTTTGCCCTGCTCTGATGTTGCTGTGCTCCTTGGACCCTGTGCTGGCCCCAGCAGCTCCCATGGCCACGGGCAGGACCCCGGGGGGGAGAGGAGGAGGAGGAGGAGGCCCTGGAGAGTGTGACGTGGGGCTGACGGGATGTTTGCAAGGTCAGCATCCATCAAAGCTCATCCCCCACCAAACAGGGCAGCACTGCAGGTGAACAGCCCAGAAACACTCGTAAAATCATATCAGGGATGGGATTTAACGGGCAAGGGATATGATTTAATGGGCAAGGGATATGATTTAATGGGCAAGGGATATGATTAAACGGGGAAGGGACATGATTGAACTGGGAAGGGATATGATTGAACTGGGAAGGGATATGATTTAACAGGCGAGGGATATGATTGAACTGGGAACCTGATGGTTGGACTGGATGATCTTTTAGGTCTTTTCCAACCTTGATCATTGTGTGATTCTGTAGAATCTGGGGCATTCATTCTTATGTTCTGGAAGAGCTGAATAAAACAAGGACTTTCACAACATTAATTTCCAAGGTTTGTGCTTTATCAGTCAATTAATGACAGCATTCACTAGATAAACCTCAATCTCTTGCTAATTGCTCAGCAGTCACAAGGTTGCAGTGCAGCTCATGCTCCCATTACAGCCATGCTGACCATGCTCTGGCGCCCCCTAGCGGTCACAGCGGCGCGGTGCAGGCCGTGCCCCGTTGTATCCCCGCCTCTCTCCGCTCTCACGCCGACGTGGTGACGTAGCGCGGCGGTGCCGTGCGTGCGGTGCGGGCCGCTCCGCGCTGTGCGGGGATGCGGGGTGCGGGGCCGGGCGGAGCGGCCGCCCGCGGGGCGCTGCTGTTGTTACCGCTCGTAACGGCGCTGTGGGTGCGGGCGGACAACGTCCAGCCTTGTGTCCCGCCTTGCTCGTGCCGCCGCGGCCTGTTGGATTGCAGCCGGCAGCGCCTGAACAACGGGCCGGGCCTGAGGAGGATCCCGCCGCTGCCCGACGGCATCACGGCGCTGTGAGTGAGCGGGGCGGGGCCGGGAGGGAGATAGGCCGAGGGGGAGGCCCACAGGGTGAGGCCTAACGGGGCTGTGGGCAGCACTGTGCTAAGGGGTGAAGGAGGCTGAGATCAGCGGGACCCTCAGTGCTGGGGGGTGGGGTGGGGGGTGCTGTGATGGGTGCTGGGTGCTGGGCTGGGTGCTGGGTGCTGAGTGATGGGTTCTGGGTGCTGGGTTCTGGGTGCTGTGCTGAGTGATGTGCTGGGTGATGTGCTGGGTTCTGGGTGCTGTGCTGAGTGATGTGCTGGGTTCTGGGTGCTGTGCTCGGTGCTGGGTGCTGTGCTGGGTTCTGGGTGCTGTGCTGGGTTCTGGGTGCTGTGCTGGGTTCTGGGTGCTGTGCTGGGTTCTGGGTGCTGTGCTCGGTGCTGGGTGCTGTGCTCGGTGCTGGGTGCTGTGCTCGGTGCTGGGTGCTGTGCTCGGTGCTGGGTGCTGTGCTCGGTGCTGGGTGCTGTGCTCAGTGCTGGGTGCTGTGCTGGGCTCTGCTGGCACTGAGCAGCATTATGCAATCCCACATCTGCTGCAAACAACAGCTCAGTGCGTTCTCTGTTGTGGCTTTCAGGATTTTGGCACGTGGAGGGAGTTGTGGGGGGGGGGAATTCTTCTTTCATTCTGACAGCTGTAATGGTGCTGAATCGCAGCGAGCTGTGATGCTTCAAAGCTGTTTAATGTTAATCAAAGCATGTTTCTTTCTCACATCACAAAGTCCCAGATGTATTTCCCCCCCACTGCTGCCATTTCACCCGTATCCGAGGACTGAGGTGCCCCCTTTCTCATAACTAACAAACTGCTTGCAGTGATGCTGGCACTTTGCTTTGGTTGCCAGCAAAGCACCTTTGGAGCACATTGTCTTTCACAGGCAGCTGTGAAAGAGGAGTTGGATGCCTCACAAACATGGTTTACAGCTTTTCGGTTGCATGAAGTACACGGTTTTTCTTATTTCCTGCACCCAGAATAACCTTTCTCTCTGTTCTCCAGGGATTTAAGCCATAATCACATCTTGTCATCCAACTGGAGCATGGATTTATCTGCTCACACGCTGCAAGAAGTGTAAGTGTTGTTCACAATTATGAACCCACTGCCTTATTGTAATCAGTGCTGCATACCGAGATAACTGGTCTGACTTGCAGAAATATTCAATACCAGTTAATTTAACACGGATGCTTTTGCTGGCAGTGTGTTTTATGTAAAACTGATCTCATAAGAAGAGAACTTTCTCATCATGTGGTGAAAGCTGTGAAGTTCTCGGCATTATTGGTCTGCTTTGTCAGCTGTTGTTTCTGAGATGAAATGGTTAAACGTTTGGCGATAGGCTCTGTGTGTGTGGGAGGGGTTTTACTCCTCTTGGAAGCATCAGTAAAGACTTTGGTTTTTTTTTTGCTTTAAGGAAAATGAATTACAATGAGCTGAGCGAAATTCCATATTTTGGAGACACGACTTCTAATATCACCCTGCTCTCAGTGTAAGTCGCAGCTCGGCTGCTTTTTGCTTGTCTGGCAAGTGGGAGAATTGGAGCAGTGCTTTGGGGAATGGTGAGCACTCTTTAAAGGGGTACAGATCAGGGAGACAGTCAAGTCACCCTGAATTACCAATGGACATACAGCAGGCAGCATTGAAGGGGAGGGGCTGGACCTTAGAATTGCACTTCTCACAAGGAATGGCTTGATTGCAGATCCAGAATGTGGATCTGTTCATACGTCAGGACAGCAAATAACTCATCTCTTGCTGGTGTTTTTCAGGGTGCACAATGCCATTCCAGAAATAAACGCTGAGCAGCTTCAAGTTTACCTTGCATTGGAAAATCTGGATCTGAGTTCCAATCTTATCTCAGAAATTAAAGCTGCTTCTTTTCCACGGATGCAACTGAAGTACCTGTAAGTATGTGCTCTGTTGTGTCTGGGGTTCCTGGCAGTGGTGTTGAACATTTCTGTTTTAATATGGGGTTTGACTTGGCAGGAACAAATGTGCCTGAAATAAAATGCTTTTCATAGCAGTTTGTCTTGCTTTTTCTCAGATAGTACAGAAAACAGTGCAGTCAGAGTACTGGTATATTAACCAGCAGGGATGTGGAATCATTTCAGCTCATTTTATGCAGATCCTTGTTAACGTTGTCTTAACCATAACTAACTGAAGTGTGGGCCTCTGGTTTTGTTCATAGAGTTCTTCTTGTTCTAAAGGGTTTCTTTCCTTCTTTCTCCCTTAGGAATCTGAGTAACAACAGAATCGCCACCCTAGAAGCAGGTTGTCTCGATAACTTATCCAGCTCTCTCATAGTGCTGAAGCTGAACAGAAATAGAATTAGTGTGATTCCACCAAAGATCTTCAAATTGCCTCACGTTCAGTTTCTGTAAGTTGTAGTCTTGAAAGCTCACAAAGATGCTGTGTGTGTTTGTGTTGTTCATGGTGTTCCTGATGATCAGTTATGTTTTAATACTCTGCTGTCCTCTTTCTATAAGGGAACTGAAAAGGAACCGGATTAAAATTGTGGAAAGTCTTACATTCCAAGGCCTGGAGTCCCTAAAATCCTTAAAAATGCAGCGTAATGGGATTAGCAGGCTCATGGATGGAGCATTCTTTGGCCTCAGTAGTATAGAAGAATTGTGAGTACATTCAGTGCTGGAATTTCTCTTCGGGACTTCTGAGGTTTGTGGGGTGGGGGCAGAATCATGTCTTGTTTGGCTTCCCTTCCACTAGGGCTGTGCTGAAACAGCAATGAGCATCGCAGGATATGAGTTTATAGATCTGCATTTTCCCATTGTGTTGCTGTATCTGGTTACTCCAGAGGTGGAAGGATGCTGCCTCTCTATGGCACACAGTGTTAGCAAGAGTGTTTTTTAAAGTCATCTTTTAGAACAGAGTGTAATTTGAGTTTTGCTGGATTGCTGTTGCCTCTGCTGTTATGGTCATTTTCATGTATCCTTTTGTTCATTCTTGGTTTCTATTAAATGAATATAATCTTATATTTCAGGTTCTATAAGGCTTAGTGTTAGTAAATCATTGTGAGATCTGCTAGGTAAACTTTTGGAAATAAATATTTCATTGATTATCTGTTTGGCAAACGTTTTCCTTTCTGTTTTCCTTAGAGAACTGGAACATAATAACTTAACAGAAGTAAACAAGGGCTGGCTGTATGGTCTGCGGACACTGCAACAACTCTTCGTTAGCCAGAATGCCATTAACAAGATCAGCCCAGATGCGTGGGAGTTCTGCCAAAGACTTGCTGAGCTGTAAGCCCTGGGCTGCTTTTCAGTGGGGATTTTGTAATGTTGCAAATAACATATTGGGTAGCACAAATACAGTGAATTGCTGAAGGAAGTACTTGACTTCCTTGCTAAGCCTGTGTATTTTAGTTAATTTTTTTTTAATAAGTCTTCTGTTAGAAATTAATCAGGGTTCAGTACTTAATTGTTGGATGGTGTCATCACAATAAACCCCCTCCACGTGCCTCTGAAGTGCTCGTTCAATGTTTACAGAGACCTGTCATACAACCAGCTAACTCGCCTCAGGGAATCTGCCTTCGTGGGACTTGGTTTGCTGGAGAAACTGAACCTGGGAGACAATCGCATCAGTCACATTGCTGATGGTGTCTTCAGAGGTCTGACAAACCTTCGAACCTTGTGAGTACAGAACGCTTCTAGTAACAGTCTCGTTTTAATGCAGCAAAACTTTTTGGAAGTGAAGATGATGAGCGTTGCTCTCAGCAAGTCTGAAGTCGGTGTTTTGCTGTTCTTGTACGCTGTCCTGCCTTCGGATATGACAGGGCTGATCATCATTTGGTGTTCTGAGATAACAGAACATTGGCATAGCTAACAAACCAACCACTTAATTTTAGTGGTGGTAACGAGCAGTGACTTGATGACCTTGAGTTCTCTGTTGCACATCATACCAGGTGTGAGGAGGTGCTGAAATACCAGCCTGGACCTCTTTATTCCAGGTGTTGTTCTTAGGGTTGGAACCTGCTGGATGCGTGCAGGAGTCTCAGAGCATCATGTAGGAGAGGTATAGAGTTACTTCTTTCCATCAGAGGCACAGCTCTGCATGTGCCAGTGCCTTTGTTACCAGCTGGAGCTGTTGAGCACTGCTGACAGGACCCAAGTATTAATTAACAAAAACCCAAAAACCTTAAGTTGATTCAAACGTTTATGATCATCCTAAGCAAAGATAGTTGAGAAGGGACTGAAAGTTTATAACCCCTCTGTCAGTTCATTAAATAAATGCTTAAATAAGCAAACTTATCAGAGAAATTTATGTAAGCAGTCATATTCTGTTAACCTTCATGCAACCTTTTAATGAAATAATTAGAAGTAATTTCTTAGATTTAGAATAGCATGAAAAAAGAACAAGAGCAGATTAATTAGTTGGTTTCCCGGGCTCCTCAGGGGCGAGGAACAGCTGAAAGAGTGCAGTCTGCTTCAGGCTGGAATTTACAGGACAGCAGCTCCAAGCATTCGTGCCCAACCAAGCAGAAGGAGCAAACTCCTCCACTTACACAATGAGGGGCTTTTCTTTTGGGCAGCTCACTCATTTTACTGGGCAGTTGAAGTAGTGGAGTGTGAAAATACTTCAAACAAGAGATACTGTGCAGCTCTCAGATTGCTTCCATTGTTGCTTGTATATGATTTGTTTCAGTGTTAAGACTGGCATAAGTGCTTGTATGTTCAGCCCCTGCCACCATTCTGCACGGTCGCTTCAGTGACCAAGAACAAACTCAGATCTGTATGTAAAACTCAAGGTAATAAGAGCACAGTAAAATTAAAGGTGTATTGAAGAACAGCACTAAAGTTTGAGAATTTAGAACTTCAAAACATTAATTACTTCTTAATACTCTAACTTGGCATTAATGCCATTCTGGCACTTATAATATAAAATTCTGAAGCAGACCTGGAGAGAATTCAAGGAAATAGTTCAAATCATAAGAATTAGCAACTTGGGAATGCCTTGTTTGGCATGTTACTCATCTAGTCATTTTTCTCATTAGATCGTATCTGTATCCAGTACATTAAACTGAACACATTCCGAAGAGGAAAATGCCTTAATGTCAGCAAGTGCTGAGGCTGTATTGAAGTCCCTGGGGTACATGAATTGTGAAATCACAAGTTCTCTTTTGTTTCGGTCCTAAACTTTAAAGAAACTATTGCAGAAATGACTCCTGCAAGGTGCTAAGGACGAGGCCTCTGTTCAAAGTGAGAAAGTGTGAAACCTCTGACAACATCCTGGAGTCTGACCCTGGTCTCTTCCAGGACGTTAACCTACACATTTACAGCCTCACCCAGGGGAATGTAGGCACTGCCTTTGCCACCCTTAGCACAAGGAAAGTAGTGTTATACACACAATTGGAAGCATAGTTAGCTTTCTGTGTCATGACTTCTTTGGAAGGTCCATCTTGCTGAGGCATGTAATGATACCTAGTGAGGTGCACTGTAGACTTTTTCATCTCTTTATCTTCCTTTAAACACATCTGTCTGCAAATTCTTCAGTGCACGGTGGTTTTAAGGCACAAAACCTTGGCTTTATCAGTAGAAACTCTTTGCTCAGTCCATGCCATTCTGGCTGAAAATACTGAATTTATTTCACCTTCTCTTTAAAAAGCATTTAATCCTTCCAGGACTTTACTGCTCTCTTGCTTCTACTGCTTAGACCGCACTGTTCAGTGTGAAGGGCAGAAGAGCTGTGCAGAGATCAAACAGAAATCCCATTAGCTTGTAACAAGATTTGTGAGCAGAATATCAACTTCAGTCTGGAAATCTACTACTTTGTGCCTGGCAACCTTGCTCCATAACCTGCATGTAATCTCCTGATATGCTAATGCTGCTATAAGCCTGTTACTGAGGGAGGTTGATGCTGCAAGTGTGTTGGTTAACTCACTTGCATGAACCAACTTGCTGCAGGAGCCTCTCCCAGCTCCTGGTAAATAGTCCATCACGTGAGTGCTGCTCGTCAGGCTGGGTCTTTCCTTAAATACCACATCAAGAAATCATGCTTCAGTATTCATCTGTGGTTCTGTATGAGGCATTGATCTTTGACACATCTATTTTTCCTCTCATCTCTGATTTGAGTGTTCTTCATCTTACAAACATAGTTCTATAAAAGTTCTGAGACCTTCCAGGTGACGCTGTCCCATAGAACCATAGAATACCTCAGGCTGGAAGGGACCCCTGAGAATCATCATGTCTGACTCCAGGCTCCACACAGGGCTGCCTAAAAATTTAAACATGTGTCTTAAGAGCGTTTTCCAAACGCTTCTTGACCTCCAGCAGGATTGGTGCTGTGACCACTTTCCTGGGGAGCCTGTTCCAGTGTCTGACCCAGAACACCTTTCCCAGGCACATATAACAGTAAGTTTTCTTCCATAGCTAAGCACTAGCAGTGGTCATGATGATGTTGCAAGGTTTGTAAGAAGGCTTTTCTGCTCCTGCAGGGACTTGGGGAACAATGAGATCTCCTGGGCCATAGAAGATGCAAACGAAGCGTTTGTGGGACTCAGCAGGCTGGATAAACTGTATGTATTACAGAGCATCAGAGCGACAGTGCTTCAGAAGCAGACAAAAGAAGGGAATGCAAAATACAGAGTAATTGTGAATGGCATGAGGCAGCATAATAGTGCAGTCTCAGAAGCTATTGTGGCTGTGGCAGATTGGTATTAGGAGCTTCTTGTTCCCTCCCAAGAACTGTTCTGTTTTACTGGTTTAATTTTCTTCAGGCCCATCTCAAAGATAGAAAAATGGTATCCTTAAGAAAGTTAGTTGAGCCTTAAATGACTGAATGCTATTTTTTGAGCTTAAACTCTTCTAGAAAACCTTTGTTAAACATCACAGGGAGCCTCTTTGAGGTCTTATTTATGAGCTCACCTTGAGATTGACTGCTTTCTGGGCTTGGTACTTGTGTTGCAGAGTCTTGCAAGGAAATCAGATTAAATCAATTACGAAGAAAGCGTTCTCTGGTCTTGAAGGACTTGAGCATCTGTAAGTACTTTGCTCTGTAGAACTCCTGGTTGTTTATTGCTTTCAATCTTGTGTTCTCTCTCAAATTTCCAGTAATTTAAGTGAAGGTAACGTGAAGTCATTCCTATCCATTGTTGTTCTTTGCAGAGATTTAAGCAACAACGCAGTGATGTCCATCCAAGAAAATGCGTTTGCCCAGGCTCAACTAAAGGAGCTGTAAGTTCATGACAGTTCTTTACAGTTCTTACAGTTCTTACTTTTGTAAAGAACCCATCAGCAGCTTATCAGAACATACATTTTGTCATCTCCATTTTCAGGCTAGGGAAAGACCTTAAAATTCACAGCTAGACAGAAGATTTTAGATGCTGAGTAGATGCTTAAGCTGCTGTAGAGCCTGTTGTTGTCTTCAGACATGTGAAGTATGGTAACATGAAGTGACCTTCACACCCAAGACTAATCCCAGTGTAACACAGCTGTCTCTATGAGATAAAGTCTCTGAATATCATATAATCTGTTTTGAAACTGTTATCTGGTTAGCGTTGGCCATATGGACTGTTAGTCTGCAAGGTCTGCTAGTCTGAGGAAGGTGAGGGGAAGCACGTTTACATGTGAGCATAAAGGAATGTTGTAAATCTTACAATTTTAGAAGCATATATAGTGTGTGAGATGCACAACCTTTAATCACACTTGCATTTTGCCTTGTTTCTGCAGGATTTTGAACACTAGCAGCTTGCTCTGTGATTGCCAGCTGAAGTGGCTGCCACAGTGGCTCACTGACAGTCACTTACAGCAGGCTGTGAACGTCAGCTGTGCTCACCCTGAGTGGTTAGCAGGGCAAAGCCTGTTCAGTGTGGACCCCGATGACTTTGTCTGCGGTTTGTATTTTTAATCACTTTTGGCATCAAAACGTAGTAATACAGATCTGTGCAGGTATCTATTGCAACCAGACTGCAGCACTGCTGGAGGTGCTTGGTCTGTGTAATTCTATGAGACTGCTTTGTTTTTCATTTAGGTTACTGTTTAAAAGCTGTTTATTTCCATTTCTCTTGTGTGTGAATGCCTTTTGCTTTAGAAGAGGTATTTGGCTCTTGTTTGCTCATTTCCATACCAGCAAGGCTAGGATCGTTAATGCTCTGACATCTTTTCTGATGCTCAGAATCTGTAACATTTATCTGGTCTCTGTGCTGCCACAGTTTCAGACATAAGCCTGTTTATTTCTGTAACCAAACTGTGAAATGGAAAACTGAGAGGCTGCCCACGGTAATGTGTGAAGTCTGCAGCAGTGCTGAAAGTAGTCTGCTATTCTGTTATCCAAAGGAGTAGTCTAACAAGTGTTGCTTTTGCATACATAATTGCTTTTAATTGTTTTGGTGGTAAAGGATGCAATAATCACCATGTAGGCACAAACATCTGCTTCTCCATTCTGACATTACCAACGCTGTGACATTACCAACGGATGTCTGTGCTGTAATAAGAGGTGTCAAAATAACTGTTCAAATGAGACAGTGTAAACTTCTTGCAGTGCTTTGTGTTTGTATTAAAGGCTTTTCAGGATATTTAAACTACCTGGAAATAAATCTGCTCCTCGTGAACTAACCCAGCTCTTAGCTGAGCATGTAATCTAAATAGGGCGAGTTCCAAAAGGTTGTAGAAAGAAAAGGGCTCTGCTCAGGAGCGTGATTCTGCACGGATTGTTCTCAGTTCTTCTGCACTCCTACATGTGATTCTAATCCTCTTCCACAGCTTGATTTCCAAATAAAAACAGTTAAATACCTGCCTCTCAAGCAGGACGTCTGTTCCTGCAGCTTTCATTCTGCTTACTCAGTCTTTTGGGAGAGTTTTCTTGCAATATTAATTACATGTGCAAGAGGAAAGTAGCTAATCTTGCTGCTTTTATTTTCAGATAACTTCCCTAAACCACAGATACGAGTACATCCTGAGACCACGATCGCTCTGCGTGGCATGAATGTGACTCTGACCTGCACTGCTGTGAGCAGCAGTGATTCGCCCATGTCCACTGCCTGGCGTAAGGACAGCGAAGTGCTGTATGATGCAGAGGTTGAGAATTTTGCCAGGTATCAGCAGCAGAGTGGTGAGGTAGTTGAGTACACCACTGTCCTGCACCTTTTCAATGTGAATTTCACTGATGAAGGAAAATATCAGTGCATTGTCACCAATCACTTTGGCTCCAACTATTCCGACAAAGCCAAGCTGACTGTTAATGGTAAGTGATAATGGTGATGTAGGAGAAACATCTTATGTTAAAAGTGGAATGAGTCTGATTCTGACACTTCCTTTTTTATTTGTAAGATCTATTAGGATTCCTTAGTTCCCAATTAGAGCAGGTCCAAAGTAGCTGTGCCGTGATGCCTTGCAGGAATTAGATATATCAAATTCCTTTCAATAAAGCAGGAAAGAAGTAATGTTGTTAGTAGAAGGCTTTCTGTTCACTTTTGAAAAGGAGCAGGTATGAAAGCATGGGAGATCATAGCTCAATTAGTTGTTGATCTGACTGAGTGGGAATAGAAGTCTCTTAACTAAAAGCTCCCTCTGCTGTCCCTTCATTAACTGGGCACACTCCTTTAGCTAGAGGAGATTCAATAGGAAAAAAAAATAGCTTGTGGTATTCCCTCTGGCACTGAAAATAGTGAAACTTTAATGTCTCTCTTGATCCAGAGCTGCCTTCCTTCCTGAAAACCCCCATGGATCTTACAATCCGCACTGGTGCTATGGCCCGACTGGAGTGTGCTGCTGAGGGCCACCCCACTCCTCAGATCTCCTGGCAGAAAGATGGAGGCACAGATTTTCCTGCTGCACGAGAGAGGAGGATGCACGTCATGCCTGAGGATGATGTGTTCTTTATTGCAAACGTGAAAATAGAAGACATGGGCATCTATAGCTGTATGGCACAAAACGCTGCTGGTGGTTTGTCAGCAAATGCTACACTGACTGTATTGGGTAAGAGACATGCTCATTTCTGCTGGCATGGATCATTTAATTTAACTTGTATAGCTTAGTAGCTGGTTTAACTCCTGCAGAAAGAGGTTAAAATATGAAGAAAATAGTTTCTTCTACCTCTGGCTGTAGTTGGTATTCTATAATAAGGAAAAAGAAGGCTGGTTTTTGCCCCGATGGCTGCACCACAAACAGCCCTGTCCACCAAACCTGAAATTTAAACATGCTGCCTCTGGAACATCTCAAACTGCTCGTCAGGGGTTGGGGGTGTTTGGATGCTGAATCCTGTGCTTCATTGCTCTAGTTTGCATTCAGGTTGTAAGGCTAGATTTTTATATTGTGGAATACACAGTGGGGTTGCACTGTGAAGTTATCTTACAGTTGTTCTGTTTGTTTTCTCCACTGCCACAGAAACTCCTTCCTTTATTAGGCCCTTGGAAGACAGAACAGTAACCAGAGGTGAAACTGCTGTCCTGCAGTGCATAGCTGGTGGCAGCCCTGCCCCTCGCCTCAATTGGACTAAAGATGATGGACCTTTGGCAGTCACAGAGCGGCATTTTTTTGCTGCAGCCAATCAGCTCCTCATCATCGTGGATGCTGGGCTGGAGGATGCTGGAAAATACACGTGCATTATGTCCAACACGCTGGGCACTGAGCGTGGGCACATTTACCTAAATGTGCTGGCTTCCCCCAACTGCGATTCTTCCCAGAGTGGCATTGTCCATGAGGAGGATGGTTGGACAACAGTAGGAGTTGTGATTATTGTCGTGGTTTGCTGCGTTGTGGGGACTTCTCTGGTATGGGTTATAGTGATCTACCACATGAGGAGGAAGGGTGAGGATTACAGCATCACTAACACAGGTAGGATACCACAACGATGTGCTTCAGTCACGTTTTCAGTCCAAAACACAATTTCTGGTTGAATAGGATGAAAGGTTCTCAGATTTCCTTTTCAGTCCCTTAAGGGATTTGCTCAGATTCACCTTTCAGGTGAAGAGGCGAGTGTAGATTGATTGATTGATGAGATGTCAGCAGTGTATTTTATTTCTTACCCACTGAATTTGTTCTGCATTGAGGGTAAGCACAAAAAGTTTGGGAATGAATCCTTGAATTAAGTTACAGATGTCTTTAGGACCTGAAATAGTGTGTATGAATATCTGTTGGGGCCCCATTCATTTTGAACCAGCTGTGTGGGTTTTTCATCAACGAGTTAAAGATAACAGTATGTATGTGTTTTTGTTAACGTGGGGACTGAGCTCTTAACATTATCAGTGTCGATTCTGCCTTGCAGAGGAGATGAACCTACCTGCTGACATTCCCAGTTATTTATCCTCCCAAGGAACGCTGTCAGAGCCTCAGGAAGGATACAGTAACTCAGAGGCAGGAAGCCATCAGCAGCTCATGCCTCCAGCCAGTAGCTACGTGCACAAAGGCACAGATGGTAAGCAATGTCCTCACGTGTACTGCTTGCATTCAGCAGGATGCCACTGCACCCTCTAGTCCTCGTGGCTGGCAGCAGTGTTGCACAATGTAGGGCAGTGCTGCATGTTAACATCAAAGGTGACTTTCCTCAGAGAAGAATTGAGGTTGGTCATAAAGCATCCATTGAATGTTTTGAGTTTGAAGAAGTTTTTCTTCTAGTATTTGCATTCTGTGATCAAAGCTGCTGCACTCTTTGCAGGTAGTGCAATCTTTGGTCCGATAATAACTGGGTTCACATCTGCTCTGAGTGCTTTTGCATATAGATGTCGTGACTGCCATCCTTCACTACCCAGAGTAGTGCAGTTGCCTCCAAAGGTTTCTTGATTCAGGGTTTGTGATCTGCCCAGCAAGGCTGCATTGCCATTAGAGAGCTCAGTTCAATATCGAGTGGAGTTTTGTGCTGCTCCTTTGGTATCTCGAAAGTCAAGGATCATTCTAAGCCATGGAAGTTAATGCAAATGAAGCATTCTTGTTCTCTTTGAGAGCAATTTATTTCCTTCCCATTGCTCAGGTGGCACAGCACCATTGGTGATCTGCTCTGACTGTTACGACAACGCAAACATCTACTCCAGGACACGGGAGTACTGTCCCTATACCTATATCACAGAAGAGGACCCCCTGGATCAAACTCTCCCTAACCTCATGGTGCAAATGCCAAAGGAAACATACCCAGCACACACCCAGCATGAAACCAATGCTCTTGATAACGTTTTTGGAGACAGAGACATGTCTGTCTTCCTTACCAGTCACGACAGAATAAGTGAGAAGAAAATCTCTTCCCAACAGATGAATGGTGAGTGTGTCCTTTTCCCTCCCGATAGTTTGTATTTGCTGTTATTGCTGACCTTCCTTGTACTGCCTTTCACTGTTGGTTCACTGCTAATTCTACAAACTCCATAGAATGTGGAGTAGTTCATCTGCTAATGTACTACTTGTTAGCAGAGCTAGTCCCCAATTTGCATTTAGTACTCAAGAGTTGGAAAGGATGATGTTACGAAAGCCGTATTTCTTAGTGTACAAGCTCTCTTAGAGCTTGTGCTATATGATCCCTTCCACGTCTGTTAGCCCACATTCTCAGAACTCAGTCTGTTCGAGCTGGGCTGAGTTTCAAATAGCTCCAAAAGGATTATTTTTGTCACTATTCGTTTTGTGTGGACTTTTTTTCCAGCTGGCCTTTTTAAGAATTCACACCATAACTGTATGTTGTTTTAGGGTTGCTGTAAGAAATATTGCTGAAATGAGAGCGTGTCCTGCAAAGGGTGCTCTCAAAACCAGAGTAGCCTCAGAAGGAGGTTGTTGCCAAACAGCACAATTCAGAAAATCTAGAGTTTATTTATGATGAACCCAATCCTGTTCATCTTCTGTTGTTTCTCTTTCAGAACCCTTTCAGCTTCCCTTATGGGCACTAAACAAAGACCTGGCTCTCTCCCACTCCCACTTTCTGCATCAGCAGTCAGCTCGTGAGGCCCCGCGACCTCTTCGAACTGAGGGTATCATTGACAGCGAGCGGGAGCAAGCTGCTTCCCCCAGACCCTTCCACAGGTTACGTGAGCATAACTTTGATTTTAATAGGACACGGAACATTCGTGACTATAGTGAAACCACGTAGGGCACGAGAATGAAGTCTTGGAAGCAAATCCGTATCAGCTGACTCATATTTACTACCTCAGGACTAACCTCTAGGCCAAAGATGCTTTAGAACGTGTATCTGCAATTCCAGGCTGCCTGGGCTGAGGCAGACCCCATAGCAGGAGGTGGCACTACCCTTTTTGCTTGGATTCCTGTGTGCTGGAAGGTGGGACAGAACACACAGTGATTAATGATTAGCACTACAACATGGATTTCCTGACGTTGGGAACAGCCTTTGTGTTGGTGCATGCTTTGAAAACCTCTCAAGAATGCATAGCTATTTCACACCACATTGTCTGCTTGAAAACAAATGTTCAGGGCCTCCTCATGGAATTCCCCAGTAATTGTAAGCATAAAACTCTTGGCCAGCTTTTTGTTCCTCGGTCTGTTGGCAGACATTCGTTACCAGTCTCACTTTGGGGTTGTTTTTCCCCTGTGAAAAAACAAACTCTAGTTGTAAATAAAGTTGCATTTATAAATATTTTGTACACACTAAGCATAGAAATGCCTTGGCTGTATGTAAATATATTTTTTATTATGCCAAAGTATGTATTATACTGTTGGTCTGACAGCTGCATATCAAGCCATAATTTGTTCTGTGGGATGGAAAGCTCGTTTCTGAAGGGATAAAGACTTTGTTTTGGGCAGAAGTGAATTTACTGTTATAGGTACGTTGTAAAACTGTGATACTGATGAATTTCATTGTTACATACAACTATGTGCATTGAGCTTGGCTGACCTGCCTGCGAGCTGATCTGTTTTGTGAGCAGAATTCCAAGTCTGACTGCTTTATGTGGCAAGTCCTTAAGTTTCTATGTTAGGCAGCCTGTCTTTTCCAGTAGAGCATCAAGCCCAGCAGGCCCTGCACTAACAGTGCTAACCTGCTCCAGCCTCCAGTGTTATTCAGCTTCCCAGAAGCGTGTAAGTATTTGACGGGTGAGCTATTAAACAGTGCAGGGCAGAACCACTATTGAAAATCCAGCCCTTGCTGAGAGAAATGGGAAAGTGCAACAACTTCCCTGGTTACAGGGGGGTATGCCTGGCAAGATGAGGAGGGACATCACAAAGACTTGTTCTGAAATGTTGTTGTTCTGGGAAAGCAGATCTCTGTGTACAAGATGTTGTGGTCCCAGCAGTGATGGGCTTTTAGAACCCATTTTTGTTCAGAGCTTGTTGTGCTTTTCATTGCCTGAAGAGCTCAGGGCTTTCTCAGTCACTGCTCTGTGTTTTCCATGCTGTGGGCTGTGTATTGCAGTGAGAGCAGCTGCGTGGTGTATTTTTATACAGACAAAAACCTTTCTGGAGCAGCCCAAGCGAGGTTTGTTGGGATTCCCACTGCTCTGTTCATAGATGTTGTGTGTGACTCAGGTATCAGACATAAAACCACAGCTGAAACTTTGGATGCTGGTTAACTGACTGACACAGGTTGATGTTGGTGTGTATGAGGAGCACCCAGAGGTGTTCTTAATGCACAGCTCGGCACTATGACCAAGTTCAAGCAAGATGTGGTTAACTTTGTGCTGTCTGCAGCAGAACGAGCTGAAGCCTGAGCTCTGAAATACATTTAGGAGTTAAAGCTGCACTGATTTCTAGAAGAACTGACCTATAAAAGCTGCCGTTGTGAATTAGGACATCCTTTCAAGTGGAACCTCTGAAGTCCATAAGCTAAATGTAAATAGCTGAAGCTTGCAGGTAGGCAAACACCTCACAGTACTTAGCATTGTGGAAAACACTTCCTAGGAAAGCCTGCATATCAGGTGTCTCTTCCTAAGCCTTTCCTCTGTGATGTACAGACAGTGCAGTGGCCGTTCTGTTCTCAGTAAACACAGTTTCTCCAACCAATGCCAAAGTACTCATGGCAGGGAATGGGGGGGCAAGGTGATCAAAGCTGCTCTGCTTCCCTGCTGCAATGTCCTGCTATTTTTTTCTCACATAAGAATGTATATTTTGTATAGCATGTGTAATATATGTCTGTCTATTGTAATATACATTCAATAAAATGCTATATACACTGAGTATCTATCGTCGCTCTCATTAGTTTGCACATTAAATAATGCATTCTTATTGAACGAGATTTAATTTTCGTAGGGAAGAAAACAAAGTCAACTTCATAAGTCACTTTCAAATGGGATTCTGATCTTCTTGCTGTGAATGTTACACCAGTCCTTTGCTGTACTGATGGGAAGATCACCTGGCATTAAGCCTGGCTCATGCGTTAACTGGCACACAAGGCAAAATGGTCCAGCCCCTCCTCAGAGAGTTGCCCACCGGCTGCCATACTTCTACAAGCTGCTGTAAGTACTTCATTCATTCCTTCAAATACCTTCCCCTATTTCTGCCACTAATTCTGTGCTGGTTCATGTTCTGACCATCACCTTGGCAGTTCCTGCCCTCTTTTTGGTATGTTTTACCATTTTATCTTGGCAGCAGCTGCTCAATGCCTGCCAGCCCTGCTCCCCCAGGCAGAGCAGCATCACCTTTGTAGGACCTTCACTGCAGCAACCACAAAGCAGAGTTGGCTGTATGCAAATATGAGATAATACCATGTTCCTTTGCTTTTCCAGCAGGAGTTAAAGGGCTGCCCTTTCACTGCTTAGAGGCTCTGGGCTTTGCATGCATGCTGACCTGAGTTCCTCACTGCTCAGCTCTTACAGGGCACTGAGCACAGCTGCCTGCCCACTCAGCAGCTGTGAAGGGGTGCTGATGTTTATAAATTCACATCCCCCACAGATCAGCTCTTTGCACGCTCCTGTTTTCAACCCACTATCATTGCAGGAGGACCACACTGGTGCTGCGAGGCTGCAGGGAGCAATGGGACCCCGCCTGTCCTGGGATCAACAGGAAAAACCAGCTGTCACCTATCCGGGTGAGTTCAGCCCTCCCAGGTTCACTGTGCACATCCCAGCCCTGGCGCGGTGTCAGAGAACCAGCAGCTATTGAAGATAAGATCATGAATAGTTAATGCTCTCAGTTACCCAAGCATATTTAAAAATTAACACTGCAGCCTGGCTGAGATGAGATGGGGAAAAAAAAAAAACCAAAACACAACAAAATCTGGGTCATCAAAGAGAGGGGAAAAACGAAAAACAATCACATCTACCCTTGGGCTTTGCTAGTGACTGAGTTTTCGTGGAAGATCCCATCCCTTCCTTGCTCTCCCTCTGCACTTTGCAGTGCAGCAGCTCCCATCCTGGCCCTGCGGTGCTCCCAGCACAGCTCTGCCTTCCTGCAGTCAGGAGGTCAATGTGGGTGTTAAGGAAAGCTTCTGCACCGGGGGTGGGCACAGCACAGGGCAGTTCCCTGCTTCCCATCCTGCAGCTGGACCTGCTGTGTTGGATGGAGCAGTGGCTGGGTTTGCACTGGCAAACCCAAAGCACGGCTTATCAATTATCCCTGTTATCCCTGCAGCTGGGAGCAGCTCTGTTCCAGGTTCCTCTCTGCAGGGATATGGAGCGTGATGAAGGACCAGCACTTATGTCGTTTTCTCCCCACAAGGGGTGATTGATCTGCACTGCCAAGGGTTTGTGCTGATTGATCCATAAGTGTTTATTGGCAGGCTGGGGCTCGTACCTGAGCTCTGGGTTCTGCCATGTCCCAGATGGGGCAGAGCAGGGCTGTGTGTATGTGTGGGGGGGTCAGTGCAGCCCCCAGGCTGCCACTTGCAGCTCTCACCTCCAGCTCATCCCTTGGTGTGGAGGCAGCTCTCCCTTAAATGAGATCCTCCTGAGCATAACTCGTGGTGTAATGCAGGGGAGAACTGCTCCGCTCAGCGCTTTAGAGGTTCCATTTCACATCACCTTTCATGTCTCATCTGAAAACTTCAATGTGCAATTCATCCCAGCGTTCAGAAACACCCCCCCCCACCTCCACGCTCAGATTTGCTGCTGTTTTGGCCCTGCCCAGCACTGAGTGCCAGCAAGGGCTGCTGTGATTTGTGGGTCGCCGAAGGGGATCTTAGGATGCAGAAATAAATGTGCCCAGCTCGATTAATGGCCAGGAGCCCGCAGAGCTCTGGCAGCACTCAGGAAGGGCTGGCATTGCAGGATGGATCCCTCGAAGAAATTTTAATTAACTTAAAACAAATGCGCAGGAAAGGGCCAGCCATTAACTGCTATTGCTTCCTGAGTCTCATCTCTGCTAATTAAGCAGCGTGTCAGTGCAAACGACCTACAGATAGCAGAGCACCGAATTTGCATTTAAATTAAAAACCATATTTCTTAAAAAATATATATATACAGGTTTCATTACTGCCCTGATTGTTTGTCTTTCCTGCATCCCCATCCTCACCCCCTTCTCCCCTCATCCCAACCCCATGGCTGGGTGCTGCATAGGGGCACCTGGCTGCCCTCTGCCGTGCTGTGCTGCCCAGCCTGACAGCTCTGATTTCTTTCTCCTGCTTAGAGAACATGAGGTTTTTGACAGCTGCCTTTGCCGTTATTCTTCCTTTAATGCTGTTGTTGTTTTGCGTTACTGTCAAATCACATCTTATTAAAGTTCTTCCCATCCTGTCAGCAGCAGCTGAGGAGCACGGATGCCTGCGTGCTCTCCCTGCTCTGTAGGGGGAAATTGCTTTCCGTTATTGATAGAGCAGTGCTGGAGGATGTGACCCAGCCATGCTGGGGGCTGCAGGCTCTGCCAGACCCCCACAGCTCTGGATCACAGAGCACCAGGCTATGGGAAGCAGGAGCTGCCAGGACAGGGTATGCAGGGTGAGGGCAGCGTCCCCTGGGTGCCGGTGTCCTGTTTCCAGTGCAGATTCTGATCAGCTGTTGGGCTCTGGTTACTCTCTGCTCTTTGGGAACCATTGCACCTTTGCAAAGCAGCTGACACTTCCCACGGCTTGATAAAAATTCCGTAGCATCACAGCAGCTCCTCGGGCTTTGTTCAGCTCCTGCCAGCAGAGCACAGGGCATGGCTGGGAGCCCACAGGGCATGGCTGGGAGCCCGCAGCGCTGGGGGCACCTACTTGGTTTTGTGGCACAGGAGTGTGGGCATTTCCATTGGGCTCATTCTGTGGCTGCCCAATAGAGCTGGATTGCAGGGTCTGGGTCTGTGCCAGCCCTGGGTGCTGCAGGAGTCTCTCCTCTCGCTGTTTGCATCCCAGATCAGAGGGGACCATGTGCTGGTGGCACAGTGTGGTGATGGATGGGGATGGGATCTGCACACTCAGCAGCAGCCCAGCAAAGCGAGTTGGTTGGAAGTCACTGCAGCAAGCACAGTGTTTTTGCTGATAAATCTTGTTTGTAAATCAGCTGCATGCCGGACTGGTAAATAATGCATCTCATAGATGAAAACACTGTTCAAATGAGGACTGGAAGAAGCAGCCCGTGCTGCAGGCACAGCCGGTCCTGTGCAGCAGGGAGGGCAGGCACAGCGGTACCTGGGAGCAGATTGCCTTCTGCATTGCTTTCCTAATTGCCTTCTTAAGCTTTTGATTCCCACAGCGTGTTCCATGAGCTTCTCCCCAGAGCACAAATCAGGGAGAGGCTTTGGTGGGAACATGAAGGTATGAACTCAGAGCAGCAGGGGAAGCTGGAGGCTGCTCAGTTTGGGAGCCAGCTCAGCCCCTTCCCAGCAGCACACAGCCACATTGGAGCCCTTGCACAAAGCATGTGTGCAGAAGGGGCTGCTCATGGCATGGCACAGCCCTGCCCTGCTTGGGAATGGGGCCCTTTGCTGGCAGCAGCTGGGCAGCCCTGGTGGTGGGCTGGGTGCTGTGCTTTGGGGAGCTTCATCATCCCCACGAACCTGGCAGTGCAGGTTCTGTCCCTTCTGTGCAGGCTGGGGGAGGAGTTTGTCAATGATTTATTTTGCGCTGTTATTGGAAGTGATTGCTGGTCAGCAAAGAGCCGCAAGGCAGAATGGAGCAGCCTGCAGATGGCTGGGAGAAAATGGGTTCGATTCCTTGAATGCTGCTAAATGGGTGGGGATATTTAAGGGCTAATTACAAATCTGGATGGTTTCCAGGAGCAAACAGCATGGGACAGTCAGACTCATGAGCTGCTGCTACAAACCATGCTGGGCTCCGAGTACATCCTGATGCCAGGCAGGCAATGCCCTGCTCACATTCCCCCACCTGCATCTGGATCCTCCAGTTCAGCCTCCACATCCACGAGCTTCCAGCTGGGAAGGAGAGATGTGGTGTCCATACTGATACTTGCTTTTGTTCTCGACTGCAGGGTGCTGGGACAGCAGCACCAGCATCGCAGCACTGCAGGGTGGGCTGAGCTCCCTGCAGGGCTGCACTCCCTGAGCTGCTGTTGGGTGTTTTCCTTCCAGATGCTTTGCAGAGCAGTGCCATGATGGGAAGGGGCAGCCTGCAGCCCAGCCACATCTACCCATCACCTGAGGGCCCTCCCTGCTTTGGTTCGAGCTCCAAAACTGATATTCCACAAAGGTAATTTTCTGCTTCTCCAGCTCAATTCTATTCATCTTTCAGAGGGTAATTAGCATCACTTCAGCGTTCTTTTATGCCCAACTAATTGCACCTTGCTTCAGGAGTGAAAGTTAATGCCTCTCCATTTCAGTTAGTGCGGCAATATCTGATTAGGGGTGAGGCCAGGCAGAGAAATGAACCAGGAGCAGCGCTGTCTGCCTGCTGGTCTGAGGCATCCTGCCTGCATGGGGGGAGAGATTTCCCATCTCAGATCTAAGATGCTCCTTATCAGCGATGCCCCAAGCAAAGCAGGCAACACAGAGCATTCAGTGCTCCATACAGGGCACTGCCACAGGAGAAGGGAAGGGCTGAACATCACTGAGCACCATGGAACCCCCCCATACCCAGCAGCCACTGCCTGGCACTTGGGGCTGCTGTATGGGTGGCAGCAGCTCTGGTAGCACCAAGGACTGCAAAGTTAATACTTGGTCCGTAAATCTTGTCTGCTTTAAAGTAGGTTATATTTTCAAAGCGCTTCGGTTCTCAGGAGTTTCATATTGTGATGTCAGTTTTAAGACAAGTAATTGGATGCGGAGATGGTTGTTAGTGGAACCTGAGATTAAAGGCAGGATTTGCAGAGCTGTGCTGCGGGCTGACGGCACTTTGTTCCCTGCAGATGCAGCTCTGGGGCATTCACAGCCAGCACTGCTGTGCAGAGCTGCCCCACTGCTGCTGTGCAGTGCTGTGTGCAGCCAAAGCAGAGGGCATCACTGCAGCAGAAAAGCAATTGAAACTCCCTGGCACCCCAGGCCCCACTTTGTGACCACACAGAGCCTGAAACCCTGCAGCCTTCTAAAGCCCTTTGCAGGGTTTACTGGCAAAGAGCAGCATTTTGGATGGGAGTTTGATGTCTGCAGCCCGACCTTGCTGTGACGGCAGCAGGTGAGCAGGCAGCTTTGCCTGGTGGAGACTGAGAGTTTATTGGCGTAGCTGTATTCATTTGCTCATGACCTGGAGAATTAGTGAGGATCTGCTATCCTGTGGTGCACTGATGGCTCCTGCCAGCCATGGGCTCCCAGGGGAAGGAGTGGTATTTACCAACCTTTGCTTGGCACATTTTATGTAACAGCACATTCCTCCAAACGTCCTCGCTGTGACCGCCTGCTCCTCTCTTCTGTTCATCCCGCAGTGTTTTACTTTCTACATTTCAAGGACCCGAGGAAGCAAAACGAGGCACTGAAGCCTCGTTCTTCCCGTGAAATAATTCACGAATGGAAGAGATGGTAGAGAAACTGCTGGCACAGAGCAGCCCCTGCCTCTGTCTGCAGGCTCCTGTGAGCTGAGGGGGAGCTGCAAACGAGCACGAGGCAGTTTTATGCCTCTATTTGCTACTAGTGCTACTATGATCCATGAGCTGCGCCAGACGGATCTTTCCAAAGCTGCAATAATAAATCATAAATATTGATGGTGCTTAATCACGAGGCAGCAGCAGCACAGAAGCACCCGACCCACTTACAGCACCCGGGGTGTCAGCTCTCATGGGCTGCAGGGGCTCAGCCATGAGCACCCATCCCTGTGCTCCCCACTTTGGTGGGGCCAGGTGGAGCAGCAGCCACACAGAGCTGACAAGTCTGAAATGGGAATGGAGTGGCAGTGATCTGACAGTGAGGAGGATGCTTTGACTGAGAGCTGTTTCCTACTGGAGTAGGAAAATGTTTCCTACCCACGGTGTGCTGGGAATGGGGCTGCCCAGCCAGAAACTGAGCTGAGTGAGGAGCAGGAACGTGAGTGCCTGTTGACTTGAGGAAATGGCTTGAAGTTGAGGAAGGGAAGATTGAGGTTGGATGTCAGGGGGAAGTTCTTTACTCTGAGAGTGGTGAGGTGCTGGAACAGCTGCCCAGAGAGGCTGTGGATGCCCCGTCCATCCCTGGAGGTGTTTGAGGCCAGGTTGGATGGGACCCTGGGCAGCCTGGGCTGGTATTCAATGTGGAGGTTGGTGGCCCTACGTGTGGCAGAGGGGCTGGAGCTCCATTATCCTTGAGGATCCAATCCAAGCCATTCTGTGACGCTGTGATTCAGCCAGAGATGGAAGCAAACTGAGCCATTTGTTATGAACTGAAGAAGGTCAGAGCCCTTTCTGTGCTTCTGGAAGGGAAGCAGAGCTTTGGCAGAAGGTTGGGAGCCGATGCTGCGGTGCCGTCACGGCTCATTGCAGAGCTCTGCTCACAGCCACTGCTCCTCGTGTTTGCTACCACATACCACCTACAGCTCCCTACAAAGCCGTGCATGTTAGTTAACCTCATTAAATCCTAAAGGATTAGTCAGCTGTTCCTCAGCCACGGAATTGTTAGGAAACATCTAAAGCTCAAAGTTATGTGGCTTGGAAAGTGATTTTCTAATGCGCAGACTTCAAAGGGGTTTTGAAATCCTGCAGTGTAAGGAGACAGAGCAACCTTAATCCACCGGAGTGCTGCTTAATGGCCTGCTTAATTTCTGTCCTGATCGGCCTCTGATCAGTGCTGAGCATCAGCTCTGTGCCCTGCAAAGCCACAGAGCTGCTGTTGTGTCCCATTAGTTCCCAAGGAACCCTTTGCTGTTCCAGTGATGGCAAAGCCTGGGAGCACCTTAATCCACAACCAAACTGCCTGCCCTGCAGTGTGACCGGAGGGCCCTGGGGAGCACAGCACAGCACTGCTATACCCAGCTGTGCTGATGCAATGGCAGCGGTTTGTTCTGTGATAGCAGCAGGATGCAGCACAGCTCCATATACCTGCAGGGCTACCAGGGCCCAGTGCTGGAAGGCAGTGATGTGCAGGAATGGGCATCCACTCCCAGCAACCTGGATTTCCTTATGCATTCTGCAGGGAGGTTTGCAGCTCCCTGTGAGCTGCTGCCCCAGCTGCTCCAATTGGGGTGAAGACAGTGACTGGTGGGAGCTGGGGATTACGTGTGTCAGGGGCTGGGATGGGTTTTGGGGCCATGTCAGCTCTCCCAAATCCCTGTGAGCGGGGGCTGTAAAACTCGCTTCAGCATTTTCCGATCCCATTAGAGATGTAAAACCACCGACAGATCTGAACTGCTTACAGCTGCTCACCCGGCTCCTGGCAGAGCACTGACACCAGGGGAAGGTTCAGGCAGGGGGATTTAGTGAGTGCTGCTCAGAGATGGGCAGAAATGGAGGGCAAGGGCAGAACTGGTGATGCCAAGAGCTTGTGAAGTTCAGTTTGTTTCAGATATGGCGATATTTATGAGTGTGGAATCAAAGCCCTCCCTGTATGTAAGTGGGTGCACCAGCTTGGAGCCCAGCTGGATTCCCAATGGCTGAACTGCCTGGCTTGCATATGGTCCCAGCTCATCAGTGTGACAAAGGGGGGACACCACTCACCTCTAGCTATCAGCTGTGACACGTGCTGGTCCCAGGCTGTGCTGTGGCTGCACCCACAGTTCCCACCTGGTCCCACAGCCCTCATTTCCCCCCATCACCTCAGCACATCCACAGGCTTATCCCTCCCCGATGGTTCCGCACAGCGCTAAGCTCAAGATCCAGACTTAAACGCTCCATTACTACTTTTAGGCTCTAAATCCAACGCGTCGACTTCAAACCCACGCTCAGCTGTGATTCTGTGTGACTGCACGACTCCCTCGGTTCACTTTCTGGGTCTTTATCTCCTCTTTGCATTCATAGGCAGCAGCGGCGCTTGATCGCATCGCAGACGTTCAGTGCGCGTCCCAGAGCGAGCAGCAGGGGGGGATTTGCTTCGGCCGCCTCCTGATTCACACTGACAAGTCCTCTTAGTTCATCTTTTTAGCTCCTCTATACACAAAGCTCCAGCAGCAACCAGCTGCACTTATGGCACATGCAGAGTGATCCCTGTGGTTGCCTTCTTTATTTCAGAGCGGCTGAACGGTGCTTGGGGGCACGTTGCTGTGTGCTCATCATGCTTCAGTGTTGTAATTACTGCTGGGGGCTGCAGCCTTATGTCCAGCAGTGCTGTGTTTGCAGCTGGGAAATGGAGGCACGGATGCAGTTGTTGGTGCTGTGGTGATGCTCCAGCTGCAGGTGAGGGGTGCATGCAGGGCTCAGCCAGGCACAGCTCTGCATTCAGACCTGGCTTTGCACTGACGTGGTTCTGCTGCTGTTTGATCGCTTTTGAGCTCTGCCAGCCCTGTCTGATCTGGGTCTTGAGCTTAGCGCTGTGCGGAACCATCGGGGAGGGATAAGCCTGTGGATGTGTTGAGGTGATGGGGGGAAATGAGGGCTGTGGGACCAGGTGGGAACTGTGGGTGCAGCCACAGCACAGCCTGGGACCAGCACATGTCACAGCTGATAGCCAGAGCTGAGTGGTGTCCCCCCTTTGCCACACTGATGAGCTGGGACCATATAGACCAGGCAGTTCAGGCATTGGGAATCCAGCTGGTGCACCCACTTACATACAGGGAGGGCTTTGATTCCACACTCATACATATCGCCTTACCTGAAACAAACTGAACTCCACAAGCTCTTGGCATCACCAGTTCCGCCCTTGCCCTCCATGTCTGCCCATCTCTGAGCAGCACTCACTAAATCCCCCGCCTGAACCTTCCCCTGGTGTCAGTGCTGTGCCAGGAGCCGGGTGAGCAGCTGTAAGCAGCAGTTCAGCTGTGTCGGTGGTTTTACATCTCTAATGGGATCGGAAAGAACCGAACCGAGTTTTACAGCCCCAGTTTTCCAACCCATCCCAGTCCCGGTTCGACCCGGTACCGATTCCCGCGCGCTCCCACCCCGCGGCGCGCGCGCGCGCCGTGACGTCACAAGCCCCGCCCCTTGGCTTTGTGGGCGTGGCGCGGCAGTCGGGCGGCAGCGGCCGGTGCGGGAGGCGGCGCGGGGTTGAGCCCCATGGTGCGGTATGTCCAAAACGCTGCGGAAGAAACGGCACTGGCTGAGCAAGGTGCAGGAGTGCGTGGTGTCCTGGGGCGGCACGGCCGGGCCCGACCCCGAGCTGCTGCACGGCGGAGCCGAGAGAGGCGAGTTCCCGTACCTGGCGGGCCGCCTGACCGCGGGAACAGAGGGCGCGCCGGGCCCCGTGTTGCTGTCGGGTAAAGCGCCCGCACCGGGAGACGTGCTGCTGGAGGTGAACGGAACCCCGGTGAGCGGGCTGACACACCGGGACACGCTGGCCGTTATCCGGCACTTCAGGGAGCCCGTGAGAATCAAGACCGTGCGGCCAGGTGAGCCCGCAGGCCGCGCCCGGTGCAGGCCCCGCAACGCGGCCTTAAAGCGGGACACGGAGCGAGACCGGAGCTGGACCGAGTGGGGCGGGGAACGGGAAGGATAAGGATAAGGATAAGGGCGGATCCGGAGCTGGGCCCGGCGGGAGGGACGGGCAACCTTTGCGGTGTCCGGCAGCTCGGTCCGTTCCGTCCGTCTCCCCGCTCGGTTGGGTGAGTTCTGAGCTGCTTTGCCGTCTTGCTGTAGCTAATGTGCACCTGAAGGCAGTTTCCTCCTTTGACCGCTAATTAAATTGAGTTATCTGCTGTGCCCCGATGGGTATCGCCTTAATGCAGCACAGCATTGACCCGGGTCAGCAGGGTGCGCCGGGAGAGCTCAGAACAGATAGAATAGAAAGGGGTAAATAAACTGAGGAATAAATTAATTCACATGAGGCAGTAAGAAATCTAAGAAACTTAATGGGAGGTGGGTCTATAATGAGTCAAATGGAATTGTTTGCTCTGGAGGGCAATGGGATGTTCCTGTGCTGGGGTTTCCATAGCAGAGATGTCCCAAACTTCACGTTACAGCTGCTGGGATAGATATTAGGATGAGTGTATGTGATATGGAGCAGGAAGGTGCTGCAGGACAGTGAGGGTCCCACAGTGCCCCATATAGTGCGATGGGATGGGGCTGGTGCTGTGGGTACAACTGGCATCGTATCCGTGCTGGAGATGGAGCAGCTTTTCCACGCTAGAACATATTGTGAGCTTATTTCCCACATCAGATGGTTTTGGCAGCGAGCTTCTGTGTCAGACTGGCTGTCCTTAAACGCAGCACCTCGCAGCAGGCTGTTGCTGTTTCTATTGACACCATAGTGCAATGCAGGGCTCCTCTGCTCCCATCCCTGTGCTCCCAGCAGTGCAGGGGCTGAGTGCAGGTTTGGCTGCCTGCTGCTCTGAGCATCCTTCATTATAAAAGGCAGCAGCAGCTTTGAGATCTGTCTGTGATCCTTCTAACAAATCTCATGGAAAATGGAAATTTCAAGACAGTGTTTAGTGCTGTTTGATAAGGCACTCGAAGGATCTGAGTGCTGAATTGAACGCCATCTGTTAAGCGCGGATCGCAAACCATGGACCACTTTGTTGCTGGAGAAATGGTTCCTTCCCTCTCTGGTTGTGTTCTCTGCCCCATAGAGTGAGGCCGTGGGTTGGTGCTGTGCCCAAAGCACCGTGATGGCTGTCAGCAGCCGTAGGTGTGTGCAATTTGTAACCTCCCGTTCGTGTCTATACGAACATGTTATTCTTGGCATGGAGCATCCTGCCGTTCCTTTTCGCTCAGTCTTTTGTTTAAACCTCTCTGCCATCAGTGCTGTGATTTCACCAGCTCTAATTATTCCATTCTTAGCGTGTTAGCTTCGAATGATAACGAGGCCTCGTGTGGCCAGTTAAGCAACCGCTGTGCTGCTGAACGCTCTGAATTGGTTCCCTTCAGGATGCTGCTCTGTGCTGGGCACCGTGCTGACATCAACCCCAAACAGGGTTTGTAGGATGAGATAAGCTGGTGCTTGTGCTCCAGGTGCTCTGGAAGCAAAGCCTCTCTGCTCAGACAGCCGTGATTGAGACACCTGCATGTGTGTGTTGCTTGTGGGCTCTTACAGCCCAGGTTTCCCTGCTAGCCTGGTTTAACGTGCTTAAATTCCTTGCAGTGTCTGTTGGTGCTGCTGTGTGATGGCAGGAGGTGCTGTGCTCAGTGTGAACCAACATGAATCTTCATTAGAAGCCGTGGCTGCAGCCATGCAATGCTCCCAGCTGGCCGTAACCAGGGGCTCCTTGGATGCAGAACACGGCTGGGTTTTGTTGTCTCAGAAGATTCCATTTAATGCTTTTTTGAAGTTTTTTTTTGGGTCTATTTATTTTGTTTTCCGTAGCTTCTGTTTGAAGTTATTTTTCAGCTGGTGGTTCTGAAAGTCTGAAGCGTATAATGAGCTGCATGCGTGGAGGCTGAGAGCTGCTAGAAGCCCTCACCTTTCGGTTGTTGCTCTGATGTATAAGGCCTTTGAATGCATTCTTCTGGCTATTCAGGATACCTCCTGTTCAGAGCCATCTCCTCACCTGTTAGGTAAACTGTATTGTTCCCCGAGCCAGAACAGTTTTCTTCTTTAAAGCAGTGTTATTCAATGTGGGTGAAGAAAAGCACGAGCTCTTCTGCTGTATGTGAGAGTCAGTTCCTTACTTCATCCCGGAGGCCACGGTGAGAAGGTTTGCAGAGCTGCACTGAGTTGCTGTGAAGCCAGAACCCCCTTCAGTTCCCTTCTGTGTCACTGCTGGGTTGTGGACCTGCAATGTTGCTCTGCACCCCCCAGTGCAGCTTTGGCTGTCAGTCCTATGCTGCTTTTCCCTGCTGAAGTTTGTATAGCTTGATATTCATCACATGAAAGCAGTGTGTAGTACGTAAGGAAGGAGTTAATCCCTTTGGGTTCAGGATTGCCGTATCTCTTCATTTATCTGCATGAGAACTGTAAAACTGGAATTCCAGCTCTGCCAGACCGTGGTGCGTTTCCGTGTGGGTTCTGACTGCGTTCTACTTCAGTGCTGTTTCATTACTGACTTGGGTAATAAATACAATCAGACTAACAGCTGGGGTCTGATGAATATGGATCGTGGGTACTGTAGAAATACCAGAAGTGGGAATCTGGGAGAGCTGTCTAGAAAGGCATTATTTTCATCTGCATGCTAATGAAGCGTTCTTTCAAGAGGCGTTGAAGGCGATCAGTGAGGTTAGCGTGGTTGTGTGGGAATTTCTGATCACTCAACCTGCTGTATTTGGAAACAGGCAGTGCTTTGTTATCAAGCCAAACTAGTGTTGTCCTGATAGGGGAATAGGAACCCACATCTGCCCAGTGCTTTGTGCTTGGATCCAGCCGTGGTGGAAAACCTTTATTCCATGAAACAGGTGGAATTACAGCACAGAGGAGCAGGGATGTGCCCGTGTTGTACAGGAGAGCAGCAATGGGAGCGTGTTGCTCCTCCTCTCATTGCAGGTAAGAGGTGATGGGAGCAGCAGTAGGAAGTGAGCGGTCACCAAAGAGGAGCTGAGCCTGAACCCGGTGATGTTTGCAGAGTGTGACTGCATGTACTGCAGGAGCATTGCACGGGGGAAGGCACAGCCATTCCTTTGGGTCCTTTGATTCCTTTGGATCCACTTTGAAGGACTTCCTGGAGCCCCAGTGCTGGGCTGGGGGATGCCCTGCATGGAAGTGATGGTTCAATCCCATACATGCTATTGCACCTGGGAGATGTGAGGCTGGGTGATGTTTACTCCATCCTGCATTCTTGGCTCTGCAGGCCGTGCTGGGTTTACATAAAAACACTTTTAGAAGTTCCCAATCTATGGTGCATCGCAGACTAAACACTGAAGGCACTTAAAAGAAGGAGCCCACTCCCCTCCTGACAGCCCAGCCTCCAACCCCACACCCTGTAGGTCTGGCCATTAGGCATCTCACTTTGTAGTGTAAATGCAAGGGAAGAGCTGAGTCCTGGAAATCCAAAGGAATGGTTGGTATGTTTCAGTGCTGTTTACCTTCTGGTGAGCAGATGGGGTTTGAGGTGCACAGCATCTGCCCCTCTCAGGGTGATGAACAACACTGAAGGCTGTTTTGCATTTTGAAATGCAAAGTCAGGAGCTGTGTGCAGTCATCTGCTGGAAATGGCTCTGAAAAACAACCATGGATGCTCCGAAGTGCAGCCTGCGTGTAGTGAAGGAATAAGGAGGTTTATCATAGAGCTCCTGCTCAAATACCCCCCGATGCCTTTTCAGAGGATCTTTGATAACTCACGTAGGGGGTGTTTCATTTCCCTTGGACCGGGGTTGTTTTGCAGTTAAATTCTGAGAGCAATTTGGTGCTCATTATGCTTTGAGATTCAAATTGTGTCCCTTCTGTTAGGACAGCTTTGGTATGCAGGAGAGGAGGGAGCTGTGATTAGAGCCCTGGCACGTTCTTTGCATCACGTTCAGCATTTGGGAGCTTGGTCAGTTATTGCATGTTCTATGGGCTGTAAGGAGGGCTGTGGTGGTGGTGGGTGAGAGACCACCCTGCAGAGAGACCTGGGGCTGTGGTCATGGCAGGGTGAGAGGTGTTCAGCTGTTCTCAATGGGCTGAACCAGGAGTGGGATGTGCAGGTGGGCCTTGATTGTGGGCTGCTAATAATGTGCCATTGGGACACACTGTGGGTCTCCTGCAGCAGCTGTGAGCCAAGCACTGATCCCATAGGAAACAACAGGGACACTCAGATTGGCTTGAAGTGCTGGAGGTCCTGGAGCACTGCAGTGTGCTCTGAACACAAGAGAAGAAGCACACAGGAGGTGAGTGGTGTCCAGATCAGGGCTGCAGTGAGCGCCAAGCAGGAAAATCCCTCTTAAAACACACCATAACAAAAAGAAGTGCCTGCTTCAGCCTGGGTTTTTCCTTTTTCCTGCAGGACTGAGGGGAATATCACAACACAAACACGATTGAAGTGGGAATGAGGGTTGTTCCGTCCCATTGGCACATGCCTGCTGTTTGTGCAGCTGTGTGTGTGTCACTTAGTTCTTCTTTTCCTGGCGTTATTAGAGAACAAAACACACAACTGCTGAGCAATGAGTTGAACCTGGTGTAACTCAGTGTGCTGATGAGCTATTTTCCTATTTGTATGAAAAAAGCTAAAGACAGGGTTGGGTTTTTGAATCACTGTGACTGCAATGAAAGTACCCGGGTAGTTAAACCTTCTCCTGCCTTTAAGATTTCATTGCCCACAGAAGCAACTTTGCTTTGGTTACAACCCTTGTTGGTGGTGACCTTCGTCCGAGCAAAGGTTTGCTAAAGGCAGAGCTTGCTGGTACCGCTCATTAAATCCAAGAGGATTAACGTACAGTTTATTTCCTCTAAACCCACCGAACTATCAGGAAATAACTAAGCCCTGAAGTTTTAGGTTTGCGGAGATGATTTCCTCTTAATGCATGTACTTGGGAGGAACGTCAAAATCCCGTTACGTAAGAGGGAGGCAGAGTCCCCTATTAATCCCAGGGAATGATGTTTAATGGCTTGTTTCATCCGTTATTGGTCTAAAGAATTCCTCCGAAACCAGCTGACCCAAAGTGCCAGGGAAGTATTTTTACCTCTGTTGCTGAAACTATTACAGCTCGGTAATTTCACTAATCTCCTTTGCAGCGAGATTAGATTGCAAATGCTTTGATGCAGGGAGGGCTGTGTTTGTGAAAACAGCTCGGTAGCCGCGGGCAGCGCCGAGTGGAAGTGCCAGTAAGTGGAAAGGAGCAATGCTTTGAACCATCCATCGCATGGATTGTGCTTCAGATTGACTGTGGTTTGCCATAGCTGCAGCCCTGCCCAGCTGTGTGCTCCTCACCCATCAGGAGGGTCTGTGTTATGGAACAACTCTGCTGCCCTACTTCTGTGGTGTAAAAATACCTAATCCTGAGGATTTTATTTCCCTCTCTCTAGGGCAGCGGAGAGTAATTACTTTTCTCTAGTGAAGGTGGAGATGCTGGAAAAGTTTAATTAATGCCCGTTAGATGCCAGTGATACTGAAATGAATTCATCAGGGCAGGGCACTTAACGCTCATCGAGGCAGTGAGCAGTTGCAGTGGACTCTATGTTTGACATGAAGTGGAATTAAGGAATAACCCCCCCAGATTTCACCTTTCTAATGTCAATGGAAGTAACTGTGAGAGCCCGGGAGGGCTGGAATCTACCTGTGGTCATAAATGTGAGCCCTGCCATGCAGCAGATCTGGTTTTAACACAGTCTAAGAGGGGAAAACAAGGCAATACAGCCACGTGTGTGGGGAGGAGGAAGATGCTGCTGTTTTGCTGCTGTTCCTGATAAGGAATCACAGTGTTGTGTGTGATATTGCTCCATTCAGTCATCAAGCTCTGCTGCGTGATGCAGAGCGTTGTGTAGTACAAGGCTTTGTACCTGAGGAACTTCCATCTCTGCTTTTTCCCTAATGCAGCGAAGGAAAAAGGTCTGACATCAATTCCTGCTTTGTTGACTCACCCTCGGGGGCATCCAGTTGTTGTTCTGCTGTTGTAATTTGTTGCCTCTTGGCAGATACATTTTTTTGTTGTTGTTTTTTCTTAATTGAACTTCGTTGTTAAGAGCTCCATTGCTCTGGTTCAGGTGGTTGCAGAGATGTTGGATGTTAAGGGAACTGCAAAGGGGGGCTGTGCCTGCTCAAGTGTGGTGCTGTCTGCTGCTCTGTATTTCACTGCACTGCAGTGTGGTTGGGTTGAAGGGACCCTGGAGCCCCCATCCCCTGCCCTATGGGCTGGTTGTACCTCTGCTCCTTTATTTGCCTTCTAAAAGTGCTGGAAGTAAATGTGAAGGTACCGAGGGTGGCTGTGAATAAAGCAGCACTTCAGTAAAGATCTATTGTGCGTATCCAGATACCTGCTCTCTCAAATGCCCTGGCAGTAGTAAAGCATTTCAAAGGGATGGCTGCAGAATGAGTGCGGTCAGGGGAGAATGACAGGAAAGGGAACAATGCAATAAATAGAGGGGGAAAAGGCTGTGCTGTCAGCTCTGGTTTCCCTATTGGGGTGTGTGTATGAAGCTGCCTTCTGATTGATTGTGAATTGAGAACAGCAATTGGATTTGGCTTTGCCTTTAAAGCTGTCTTGTTATTTGAAGTGCTTTCTTATGAGAAGAGCTCCATCCCTGTGTCAGCCCAGGGTTTTGTGAGCAGATACAGATTAGGCCTGCCCTGCAAGGGCTGTACCAGGGGGATCTCATGGTCCGTGTGAGCATCACTGCTCTGCTCAGGACATTTACCTTGTGCAGAGCGTGTGGAGGCAATAATTAAAATGAAGTCACCTGGAGAAAGTTGATGACAGGCTGATAACTCATCCTTCGCGCGGCTGCTGCGGCTTCCTGCCAAGAGAGAGAGCTGTTTTCTGTTCCCTCCTTTGGATTTTAATTGCTGTGTAGTTTTTGCTGCTGTGTCAGTGTTGTGACAAGGAGGGGATGGGATGAGTGAGGTGGCTGCAGTTTGGGCTGCTCTTCATGATAGAAAGCACGAAGTAGAAATGAGAACAGCAGTTTTCTTATTGTGAAGTCTTTATCCCCTCTGCTTTATCTTACTGTGCCTTTATCCCCTCTGCTTCAGCTCGTTCTGCTTTATAACATGCTCTCAAGTAGTGGAAGAAGTTTGTTCTGAAGGTGAAAACTAACCTGCAGAGTTCTCGGATAGGAGGAGGTAACCAGAGTGTCTGTGGGTTCATCAGTAATCCAAAGGCTCCCGTATTAATTACCATCAGTTAATAGACTCATTTACCAGTTCCAGTTTCCATGTGCTCTGCTGAGGCCGCTTCCTCGCTAACTGTGAGATAAGGAGAAATGTTGAGAAGCAGATGCTGCGTGACCAAGTACCCAGCTGTGCACTAACAGAATGAATCTCCTGGTAATTAGTTAACAATTCCTTGGCAGTCAGAGGCGTATGTAAAACAGTAAACACAGCATGGGGAAATAATAATAATAATAAAACATTAAAAGCACTTTCTGAGCTTTAAAACATTGGCAGCATCCTTTCAGCCATCTGTGTTGCTGAGGAGCTCGGTAAGTCATGCCAAGGTCAGAGCTGACTTGCAGCCCTTAACCCTTTGGCAGTGAGATGTAACGTCCTGCTTGCTGAGCATGTTGTGTATCAGGATGGCAATCAGGAAGGCAATGGTGTCAGTGGTGCTGACACAGCTCTGTGTTCAGTAGATGGAAGGAAAGCTGCAAGGTGGGCTCGGATGGGCGTAGTGCAACTGAATTGTTGTTGAGTTTGTTCTGATGCTGTTGGTGTAGCCCTGGAGAGAAAATAATAGAACACCAAAGCTCTACCAATGCTTTCAGTCCATCTGCATCCACCTGGGGATGTAACACTGCTGCATCACCACAGCAGTCCCTGCTCTGTGCTGCAAATCGTGCTTGCACGACTGTGAACATAAATGATGAACAATTGGTTGGGATAGGAAATGTCATCAATCAATTAAAGCCTAATGAAGCTTCTACTTAAAGAGTGGCTTCATCTGCTAAAGTGTGACATGGGCTGCTGCGAAGGGGTGGTCTGTAATTGCGTGCTGTGATGCTGCTGTTTTCCAATTAAACTTGGCCGTACCTGTAATCAATACGGCCGCGGGCAAAGTGTGTTTGTTAATGTGATGCAGAGGAGTGCTGACCTAGAACACAATGTCAGTGTTTTTAAATCCCTGGGAGTCCTTGGGAGCGCATTGAGGCACGGCTGTGTGTGCTGGAGCCTGAATTTATTGCTGTGCTGCCTCCCTGGCACAGCAGGAGATGTCCTCGGGGAATGTCACCGCTGTGTTGGAGGTGCTGGGCCTTCCAGAGCTCCTGGAAACCACCAGAGCTTCAGTGCTGAGTGTGGGATTTAGGGCGGAAATGTCTTGAAAATAAGGATGAAGTTTAAAACGAGAAGAGTGTGGCAGATGGAAGGTAAGGCGGCTGCTGTCCTTGGGTTGTGAAAGTATTTGTGTGGATGGCTCTGCCCCCATGATGGATGTTGATGGGTGAGGAGCACATGGGAACAGCAGGGAGAGGAAGCAGAGACGATAATAAATGCCTCCTTTTGGCTGCAGTTCACGGCAATTCTTCATTTTTTCATGGTCAGTCTAATCCCAGCGTGCGAAGCTGCGCTGCTCACGGGTAGTTTTTTGTGGTTAAAGAGCTAATAATCTCCAGCCCAAGTTGATATGAACAGAGCTGTGTGCTCAACAAAGCTCTGATTACATTGCAGCGTGAGCCAGCGCATGGGAATGATACTCAAAGTGAGGGGATATGGGGACAGCTGTGGGGTCCCAGAGCAGAGTTTGTGCTGATCCAGGAGGTTCCTTGCAGACGGGGCTTCCCACATCTCATGAGAACACAAGCACAATGTCACTGTCAAACTGCTGCTCTGCCCAACTCCAGCCCGAAATAGGTTAGTGGGCCTAGAAATTATGCAGAGTGTAATTGCGTGCCTTGCTTCCTATGAAAAGCAGGCTAAAAATAAGCCCGTGTAGTATTTGAATAAGTTCTAATCACTGCATTCCAAAAAAAAAAGAAAAAGAAGGTCTTGGCATGTGAACACGTACCCTTCTGCTGGGGAAGTAATGCCAAGTCCCAAACAGATTAAATGGCTTGTGTAACACAGAGCAGCTGCAAGGACATTTTTCTTTGGGGATGTGACTGAAATGTGTGTCATTCTATAGAACTTCACGCTGCTTGAGCAATAAGATACGGTGTGTTATCCATATGTCAGTACGTGAAATGTGATGCTACGTTAGGGCAGACACCAGGGCAGACCATGTTTGCCCAGGGCAAAACCAGTGCAAGTCCTCCATTGGGGACCCTTTGTCAGATGGGGCTGTTGAAGGAATGCTTGCTAAGTGTTGGTAACTGCACAGACACGATAGCTGCAGATTACAATAGGGAATTATTAATATCAGAGCAGTTGTGTTCATCTGTGTATGTTAATTGTGCCTCCTGGAGCAAATCGGTTTGTTTCAAATCTCAATAAATCATTATATCTGCTGTGAACGTACCGAGACCCCACGTTGGAAATGCAAGGGAATGAATGGAAGATTGTCTATAAATTTGGAAGAACAAGCTGTAGTTACCCTGCAGAAATCTGCCTCATTGTTTGCATTGCTTGCCTTTGTTTTGCACTGTTCCAGCTCTGTATCTCCTCAATGACGAGCAGATTAAACGTTTTATGTATTATTATAACCTTAGCAGCTATGGGGGATTCTGATTTCATAGCTGTGATGTCTGTGTGCAGCTCTGCAGCAGCGCCAGCATTGCTCCTACCAGACAGCCCCCGCAGGTGCGCTCGTTTGCACGCTGATTAAAACTCAGCAAGAGACGGAGCACATAATTAGGAAGCCTTAATAAAGCCATCCGTGCTATTCTTAGAACAGCCCTGAGGTCTGTAAGGTTCTGGACAGTTTTTGACCCTTCAGCATTCAGTTGCATGGGCTTTGGGTGCATGTGAGCAGTGTGAGCAGCACAGCAGATCACGTTGTGTCCTGTCCTGCTAATGGGGCTTGGCTTAATCTCCTGCGACGATGGCAGGAACCTGCTTGCTCTCCTGCTTTGCATTTCTGCTTTGCTTTCAGCAGCAAGGTTTGGTCTTGCAAGTCTTAAGTTTTGTTTGGTGAGGTCTTTCAAGCTGTCCAAGCTGCATTCACTGTGCTTTATAGATACCCATGTCTGCATTGAGCCTGGCAATGATGGAGGAGTTAGTCCGAGTTCTTCATCATCAGTGTGAGCACGACTTGAGCTGGTAGCCATGTGCCATTCTGGCAGATGGAATATTGTGGGGGCTGCTAGAAATAGGACACGGCAGCACTTGCAGTAGCCATAGGGAACGGTGGTTGTCCTGCTGAGCTGCAGCTCCAGCTTCATCTGGTGCATAAGAGCAGGACCTCGAAGGTGGCTCCCCCATCCTCTCACTGTTTAAATGCTTGTGACTTGTGGTACGTGCAGGAGGTTGTGAATTGCTCCATCTTTCCTATGGGCTACATGTGATACAGTGTCCCATTGAAGTGTGGGGAGGCATCTTGAGACAAACAGAGCAGCAAAATGTTTCTTGAGAATATAGCAAACCTCGATAAATATGCATAGGATTGTTGATCTTCTCTGTGTGTTTTCCTGAGGAAAACAGCGAATCAAAGACAAGAAAGTCACCATATGTTATACAAAAGGTCAAACCGTTCTCTTGCGGAAAGTTCTTTTGCATTTCCCACTGTTGAGCTGAAGGAAACGGTTATGTTTGCGTTTTGTTTGAAACCCATTCATTACTTGGAATCATTTGAGTTCTCCTCGTATCTCCTTCAGTGTCTGATCTTATATCAGAAACAGCTGTAGAGCTCTTTGTGCTCTGCCATTCTCCTCTTTAATAATAGCTGCGCTCAAATACTTGGCGTTATCAGAGAAACCCCTTCCCCGTTGTGATTCTCCTTCTATTTCCACAGTTAATGGATTTTTGTGTGCGTGCAATGTATTGCTGTAATTATATCTGATAATATTACATTGGAAGCTTGGCATCTGAAAGTTTCAACTTCTTTGCTCATAGGATTTTCCCTTTGAAAACCCTTTATGCTGCAGGCAGGCAATGTCTCAGGCTGTGCTACCATTGCATCACATAGGACAAAGTGAAGCTGAGGTTGGTATCCCCCCATCCTTCCCTTGGCCCCTTTGGGTCTTAGGGCAGCACTCGATAGATAGAAGCAGAATCTTCCTATTGCAAAACCTTTCGGATCCACACTGCTGGGTCCTCATTCCTTGCTTCCAACATTGTCAACTGTGACACATCTGTTTGCAAACTGAGGGAATTGTTAGTTGGGTAACAAGTGTTATTTTCATACGCCAACCAAATGGCACTGAAAGAATCCTGGAAATGCCATCTATTTTCTGCCAGTCTTTTCTTGCTTCCTTCTGCACTGAGCAAAACACTTTTGCTGGTAGTGGATGAGGAACCTCACAGTGGATGCCCACAGATGGAGGCTCCTGGTGCAGCGTGTTTTGCTGTTTCCACACCACCAAAAATAAAACCAAAGGACAGAGCCCAGCTCCTGCTGCTCACACTTCACCTCTCATCCTTCCCAGCCCTCAGTTTCAGTATTTAGCTGTGTTAGAGCTCCCATTTCCTGCTGTTTTCTGTGCGTGATGCTGCTGAGGTGGGCTGTGTGAAGGAGAGCTTTGGCTACATGCAGGCACTACCAGGGTTGTAGGATCATAAGCTTTGTGGCAACTTTGCTTCAATCTGGATAAACTGGTTTTTTCTTTTATTTCTATACCGTAAACCAAACGTTTGGTGTTTTGAATGCTGTGATAAATGATTTGTTAAGACGGGAAGGCTTATCTGCACCACAACTTCTGTAAATACAAGTGTATTAGCAGGATTTCATTGGACAGAGTGCAACAAACTGCAATTAAATAAGCCTTGCAGCATAAACCTTTTAATATTTTCTCAGCTTTCAAGTGGTAAACGGGTCTGCTTTCACGGGCTGCTGTGACTTTGAACTGCTTTGAGCTTTTCTTCCATACAAAACCATGTAAATTGTGCTGTGCGTTGTTCTGCATCTGTCATGCGAAGGCAACTCGGTCAGTGTGACATCCCCTGTACATTAGATTGGGTTTGCAGAATATCTTTAACGACACATCTCCACGAGAGATCCTTAATTCAATTCTCTTGGAAGCAGATTGACGCCAGCAGCATCCTCTCAGCAGGTCACCATCAAATGCTCTTCACCCCTATTTCTTTACAGCTCAAAGAAGCGAGGTTTGCTGTTGTAGCTGGATGTTCACACATAGGTTTTGCTGCCTTCCTCTATGCAATGCTGGTGCATCCCAGCCTGGCCAGTCTGTCCTGTTGCTCCCCAGCCTTGGGGCGTTTGGTGGGGATGTGTAAAACCAGTCCTGTAAACGCATCCATTTGCATAGCTCTTCAGGGTTCAGTTATAAAGCAATCCGTGCTCTCCTTGTCTTCAGTCAAACCATTTATTCCCTGCAGACCTTTAGTAAAGCGAAATTCACATCACAGGAGGCTTTAGCAAAGTTCTTCAAAGCTTTTGTAAGGCCTCCAACTGAGGAATTTAACGTATGTATTTTAAATATTTGCTCTTTAGAGCGTGGTTCTGAGTTGCTGGACCTGCTTTCATGCCCCATCTGTGTTCCCAAACATCCCAGCTTGCTTCCACTTGTGCTCTTCCCCTTCTCCATCCCTGCACTTTAAGCAGTGGTGGCTCTGGGCTCTCATTCTGCATCTCCTCATACATACGAGCTGTCTGTTTTGCTCTCTTTTCACGACCTTTAAGAATCTAACAAGTTGCTTTTTTGTGGTTTCTGGCTTGTTGGTTTTTGTTCATTCGTCTTTGTGAAAGATACCATTTTGCATTTCAAATCCAAAAGTTAATAGTTAAAACGTATTTGGCTCTTCTCCCACGTTTGTTCTAGAAAATCAAGTTCTTCACCTTGTCCGTTGTGCTCGGTGTGAAGGGGGAACTCAGTGTCTTGTCATGGGTTGTCTGTGGCAGCCTGACTGTAATTGCTGGGTAGCATATAGGAGCTGTTAAGTGTTGTGAGCTGAACCCGCTGATTTTCTTCCTGGTCGTGCATTAGGAAATAACTCAGCATCTGATTGCTCTTTTTAAGGAGCCGTTACCTGATTCTGTTTCATGCTTTTAGGAGGAAGTTGCTGTGCTCGTGCTGAATTACAACCCCCTGTGAGTCGTTGCTGTGCACGTGTGGCTTTGGTTTCCTGGAGCAGCACACCTGGTTTGTGCAGCTGGAAGCTGCTTTAAATGGCTTTTGCTTAGTCAAGTCAGAGACCAATTAACGTTAGTTCTATATTAATACGCAAGATTTAATTAAATGCTGGGTGTTCTCCCTTGCCCTATGCAGTGGTTCTTGCTGCTGTCTGAGCACAGCCCCACATGCTTGGCTGTGTCACACTGCAGGGAAGTCCCCACTGAAGACCAGAATCACACAGCAGGATCTAATCCGAGCTTTTTTTTTCCTTCTTTAATGCTTAAAAAAAAACCAAACCAAACCCCTCTGAGCCTCTGGATAATCTGGGGAGGGGCTGAGGGGATTTAGGGTGAGCAGTGGGCAGTTTGTGTGCGAGTTTACTCCAGTTCAGCAGCTCTGTGGGTCCATTGGTTTCATGCAGGATGCTCTTCCCATAGCTGTGCATTATGGCTCTCTCCTCTCCATGGGGCTGCAAGCAGTGGCCAAGCTGGGTCTGTGTGCTGGGCCTGGTGTCTGTCCATCCTCTGGGCCTGGTGTCCATCTGTCTGCAGTGCTCTTTCTATCCCCCACAGCATCCATTACTTTGAAGTACGTTTCCATGCTGGGTGCATTGCCCTACCAATGGATCTTGTCATTTGCTGGGGAAGTGAACGTGCTTATAACAAACCTCTGCTTGGAAAAGTTGCTTTTCTTGTTAAACAACAAGGTATTTATTTTAAAGGAGGAAAGAAAAATGCCTCCCAACGCTGTTTAGCATATAGAGGTCATCGTCTCAGCAGCTGTTGGCATGGAAACAGCACTGAGCTCCAGCACAGTGTGATGCCCGCGTGTGTTCACACCTGTGGGCATTGCTGTCATGCAGCCCTTGCACCCACAGCATCGCCCACAGCTACCTGTGCAGTCACGGTGCTGTCACTGATGGCTGGGCAGTGATTCATGGATCAGAACTTGGATCACTGCTGTTATATTGGTGCTGGTAATTCAGCAGTGGGTTTGTTGGGGTTAATTCTAGTCACGCCGTAGCAGGAAGCAGCTGTTTGTGGCTGTGTACTCAGCATTCCCTGCTGGGGTGCAGATTTACCCCTTGGTTTATGGGGTGACAGCAGAGGGCTGCTGCCCTGTTTGTCCCCAGGTCTGTCCTCAGCTCAGCTCTGTGCCTTGCGGTGCTGCTGAAGCCTTTCTGCTTTTCCTCTCTTAAACAGTTCCTTTGTGGTTAATTTAAATGAAACCTGAAAGCAAGAGGATTGTGCCTGTTCATCTTAGCCAACCTGAGCGGTATAAAGGATGTTATTCCTCTCGACTGGTCCCTGTGTTGTGTGTGCCATCCACAGCACACAGCAGCATTGCATTTAGCTTTCCTATTGCTCCTGGGGTGTGCTGGGCAGGCTCTGCTCCTGCAGGAGGAGGTGGCTGCCTCTTGCATAGAAACGGGCCCTAGAGGCGGCCTGGAGCATCCTCACTCTTCTTTCAGTTTCCTGCTTTTTAATGCACGCCACTCGCTGTGACCTTCCCTCATTTTCTCTCTGCCAAGTGTTTTGTTTGACTTTCTCCCATTTTCCCCAGGCTGTGCTTTTAGTTTTGTGGTCGTGGTCTGAGAACACAGTCCAATCTGCGAGGGTAACGTTCACATTAACCCCATAGCGTTGGCCCATCCTTAGGAGCAGCTTTGCTTTTACTTTTTCTTTTGGTATTTATTGAGAAGCATTTATGAGCTTTTACATTTTAGAGGGGAAGATGAGTGAATAAAGGCTCTGCAGGTCCACGTCCCTTTGGGGTTATCCCCACTTGCCAAGCCATGTAGCTCCATGCAGCTCTCAGAGCATAGCTAAGAACCAGAATCATCCACCATGGGGAAATCCGCCTCTATCGATCAGTGCAGAGTTGTTGCTCAAGTGCAGCGCTGTGGGTTGGGCTTTGACAGGGAGATGGATGGGCCCTTTTAGTAGTAAAACATTTTTAAATGTTGAGAAACCATCTTGTCTGCAAACAATGAAGAGATTTACGGTAAGAAATGGAAAATATTCTTCTTGGTGGAGATTACACCATTTGTTTTCATTTTCCGTGACATGTTTTGCTCATTATGCTGCAGGAATCGAATCCAAAGCTTCATAAAGAAAAGCGCCTGATTGCAAAGCAGGGAATTGAGCTCAGGGTTTGCTGTCATAACAGCAGAGAGCACTTCACCCATGGGAGCACTGCGAGGTTCTGCGCCTGGGAAGCATTGAGGGGCTGAGAACTGTGCTGCTCAGCACAGACTCAATGCTCCTTCATGTTGGAGAAGGGAAAAGCATCAACCCACAGATAACAGAATGCATGACGTACCTTGCAGCAGTGGTTGGGTCAGTAGCAGTGAATGGGGCTTTGTGTCCTCAACCCCTAACTGGCATCTCACATAGGAACATTTACCTGGGCTTTAGGGTACAGATGAGCTTCATGTTAAGGCTGATGTGGGTCTGGTGCCCCATTCCAGCAGCTGGGTCTCAGCACCATTCAGAGACTCCAGTTAAAATCACTCATACAACAGTTTCCTTTCATTTTGTAACCTGTTGCTGAATTCCTTTCAAACAAGGCATTGAATATTACAGTCCTTGTTCCCATTGTGCTGCACCGGTATAAACACGCTGCCGGCCATCTCCTGCATTGGTTTTAAGAGGCAACAACTAAAAGTCTTTTTCCCTGAAGCCCTGAGTGTTCTGCTGTAGTACATAACTTAAATTTATCAGGGTCACTGAACCCTATTTAATGTGCTTTCTGGGAAGATGACAGGGTACAAAAGATTGTTTTGTACCCTTCTGTCAGAAGGATGAGGCAGTAATACAAGAGCTCGCTTATTTGTGTGCTGAAGGGGCCGTGGTTGTCTAGTGATGTGGCAGATTTGCTAATGATACCTGACAGAAGTATTGCAAAGGAATAATTGTATAAAAAAAAAACCACAAAACAAACTAAAAAACCCTCTTCTATCATACAGTGGTTTTTTAAAAGCAAATATTCTCTTTTTGTAGCATCAAGAGTGCAGGCTCGTGGTGACCAAGTATTGACCTCAGGTAGTCTAAGCAGTGGCAGTAAATGGAGTGGAAGGTATTACTGCTGTGTGTGTTTGGAAGCAGCTTTCTGTCTGTGTGGAGTCTGAATTCTGATCTGAGATTTCATATTTTAACACTTTGTACTTCAAAATACTTCAGTCTTGCTTAGGAGGTTCTGAGGTTGGAGGGCTGTTGCTTAGTTAAGCTTAGAATCACCTTGCCATATTTACACCAGCTTTAGCAAGGCTTTAGAGTGAAATACCATTGTTGGCATTTTATTTTCTTGGCTCAATGCTTACAATAAATGTTTTTGTTTGTTTGTTTTTAAGGAAAAGTCATCAACAAAGATTTGCGTCACTACTTGAGCCTTCAGTTCCAGAAGGGCTCCATAGACCATAAACTCCAGCAAGTGATCAGAGACAATCTCTACTTGAGAACCATCCCTTGTAAGTATGTAATGGTTGGCCTCATTTGATCCGCTTGTACTCACCATCACCTCGTTCAAGGGCTTTACACGTCTCCTCTCTTAACATGGTGTGTAGTTCCACCCTTTGGAAAGAGCTGTGTTCAGAGCTTTATTAGAACAGTTTCATATCTTAACTTGCAGTGAAAATAAGACCTGGTATAGACTGACAACACAGCAAAATCTTTGGAGTTCAGAGCTCAGAGTATTTCAGGAGTATAAGTTAGTTTTTTGGAAGTTATCGTTGTTAGAATAGCATAGATCTTCCTCAGAACAATCAAGCAAACATCATGTGAACATATCATGACTTCTGGGATGTCATACACAGGTAGTTGGGAGGCTACATAGAATGGCCTGGGCTGAAAGGGACTCTGAGGATCACCAAGCTCCATCCCCCCTGCCATAAGCAGGACCACCAACCCCCACATTTAATACTAAACCAGGCTGCCCAGGGCCCCATCCAACCTGACCTTGAACATTTCCAGGGATGAGCCGTCCACCACCTATAGGGTTGTGGTGACAGAGGATGCGATGAACCTGCTGGGTAATGCTGTTAAGAAAGCACAAGGATATGGTGGCAAGAGGCAGAGGGGGTCTGTGAGCAAGGCAAGGACAAACTGAGTGTCACAGCAAGGCTTAATTAGCTGGAGGAGCTGGATGGACACAGGTCTCTTTAGTCATGCCAGCCCTTCTGTTCTGTGCATCTGCTAGCATCGCAGTCCAACCAGCACCAAAATCCCATAGCTCTTAAAGAGTTACCCAGAATCCCAGCCTGCCTGGCCCATGTAATCATCAGCTTCTACACTGTAGGTTTTTGGTTCACTGAGCTTAAGGAAAATTTTCTAATTACTGCCTCATTCTGCTTTTTTTCCTCCTTCCTCCACATCAAAACTTACCATTCCTACACGATCTCTTGGCCTAGTTTTTACACATTATTGTTCACTTGCTTGCATAGCAGAATGAGGTCATCATTGTATGAAGCCTCAAAAATATCTTGTTTTCACTTATTTTGACAGCAGGCTGCGTTTGGTAAGAAAGCAGGATTTTAGTACCTTACAGTTGTGTTTTCTCTCTTTTTCCAGGCACTACGAGGGCTCCCAGAGATGGGGAAGTCCCCGGCGTAGACTATAATTTCATTCCTGTTGAGCAGTTCAAAGCACTGGAAGAAAGTGGAGCCTTGCTAGAAAGTGGAACGTATGATGGTATGTTGGTGCAGCTTGTTGGAACAGGAGTTAATATCCAGTGCTCACATCCAGTATCTTGGTCTAAGTGTAGCTCTCTGTATCCAGGAGGTGCCACTTTTCCTACTCACCTTGATGGTTTCATATTGCCTCTCCACTACTGCAGTACGTGTTTTAGAGCTGGAGTGCCTATGAGAGGAGCACTGGTCTTCTTTCTTTCTTTCTTTTCCCCAGTTTTATGGAACAGAAATGCTGTTTTTAGAGGCATGCACTAAAGGGATGGGAAGCAAGGGAATTTGCAATTAAAAACAAAAACATTTAGTTGGAGGCAGTGAGCCATCGGGAAGCAGTTAGAGACCTGGAGCTGCCATCATGTGATAGCATTTGCTGTCATTGAAGGGGTTAGATAGCAGGCAGAGAGAACTTTACAGGGATGTGAGGGACCTTTAATGTGGGAGTGGAGGGTCTGGACCCCAAACTCACTTTTGTTTAAAGCAAGTGGGTGAAGGGAGGAGTTGGCTTTGGGCAAGTATCAGTGCTTTCATTATCCTGGTTTCTGTCTCATTGGCAGGTAATTTTTATGGTACTCCGAAGCCTCCAGCAGAGCCCAGCCCCTTTCAGCCTGATCCGGTGGATCAAGTTCTCTTTGACAATGATTTCGATACCGAATCACAGAGGAAAAGAACCACATCAGTCAGCAAAATGCAAAGGATGGACAGTTCTCTCCCTGAAGATGAGGAAGAAGAGGAAAAGGAAGCAGTTAATGGCAGCGGAGGGATAGGTTGGTTACAAGGGGAGAAATTCCCTGAAGTATTTTATGAATGAATAAGAAGTATACGAATAGCATTCATGCTTGCTTGAACTGCTTCCTTAGTTTTAGTGAAGTTTGAAAGCAGTTTTCTATTCAGACGGGTGTTTTTGCTCTCCTTTGAAATTGCATTTTAAAAAGAAACAGCTGTTCTCCCAGCCAGATGTGCAATTGCATCATAAAATGCACTGCTCAGTAGAGAACATGTAGTGCTGGGCAGCAGCCAGTTGCTTGATTGGGAAGGAAAAATTTATCCATAGAACAGAATCCCCTTGCAGAGTGTAATTCATGCCCTGTAAATTTAATCGTTTCATTTTGGTCAGATTACCAAACGCTGGAGGTTTTAGTGAAACAATCAGTCTGAGGGGCAGCACCAGCTCGTACTGTAACATGTTCAGATGATTTTGCTGAAGGGAACTGCAAAATACCCCGAGGGAGTGTTTATGGAGAGGAGTAAAGCACAGTGCATTGAGACCGGACCAGTGTCCAGTAGGATGTTTCAGAGATTGGCAGCACGCCCTTTTCGTTTTGCTGTCATGGTTATTCATCTCGAGGGGGAAGAACTGATGTTGGAGAGAAGCCGTCACATTGAATTTGCAGACGATCCTGTTTGTGAGCGTTTAAGAAAGACTTATATTGACCGGACCTGACCTAATCTTGCTAGCTTTAATGCTGGCAATGCCACAGCACAGAGCACCCAGTGGCCTGGCTGGTGGTGATGTGAAAGTCAGGGGCACCATAGTGTGGCTGAGGATGCCAGGCATAACCTTTGAAGTACCAAGCTGAGGCCTGCATGAAGTGTTAGCAGGGATTTTGAGGAGGTTTTGCTCCTTGTAGCTTGCATGAAAAAGGTGTGTTTCACTTATTGGCAGTTTGGGTCTTTTCTATGTTTTAATGTTGGTGCTTTGAGGAATAATAGTAGAACTCCTATTTGTTTATTGGTGGTATTACAAACGCTGTTCTCTGTGTGAGGAGGGAAACAAATTAGTCAGCTCGCATTCCTGCCCGTGCTGATTTTGTAGCGTAGGCTCAGACAAATAATATGAGGTTAATTCTCTTTGGCAGGGGCAGAACAGAGTTCAGTTTTTTCATGTCAGCTTTTCAAAGTCCATAGCTGGAAAAAAAAAAAAAAAGTGGAAAAATGCTCATCACATCCAGGGACGTGTTTGACATTCTCTCATAGCCAGATTAAGAGGGTGGTGCTTAGTGAGAAACAGCATAAGCATCTGACAAATAGTAATGCTTTCCCTGAACAACTGCAGAAAACAAAGAAAAACACTCAGATTCTTCTGACTGGATGAAACCTGTTCCCAGTTACAACCAGACAAGCAGCTCCATGGACTTCAGAAATTACATGTCAAGGGATGAAACCCTGGAACCTCTGCCCAAGAACTGGGAGATGGCCTACACTGACACTGGCATGATCTACTTCATCGAGTGAGTAGCCCAACACTGCCAGCAGGAAAGATACGTGCTGAAGAGCCACAGTCTGGGTAGCTGCCTAATGCTCTTAGACCTGTCCTGTTCTTTTACTTTATATTCCTATATATTTAATTTTATATATTTCCTGTCATTTGTTCCTTACTGTTAATCATTTATGCTACGTATTTGATTGCTGTTGTGCAGGGAAGTGTTATGGCTCCACGTGCATAGTCAGTTTGCAATGTGAGTTATGTATCTCATAAAATGCAAAGCTGGCTGGATGTTGGTAGGGAAGGTATAGCATCATATGAACTTTTACAATGACAAATCTCTCTGACATCTGAGAACTTGCGTGTTCTTTCTTCTCAGCATGAGTTCCTTGGCTGGGAATGCCTGCTTGAAAAGATGAGCAGCATAGATTAAAGCTCAGGATAGAAAAGCAGTTCATGTGTGCACATGTGAAATAGCCTCAATTATGAATTCTGAGGTGAAAAGAAATAAAAACCCAATTGAATGTTAATTATACAACTAAAAGCGTTTGCTGCTTTCAGGTAGAAATAGATGGTGTTTCCACGTGAGCTTTCTGGGGCACAGGAGAGCATTCCTCTCATGTTTCACATCTGTCCTCAGGAGTCTCCAATGCTGGCACCTCTGAGTATCGTTGTCACCTTTTCTATTTAGCATTTGACTGAGGCATAAGCAGGGATTAGGTTATCTAATGACTATGGTTTGACCGAGGTAGTAAATATTTAAGGTAAAGTGAAATTTCTTGAGTCTGAGGAAGTCCTCTTCTTTTAATGGGCTGTTTTGCTCTGCAGCCACAACACAAAGACAACAACATGGCTCGATCCACGGCTCTGTAAGAAAGCCAAAGCTCCTGAAGATTGTGAAGATGGAGGTGAGATATTTAGAGCTTGTTTGTTACTGTGGCTGATCAATGGTTGAGTTTATCAGGGCTAGTTGAGATCCATTACTGCTGTGACAGAAACTTACTGCTGATACACGTGCCACTGGAGCAAATAGAGTGTAGTGCTGAGTATCCATAGTTCAGTGGTAGTGAGAGTCCACATAAGACTGGGAAAGACCATAATGGATTTTTCCTGGAGCCGTGGAATCTGACTGAATCATGGATGTATCTGCATTCCTGAGAAGAGAATGATATATGTTGTTCCAGTGAGTATCATTGCTAAGGAGAAAGCTGGATATATCAGCAGCAATCGTGCTGGAAATTTTTATGTGGGTGGAACATGGCAGGGATAAAAGGTCCATAAATACTAGAATATATGCAGAATGAAGATGCAGTGTAATACCTATTGCTAGTAATGTGTATCACAAGCTTTATGGTATAACATTTGAATGTGTTAGTAGGGGTAACAGCTCTTCATGCTGCTGTTTCAAGACTTGTAAGTCAGGCTCACGACTGACCCACAGACGACACCTGTATCCATTTCCTATGTAGTCTGTGATTTAGTCAGCCAAAAAAGGAGCACCAAGTAGCTCAGTCTTCAGCAAACGCACATTACAAAAGCTGAGGCAGATTCAGAACAGCCTGTCATCTCCTTAAATTGCACAGGCTAACAATCATGTATTCATAATGAAGCCAGCTGGAGCAATGGACTCATACCGCTGCTTGTTAAACATACGTGCAGCACACCACAGGATAAAAAGAGCACTTGAAACGGAGAGATGCAGGATATCCAAATGAACAACGTTTAAATGAATAGCCCCCCTGGGTCTTTTGTCAAATCCTGTGGAGTGATGCTGATACTAATAAGTGGTAACATGCTGTCATATGCAAGGAAAATTGCTGGTACCTTCAAACTTAGGGCAGCCTCAAACAAGATTACACAGAAATTTTATCCCTCGGAATGTCTGGTTACCTGGCTGTGTCAATTATTCAGCTATTTAAATTTCCCTGGTCATGGTAACTAGAACAGTAAAGCTAAAGTAATTGGACCTCTGTTTTAACTGCCTGCCACCTCTAGTCACTAATGATCTGCTGCTGCTTACCATCTCACCAGACTTTGTGTTTTCTATCCCCTTTCATATGTTCTTCCTTCCCAAATAGGTTAATTTGGGTCTAAGTTTACTACAGACTTAAATTGATGTGGTTTTGTTAAATAGAAGTCTGATCCAGTGGAACAGAGTGAGAGGTGCAGGGCTTCAGGTTCCTTGGAATAAGCCAATGTTTTCTCATCAGAAGAAAAGTCTCAAACAAAAAAAGGGGAAAAAAAAAGTGATTTCTGTTTAATTCATGTTTTTCATCTGTCCTTTTTTTGTAAGAGTGCTGATATTTGCAGGTAGTTTTCCAAAGTAGTGGAGAATTTTGTTCTTTCTGATTGCAGAACTTCCTTATGGATGGGAAAAAATAGAAGATCCACAGTATGGAACATATTACGTTGAGTAAGTGCTGAGTATTAATTTGGAATAGGCACAAGCTGAGCAGAATGCAGGGAAGCAGTTGCATAGCAGTGTATATAGATTGCACTGAGTAAAGATAAGTTCTAGAGGCTGCTGTGCACATTTCTAAATCACTGAAGGACCATAATATGGTTGTGCTGACATATTGGAGTGAAGTTCTTCTAGGGAAGGAAAGCAAGTAGCAATGATAGTAATTAATAAATAGGAATGAGCTTGGAAGTTTGTGGAGTGGGATGAAGGTATACTCTCCCAATTGGTTACAAGTGAAATCACGTTGTTTTTTAAAGTAAATCAAGTTGAAAGGAAATAAAAACAAAAGACATTCCATGTTGATTCTGATAGTTTGGAATTCATTCAAGCAATAGTATTTGTGGGTTGTCTCTTGGGATGGTGCAGGCAGGATGGTTTCCTCTGATACCTTAATCTACCTTTTGTCTACAGTCACATTAACCAGAAAACTCAGTTTGAAAACCCAGTGTTGGAAGCCAAAAGGAAAAAACAACTGGGACAGACTGATGGTGGCCCTTCAAAATCAGGTATCACTAAATATATATTGACGTCAAGGGTAAGAGAGTAAAACCAGAAATTAGAGGTGGGAGATTTCATTTGTCCCCTGTTTTAATCTGTAATACAGTTTGGAAAACATGCAAGTTTGGTAGCCAGGCTTTAAGATATCTTCCTTAATTCTCTGATTGTCTGTTTTACGTGTGCTTGTGGTCACCGTACTTTGGAGATGTAGTGGCCGCCATAAAGCAGCATTGCTGATGGTTGATTATATTGCATCTTATCATGCACAGGGGCAGAGAAGTCTCTCTTCACTAGAGATCCCTCCCAGCTTATAGGAGCACTTATACGGACCTCACTGAAAAAAAGCACGATGGGTTTTGGTTTTACCATCATCGGAGGGGACAGGCCTGATGAGTTTCTCCAGGTGAAGAACGTGTTAAAAGATGGACCTGCTGCGCAAGATGGGAGAATTGCACCAGGTAAATCATTATTTCTCTAAGCTTGCATTTCTTCTGATGCTTTTTAGAGTGTGCAGCTGCTGATGTGCGAGATTGAGAGGACGGTTTTCTCCTGGGAATATTGTATTGCGTACACAATCTTGATCACTGTGATGTGTATTATGAAACAGGGCTTCAGGATTTGACATGTACTTTCCCTTCACTTTGAAATTACATGCTTAACCCACACGTGGCAACAGCGCAAGGCTATGAAATACGCGTGGGCGCAATCCTAGCTTAAGTTCAACCAATCCTAAAATAAACATAGGAACACCCCCCCCCCAAAAAAAATCCGATTTATTTTTGGATTGAATTTAGGATGCTCTAAAGCATGAATTAAAGCAGAAGACATCTGTTTGCAGCAGTGTGTGTGTGCTGCTTCATCTCCTGTGACTGTATAGTAGGGTGTTTGTTTCTTTTTAACTCTGCTGGAGATTAAACCTTATATATTTAGCATACTGTGCTCTGAGATGACACGGGATAAACACAAAGAGGAAGTCCTTTACACTTCTTGGAAACAGATAGTCAGGAGGTAAAGCCAGCATTATTATTTCTTGAACAGAATGATTTTGTCCAGTGATTTTTTTTCTTTTCTGAGCCTCAGAAGACTTGAAAGGTGTGTGTAGTTTGGTTTTAATGCTGTTTAACTTCCTTTTTGAACAGGTGATGTCATCGTAGACATAAACGGAAACTGTGTCCTTGGCCATACCCACGCAGATGTTGTCCAGATGTTTCAACTAGTTCCTGTCAACCAGTATGTAAACATGACTTTGTGTCGTGGCTATCCTCTTCCTGATGACAGTGAGGAACCAGTTGTAGATATAGTGACTGCTACACCTATTATCAATGGACCACCTGTGACCAAAGGAGACATTTGTCTGACCAGCCAAGAGTTAATAGCTGGAACAGTTGTGTTGGACCAGAATGGGAAAACAGGCCCAATGTTGGTCAATGGTCGTCTCAATGGCCCTACCATGGATACAAATGAGCAGAGGATCTCTGTTGCATCTTCAGGAAGCTCTCAGCCAGAGCTGGTCACCATCCCACTGATCAAAGGTCCTAAAGGCTTTGGGTTTGCCATTGCAGACAGCCCTACAGGACAGAAGGTAAAAATGATATTAGACAGCCAGTGGTGCCAAGGACTTCAGAAAGGGGATGTAATCAAGGAGATCTGCCATCAGAATGTACAGAGCTTGACACATCTGCAGGTCGTGGAGGTACTGAAGCAGTTTCCAATAGGAGCAGAGGTACCACTGCTCATCTTAAGAGGAGGTAAATATGTAAATTTATTGTTGTCATGTATAGCTACGTGCTTTTTAAAAGGCCTGTTGGGTGGCACTCGGGTCATTCTTGTTTGGAAAAATCTCCAAGTCTTTTTCTGTACAAATGCTGCTGTTTCTCAATCAGCCAAAGAAACAGATTTCGTTGGTGGCAAGTGAAATTGCACCAGGCTAATTCACACCCTCTTCCAATGCACTCTAGCAAAGGGAGAAACTCATTTCTGTACAGCTAGAAACTCTGATTTGAGATTTCTCCTAAGTGATGGCTTTGGTCAGCTAAACGATCCCTTGCAATTTAAAGAAAGAATGAATAAGCAGTTATCACTTTCAGCTCAGGATGAACTGATTATATTGCCTTAATGCTATTTAATCTTGGATGACCTAGAATTGAAATTGCTTTCTATGTTGTATTTTATTCAGGTCCACCCTCACCTACTAAAACTGGCAAAGTGGTGAGTATTTACAGTGGATTTTAATTTGTTTCAGTTGGAAAAATACTGGGGGGTGGGAAAGGTTGGTAGCGAAAAGACTTCTTAATATGTTCTGCTTCAAACAGTTCTTCTACAGGATCCTTTGAGTGTTATGAGTTTGATGGGTATAATGGATTTCTTCATAACAAACTGGTTATTGCTCCCTTTTTAATGCACCGGAGTCTTCTTTCTGGTTTGCTCATTGTTTTTGGGAGTTCCCTCCACTGGGGCATCTTCAATCTATTTTGACACAGCCAAGAATGGTTAGGATTGGTGAAATGCCCTCAAGATTGTGAAAGATTTTTGTGGGGTCATGTCTGTGAGCGCTCACACTCGGTGCTTTAAAGCACTCCCTGAGATTTGCAGATTGTTTCTTACAAGCGTGCAGCTGCCTGCAGTAAGGAAGTTGCTGCACAGATCGGTGCAGCTGGAGGACAAGGGCTGTGTCTGCACGGCTCCAATGTCAGCCATGCTAAAAATACACAGGGCTCCAGGAGCATCGTTCCACAACAGGCAGGAGCAGCTTTCCCATGGAGCACTCGATGTTCAGTGGCATTAAGCAACGTGGCAAACGAGTTCAGTTAAAAAGGGCAAGTCTTTGTGTTTGTGGACGTGCAAGTGTGAAAGCTGAAGCTGCTTGGGGGAGTTTTCTTCCACCCTCCTAAAAGGGCACAGCTCAGAATATTGTGCTGTTACTCAACGTGCACAGACACGTGCAGACCACCACGTTCCAGTTTTCCGGGTTAGGTTTAAGGCCCAGAATAATTATTTAAACTTACTGTCCATTGGAAATTAAGATGGGAGACCACAAGGATCCTTGCTGGCTTTTCCTCATGGAATGGCTGTGTGTTGCAGTGTTGCAGCTGTCACAGGAGAAGAGAAAAAAGCTGAGACTGTTGACTTATTCCCAGTTCATTTCACTTCTCTGTGACGTTTATCATCTTTGCATGCACGAATTCCTTCAGGCTTTTGCTTTAACGTGGGGTTTGTGGGGTGGGATTCTGTTCCAGAAGGACAAACAGGAGAGTTCAGGGAGTTTGGAAGCGCTCAGCGATGCCATCCCGCAGCCTATGCCTTTCCCTCCCACTGCTGTAAGATCAGGCTCTCCTAAACTGGACCCTTCAGAAGTCTACTTGAAGTCCAAGACGATGTATGAGGACAAACGTGAGTATATCAACCCCAGCTTGGAAATACTCAAATACAACAGAACCTTTTCATTGGCATGCACGTGGTAAAAGTGCTGTGACTTTATGTATTGAGTTTGTTAAGTGTGAATTATGCACTTTTGAAAACAGCAGAGCCCATTAAAAATAGATAAATCTATACAGTGTGTTTCAACCATAGTTTCAATAATGTAATTAGTCATAAAGGTGGTGTAATGTTCTAATATTCTATTTGCTGTCCAGGAATTGCTGAACAAATTGGTCACTTTGTGGGCCTGGCAAAGCAGATGCAGCTTCCTGTTCCAAAATAAATCTTCTGGGGGATAAATGGTCTGTTTTAGCAATCTTTATATAAGGGAATTCCACAAAGTAACGAGTAAATCCTTGTCTGTCAATAACAAGAATCAGAACACACGACAAAGAAATAACCTTCCAATAACCAAAGGCAGCTCATCACAGGTTTGAAATGTTTTGTTTCAGCTCCAAACACCAGAGATTTGGATGTTTTCCTGCGAAAACAAGAGTCGGGCTTTGGATTCCGAGTGCTTGGAGGGGACGGACCAGATCAGCCTGTAGGTGAAACTTCTTACAGCTGCCTATGTGTTGTCTCACTGTGCTGCCATTGGGATGGTTCCTGCTCTGTCCTCCTCTTTTCTCTCCCCTTCTAAGTGATGGGAAAAATGATTGATAATCGACTTTTAGAGATGGAGATTCAGTTCAGATTACCCGCTTGATTCTGGGTTTAAGAAGTGGTTTAACTTGTAAGAGAGGGAAATAATTTGGTCTTCAGTCAGTGAAATGCTCTTGAGTAATCCAGTTAAAGCTGGGAGATGTAATCCAGTTCTGCTTAAAGCTGGATGGAGTGAGCCATGCTCTGGGCAAACACACAGACTCCTCATGGTGTGTGTCCGGTTCTGGTTTCTCTGCAGCATCCCCATGGGTGCAGTGTGTGTTCCCTCACCATGGAGGTGCTGAGTGTGGTCTGAGGGCTGCAGCTCAATCCATGGGACCAGGTGGTTGTGCAGGGCTCTGACTGAGGAAGGGAGTTGGAAGGGACCTTTAAAGGTAATCACTCAATGGCTGTTCTGCTAGAAACAAGCAATCAAATGCTCGTATCTAACCCACTGACTGTGCCCTGTTGATAGATTTATATCGGAGCCATAATCCCGTTGGGAGCAGCAGAAAAAGATGGCAGGCTTCGAGCTGCTGATGAACTGATGTGCATCGATGGAGTCCCTGTTAAGGGGAAGTCACACAAACAAGTTCTGGACTTAATGACCAGTGCTGCACGGAACGGTCAGGTGCTGCTCACGGTCCGGAGGAAGATCTTCTTTGGTGGTACGTATCTGACCAGAGAGTGAAATAGATCTGACTAATAGAACATGCTCCTTGTTGCAATCAAGTCAACTAAAGTTGTTCTGAAATGCATTGGTTACTGTGCTAGAATTGAGCAGCCTGAGGTTCAGGAGTGTCAGCTGTAATTCTGAGTAAGTGGAGAAAAGCAGAACTTAGGAGTTGTCCTTGTTTAAGACAGCAGTAAATCTCTTTTGTAGCTGGATCTCTGCTGTAGATCTTGTATATGTAGCTTGCAGAAAAGCCACGACATACTGTGCTGCAACAAAAGGCATCACTTCACTCTGACAAAGTTTTGTTGTACACGCTGCCAGGTCTGTTCTGCTTTGGGAAATGAGGCTGCAGTGTCTTGCATATTTGTGCACACCTGTGCAGGGCTCTGGGCCTCTGCTTCATCCAATATCTGATTTCTGTTTTATATGGATCACATTGTTTATAAGTTGCTTCTTACGTTCCCAGGCAGGCAGTGTTTCCTCTTGTTGGCACTGATAGTGAGATACACGCTTCTGTTGTATTGACCTGATAGAACAGCGGCTTTGTTTTTTGCCTTACCTTTAAGGAGAAAAGCAAGCAGAGGAGGAGGAGTCGCAGGCTGTGGTGGCACAGAACAGCTCTCCCCGCCTGAATCGGGCAGAATTTGGCACCCAGCCGTCCCCAGAGGTCTATGATGTCTGTCTGCAGCGGAAGGAGAACGAAGGATTTGGCTTTGTCATTCTCACCTCCAAAAACAAACCTCCTCCTGGCGGTGAGTGCTGGAATCTGGTGCTTTGGTCACTGACTGGTGCTGGAGTTTCTGCTGTGCAGAAGTTTCCTATGCCATGATTTAATGTGAACCCACTGTGTTGTTCTGAAGCTGAGATGCTCTAAAACAAGCAATCAGCAATTGAGTCTGCAACCCTGCAGTGCTTTTCACAGTTGGCTCTTAGGTTTATGTAATGCTTTAAAAGTAGTCTATTAAGGGAAATGTAATTAAAATTTAAAGTCATGGTAAATGCTAGAAGGCATCAATGTCTGTTGCTTCACAGTAACTTCTGCACGGGCTCATTAAAACTGTCCTTGATGGTTCTTTAATCCTGGATGCCTGCTGACGGTGTGTTTCAGCTTTGATGGCGTGGTTTGAACAGTCAGCTGATAATCCTGACACATGCACGATGTTCCTCACCTCCCTGACCCCTTAGAAAAGCACATGGGAGAGCAGTGCTGGGATAACAGAAGGGCTGTACCACAACCCCTTTGGTTTGATCTCGCTCTGATGGGTGAGGCCTTATTGGTTGTCTGCAGTGTTCAGAGCAGGAACAGTCTCTGGGATGGTTGTGGGAGGTCTGGGTCTGCTCAGTGCTCGTCTCATAGGGATATTAAGTGTGTTCTGAAGAAGCTGATGGGTTTGTTCTGACTCTGCAGTGATTCCCCACAAGATCGGGCGTGTGATAGATGGGAGCCCAGCAGATCAGTGCGGGAAGCTGAAGGTGGGAGATCGCATCTCGGCAGTGAACGGGCAGTCCATCGTGGAGCTCTCCCACGACAGCATCGTGCAGCTGATCAAAGATGCAGGACACGTGGTGACTCTGACCGTCGTTGCTGAGGAAGGTGAGGTTGCACAACCTGCTCAGGTGAATGTGGCTGCCACGTGTGCCACATCTGTTTGTAGCTTTCGAGGTCAGTTTGCTTACAAGGGAGTGTTTTAAGGTGTTTGGAAAAGAGATTTCTAATGCAGAATTTCAAGGGCTTCATTTCCTTTCTTGTTAATTCTCTAAGCAGAGAGACTTCTACAAATTGTTGTTCTTCTATTAAGATCTTCATTTCTATCAAATCTAATTCACTGCAGTTTGAAGGAACACCTCAAAGCAGGGCAGTGTTTGTAATGCAAGTGAAGTGTGAGTTGAATGCATTAGATCTGCTTCTCTTGGACTCTCAGTCAACTTTGCCTTCAGAATGGAATATAATCTTTTTGTCCCTTATTTATGCATGACCTCACCTGGACGCTGTGTAAGAAAGTAGCTTTTCCTCTTTCCTCAATCATGGATTTGGAGATAAAATTAGGCTGAGAAGACTGGTCAGTAAAGACTTGTAACTCAGAGGAGCTGAAGTTGGTTTGTTTCAGGTGCAGGGAGTTTTTAACAGTGAAAGAGAGAGAGAAGCAGAACCTGTTCCTCAGAAATGGGAATAAATGGCTGTTCTAAAATTCTCCTTCCATTAGTTGTGGAACTGCAGGTAGCTCACAGCATAACCTCCATACAGCAGAATTCATCTGTAAATGAGTCAAAGCTTCAGTCAGTTCCCACTGTTGGGGTTCCTGAGCTTTGCAGGGATCATTCACAAAGCAAAGGACGAAGATAAGATGCAGCTCCAAAGAGAAAAACACCCATTTTGCCAGAGGTTGTTCAGCATCACAAAACAGAAACCCCTCACAGAGCTTAATGTTCCCCAGTGCATCATCTTCAGTGCCATCCTCTGAGACTGGCAATGAAAATACTACCATGTACCACTTCTCTCTCCCTCCTGGCTTTCACAGATGTGTGGTCTTTGCTTTTTACATGGATAAACGAATTGCACTTCATGCTCCAAAAGACATTCTTCAACGTTTTTCACAAAAGCAGGAGCCTGTCAGCTTCTGTCATGTATTAGCAAGAAACACAAGAGAGAGCGCAGAAAAAAGGCTGGAGAATTTGTACAAACAGATGGCATTTCTCTTGCCTGTGCTTCTAAATTAAAATCCTGAGTATAAACCAGGAGTAAAAGTTGACATTTTGTCTCTAGAGAAAAAGCTCTTTAAGGCACGTTGCAGTAATAGCACCAAGTCCTTCTGAGTTCAGCATAACCGAGATATTCAGCCTGATAATGCACTTTGCTATCCCAAAAATGCCTGGGTGCTTTATGTATTTTGTTGTGGTTTGGGTTGGTTGCTTTGTAGCTCAGCAGTGCAGTAACAAGGTGCACCTAATGAGCATTGGAGCACCTGCAGTTTGGGGTTTTATTTTAAACACAAGGAGGAAAAGGAGTTGATGAGTTTATAATGTAGTGCGTCAGTTCATCTTGGGCCACAACTTGCCATTTAAGGTTCTAGCTAAGAGGCAGCTTTTTACATAGGCTCTGGTTCATTACTCTTTTAAGTGACATTTTGTATTCTGAAACATGTTTTTTTCATCTCCTGCAAAGTGTGCAATCGCTGCTTGTTGTGGAAGGGAAACAATCTTAAATTATTGTAAAGGATTTTTTATTAATGTGTCCTTAGGATTCAGTTTTTACGTAGCTTTTGGAGAACACTGACATCCCCATTGATGCACGTCAGTATCTGGATCACCTTGTTCCAGGCTGTTGTGAGGAGCAGGCTCAGTGCTGCTGGTCACCGTGGTCTCTCAGTGTGTGTGCATGGCTTTACCTTTAGGATGCTTCTCTGACTCTTGGTTTTGTTTGCATTTCTTAGAACACCGTGGTCCTCCATCAGGAACAAACTCTGCCAAGCAAAGCCCAGCTCCTCAGCACCGAGCTCTGGGATCAACACAGAGCGCTGCTGCCAGCACGGACAGGTACAGAGCTTTGGGTTTGGGAAGAGGAGCTGAGAACAACCAGACAAGCTTGGAATTGCTAAATGCAAGGGTAACATTTGCTTCCTTTTGCCTCTCCGTAGGGGAGCTACAGAAGGTGAAGCTGGAAAAGAAGTTTCAAATAGTTACAGGCTTTCGTGGCCTGAGCATAAGCACTTGGCACAACCTGATGCTGGAGGTGCTTCGGGTGTTGGCAGCCGGCATTCGCAGGCACAGGTAAGGATGCAGAGCCAGGCAAAATACATGCTGGGTCATCAGCATGTAAAACTAAGACGGAAAAGCATTATTTACATGTAGACTTAGAAGGAAACTATTGCACCTCATTGTACGTGAGTTGTGATGAATTCAGTGTAAGTCGTGTTGCATGTATATAAAGGGGAAGAAGCAGATGAAATGTTTTACTAGAGAAGTGAAGATCTAAACCTGCCTGCAGGTCCTCAGCTCTCCATTCTGTCTCCCTTTTTGCACAGAATTCTGGCTGTTTTCCAGTCGAATTGGAAAGAGGCCCTCGTGGCTTTGGGTTCAGCCTTCGAGGAGGAAAGGAATACAACATGGGTTTATTCATCCTTCGGCTCGCTGAAGATGGACCGGCCGTCAAAGATGGGAGAGTCCATGTGAGTTTGTCTTTTTTTTCCATGTGAGTTTAACATGGTTTACATGGGGAGCACAGACAAGAAACTGCAAAGTGGAGGAGAAAACTGAGAGTCATCGCTATGTCAGTGAATTTATAAAGAATTTTTGTGTGTACGTTGTGCTGTTGTTGTTCTGTGTGGTATTTGAAGCTAAAGGGCTCTTGCTTTCAAAGATTAAGAAGCTAATTCTTATGTCTTTATAAGTAATTTCACTCCCAAATGCTGTACTAAGAATACTTAATAGTGATAAACATCCTGAAACATGCTCAGGTCTCTTAACTCTGCAGCACTGTTCCCTATTGGTGCAGCACTCCGGGTACCAGCCCAGCTGTGAGTTCTTTTGATGCCCAGCAGTGACTGTGGCTGCAGGGAGGGGTGGTTCAGAGCTGGAACCCGGGGTGAGCCTGTTCCATGTCTCTGTCATTCACTTTGTCCCTCCCCAGCTGTGAAATGCTGACATTCTGCTGGCTGCACTCTGAAACAAAGAAGAGGAATTTCTCACCCAGTTAATGGCAGCTGAGCATGACGCCAGGCACGTAGCATGGTGCAGAGCGTCCTGTCCTGGCAGATGAGAAACCAGCTGGTGACCTTCTTTGGCAGAGGCAATTTATTTAACAAAGCCCAGGCTTTGTCTTTAACCTTTAGATGTAGGCAGGAGTGACATCCATTGGCTGAGCTGCGAATTGCAAAACAGGTTTCATGACACTGAAAAGGTGCTATTTGAGTCCCCTTCTCCGATTTGCAGACTTAGCATGCATTGCCTTGGGCATTGGGTAGGTAATTGCAGTTGCTCATTGACCTCAGAGACCTTATTACTGATAACTGTGTAACTGTGAGCTCTCCTACTTGGAACCAATCAGTGTCCTGGGATGCTGTTGTTTATTGCTGTGTGGATTTAACATGAAACACAGACATGTCTGGCTCTTTGTTGTTGTTTGTTCCTAAATGAAAACTTATTTCATGGCAGCTGCAATTGATAACAACTCACCTGGCTGCTATTTTCTTTTCAGGTCGGTGACCAAATAGTTGAAATTAATGGAGAGCCCACCCAGGGAATCACTCACACACGAGCCATTGAACTGATTCAGGCTGGAGGGAACAAAGTTCTGCTGCTGCTGAGACCAGGGACCGGCTTGATACCAGATCACAGTACGTCAGCTCCGGCGCAGTGTCCTTTGGTGGCATTGGGCTGCAGTCTATTTAATAAAGACACCTTGTGCTTGTTCACTGAAATCACCACCAGTTCATTCTAAACTGATGATTTTGAGTCTGATTTAGGATATAACCTAAAATAACGAATCAAAAAGATCAGACCCTGGCAGTACTTGAAAGCAAAGCACTGTTTGTGTTCTGCTTTGAGGACACCTTTTAATTCTTAAACTCTTGATGCTGACGCCAGGATTCTGATGGTAAATTTCCTAAACTATAAGGTCACTTTTTCAGTGATGGTAACTGACCATGACTTCAGTCTGTCTAAGCTCAAAAACCCACAGCTTGAACTACCAGACAGTTTGCTGTGTGCAGTCACTTACAAGCAGCAAATGGCGTCTGCTGTAGGCATAAAATCTGCTCAGAAGTTCTTTTCCACCAGAGATGATTCTTAACATCTTAATGTTTCACACTGAACGTCACTGTGAAGTCAGAGTGCATTTGTGCATGGCACAGAAACAGCCCATCTGTGAGCTATGAGATCTGCCCTGTGCCATCCTCCTTGATTTCTGTCTGGCTGAGTTTGTGTTTCACATTGAATTTCTGGTTCTTAATGGTGGAAGTTGAGCCCTGTGTGTTCGGATGAGCTTCTGTTCGTTCTCTTTAAAAATCAGCATCTAAAGTTGGTTTCTAAGACAGGGAGCCACTGTGAGGTCACCTCCAGCTCTCTCCTTACAAACAGCTATTTATGCTTGGTATCATTTCAGCAATGATAAATAATGTTTATTGTGCATTGAGAGGACATCACAGCAGCTATCCGGAACCACTCCTGGCCTTCTTCTTCATAGAAACTTCCTAAATCTGACCCAGAATCATAGAAATGGCAGAAGGGATCTGCAACCCTCTGCCAACAGCAGGGCGAGAGATAAGGTCGAGCAAGGTAGATAAGATCAGCAGCTGTGGGGAAGGGAATGATTTTGCTGCCTCTCGTCCTGCTGTTAATCACACGTTTCTGATTGAAATCTTGCTTGCTGTACTCTGTGATTTTGGTATGTAGTTCTGGGCTTTTTCTCTTCCTCCTTCAGGTTTGGCTCCTTCCAGTTTGTGTCCCTACGTGAAACCTGAGCAGCATTAAGGGCTTTCAGTGCTTTTCTTGGGTTTTCCTTAAAGACTTGGTAAATCTGCATGTCTTGTGTTTCATCTCTTTCTATTATTCAAGTGCAAAGCTATGAATAACCTCAACTTCTCGTTGTTTTCAGATGTATTTTTTTTTTCTTATAGAGGAAAAGTTTCAGTTCATTTGATTTTTCCCTTAAGAACGTAAGCCAGGAACTAATTGTGCAGTTTGGCTGCACTGGCTCTAAAATGTGCTGATACAAAACCACGTCAGTCCTGCAGGGATCATGCCAGCATCCTGAGCAGCAGCCTGTTCCACAATCATTTCCTTCTGATTGCTGTAGGCTGTAGAACAATGAAATAAGAGGCTCTAAATAAGACTTAAAGCTCATGGCACTATGTGGTCTTTTAGTAAAATGGAAGATTTCACGTAACAGCCCGTACCTCAATAGTGTGAATGCTTGTAGGTTGTTGAGGGAGCTTTTTCTTTCTCTAATAACTCAGTGAAATCTCTCCCCATTCCCTTCCAGGTGATTGGGATAGTTACAATCCATCTTCGTCAAATGTAATATATGAAGAGCAGTCACCATTATCCTCATCTTCACATTCTGCTTCCCCATCTGAAATGTGTTATTTACCGGTACCAGGAGAAGCTTTAAGGAAAGTTCAGCTGTCTGAGAAACTGGATCAAGCGAGGAACACTGTGCCTGATAAGATAAGCACTTTAACTGAAAACCAGTTTGAGATGAAGCCTCCGTCTTCTCCCCAGAGAACAAAGAACAGGTGGGATCTTCCCTCCAGTGCTGGGTTTGAAGTCACAAAAGGTAGTTTGGAATTAGGGACCAGAAGAGACAGATCTGCGAGCCCAGAAAAGTTGGGGGCAGCCGAAGGACACCGTGTGACAGGACTGCACAGCCCTAGAAAGAGGGATGCGGATAGAACCCACAGCAATGTCCCACGTAAACCCACAGAAACAGGAATGAACAGCAGTAACAGAAAGCAGTATTATGGTGGAGATCAAGGCATGTCTGCCAGTCCTCAGAAGCATCTCAGTACAGAAGTGGTAGGCAGGATGCAGGAGCATCATGATAGAACAGGTGCTGATAAGACTGAACAGCTGAGAGGTGGGAGCAGTAAAACAGGAGTCACGAGGAAAGACACCAAGCAGAAGGTTTCTGGAAAGAAGGAATTGTGGTTTCCAGATAGAAAATACGCGACGTTAGATGAGGGCAGGTTTCCATTCAGTGACTCCAGGAGGAACAGAGCTGAAGGTGAACAAACAAGGAAATGGAACTTGGGAGAAGCGGGTTCCAGCAGGTTCAAAACTTCAAGTCTTTCTGATATTCCGCTGCTCTCCGTGGAGAAACTGAAAGGGCTGGAAGCACAACAGGCTGATGTTCTGAACAGCCAACGTGGAGACGTGGAGCTGCACGATGGAACCAAAGACGATGGAATTCCCAAATCTGAAAGCAGTTCTCCAGTCAAAAAAGCACCGATAACTCCGGGACCTTGGAGGGTTCCAGCTGCCTGCAAAGTCACCAAAACAGCAAGCGAGGCTGAGAAACAGCTCTGACCAATGGCTTTGTATTGGAGAACGAATGAACCAAGATTCTAATAACCATCATTCGAAAGCGTTGTTTCTTTTCACAAAGTTGGCCTATTTTTCCAAGGCTGTTCAGAGGGTGGGAAGGGTTTGGTTGGTTCTGAAGTTCTCCAAGCTGCATGAAGGACTTTTTGGATTGCTGACATGAACTGCTCCCCTCGTCCCTTTGAAGGCGGTGTTGTGCTGCTCTCAACCTTGCACTGCTGCAGCTTCCTCAGCTCCTATTGTGAGTTTCTGAACAAAAATTATTTAATGCCTATAATGCCAATGTGATCATGACTCACTTCTTGTTCTTGTGCCAAGTTATCTACTGTATCCAGTCAGTCTGATTCTTCAGTGTATTCCAGTCACGGAAAAGTCCAGGTTTTGTTGGAAATGGGTGTTTTCTGCAGAGCATGTTGCATGTTTACATAAGGAAATGCTCATCTTCCTCCTGCTTCAGTGAGGAGATGGGTTCAGTCGGTCCGAACGATTCCAGGGCAGCAAAATTGAGCCACTGACGCTGTTCCAATGGAGCTTTTTGGTAAATTTTTTTTATACCTAATATAAAATCATGTAGATAAAAAAATTATATTTGACATAATGGATGTTTTGTAATTTTGCTTTTTATCAACACGACAGAATTGCTTTCTCCATTCGTGAGGATGCTCACAGTAACTGCTGGCAAACACCTGTCCAGAAAGCGCTGGTTCCTGTTGAATAGCACCGTTCCTTTGGGTCTGTTGTCCTCCTTGGACTGTGAATTTGTTTTCAGCCTCGTTCTGCTGCTGCGTTACTGACAAGTCCCACCTTTCATTATTTATTGCTGCTTCATAATTGGATTTGCTCTCCCTCTGTAGAGCTAAGAATCCTTAGGACAGAACCAACCACCGCATCGACTTCTTAAATGAAATTCCTGCCTGTGCATATGAGAAACCCCCTGTGTTTTATTTTAAATCTAAGGGTGCTGCACATGAGGATATATGGGGTACATGAGTCCTGATTTCTGTTCTTTGGGCTTTTTAAGTCCTGTTGGGGAATATTACAAGCAGAACCCACTGACCCCTCAGACCTACAGCTGTAAGTCAGCAGAATGCATAAACCTGGGTGCAGGTCTTTAATTAGTGCAGAAGGTGGTAAAAGCTCATCAGCCCAGCGTGCAGAAGGAAAAAGAGGTGCAGAAGGTCAAGCATTTCTTACCTTAAAATGCAAACAAGTGACTTGCTGTTTGAAATCAAGGCTCTTCTTTTGGCTTTGTAATGAAATGGGCTTTAAAGCAGATCTGAACTTTGCTCTGCTGCCTCTCGTTGGGCGACCCTTCGATTTGCTGTGCAGCATAACGTTACCAAACGCTCCCCATCACGGAGTATGACTGTGAAAATACTTAATACTTTGCAGTTAACCTATGTAGATATTACCTACGAACTCTTACCAAGAGAATCTGATTCGTGTTGAGTTGTATGGACTTGCCCTAAGCACCGAGTGCAGTCCCAAATCCAGAAGTGTAGTACAGAGATGAATTAGCACTGCTGACATTAATTCCACCCCCATATCTTTTCTATCTATCAATGTGACCTGATTTAGTGTCTGACCTGTGTGTGATTTCTCCTCCCATAGAACTTGTATCCCTGCTTACTGTATCAGATGACTTAGCAGCGTGGCCTTGGGATGCTAAGCAATGTATGGATGTACTGGGTGTAAATGTTTATATATTGTACAGCACCTTTATACATACTTCTGAGGTTCTGACTAGAGAGAGACCTGTAAATCGCTCATTATTTTTTATATAGATATTAAAAAGAAACTCTAGTTCATGGCCTGCTGGTTCTGCACTGTATGAGATCGATTCCTTGTTGATGTCCAGCGCTTTAATACTTCACACACAAAATACCCTTCTGGAAAACAAATGCAGTTTATTAGTGCAAGTTTCCTTGGCTTCCTGCTCAGATAACAGATGTTCAACAAAGGTGATAAAGTCATGGAGTCGCACAGAAACAGCTGCTGCTGAAGGAATACTTGAACTGCAGGTTTATTTGTACATTCTGATATAGCAAGTTGTCATTTTCCATCTTTCAACCTTTCCTTGTACAGAAAATAGCTATAAACAGTTTACTACCAAAAGTTCTTATGCCATCTTGCTTCCTTACGTGACAGAATGAAGCCACGAGGACGTCACATTTTGCTTTTCCTCATGACTGATACAACAGTCAGCAAAACTTAAGGACAGTGCAAGCCTACAGGATGTCTTTACAACTTCTCTGTCTTTCCTATGTTGTTTTTAAACAAGAATCTATTTGTAAGTGAGGAAGGCTTTCTCAGTCATCTTCCACTGCCGTGATTACCACAGCAGGAGCTTCCTTAAGTACTCCAGTGTAAGGCACTATTGCAGTGCAGAGCTGCAGCAGCTTCTCAGAACACCAAGTTCAGCTGTCATGGAAGGATGTACAGCAGGATGCTGTGTGTAGCCCACTGTTACCTATAAACACTCAGGTGTCAGAGAGAACAACCATAGCAAAGTGATTTTTAGCCAACAGATGTTTTTACCTGTATTTGTGTATTCCAAAAACGATGAATTACTTGCAGTAAACCCCATGTAAGCCAGCCAGCATCCATCTGTTACAGAGCTGCTCTGCAGCTGCAAGCCCAACTGTCAGCATCGGGTCAGCGTTCGTCCTGTGCAGGCTGCTGTCACTGCAGCCAAAAGCACAATGAAATGCTGAGCAAAGTGCTTTTCAGCACATTCACATTAATGCCTCATCAGTATCACCCAGGCAGAGCTCTGGAGGCAGATACACAAAGCCCAGCGTAGCTCCAGTGCTCTCTGAAAATGATGTGAACAACAGCAGGAGGACTGATGTGTTACGTTATTGCACGGGGCTGATCTTTAGAGAAACAAGGCACCTGTAACAAGCACCTGTGTCGTTCCAGCATGGCTTTTGTAGTGATTGATGCTCCACAGTCAGTGCACGCAGTTCCTGCTATCTTCAGTGCAAAGTACTACCGGTATTTGGCTCCATTTACTCTGTTTCACATGAGCATGCCATGGGATGACTTCATAAACTGGACTGATTTATTCTATGTCACAGAACAGGACAGCTTTCAATGCATACCTTGAGGCTCTGTTAAAGAAACTGCAGTGACAGACCTCTGTAGTGTGAGAGCAGCCCTGCTTTGTGTCCCAGCCCTCGGTCTCTGCCGTGTCCTTCCGCTGGGGAGGGCTGTGCTGATGGTCAGTCAGTTCATGGTTTGATCTTCCATAACTGAAAAGAGATTCTGAGAATAAGCATGGACCTAAGAGTAGGACTGCAATGCTTCTCATCTACAGGTAAGGCTCATCCATCACCCATCCTGCACTGAGCACTAATTGTAAAGTGTGAATTCCCTGGAGGGAGGTGGGGGGGGAGTTAAACTTACTCTGATATTGAATCCCAGCAGATCACTTATAACACCCGAGACAGCAGAGAGTATTACAACGCGTGTTATGTTGTAGATTAATGGGTTCATGGTCAGCCCGTACAGCCTGAATGGTGTGTCCAGTTCCTGTTGTGGAAGGAAAAGGGAAAAGAACAAAAATCCCATAGTAGAGTTAGTCCATAGCAGAAGTAACTGTCTGCCTTTTAACTTAATGTTGGCTCTCTGGCACACTCTGCTAACCGTGCCCTGCTTCTGTATCACAAGTTAAGTGTACATACAGAAATTCTATGCATTCCAAGCCTCTCTGCTCACAGATGTTTTCTAATGGCCATCTATAATCTGAAAAGTCCCCTTTTTCTACTGGCAGAAACTTAATGCAGCGGACTATAGGATTATTATGGAATTATCCAGCAATATTCTATGTGGCTTTTTATATGTGGTTTTAAGACTGTGCTCCTATTCCAAATGCTTTTTTACCTTTAGCAGCTTTGTAGAGAGTTTCAAAACGTTGTTAACCAGAGACAGCTGTTCTTTCTTGTTGGGTTTCTTCTCCATCTTTAGGTATAAGTTTATCTGTGACAGACATTGTTAACATCCCAGTATTAATTCCCAACCAGTTTCTATCTGAGGGCAGTGACAGTAACAATGACAATCTGTTGTCACTCCTAAAGCAGTGATAGATATACAGAGGACTTGGGCAGTGATAGATCACACTTTAACTAACAAACACAGCTGATGTGATAACCCAAAGCCAGAAGCAATTCAGACTCTGAACCTGTCTCAGTGTTTACCCCCTTGTCCCTCCCATGCTGAGTTGTATTCCTTTATTACAGTGCAGCACAAATGGTGTTTATGAGCCTGGTTTAAATTGCTGTAGTTAAATCCAAACAACAAAAAAAAGGGATAAAACCAAAAGGAGAAGAAGCCAATGGAGGTACCTGCTCAGTAAGCAAGATGGAAATATTGCTGTACTTCTTGTTGGTCTCAGAGCCCAGGGATGCCAGGCGCAGTAAAAAGAGAAGAAGTGCTGCCTCCCAGATTAAGAACTCCCAGTTATAAGCTGCGCTCAGAAACGTTTTGTGACCCTTCAGGACCTGTTTGGGGAAGCAAAAAGAATTAAGGCCAGGCAGTCACAACAAGCATGCAAAAACCTTGTACAGCTCTTCAGAACAGCTATCCGTGTTCTATAGCAACCAGCACATTTGCCCTTGAAGCGTAATTCATTCATGCAGCTGGGTTAAAGTACAGAGCCTTGTTTATAACCCCAAGAATTTGTTCATTTTCAAGTTGAAGCTTTTTTTTCCTCATCAGAAAGAAAATGTCTGTGACAGGTAGTTTAGTGAAGGACTAAAGGGTGTTATGAGCAGTTACTGAGTTGTTCTTCAATAACAGGTTGAAGAGGCTGCTGCACTCAGCTCTCTTAAATAAAACACCCTGGGAACATTTGAGTCTTACCTGGGCGCAGCATATGAAAGCAATTGAAAGAGCCAGTAAGAAGATGGATGATACAACAACATCCACAGAGCGCTGCGGGCCTCGCCTCTGCAGGAACAAAGACAGCACTGGGTCTAAGGGTTGGGTCGGGTCTATGGAGATACCCAGAACCTTTGCTTATGCTGACTGGAATAACCAGCTGCATCCATCCTGGGTCAGAACTCACCTTTAGATAGGAACGAAGAGATAACCAGATCTTAATGTTTTCTACCTTCTTGAGTCTGAAGTGAGGAATTTCGTATTTCCTGGCTTTCCGAGCCGATGTGATGTGACTGAAAAGCTTGGCAAACAAAAACCTCTGCAGATCATAAACAAAACACACACACACAAACACGAATGAGTCTAAAAGAGAAAGAAGCAACGTTGCTTGGGACTGTTTAGTGGTAACGGGTAGAAAAGCTCAACTTATGGCACCCTGGGAAGGCCCAACTGAAGGGGTTCGATGCATTGAATCCTACCTGTTTGTATGTTCTCTCAGCAACGCACATCATAAAGAAAAACATCCAGGTCAAGCAAAGCCGTTCAAGGAAGTTGATGGTAGACAGAACAATGACAGGGATGCTGGCAGGTGCCCCACAGAAGATGTGCAAAAGCTCCTTCAGAGAAATGGAGCACAACTGCTCTATGTTATCGGTGTGGAAGAGTCTGTAGAGGAAGGGCAGGAACGCTAACCCGATGGTGATGACGTTTCCCAACATCTGATAGCCCACTCCCTGCTGGTAGGCATTAACCTGGCGAGCAGGAACAAAAACATCACCATTAAGTCAGGCTTTTTGTGTGGTGCTGTGGCTGCATTCAATCAAGCACTCAGAGGATGCAGCCTAAAATCACTGCACCCATTTCAGTCCAAACTGAACAAAACAGACTCAGCAGCCTTCAACAAGACCTGCTGAGTTTTTGCTTATGCAATTCTTAGGTACCTTTGGGACACAGCTACATTTGCAGCTGGGGGAGGAGCTGCTTTGATACTGCACACAGTAATTGCAGGTGTAACTATTGTAAGTTTTTGCTGCTGAAATTGCACTGCTTTGCCCTCTTACCCTGCTCATGATGATCCCGCTGATCTCCAGCACAGACATATCCACCTTCTTGCAGTCGTTCCCTTCCCAGATCAGCGCACTCACTTTTGCAGATTCTGGGCTTGTATTCTGTAGCCACAGCAAATGGTTCTGTCAAAGAGCAAAGAACACAATGGGCACATGATGCATTTCTGCCCTCTACTAATGGCTCACATTAAAGCACCAGCATTCAGCTGTGCCTTCTGTTTAATTTGGGCAGGATTTGGGGATGGGAGAGAACTGTGTGAACTGAAGGAAAACACCTGAACGATCTTTCTCAGTTCTCTCAATTGCAGCATAGAAACCAACAGACCTGCTGAAAAACATCTTCCTTCAGGTCTCTCCTGCCACCTTTCATGGTCTCCTCCTCGCTGTCACTGGTGCAGGATGAGCGGCACTCCGGCCCATGCAGCAGATCATCCCAAAGCATGTCTTCTGTCTCAGAGTCCTGCCGTGTGCTCTCGGAGTCTCTCCGGGTCACACTGCAGCTCCGGGACCCCACACTCACACAAGACCTCGAGTCCTTTGAAATCAAATAGAACTTAGACAGAACAGCCCCAATTTGAGCACCACCCCCACAGCAATCAGTGAAATGAGCCTCCATGGGGCAGCTGGAAACTGACAGCCCCACGTATCATTTAACAGTGAGCCATTCTGATGGGAGAGATACGTCTGTGCTGGTCAGGGTCAGTAAAGAAACGTCTCTTGAACTTATAACCATACCTGATTATATAATGTGGATTCAAGTTCAGATTCCGCAACGCTGTCAGAATCTCTGACACCTCTCAGGGCTTGTTTGACCTGCCAAAAACAAAGGAGAAACAGCACATGATCCATAGCAGAAAACTGGGTGGAAAACAACATCAGTTCAACATGAGTACCTGTGAGACAGCCTGGTTCAGAGAAACAGGGCACTGCTTTTTCTTCTCTTCGTAGCTGTTGTCACTGGAAGCCCCCTCTACGTGCTGCCGTAACAAGATCCTTTCTGCCACTGCTTCAGCATCCTCCTCGCTTGAAAGCTCATCAGATGCACCATCTCTGTTGGTGCAATCGTCCTAGAAATACAGCAGTGAAAACAAGGCAAAAGCACCAACAAACAGCCAACTTGAGCTGCATCAAACCAAAGGTTCCAGGCTAATGCTGCTATTGTACAGTGACAGTCTTTTAGGGATGGTACCTGATGGCTCTTCTCCACATCAGAAAGTTTATTTTTCTCTTTGAAGTGCAGCAGCCTGTGCTCAGACCGGCCATGTCTGTGCTTGACGCCGTTATTCACGGCGCTCACACCGTGTTCTGTCTCAGTTCCTTTCTCAGCCACCAGCTTCGAGCTTTTGACCCTGGGTGAGGAAATAAAATCACATCTTTGCATCAGAGAAAAGCTCTGAGGAACATCATAGAACGGCCTGGGTTGTAAAGGACCTCAATGATCATGTGGTTCCAACCCCCTGCTATGTGCAGGGTCACCAACCAGCAGCCCAGGCTGCCCAGAGCCACATCCAGCCTGGCCTTGAATGCCTGCAGGGATGGGGCATCCACAGCCTCCTTGGGCAACCTGTTCCAGTGCATCACCACCCTCCGGGTGAAAAACTTCCTCCTAAGATCCAACCTAAACCTCCTGTCTCAGTTTCAAACCATTCCCCCTTGTCCTATCGCTTCCCACCCTCACAAACAGCCATTCCCCCTCCCTTCAAGTACTGCAAGGCCACAATGAGGTCTCCCTGCAGCCTTCTCCAGGCTAAACAAGCCCAGTTCCCTCAGCCTTTCCTCATAGGAGAGGAGCTCCATCCCTCTGATATCTTAGTGGCCTATATGTGAATACAGGGCTGCCTCCTGCTGGCAGCTCTCCATGGCCTGATTCTGGCAGGGCTCGGGATCATCAGTGACAGTGTGACTCCATCTTCATTTTCCAATATCAAACAGCTCACGCAGGGTGGTTACAAACACACAAAGCAGGGGCAGATCTCTCACCTCCTCCGGAACAGAATGCCAAATAAACTGCTGAGCGTGGACGTGGATTCCGCCTGCTGTTCTGTGCTGGCTCTGTCAGGAGGAGCCCAGCTGCTCCCATCAGCACCCACAGATTTACGTAATTTCCTGATTAGAAAGAACGAAAGGAGAATTGGTATCGCAGCTAAAAGATCCCTTCATTCTATTTACACGCAAACAGGAGACGTTTACCCACTAATTTCTACCATGAGCAATTCACCGTATGCTCCGATCCCAGCAAGGAAACCCATTACCTCTCACCTCCTCCTCCTGCTGAGGCCGTTGTTTCCTGCTGTTTTGTTCATCTGGGTGGACACTATCTGGCAGTGAACAGTCCCCATCAGTAACATAAGGCACATGGGTCCCATGACTTCACTGGCATTCACAACAGGCATCGCCAAGTACAATATAACTGCAATGACTGGAAAGGAGAAAGATTTACTGCAGAAACGAGTGCAGCCTCATTTCCACATCCATCTCAACTGGTTGTTTTTCACTCTGCCTTCTGACTTGGGCCAATATTGTGAGCAGACAAAGGGATTTCAGGCAGCATCCTTAGCAGGCTATGAAAGCATATGATGTTATCGTAGACAAAAAGACAGCATCACAGCCCTTACCTTGCATAACATAGAGCAGCAGGAGCCACGTAAAGATGCGCTGGGACGTAACCTGGATCCACCACCGACTGAACAGCGGGAAGAACACAACCCTGACGATTCCCTTCCGCGTTAACGACGTCCAGGGGATCTCGGGCTTCGCTTTGGCAAACGTAGAACCTCCAAGGAGACACAGAGCCGCAATGACTCTATCGGGCCAAAGCAGCAGCAGCCCCGACGAGCCGCAGCCCGACGAGCCGCTCCGCCTCCTTCACCCGCTCCTTATCGCACCCAGCTGCTGCCGGGCCGCCCCGTTCACCCCCCCCTGTACCTCGGATCAGATCCACGTCGATCAGGTCGGCCTGGATGTGGCCCTTCCTTTTGGGTTTGCTCTTGAATCCCTGCACAGCAGCGAACAAAGAGCCGTGAGCCGCTCGGGCCGCAGCGCAGCGCCGCTCAGGGAGGGCGGAGAAACGTTACCTTCATCTCCGTCTGCTCGATCGCCTTCTCCCATATCTGCTGATCGTAAGCCCCGACCTACAGGGGGATAAAGGGCTGAGCACCCAGCGGGGCCGGCACCCGCAGCACAACACAACGCACTCACCTTCTTTTGGTACCAGGAGATCGCGTCCCGCTCGCAGGCAGCCATGCGGTTCCGGTCCGACCCGCTCCACCTTAAGCCCGACCCGCAGTTACCGCCCCGCCCCGCCCCCAAAATAAAGAGACCAAACGGTAAAGGACGAAAAAAAATCCCATTTTTCGTTTATTTAAAAAAATACTTTTTACAGGGAGGAGGAAAAAAAATAATAATAATAAAATAACCCAAAACAACGGCAATAACAACAAAAAAAAGGCTCTGAATTCTGCATTCCGTCGGAATATTTGACACAGAAACAGCAAGAAACGCACCGCAATGAGGGTTAGTCACAGAGGATTTAGAGCTCGACCTGCATACACGGATCATCAGAACGTCAATAAATAGGGTAAGGCTGCACCAAGCAAACAGCCTTACAGGCAATGGGGCCTTGTAAATGAACCGCAGCAAAACCAGAGCTGCCAATGGAACCCAAAGCACACAACAGCAACATGGAAACCACAAAACACGCTGTACAAAGGAACCAGAAGCGTTGGAAGGGCTTTGAGCTGTTCAATAGAGCCACAGTGGGTCGCCTGCTCTTTGCCATGTGCCATTGCCCCCATAGACCCTGGGCAGGTGGGATTTGGGGCTCTGTTTCTCCATTGAAGGCAGTGCCAGGTGATGGGTGGGAACTGCTGCCCATGGTAGAAGCTGTGACAGTTTGTCCCACAGAACTGAGGTGTAAGGAGAGCTGATAGAGCACAGAACAGAGCCCTGATAGTGTACGGTGATGTCTATAGCTATGAAGAGCTAATGAACACCCTGAGCATCCCACCTTCCCAAAGAGGCCGTGTCAGATGTGACCAAAGCACATCTCCTGCATCCTGCTCTCACCTCCATCCTTCACATCCAGCTCTGAGGACATACTATGTGCTATTAGATGTGATCAGTGACTGAACACAGAGAGCACGATGCTGCAGGGCACAGCAAAGACACCCCAGAGCATCAGGTTTCATTACAGCAGTTCTAAAAGCTGCGTAAGTCTCTCCCATCTTCTGCCTTTATCCATTTAAAACACTGTTAGAATTTCACACAAAGGATTCACAGATTGATTTCCCTTCGTTCGGCCTCCAACACAAAGCAGGCAGGTCAGTGTGCGAGGGTTTCTTAGTCTGTGTTACTGGGTACAGCTGTGGGACCATCGAGCACCTGCAGCTCTGTCAGCTCCTGAGCAAAACCTCATTGCTTTGCTCTGCTGCCATGAGCAGAACAGCACAGGTGAGAAGGAGAACGGGCACTTGGAAGACTAACAGAGGAGAGAACGCCGCCGGGTGATGGGATGTTCAGGATGGACTGAAGCCACTATTGCCTGCGAGGAATTTGACTTTGAACAACCCTTAAAGCTACAAAATTCCTCTCAACATAAGAAGTGGGAAACAAAAACCAACCCACCAGAGAACAGACAGCTCGGAAACGAACCGGTCCGGATGATCCAGGATTCCTGCTAAGATTAAATTACAGCCCTGCATCAATCACATTTTATCATAAAAGCTTTCCATTCTAACACCTTATTTACACAGATTACTAAAGCGAGTCACTACCACTTCAATCTGTAAATTAGTTTTAAATTGAAATATTTCCTAGTCCTCATTTCTGTACCGAAGACAATACATACATACACATAAGGAGTAATACAGGCTCTAACTAATCACTGCGGTTTCATCTGATGATTCTCTTTTTCCTATCAGTTTAAAATAGTGACCTCTACACCGAGGTGCTAATATGTATAACAAAGCCTACACAAACAATATTGCACAAAGTAATCCTTATAATAGAGTAACATATTTTAGAGACCCTTATAAAGAGAAGAGTAATAATTGATATTAAAAAGATGCGTCCAGAACTAACACGGCATCTTTGCTCTTGTCTACTCTAAGATAGTGTTTCAAATCCTTCCTACCCTGGTGAGGATGAGAACAGATGAAGCCATCTGGAGGCAGCTTCAGTTGCACCAAAAGCCAACTTGGATTCTAAATGTGAGTGGAAGGGGGTGAGAGAGATGGGATCGTTCCTTTCAATGACTGGAAAGGGCAGCAATAAATGGGGTGAGTGGAATTCAGATACAGATTACACATATTAACATTTAGAAGCATTGAAAGACCGGTCAAGAACTGCTGAGAGCTGACACTATGTATTCAGTGCGTACCACTGGTTCTTCCACAGTACCTGGGCACCCAAAAGCTACACATGGAAACAGCAGTCCGATGCCATAATACTTTTTATTGTGAAACAGTAATACAGAACTTCCTAGAAAACGGACATTCTTATGGTAGAAGTCAGTCACCAACTCAACGCTATCATATTAAGTGCATCAGTACAAGGGAAAGTGTGGTTCCGTTGGACATATAATATGACCCGATCAAAACAAGCTGCCAAGTTGGTTAGCATTTGAAAGCCTTAAAGTGCTCAAAGATAGCGAGTTCCTCCACAAGTCTGCCAACAGGTTCTCTGCCTTTGACACCAGTATTAATCACATCAGAGGAGACCTCTTTTGGAAGCAAAACCCTCACGCCAAACAGTACAAGCAGCGCTATGAGAAGTGTTAGGCCAGTAAAGCCACGGCATTTCAACGGGATCAGACACTTCCTTCAGTTCGTTTTACAGATGGCCTTGGTAGGATCTGTAAGGAATACAGACCGATTTCTACAGCTCGTTTAGAAACCAACTTGCATATGAACCGCGTCAACAACAGACACCAAATATTTCACAAATTGTCCACAAAAGTGCTGTGCTTTCTCTCTTTTTTTTTTTTTTTTTGTCCTAGCAATTAAAATGTGATGGGAAAAGTTCCTACAACGTTGTCTACAAAAGCATCACTTTCTGGTGAAGGGGAGAGAGTGAAAACTGGGAAACAACACCGAGCAGTAGAGTTAAATCATTGCGTGTTCCTGGAGGGATTTCATTCTGGTTTTGAGGAGATATTCAATATCTCATTGCTTAAACAGAAAGAAGTGGTAGACCACTGTCACAGGTTGTACTACGGGGTTAAAATACAACTTGAGTTTTGCATAATCTGTGTAAAAAAGATATGCTTGACATTTTGGAATGTCACCTTTCTTTATAGAATTATAGGCAAGATTTCTCCAATAAAACATAAGCCAGTTATAAAACTATAACTTCACATCAAAATTTTAAAAAGCTGTTAAAAAATGTTTGTTTATATACATATCACACAGAAGAGCCTGCATGATCCTGCGGATTGTGTTGCTGATCAGACTCTATTTTAAAACCTGGAAGAGGCTGGGCCGCCTGATCTGCTTGTACAAGTCCTGATAGCGAAGAAGCAGAGGAGGAGAGCGTCCCTGTGGTAAGCTGCATTTCTATCCCTGGTTCTTCACACTCTGTTTTTACACTCACGCATCGGGGTTCACCTTTGGACTCTGTCTTTCCAGGAATGCTACTGTTCAAGTTTGAATCGCTCTCTGTGTTTTGAGAAGTCTCCCCCACGGGGTGATATTGTTTAAGTCGTATGTGCCAGGCTAAGCTGCAGACTGCTGACACTGTTTTGAACTGATGAATGACATTTCTAGGGATGAAGTAGATGTCATTGTCACACAACTGAATTCTAGCATAGCGAATGCCTTCCCGTCTCATTTGGTTTAGTTTGGCTTCATCCACCCATTGAACACACTGAGAGGAGGAAAGATGGTAGAGTTAGTGCTGTACTTCGTTCAGGGTAAATAATTCAGTACCTACCTATTTTTAACATACTTTGGACCTGGATCACATATTTCTGTTTAACGGGTAAAGCTTCTTTCTTTTTAAAGCAAGAACTTTGTTCTATGAGGGCCACCAATCATGGTAACTACACAAGGTGACAACAACAGAAGACTACAGTGTGACTCAGAGCAGGAAGCCCAGTTTGGTAGAAAGGAAACACAAGAAGGAAAATTGCATGAGGGAACTGAGAACTGATGGGCACAGGGATACAAAAGGGGTGGCTGTACAATGAGCCTGACAGCTGTCAAGCTTCCTACAAAGTGCTCTGTCAGTAGGAAAGATCAAATACCTGTGACACTGGTGGTTCATGTAGGTCCAGCTGAAGTCTCTGCACAACATCAGTGAAATCTTCAGCATGGAAACAAACCACATCTTTGGTTATACGAGGCTGGTCGCTCCTACAGAGAGAGGAGAAGTGCAGGGAGTTTTAAAGAACTTCACTTATATTGTTTCATTGAACAAACAACCTTCTTCATTTTCCTACTGGGCACAAAGTCTCATCATTCCTCAGTAGACATGCATGCTATTTAGGAAAGGAGGCACAGTCTGTATGTGCCTTACATTTCTCAAGCTACAGACCGCATTTATCTCATTACTCTTTAATTAGCCTTTTTTCCCCCCCAAGGAATTTTCTTCTCAGAGAGAAAACACTTAGATTCGCCCCCTCCCACTACAGCAGTCCCATCTCAGGGGCACTTACCATTCCCCAAACTGCACAGCCTTGAGAACACCGACAGCAGCTGTGCTCTGCCAGTCAAATCCCTGACCCACATGGTCAGCGTGAGCCCTTGTTCTGTCTTCAAACAGAACCTCACGGGGCTCGCTGGTCCGAGGTAGGTACTGGAGATTCTTTATTTCATTCATTGACCTGCAACATGATTAAAAGACATACTAAAATCTATGGCAAACTACTTAGAAAAACAAACGCTTGTATTGAAGTAACCTTCACATGTTGTATACTGCCAGCTTCAAAATCAAAGGCCAAAGCACTTCTCTCACTCTAGTTATCTGACAACAAAAGACTGAATCACATCAAAACACGCTGCCGATCCTTCACCTGAAATCAGTTCTACAGCACAATCTGAGAAAGACAAAGTACATCCACACACCACAGTATTTCCTGTGATAGCACTAACACTAAAAAGCAGCTCTAAGGCTTTAAGGAACTAAGTTGTTTTGGAGCATTTCACTCCCCAAATTAGTTCTTCCCACAGAAATTAGCTGAGGGATATGTCTCCTGCAGGACTACAGGAACTGGTTTTAATGTTAAGGGAGAACTGATTGAGGACATATTACTTTGAAAAGTGAGAAAATTACAATCACAAACATCACATTCAGCTCAGTTCACTGAGCTAATCTGAAATAGAAATGAAAATGAAGAACTTAAGCCTGTGAATCAGCCTTCTGAAGAACTAATTACATTTAAAATATCAAGGCTTCGTTCTCAAGTCCAAAGAATATAAAACTGCAATGAAAGAAAAGCCAAGTATTACCGGCGCCGTTTGAATGGTGATTTTGGCATATCAGCTGTTGGGATCATCTGCTCTCCTGGTCTCACCCACATTATGGGACCATCATCACTTTGTGACCTGCACTGAAGTCTGAGGCTTGAGAGAGTACCCCAGGGCAAAGTCATCTAAAGAAAAGGAGAAAAAACACAAGGTGAGAGGGAAAAACTAAATGATACCTTTACTATCAAAAGAATGGTACAAAAACTGATGCTCTTTATGAAGTAGGATATGTTCCAAGCTAAATTCAAACTTAGCTTCTAGGGAAGTAGATAGCTAGGTAGCTGATACATGACAGCATAAATCATAATTAGCTTTTGAATGATTTACAGATCCATAGCCAGTTAGTTCAGTACCTTTCATTTGGATAGAGGAAAGAATGTACCTCCAATCCTCGTTAGCTCCAGTGATGAGCATATCAATGGAGAAAGTACTTCTAAGGTTTCTAATCTCTTGAATATATATATGAGCCTTAGCAATCTGTTAATTACCTAAAGCACTTTAAATTAAGCACCACAAGTTACTTCTTACTCTCAGAAATGGAGACTCTTCCAACATATCCAGAAATTCTGGGAAATAGTCCCCAACTTCTTCATCCACTGCTCCAACGAGGCTGATCTGCCGCATCGGTCCCGCTCTGTAGGTTCCACAGCAGTACGTTCGATTGACCTGAAGGGCCAGAAAGGAAAAAAGGCCACCACAGATTCAGTGCTTTTACAAGAAATCACAGATTTCTAATAGAATACGCCAAGCTACAAATGAGTTTTTGTCCAAATCCAAGACTCGCATACATCTGTTTCATTGGCGGTGTCTTTAGGAGTATACAAGGATGTCTGTGTCTGTAGGGTATCCCAAGAGCAGATAAGTCCTGTTTAAACTGCTAATAGGGCACACTTCTATCACTTGAATCACAACCAGTCAGTGCTTGACTAATTCAGGAGCAACGCTTCCAGGCTCACATAAGAAAACTGACAACTAAAGCTTTACTGTGACTCAGTTTTTCACCAGGAAGCTTAAACTAAACACTGCATGTGAGTACTGCTGCTCCATTTCAAACTCTTAATATCCCACAGGGCTTTTCCCTATGACTGCAGTGAAGAACCTGTGTCTCCTGCATGTAATGACTCTGAAAAAATGCACGACAGTGCACAGAATCAGGGAATAAACTAAGGAAGTGAGAGGTCTAACTAAGAACCAGGAGTCAAATGTACATTTCAGTGTTTACCTACACAAATCTTAAGCTTTTTGTTTGTTATATATATTAGCACACACTGTCGGCTTCTGATGATACAGATTTTATGATCGAGGCACTATCTTGGGAGACCTGTTAATTCTTTCTGGCTGGTGCCCTAAGTGAAAGTTAAGCCCCCAGATCCTATTAGAACATGACTGGTAAAGGCAGAATGATTTCAGCTGAAACAAAACAGCGTTATCCTGGGTCTGCGCAGCTACAGGAGGACAAAGGACTAAAGCCAGTTACAGTTCACTGCCTCCTGTCATTAAGGCAAAGGGAGAGACACAACTTCCAGACGAGTTATGTTCTGCTGATGTGACTTGCTTAATACTTGGGTAGCTTCTATACAAAAAAAACTTCCCTAACTTCTCTTTCTGGGAAGAAAAAGTGGGGCAGCCTAACAGCAGTGTGGTTCATTGCCCACTGCTGTCAAGGACAGTTTAACCTTTTCTGACAGCGTACTGCAGGAGTAGGAAAGCTTCCTGTTATCCATCACCTGCTGGATGCTTCTCCCATCTCCTTCCCAGAAGTGATATCGGCTTCATTCTCAGTGCAGACATAGCAGTCATAGGAAGATAGCTGCCAGGGAGAGTACTGGTTCCTTTTAGCTGCACTGCTAAGAGTCTTCTAATTGAAGTATGCCCTTATGCAAAGTAATTTACAAGTCACTGTCTTGAAAGCTCGTAGTGTAACTGAACAGCTTTAAACTAAAGCTTAGCTTTAGCATTTAAGTATTCAAACAAATAAGCCAGAACCAACAAAAGCAGAAGAAATCCAGAGATATTCAAGCTTAAGTACTTCAATGTACAAAACCTGAACACGATACAGTATAAATACACACTGGAGTGGTTTGCTTTAAGTATTCCACCCATACCTTAAAAGTTGATACGACTCCACTGAGCATCCTCAGCTGAAAGTAGAATCTGAAGCATTCCTGGAACATGCTCAGCCTGCACAAGTGTAACATTCTACAATATACTTCCATACGGAACATTTCCTCATATAGGAAGGTCCAAAAGTGAAACTTACCCAAACTACTCATTCCTCAGTGCTGCCAAGCAAAAGAACTTGTCTTATCCTCCCTATACTTTCCTAAGCAAAGGATTTTGACCATGTAAATATAAGCTAGCTTGCAAGATTTAAGCTTTAGCAGAATGCAGCCACTGTGGTTTAATCCATCAGTTTCAATACATCTCCACGTGTTATGGCATTACCCATACTCTCTAAAGACTCACGTTTCTGTTGTCTTAAGAGCTGTGACAACTATACTTCTGTACACATTTGTTCAGCATGTGAACCATACCAACACACTTCAGGCAGAGGAGATTAAACCCAGCTCAGCATGACCTGGTTAGAGAGGCATTTCAACCCAACTGAACCCAACATCTGACTCAATCGAGTTCAGAGAGCGCTTAAAATAGATTTAACTGAAATACCAGCACAGACTGTAACCCAAGGAAGCCTCTTATTCACACAAAGCTATTCTGAAGTGAGTGCTGCAGCAGCTTTCCATTGTCAAAACCACTCAGAAGCTAAGCGGTGTAATTACCGATTTAATGGTGACTGTAACTGCTGGGATGCATTCAAACACTCTGCAAGATACCATACAATAACATGGTAAGGCAGTAACCACTTCTCCAATGCAAACCTGGTATACAAGTATTTGGCAACCTTCACCCAGATCCAGATTAATGTAAATTCGACAGCTCCCAGTTATTCCTTCCAGCGGGTGATCCAGTATTCAGGATCTTAACTTCTTGTTAAGCACTGTAAGCAACTGCTTTCAGGCTAGACTGAGAAAAAAGAGCTTTTACTCCTACTTTTACTACTACAAATTTACCCAAACTGTAGCAGTGCCGGATGGTCACGGGTACTTCTGAGCTTGATGACAAGAGTCAAAGGTAAGGGCTTTTCTTAACAGAATCCTGAACTTAGCTTAAAAGCCACTGATGCATGTATTTAAGTTATATGAGATAGTCTGAACTTGAGCCCTTGAGCTTTCAGAACTAAGCTTTTATCCTCTAAACAAAGAATGAAAAGGCTTTACTTCCACAGACTTAAGATAAGCTGAAACTATCAATATCGAGGTAGTACATAAAGTGAAAGCCTTAAATCAAATGCTATTAAGAATATTCCAGCCCTCTCTCTGACGTTGGAAGGTGAGAACTAATTAACACCCACCATCGGGTGTTCTTACCTGAGAGTGAAAATTCGAAATTGTCGTCGTTTCAATGTCCTTCTTGCCCAATATTTCCATTTTCACTGGAGTGTTAGGGAAATTAAAAGCAAAGTAATCCAGGAAGTCTGGTAAATAAGCAGCTGCTCCATGTACTATGGCCAAAGCATAATAAGCTGCATTTTTATCATTTTCACTGAACGACAAAGCAAGAAACTCTTCTGCAAATCTCTCCATCTCCACTGGAGACAAAAATGAGAGTTCATCCATGTAGGCGTGAAGGACCAGGGCACCACCATTAGACTGATGTTCTTCGTGAATGAAGTTACTGAATTTAGTGCCAGTTTTCAAGAAGCTGCTGCGAACAGAGTGCTCCTGGTGTGTCACAAACGGGGTCTGCACTCCCTGGGGTACTCGATACTCCTGCATGCCCAAATTCAGTCTGCAGAGCTGCTCATCCTTAAGATACCTGAAGGATTCCTTGTTCATTTCTAAGTTATCACACTGTCCTTGAGACAAAGTCTCTTTGTCGATGCGGGTGAGTCCAGCGCACACTGTCTGCACTTCTTTGTTGTACATCTTCAGCCGTTTGCCCCTCACATCTTCCCGATGTTTCTTTTTCTTTTTTTTCTTTATCTTCTTCATAATCAGACTGTCAGCTCGTTGGGTTTTGCCATTTTCATCTTGAGTTTCTAGCAGCAATAACAGAAAGAAGATTAGAGTTCTGCACTGCAGCACATTCATCCTAAAAGAACAAAGACCGCAATTCCTACTGCTTGTTCCCACTAAGACTGACCAATGGTAACACCTTGTCTTTTGACTTAGAATAAAACAATGGAACAGAAACACAGCAGATCCCTTCCTAAAGGGAGCTCTGAATTAAGGAAAACTCCCTAAACTCCTGGCTTTTCCTATTAAAGAATTGAACTACCTGAGACCCTGAATATTTTAAATGAAATTAAGCTTTGTATTCAGCGGAGTAGAAACCGATAAAGTAAAATATAGAGGGATAGTCACAATACAAACGGCACAAGGAACCCAAATGAACCCATGTTTTCAGTTACCTTGCACCAGGCTGTTTTACAAGGGACTGTCAGGCTAAAAAGTGCTGACTTATCAGTATTGGTTTGTTTTTTGAAGTTAATCTACCTTGAAAATGCTGAAAGGCTTAGAGAGATGAACGGGAGGAATCTGTCAAGCAACACGCAGCTTAATTGCTTATCTGTCAGGATTAGCAATACTTCAAATAAGGTGGCAAGTAATGATAGGAATCTGCTGGTCCAGCTGCTACAAAACCTGAATTGCTCAGATTTCAATCTGCCTGAATCAAAGAACGCGACGTACATAAAACCTAAAGTGCCACATTGTCTGAATAAGCGACAGAGCAACCTGCTGCTGATGGCAATACCTGACCATGACATGTAATAACTAAAGCATTCCCAGCTTCCTAAGCACAGAACTTCACGCTAACAAAACTTCCCTTGTATGCAAAGCTACAGTTTATATTTCCTTTCTTCTCCTGCTGCACTTGAAGTGAGAGGGGAAAAAAGCCACGTTACAGACATCTAGGAGAAAAGCTGCAATAACAAATACACGCAGCTCCAAGTTACTTAGTTTCAGCACTGTATTTAACTGTATCATTAATGCTTTGCTCTCAGAGCTCTGTACTGGAGATGGTTGACCTTCTTAAGAGCCTCTTGTAGCAAACAGGGTTTCTCATGAAAGAAATAGTCGATTGCTTCATACTAACTCCATACAATTGCTTTAGGACCTGAAAGACAAGTTTTGCTGTTATGCCCCAGATTCTACAAGAAGCAATTGGCTTTATTTTCTATTACTGCTACAGAAGGCAGAGCAGAAAGGCAGCACCAGCTGTTTTGGTGATTCAAGTGAAGCAGCACCTTGAATAAGTATCACTGAAGGTCTCAGAAGTTAAACAGGCACAACCTCACTCATTTAACTAAGCTCTCAAGTACAGGTGCTGCTTTCCCAACCATAAGGAGTGAACTGAAAGGTATCTTCAATATCTCCAGCCTGAGATTCGGTTTAAACAACTCAAATACTCAGTTTTCACTCAGTATCTTCTTGTTTAAAGATAGCCCTGAATAACAGACGTGCACGCTGCATTTTGGAACACCACCAAAGACACTGGAGATGTTCACTGCAATCTGCGGCCAGAACTGACATACAGAGGCATTCCCAATCTATATTTCCTAATTATAACATCAGTGCTTTCATCGATTGTACAACCTCCACTAGTTTTGCCCATTCTTAAGACACTACAGCTGAAGTTTACACTTCAGACCTGTAAGCACCTGCATTCCAGCTTTCCTTGTCATATCTATTCCTGAAGCAGAATTCAGAGCATCATCATCACTACAGCTGCCTTTGTGCTACCATCCCATCCACACTCCTTCTCCCAAGAAGCATTTTACTACCATTAACCTGTGAGACACTGAGCTTGCACTACATAAGACCTTAAATAGCGATTCTTAACTGCGGAACTGAGGCATTTAGTTAGAAGTAAAAAAGCTGCATCTCAGTTCAGGTAAAGCAAAGCCTGAAGCAGTTGTGCACCGAGGGCAGCTCCAAACAACAGCAGCCACAGCTCAGCGTTGCACCGTCCATAGGTGAGTACTGGGCCAGGCCGTAGCTTGTCTCCCACCTTTCCCCCCGAGGAATCACAGAATGACCCGGGTTGGAAGGGACCTCAAGGATCATGTAGTTCCAACCCCCTGCCTGGCAGGGCCACCAAACATACACCTTTACTAGATCAGGTTGCCCAGGGCCCCGTCCAACCTGGTCTTGAACATCTCCAAGGACGGGGCATCCACAACCTCCCTGGACAGCCTGTTCCAGGGCCTAACCACTCTCCTAGTGAAGAACTTCCCCCTAACATCCAACCTAAATCTTCCCTCTTTTAACTTAAAACCATTTCCCCGTGTCCTGCTATTATCAGCCCTTTCCAAGAGTTTAAGGGAAGAGTAAGTTCCCTTCAGGTATTGAAAGGCTGCAATGAGGTCACCCCGCAACCTTCTCTTCTCCAGGCTGAACAAACCCAACTCCCTCAGCCTGTCCTCATAGGGGAGGTGCTCCAGCCCCCTGATCATCTTCGTGGCCCTTTCCAAAATCTCCATGTCTTTGCAGTAAGGAATAGGGTAAGGAAGGCAGGGTAAGAGGGTAAAGAGGCCGAGCGCAGCGCCCCGGGCTCGGAGGTTGTGGGGGGACCCGAGGCCGGGCAGGGAGCGCGAGCGGCGGCCGCTCCCGTCTCACCTCGCTTGCTGGGCCGCCCGGCCGCCCCGTCCGCAGGGCTGCCCCGCCTCGCCTTCTGCGGCTGCAGCACGGCGGGGCGATGCCGGTGGTGATGGTGTCGGCGCTCCTCGAGCGCGGCGGGAGGCGGCGGTAGACTGAGCGGGGAGAAGGCGAACAGCCCGGCGGCGGCGGCGGGCAGGCCGGGCAGAGCGGCCGGGGGCAGCGGCTCCGCCGGGCCGGGCCCAGCCAGCAGCGCTTGGTTCAGCCGGGCCCGTTTGCCTCCAGCCGTATCGCCGGGAGCCGCCCGCCGCCGCCGCCCGCCGCCCCGAGGCCGCCCGGGCCTTTCCCCTGAGGGCAGCGGGGGCGGCTCCTCCGGGGCCCGGGATACGGCGCGAACCGCAGCGACCTGCGCGGCCATTTCACTGCCTGCCTCACACACATTTAAATGGCCCGAGCGCCAGACGGCACTGCGCATGCCTCGCGCGGAGCCACCTGGGAGTTGTAGTTTGAGGAGGGGAGACGGGAAGTGTAGTCCGCCCGAGGGCGCATGCGTGGTGCGGTCACGCGCCCTGCGTTACGTCAGTGAAAAGGGCGGGAAGACAACGGTCCCTCAGGGCCGCGGTTCCAGATGAATTCCGGCCCTTTATATATATACATATATATAAAATATATTTTTAAAAAATAAAATTATATATATATATACACTTATGTATATATATAATTATATATTTATTTAATAATTATATATATAATTATATAACAGTTATATATATAATTATACGTATTATATTTTATATTATTATAAATAAACTTTTATTTATTTACACGGCCTTTGTCACACATCGTAAAACACCATCTAGATTAAATACACCGTCCCACAGTTTGGATATATGGCCTTCATTGTTCCTGCCTCACAGATGGTTGTGTGGGGTTTCAGTGAGGGCCAGGCCTGCAGGGTGTTTGTTAAGCAGAAATAACAAAGAAATGTAGTTCAAATGAGGGAAAAAAATGTGAAATATGAGGGAAAATGGACAGTTTGAGATGGGGATTCCCTGTTAGTGCAGGGGGTGGAACACAGGCACAGCAACATGGCACCCATGGCCCCTCATTGGGCCTCCACACCATTGAGCATTGCTGGAATCGCTGTTTTCCTTCACAAAGCTCAAATCTGCCCTTGTAAAGTCAATACAATCCCTGATGCAACAAATCTGATCATTAGTTAGGATAAAATCAGCTCCTGGGCCTGATATCCACCCTGTTGTGAATTGAGAGCTCAGCTGGTGCCTACACGTCCTTCTGTTCTTCAGAGCTTTGGTTGAAGGATGTGCAAATAGTGCCTCAAATATCCAACGTATTCCATGTATTCGTTCTGATGGGAACCTTATTGACATGAGCCATCGCAGTGTATCGGGAGATATTCACTCCTCCGTGACACCAAATCGATCAGGTTCACCTAAATATTCCATGCTGGTGGTGGGTTTCTTGGGCCTTTTGGTTTTATAAATCGACTTGCAAAGCCTAGGGGAAAAAAATGCACCAAATTAATCATGCTATAAATATTGACTGTGTGATTTCCTGAAATAATGTTTTGTTTTCTTTTTAAAGGCTTGTCATCCCATGATTTATGATGTAGTTTACTTGAAGCAACAGCCTGTATTCATCATGAATACGTACCAAAACTAAAGAAAGAGCTCAGCTGATGTGAAGGTGCAGATTCTGATGGTTTTAGCAGTGAAGATGGGCTACAGACACCTGCAAACACAGAGTTGCACTGACACAGTTAGTGATCTTCATAACTCCATGAAGAACAGGGTTTTTGCAGCCCTACAGGAGAACATGCTGCCACACATACAGCTGCAGTGCACACAAAGCACTTACTTTTTCTCACGTTTTTCAGTATTTTCAAACTCTGCAAGGAAAAAAAAAGATAAGTACAAAGGTTGTGTCTATGATTCGACAGCTCGGCATCATCACTAGACTTGTTTCCTTGCTCTAAATGCTCTGGTTGTTTGCTTACCTTGCTTCTCCTGAAGCATTTTGCAGGCTCTTTTGATGATGTTTCAGTAGCTCCATTACTCAAGTCCCAAGAACTCGCTGTAGAACTTCTTGTGGGAAGCTGCAGACCTGGGAATATAAAGCAGAACATTTTCTGTGGTCGTTCACGAATCCTCTCCCTTTTCTCAGTGCTTTATTGCTGCTTTTTGAAAGAAGTCCGCACTTACTTTCTTCATCAGCGAGAACGAACGACTCCGGGGTTCTTTCAGGAAGAGGGGGAGGAGAATCGGAGCGATCCAGGTTTGTCTCTGGGAAAGCAAAGACGGAAGGTTTGTGTATCTGCCTTTGAAAATGCATATATCTGTTCAATGCAAGGACTGCAGAACTCTACCCTGTATCCTCCATTGTGTTAAAGGAAACACATAACGTGCAGTAAGAGGATGTGACTTTACCTGAGCGTGGGCTCCGAAGCTTCAAACTCTGGAAACAAAAAACAAGGATAGTATATAATAAGGAAATTGACACAGTGATAGTGCTGGAGAAGAGATAAAACTGCACTAATTTACCTTACTTGGTCTCAGTCTCACTGAGTCATTAAACGTCACTGAGGGAGACACACTGCTCTGCTCCAAAGAGGTTCCAGTATTTTCATGTCTATCTGGAAGCTGAAAATCTGAGGTGGCCAGAGGAAGTTCGCCTGGAAACAAACACTGCTCTGATCCCCCATGAAGCTGAGAAGGGCCCTCAGAGCAGATGTCAGTCCCTGCACTTACTGCTAACTGCACTTACCTGATTCATTGGCCACAATAAAGGACTCAGGAGTTCGCTCTGGCAGGGGCGGAGGATCGTCATCATCTGTCTGGGGCAGGATGTCTAAAGGAGGAGATGTGAGCAGGTTACTGCATGGCACACACAGATGAGAACAGAACCTCTGGCATATGAATAGTAAGACTTGTGCACCAAATCCTGATGGAAGGTGGGATGAAACCTCCTGAGGTCCCCGCCAAGCACTTCCACTTACTCAGTGACAATGTCCTCCCAGTGCTTGGCTGGGCAGCGTGGTGGGATGCAGGCCGGAGCGGTGGGGAGGTGGGCACTGTGCAAGGAGGGCCCTGCACATCCTGCCCAACAGATGGCTCTGGGGATGGTGGCTCATCTGGGGAGAGTGAAGAGAAGTAGGGGTCTTCTGCTGAACAACAGTACGGGTAGGGACATTGCCTGCAGTTCCTGTGGCCAGGGGGACAGTCTGCTACTTGGCTTGAGTGGTTCAGCTCAACAGGGAGAAATACATCCTGCTCCTTCACCTGGAAGCCTGAGCAGCAGGTATTTGGTGACTGAGAACTCCAGGTGGGCTTTGCAATCCCTCCATCGCAAGCCCAGATTTCTCCTTGTTGTGGCAGCACAAAAGGTATCGATGTGGTCCGTGCCAGAGGTACTTTGCAATGGGCCCCTCTCCTGCCTGTTCCCTGCAGCTCCTGGTCCAGCAGCAGCTGCTCAGAGGACCTGCTGCTGAGCTGCACACTGCGGTGCTTCTGAAGGGCTTCTCCTGCACTCCACATCTTGACAGCAGCTGCATGTCTGGTGCTGCTGATGTTCAGAGTGCCAACAGAGACCGCTGGTCTGATGGAAGGGCCTCTGTCCCCAGAGCTGCCCCGCGCTGCTGTGGCAGACAGGGATGTCAGCGGTGCTTCATTTTGTACCAATGGAGGAATATACTGGTGCACATCTTGGTCCTCTTGTCCCAAACTGCAACAAAGCATGGCAGCGTGAAGTCAGAGGCATCAAGCACTCAGGGATCTGTTAGCCGATTAACAAGGCCCCGGAGCATTGCTTATAAGGGCAGATCTGTCCTCTGGGAACACAGAGCCTGCCCAGTTCAACATGGAGCTACAGGGAAGCCCTGTTTGGCTATCATTAAATGGGGATCACAGGAGGACCCTTTAGGCAGCTAGAGCAGTCCTAGTGGTGTTTTCCAACCATGGTGATTCTATGATCCCACAAGATACACGGGAAAAGTGCATCTTCCTGAAATAATAGAGGTAACTGAAAATACAAGGGACACTTGGGTGGTGACCTTACCAGGTCAGCAAACTCAGAGAATAAATATCTTCCACAGGGGTCAGCAGTGGCTTGGGTACAGGATGCCTTGTTAGAACCTGATGGAAGAAAGCAAGAGAGTAGAGAAAAAGAATGCAAAGAGCACAAACGGGCTATTTCAGGAGACAGAACTTCTGCCAACTATTTGTAATGATTAACAGAGTTTGGGAATGACAAACACCAGCTTGGAAACATCAATTTGGCACTTTTCAGCCTTTACTTAAGAGTGGCAGTTCTTAACTTCTTCATTTCTACAAGATTGCAGACAGCTACAGAGGCAACGTAATGTTTGTGTCTGCAGCCAGAGAATAAGGAGAAGCTGTTGGTGTTGGGGCTGTTCCTGTTTACGTAACTTCACGTTCTCCCTCAGAAGTGCATGAGATTTGAAATACTTTGACATGGCTTTTCACAAGATGAAATGGCAGGTGAGGAACCAGGGGCCACATAAACACCTCAGTGAATTGGAGGCTTCTATTCTAATAGAATTATGAATAAATAGGGCAAAATGTGATGTGTTCCATTCTGCAATAGGTTAAACCTGCTGTGCCTCAGGCCGCAAGAGGCTGTGTGTTTGTCCTGGTGGCTTTTACCTGTGAAGAAGCAGAATCTTCCTGAGCATCCAATGCTTCAATCTGTCTTTTGAAGAGCTCAATGACAGCATTGTAAACCAGCTTGTACTGCTCCTGCGTTCGACAAATAAAGAGACGTGAAAACCAATACAGTACAAGTCACCCCTGGTCACCTATCACCCAAATCAAACATCAGCCCCTGTGAGAAGCTGCCACTTTGTGGTCTGGTGGCAGGACAAGTTCTCAGAAGAAGTAGAAGCTGCAGTTTCCACGGGGTTGAGACCAAAGCATTTGGTTTTTTTCTGTTAGCTGCTCACACAGCTCTGTTCTGCACTGAGCTTCCTCTTCAATCGCTCTCAGTTGAGAAGAGTTTCCACTTTATTTCCTAGATGGCCGTTTGTTTCACAGCGTTAAGGGTTCAAAAAATGGCTCTGCAAGCATTAAACTATCGCAGCTGCTTACAGAGAAGTGGTCAGAAATTCGTTTCTGCAAAATCATTGCTCAGAAAAGGGACCTTACGGAACAGCTGCACCCCCAGTTCCCAGCCCTGCAGCCATTCTGTGCTCCCTTACTGTGAGCCCTCCTGGGGAGGTGCTGAGGTTTCAGTTCTGGTGGTATTCCAGTAGCCAGCATTTACCTTGGTCTGCACTATCGAAGGCCTTTGTGTGCGCATCTCCTGGATCAGGCTGAATATACTGAAGTTCACTGGAACAATCTTGCAAGAAAGAGAAGTTATTAAAACTTAAAAATGAAAGCAGGACTCTGTAAAGTGTGGAGAGACAAATACAGACAGTCAACTCGTATTGAAGACTGAAGGCCAGTGCCAACCCAAGACCTGGAAGCTGAAGTCCAAGCCAAGAGCAGCGGGAGCAGGAAGGTCTGCAACCTGCCTGCACAGATGCTCATGTGACCACACGTGGTGGGGCTGACACCTACCCCATCCTTCAGCAGCTTCCAGGTGTAGTCAATGGCACAAACAACTCCTGTTCTCCCACAGCCAGCACTGCAACAAGAAGCAACACAGAAGGGTTTCTAGCAGAGATCAGAGATGGGCAGGCTATATTCTCCAACAAGGGTATTGAGAAAGCCCTACAGCCTCGCATCCCACACCACAGACAGCATAGACTGCACCACCCATCCCTGTGGGGAGGCCAGGGAGGCACCGGGCACACCCTGCCTACACTCACCTGCAGTGGATGCAGATGGGGATGCTGTCATCTGGCTGGTAGCAGCGAACCTCACCAATGAGCTCCAGAATGGGGTCGATGGAAGTGGGAATGTCGTGGTCGGGCCAGTTCTGGTAGTGGAATTGGTGGATGGTGCGCACTGCCTGCGGGAGGAGAGAAGTGCTGGCAGGACACTGACGTGGCCATCAGCACAGTGAGCTGAGCTGCTGTGCTGCAGCCATCTCTAAATTAAGCCAGCCAAGATGCTTTTCCTGCCTTAACTTTTCTACTTACTTCATTCAGGGTCACCTTTAAAGTCCTGATCACGTATTCATTTTTCTTTTCTTCAGCTTCCTGCAGTACAAGAATTAAAGTCACGTTTTCTGCAGATGGCAGCAGTTTCCAGTGCACGTGCTGTGGTGTGAAGGTATGAAGGTGCTTTACTCACACAGGTGATGGAGAAGGGACCGCACTGCAGGGAGGGGTCTCCCACCTCTGCCCAGTACCGCTCACATTTTTTCTGTAGCAAAAAGCAAATACCTGGTTATTCATTGCTGCCCACTTGATGCACTTCCACCTTGTCCTGGTCCTGCTGCAACACAACCAACTCAGTATGTTACTCACCTTCCCCATTTCAAACTCCATGCAGGCCATGACCACGATCTGCAGCAAGAAGGTTTGTTAGGAGAGTTCTTTTATCCAGGCAGAGAAATCAGCCCCGTTGTCTGGGGCTGCTCATTGGCCATAAAGGAGTTACTTGGACTGCCCTCCCAGCATCAGACAAAGCAAACTCAGGACACCACCCACAGCTCTGGACCTTCCCAGCACAGGGCTGGATGGATGGGAACACATCCCAGCTCAAAGGAAGGACACACAGAACACCCGAGTCTGTCTCTTCAGTCACAAAGGAGTTCTGGCTGCTTTTACAGACAACTTTTAATATAACAAAACAAACAAACGTGAATCTGCATCTTACCATGACTTCATACTCCCAAATCATCCTCCAAAAGTCAGTGACAGTGGTGGGGAGAGGACCTTGGGTTGCAATGTATGCTCTTGGCCCATAGACTCCCTGTTTGAATCAGATGTGAAGACACGTTTGCATAGCTCAGAAAAAATCATCCCTCTTTCTGAATCCTACTTCTCCCCAGTGAGGCCATAAGGGGGGACTGCTATACAGTTCCATGTTAGGCACATAATTAAATGAAGCAATCGGAAGCCAAGCTGTGAAGACATCCCAAAGGCAGAGCCAGAGCCCTGGGGCTGGGCTGGAGGCAACACCTGTCCCAGCACCCAGAGCTGCTGGAGGAGCCCACAGTGCCTTGCCTGCTGCTCACTGCAGAGCTGAGCAGTGCTGCTCAGCATCCGGCCATCAGCACCCAGGGTTTGGGCAGCCCAGCCCGGCCACAGGCAGTTTTGTGTCATCCCCCCCCCTGGCAGGAAGCGAGGACTGTGAGCCACAAACTTCTAGCCCAGTAGGCGTGTGGCCCTGAGCCTGCAGCCTGGTGCCTCTGTGCTGCTTCTGAAGGGCTTGCAGTGCAGAACCTGACACCTTTTGGCCTCATTGCACAGCGTGGTAGCCACTAAGCACATCGTCTGCTTGTAACCACTGCCATAGGACCTGCTCCTCCTGGCATGAGGTGGCCGGGGTGCTCCAGCAGCCTGCAAACACCTTTACACTGCAGAGCACCATGAAAGAAGCAATACCTTGATGAAGTTGGCATTGATGTAATGCGAATCTGTATCTGATGTGATTAGGGATAACTCCACTCGGCTGTGGTCATCTGCAGGCACAAAAGCAGGAGAAGCAGCAGCAATGTTAATATATGTATCCCATGGCCCTGAGCCCCTCCGGCTGCAGCACAGCATAGAAGGGAAGGCTGAACAGCAACATTTGCAATTCCCAACCTACAGGGCAAGATGTCTTTGTATCTGTTCTTCTTGACATTCTCTGGGCACTCAGCTGTGGCTGTAGGGTAGATGTTATCCGATCTATATTTCGTTGACTGCTTTTTCAGCTTCTGTGGTAAAAGAATGGAACAAGTTACAGCAAATGTGCTACATACAACACTATTAGACAGCGCGTGTGACGGTCTCTGGGGGTCGGGCTCACCACCACAAAGCAAAATTTACACCATTAATTCTTTTCAGAGAGGCTTTTCTCAAAGTACTCAGACCGAGAATAGAAACAGAAGCCACCAAAGAGCCCCAGAATGGAAAATGAGGCCATGGGAGGTGGGGTATGTGGGCTTCTGAAGGGAGGGGATGCATTCGTACAGCATGGAAAGCATCGCCCTCAGCAGTGAGTGTAGTAACGTGGAGTAATGCTGTTAGAGAACTTCACTCCAGCATCATCACTGGGGTCCATGGAAGCAGGACGACAAATGGAAACCCTCATCAGTCTGTGCCTTTGTGAAAGAGTGATGTAAAAGGAGCAGCGGGAAGGGACGGCTGACACACCTGAGCTGTGAGCTGATGGAGCATCTCGTGCTTTGCACACACGTGAGTTTTAGCAGGAAGTGGAAACAGTGGTTCAGCCACTCCGCTCATAGGAAAGACAGACTGATCCCGGGGTCACCGAGCCAAAATAGCTCCCTATGGTCAAATGGGTGGAGGAGGTGGCTGTGCTGTGCTGTGCTGCTGGCCAGTGTTGGAGCACTTGGACGTAATGTGCTCCAATGGCACACATGGGCAGGAATGGCAGTAGGGGCCAAAGGCTTCAGGCACTGATCTGGGGGATCAAAATGAAACCTCCTCCCACCTCCTTCCAGCATAACCCCAGCCTCCCAGGTTGGATATCAAGGAAGACAGCTGCTCAGCTCTGGGACTGGTCCATATGGCTCCAAATCACTTTGCAGTCCCTGCATAAACTGATTTAGGACTGCTGGAAAATGACTACATATGAGAAAGCAAGTGGGAGAAAAACAAGTGGCAGAAAACAGAGACTCAGACAGAAAAGCTCTGTCATTTCCAGCAGTATGACCCCAATATGCACATACAGGTTCTTATTCACACAGAGAGGGGAAGCAGCAGCATGGATCCAACATTTATCCCAAGTTTGGAGCACAATTCATTCACATTATCTGTACTTGCAGAAGTGGCCATCAGCTCAGGCCATTCAGGGAGGATTTCTCCCTATTCCCAGAGGAAATGCTGCCCTGACTTCTTCCACGTGCTGCTGCTGTCAGAACACGAGCTGCTCTCTGCTGCTGGAACCGCACACCCCGGGCTCACCACCCTGCTGCCTCACAGCCCTGCCCCAGCAAGGGGGAAAATCCAGCAGCCTGTGACAGTGCTTTGTTCCATGGAACAACCGAGTGTTACTGCAGGCTCAGATTAATCACTTCCCTCCGACCCAGACAGCTGGAAGTCGAGCACTAAGCTTTCCCAAGTGTTCGAAATTACGATCTCATGGGGTTTGCTGAGCAGCCCCCAGACTTGCTGCCTGGCACAGCCCTTGGGGGAGAAGTGGGGGTCAGTGTTTGTCCTGGTGTTTGTCTGAGACACTGTGCATTGCCATCTGAGGCTCACCCCAGCCACCCAAACAGCAACAAGGCTGGCAGAAAGCAAGCAGACCTGGGCACTGCATGGATTTTCAGCAGCCAGACACTGCGGAACACTGGAGGAAACCAAAGCCATCAGCAATTTCTACTAGTTTTGCCTTTAGGAAATAAGAAATAGATTTCCAGGAGGAGGCAGGAGCACTGGCAGATGTTAAGGCACACAGACTCATTCCAGATGAATGGAGCCCTTCCATATAACACAGCACAGTGCTGGAGGCTGTGGAAGCAGTCAGCACAGCCCTCCTGCCTTGGCCAGGTTGCCATTCATACATCCATGGACAGACACAACCAACCTCAGGTCCACACTTGTGTCCTGTTCTGCGGGGGGTTCGGCTGGGGGGCTTCTAGTGTGATAAATAAGCAAAGAACTGCCTCAGGTAGCAACTAGAGCTTCCCAGCAGGAGCACACATCACAGATGCAGCCTATTGCAGTGGCAGTGAGCAGCGCTGTCCCTGTTCCTCAGCATGTCCCCAGTGCAGCAACAGGGCAAAGCGAAACTGCATCCCAATAAGTGCATTCGCTCAGTAGAAAACAGGAAGCACTTGGTAAATTATTTAGAAAACCAAACAGTTTCACTTTAAACACAAACCTTTACATTACTCTTCTGTCTTTACGTTCTCCTTACTCCAGTTAACTCCTGCATCTCTTTCAGCTTTAAAATGTATTGAAGATCTTACTGTCACATGCTATGTTTCATCTCCCATTTGGGGAGCGGTGACCGAGCAGATCTCTTTTCAATACACCCAAACACAGAACCGTGCCTTAAAGCAAACTTACCAAAAACTCATCTGCAAATGCTTCTTGGTTGAGCTTCTTGCTCTGGGCTCTTTCCAGGTTCTGAAGCAGGATTTCCCTTTGGTCCATGCTGGAAGAGATGGAGCGAGGCTGGCCTGCCGAGTGCAGGAGAGGACATGTCAAGTGCAAGTCACAGCGGAAAGCACCAGCTCAGAGAGCACTCGCTGCAGGCTGTGGTTTACTGACTTCATCACCAGCCTTAAAGGAAATTAGTGCGTAACAGATACCGTGGCCAAACAACAAAACAAAACACAGCTCTGGGCCCTAGTGCCTCCATTCAGAACCACGTGTGCTCATGGCTGTGTGACAAACAGGGTCAGGAGCTGGGGGCCAGAGCTGGGTACCCCACAGCTGGGTGCTGTGACTGCTGAGAGCCCCCAGAGCCTCATGAGCACACTGGGATCTTGGCTGGGACGCTTGTCCAAGTCATGGCACACTCTGGCTCCCAAGCCTACTTTCCTGGCTACATTTATGAGAAATGCAAGAAGAAAAAGAAATAATGGCAAACATTTATTACTGTTTATTTGTAGTGATAATTTCTTTACACACTGTGGTTATCCTAGCAACATCCCGATGAAATATGAAAGCAATTGTTCCAGTTATATCAGTGAAAGTCCCAGCCTCACGCTCTGGAAGGTGGTGCAGCCCTCTCTCAGTTGTCCAGCTTCTCCTGAAAGCAAACAAAGAACCAACCCATGTGTGTATTGTAGAGGAGGGATTTGAGGTGGGTCTGAAGCTGCTGGCAGAACAGGAGGGATGCAGGAAGGCAAGGCAAGCTTAGCTCCCAGGGCACTGTGATAAGGAATTACATCCTGACGCAGAGAAGCAGATGGGAAGTTTGGTGCTGACTTCAGTAGATCTTCACCAAGGCGTCGTGCAAAGCTGTTTGCACAGCTCCATGCAGTGTGAGCTGATGAGTGGGTTTGAGAGCGGACCCCAGGCAGAACAGCACATAGGAAAGCTCAGAGAAACAAAGGCACGGAGCCAGCAGTGCTCAGGCACACAGGACCATGAACTTACCCATCCTCCATGGGCCACAATGTAGTTTTTCACTTGAGTATTTTCATTAATTGCTTTTACGAGGTGACCAGGATTGAAATTAGCTGCTCCTTTCTTAAGAATAAACATCATCAGCTTCACAGAAACAGAGAGAAAAGCTCTCTCATAGACCAGCTCAGGGTTCTGGTCACTCCATCTTTTGCAGAGAGAATCCACAGCAGCTCCAAATTTCTCCACCTGCAAACATCAGGAGGGCAGTTTGAGCTGCTTCTTTTTAAATGACAGTGTAATTTACCTTACCAGGTCCTTTACCTTCCCCATGAGTACATCACGAAGAACCTGCGAGGAAATCCTTTCAAAGTCCATGTTGCACTGATCGCCGATCTGCCGCAAACGACTGGCAATAATAACCGGGTCAAAATCACTTGGCTCTTCCTCACTCTGCACAGACCCTGAAACAAGGAAAAGAGAGGGCAGGCTGAGGGGCTGGGGGGTAATACATGGCAAGGCAGAGGAGAAAGGAAGAAGACAGAGTCAGAGTGAGCTGAACTTGGGGAGGATCTCCAAGGCACATTGCACAGATTTGAGGTACATAAATCATCAGAACTTAGCTCAGCTACTCAAAGTGAACTTGTTGCTTTTTTCTTTTTTCCTTCTGTTAAGGCATTTGCCATAAAAGCACACAGAGATAAATAGCGTTTTGTTTTGTTTTTCCCCTGGGTTCTCAACCAGAAGGAGATACCCATCACCAACATCAGCAGAAGTATTTCCAAGCCTCACAAAGCCATAAGGAACTGAAAGCAGGACCTTTCAACAGAGCAGCATGCACCCTGATCTCCTGCAGCACATCCTACCCTGCTGCCCTCCCCTCAGCACAGGCTGGAGCCGCAGACATCCCATGGCTGTGTGCAACCCATCTGCTCCAGGGGAAGGAAAGCAGGCAGAGGCTGATGGGGACTTTTGCCCCCCAGGTCCCACCGAGGCAGGCTGCAGCTGTGTTGTGGCTCCAACAGCCCCACTGCAACTGATCCCACAACTCAGAGATCATCACAAGATGAAGAACTCCAACACCCGGCACCAAGCTGCACCCCCTGCCTTTACATCCCTCCATTATCCTCAGCAAGAACTGAGACCTCACCTCCCGAGTCTGTCTGCAGGCTTCGGAAATGGGCTCCATCTTCGTTTAGGAGATCATCAAATAAGGCTTCCACAATGCATGCTGTCTGTTCCTCAAAACTCCTCATGGCAGCTTTCTTACCCAGAGCTGCTGGCAATCAGGAATGCCTCCCAGCTCTGGGGGTGAGCAGAATGTTATCCTCCTTTTCCCAGAACAGTGCCAGCCCTTCCTTCCGGGAACAGCATGGCTGCAGGGCCCTGCTGAGGAGCACAGCACAACCTTTGCCCTCAGCCGTAATTGCTCAAACTACAGGTGTGGTTTAGTTTCAAAATAAGGCATTGCCATGGAGATAAAATCAACGAAAGAATCACATGAAGCCAAGGATCAGCGCTGAGCCGTTTATCAGGAAAGGTACCTGGAAGGAAGGGCAGAAACTCAAAGTCCTGTCCCAGATCAGCACTTGATTCAGTGCAGCTACAGCTGAGGGTTTGCCAGCAGGCTATCGAGGTGGGGCTTCACTCCTAGTTTGGGTATTACAGTAAGTTGGCATGCAGGACTGAAATGAACTGTTGCACAACTGCTCTTTCAAGGTGTTCTTAAGAGAAGCGGAGAGAAAATGCTGTGTAAAATGAAGGCCCTGTGAACAAACACTCCAGGAGGCAGCCAGGAAGGATTCACTTCTTTATTAGGAAAATCAGAACTGAAACCTAAAACTTGTTGTTTACCAGGGACAGCAGCGTTCCAGTGAAGTGCACATAGAGATACAATAGAGTCGTTATGAGTCCTCTCTGTGCCCTGGCTTAAAGCTACTGCAGTGGGAAGAGTGAGAGCTGGGGCTGACCAGGTGCAACTCTCCTGAATGACGGGATGGTTTCTGAATTAGTTCTCACCAAAGGAAAAAAAGACAAACAAAAAACAACCCAACCTGTCCAAAGTGCTGCCCTGAGTTTGGCTCACTTCTGTTTCCATCAGTCACATTGGTGCCTTGTGACACTCACGGCAGGTGCCAGCATTTCTGACTCAGATCAGCAGCAGCTCACACACATTATCCTGTCCTTTCCCCAGCCCAGGGGAGGACGCCCTTTACCCTGTCCTGCTCACCAGCCTCAGGAGCTCAGCACCAGCAGCACTGAGCTGCAGCTGTAGCTCTCCTATGCCCAACACTCCTACAGTTCAGAAGTACAAAACCTGCATCAAGAATAGCAAACTGAAGCCAGAGGAGAAAACTCCTCCTGCGACCTGAGCAATCGCCCCACAAAGAACAGAGACCCATCAGGATCTGAGCCCAGCAACTGCCCCCACGGCAGTCCTGAACACAGACATGAAGGCCTGTAGTGCCTCAGGTTTCGCCTCGCTCTGTTTCACTGCAACCTGCATCCCCGAATCTTCTGCCTCGAGCAACAGCTCTGTCAGGAAGAGGCAACCACCGTCATCCTGAGCAATGAAATAAGCTTTCCACGGCTGGACACCAGCTTTGCTCATAGCGATAGTCTGGATGTGGACAACATGAAGGGCAGTCTGGATAGTATCTGGGTGAACTGCTCCAACCCAGGGCACAGACTGCTGGCAGCTAACGTCCAGGCTCAGCCAGGTCTTCTCAAACTGCTCTGCAGTCAGGGCGACATCAGGAATTAAGGTAAGGCTGCCTGTATCAGGATGAACCTTGAGGACTTCTTTACTCCCTTCAGAAGCCAGTGACTCTGAAATCAAAGCACAAACAAATGAGATGCAGTATTTATTCCCCTATTACCAGTTTCACACAGAACATCCCAGGAGGCCATCAGATGAAGGCTGCAATTACAGCACCCTCAGCAGCAATCTCCCTGGGCCAATGGGGAGGTGATCAACCAGGCGTTGCACAAGATATACAGAACACTACGAGTGTTCTCAAGGCACTGTGATCTTTTCCAAAGGAACTCATGTGAGTGTTTACTGACAACAAGAAACTGCGGGTGATGTTGGTTACCTGTGCCCCCATTCCCAGAGTCTGGACAAGGAGTAAAAGCGTGACAGGGCTCCCCTGGTTGGTGAGCTGTGACAAGTGCCCAACGTGCTTTGCCATAAATAGGTGCGAGGGTATTGAACTCAGATGCCCACGTATTCACAGGTTGTTCTGTTTGGTCTTCCAGGAGCCCCAGGGAAGGGTCCGACTTGGGGCTGCACAGAACCCGTTTCACTTCATCCACACCGGACTGTAAGAGGCGATAGTAGAACAGCCCGCGGTCTCGTACTGACATATCCTTCTCCTCCTCTGCAAGTAACAGAACACAGAGAATTTGAGCATTCAGATTTTCCCCAGGTTTCATGACCCTTCATTACTAAAAACAGACTTCCAGGGATCCAGTGCAAGCTTGTCACACCAATCAGGGACACAATGCAGCCTAATGCATAGAACTACATTACTTTGCCACCCTGGATGGTCCCCTCATTACAAGGATGCCAACACTGCATCCCTGCACCAGGAATGCATCAAAAACAGGTCCCTAAAAGTAGGATGCTGAAAGAGGAAACCCACCTATGCAGTGATAGAGCAGTCTCCCTAGCATGTCCTGACACTCAGCGGGACGAGACAGGAACAGCCGCACCAATGCTGTCAGGAGCTCCATCTTTACTGCTGGAAACACTTCTGTTTTCACATTCTCCACAAAGTCCTCTAACACATAGGGGGTGTTTGGTACTTTCTCACCATGAGCACCAAGGAGCCAGATCAGTGCTTGCTTGCCCTGAAGGCACCAAAGAAGAGCACATTCTGTTTAACAGGGTAGCTATGTTCAGGTTACCAGTGTTGACATGAAATCAAGAGACACAAGAGAACAAACCTAAAGCCACCTTACCTCGCTGTCCTGGATGATGTCCTCACAGCCAGGCAGTGCCTGACACACCGCATCTGTGCACTGGGGACACAGCCAAACCAGGTCCCGAAAAGCCTGTACTACCGCTGCAATGGAACAAAATGACCAGAGTCAAAAGACTTTGCTAAGTTTTGAGACATTCTCCTTCAAAATCCCAGTATGCTGCCCCTGTAAGATATACCAAGTCTAAAATAAAGCACTGAAACTTCACGTTGTTCCTCTTGCTTCTGGAAAGTAATCCCTCTTTTGGACGCTCCCCAGCCTTCAGAGACTGACTCAGGATGTCTCAGATATACAAGGTTACAATAACAAATTGAAACTACTGAGGACCATTTCAAGAGCTGACTGTAAGCATGTGGCATGGAAAGCTGAAAGCAGGAGCATTAAGAAGAGGGCAGAAATAGCTCAGGGAAGTTAGATCTGAGAACAGCAGAACAAAAAGGCAGAAGTCTGGGTTGAGTTGAATCAGGCTGTTCTATGAGGAAAAGAAATCAGGAACATTTAAAAGACAGAATCTAGGAGCACCAGTCAGCAAGAACTCAAAATCAGACCTAATAAAATGCCTCTGCCTTCATTCCTTGGAGTCAACAGAAGGCAGCCAGAAAAGAGACCCCATATCAGACCAGGAACACAGCCACAACCATCTCCAAGGAAGGAAAACCTACAATGTCTGGTCACACTCCATATCCCCACTCAACCAGGGAGACTTCTGCCTGTCAGGTGCCTCCTGGAGCCTCAAGTTTTGGGACCACAAACCTCCGCAAGGCCATTTCCTGACAGCTTAAGCCACGTAAACAACGTGAAGGTGATTACCTGACGTGATGTGCTCCTGTTGAAGCCCCAAGAGCTCTGTCAGAATCCCCACGCACTGTTCTGTGTATGTCCTGGCAATACTGCCTGCAGGGGCAACAAAAAGGATACAAGTCAACCACGAGCCCAATTATTCATCACAAACTCTTTAAAATGAGTCTTCTTTCTTTTTTGACTATTTTCTTAAGACTGAGGGCTGCAGCTGCTTCTGAAGCAAGGCAGAGCTCTTACCTATGGCAGAGATCGCCCCCTGGGCCAGCTCCACTGATATATCAGTGCAATAACCCTTCAGCTCTTCCAACACTTGTTGCACGTTTTCATCGTTCACCAGCTCGCACAACACTTCCATCTTCTGGCATTTGATGTAGTGGGGCTCTGAATAGGAGCAGAAGAACTTCTTGTAGTGGCTGCTAAAATGGCCAGGGAGACTCCCAAGGATCTGACGCACGTGACACAGAGCAGCAAAGCAGAGCTCCCTGCTCTCTGAGGTGCAGGCAGCCAGCAGCGGCCCCTTCACCCTCACCAAAACATCTGCCTGCACATGTGGGTACTCCCTGGCCAGCACGAGGAAGAGCTTGGTGGCTGCCATCACAACGCTGGGGCTGCTGCTTTTCAGATATCCATCCAGCAGATTGAGAATGTTGAACAGCTCGTCCTCAGTGCGGGGTCTGTAACGCAGCAGGAAGGCAAGCACCTCGCTTTGCCCCCATTGATCCAGATCTGCCATCCTGCCAACCAAATGGACACTGTTTGCAGGAGTCAGGGAGCTCATAAGGATCTGTGCTGTGCAGCTGCAGCCCTTACAGCCTCCACTCCCATCAGACACCGTGTGGGTTTGTTATGATGCCACAATTTCATCTAAAAAGGACCAACTGATCATAGGCTTAAATGAGCATCGATCACTGCTGATGTAGGGCTGAGACAGACAGGGAAACACTGACAAGGTCCCTGGGCAGCAGCACCTCGCTCATCCAGATATTGTTTCATTTAGGATGGGCACCTTCACCTTTGGGTGCCTGATATTTCAAGTTCTATGGGAATCCAGAATCACTCACTGCTATGTGTACAAAATGCAACAGACAGAACCAGGCTCCCAGTGCCATCTCTGACATGGAAGAGGACAAACCTGTTGAGGAGATGATGGGCAATGGGTTTGTTGATGACAACCCCTCCTTCTTTCTTCAGGATCTCTTCCAAAGCCCTCAGACAGTTCACCACCACGATAGGGTCCTGGTCACGAAGCAGGCTGTACAACTCGTTCACCAATGCACCATCTGCAAAGATACAAAGGTTCTGCAGTGCTATTCTCACTCTACAGCAGCAAGCAGCCTTTGGCCCAGCCATGTGGATGTACATGATGGGATGGTGCGATGCTGAGCCTTCACTCCCCATTGCATTCAGCCCAAACCAACCTGTCACATCCCTCCATGCCCAATGACAGCGCACTGCTCACCCACTTCGTTGTCTCCCTGCAGCCTGTGCACCTTGGCACAGCCCAGCACAGCGATCCTGCGCACGTAGGACGCTCTGTCCCTCAGGCCGTTCAGGAGGGGCTGCTGCACGTATTCCTGCATGCCGGGCATCCTGCGGGCACCAAGGAGGGCTCAGCGGGTCCCTTCCTCATAGGGCGGTGCTGGCAAAGGGGGTGTGGGCAAGGAAAGAGACGGCAGGGGGCGATGACAGGGGAGAGGGGCGAGGATAGGGATGGCACGGCACCCACCTGAGGTCGCAGAGTCCGCGCAGCGCCAGGCCGCGCACCGCAGGGCTGGGATCGGCGCAGTCCCGGCGCAGCGTGTTGACGGCCAGCAGCGCCAGGCGGGGCATGAGCGGAGCGTGAGCGCACACGTAGAGCTGCACCAGCTTCTTCTGCACCACGTCGGACGCCGCACCCGCCTTCACCATCTCCGCGAACAGCCCCGACACGTCGGCGCCCTGCGCCATCAGCCTGCGGCACACGGCGCTGCCGTCAGCTCAGCGCGACCTTAACCCGCATCCCTCCTCCATCCCGCAGCCCGTCCCGCACCGGATGACTCTGAGCACGGCGTTGCGGTACCGCAGCGGGTCCGCCTGCACGTGCGGGTTGCTCAGAGCGCGCCGCAGGTCCCGCACCGCATCCTCGCCGCCCAGGTACGGCATGGCAGCACCGCACAGCACCGCACAACACAACACAACACAACACAACACCGCACAACACCGCACAACACAACACAACACCGCACAGCACCGCACAACACAACACAACACCGCACAACACAACACAGCACCGCACAACACAACACAGCACCGCACAACACCGAACAACACAACACAACACCGCACAACACAGCACCGCACGGCCCCGCACCGCGCAGCCGCCGCCCCGCCCCGCATCGCCCCTCCCCTGCCCCGCATGCGTGGAAGCATTGAGCGGGAAGCTGCGGGTTGTTACCCGCTCCATCCCCGCATCCCATCGCCATGAACGGCACGTTGATCCCCGGGACTCCCATCGCCGTTGATTTCTGGAGCGTGCGGCGTGCGGGGGCCGCCCGGCTGTTCTTCTTATCGCACATGCACTCGGATCACACGGTGGGACTGTCCAGCACGTGGAGCCGCCCGCTCTTCTGCTCCCCGCTCACCGCCCGGCTGCTCCATCACCGCCTGAAGGTACGGCACCACAACCCGCACACACCCCGCACCTCGGCCCTGTCGATCCCGCATCCCAGCCCTCACACCCTCCCGCAGGTCCCCACGCGCTGGATCCACCCGCTGGAGGTTGGGCAGAGCCACGCGGTGAGCGAGGAGGTGACGGTGACGCTGCTCGATGCCAACCACTGCCCCGGCTCCGTCATGTTCCTGTTCGAAGGCTCGTTCGGCACCATCCTTTATACAGGTTCGGTACCATCCTTTATACAGGTACGGGGTGCTTAATGCGGCCCCGCTGCCGCCCTGCCTGCCCTGACGGCCCCATTCCCGCAGGTGATTTCCGCTACAGCCGCTCCATGAAGCTCGAACCATCCCTGAGCGGCCGCCGCATCGACCGGCTGTACCTGGACAACACCAACTGCCACCTGCGCTGCTCGCTGCCATCACGGAGCCGTGCTGCACATCAGGCTGCTCAGCTCATCCGCCAGCACCCGCAGCACCGCGTTGTTATCGGTGAGTGATGCCCAGTGCCATCAATGGGTGATGCCCAGCATCAATGAGCGCCACACGGTGCCTGCTCTGCTCCTCCCGCCGTGATAATACTGTGATAATACAGGTGTGTACAGCCTGGGGAAGGAGGAGCTGCTGGTGGACCTGGCGCTTGAGTTCGGTACGTGGGTCGTGGTGAGTCCATCGCGCCTGGAGCAGATGAAGCTGCTGGAGCTGCCCGAGGTGTTCACAGCGGAGGAAGGAGCCGGCAGGATCCGAGCAGTGGATGTCTCTGAGATCCGCCGGGACACCGTGATGAGCTGGAACGTGCTGCATCCGACCATCGCCATCCTCCCCACGGGCAGACCTGTGAAGGTCACCCACCCCCAAATCCACCTCGTCCCCTACTCGGATCATTCGTCCTTCTCGGAGCTGTGTGAGTTTGTGAAGTGGTTGAAGCCCTGCTCGGTCATCCCGATTGTGAAGGACAACACGTGCTACGCTGCCTTTCAGAAATACCTGAGTCCCGACCACCAGGCACTTCCTGGCCTTGGGATTCCAAAGCCTCTGCAGGTACCTGCACAGCAGCAGAGCAAAACAAGGAAACAGAAACCCATGTGCCTTGTGAAAAGAGCTGCCCAGCACTCTGTGCCCAAAGGAGTTGTTTATGAGCCTCTGGAGGAATGTGCTGAGCAATCTGAGGGGCTCGGGGGTGTTACAGCTCCTCGGCAGCACTCCCACGAGTCAACTTTCTGCTCCCACGAAGATGGTATTTGTTTTTATGACTATGAGGAGGAAGAGCCAAGTGGAGAACAGCCAGGGGGAGCAGCTGGCACTGCCGGGCAGTCACTTGTTTCTGATGAGGACTTTGAAAGTGAACTTGCAAAGCAATATTTACTCACTCCTTTAAATGCCTTAAAGCAGAGTTCCTTCCATAAGGCTGTAGAAGATTTATTTAGTAGGTGGGAGGCGTCCTGAAAATTGTCTGTCGGGGCGAATGCAGTTGATGAGAACGATTCTGAAAGCCTTCAGACTGCATCCTTTCCTTTGTGAGCAGGTTTCTCATCACAGGAGAGGAGCTCAGCTATGAGGATTTGGTTTTGGTTCCTCTTATTAGAGGCAAAAGAGAATCGAGGGCTAGTTAGTAGAGATCACATTTTTCGTTTATTTATCTTTGACTTTGTTGGGTCCCCATTCTGTGCTCAGGCAACGTGGTCCCTCTGCATTTCTGAACCATTAATCTGTTTTTTTGCAGAGATTTATGTGTCTGTTGTGGGTTGGTTCATGTTGAGCAGCAGAGGGCACGAGCTGCCTGCAGCCTGATGGGCTCACGTGTGATGGAAGAAGTAACAAAGGGGAACTGGAGTCCTGCAGATCTTACTCTACACATCTATGCTGCTTCATTGACATTCATATTTATAAGTACTTTGTTTTAAGATGTGTTACAGATATTTATTAGGTTATATTTAAAAGCTGGTGCTTAAAGAAATGTAGAAGATGAAGTGCCTTTCTAATCGCTGAAATACCTCCGGGCAGCACTGACTCTCTCACCTCTCAGCACTACTTTCATATTAATTGTAAATACAATTTTCAGGTCATTGCCTGGAAAAGACAGGATTTATGTGAGTTCTTGACTTCCTGCAATGGAAGCATCTCCCTGTGGTCTGCAAGTCCTGTTTTTCCCAGTGAAAATTAAACTCCAGAGCCTTATCAGGTCAGCATGAATGGAAGCACCTGCTTCTTGTATAACATCTGAGGCTGCCAGGGAAGTTACAGCCCTTTGTTTGCAGTAGTTTGTTACTGGATGCCTTGGAGATGCAGGCTGTGCTTGGGTGCTGTTGAAATGTGAGTGACTCATTGACATACAGGGTGAAACTGCTTGTACTCCAGATTCCACTGTGCCGCTCTGAGCTGCAGCATCTCCACTGCTCACAAGTAATGCACAGAGCTGTGTCAGTGCTGCTAGTTGTTCTGCTTGCAACAGTGAGAAGCTGTAGCCAAGTGTTTGCTTGGCTGTGGAGTATCTGGGGCTGCGTGTCAGTCATCCCTGCAGTAAAGTGCTCAGACCGAAGCCCTCCCAAATCTATCCATGCAGAACATGCTTGAGCTGTTTATCTCTGCTCCACAGTTGAGAGCCAAGCCCCAGTGGGATGAAACAGAGACCATAGAGGAGCTCAAAGCAGAGCTGAGTTCCTTTTGGCAAGACTTCAGCCCTGTTTTAACAGGCTGTGATCAAACACTGGTGTGTCACAAGGGCAGGGCAAGGCTTATGGCTCTGGGAGCAGCTCTGCCCTGCCGAGCTCCTCCACACAGTGCATTGCATTGCAATACTATGGATATTGTTCCTAACTGCTTCCCATGCTACAAGGCTCCAACACTTACAACAACTTCCCTGCTTCAGAGCTGCTTTGGGTTGTTGTAGCCCATGTTCCTGTGGCTGTTTTTCTAGATAAGAACTGACATATCGGGGAAATCTGTTCATCTAGACAAACATACTGGGGGTATTTTGTAACGTCACAACAACCTGAAGCCTAAAATCTCAGGTTTTGTGCGTTTTAAAGCCTAAAATCCCAGGTTTTGTGCGTTTTAAAGCCTAAAATCTCAGGTTTTGTGCGTTTTAAAGCCTAAAATCCCAGGTTTTGTGCTTGTTTTAGAGCCCTTCTGAACGAATAACTGGAAGTGTAGGAAAGGCGGGTGCCCTGATCATCACCTGAGCTGCTTTGACGTGAGCTGCTGTCTGCACCCAGCTCTTTGGGCTGCATTTGCAATCCCTTCTGCTCCGTTTTTACCCTCTTGAAGTCCCTGCAGTGCCTGTTTTCCTTGCTGTTATTTTGCACTCAGCTGAGCGCAGCCTCAATGCAAGCGGCCGTGAGTGTGCAATGATTGTTAGGGAGGAACCTGACCAGCCCTGCGAGCAGGTGCCTGTGCAGATAAGGAGCATATTCTATCTCGGTGTGTGTGCTCAGGTCCTGCCATGCACAGCACTGTGCACAGCTCACCCTGTGCTTGTTTTCCATGCCAACATGCACACACAATGCTTGTCGTGTTATCAAACCAAGGCTGCCTTTAGGCTTTGCTGCTGTTTGTGGTCTCACTTGTGTGTTGACCCACACGATGGCTGTGAGAGTAAACATTATGTGTTGTTCTGTGAGGCACCGTGCGGTGTTTGGATGATTTATTATAATAAAATGATTGAAACCGATGAGCTGCGGTATCGCTGGGATTGGGCTGTAATAAGGCGACCCCAAGAGCCCCTGCACACCCCGTTGGAGCTCTGTGTCCCCATCCCACCCCGTTGGAGCCCGGTACCCGCAGCCCGGCCCGTCCCATCCCGTCTCAGCCCGTGGCTCCTCCCGGCCGCTCCGCCCCCTTCCTTTGCTCGGCGCTCTGCCCGCCCCGCTCTGTGCTCGGCTGCCTCAGTCTGGCGCCAGCGGCCTTGGGGCCCGGAGCGGCGGGAGCGCTGTGGCGGTGGCGGCGGCGTCGCTCGGGCCCGGCCGGGCGGAGGTGGCGGCGGAGACGGCGCGGAGCTGGGGGAGCCCGGCCGTGCCGTGAGGGCGAGGCGGAGCCTGGCGGCGGCGGAGCGGCCTGGGGGCTCCCCCCGGCGTGCGCGGGCCGAGCGGGCCGGGCCGGCGGCCGCGGCGGGGCTATGATGAGCCCGCTGCGGGGCTCCGCACCCCCGCGTGTCCCACAGGCAGCTTCGGCCCGAGGCTGAGAACCACACACCGGCGGTGAGTGCAGCGGGGAGCCGGGGGGAGGGCTCGGGCCTGTGGCGGGCGGCAGCGCGGGGCCTCGCCGCTCGGCTGGGCCTGGTGTGGGCGGCCGCGCCCCGAGCGGGCGGGCAGGCAGAGCGGGCCGGAGCGCGGCGCTCCTGGCAACGGGCGCTGTGTGCAACGCAACGCAACGCAACGCGGCGTTCCGGCTCCGGCACGGCGCTGAGTTGGGCTGCGCCGGGTCGGGCTCCATTTGGCTCCGCTGTGGCCGTTAGGGAGGGAAACGGAAACAAACGAAGTATCCGAGCACCCCGCGCCTCCCGCCTGCGTGCCGGGTTCCGTGTTCCTGCTGTGCTGCCCCGTCATGCGCCCCGTGTTGCTCAGCATTAGGGATGTGGAGCACCGAGCTCTGTGCGTGTTGTGCTGCCGGCATGGAGGTAACGCCGTGCTGTTGTGTGCTATGAGGGTGCCTTAGCAATGGGTGGTTGCACACATGGCTTCCCCAGGCTTTGGTGGTGCTCAGGGAGATCCTCAACATGATGTTTCTGGTTCTGATGGCACCCTGCTGCTGCTAACGGGTTCTGTCCTTCCTCAGGTATGGCCTCACAGCTGCAGGTGTTTTCCCCTCCGTCAGTATCCTCGAGTGCCTTCTGCAGTGCCAAGAAACTGAAAGTGGAGCCCTCCGTCTGGGATGTTTCAGGACAGAGCAGTAGTGACAAGTATTATACCCACAGCAAGAACCTCCCAGCAGCTCAAGGGCAAGCAAGCTCTTCTCATCAGGTGGCCAACTTCAGCGTCCCTGCGTACGACCAGAACCTCCTTCTCCCCGCTCCTTCGGTTGAGCACATTGTGGTTACAGCGGCTGACAGCACGGGCAGCAGCGCGACAGCATCCTTCCAGAACAGCCAAACCTTAACGCATAGGACCAACCTTTCTTTACTGGAACCGTACCAAAAATGTGGATTAAAAAGGAAAAGTGAAGAGGTAGACAGCAACGGTAGCGTGCAGATAATTGAGGAACATCCACCTCTCATGCTGCAAAACAGACCTGCGGTGGGTGCTGCGGCCACGACCACCACGGTAACCACGAAGAGCAGCAGTTCCAGTGGAGAAGGGGATTATCAGCTGGTCCAGCATGAGATCCTGTGCTCCATGACAAACAGCTACGAGGTCCTGGAATTCCTGGGCCGTGGGACGTTTGGGCAGGTGGCAAAGTGCTGGAAGCGAAGCACAAAGGAGATTGTAGCCATCAAAATCCTGAAGAACCATCCTTCCTACGCCAGGCAGGGCCAGATAGAGGTGAGCATCCTCTCTCGCCTGAGCAGTGAGAATGCAGACGAATATAACTTCGTTCGCTCCTATGAATGCTTTCAACACAAGAATCATACATGCCTTGTATTTGAGATGTTAGAACAGAACTTATACGATTTCTTAAAACAAAACAAATTCAGCCCGTTGCCCCTGAAATACATCCGGCCAATTCTGCAGCAGGTGGCTACTGCCTTGATGAAGTTAAAGAGCTTGGGTCTGATACACGCTGATTTGAAGCCGGAAAACATTATGTTGGTGGATCCCGCACGCCAGCCCTACAGAGTGAAGGTGATAGACTTTGGTTCAGCCAGCCACGTATCCAAAGCAGTGTGCTCCACTTACCTGCAGTCACGCTATTACAGGTGAGTAGTGACACAATGCTTGCTTTCAGAATGCTGCCCTGGCACGGGAAAGCTGATCTGATAGGGACTGACTAATGCAAATGCTTTTGACTCTTCTGCTGTTTGGTCTGATTACGGTTAGGGGCCAGGGGAAGGAAACCATCGGCCTGTTCACCTTTCTGCCTGTTTCCTGGAGGTTTGTGAAACTTGTGTGTGAATAAATGGAACTTCTGCTTTGCAAACGTGGCATAATGTGCAGTCTGCTGCCTTCCTCTTACCCCACATTAAGGCAGTGAGTTGATTAGTTCTGTCATGAGTTTGGGATGCTGTGAGACCTGTAGTTCTTTATAAATGGGGATGAGATGGGTCTGTGCTGCCCTTGGTGAGCTGTATAAATGTCTTCTGCTTTACTGCTAAGAATTAAAAAGGAAAAAAGCCCTTTTTTATGGGCAGACAAACTCAGAAAGAGTAGGTAAAGCAAGCTGTACTTTTCAATTTTTCCTCAAGCTTGGTTCTGTCAATAAGAGAGTGTAAGTAGCCATAGACTTCAATTAGCGGCTGTGCCTCTGCCATCAGAGGGAAGCGAGCAGGTCTGTGCTGTGTGTGAGGGGTTGCTCTGGGTGAGCTCGACACAAAACACAGCCAGTATCTGGTCCTTCCAGCTGGGACAGACCGGGCTGGGACACCCCACCCTGCCTTGCCCCTGTTTGATGTCTTTCCCGAGCTTCACTTTCAGGCCAGCTCTTACTTTGTGCTTGTTCTGTTTGTTCTCTTGCTCTCTCTGCTCTGTGTGCTGCTTCTTGCACCGAGTCCCATCTTTCTATACAGTTTCCTTCAGGTCATACACCCTTCTCTTAATGCTTTCCTAATGATCTTCACTCAGCTGGTTGGCACCGATTTTTTCAATTCTAAAGTACTTATTTTTTGTAGCTGCAATTGTCTTTTATGCACTATGACTCTGTTAAAACGCTCGCTTTCTAAAATACATTATTAATCCTGTTGTTGTTGCGTTGACCACTGCTCAAGTCTGCTCTGACTTGCAACAGATGTGGGCAAAGCAGCCTGGGGAGGCTCATAGTGCTTTCCAGTTTGTAATATGGTGCGCACAAAAGCCAGATTGGCTGAGACAAAAGTAGCAGGGGCCGATAAGTATCTGGAAGGGGCTGCTGGGAAGGAAGCTGGCTGCTTGTCTTTGTGTGCAGGGCTGAGCTCAGAGCTGCTTCCGCCGCCCTCAGAGCTGGGACTGACGCTGCCAGGAGGGTGAGAACCTTGAGACTGTCTGCTGTACTGAAGTTGAGAACGCTGTGATGTGGAAAGCTAATGTTTAGGTTGATATGTAATTAGCTGGATGGTGTTGCTTAGTAAAATCCACGTTCCAGGAACTTAGGAAGATGGTGCAGAAGCCACTTAATTGTCAGAGCTGGATTGCTGCAAACAATTCACGTTAAATTCATGTTCAATGGGCTCTAAGTTTGATTCTTTTCAGTGCTTTAATAAGACAATACAGACCAATTCTTCATTTGGCTCTGTCAGCTATTAAGAATAAACTTGAAGTGTTGTGTGATTCCATGGCCTGTTACTGGACTGAGTTGCCTGTAGAGAACTCTGAAGCAGCCAAATCAGATGCCATAAGATAAATTTGCTGATCCATATATGTGCCCTGAGGGGAAAATCATTCCTTTATTAATTACACTCATTGCTACGGAGCAGTGATCCATCTTTGTTTGAATGAGTCTTGGAGCTCTGAATAGGACAGGAAGGAAAAACACCTCTGTGCATTTAGGAACGTGGCATGTTCTGAAGGGTTTCAACCAAGCCTTGGATTCTTCTGCTGCTGCTTTGAATCCTCTTTTAACAGTGCCCAAGCAGATTTGCTAACTTTGGCAGTCAGAGCAGACTTGACAAGCACGTATGTAAAGCGTGAATGTTTGATTTCTTATTTCAAAGAGCTTAAGACAGTAAAGCTCACTTTAATCTTTCACAGGCCAGCTATGAAAGTGACCTGTGCCTGTTGTCCTGTTTCAACTCACATCTCATAAGGCCACTAATTATAGCAGTGTGAGAGAAGATGATAGAGACTCATTTGCCAGCTCTGTCCTTGAATCAGAATGAAGTCGAGTGGCTTGTGAGGAGTTCATTTAAGTCCCAGGGAATAAAATGCATAGAATTTAACTTACTGTCATTCTGATATTGAAGTTTCAGTATATGTTGTCTAGCACCTGTTAGCCTATAGAGAGCTGCATCTAGCCTCACCTTGTTCTTTTACAGTAAAAGCTTTAGCTGGAGATTCAGAATTGAAATATCTGATATTCCTCATGTTGACAAGATCATATTTTCACATAATAAAAGAACTGCCTTCCTTTAAAGCTGAACAGCAGGGTTTAGGTCTGACCTCACTGCAGTCAATAGCCAGCACAGTCATCTGCCTTTTTAGAGGCCTGGGCAGCTGGGCTGAGTGCTTTATTTTGGAGCCTGGCTCATGGTAATTGTGTACAGTCACCTTAACCAAGGGCTGTATCTGTGTCACCTCAGCTCAGAGGGGGGTTAATAGGAGAGTCACTCCTTGTTGTGTGTGAACTGCACTTGGGTTGAACAGTTGAAGGTTTGAGATCTGTTGGCACCTGTATGTTATGCAAAGCATTTCAGAGTTCTGTGGAAAGATCAGAATTGGTTTCAGAAGGTTTTTTTTTAACACCAGGCTCTACAATATGGTACAATATAAGGAATGGCATGTTGGCCTTAGGACATGCTACCAAAGTCACGTCATGAAAACCACTAGCCTGTAGTTCAGGACTTTTCTATCTTTGCTGTTGTGTTAGTTATGCATGAAGAAGAGCAAGGTTTTAATGTTTGTACTTTCCAGAGTAAATTCCCATACCAACTCACGTGGTTCTTGCAGCACTTGGGCTTTATGCTGTATGCAAATACATGACCAGAATTGTGTCTAACAGCAAAGCATCAGTTTGTTTCAGAACTGAGTGTGGGTGAAGAGTTGTCCTAAAGCATCATTTTGTGTCCTGAGTTGCTTCTAGAAGGAAATCTCCCTGAAATCCTTCCTGCAGCATCGATTTTTACCCATCACCTGTTCAGGGCAATCCAGGCCGATACATTTTGCTTTAGCTGTGGTTCAGTGCACAGAAACCTGGAGCACAACCTTGAAGAGAAGTCAGAATATCCAGCTGTGCTCTTCTGATCTGTTTTCAACTCGAAACTCTCCAAACCCTGCATGAAAACGAGTCGACAGAAAGCAGGTGCCTCCATCGAGAGTTTCTTTTTCTGGGTCTGCAGGTGTGATTCCTCTCCACATGCAGGCAGCTGGGTGCCTGGGTAGGGAGACCTGCAAAGAAAGGTCTGGGCACCCTCTGCCAGGACGTCTCTGTTAGGGCAGGCTGTGTGCTGTCTCAGGGATGCCTCTGTTGTGTGTTATTAAAGCAGTTACTAAAGGAGTCACTCTGTCTCACAGCTGCATAAGGTTGGAGAGCACCTGGCAATAAAGCAAAATCAGCCATGCAAAGTGATAAAAAGGTAGAGCATGTTAGGACACCTGAGGAAACATCTGCTTGAACATGAATCTCTTAATTTCACATGGATTTACTCAGATGAAGGAGCATTATCCAGAGAAATTATTAAAGGGCTGTGTTTTCTTGAAGATTTTAACCCTCCTTCCCCACCTTTTTCTTTTGTTTTCAACAGGGCTCCTGAGATCATCCTGGGTTTACCATTCTGTGAAGCTATTGACATGTGGTCGCTGGGCTGTGTGATAGCTGAGCTGTTTCTGGGCTGGCCTCTGTATCCAGGAGCCTCTGAGTATGATCAGGTGAGTGCATGGGGAGTGTGGGGATGTTGAGTTGAAGCCACAGTGATCTGTATCCAGACCCTTTGAACCCAACGTATTTGGGCCCACGGTGTCTCTGCAGTACAAGGGCAAGGCACCAAAAAGGCATTTTGCACTAATTATTTCTTTCAGTGCATTCTTAGCGTTATTACCTGGGCTCGTCAGTTGCCTGTAAAGGGGCAAAAATTCTATGCAAGGGGTTTTTTAAGACTGACTTTTTCCACTGTGGTTTTTGTTGGTGATGTCTTGTGACAACTCTTGGTATAGTTTTCCTTATGTGACAGAGCACACAGAAGTAAGCTTTCAAACTTAGTTTTTGGTATGGGCTAGGTATTCACTAGCTAACACTGTGAATTTCCAAAGGAAACCCAGCGGTACTTTAATGAGCAGAATGAGTTAGAAAATAACTGAGACACACCATGGTGGTTTCCTTGCACAGTGAGTTTAGTGTAATTCTGAGAACCTTATCTAGCCATGTAGGTGGGTGGGGAGGAGGTGCTTTTTCCATTGCTTAACAGCAGGATTTTGCAGTCCTTTGTAAGGTGTGACTTCATGTGGTTGATTTTGATATCTGAATTGCCCTTGAAAAATGGAGATGGTTTGCTTTCATGTTTTCTGAGGTTCCACAGCAGCAAATGAAAGCTCGGGCAGAACTTCTGCAGGGACCTCTTAGGAATGAGTTCACAGCTTGGGATGGGTTTTACAATGATTGTTTAAACATTATTTACTTATAAGGAAGAGATAAGTCTCATAGGCCAGCAGATCACTTAGCTGAGCTACTGTGTGGATACCAAAGATAGCTGCCTGCAGATACTTCAGATTCACACTGGCATACATGGAAAGTGAATCAGTTGTTCTATCTGGCACACAAACTATAACCATCAGTTTATCACCGTATTCAGCTGCTCTGAGGAGGAGGAGGAGTTTTGCAAATAAGACAAGAGACGTGCTAAAAACACTATGTATGAAAATCTGAACAAAGCCCAGTTACCATAACACTGTGCTCCTAGCCCTTAGTTTTATAAATTAGAATGTTACTGGTTTTCTTTGAAACTTTTAAATAGGCTCCTGCTGGGGAATAGTCGTGACAAAGGTGATGTCACGTTTCTCACTGTACTCCTGAAGAGCAAATATCATCAGCAGCCATGTAACATTTAGAATATATCAAAGAACGTGCTGTGTTTTATAATAACGGGCTGTTTTGGAGCACGCCTTTGTGCCTGGTACCTCTCTGCCTTGTGTCTTACTGATGCTATCGCAGCTGGTCAGGTGCCTCTTCCAGATTTCTTATGATTTTGTTATGTGTTAAATGTATTAAACGCTTTTGAGGACACGAGCGATTGGATTAGGGGTTTGGGCTTGCTTTCTTCAAATGAGAGCTTTGTCATGACATTGTTGTGTGCTCAGAGTGCAGGCAAAGATGATTTTCATAAACCAGTGTTTATACAAAACCTACAATTTTGGCAGATAATGTGACTGAACAAGTTAAATATCCTTAGAAATACTTGAGATAGTCTCTTTAATGTCAGTTATCTGGGCATTCTTTATTTGCAGGTTGTTTCTTAATAGCTGTGAACAAAGCTGGTTGCTAACTGCTGCGTTAAGCATCAGCTGATTATTTTGGGAGTCCTGATTCTTATTATTTTCTTTCCTAGATTCGTTATATTTCACAGACTCAAGGCCTTCCAGCGGAGTATCTTCTCAGTGCAGGAACGAAAACAAGCAGGTTTTTTAACAGAGATCCAAATTTGGGATACCCACTGTGGAGGCTAAAGGTTTGTATGTCTTCTTAACGTCCAATTCTGTTTTGTTCGCTGTGGACTTGCTATAAATCGACACCTGATTCGTTAAGGTTGGATCTGAAATGCCATTCAAATATCACTGATTTGTGTACTGCACTCCAGAAATTGTGCAGACCTCCTAATACTCAGCTAACAATAGCAACTATGAATGATAGCACCAGCAAAGAGTGGGTGTTGAAGTAACTGAGATAATGGTTGCTTATTATGGTCTGCTCAGTCTTGGAAGCATGTCATCTCGTTGTCATCTCCTGACAATAGGGAGTAAAGTGGGGAGCATTTCCTGATGGTGATTTTCAGCTGAACAGAGATTGGTTTGTGTACTGGCAGAGGACAGGAAGGAGTCAGATGGACGTTTGATTGACTTTTAAGCTGAGCTGCAAAAGGAGGGAATTTTGTTTTTCTTTTTAAAAAGGAGATTAAAAAATAGTCTTTTCCTAAATCAGAGCTCTTCTGTTCTTTTCACATTAGTACTTACCTAAGAAAGCCTTGAGGGGAACTGATCCAGTTGTTAATTCAGCTTTGGCAGTGAGTAATGAGTGGTATTTCCAGTTTCAGAGGGATGAGAACCCGTGACTGCTTGTGTTTGGCATGCAAGCATATGATTTATACTGAAGCAGGCAAAAGATGACCTGGCTCAATGCTTGTCATGTTGCTTTTTCTTTTTTCACATCTCAGTTTCTCAAAACTCCATTCATATTAACAAATGCTTTATTTTATAGACCCCAGAGGAACATGAGTTGGAGACAGGGATAAAATCAAAAGAAGCAAGGAAATATATATTCAACTGTTTGGATGATATGGCGCAGGTATGTAGAAACACACAGACAACTCATTTTAAGTACATACATTATTGGTGTCTTTAAGATGAGGCTCCTAAACCAGTACAGACTTCTTCCACATATTATTGAGAACACTGATATAGGTTTGCCATGGTGCCAATTTGCATCAGAAATCACTGTATTAAAGGCTGTGAAAATGTTAATTATGAAGCAATTAGAGATTTCCTGTTCTTGCTTAGGCTTTGATCTGGTGGATGTAACAAGTGTTCTTAGCCTGCATTGCTAGGAACAGCTTAGCTGCAGTCAAGTAGCAGGGAAGTTAAGCACCTGCAGGTGTTTGTAGGATTAGGGCTCTTGGTGAGCCTTGGAAATCTGAGAGAGCACGTTGACTGGAACCACAGCTTGTTCCATTTTCCCATTATGTTTTCAGAATTTATAAGTGGGAATATCTGAGTGTTTTTAATGATTTGAGGCCTTGAGTCTTAAACACGTTGGTCTCCATTTCCTATTGATTTTCTAGCTGTTATCATCACTGTACATCTGTGCAGAGAATGTAGAATCTCACCAGTCAGTTTTGCTAGCCTCTTATGGCCCTGCCAGGCAGTGGAGAATGAAGCCTGGCTGCTGTCTATTGAGCAGACTAACTTCATGTTGAGATGAGAAAGCTTGTGTAAGATTGACTTCCTTCCTAAATGCTAGTGCTGTAGTAGCTAAAGTTAAGCTGGCTCAGAGACAGAAATGGTTTGTAAATATTTGTGTTTGATATGAAGTTACTGAATGGTTAAGCAGTAATGAATGTAATGTTTGCATACTACTCTCATTTTGTTTTCAAGGTGAATATGTCTACAGACTTAGAAGGGACCGACATGTTGGCAGAGAAGGCTGACCGAAGGGAGTATATTGATTTGTTGAAGAAAATGTTGACTATTGATGCAGATAAGAGAATTACTCCGCTGAAGACTTTGAACCATCCTTTTGTTACAATGACCCATCTACTGGATTTCCCACACAGTAATCAGTAAGCTTCCTTGGATTCCTTGTTTTGTTTCAGGGGGACCCAAAAAAGCAACAACAAAAAAAAAACAGGAAAATAAAAGTACTTAACCTGAAAGCATGTTCATAACCTCAGGAATGTAGTATCTCTGTTGAATTGCATTGTACCTAATCTCATGTTTTCCTTCTGTCTTCTCTTCCAGCGTGAAATCCTGCTTTCAGAATATGGAGATCTGCAAGCGAAGAGTTAATATGTATGATACAGTGAATCAGATTAAGAGCCCATTCACCACTCACGTTGCTCCTAATACAAGCACAAATCTGACAATGAGCTTTAACAACCAGCTCAATACAGTGCACAACCAGGTAATAGCGTCTGCTAACTGTTTTGTACTAACTGAAGAACTTGAGCAGCCTCATTTTAAGCCCTCTGTTCTTTTCTGCAAAGCAGTATGTTTAAGTCACATTCCACAATTTGTAGTCTTGTTTTGAAGTCTTGTTTTCCATAACTTAGGCCAGGGCTCTTTTTTACCTCATCACATTGGCCTGTCAGTTCAGCAGCATACATGAAGTTGGTGCAGCTTGTGTTTTTTCTTATGTTATCTTGGGCTTTTTACCTAAAACCTTTTCCTGGTGCTTGCTACACAGTATAGTCTTGACAATTCTTGTTTTACAACGAGTGCAATTGATAAATCTACATTGTTTTTGTTTTCTAGGCCAGTGTGTTGGCTTCCAATTCTACTGCTGCTGCTACTCTTTCCCTGGCAAACTCGGACGTCTCCTTGTTAAATTATCAGTCTGCTCTCTATCCATCATCTGCAGCACCAGTTGCAGGTGTGGCACAGCAGAGTGTCTCCTTGCAACCTGGAACCACCCAGATCTGCACTCAGACCGACCCATTCCAGCAGACATTCATTGTTTGTCCCCCTGCTTTCCAAAGTAAGCAGAAAAAAACATCTTTGTGTGATACTGTGCTTTCAGTTAGATTAAAATGAGAAATTGTGATTGACATCATGTTGAGAAAGTGCAGAAGATCACTCTGTGTGTCACATCAGAACGAAGAGCAGAATCAGGTCAGACACGGGTAGACAGTTTGGTTTTCTTCCAGGTGAGCTTGAGCAGGTGGCAGTACTTTGCCTGCCTCAGTTGCAGCCTTCATCTGGTTGCTCAACCAGTTTTTCCCTTCGAACTGAACACAACAACATTCCTCAGAAAGCACTGAACACAGTCAGACTTATCTGAAAATAAGAAAACGCCTGGCCATGTTTTTTTTTTGTACCAAGAGAGAATTATCTGCTCAAGTCAGTTCACAATCACTGATGCAGTTGTGTAGTTTGCTAACAAGAAATGAACCATCACAAACTGCAATCAAGTTAGTACAAGCATAGTTCTGTTAAAACTGGAAGTTCTTCATTTGTTTTTATACCTGGGTTGTGCCAGTCTGGAGTATTATTTATGAAATGGGAACTACTGGTGTGTGAAAACAAGGCTGAAGAATTGAACAGAGCTTTTGAGAGCTGGTTGTCCATCGTTGTCCTTTAGCAATGGGGGCTGCAGGAGTATTTACTCCAGCTGGTGTTCTATTAGTAAGACTTTTGTCAAAGGAAACAGTTTTTCTTCATCTGACCCTCTATTCTTTTACTTGGTTGGAACTTGAAAAGAACACATAGACATAAGTAAACTGTCTGAGCTATGATTTATTCTTGTCCTCCACAGCTGGACTTCAGGCAACTACAAAGCATTCCGGGTTCCCAGTAAGGATGGAGAATGCTGTCCCAATTGTACCACAAGCACCTGCAGCACAGCCACTGCAGATCCAATCTGGAGTTCTCACACAGGTAAAAAAAGATAAAATAACAACAAGAATCCCTGAGTTAACTGTATTTCCTATCGCTGTCCAGGAGAACCTGACTTACCTTCTGGTGCTTGGGGTGAATGCTGGGAGGTTCTCAGAACACTCCGAAAGGTTTAAATGCAGGTCACTTATAAGAAAGCGTTTTCTTGTTTTGTTTTTCTGGAGTATTTAAAGAGTGAACTGTTTTATGTCATGAGCCTCCCTGGTTTGAGGAGTTTGGTTTAACAGCAGGAATAAATGTGCACATTCTAGCTGTTAGAAAAGAAGACTGCCTTTTTACAACCTTAGAGCTGTCTGCAGTGTGTTTTTGTCTGCACTTCAAAAATGAGGCAGCACATTTTAGAAGAAATCTGTTCTGTGAGAACTGAGTTCCCAGAAAGCAGAGGTAGCAGCGAAGGCTGTTTGTGTTAAATTTCATCTTCAAATGAAGTTGTATGAATTCTTCTCCATTAGTTGCATTGTTAGTGTGAAGTGATCTGGAGCAACGACACCCTTATTTCTGTTTGCAGTTTAAGCAACACGCACTGCCAAAATTCACAGAGCATTCTAGAAATTGATGTTATAAACACCATTAATGTGTCATAAATGAAAAAAAATATATATATTTCAAAAAAATTATTTCATATGAACAGTGGAGGCCCAATGATTCCTGAGTATCATTCACTGGAAAATTGTCATTGCCTTTAAAATTGAGCACAGTCCTTTCTATTTGTATAATTTAAGCTTCTGCTGACGTTAACACATACTGTATTAATTTCACTGTCCAGGAAGTGTGTCGTACTGCTGACCTACTTGCAGAGAAGCAATTTCAGATTGTTCAGTCCAAGTAATTTGGGTGGCATTCTGTGATCTCTGTTTTGTTTGGCAGAGCTGGGCAGGTGACAGTATCCAAAAAGCAGAATATATTTGAAGGAAGCCCATCTCGAATCCAAACCTTAGTTTTCTTGAGAAGGCAAATTGTAAACTGAGAATCTGATTTTATTAGATATTTTTGGGACTAATATTGGTCATTTCTTGACAGTTTCATCACAGATAACTTTGCTCCATAATAATACAAAAGACCTTTGGTGCCTTTTAATAAATGCCTTGTTTTTTTCCAAGAGTGCTGTATGTGAATGTGGAGGTATGATACTAAAAGCTGTGTCCTGGTGGGGTGCAGTTTCTTATGGCTTAGGATGTAAAAACAGTGCAGTGTGCTCTCTGGGACCTGGTAAGATATAGTAGTAGCTGAACGCTATCTCGTATTTACTTCTCAACTGTGTCATGGGGGAGATGCTATTCCCCAGTTCCCTGCTCCTTGTGTTGCCCTCAGGGACATGTAATTGCTTAGAAGAACATGCCCAGGGGGTCAGAGTGTTAATTTCACTGCACCCATTGCAATTCTGGAACTTACTCAAGCACCGTAAAATGCCAGTGAGGTGAAACCTTGTCTAGCCCTATTGCTGAACCCACTTACCTGCCTCGGTACGTTTGTTTCACTCACTGCCTGATCTACATTTCAGGGAAGCTGTACACCACTAATGGTAGCAACTCTTCATCCTCAAGTAGCCACCATCACGCCGCAGTATGCGGTCCCCTTTACTCTGAACTGCGCAGCCGGCCGGCCGGCGCTAGTAGAACAGACGGCTGCAGTACTGGTAATTGCCTCCCTTGATTGTGTTCACTAACTGAGTTTTTGTTTTAACTTAGACTTGCAGAGGGCATGGAAGCATGTGCCATCTTGTGGCTGTGTTCTCGCTACATCTTAATGTCTTGTTGTTTTCCTCCCCAACATTGCTGAAGCACTGTCTGACTCTGATGTTTAGTGTGGCTCTGTAAAGAATCCAGATCCATTGACTATTACTCTTTACTGGCCTAGTACTACAAAGCTCTTCTAAGCTAGGCTGTAGAAGAGCTACAATTGTTCTTGTTCTCTGCTTACTATCCTATCTTTGCCTTTTGATTGCTGAATACAAAGGAATCAGTCTTTAGCTCGATTCTGCTACAGGTACCTGGATGGCCAGAACTTGAACTACCTGGCAAGTTAGCTGCCTGCTTTGTCTGGACACCTGTAAAGCTGCTTTGTGTGTAGAAATGTGTCAGGTCGTTAAGCACAGGCAGAAGCCTTTAATGACAGCCAATTCTGTAACACACTGCTTTAGGAATCAATTTCTCTCAATCTCTACCATTGACAACAACAGTTCTGGCCTTTTGTTATTCATAGCCAACCACAGGTAGCTCGTTTCATCCAAACAAAGATGCTGTTCTTCACAGATACTTTCAGTTTATACTTATTTCTCGGTTGAAATTAAAGGTGAGCTGTATCAAAAGTGCCACTAGATAGCGCTTAGGCTATTTGGAACTACTGCCAAAAAAATGGCGGGGGAAGTAAACACACCTTTAGGAAACGCTGGGTTCCAAAATTGCCCTCTTTGCATGGATTTGGCACCTGCACCACAACAACTTTGTAAGTGCCACAGAGAAGTCATTGTCAAACTCCAGAATCAGATCAGTGAAGCTTACGAAAGCATTGCGGTGCACTGAAGTGCTGGTATCCTCACATGTCCTTCAAAGCACATTCCATTTCTTCTGTGAACCATGTTGTTTCTTGTGGCTTTAGAGTGATAGTTTGAGTGTCGTTTTCTTCCAAGACCTCTCCCAAAGTGGAATTTGCTCAGGCCATACCTGTATGGAAATGAAATCCTGCTCGTTTGAGTTCTGAACCGAGGGAAGTGCTCCCTGTTTCGGAGGAGGGGGAAGGCAGGAGGGGTTCTCCTGGGTCCCAGCTCTGAGCTGACAGCTCCAGGGATGCATCTCCTTTCCTCCTCTTGCGTTTTGATTGCCCAAAGGCTGCTCTCTAGGCTCTGAAAACAGCAAGGGGTGACTGTAGCAGAGCTCGATTCAACAACAGGCAAATTAGATCTGCTCTCTCCTTTGCGTGTATGGCAGAGTTGCCGCTCAGCTCCCCCATACAGCAGCGGGAGTCAGAGCCGGCTCCGAGCTGCCAGCCTGAATTCTGAGCTTCCCCGGAGAACTTACCATTCCTGTTTGGATTCTGGGAGCCTTTGGCGTGAATTTGCTCACCTTTAGTGCTTCCAACACTTCTCCCTGCTGCTTCCCCTCAGTTTGCATTAGCCATTTGCTAAGCTTTGCGTATTTTTGTCCTTCCTCTGTCAAAACAGTTCGTCGCTTGGAAGGCCCGGTTTCTGCCTCTCATTGGGAATTGTATATCTTGCTGTATTAAACTCTCTGCTTTGTCTTGTGCAGGTGTTGGCTTTTGGAAAGACGCATGGTGTGACTTTTAACATATTTCTCTTTATTTATTTATTTTAATATTATTGTTATTCCGCTTGTGTTGGCAGAGGGTTTCGCAGTTCTCTGCTTTGAAGGCTTCTTGTTTGGAACCAGTATTTGTAACACGTGGATCTGTTACTTGCAGAAATACTTCCTTTAAAACAAGCAGCATTTTTACAGTTCAGTGTGCAATAGAGACGCAGTTTCAAAACCTTAGGAGTAGCACAATTTAGGTCACTGTTGGCTTTTTTTCCCCAGAAAATTCTGCATTTTGCCAATTTGAACAGAATCACTGAAAGTACCAATGAATGAAAAGTAGCCTCCTGTACCTCCCAAATCACTAGATATTTTTCTTACCATGGCTTTTCTTTACTATTTTAGTTGAGGAGGTGTAGCTTTCCATGATGACAGCGCTATCTCAGCTATGAGATGGCTACCGTAGTATGAGCCCTGCAATCCAGACAAACAGAAAGAGCCAAACTGCCTTTGTCTGGAATCTTTCAGCAGAGCAGTGTGCAGAAACCTTTGTGCAGAGTAGCCTGAAACACTTGTGATGCATCCAGCAATACAATACCTGGCTGCATTCTGCAGTACGATATGTCACTTCTCCCCAGTGGCATTTGGGCTACAAAAGGTCAGCACAGTGTCAGGAGAAGCTTGTTTCGCTCTTTTTTTTTTTTGTACTGAGACCTTTTGAGAAAGTGCAATGATGTGCCCTTATCTCTGCAAGTTAACAATCTGCGTAAGTGCATTTATTGCTTGGAACAGCTCTCTCTGTCTCTGTAGGAACCGAAATCTAGTGAAGCTGTGTATCTGTTTGTTGTTTTGCAGCAGGCCTGGCCTGGGGGAACCCAGCAAATACTGCTTCCATCCACCTGGCAGCAGCTCCCAGGGGTTGCCTTGCACAATTCCGTTCAGCCAGCAGCTGTGATTCCAGAGACCATCGGCAGCAGCCAGCAATTAGCTGACTGGAGGTAGGGACTACGTGGGGTTCAGTCCCATGTGCTGCACTGCACAGAATATCTCCCTCCCCTTTCAAAATCACGCAGGGGCTCAGTGCAGCTGTGCCTGTGCTGCAGTGCCTGCAGTGTTGTCATGGGCTTTGGGTCTTTTTGTGTTGTTTTTTTCCCTGCCCCAGGAATGCACATTCCCATGGAAATCAGTACAGTACCCTCATGCAACAGCCATCGTTACTGACCAACCACGTGACGTTAGCTACAGCGCAGCCTCTGAATGTTGGAGTTGCTCATGTTGTTAGGCAGCAGCAAAGCAGCAATGTTCCAGCAAAGAAGAACAAGCAGCCAGCAGCACCAAGCACAGCCAAGTAAGGCTTTGTCTTCCAACCCTTGTAGGGGCTGTGGGTGTGTTGTGCAGGTTGCTTTTGTGGTGTGAAAAACTGTTCTTACCATCACAGAAGTAAGGTTGACCAAGTGCTTTACTGTATGGGGCAAACTGAGACTTCATGCATTCAGAGTGTGCTGGTGCCATAGCATACAACTGGCAGAAGCAGCAGCTGACTGACGAGGGGTGGCACAGAAGAATCAGTCCTGATCACAGCATTCCTGGGTGCATCGGTCCCTTCTGGGACACGTTCTGTGTTGCTTTCCTGTATTAGTGTCTGCACTGAGATTCTCTTTGTGTTTTTCTTTTTGTACTGTTCTCCATCCTGCTGGAGGCTGACAGTTCTTAACGCCGGCATTGATTTATTCTGACTTGCTGACACATAGCTGAATACTGCTTTGCTTTTCCTCCAGGTCCAGCTCCACTCTAGAAACTGTGCCCACTCAAGTTTACTCACTCATTGGGAGCAGTCCTCTGCGCTCCACATCCTCCTCCTCCAACGTGCTCGTCCCAGCGCAGGAGCAGCACCAGCCCATTGTGATCCCAGACACTCCAAGCCCTCCTGTCAGTGTCATCACCATTCGCAGTGACACTGATGAGGAAGAGGACAGCAAATACAAACCTGCCAGGTAGGAAGTTTATTTAGGCAATTAGTGCTGATAGATCCTGAGCTGAGCCCAACCGTTAGGGAGGACAGAGACACCTACATGCAAAGCCCCAGCTCAGCTAAGAACCACTGCATAAGACAGAAAATGCTGCATCATGTTCAGTGCATTGTTTGTCTCTCTAATTAACCAGATCACATATGACTAGGAGGAGGGTATGAAATCAGAAGGGGAGATGTCGTGTGGGAAAAGCTGGAATGTTTCCTGTTTGTCTTTTTTCCCTGCAGTTTGGGTATGAAGCAGAGATCCAATGTCATCAGCTACGTTACTGTTAATGACTCACCTGATTCCGACTCCTCCCTGAACAGCCCCTATGCCACAGACCCACTTTCTTCTCTCAGGAGTACAGGTGGTGCCCTGGAGCTGCCAAGCAGGGGAGCAGCTGACAGCTCCAACTCTCGGACTATCATTGTGCCACCATTGAAAACACAGCTCAACGACTGCATTGTAGCTACCCAGGCTTCAGGTAGATATACTCTCATAGCTCACTGTGCTCAGTGGTTTTTGCGAGGGCTTGGAGGTTGGGCTTGGATGCTGTCTCATTCCTGACAGCTTTGTTTTCAGTTTTTAACTGTCTGCTTTGGGTGTGATGTTCTGAGAATGCAAGCCTCGGTCTGTTTTTAGTGTCATTGATACATTTACCTTTCATGCATATTTGACTGCGTTCATTTAGAAAGGTCTTTAATTGTACAATCAAATTTTAAGTTGTAATCGAAGAAATAGCTGTTACAAAAGCAGGTGCTGTGTTCTTCAGTTACCTAAGCTGGCTGGCATAGTGCTTGCATGCAACATGAGAAGGAAGAAGGGATTAAACTGATGAAATCTTTCAGGCATCCTGAGCAGCACCAGTAAGACCAAGCCTGTGGCCTCCGTGAGTGGGCAGTCATCAGGATGCTGTATAACACCAACCGGGTACCGACCACACCGCGTGGTAACAAACGGCATGCAGCCTCTCAATCTCAGCCAGGTAAGCACTGTGTGATGTTTCCTGGCCATTGTCTGTCCTGCTGGGACATAGGTGTTAAAGGAGAGGCTCTGGCTGAACCTCTCATTGCTCCTCAAGGTTACTTTTTGACTTTTTTCCCTTCTTCTCCCAGCAGAACCAGCAAACTACAGTGCTGGCCTCACAGGAGAGAAGCGGAAATGCAGTCCCACGTAGGCAGCAAGCTTATGTGGCACCCCTCACATCAACTATTTCTCAGGCTCCCTACACGTTTCAACACAGCAGCCCAGTGCATCCCCACCTGGCAGCAGCGACTGCAAATGCACATCTGTCCAGCCAGCCACATATGTACACTTATGCTCCAACTACTGCTGCAACGTTGGGCTCCACCACCTCCATCGCCCATCTCTTCTCCCCTCAGGGCTCCTCACGGCACACCCAGTACGCTGCCCACCCCAGCACACTTGTCCACCAGGTCCCTGTGAGTGTTGGTCCGAGTCTGCTGACTTCTGCAAATGTTCCACCTGCCCAGTACCAACACCAGTTTGCTCCCCAGTCCTATATTGGTGCTTCCAGAGGATCTGCTATTTACACTGGATATCCGCTGAGCCCTACAAAGATCAACCAGTACTCATACTTGTAGTTCTTGGTAGAGCAATTCCTGTCCTGCAACAGGCTGGAGCAATTGGAGAAAGATTTCAGGTGAATCTTTACCTGGTAACAACTGCCTGCTTTTCGTTTCTCCCTTCTCTGGTTGTGTGTTGTTCAAAGATGTCTCTAGTGAGCTGAGTCACTAACCGAGCAGCATGCTTTGTTACCAGTGCAAGGGTCACTAATTAAGTTTTACAAATTTTACTTACTTTTTATAGATGCTTTTAAAAGTTCATGGTCACCTTTATTTAAAATCATTCTGTTGTGCTAATGGAAAGAGGAGGGAAGATCAGCGTCTCGGATGCCAGATCCTGATGATTTTTTTTAACTTGTATAATTGAAACAAGAAGATGAGCAGATGATTTTTCAGCAGCTTGCACAGATCCATATTGCCACTAAAACTGTAACACCCATTTATCTCTTTGTGTTGCCAGGGCAGCTCTAACACCCAAACTGAGTGTTTTAACTTTTGTTCCCTATTTCACTTTAACAACTCGCTGGTTTTGAGAAGCCATCACATCTCTGTGTGTTTCTGTCTGAGGTTTTGTTTACATCTCTGCTTGGTTTGAAGTGCTGGGAGGGGCAGCTGCCTCGTCCTGGCCACATCATTTATTCAGGAATCAACAAGAACTCAACAGGAGCCCTGGAATCTCTTTTGCTTTCCTGCAAATTCTTTGTTTCCATAACGCAGCTGAATTATTAGTGCATTCGTTGGAGAATCCCTTTAGGTTTTTCGAGGTCACACTGTGTAACAGAACTCAACGCCTTCACGAGGATGCTGAAATCTTCAGTTGAGAATGAATTGTGCCACACTGCTCTAACATTTGCATCCTGCAGCGTTAGGAGCTGGCCCAATAGCAGAGCTGGATGCCTTCACCGAAGCGCAGGGCTTTTTGATTCTGGTTATATATATATTATTTTTCCTTCATGTTTTTCTTCACGTGATTCATTTCCGAGGGAGTTGAACCATTAGAAATGCAATGAAACATCACTGTCTTGGTGTGTGTACAGCTTTTTATACTCCTGTGGCCATATCCTCCTGGATATGCCGCCAGCTTCCTTAAAGCGCTCTTACGAAGACTCGTATACAGGACGTGCATGTAGGAATTGCATAAAAAAAAAGAGGAAAAAAAAAAGAGGAAAAAAAGAAAAGAAAAAAAAAAAAAAGAATCCAGATTTTAAAGTTTATTACTGAATTTAAAACTATTTTAGAAGTTTTGTATTGGTGGTGTTTTAATATTTTACAGAAAATGAAATATGTACATATTGATTAGAAGAATTATAACAAGCAAAACTTCCTGCTAACCCCAAACGTTCTGTCTTTGTAATCAAGATGTGTAGTGATGATACTTGAACTCTGTACTTAGTGTTTGTCTGACTCTTAAAACGTCCCTGGGGATGGAGTTTGATGTATCCTTTGTATTTAAACCAAAATGAATTGATTCATGTCGGAATGTATGTGATATAATGCAATGGTTAGAGCTCATCACTGTAGCACTGAGAGAGGAGTAGAGCTTCACGAGAGGAAAGGATACTTTCAGATTTGTTTTGCACAGGTATGTGTGATGAAGAGTTGTTTGGTGTGTCCCCTTATTGTAGTGCCTTAAATGATGATGTAGTGTGAATAGAGTTTACAGTGAGCTTGCCTTATGAGGGACCAGCAAGCCCCCGTCGAATTGAAGCAATTCACTACGCTTCCCACAGCAAGAACAGCGGTCTGTTGCATAGGTGCATTGTTCTCAGTTCTAATGCTGTCATAAAAAGCAACCTTTTAGTTGGAGTGAAGCGATGTTCCCTTACAGCTGTTCCTGGCAATGGCACACGTCCTGTTAGCTGTCTGTCGGTGCATTTCGAATAGGGTAGTGCTGGGAATGCATTGGAATGTTTAGTCTCATCTTGCGGAAGTGATTAAATATGTGCAATCACTTTTTAGTAGATTAGTATGGCGTTACCTTCCCCCACGTTAATAGTAGACATTTCCTGTAAAAATATTGCTAGCTTGGTGATAGGATATTTATACCAAAGAGAGCCTGCTGTAAAGCACATAATACCATTAAGAAGTTTTCTAATGCTGCTGCTAATGTGGAGTTGTTGGGAAGGTGTCAGCTGTGTGCCAGTCAGTGTGCAGGGCAAATCCAACCGTGCTTTGTTTCCTTGGGTCTCTGGTGCCAGGAATTGTTGCTCATCTCTATGGGCAGACCGGGGCTGTCCGGGTGGAAGCCAGGCTGGCTCGGGCAGCAGCGTTACGCAGCAATAAGAGGTTTTTGGTAACCTTGAATCCCAGTTAGAGCCCGTCCCAGTGGAAGACGGTCTGGTTCTCAGACAGTGCAAAAATGAACTTCTGGAATTCCGTGTGATTGATAGAAGGAAGCCTGGGCTGACCTGCCACTGACGAACCATTGAGGTTTGGTGCCTCTTTCAGCAGAGGGCTGGAGGACTTGAGAACTGGACGGTAGCATTAGTGCCCATGTTTGGTGTGTTTGTAGTCAGAGCACTTCTGTAGCTGTGAGGATACCCAACAGGTCGTGCTGTTATACATCACTGGTGTCAATAACGCTCTTTGTTGCCGTAAGCACTTTCTCGTTTCCGTATCACGTTGCTTGTTTGCAATACTTCCCTTCAGATACCTCCTGGGTACAGAGTTGTGCCTTTCTATCAAAGGCAAAGTTGCAACTCGTGTGTTTCAGGACAGCCTGATGTCCTGTACATGAATAGGAAATGTTGGCTATGAAGTCCAAATTGGAAAAACAAATAGACCAGCAGCAAAACATGCTGGAATTTGGGTGCAACCCTCCCACACCCCCTAAAAAAAAAGCAGGTGAATATGGCCATTAGGATGAATCAGATGCGCTCACAGAGCACGCTGCCATCTCCTGCACTGTCCGTGTTTCCAAAAGCATTGGAACGAAGCGGACGAGATGGGAATTGACATTGGAAGGATGAAACCTGCTCTGTTCCAAAGGAGCCTGAGGCTCCTCTGGTGGCAGACACAGGACACTGAGCTGCTCTGAGCCCAGGAAGGAGCTGCATCCCTCCTGTCCAGCTTTGCCATTAGTTTCAATAACCAGCTGTCCCTGTTTCAGAGCTGCTACAGCCATTGCAGATAGATGCTCTCTGGGTCGAAATCAGAGTCCTCTTTAATTTCCTTTAAACCCATTTTGGGGTTCTATTGGCTCTAACCATGGTCCCACCGGGGTCCCTCTGAGCTGTTCCTATGGGTGATCTGCACTCACAGCCCTGACAGCCTCCCTGCTTAGCGCCTAATTGACGGGATGCAGTCATTAACCTCTGACTCAGCGATTCCTTTTAGTACATTGAACTCAATTGCTTCTAAATGACCGGATTGGCACAGCCCTGCTTCCTTTTATTTAAAGTTCTGAATGGTGCCGCATGTCCACATGGTTGTTTGTTGCTAAACTTTATATAAACGTGTGATTTCAGATTCAGCTTGGAATATATCTATCTCACTACATGTAGCAGTACATTATATGTAATGTTAGTATTTCTGCTTGGATCCTTGATATTGCAATGGAATTCCTCCTTTACTAAATGTATTTGATATGCGATAGTTACTGTGTACGATTTACCTTTCTTTTCTGGTTGTGCTCTTCCTTTCTACAAGCCGGTAGGTGCAGGTAGTTCCTGACATTACTGATCTATGTTTGTAATGCTGATGTACTTGGGGAGGGTCAGGGAGGGGGGGGCTGTAAAAATCATTTTAACAAAAAAGAAATAGCTATTTAAAAATTTAATACTAACTATATGGGAGAAGGGTCCATTGTGAAAACATAGTTTATCTTTGGATTCAATGTTTGTCTTTGGTTTTACAAAGTAGCTCGTATTTTAAGTATTTTCTACATAATATGGTAAAGATGTAGAACAATGGCAATGCATCAATAAAAAGGGTTAATTTTCTGTACTCGATCCCTGGGCTCTCTCGGTCTCTCGGTTGGGGCTCAGTGCCGCCGGGGGGAGCCCGGGATGCTGCGGAGCTGCCGGAGTTAAGGCTCCCGGGGCCGCCTCTGGTCTCTGCCCCTGATCCATCTGGATTCAATAAGGGCTGTGAGCATTCCTGAGCGCTGAGCTGCTTCCTCGCTGCCGCACACTCCGTCGGCCATGGGGCCCTGTTGCTGCCTGCTCCTCCTGCCGCTCCTCGCCGGGGCACAGCAGCAGCAGTTCATGGAGTACGTGGAGCGGAGGCTGGCACTGCTGGAGGTACGGCCTGAGGGGTGATGGGGAGCGGGGCGATGTGGGATGGGGCTGTGGGGTGTGGGGCGCTCCGTGACCCCTTGGCCGTAACAGGAGAGGATCGCGCAGTGGCACGATCAGAGCAGCCGCTACTCCACGGAGCTGCGGGACTTCAAGAACCAGGTGCTGGGCATGTTGGAGACGGCAGAGAAGGAGCGCGAGGCGCTGCGGGCAGAGGCGGAGGGTGCTGCGGCGCGGGTGGATCGCCTGGAGAGAGAGGTGGATTACCTGGAAACGCAGAACCCCGCACCGCCATGCGTGGAGGTGGACGAGGTACTGGTGGAGAAGCAGGCGGCCACGGCCAAGCAGAGGAAGAATGAGAAGTACAACAAGCTGACGGGTGAGCTTGGTGGGCTGCCGTGGGCTCAGAGCATGTATTGGGTGGGATGGGGTTGGGATATCCCTATAGGGGCTTCTGGGTGCCACTGGGGAAGGCAGCAGTGCTGGCCATAGGCAATATGGTGCATCCCCATAGAGCTGCCTGGGGCTGGGTGGGAGGTGGGAGCTGCCCTCGGGCCCTGACTGCTGCCCCCCATCTCAGACTGCAGTGACACCATTGCAAGTGTCAGAGCCATGAAGATCCTGAAGCGCTTTGGCAGCTCCGCGGGGCTGTGGACCAAGGATGCTGCGGGGAGCTCTGAGAAGATCTACGTCTTCGACGGCACCGCCAACGACACGGTGTTCGTCTTCCCCCGCATGCGGGAGTTCACGCTGTTCTCCGCCACGCGCCGCGCAGCCCGCATCAAGCTGCCCTACCCCTGGGTGGGCACCGGGCACCTGGTCTACGGCGGGTTCCTCTACTACATCCGCCAGCAGGGCCCCTTCCAGGTGATCAAGTTCGACCTGGCCAACAAGACGGTGGTGGACAGCTCAGTGTTCCCGGCCGAGGAGCAGATCCCCGTCTTCGGGCTCTCCCCATTCACATACATCGAGCTGGCGGCGGATGAAGAGGGGCTGTGGGCCATCTACGCCACCAAGGAGAACGAGAAGAACATCTGCCTGGCCAAGCTGGACCCCGACTCTCTGGACATCGAGCAAATGTGGGACACACCGTGCCCGAGGGAGAACGCAGAGGGCGCCTTCGTGGTGTGCGGGGCTCTGCATGTGGCCTACAACACCCGCCTGCCCAGCCGCTCCCGCGTGCAGTGCGTCTTCGACGTCAGTGGGACGCTGCCCCCCGAGGAAGCCTCCCTCGTGTACTTCCCCAAGCGCTACGGCTCCCACTCCAGCATGAAATACAGCCCCCGCGAGAGGCAGGTCTACGCCTGGGATGACGGCTACCAGATCATCTACCGCATGGAGATGAAGAAGAAGCTGGAGGTCTGAAGGGGCCCCTGCCAAAGTCTGGACTGATGGAATGAGGTTTTCTACTCTGTGATGCAATGAATAAATGCTATGCAGCATGCTGCAGCCGCCTGCTTGCTGGGAGTGTGGGGCACTGGGGGCTGGAGCAGTGAGCCCTGTGCTGCACTGAGCTGCCCCAAAATGCCTTTCCTGGAGGGTCCCTGAAGCTGTGAGTGCTGGGTTTGGGCTGCGGGCTGGGCAGGGCTCTGGGCAGAGGGTGGGCTGGAGTTGGGCAGCTCCTGCTGCAGTGAGAGCACCTCTGGGCATGGCTGTGGCATGCCATGAACAAAGCTGTGAGCAAACAGCATGATCCCTTAATCCAAAAGGACAACTGGAGGTTCTGCTCACATGCTGGCGAGGCCTCCAGCCGGCACCAGATGTTCCTCATTTTCTAAGCTCGTATCTCACAAAGTGCAGTTGTCTTCCCTTCGCAGTGTTGGCAGACCCGTTCTATAATACCCCGTTCCCTGAGCCCCCTCCATCCCTCAGGGCAGTGCATTCCACATGGCACCGCCTGAGACCCACAGTGTGGGGGCAGCTGGGGGCCACAGCCAACATGAACTGGGGGGGAATGGACCCAGAAGGGCCCTGAGCATGAGGACGTGGCCTCAGCAGCCCCAGCTGGAGGCAGAAAACCAGCAGATCCTCACACTCCACATGCACCTCTCCCTTTGGGGATGGAGGGTTGGGCTGGGGATGACACCAATCCTCCACAGCCTGGTTCATTCCTGTCACAGTTCCTTCAGGTACCTGAGGATGCAGAGTTTGAATATGGGGTATCAGCATGTTTTGTCCACAACAGGAATCAGTTCTGGACACAAACGCTTGTGCAAAGCCTGAGCTGCTCTGGCCATTAAGGATCAGTCCTATCAGTCCTGTGGGGCTGCAGCTGGGGGTGGGTCTGGCCCTGAGGTCCCCATGCAGGATGCTGTGCTGCCACCCGCAGCTGACCTGATTGCTACACGGAGCTCTTCTGTCTGCTAATGAAATATCTTCTGCTTCCTTCAGAAAAAAATGTTTAAATACACACTTTGAATGAGTGTAATTGGATGGCGCAGAAAGTTCAACGCAGTGCAAGTCAAGCGGAGAAATTATCCAAGGATGAAGAGCTCTGTGCACTGTCAGGTTAATTCACAGCCCTTCTCACAATCGATAACTGCAGTAACAAATGTGATGTTCAGAAGTCGCCTGGTGGTAAATAATGGTGGGGATGGTGCTGATGGGGTGACGGGGTGATCCTGGAGGTCTTCTCCAGCCTTAATGATCCTGTGCTTCCATCCTAATCATTTCTTTAGCATGAATTAGAGCTGATGGAGCAGCGATGGTTCCACACCAGGAATAACCTGGATGGTTTTTCTCTCTGCTTTGGTGGCCATGGCTGCTGGGTCCCCATCTCTGTGAGCACAGTGTTAATTACCCCGCTATGGGGGATGGGAGATGCACTGCTGTGCCCTCACATCCCTGCTCCCCTTGACTCTGCAGCTCCTCGTGCCTTAATTGCCAAGTATATTATCTCCTTAAAGAAGCCTCTGTATAAGTAATAATCCCCTTCATCTCCCTCTCAAGAAAAAAAGCTTCCCTTTGGAAGGCGATCTGATAAAGTAAATTGAGAAGTTAAAGTGAGGATGGAGAAAGCAAGATCCTCCCGTGGCTAATTCCTTCCTCTGTCTCATTTCTGAGCCTTTTCTGTCTCATCCTCAGCCTTTTTTCTTGCTCTTTCTCGGTGGAGTGAAATAGTTCTGCAACAGGAAACTGAAATTAAAAGCGGGCAACTCAGAGGAGCGAGTTACAAAGATGCCATTGTACTGCAGCAAGAAGGGGAGCAGCCTTGCCATCCAGCACCCTCCTAATGGCTGCCAGAGGTATTTCTGCCCATACAAGAGTCTGACCCACATGTTGGGGGGATGCTGCAGCTGGGGGGGGTCTGTGGGAGGGTAATGAAGAGGCAGCAGCTGCTTGTTGTGATGTGCAATAAGCAAAAACGGGTTGAAAATCAGATCTTTGTATTCAGAGGTTTCAGCCCGAGGAGCTGTGTGTGCAGTGCACCTTTCCAGCCTTTCCTGGACAGTTTCAGGCTCTAATGGAGCTTGCTGTCATTTCAGTACTTTGATCACCCCACATCCATCGCTCCCGGCCATGCTGTCAGGTTTGGGGCTGCTCAGGAAGCCCTGTAGGCAGTCGCCCGTCCCGAGGGCTTTGTGCATCCTCAGCTGTAGGGAACAAGTCTTTTAATGGCACTGTCAGCTCTGTTCTGCTGCTGGGAGCTCTCACCTCAGGCCAAGGAAACCAAAAAAGCCACAGTGCTCAGGTCTGGCCCAGTCCGAAGGCTGCACAGTGCAGCTGCCCCAGCTCTTATCCCACCCAGGGCACTGCTTGGGCACAGAGGGGAAGGGCTTGCCAGGTTTTAGCTCCCATAGACACCCTACAACCCAAAGAGCCCCTAACCAGACTCAGCCCCTGGCTGTGCTGTGCTTGTGGGGCTCACACACCCTATGGGGACATGGCAGCACACAGCCCACTGCTGCCAAACCATTTGCTCTTGTTTTGTGCTCGTCATTCTCTCACGCCCAATTCCACATCCTAAAAAGAAGCTTTGAGTTTGAACTTCTGTGCTTTTATGGCAGGAAATAATGAAGACGGGCCCTGCAGCACCAGGTGGGCTCAGAGACCCCCCCCCACTCCCCACCCAGATCTCTGCAGTTATTGCTGATGATGTGGCTGCCCTCATCGTGGCTTTGGGGCAGACAGTTTCCATGGCAATGGAATATGCTGTAGGATTTGCATCGAGCCATTCATGCCACCGTGCTTTATTGGCTTTAATGAACTGCCATCCTCACAGCAGCCAGCTCGGGGTCTTTGAAATGGATGTGCTGTAAATTCCTTACTTTTAATTACAGCTGCCATGAGAACATCGTATACACAATTGTGCTTGCATGGCTGTATTGAAATATATGTAAAACAGAGGAAAAAAAAACCCAAAGCAAAGAATTTATTGGACATGCAGTGACATTGCCACTGGCTGCAGTGGTGCCGGTGACCAAGCAAAGCCAGTGGGGACATCCCTGGCTCCAGGACCTTGTGCATCCACAGAGAACCAAAGCCTGTTCTCCCAGGCTCACCTGCAGCTCTGGTCTCTGCATTATCTTTACTCCTGAAACATGAAGGATTGATCTCCTTTCTTTTCTTTTTCCCCCTGTGGAGACACGAAGAAGATAAACCCCAGCACAAAAGGGAAAGCTGTGACCCCATGCCCTGGGTCCTGGGTCCCTGCCAGCCCTACAGGATGTTCCCCTCCGTGTGCCCCAGCTGTGCAAGCAGAGATCAGAGGCTGAAAGCTGCTGTGTTTGCATCTGGGAATGATGACTTCATAATAACAACAGAGCTGCTGGGCCCCAGAGGTCATTCTGTACTGATGTATGCAGCCCTAATGCCAGAAGAAACGATCAGTGCCCCATTGAGAAACCCCTGGTTAAGTGAGAAGTCCATGAGTAAGATGGCAAACAACGAAAGAAGAGTGAGAAAGGAAAGAGAAGTAAGCCATGCTTCTCTCAAACAGGCTGTAGTCACTGCTGGGCTGTGCAGAGCTGCTCAGCCCCAACTCTGTACCCTTGCCATGAGCAGTCCAGCATCGTGTCACCCCATGTCCCCACCATGAGAGCAGCAGTAATTACATGTCAGGCCTTGCTGCGCTGCCTCTTGCTCTCCCTTTAAGCCTGTCATCGTTCTGCAAATCCAGAGACCACGAGACAGAAACCAGATTAAAAAAGAGCATTTAAGGACCACGTGGGAGTGCTGCTTTGTGTTTGCTTTGTTTGTGTTACTCAAAATAAAGCTTCCCCCTCACGGCTGCTCACAGTGACCAGTGCTGCCATCCCAGCCCACACTCCTGGCTGCTGCCATCACCTGTGGGTGGTCACCCCTCCCATAAGGGCACATCCCCATTGTGGTTCTCAACCCTGCAGTGGGTTATTACCATATAATTAAGAGAAGCTCTGAGAAAGAGAAGGAGCAATAAAGGCAGCTTTAATTCTGGGGTGTATCTTGTGCTGTCCTCAGAGCTCTAATCCTCCTGCAGATGAAAGGGAAATATCGGCACTCTCACAGCGTGTCTACTTTCCATTGGTGTGACCAATCTTCTTGGGGCGGTGATGTGCACACAATGCTTTGATTATCCCCTCCCTGGGGACAAGGCTGAATCTCAGCACTGCAAACCCAAAGGCAGAGCTTTGAGCCAGCCAAGCGCGGGCGTTTTCGCTGCCTTGACATCCCGTTTTCCAGTGACAGCCAGCACTGAGCAGAAATTGATTCTCCGTGCAAAGCAAAGCTTAAAAATAGAAGCTCTGTGTCAAACCCCCACGCGTGTTTTGACTAAATCCGAGATAACAAGAAGAATGGATGAAAGGAGATTCTATGGAGAGCAGTGAAAACCAAGAGGCTGGGATTAAAGAAGAAAAAATAAGTGCGTGGGTTAATGCAGTTAATGAGTGCTGAGTGCCAGCCTGGTGCCCAGCTGGGATCGCAGCAGCTCATTCAGGGCACAGCTGCCACGTGCTGAGCTGGCTTTGGTCTGCAGACCTGCAGGAGCCACCTCCCATTGGTGATGCTGAGCATCTGGGGTCTCCATCCAACACAGACCAAAGCTCAGGGCCAGCAGTCAGCCTTCAACTGTCTCTGCAGGCGGCTGGTTGGGCTGATTAGGACTCTTTAAGGGTGAGATTCACCTGTGTATCTCCTTGTTAGAAGTCCTCAGTACTGGAAAACAGTTGCAGTTTTACCACTTCTTGTTTAAATGGGCCGAAAGAAGTTGGAGTTTTGAGGGTTGTTTGTTCTCCCATTATTATTATTTCTCATCAGAGCGAGTGCACAGATCACCTCAGTTCAATGGAGATCTGCAGCACCTGGAGGGGAACCAACCTGGGCTCTGTCATCACCCCTTCATTACCCCCAGCTGTGATCACTGCAGCCAGCTGAAACCTTTTTGCTGCCTTCACGAGACCAGTCAGGAGTTACAAATGAAACCATTTTATTGAGTTTCGGCTTCTATAGCACGTCGCACGTGAAGAGAATGAAGACAGGAGGTGTGATGAGCAAGTACAGATCTGTCCATCACCTGAACAAAGGATTCCTGTTACCCAGAGAAACAGTGCAAGCAAAAGTCCTTTCTCTGCACTCACAGCAGTGATGGGTGGTGAAGGCTGATGCTGAGACAGTTAGGAAAATGCCATTGCTAACCTGCTGTGAGGGGAAATGCTGCTTTTCTAGCAAATTATGCTTCAACTTGAAAGCAAAACCTTCCTCCATGGGCTGGGGCATCAAAACTTCATTCATTAGGGAAGGGCTGATTGCTCAGGAAAAACATGTGGCAGCTTTTAGCAGCAGTTGTGTTCCTGTGTTACCCTTTTGTTCACCTCCTATTAGCAGGACCATGTAGGAAAGAAGGATCTCGTGTCCATGCCAGGATCTCCCCTATTTCTGCAGCAGTTTCCCCCTCACATCACACACAGTTTCTCTCCATTCCAGGTAACGTGGTGATGTTCAGAGCAATGAGCAGCAGCTACAAAGGGCATCTTAAGAAAGAGTTCATGCAAATAGCTCTAGGGAGGCTCCAGATACAGAAAAGCAGGTTTTTTTTCCCCCTGAGGAATCAACAGCTTTTTGTTTTGTTTGAATATATGACCAAAGGAATCGGAGATACACACTGCACACACTTCTAACAGCTCTACAGGGACAGACCTGGACACACAGTGCTGAGCCATCACAGCAGTGATCCCACATCTCCCAGCTCTGTCCCAGTCAGACCCAGCCCACAGCACAGCAGGACCAGGCGGCTCCTTCCCGGCCACGTGTAGGAACTCAAAACATCTTTGCACATTTCCAGCCTTCATACACATCACAAACTATTTAAGAGACCAAAAACTTCCAGCTCACATCACAGTCTGCCTTCGTCCTCTGGAAACGGGTCCGGACAGTAAAGCCACAAAAGGAACACGTTGCTTTGGGAGACCTATTAGACAAAGACGTGTTGACTACAGAACGGGTTTCTGCCTTTACTTACACAGGAACAACGAGGCTGGGAGGTCTGGCTGCTGCCCCCAGCACTCAGCAACGCGCTGCTGAGGCTGCAGGAGCACGGTAACATGGCAGAGTCCATCCCTGCAGATCACGGTGTGGGTGGTGGTTTGGGAGAAGGACAGGAGCTCTGGCTGTCAAAGCTCGCTGCTCGGCCTTGCCACTGCAGGAGGAAAGAGAAGGGAAACCTAAGCAGATGGGAGGACACTCAGCTTCATTCCTTTCCAAATCAATTCACAGTGATGGGGACTGCTACCCCCTCATCCAAAAGAAAACTAATCACCTCTGCTCCATAGACAAAGTTTTTCTGCTTACCCGGCATCACGTCCTGTTTTGGTGCTGTTATTTTGTTTTTATTTTCTTTCATTTCAAGGAATACCAAACAAACACACAAACCCTTCAATCTCTGCCCTGGCAGAAGCTGTGTTTGCAGTGCCAGGAACGTTTCTCAGAGTGAAAATCAGATCCCAGCGAGTGGATGCAGTAAACATTTCATTTTATTTTTTGCCATAATTACGGGATCATAAATTATTAGTCATCTGCCTTGGGGGCCATTAGTATCATTCAAAGCCATTACTACTCAGATCTTGAGTACTCGCCCATCTCACTATCATGCTTTATTAAATTCAAATGACAAATGATAGACGTCTTCCAAAGACAACAGGAGGCGGAATCGTTCCACTGCTCCTTTCTCCCCCAGATCAATTCCCTCCTCTCCCACTTGAGCAAAAAACCTCTTTGCTAAACAATATTAATGTTCCAGCATGTATGAATTTTGTTTCTGTGGGTGAAAGCTCATTAGGCAAATTGCAGCAAACCAGTTCAAGTGGAGCTAATCACATGGAGAAAAGAAACCACAGCAACATGTCTTCTGCCAAACCCTGAGCACATGCACCACTGTGCCGTGGAAATATACCCACACTGCTCCAAGGAATACTGAACCTCAGCAAAGCAGAGGTCTGCACAACCTGAAGATACTTTTCCCTCATTTAATTAGGAAAAGTGAACCATCCATACTGTAATTATCAGTAGGAAGCTCACAGAAGTTCACTGAAAGTCAAACATACCCAGGAGCCCAGACAGGGCCAGTTTAGCATATCTTTAAAGATAAATGGTTGTTCTTCATTACAGCAGGACTTGGCTCTCTGCTCACTTGTCTCTTTTTATCTGGAGAAGCACTTTAAACAAATAAATGCTCCCACGCCGAATGTCAGAGGTGTTTGGCAACATCAAAGCCCTGCTCTGTGCTGCCCCTCTGTGATATCAGCCTGCATTTGTCTTTCACATACAACAAAGAGATCTGCAGTTTTCAGATGTCCCCTTCAAAGTCTGGGCAGATATACTGTAATTCTCCCTTCTTTTCTGTAAACACATCACTTAACCTGGGAGACCGATGTGCTGCACTGATGGTGGGTGCAGGTTTGTGTGCTAACAGAGCAAGAGGGTCCTTCTCTCCTGAATCGCCTTCTAAGAGCTGTGTAAGAAGGATCCGATTTAGAAGCTGGTAATTAGTGATTTGAGGGTGAAGAAGGGAACAAGGAGCAGCAGCTCCTCCCCAGCATCCATACTCCAGAGCAGGCAGACCCCTGGACCATGCCTTAATGTGCAGCCAGGCTTGTGCCTACAGCACTGACCCCATTGCAGCCATGGGGCAGCCTGGGAGCCCCCTGCAAGCTGGAGGTGCTTGACACAGCAAGCAGCGCTGAATTTATCTCTGAATGATGCTCAGATAGGGAAAATGTGATTAATGGTAAGAAATGGCCTTTCACTGATCATTTCTATCCAGGATCTTGTGTCTCTTTTTGCTGTTTGTTTGCTTTTTTATTTGCTTGTTTATGTTTCAGTTGGTTTTTAGCTGCAGTGGAGCTGCCAGCAGCAGAACTAGAGCTGAAAAGGGCAAATAAATACCATTTGCTTGTTGGCTCTGAGCACTGGCTTGTGGCAGAAATAGCAGAGCAGATGATCAGAGTGGGGTTTTTTTGTGTGGGTTTTTTTTTCCTATTCATTTTTTTTAGAGGGCTCCTGACCTGCTGAAATGACTCACCTCGTTGGTTTTTTCCTCCCTGTTTCTGAAATCTTGGGGGCTCAGCAGTGACCCTCGAGGTATATTTTACATGGTGAGTCACCCTGATGCCTTCCTCCGATCCCTTAAATTTCGTCATAGAAATTACATCCTTTTCTTCCCGTTTATTCTCAATTAATTTACAGGGCTCTTTCTTTCCTGCTCCAACCTGGAGCCAAGGAATAGCCCTGCAGAGCCGTATAAATGACAAACTGCAGAAGGATCTCCTGGCCCTGGGTTGGACTTGGCAGCTGGTGTCACATCCAGAGGTACAGCTGACCATACACAGCTTGTTGATCCAATGGGAGCTCACAAAGCACTTCTGCTAAAACACGGTGGTTGCTGACACCCAGCAGTGTGAGACAGATAGCATATGCTGCTGCCCAAACAGCTCTGACTCATGTGAACTATGCTAGTCTTCAGCATGAAAAGCCTAATGAGAGCCTGGCACTGCTCAGCACCCAAAGGAAGTGTTACTGCTGCACATCAACTCCGCATCGCTTCAATTCTGTTTTGATTTACACCAGATCTACACAATTGACCCTTGGTCATGGCCCCTTATTTACTGTGGTGGGGTTGCATAGGTACTGCCAGAGCTCTGTAATCTGACATCCTCCAGCCTCACCGTACACAGACACCTCTCACGAGTGCTTGGAGAGGGAAAGAAACCTGCAGATGAAGAAGACCTGCCTATGGTTGTGACCGTTTGGATGGTCACAAACCAATGCCAGAAACCAGACTGATGAGAATGAGCCGAAATGGAGCTCACTGAGAACAAACTGCATTTGTGTTAGGGAAAAGATGAAGGTTTCTAACAAAAACAGGTTTTGCTCCATCCTAATTGAGACCGCTGTGGAGGACCACCAGGTCTCATATCTGACTTCCAGCAGAGCTCAGAATCTGAACTTCAAAGAGAAAATAAAGCACTCTTTGTTATGAACAGTCTGTGGCCTTGAGGGGAAAAGCCTCCTTAACCCCGGATACAGAATTAATTGCATTTATTTTACTTCTGCCGGCTACAAACGCTGGCTTTATTTTCACTGAGTGCCATTCTCCAGATCTCTCTCCTCCAGAATTTATTACCTAAATCAGATAAAAAGCAAACAACCCCATACGAGTGTGACAAAATGGAGCTCAAGGAGGAAGAAAACGCCAGAGATGGTCAAAATGGCACTCAGGCATCTCAGCCCTATTTCACCATCTGGGGTTACATCCAGTGAATCTCTTTCTCTGCAGATGCTTGCAGCAATTACATTTGTTCTATTTATTCTCCCTCAAAGGCTTGGAGATGAGTCAACAGAAAAATCTTCTAGGATGAACAAACTGAAGCTTGAATTACGCGATATCCCTGGACAATTTGTTCTGCAATCAGAGCAGCATTCTCTTTCCTTACTGCTCTGGCTTCAATTAAAAGAAAAACCCACAAAAAATAAATAAAAAAATAGTCATACGGTACCAGTCACATCTGTAAATACAGCTCTTATCTTTTTGGCTTGCAAGCTCAAGGAGTTATATATTATCAAGGCTGCTCTGAGATGTTCAGCTTCTGGAGTTCATGTCTGGTGAGAACATTCCCTCAGCTCTTAGCAGAAATCCCCAAGTGAGAACTGCTCCTCTCTGAAAGCCCTGACCCAGCTCAGTCATGCACAGTACATGGATTCAAAGGAAAGAAGAACTGCACGTACCTCTTTGAAAGACTTCTTCACCTCCACTAATGGATGCCAGTGTGCGATGGGCTTGCGTGGGTACGCCAGCATCTCGTTCCAGTGGTCTCTTCCCAGTCCTTCCGCATTGACCCCCACACGGCAAACCCCAATGATCTCATTGTGACCCACTCTGAAGAACAATAGGAAAGCAACACTTATCTCTTGCCCACAGTGCCCAAGGAGGCTGTGGATGCCCCATCCCTGCAGGCATTCAAGGCCAGGCTGGATGTGGCTCTGGGTAGCCTGGGCTGCTGGTTGGTGACCCTGCACACAGCAGGGGGATGGAACTGGGTGAGCGTTGCAACCCAAGGCATTCTATGATCCTATAACCATATAAAAATGACATTCATAATACATCTCTAGAGACACATTGATGCCACACAGGGGTGCAGTCAAGGCTGTGATGGTAAGGGAACAACTACTGAGCAGAACATCCGTGCCCAATGGGATTTTCTTCTCCCTCCAGAGCCCTCCACCTACCGATCATAATCCATGACAGAGATGAGCAGGCTGACTTGATCCATGTTCTCTGGGGGAATGTCAAAGATTATTGCTTCATTATAAGTAGGATTAAGAGTATTTTTCTTTATGGTGGTTTTCTTCTTTTTAAGCCTTCGACCATCACATAGCAAAGACACTTTGACGTATGGATCTGAGAGGAGGAGAGAGGAAAAGGACTTCTGATTATGGAGGTTTATTTTCTTACCCTCACAATACAGAAACAGCATTTCCATAGCATGGATGTGGCACCTTTTCCTGCACTGCTGCCAAATCTGTCCAACTGCATCCATTATGTTGCACAGTTACAGTGAGCAGAGGAATCTGAAAGCCCATATTTCCCAGAGAGCAGCAGAGGAAGAAAAGATATTAGAACAGCTCTGTCTCGCTTGCTTTCTGTTGGCTGATCGTGGCAGAATGCATCTTGGTTACAAATGGCTCCTGTTTCTGATTTTGGCTGCTTGGACAATTGCAATGCACTCTGAAGTAGCAGCAAATATGCAGCATTTATAGAAGCACTGAGCTGCACAAGGAGATGTGCCCCCACTGAGGTATCTCATGGGAGGAGGAGGAAGTGTGGCTGCAGCTCACAGTGCCCTCAGCCACCAGCACCCACCTGAGTAACCGGTGATGTCCATCGCTTTGAGATTCCTGCATTTAATGACTGTTAGGGTGAGGCGACCTGCAGTTGGCAAATAACAAAGGGAAAACATGATCTCTCCCAGGTCCACGCTTTCCTTCAATAAAACAGAGAACAGACTGTATTGGAAATGTGCAAGACTCAGCCTGGCTGCATCCACCCTCCATCGCAATGTTTTGTGCAGGGTTCATGCAGCACTTGCACCAGAACAGGCTTTTCCCTGGACCATCGCCCATTCAAATGTGCCCTCCCAGAGCTGACAAACACAGCATCAATGTGTGTATGTCTGTACATAAATAGTGCATTAACCAGCAGATGGCACTCAGAAACGTTTAGCACTTCAGGATGACACAGATCGATACCATTTGCTGTTTGGGTGCTCTGTAAAACAACTTTCACACACAGCTCCTCACACCTCCTGCACATGTAGCATTTCTCTTTTACACCTCCCAAAAGCCCATTCTATCATTGCCTTGCTCATGGGAATTCAGGGATAAGCATAAATAGACCAAAAGTAAGACTATAAACAGGCCTGGTATTCTTTAAACAGCTGGGACTTCACCTGAAAGGTTTCCAGATACCTTCTGGAAATGGATTTTAAAGTAAATCTTGCCTTGTATTCAGGGGTCTCACATTAGCAGAGCAAACCTCAGGGCAAAGTGACCTGAGTCACAGCCCCACAGTCTGTGATCAGTATTGAAACACTGAGAACAGTTACTGAGTTATTATTCCTCTGCCTTTAATGCTGCTTGATGCATCTACTGGGAATTGAATTCCTTGCTTCACAAAAAAGGAACCTTATTAATCTATCAGGATGATTTTCAGCACGAACTAAAGAGGTTCTCCTTGTCCACAAGCTGAGCCTGGCACAGGATAAGGCATAGAACAGAACCACTGAATCATTAAAGGAATTTGAGGATCACCAAGTCCAACCACTGTCCCAACACCACCATGATCACCAAAGGGTTTGGGGCCAGCCCAAGCCCAGGCAGGGCTGAGGACTTCCCATGTTCCAGCTTCAGAAATAACAACATGAAAAGACAACTGATTTGGCATCCAACTGCAGAGCAGAGCAATCATTTGTTCACCCCTCAGGAAGGGTCACGTCTTCCTGGGAGGACAGTGGACAAGCAGATAGCTACTGCATAGAGGTTAATGCCTTTGCTTCTGCAACAAGATCAGGGTGAGAAGGTGGCTTCTCCTGCCAGCTTCAGCCAAAGCCTGAAGCACTGAAAGCAGCTGGAACATTTCCATCCCTGACGTTAGGTTTCCCTTTCAGAGAGAATTCAATAGAACTGCTGAAAGGCTCATAACAACCACGGGAACAGTAACATGATGGAATGATGCTCTCCGTATAGTAAAGCCCAGTACAGCCCCTCCAAAACTATTTCTGGCTGTTTATCATGTGCACGTGGCAGACATCCAGAACCCAAGACCTTCCCCTGATGAACAGATGATAACAGGGAATTTACCTCACTCCTCCATCTGGTTTTTAGCAAACCTGGTGACAATGAGACTCGCTGCAGGTGAGATAACAGCAAACCACTAATGAGGGGATGAACTCCCAGCAAACCAGGGCTTGGTTACAGCTGTCACGCTTCTACATAGAGCAGCCTTGTCCATCCCTGTGTGTGACTGCTGCAGGCTCCCAGGGCTAATGGCACCACCAGCAATAAACCCAGCTGCTCCCATTGCACAGGGCTCAGGTAAGCCATAGGGGATGGCCAACCCACCTGCCCCAGCACCGCTGTAACAGACACTCACCGTTGTTGCATACTGAATGTCCTTCCAGATGGAAGTCTCCCTGGAGAGATCTGAGTCCTCAAACAGGTTCTCCAAGATAACTTCTCCTATCATGTCATGTCTGGAGAACCTGTCAAAGTCAAAGACGCTCAGGTGGAGCTTCCTGCTCCCCAGCTCCTCGTGGGGCACAGGGAAATGGAAGGACTCGTCGAAGGTGGGGTTCAGGGTCTTCCTATGCACTCGTGTCTGGAACTTGCGCTTCCTGTCGGGCAGGAGGTAGATCTTCACATAGGGATCTGAGCTGCCACAGAAATCTTTGGCTGGCAAATCGAAAGCCCTGAGAATTCGGACGGTCAGCGTCTCGTTCTCATAGTCGTACTTGAGAGTGAAGTTAATTTTCCCACAGGTTTTTGCTGCTTCTTTTTTGGGGTCCTCGGAGTCGACAGATTTTTGCTTGTAGAGCTCAGGCTTAATGCGGCCGATGCTGGTCGGCTGCTCAGCTACAGCAGGTGGGTCCATGCCATAGTCCATGCTGGATACGTGCATCTGCCTGGGAAGGTGTCTTTTGAAGGAGATGTGCCTGCAAATAGAAGAGATGAGAGCTGAATTCTTGCCCAAGGACATTCCTTTTTCTCCCCCAGACTACTGAAGTAGGAAAGCAGGGAGAGTACAGCCATGAAGGTAAAGTGTGCTTTAGAAACCACCTACGCTTCAATGAAGGAATACTGAATAGCAGCCTCAAAGGTCAAGGAATCTACCTGGTAGGATGCTAACTTTCATTGTATCTGCAGCAATTTCACCTATGACACAAGTGGCAGCCCACAGTTAAATATATGAGACCCAGCAATTCCTTAATCAGGACACACAACCCCAGTGTGGGAGTTCTTCCTCACCCTTGGCTCTTACAATTCCCAGACTCTGGCACTAGGATTCCCCAGGGGGTGGAAAAAATAGCAGAGCTTTTAAAGTAAGAGCCATATTGCCAGCTCAGAAGGTTCGGTTTTGTTCTGGGTATTGTTGCTTCCAAACTTCTCCAACAGAGAAATTTTCTCATTGAGAAATGATAGATAATTCTTGACAGACAGGAATGCACAGCCTCATCTGGAAGTTGTCCCTTGCCTTGAGCTCCCCTTCAGCACAAGTAAAACGTTACATAAGCAAAGCTTTATCTAAGCGAAGCATAAACTCTTCCTGCGGACCCGTGGCATGATTGCAGACTAACTGCTGTGTACAGAACATGTATGGAGTTATTTCACCATCCTAGGAACTGGTTTTTTTACCTTGATCCAGACAAGCTGAGTTTTTACCTTCTCTCTTATGAAGGTATGACAAAAGCAGGATGCGCGTGCATGACACACAACCTGCACTGTTGGTTTTGACACCAGCTCCTTGGAGCAGAAAGCTGAGCTCTGTGCCCTGCTCACCCTGCAGCCAATTTTCTGAGCAAAGGCTGCTTTCACAATTGTTCTGTCTTACACATCACAGCCACAGCCAAAGCAAGCAGAAGTGCTGGGTCGCAGCCAGGCCCTGCTCTCATTGCTTCCTGCCCTACTTTCACGGCCGTCTGTGTCAAGCAAGGAGTACCGTATTTCTCAGTGTTCTTGCAGAGGTGTCCCAAGGTTCATATAGACTCACTCCAAACTGAATAAGCATGGTGCTGGAACCTCCACCCCTGGGTAACAGATGTGCATTGATCCCCAGCACCAAACACAGCCAGTCCTAAGCGTCGGCAAGGAGCAAAGCGTCGATTCTGCTGATCTAATTGTTGCTGCAATGAGCCGCATAAACAAGAGAGAGCAAAAAGGTCTAATTCTGTCTGACCGTATCCCATCATTGATACTCCAGCCTGCTGCTCGTGTTGTAACAAAATTAAAGTGGCCAAAGCATACTGACAGCTAGACACAATGAGGGCAAGTCACACTAATAGGGATTGAAGCCTTTAATATACTTTTTTTAAACAGCCCATCATCAGCCAGTCGTAATTGGTTAATGGCCAACCTTTAGAGCTTAATCCAGCATGTCGGTGGGTGTGCATCCCCCAAACCATCAGAACCCTGGGCTCCATCACACACTTCCCCCCTGCCCCCAACTGGTTTCAATGGGGCTCAGTATCCCCATCTCACCTGGTGGATGATGCAGGCTCTGTTGTTTGCCTCTGGATCCGCGTGCGCCGCAGGATGTGGTCCTTCATGGACATCTGCACCTCCGCAGGGATGTCTGGTGATGTATGGCTGATTTTCACAGCTGCCTCCAGGAAGCTGACGGTGCCCGTGTCCTGCAGCTTGTCTGCCATGTTCTCCTTATTGCACTCTGCCTCGCTCTGCAAGACGGCCAGGTTAGGAGAAAGGGCCTTGTTCCTCCAGGGAACCCAGCACAGCTTCCAAAAGAGAAAGAGAAAAACTGCCACCAGGGCCAGTCCACACACAATAACTATCACTGCAAGGAGGCTGATGGAGAGCTCTACAGGGGGAGAGAAGGCAACAGTGACAGGGAGCGGGAGGAGTGGGAAAGGAGAAAAGAAAAGAGAGAGATGGTGAGAAAGCCATAAGCAAAGGGAAGAAGTGATCCAACCTGACTTGTATTGCACCTAATGGAGAGCTCTCAGCAGGTTCTGCACATGAGAGCCAAACCCAAGTGAACATCCCAAGATCATTGCCTTCTCCAAGCATATCTGTGGAGGACATCTCCAGATAGTATAAAACTGACTAATTTCACCTATGATGGTGAGCTTGGCTACAAAACACCACCTTGGCTTTCTTTTGTGGTATTGGCATACAAGTGATCCTCAAATCAAGCAGAATTTTGGAGCTGAATGAGAGAAAAGCAAGTCCCCCATTGGCACATTGGCAGAAACTGCCTTTTGGCTTCATAATGCAGCTGTTCAGCCACTGCATTAAGCAACATCCTCAGTCTGCCACGGTCCTGGAAGCAGATTGTTGTGCTATTAACACTCACTTCTCGCCTGGCTGCACACAGAAGGAAATAAAGAAAATAGATCAAATATAGAAGGTGATGGTATAGAAAGCAATACACACATTTCCTTGTTCTGAATAGCACAGAAGCTGTGTATGTTCTCTGCTTTTCTGAGTCACTTCTACCTCACATGCATCTATTTCAGCCCCTCAGTCTTTTCTGGAGTGAAAGATTTTCCATACCTATGAGTGAAGAATTAGGGGGGGGGGGGAAGAGCGTATATGTACATATGTATAAATAGGAGCTGAGAAATGATTCACGGCAATTCACAAAGTGAAAATATTGGCTACTTTAAATTCCTCTCTCAAGAGTTTTTCCATCCCCAGGTTCCCACTCAAACCATAATTCCAAGTGTTTGAAATACACAAACATATCAGCCCCTGGAGATGAAGACAAGTTCTGTGCTGAAATCACGCTGGCAGTGTCAGGGCTGTAGAAGATTCTTTTACAGATTGCTTTGAGTTCAAGGTAAATTCCCTGCCTGCCTGCAGTGCCCAGCAATGCTGTACTCCTCATTTAGTTAAGTGTGAGTCAGGACAGATAGGAAAGGAAAAAAAAGGACTTCATGCAAACATCCAAGCTCTCCCTTCCATCAGCTCTAAGAAATGCTTGAAAAAGCTGCATTTAAAGCCATCTCTCTCAAAATTCAACCTTACTGGGCAGCTTACAGCTCTCAGCACAAAAGCCAGGAGAGCACATCTGTGCATCACCGCATCTACTGTAACTGTCCTTCCTGACATCTGCTTTATCTGCACCAGAAGTCATGAGGGGACTCAGATCAAGTGCAAATTCACAAAGAGCTTAAGGCAAAGCTTCCAAGTGCCCCCGGGTTCTGTGCCTAGAAAGGAAGGGATGGAAGCTGCCAGCAGGTCCAGATGGAAAGGATGAATGCTGTCCAGAAGTTCTGCAAGCAGCTTTCCCTCTGTCCTTAACAGCCTCCTGTGCAGCTCAGATTGCACCATTTATATTCTGCTGTAGTTCCAGGATAGAAATACATACTGGAATAAATAGGTCCTGTCTTATTCAATAATAAATAGGATTGTACCTCTCAGCGGTGGGGCTTCCATAGAGATTTGGCTAAATGAGTTCTCAGCACAGCAATGAACACAAAGGTACCACTTTCCTTTACTTAGGGATAAGTCCTGGAGTCGTGCCCAGGTTGCACAAACAGCCAAGAAGAAAAACGTAAGAATCCAGACTTTCAGCAAAGACTTCTGCCCTTCCTGTTCTGACTTCTTCCTCAGCAAACACATTTTAGAAATGCAGTCATCTTTTCCAGTGCCATCCCTTCAAATCCTTGTAAGCTGCCCATGGGCTGAGCCTGGACTGAATCACAGAGCATCCCAAGTGGGAAGGGATTCCCAGGGCTCAGCATCTAAGATTTTACTCAGTGAATACTCCAAGAGCCTCATAATAGTATTCATATGAAACTCCAGCAGCCCAGCAGGAATGTTTTCAGGATCAGGCTGCTTTGCAGATTTAACTTCAGCAACTGCTTTGTCAGCAGTAACTGATATCATGAGCCCTCACTTGGATATTCATCCTTTCCAGTAATTTAAATGTACTGGGCGAGATGTTACAAAGGAAACAGTCGCAATGCAGAGTCCCCATTTCTTTACACAAAAACATCCCAAAGATTTTCACCCAAAAAAAACCTGTTGCCAGTTTGAGGTAGATGGCAGTTCACATCACCACGTCACCTCCAGTTGATCTGCTGCTCGTCATGGATTTGACAGGATTCACGGATATTTTTATGCATGACCTCCCACTCTTGCCTCTGACAGCTCACATAAAACACAAGTGGAAGGGATTGAGGTTTTACAGACATTCTTTAAGCTACTGCCCGCGAGGGATGTTACTTTATCAAAAGATGGCATTAAATTCCACAAGACTTTTCCCTGACCTATTAGACTTATGTATCAGTCGGATGGAGTTGACCTTAATTGATTTAATGAGCTTTCTCTTGTGGATCTGAAAACATCAGTTACTTTAATAAATACCTGGTATTCAAAATATTACGCCTTAAATGTCCTCTAACTTACAGCACGCTTCATCAAAAGCTTTTCCACATCAGGATAACCTGGAAAAGGCTCCTTTCAGATGGGAATGAGCTTCGCTTTAATTGTGCCACAGATTCCCCATCAGAGTAGTTCAATGCTGAGTTTAACAACGTGATTAGAAGAGGCTGTTAGCAATGAGCATACCTCATTTGTGTTAAATGGCAGCGAGTATATGGAGAAATGGAGTTTTGTGAAACAGAAAGCCATTTGCTGGCAGGACTTACACAGGCGTATCTGCAGGAAGGCCCACACTACTCATTATCTTTGCTCTGCTTTCCTTTAGTGACCAGGGGGAATGGTTTCTGTTACAGGAGAATGCCAGCAGTACCTGGGTGGCCAATGCTAAACCATCATTTATCACCACTTACACAATGGGAAGTACCATTAAACATGAAATCTGAGTCAATTGAGGCTCCAACCTCCCACACCTGCAGCCCAGCATAGAAAAATAATGAACTAATGTCATTAGAGGCAGCACAAAGCAGCTTAGGCCAATGTGCTGCAAACACTACAATGCTTTTTTGCTTTTATATATCTTAGTACTGAGTCCGAGAGCAAAGTCCATAGGATAACTCCAAACTACAAAGTTTCAGAGAAGGTCACTGCTTCCTCCTGCCTTTCAAACAAAGGCAGCCCAGGGCAGAATGAAAGGACAGAGCAGTAATTTAAAACTTTGAAGCTAAAAAAGCAAATTTAAGAAAGCGAGATCCTTTCTTGGTTATCCAAGCCCCCTTCCCTTGCACTCCAAAGGCATCTCATTAGCAAAAGCATCCCTTTCGTTTCATCTTAGATGGAACTAATTAAGAGAACATCGAGGAACCACGACTCCACTTTATAGCTCAGATGACTTCATAGTACCCCGGCTGAGATACCAAAGGGGATAATTAGCAGCATCCAAACACAAAATGATTAATAATATGACAAAGCTATGATAAAAACAGCCCATTAACTGCAAGACAATACATGTCTTATTATGTCAAGGCTGACTGTTAATACTCAGATGTAGCTGCACTGCTATTAAAGAGATGCACAGATAGCTCTGTGTTTAATGTGAAGAGTTATATTTAATATCCTAGAAGATGCAATTTAGCTTTTCTTCCACCCACTACCCGCTGAGAAAACAAAACATGTGGGACAGCTCTCAGCATCCCAGCAATCATTAGTCATTCCAGCAGCTGCTGGGCTTGAACAGAGTTTGAGCACCACAAGTGAAAGTTGAAGGGGCCAATGAACATCTTTCCCATGCACATTTCTAACCGGTGAACTCCCCAGTGACTAATGGGAAACCTTCGAGTCAGGGAAAGCTCTCACTGGTTTATTTCCCACTGAAAAAACAAACATCTCTTAACATTTCACTTCTTGCTACAGCAGATGCTGCCTTGAAGAGCATCCTTAGGGGCACAGGGAAGGTGATGGTGTTGTGCCTCAACTCTGTTCCTGCTATTTGCACATCTGGTTTTAAAGAATCATGTTTTGGCCATTGCTCGTACCATACCAGGAGGTATTTCCAGGCTTCTCTGTCCATTTTTGCCATATTTTTCTGTTGCAACAGGGCTTGAGAGAATGAGAATAAAACGTTCTATTTCCATGCAGCTTTGTAGAAATCACGCATTCAAATGTTGGAGTAGTGTGAGAGTTATTGCTGGAAGAGAAGGCAAGGAGCTCTGGGGCTACAACGGAGCACATGAGGCACTCACCAATTGCTAATCTAATTTATGTGTCATTGAGAAGCACAAGCAATGTAAATCTGATGGGCTGAGGCTTGGAAATTGGACATGAGAAACTGTGGTGAGCCTCAGCTACTGGGCCTGGGGAGCTCAAAGGGAAGCACACAGCAACAGCAGGGGAAAAGGAAGAGGTTTCCATTCAGTCCTGGCTACGGACGTATTTATACAGCAATGCTGTTCAGCTTTGAAGCTTTACAGAGCTCCAAAGGAACAGGGAACAGATAGAACAGAAACCAAACGCTGGGGCAGCACAGCTACACAGCATCCAACAGCAGCACAGATAGAGACAAAATAGGAACTGCAACAGAGCAAAGGAACAGCCCCTTTGGGACCAACGCTCAGAACAAAACACAGAAGGCACCAGGGAGCAAAGCAGCAAGCAGAGCACTTTGCAACAGGAATTTTGAGATGGAAGCGGGTTGCCTTATGAATTGTAAAATGCTGAGATCGGTGAGAGAGGTGAGCTGCAGTGCAGTGCTGCTCTCAGCCAGCTCCTTCTTCCCTCCACAAGAATGCCATAGGCATGGGAATGTTGATGGAACAGATAATAGAGGGCAGACCATTCCTGGCAGCAAGCAGCTCTTTGACACAGCCCACAGCTGAGCATGCACTGGGGTCTGCAGAAAGCATCAGCGAGAGGTAATCACTGCAAGCCTGTCACCAGCTGCCTCCGCTGGTTGGGAGCGTGCCCAGCGTGCCATTGCTCTGGTTGATGTGTTCATTGTCACATCTGCAGGTCCACTCGCTGCCAGTTGGGTGTCATCTGAAACCCAGCAACACCTCTTGATTTATTGGCTATATTCCCCAGGCAGCTACGAGCCCTGGGATAACGTCCTGAAATATTCTCGAGGCAGAGAAGGCATTAACAGCTGTCACTTCAAAGTCTAACTGCTGCCAATTCGCTTTTCGCAGGTAGCCAACACTAGAGATGCGATGTGAAGCACTGCAGCAGGGGCTGCTGCTTAAACAACATCACAGAGAACAACAGTGCAGCAGTTAGGGATGGGAAAAGATCCCAGTGAATTCTCAGCACATTTTCAGGGAAGGGCTCATAAACAGTTATGGATGAGCAGAGCTGCTGTCACCCTGCAGATGTTCTCTAATGCTGATGCTGAGCAGCCCCACATAGAACCCATCATGAGCATCAGGCCACCAGAGGCATCCTCTGTGCCTGCGTGGGTTACCAGCTTGCTTTGCAGACCCTCCAAAGCCTTTCTATCCTAGGAGCAGTCTGAGCAATAGGAACACGTGTAAGCTGTCACCTACTGCTCTATCTGCACCTTCTGGCACTCTGCTTGGACTAAGAGGAGCTTGGCTGCTTGTCAGGTTCCTTTAGAGAGAGGCAGGCAGCACTGCCCAGCCTGAGGGCATGCAGCATCCTTACAGCATGCGAGAGAGGGATACGAAGGGACACAGAAATACTTGGTGCTGTGAGCAGCCTGGAAAGAAACAAATCAGCCTGTTTAAACTTCTTGAGAACAGAAAGCAACTGATTATCCTTCCTCACTGCCTACTGCAGCACAGTGCTATGAAATACCAACAGCTCCAAAACACCAACTCCTCACAGTGCCCCCTTCAAAGCTCTGCAGCTCCCACCCTCCTCCTGTAAGCAGCAAATGAGGTTCATTCTATTCAAGCTCTTCCTCCATTCTGGGACAGTGGGTTCCTCTATCAGCTTCCAGCAGCTTCCTTCCTGCACCCAGGGGCTCTGCAGCAGCTCAGCCAGAGCCTGCCCACCTCACCCACACATCACTGCTGCCTAACAAGAAGGGAAGGACGGAGCAGGAAGGCTCTCACTGCCCCTGCTGAAGTTTCACTGAGATAGAGAAAACTTCTTAAAAATTAATTCGCTGCTACCACAGGGTTCCTGCCACGCCAGAGCTGATTGCAATGCAAACTATCAGCTTCAAAGGCAAGGATGAATCAGAAGCTATTTTGAGAGTAATTATATAAGATTACAATATTCAAAATATTTCGTTCTCGCGTTCAGTGAGGAGACAACCTGCTTCATCAGGAGACCTTGGTGGGAGCCTGCATTGCAAGCAATTGGGATCTATAGTTAAAGCTCTGACCAGTTCCAGCCCAGACAAAACTTCCCTTGTTAAGCAGTGCTGGGTTTAGTTCAGCACCCACTGCAGCTCTTCAGGAGATGCTGTTTTGGAGCTGGGAGTCATGGACAGCTGGATGAGGCCGTCAGAAAGTTCTGAGACCCAACACACCTACATGAGATCTGGGTTTCCTCTCCAGATTGCACCAAAAAAGCCTTTTGCTGAAACTTCTGCTGGTACATGCAACAAGAAAGGGGAATTTCAGCTGCCAACAGTGTTGCACTTCTATAATAAAAGTGAGCCAAAGAAATAAAAGGAACAATCTCTCCAAACCGAAGGAAACATCTCCCATTAACTTCAGTCGCTTTGTGTCTTAATCAGCTGTTCTCTGGGGTATTATAAATGAGATAGTAACTGTTGTCATCGCTTTATGCCTAACTGATGACAATCTAATGAACCATTTATAAGCCACGCTGCATGCAATTACAGCCCATAGCTGTGTGCTAATCCCAGGGCAGCTCATTGCTGTGTGCTGTGGCAACATCTGCGGGTGACTCGGTGGCACTGAACACACGTATGCTCCCTTTGGAGGAGCTGATGTGGACGGCTCTGAATGTCATCTCCCACCTGACACGTCCCCAGGTTCAGAACTGAGCACATCCAGACATCCACAACCTGAAGTGCTGCAGGTGGAAGGAACATATCAGGCAGTAATGGCTGAACTAAACACGAGGGTGGCCTTAATCGGGGGCTGCAGCCTCACTGAGCACCCTGCAGATAAGTTTCTTTTCTCCATAGAGAATTCAGCATACAGTCACTCCAGATACACCCTTGCTGTCTCTCCAGGATGCCATTTTGCACTGTGCAAGTATAATTAATGACAGCGCATGGCAGAGACACATCACAGCTCTCCCAAACCACTGCTATTGTAAGTGACTGCTGTGTGCGAGTCCGCTGGAGTGAAGCTATAAGGGCTGCGACAGACAGGTTTATCTGTAATGTACAGATAGGAAGAAAATAGTGCATTATTGCCCCTGAAGAAGAAATAAATAGCAAAGCCAGGTAAAGCTGCTTAACCAACATCAGCTGAACACTCGTTGGTCCTAAGGAAGAAGATGAGCGTACTGAACAATGGAAAGAGGTAAGAAAAATGAGGATGGCTGCAACTACAGCTGAATGAAATCTGTATCAGAGCTGAGGCAGGGTATTGTGGTGCTGGCTTTTATGTGCTCACATAAAAATACATGAATGTGGTGCATGCAGCAGGCCGTACGCACAGCGCTGGTACGATCCCAGCTGTCCAGCCACAAACACCTGCAAACAAAACCATCAGCATCTCAGGATCCTCCTGCAAAGCAGTGGAGACAGATGGGGTAAGGACATACCCTGATCTGAACCAGCTGAAAGCACATGCTTGGTTCTCCCTGAAGCATAAGCAGAATGCTGATAGCAAAAGGAAACATTCCAAAGGGAATGACAGAAACCTTTAAAGCAAAAGTCTGTTAAGGGGAAGATGCTCAGTATTATGGAAAAGGAAAAAAAATACAGAAAAATATAAGAAAGTAACTTCAGAAATGGGGACTTACCAAGGAGGCAGCTGGTCTCCAGCTCAATCCGCCACCACTGCCCTCAGCCTGCTCACACTCCCAATTAACACCAGCAGCAATCTGGCTGCCTGTTTCTATGGAGTTTCAGATCCCCATCCCTGACTATGCATGAGGCGACTGCAGCAGCGCAGGAACGGCTCTGAGGTCCGCAAAAAAACTACAAACACACTCAGACTCCCCGACTGCTTCAGGAACGAACCAACCAGCAGCAGTTCAGCAGATCCAAAGCTCGCCGCTATGCAGAGTTACTTAGAAAGCTCCCAGGCACTGCACAGCTCCATAGTGCTGTTTATTTACCAGGACCATTTCAATGAGCACAAAGCCAGCTGTGAATTCACGGAGCTACACACCGAACGCATAAACATATTCATAGACAAACCATACAATCAATTTCCCCTTGATTTACGCTGCTGGTTTTGACCTTATTTCAATAGAGTTTAAGCCTTCTAGCTGCAAGATTTGAACACGACACCTTCAGGATCAGAGCACAAACCTGTTCTGCTTGAGCTAAAGAGCAAATGTGCTGCATGCAGCCCTTGCTGGCTCTCTACCTGCTGCTGGAACAGGCGCTCACAGAGGAAGGCAAAATCCATTCTGTGAGTGCATTGCGCCGTGCTAAGAGAGATCTTTGCCCACAGGCACTGCTCCTCACATGCTTGGCCTCCAGAGACGTAAGCCTTGATGATTAGTATTAGTTTTGCCTGGGTGGCTTCAAACATGTTCACTGTTATACCACCATATTGACTTAAAATACACTTGAACAGTGATTCAGAGAAGTGTGTTATTACAGCCAATAAGTAAACGCAGGAGTGGCCCTTATTTCACAGCTAGTGGCTCGAGGCATCCCACATCAGTGAATGGTCATGCCATCAAGTTCCCATTAGTCAAGCTGCCCTATCAAGGGATATTTTTTGTCCCCAGGAACACACTTCAGAAGCAATTTCCCCATATAAAAATGTTTGTTCCCCATCAGCATTTCTGCAACAAACCTCCCCATGCTGCACAAGAGCTCAGCCTCTCCCCTCCCGCAGCAGGAATGCTTACAGACGTGTGGGTTTTGCATTTAATAGTATTTGCAGAGCGCCAGGAGCGTGCTGAGCACTGCACAAGAACCGTCTGTGTCACGGAAAAGAGCAGTTCACACAAAGGGCAGAGCACTGAGAGTGCACTGAGTTATGGAAGGGATGGAGCTCAGGACAGCTCAAACACCACACTGGGAAGCAGACGTGCTCTTCAAGTCCCATAGAGCTCAGCAAACTCAGAGTGCCTGCCACAGCTGCAGGGTACAGCAGTATATACCTGTTTGCTTAAGGTACATCACTGCAGTGGCAAATGTTGGCTCTATATCACAGCCTGTAGCTCGTGGCTGTCTGCACACAGCATCACTGCACAGTGAATGAGGGTGGGCAGGGAAGAGCTGTCAGATGCACTGAGCTGCAGGGGGGTCAGATGGGCACAATAAAGGACATTGCCTTTGTCCAACCGCAGGGCCCACAGCCAGGAGAGCAGGGCTATTCCTGGCACTGCTGACACATCCCTACAACACCTTCCTCACCCAAGAGCCTTATTTTTCAGACACACAGAGTTACAACCCAGCAGCCCACAAAGCTCCTTCATTGATACACAGTGCTGTACGGCGAACTGGAGAAATACTGCAGCTACGTTTCTCTTATTGACTAAGTAGGGGAACAGTCTATTACATAACCCAAAGCACAGAGAGTAGGGCTGCATCTACTTGATGCACAGAATCTCTTCTCACATCCAATTCAAAGCACTTTCAAACAGGAGAATCAGCACACAAAACCAGAACTGCACAGTGCTACCTATTTGCACAGAAACCAGCCCAGTACTTTTATATCCACAGTCCTTTTCCATGGCCAGATATGATCCAAGAAGGCTAATATGGCACCTGGCTCACTTCTTCACAGCACACAATATACTGGGGTGCTCCCATTCATCAGCAACATGAGCTGCATGGCCCTGACAACTCAACTTTACCCATCCACCAGCTAATAGATCTATCCAGGAGGTAAAAAACTAGCACAGAACCTTTGAATACACATGCTCAAATGCAACAGCCCTAAGCATAGAAACAAAAGAAAACATAACTACTTACATCAGGAAGGCTTCCAGAGCAGCAAGGATCTCCAGTGAGATGCCATTACCTCCACTGCCAACCCTCAAATGAGGTTTGGGAAGGGGTGGAACCAGGCTCTGGTCACTCAGGTGCATTTCATTGCATACACCTGTGCTCCCTGGGCTGGCCCTGCCTTCTCACCAGGTGCTCAATCACTGTTTTAGATCATGACTTAGCAAAGTGCTATTTCATTCGCTTGGGTTTTGCTCCTCCATGTGAACCTGTGATGTTTGTTCCCTCTGCAAACGTCTTTGGCAGTTGTAGGTAAGGGCTGCTCTCTGGAAGCTGTGAGCAGAAGGGGAATTCACCACGTTCCCATGCAGAAGTGCCCCTTTGCCTTTAGAGCCATACACCACCAGCTCCCAGCCCATGCATCACCCTGCCTGGTGACCCCATGCAAACCCTTCCTTTCCTTGAGCTGAGGTAACAATAAGCATCTCTGTCTCTCAAACAGGCTTTTTTATTGCTTCTCTCTTCGTATAGGATGAGAGTTGAGGTTTTTAACTAAAAACAAGGAACTTACACAGAAACTTAACACCACCAACCACCTCTCCACCTCAGTGCAGCTCTGCCCATGGGGTTACACTGACTTACACCGACAGATTAACCTGCACCAGCTGTGGGATGCATAAAGGAAAATAAAGACAGGTCTGTGCTAAGACAGTTCTCCCCTAATTCCAACACTGAGCTCCCAGAGGTTCCCCCCCTCTGCAGGCGTTTCCCTGCTTTGGATGTTTGCAGTCCTGAGCTCACAGGACCATAGTACTGTACCTGGCTCAGAGATGCTCAGGCTCTGGTCTGAAGGCAGAAGGAATTCCCTACACGTGTCCAGATCCAGGGCAGGAAAGCTTTTCTTCCGGCACAGCTCAGAGATGATGCGAACTGCCTTCTGACAGCGGCTGTCATCCTCGGTGCCACTCATCTCCCAGACCGCATCCTCCGCTGCCCCCCTTCTGTCTCAGGAAGTCCAACTAGAAGCACAGGCTGTGCTTCTTTCCAACAGCATCAGTCCCACCCTTTGACATGGCTGCACCAGGGGGGTCCCACGTACCCCCAGTGCCCTGAGCTGCAGGTCGGGCTGCAGAGCCCTGTGCTGTCTGCAGCCCCTCTGTGCTCCTGGCGCTCAGATTGCCTCTGAGATCAGAGATCTGTTTACTGCCAAAGAGTGTTCCAGACAAAGAACCTCCTACTAAATTCAGTTTCGTGCCCTCCATACTATGCTTTTAAAGCCACAGCCCAGATAATTCCTTTTAACCCTTCTGTTGCTCTTCCTCCTGGTTCCCTGGGTGCAGAGTTTCAAACCTGGAGCATCCTGACAAAGGAAGTGAATGTTGAAATCTGACTGAGGACAACAGAGAAACGCTGCACAAACTACTATAGCTGTGAAAGGCAGAGTGGAATGAGCAGTCAGGTTTGTTTGCATCAGTGCCATTGCAGCCAGTTGGAGGTGGCCATAAAGACTGAGCACATCATTCTATTTTGCTATCAGGTTTTAAGTAAGGAACAACCACAAGTCTGTAGCCTTTCTTATTTCTGATGCAGTTTATTTGGCACATCGTGCCACGCAATCGAACCACGCTTTTGAATTTGAGAACATATTTAGCACACGTGAAAAAAGAAGCAATCCTATAACAGTCCCAGCTCTGCTCAGCAGAGTGATTCCTTGCAGCCCCGGAGCAGCACCAGATCATCAGCAAACTGGAGACTGAACGCTGCAGCTGCACGGGTCCCTCAGCCCCACATCACAACAGCACGTCGAGATTAATGGCAGTGTGTTTATTCTGGCTGGCAATTACTGCTGAAGTTCGGTGAGCTCTCGCATCACACGAGTCCCAGGAGATACACAAGCACCTGTACAGCCAGGAGCATCAGCTCTATAGACTCATATGGGGCTCCCAGAAGCTCGGGCCTGAAATTGCAGCCTGGTGATGTGAAGAAATAAACACACCGTACATTTTAGTAGCATGTATTTAGGAATACAGCTGTTGAATTGTTGTATTACGGGATTAGCTCTTACTAATGAAACAACTTCACCTGCAACACTTCACCTACTAAGCACCAACCCTTCCAAAGAGTTCAGTTGCTGTGGCAACGTGTTGGAAAGCCGTTCTTAAGACAGCAATATCCCACAAATGGTCACAAAGAGACATTGTTTAATTAGACACCACCACCTCCCGGTCAGCCCTGCAGAACCCTCTGCAGCTTTGAGACAACTGCAAACAGCAGCACCGGCTGCACCGAGCAGAGATCCCAAACTCTGCAAGGTTGGAAATGGAACCAGTAACTGACCGGGAGCTCAGCTCTGGTTCAGCCTTGTAGAACATTTAAGATTCTGATCTTTTTGCAGATAAGAATGACTCCGATTTGGATCCTCTGGCAGCACTGATGTGGGGTCTGTGTGTAAATGGTGCTGAGCACCTTCATGTGCTGCTCTGAAGTGCAGACCAAGCAATAAGCTGAGCAAACAGCTTCACACAATGGAAAGGAGGGAGGAACTGTTTGCCACAAGAGAAACAGCCTTAAGAATGAGTAGAAATCCAATACCAATCACAGGAGCTGGGCCTTGAACTGAGTATGGGGGAATAAAGTGAAGCAAGCTCTCCTTGAATCTGTAGAGAAGTGCCAACCAGGAGCCATGAAGCTCCTGAAGCTGAGCAATACACAAAGCAAAGGAAATGCTGCCCTCCTGCTTCTGAGCACCACATCTCCCCTGGCTGTGCATCCACATCAGCTTTTGTGGGAGTAACCGTTCAGTTCCAGGGCTCCTGGGGAGGAGGATGGGCTGGAACCCACCATTAAAGCACTGAATTACTGTTGACAGAAGTAAGTTTTCAGCAGCCTGCAGTAATCGAGTGGCCTGACACTTTTAGACATTAAAAGGATGCTGCTCTGGGCGTACCTGGAGGAGGACCAGATCGATTCTAATTGGGCAGGAGATGTAACTTGGTTGGACACGTCTGCAGTCCCCCAGCAGGAGCCGGCAGCTTTCCAGCACTGTGACAGGAGCTCAGGGGCTGCAGAAGGAATAAAATCACATTGCAGCTCTGCACAGCGAGGGAGAGAAACCTCCTGACAGAGGAACAAAGCAGAGCACTGAACCCAGTGCCAGGAGCACCAAGAAGCAAACTGCACTTGGCATTGCTTGGAGGCACAGATCTCCTCCAAAGCAGAGGACAAGAAAGAAGAGGAGCAGTTTCACCTCCATGTGCAAAAACAAAAAGAAACTCAAAAGTGATTTTTTTTCCTTGTTTAATAGAAATAACCAAAACAAACTGGTTTTCAAACAGTGCTTTAAACGGAACTAATACAGCTTCTACAGCACGTTCCAGAGTACTGAACAAGAAGAATTTACAGGCAGCTAACGCATTAAATTACTATTTAAAGGAAACCTTTGTATTACACGCTGGCAAAAAACACGGGAACAGAGCAATTAGAAACTATAACCTCATTAAAAAAGGAGTTAAATGTGATTATTTAGGTAATACAATACCACAGGAACAGCACTTTTCTGAATGATCATATCAAACAATGAGCAGTGTGCAAATAAAGTACCAGTTTGATGGCTGGCAGCAGGAAATAGTTGGAGAATGGTGTGAACAGAACCCTTCCATGGGTAGATTTACAGGTAAAAACCAGCTCTCAGCTGAGGAATTGGGCTTATATACATGTTTTGTGGAGCTCGGAATGGAGAACCCCCCAGTGCAGGCTGTGAGCACACACACACTCATTCTGTAACACAGCACTCGCTCTACAACAGGTCAAACTTAACGGTACATTAGAAAGCATATAAAGCTGAAACCCCATCAGCAAACACAGGAATGAGATGGAGGAGCTGCTGTACGAGCACTCGGAGAAAATAAGTTGCTGTATCTTGAGATACAGCGCACACATTCAGCCTGAAATCCATCCATGGAACCTGTGGTACCTCCGTGATTCACCCAAACAGCTACACCTTAAAAAATATGCAACTTCTCTGTTAGAAATCAAAACCCACACCACATCGGCAGCAACCTCTGCACACTTGGATTTAAAAGCTACGCTTGGCTATTTGCACACCAGTGTCCCTATAAGAGCGTTATATGAAGGGATTCCTGTCGTGCTAATAGGCAACAAAGCACTTTTATTGCTTTTTTTTTCCATGGGAGAGTCAGGAAAACAAGAAGCTGAATTGCAGCACAGCACACACAGCCCAGACCCACAGCTCGGCCATTAAGCCAGCTCACATCACAGAGCACCAAGTTGAGCTCGTTTCTTCTGTTCCTTCTGCCCTGATCCGTTATTAAATGTGCTGACATGGCCAATAGGAAAAGCAGTGGTGACATTCGGAACCAAATCAAACCACCAAAGCTACATGCATTGAACAGAGCATTTCCATTCTCAGTTTGGGGAAGATCCTTTTTTTTTGGGTAGTAACTCAGCCTCGGTGCATTGGAGGCCTCTGGGCTCCAGAGCGTAGTTGCATAAAAGACCTGAACCTATGTAGCTGGTTAAATTAGCACTAATCACTAGTAATTACAAGGCAGGATACCTGCTGAGGTAATTGAGATCCACACGTAGCATACTGTACACTTGTCATTCCTATTTCAAAAGCAAGTTGACTTTTACTTCTTTGGATTTGGAACTTCGGGGTCATTTACAAGACACACACAGGTAGCACAGCAGGCAAGGAGTGCACCCACAGCAGCTTTTACCTGCTTTAATTTATGCTCTGTTTCCCAGAGTAACAAACTGCCACTTGCCCATATTGCACTCATGGAATCTCCCATCCATTCGCATCCAGCAGGGCAACACAGCGTGGCTTTGACTGAGCAAACCCTGAACACAGACAGCCCCAATGGTAAGAGATGCAGCAGCAGAGCCCATTGATCCCATTGAGTATTTGCAAATGGAATTTTGCTGATTTCAAAGCAACCCTTGAATTTCTGTGCTCAGGGTTCAGACTGTTCCTTTTATTTCTTCGCATTTAAATAAACGCTTAAGACTTCTTGCAAAGATCCACATCACGCTACTGAGGACTGATGAGCTGAATAGAACTGACCCTGGATGCTTACTGGGTTCCATGTGCAAGGTCTGAGTCCAGCACCACACCTGGTCTGTAGGAGTTGAATACAAACTAACTGGCAAGACCACAACGTTTGGTTCACTGTGAGAAAGCAGAAGGTCTGTCAGAGAGGCTGTCTTGAAACACTGCCACATCTGCTCTGCAGTCTGGTAGCTGGAAGAGATGCTGCTCCCCCTGCAGCAGCCAGGGGACACATCACCCCTGCACCACAGCTTCGTCCTGGGGTCCTTCTCTCACTCAGTGGATGGGACAAGCCATGTGTTCCATGCTCCAGTTCAGGCAGGAGGAATCTGCAACCAAAGACCGGAGCTTGACAAAGTGAACGGTGATAAAACTGAGGCCTGAAGGTACAGGACCTGGAGCACCTTAAAGAACAGTAACCCCAACTGAAGAGAATTCACAGAAAAAAATAATCTTATTTTCATTATAGTTTTAATAATATTCTTTTGCAAAATGAAAATGAGAAACTAGAAATGCATAAATAGGCAATACACACAGCCAGTAACGATGCCTCCTTGCGACCCGTGTCCTATCCACACATCTCATCCTCTGCTGTCGGCTATGTCAGTATGATACACATTGGAGGAGGAGAACTTTTCCTTTTGCATAACAGACTGGTACGAACTAGACTGAAGCTGACACTACCTGAATGTCTGCAAAAATGGAGAGAAATGAGTTTGTCTCAGCCATACTGTTCATATAATCCAAAGACGTGAGCTCAAAGTTACAGATACCTTCAGCCTCCTTGAGGTACAGTCACAATGTACACCTACCTGGCCTCTATATAAAGAAATAAAACCTCAATTGATTGGCATAAGCATTTCTGAGAACGTATCTCAACCTGATCCACTGTGCTAGAAACACTGATCTTTACCATTGCTGTGGTAAAGCACATACAATGGTCACAGGAGCTGCCCATGCTTTATATATTAAAACCCCGGTGATTTACCACAGAATTGCTGTATTCACACAAAATCTTATGGCGAATTTATACTCCATCACCTTGACCTCATCCGACTACAGAATTCCTTCGTTTTAACTTTTAACGAGATCCATACGAAGGCCAGAAATTACATTTCCCGGTTCTAGCATCGATTTCTGTGTTTGCAAAGTGACCGTTCAAACTGCAATTACTTTGGGATGGCCTCATTTCTAACCTGAAACGCTGGATTAAACGCGGTGTGCAATGGGTGGGCACTGCACAAGTGGAACTGAGAAGTTGACCTCTGTTCAAGCCTTTGACCATTAATCATTCAATGCCAAGTCCTGGCCTGTGCAAGCAACCCAGTCTCAATGAGTTTATTCCAATCTTTCCATACCATTTCGCTCACAAGCTGCTTCTGAAGGAAGTTCGGAGTAGTACTCTTAATAAAAGTAAGATATAATCTCAAAACGAATGCAATGTTAGAAATAGACAGCATATATTACAAATCTTTTCTTGATAGGAACAATTCATAAGAATACATATTAGCTTAAAAACAGGTCAGCAAATGTTGCTGATCTGCAAGAAATCTCAGTTTACTATTTACAAGTAAGACAAAGTGAATACAGGAAATTTTACACATTTGGTAGTTAATAGATTATTGTTTGCCGAGCAGTCTATTAGAAACTGATATTTAGGAAGACTGGAAAAACACCCCAACCAGTTATTACCTCTTCAAGTACAGAAAATGAGATAACAAACGCTGAAGACAACATTCTGCCTCATTAGGGGAACCAGGGACAGATGATGTAACTCGTACAGGCTTTGTAACACACACACCGAGCCCTACTGAAAAGCAATCGCTGCAACCACTCCAGTCTGGATCTGTCAAGAACTCGCACTCCTACAGTCACCAATTCAGAACAGTTTAATGATGTTGGGTTTTGTATTTTTTTTTCTCTTTCGCTGTACATAAAATGTAGTAAAAGTCAAATTCAGGTAACTGGATCAACGCGGAAGATGAGTTATTCACAACAGCATTTCAATGAGATGATGAAAGCAATGACCCAACGCGCACTGTAGTTCACACACAGGGGATTTGGGGGAAGTTGCTTACAGTTCTACATGATAGTCCAGCATGAAAGTAACACAAAGCAACTGCATTGGTCCAGTCCTGCACAACATTTTACTAAGCCGTCTCATCTGTACATGGAACATCTCTTTCCAAATCTGCTTCTCTTCAACATTCATCCACCTCTATCTGAGACCAGGATGAGCGTGTCCCCTCCATCAAGAAAAGAAAGGAAATAGTAAATAATCAAGGGGAAAAAGAAAAAAAAAAAAACGACAAAAATAGCCATCAAAAAATTTACAATACAGTTTTTTTTCCCCTTCAGATGAGAATACCTTTCTGTACAAGTGTTTTTTGTACTCTAATACTGTTTAAAAAGCTATCAGCTTCTTCAAGACGGCCACCGTAGGCGTGGTAATATTCCAGGAACACTTAAATAACAGTTTTTACAACAAATTCAAGGTCCATATAATTAGATTACTTTATATGCACTGGTCTCTCATCTGATTTTAGGCGTTTTCTACGTGGCTGTATAAAATCTTCATCGGAGTCCTCAGTTATTTCACCATCATCCTCTTCCTGCTCAAATTCAGGCAAAGGCTGGAAGGTCCTGTCTGGGTAGATCTCTGTAAGTTTATCTTCAAAGTATAATGCAACTGCCTTCCCTGCCTGCGCTACTTCTGAATCAGCCTGTAAATAAAAGAAGACAGGAATATTCACCTGTTGGAAATGCACATCCCTTCACCAAGTGTGCATGGTCTAAAACGCTTACCTTCAAATTAATCTCTTGTGTTTCTGCATAAACTTGAACAACTTTCATCATCTAAAAAGGATACCAGAGTCAAAAAAAAAGGAAATTATAATCCTTCCTAAAGTTATGAGATTGCATAGGATTGGATGACTATAGTCAGCCATAACAGGAAAACAGTTTGTTGTGGACTACACCTCTTTAGTTCTTAGTGGAAGCAGCTTTAAAACAGTCTTAAGAGGGCGACATGAGGTAAATAAACCTTTGACAAAACACAGTTTTTGTACAAGGAAAGAGCTCCGAGTCATTCTATAAAGTGCACGCTACTCATGACTGCTTTCTTCACTACAAACTCATGCATTATCATGGAAAGTCTCAGTTCAACTCTGATAGTTAAGCGTTCCATGAGACTGTTCTTGGGAGCGCACTCCACTTTATGTTGCTTTATGAGAACAGGGCTTAGAGGCACTCGACCTGGTCTTGTTTAATAGTAGAGTTCAAGGCAACTCGTCTTTTGCCATCAGCTGGAATTTCAGAGAGACAAGTCTGAAACACCTTTTATTAAAAAGCATCCATCAGTCCTTGCTCCCTGGTTTTACTTTGCCCCCTAAGAGCTGGAGCACATTTTCCTCTACAGCAGATGCTTCATTAATTCCCTTGTATGAGAAGTTCACATAATTGCAACTTCTTCCACCTAATACAGAGACACAAGGGAGTCGGGCTGTCAAAGTCCCAAATGATTGTAATTACAGTGCACAGTCTAAGAAGTACTTCAACTTGATTTTCTCCAGTGCACTCATGAAGCAGCAGAGATTTTAAATACAGATCTGTGTACTTCAATTTAGCAATTCACACAGCCAGAAACGCTGCCCAAATACTGCAAAACTTGCATTACGTTTTACAGAAGAAATACCAGCCATCTAATGGATTTCTAGGTCCGAATGAAGCCATTCCTGGCAATGCCTTCCCTCTAGGGATTTTGTGGTCTATCTCAGAAATGCCTATTATTTTTAAGCGACTGCTCAGTTGCAGTGCACCACCACAGTTGTTTTTGATACTTGGAATCTTTGTTCCACTGTTCCAACTGTGACAGCACTAACCTGGTGTATCCTCCAATTCACATCCCACATGTAAAGTGCAAACGTTTCACTATCAGATGGCTTCATTGCAAAGTTGGTCACCATTCCACACTCATTAAAATAGGACTCCATACAGAAGTCACCTCCTGAGCACTAATTATCATGATAGCCCACCAACTTTGAGCTAAAGCACTAAGGATGGACACTAGGAATAATGAACAATTTGCTGTTCTGGATTCAGCCTGCATCTGACACAAAAAAACCAGTACCATATTTGTCAAAAAAGCACTTTTCACTGTTAAGTCCTGAGTTTAAGAATAACGCTTTAGTTTTAAGGACTCCTCATCTAGCTAAAAACAAGAGCTAGTTCTGTAACTGTATTCATTTCATTACTTAATGAATCAGCATCTGCTCCATAACCAGAACTTTACAACTGTAAGCCCAGCTTCTACTTGGAGAAGCTTTGGAACCATGCTGAAATAAATGGAAATATAAATACAAACGAATACAGATTGGAAGTTAACGTACTTCATTAAACCTGTCACAGTTCTTGAAGATCAACCGGACATCTGCCACAAAGTCCTCTGGAGTCTGGTAATGCTGAGAATGTTTCTTTTGCAGTTTCTTTTTCACTGTAGATAAATCCATCGGCTTCTTTATGATTTTGTAGTAGTTTGGTATCTGCCAAGAACAAACAGTGATTTATCACTACAACGGAGATGCAGCTCACAGAAGCAGTAAATCTCTCTGCTTCTCAAAGTATCAACCAGGCAATGCTGTCATATATCATAGGCATGTGCACCAAGCGGGACCAATTTCCTTTCCTCAAACTTTCTAACAGCTTCTTCCTAAACTTCGCTACCTGTCCCAGCACAGCAATACTTTGCAATACATTTGTTGCCCTTACAATTTAAAACTGAAAAGTCCAAGTAGTTTCTTTCATCCCTTCATTTAAGACTGTCCAATAATAATATTTAAACAAGGTTTTTCTAAAGCTTCTTGTAACATTCTGAATTTAATGAGTATCCTGATTAACCCACTTTCAAGTCAGCAAAAGTAACTCAAATATTGGGGCCTAGGACTGGGGGTAGAGCTTCTGCATGGACAAGCTACAGAATCAGCTTCTGCACCATGATTTAGACTGGCCCAGGGGACCTGCTTCAAGCAGAAGTAGTTAGTTCCATCCCAAACTCACCTCTAGCCTTCATAGAGATGTTATGATAAAAATAAATCATAAGCTGTTTTCAAAAAGGAAACTCACCGAGGCTGGGACTGGCTCTTGAAATTCAATGCTCAGCTCATGACAATACAGGTAAAGCAGGAGACGTTCACATTTCTTACAAAGAAATAAACAGCTTCGTGTTAACATCTTTAATTTATCCTTGGTCCAGAAGTGTGTCTTTCCTAATTTTAAATGGGTTTGTACTTTGTACTGGAAAATTTAAACATGATCTCTAAAAGTTTATTTATAAAATGTGAAGGTCCTTAGGAGGGCACTGGAGAGTGGGGTAAGGAGTAGAACACCACCTTACTGTTCACACAGCAGGGATATACTCCCCTTTTGCATACCTCTTCCAAACAGGTATCTAAGGCTAAATCAAACGTGTGGAGGCACACTAATAAAAAGTCAAATTAAAAAAAAACCCAAACAACTACAATTGTATTTGCCCAAAGGTAACTGCATCTTACAGAAAGAGACTCAGTTCAGACTCTCTTCCCCTAAGAGGCATAATATGAAATAGACTATAATATTCCCCTGCTCAAACGATTTTCTTCCCTTTGCTTGTAATTCCTTTGGAGGAATTTGATTTGATAATACCATAAAACTTTGTGCACAGGCTGACTGATAAAGCTAAAAATAATCACGCCAAGGTCATTATACTTTTCACATAAAGCAACAATTTGTAGCATCTCTCACAGCATAAACTTAACACACCAGGCTTCTGTAACTATTTGTAAGGAAGTTGTATCATTTTTAAAGTCTACTTAATAGCACCAAAGAGATTCATGTATGTTACAGGATGCATTTACATGCAAGTTTTAGCTACTGGATTACTATAGTTTCATTTTAACAGACAACTTCCAAAGAGTCGCCAAGACCAGGACATGTTTGCAAGCAAGATAACCTTATTAATCACTTTGTTGCTTTGGTAAACCTGTAACTATAATTAATTTGCTGCAGTCAAAGCAAAAATATAGTGAGAAATACTGAGGGACGGGTAATATCAGAAAGCACTTTTTTTTCTAAGAAACCGATTCCTACAAATTTGAGACATACCCTTTGGTCCACTGGACTCAGGCCTTGTGCTGTTTTCCCTTTCTTGCTGTGTTGCAAGTTGTCACAATCATATTCTACTTCTGGTTTGCTTAGATCTCTGCAGAATGTACATATCCAGTCTCCACTGAACAGAAAAAAAAAAGCTCATCAGTGCTGACCACAAAGACTTTGTCATTGGCTTTTACAATTCACACTGTACAACATTAAAGACTTGGATATATAAAGACAGGGGACATCCCACAACATTCAAGGTAAATACCCATCAGGGACATTTTTCCTGCCCTCATATTCCTCTCCCAAATACACCCAGATACTTCAAAACCACTTCCTCACCATGACTTAAAAATGAACTTCCCATAACAGAATCACACTTTGAGAGGTTCTATTTTCAGCAAATAAACATTCATCAGTTACGTGCAAAACAACCCAGGCATGCCTTTAAAATGCCAGATTTTTTTAGTACAAAAAGTCATGCAGATCTTGAGGAGTACCAAAAGCTTTTGGTACCATCTTGAAATTTGGCATGTGACTGAGACCACAGAGATGCTGCCAGGAACAAATTCACTGTTCTAGTTCTGGTACCTGGGAAAGCTGAGGAGTGTTGGAACGTGACAAGTCAGATGAAACACTTTGGGGCACTTTTCACAACATAACAGATCCCCTCCGTTTTGGCATACAGCACACCAGTCTTCATTTGGATCATCATCCTTATTACTGCCTTCTCCTCCAGTTCTAGCTGATCGGTGCATTAGACTCCGCATTGGGGATTTTCCATTGAGAAGGCCATGCCCAGACTGTTTGCAGCTTTCACTCAAGTCTCCTGGTTCAGTTTTTACATGATTTTCCAGACTTCCTAAGGCTTCCAATTCGCTTTCCAGATGCAAGTTAGTGGACAGCGGTGGTGTCAAGCTGCTCTCAGGACTGCTAAGCTGAAATGAAAGCACACGAAAACTTAAGGGTCAGTTTAACAAGGACATCTTTCCTCTTACACTGCAAACAACATATCATCCAACATTCAAAAGTACTACACACCTTGGCCAAGTAAGCAGCACATCATTCTGTAGACCTGAGTAATGAAACCTACTTTTTCTTAAGTCCAACCTTTCAAGAACAGACTTATTTCTACTAACATATGTCACAATAAACTGTTGTTTATGCTCTGATATATAACTCCTGATTGACTGCAAGATGTCTCAGTATGAATACATACATATGAAATGCTCATGATCTCCTACTAACAACACCTTACTTACAGCTTTTACTAATTGCAGGATAACAAGGCTTAAAAGTAACAATGCTTTATGATTTCAGGATTCTTAAATGTGCTGCTAGGAATACTATAGAATACTGTTTCACAAACTAACTTTACCATGCAAGCGCTCCTTCTGCCATCCTCTGTTTTCTCTTGCTTTACTGTTCCTGAGAAGCTGCATATCTCTTCCTCTGTCCCCGGCTCTTGCTTAACTTTCACCTGGTCAGACTTGAAGTTAACGTTCGTTTTCTCAGTGGTTCTGCCTGAGGAGCCACAGCTAGAAAGATATGGGCACATAAATAAGAGGAAAATGCATTAGAACAAAGAAACTGAAGTGTGCCTGAATGATTTCTAAGGCAAAACATGTCATAGTTTTCATAAGATAGATCAAGTTTACGAGACAGCAGAGAATTGTCTTAAATAAAAATCTCCTTCCTGTAAGCATTCCCCAGCTACTGGGTCACGGTTATAATAAAGCCCTATTGACCTTTTCAATTCATTTTTGACTCCTCTGTCTGATGGCTGCATTAATGTCACATACTCACCTTCCTCTGCTACCCGTGCTGGAGGTACTAGGAGGCCTCACAGGAGTGTGGGAGTTGGATAAACCTGAAAAGAAACAGTGTAGAAATCGACTTGATACAAACTTACTGAAAAACACACAAAAAATGTGTTGTAGTAACAAGACATCAGTCTGTATGTGTATCTGGAATACTGCATTTATATGATGGCAGCTTGTTATTGCAAAGATATTTCTGAAGGAAAGTTAAGTTCCCAGAAGAACTTTTTCCTGTGAAAATCAATTTTTAAGCTTACAAAATATCACTTGCTTTGTGGCAGGAATTGATAGGAATACCCATCACCTTTACCTGATGACCCTGGAGATAGAGCTGAAGGTCCTGGGGAAGGATTCATGGTACTTGTGGGTTGTGGGGGTAGATGGCTGCCTGTGATGTATCTACTTAAGAGATTATCCAAACTAGTTGAACCAGCATCTTCAAGCTAAAAGGCAAAAACAATAATTTGAATCAGAGAGGACAAATTAAGTTGGTTAATAGTTCCACATCTTTACACTGGGATCAGTTTACACACACATTTTTTTTTTTATGTCCAATGCCAGGGCTGAAGATTTTCATTACATTTCAACTCTAAATAGTTAAACCATCCCACAAACGTTGATAACCAAACAGGACGCACAAAGCATAATGGCTCAGTCCTCTCCACTGACCTGGATGGGTGGGATATCTGGCAGGGAAGGTAAATTCTCCGGGTTTGTTACGGAAGGAATGAGTTCAATTGCTGTAACAGACGGACTTGTTGGGCCACGGTTTGCGCTTGCCATTGTTGCTGTTGTAGGACTAGTTGGATTAATAGTGTTGTTGTGCACAGAAACAACTGGAAAAGGCCCCGCATGTCCAGGGTTAGAATGCTGTAGGAAAAGAGAAGAGACAACAACTGCATTAGAGACAAATCATATAGCCAGTCTGCATGTAAAATCACAACACGTGCATTGTATGACAGTCCTCAACACAAATTTAGTAATGGAGGGGGATGGATATAAATTCAAATCCCTATCAGTGTTACCTGACAGCACTGAATGCAAAGCAACTGCTATGTTTGTTTACTTGGAATAACACTTTGCGTGACCAGATCTGAAATATAAAAGCACAGATCTGTCCAGAATTTCTGTCAAATTTTTCTGCTATTATTATTTTCTTAAAGCAGTGACTTCCTCTAGAGGACTCCAGAGCTCACATATCTACATATAAACACTAATTGCTCCATGTCATTTTGGTTTCCCAGTCACATTAATGTTGATGATAAAAATTATTTTTAATGGCCTATGTTGCTCAGCACTGTGCTTCAGGTTTGAATTTTAAAACACTTCAGAATGTGGTTTCTTTAAAAACCTCTAAATTTCGTCACTTTCCACTTCACTATTCCTGACTATTCCTTAATAAACCCCAGAACTGATTGCCACTAGAAAGTGAATAACTGCAATGTCTTCTTTCACAGAACTGCAATGCAGTACATTTTAGTAACACAAAGAAGCAAATTCTTTTCAATTTTAATGTCTTGAATTTCCTTACATTCAGTAGCAAAAAATGTCACAGTACAGTATGCAACATGACAAAGCATATAAATATGTGTAGCTGTGAGTTATTAAGTTACAGATAAACACATTTAAAGCTGGAGGTATCATCTACTGTAATGAAAGTTTGGCACGATGGCACAAATGAAGCGTGTACACAGGATATACTTGTCTTTGAAGGTGAGGTTGCATCATGGAGTATTGTGGTCCATTGTGGCGTGGTACTCCTGGTATACGAGCAGCATTCTGAGCCATTCTCATCTGATGTGCTTGGAAAGCCCCACAGTTCATGTTACCTCTCTGCATGGTCTGCATGCTGATCAACCTGGGAGGCTGCAAGGGTTTTTGTTTTTTAAAATGTTTGCTTTTAACATGGAAACAAGAAGCCGATTTCTTTCCACAGAAGTAGGTTTACTAGTTACATAACACCAAGAAAGGCCAACAGTTGTCATACTTAAAGCATGTCAAACTTCAAAAGATTTTCATGTTTATAAACCGTTTGGTTTTGAAAGGGCATTTTTAAGTCTCAGTGTTATGGTGAAAATGTGAAATAACAGCATACAAGACACTTGCCTGCTGCTGTAAGACTTGAGGATTCGTTTGTCTGGGAACTGACCCAGATGGCTGCCCCATCCTCATCTGCTGCAATTGCTGGTGCTTTTGTGCATACACCTGTTGCTGCATGTGCTGAAGTCGAAGCTGTGCTAGATTGATTTGTCCTGGAGCTTTGTTGATGTGGTTTGTTCCTGGAGGAGCTTGTCCAACCACTACATTAGGAGTGTAAGTAGGAGCTGGTTTATTTTCAATAACAAGGTTACCTGAAGAATAAAACAAAAGAACAACTAGTGAACAGTTCTATCTCCACTATCATCCAAAGGCCAATACATGAAAAATTATTCAGGTGTGTCTAACTGATGTCCAATCTAACTGATGTCCCATATGTACCCATATTGCAGTAACAAAGCAATTTAAGTTTGACACTTTCTCATTAGATCTTCAGAAACCACACAGGAGAAAAGCAAAAAGAAAACTAAAAGAACAAGAAATTACAGAACTAAAAAGGAAGAATTTTCTCACCTAAATTGACAACATTCTTTGCCCAAAACGTGGGGTCACAATGAAAGCGTATTGCTCCGTTGGCAGCTGGGACGGGATCACAACGTGCCTTCAAAATGTGCCGTAACTGGAATGTTATCTAATGGAAAGCAAAAATAAGAATGTTCATGACAACAAAATAATGAGAATGTTAAGAAGTGTGCACTTGCCCAGCGAGTTTAAAGTGCTGCATCATTATCAAGGACTATAACTAGCATGTTTGGTCAACAGCTTGGGAAGCATTCTGTTCACTGAGTTGCCTTTACAGAGCTTTACCCCACTCCTACTATAAAACTGTTACGTCCTTAATTTACAAACAAAACTTGTTCTGCAAGTTGGAAAACTTATCCCATTGTTAGTGGCTGTTTTGTTTTGTTCCTTAAATAGAGCACAGGGAAGCCAGTTTTTCCTCCTTAGACATAATCCAGGGAAGCTACAAAATTCTTAGGAAATTCTTTTAAGTAAACCTTCTCTGTACTGCACAGACAAGTGGGAAGATGTTTCCTTACCAGCCGTTTACTGTACAGCAAAGCAGTACTGCTGCCACTCGCAATAGCCCAATTAGTAAAGTTCATCACGTGCTTCACTTGTCGAGAAAGACCTGTGATGTCATTTTGTTGTTGTATTAACTTCATCTGTCTTTCCTTGGTTACATTCTACAAAGAAATAAAAACTTTTATTACAATGCAAACTTCAGATTTAACAGGCAAACAAAATATAAAGTGTCATCACAGCTCTCATAAAAAAAACTGTAACAAGCTAAGAAGCTTTGACGAACGCTTATATTCAGAGTAGCCAAAACCACCAAGGAACAATTCTCTATTATTGCAGTCTATCAGTCTTCCCATGTGTTTCAAAGTGCAGGGAAAATGGCTCAGATAAGAGCTTTGTTCCAGCTTTATAGCAGGGAAATCTCTACTACGAAAACCAGACCAGCTTCCTCTTTCTCAAGCTGCCACTCACATCAGCGTGATGGGGATGTGGGGATTGATCCAGATGAGCAGCCAGCTCTGTACTGAATGGAACCCCGGCAGCAGGAAGTGACAGCCACTGGTGGCCAGGCACTCTGCATACCAACTTCCTATCCCAACCAGGAAATGCCTCTAAACACCTCCTGAATACGGCAGATAAACTCAGCAGCCCCACTTCTGCAATGCTGAGCCTTTGATAACCTGCAGTCACACCAAACAAACTGTTTCAAATATGGGCTGCGAGTTCTTGATGGGAGATTGGAAACAGTGAACCAACATTTATATTCTCTCTTAACTATACCTCGAGGTGCTGTAGGAGAGATTTTCCCTTTTTATTGATTTCATTGATGAGGGTGAATATAGCCACTTTGATTTCCTGTTCTACTCGTTTGTTAGTTTCATTTACTTCTTTTATCCTAAAAAGAAAAAGAGAAATGTAACGTCAACCAGACACCTTCTGTTTTGCATCTAAATCCAACTTCCCACCCTTTGCAATGTAAAGGAGCAATTTCAATAGGGAAGAAGATCTAATGTGTGCAAAGCTGACAGCATGCTTGATTTTGATCAGAAATAGCTGTTTATCAGCTGAAGAAGCCATTTACAATTTCTGTTTGGAAAAAAAAAATTAATCAGTGAGAACTAAATGTCATCCCAAACATTCAATGTGTGTTCTACTTGAAATAACCCAACAGTCTTTGCATGTGTATGAAGTGTATAAATGGCAAGGGGCTTTTTCACTGCCACACCAAGCACCACAACTTGTCATGCCACTCATCCTGATACGAATACAAAACCAATGCTTTTCTCTCTAGTGATGGTCATTGCTGGTGTTTAATACCTTTCGGCACCTTGGACAAATGTGCTTTTTTGTGGTAACACAACCTATTTCCTATTCAAAATCAAAACTCAATAACCCTTCATTGAGACAGCAGGCATCCATCCTAGTTTTGGCACGTTGCAATTATTCCAGCAGTTGTTCCATCTGTGCTGTTTTACCCTTCTAGATCATACACAGTGCCATTCTGAAGCCACGTGGTATCATTACCAATCTTACTGTAATGCCTTTTCCTTGAAGTTTTGACTGATGGACCTTGTGCCCCACACTTTGACAATGTGACTCGATGACATGTAAAAGAAAACCTCACCTGCATGACCCATCTGGCTCAGCAGTTAATTGGAGCCTTTACAGAACCCAATCACATTCTGTAGAAATTCACTGCATTTTCAGTGAAACCAGAAACTTTGCCACAGGCACAAAACATGACAACGCATTATTCCCATGCACTGTTACTGGCCTTGAATCCTTATCACAGAATTGTGTAACATCTCTTGAGCTTTCAGTTTCTTTCTTTCCCACATACTCTTCTAATCCCTTCACTCATTAAGCAGGCAATGATTAGAGTTAACTATTTTGGGGTATTTACCTGTTCTGAACTTGTGTAGCTGCAAAATTGACATAGTTCTTCTTTTCAAGAAGTTTGGCCAACAGGTTCTCAATTGCACCCTTCTGGTTCTGGAAAGCTTCTTCTAGAAACTGATACCTTTTCAACATACAGAAGAAGATCCCAATTAACAAGGACCGATAAGGATCCTCAGTTCAGATGTAAAGCTACAGTGACCATCAAAATTTTGATAATATGATAGATACAATAAAAATACAGAAACAAATGGGATTTTACATACATATACATACACATACACACGCATGCACAGTTAAATTTACTATTAAAACCCTCTGTAGATGTCCAGAGGACTGTATGTGTATGAGTCCCTCAGTTCCAGCTACACAGGGAGACAATGCACCACATCATTTCACAAGACAACAGTCTACGGAACCCAGCTTAGTGACACCATTCAGAGTCTGACAAATGATTGTGTTAACACTAGATGAGGAAAACGCAGTAGTGGTTTGTTATATTGTTAATTGTCATTAAACAACAGCCAACCATTTATGAATTGTTAATCTGTTAGCATCAAGCACAAACAGGAATGAAAAGGAACTAGAAGAGATTAGTTAAGATATCCTTGGAAAACAGGCTTTCTTGAGAAGAGTGCATTTCAGAACATTTATGATCAAGCCTATGACAGAATGCAGCAGGAACACAAGGTTCATATTCTAGTAGTGGTAATATAAAAAATGAAAGTTCTCCAGGCTGCTCTTACAATCTATGACATTAATTACTGCACTGGAAAAAGAAACAAACAGAAAAACTAAATTCATACTTCCAAGCACCTTCATAGAGAAGTATTACTGGTAGACTAACTTGCTGATAAACATGTATTTTTATCCCCAGATTCTCTATTATAATACTGCAAAGTGCTTTTTCAAACCTATGAACAACGATATGACCAAGATGCTGAAAAGGACGAAGTCTGAACATCTCTTAAAGAGACTCATCACACAGCTCAGCTGATGGATCACCTGAAGTTTCCAGCACCACATACATGTTCTCCTTTGTGAGGAATTATGTCTGATGGAGAGTTAAGGCAGCAGCTCAAACAGACACAACTGTTTGAAATCAGTGGTATTTCTTCCTCTGAGACAGCGCACCACAGGAGGTAAGACATGGTAATATTTGTACCTGTGTTCTTTGTGCTCCAGTAACTGACAGTCTCTGCATGTCAGCCTGTCACATGTTTCACAGAAAAGTTTTAACTGCTCTTGTTTGTGGACAGGACAGAAAACAGGACGTTGACCAGATGCTCCCACGGCCTCTGTTTTTAAAAATAAACCATTTTTGCATTTTAACATAAATTTAAGACAATCTGAAGTGCAAAACTATTCCCTTCCACGCTAAGCAAGTAAGAACCAAGAATTCAAAGACAGCAACAGAACTGCTCTTACCCTGAAATAACCACAAATACATTCTTATGACAATAGTTACAGTGCCAGCGTTCTGTAGCTGCCCCCACTTTTCTTGTATTCAAAATGAAGGAGGAATTTCTCTCTCCACCAAAACCACTCAAAAGACACTGCAAGGACTGCTGGTACACACTTGCATTTCACACTCATGTTAATAGATGAAATCAAGATAGACTGAACTTCTCAAGCTTTTACACTGTCAGAAACCCACAGATCTTCTAAATTATCACTCCAAAATCTTTATAAACTCATTAAGTCATGCCCAACTGAAGTGGTAAATGCAGAGCTAACATTCTTATGGGTCATAAAATTACTTAAGCCCTAGCCAAGCCAGGGAACTTTTCCACTTAAACACAAAGATACTGTTGAAAACACTTCTGGATTTACTAAAAAGGTGTTGTAAAGCTTTTTTGAGCTTGGCACAGAGGAAAGCAGCTTCTGGAAGGTACAGCAGGTAAAGCTTAAAACAAGTAAACGCATCGTAGTCCCCAAAATTTCTGAAGGTTGTTACGACATGCAAGTTATGGTAAAGAAAAAGAGCTCATGAATTGAAAGCTGACACAGCTATGTCCCTGCCATATGGACTTGCCATCAGACTCCACCTTCATAAAGTACATTACTGGAACAGTCATTTCGGGGCACCCCCCACTCAGTGTACATGGGGTTATATTATCACCCTGATGGCCACAGCAGTCCTAATGAAAAACATTACTAATCCTTTGCAGGGTCCTCTCATCTGACTTAACATTAATTGGTAAGTGCTTACTAGGGTTAATGCATTTAAAGTCAAATAATCTTAAAAGTCTACTTGATATAGCAAGCAAAACAAGATCATTGTCCACAGGAACTAAGCTGGGCAGTAATAGTTTTTAACCACTAATAAGATTTTGCCAAAACCAATGGCAGAAAGCAATGCAGCATCACTACTCTGCAATGGCGCAACAGAGCAATCATGAAGATTTTAACTTATTTTAGATGGAAAAAAACAGCAAATCTGAACCTAACCCCTTTATACAGGGAGAGTTATATCTACCTGCTCTGGGAATGCGTGCCCCATTACTTCAGTAGACTGCAAACAACACTGTCAATCAGTAGCTGAGTAATTAACCTTTCCTAATGAAGCTGCATGTTTAAATTGCACATTCACAATGCACATTCATTTTTGCTAACCAGGAAATAAAACCTAAGAATGAATTCAAATTCCAATTGACTCAGCAACATCAACGCAGCTGTAAGACTATACTGAGCATGACTGTAAGCTTATCTGTATACACAGGCAGGACTAAACGATATCCAAACACTCACCTGACGATACATCCTCTTTTTTTCTAATCATGTGATCTTTAGTAAATTTCACTCGCTGATGAGCTTCTATGCAAGTCTTGCACAACCACTCCCCACACTCGACACAAAACCCAACAGCACTAGCGTTATCTTCACAGCTTGTGCACACCTGCAAAGGGAAGAAAGGTCAGCTGTCATCACTTTCCTGGAAAGCATTAACATACACAGGGAAAAGAAACCAGCATGGGAATCCTGGCAAGCAGAAAAGCACCGTACCTGTTCTGATTTCTCATCAGAGCTGCTTGGTGTTTCTGATGTGTCTTTTACAAAGTAGTTATCCACCAGATCTATCTGCCTGCATTCTTGGCGGCATATCGGACATCTGATTACCCCAACTGAAAAACACAAAACGTTTCTTAGTTATAGGAAAAACAAACACAAAATCCTTGTGCTCATTTCAGCCATCACCAACGCAGCCCACAGCGTTTCTTTTAGTTTCCCAGGTCTGCAACATGGGGAATAACAAAGCATGCCAAGGTAAAACAAACATGGAAATAAGTCAAAGGGTATGACTGGAGTGAACTGAGGAGGAAAAGCAACCTCATTCTGCAGCAAATCACAATGCAAACAGAAAATGTTGTTAACGTACAGCTGACAGCAAACAGGGAAGCTGCCCTTCTTGGCCAGGTCTGCACTGAGCACCGGGCCGAGCGTGACACTTGTGGGCCTCAGCAACCCACGTGCTGCCATCATCCTTGAGGACATTGACTGTAAAGAAACTGCTTAAGTTTTTCCTGTTGATTTTTACGACCTCAATTAGAGGCAGCCCCAAACTCCACCAAACCACCCAGGAGCAATCCAACTTCCTCACCCCTCAATGCTGTTAGAGCGAACCCCATTTCAGACACCTGTCCTTAAAGACAGGTTGGTTTGGGCTGAAACACGTCAGACTGGTTTCCAAAACAGAAGCATTAAGTTAAGAATGAGTAAGTTCAAAACCCTTTCAGGTGTTTGCATGGCCATAATGATGATAAAACTCCACAGCTCAGGAAATATTGGCAAGCACTTGTGCAACCCAGCAACTCCAACTTCCCTTCTGTGCTCACCCTTGACACGTAGCAGCCCGCAGAGCAATGAACGCCTGCCATGTTCAGGGGCTGATAGCATCCATAGCAGTGACTGCAGGTACAAAGCACCCACTTCTATTGGGAATTTAAGTGCTCAAACATGTATTCCTAAAGATGCTGTAGTTATAAACTTTCCTTAGTGAAAACAATTACCTTCCAACTCAAAAAATTTAAGTGATAGTCACGTTTGTGTGGCTGTAACATCATTTTTATCTCCCCTCCCTTCCAAAGCTGATTAAAAATAGTTCCTGCATAACTTAAGTTGTAATTTAATACAGTGTTTCCAAACCTTGGGTACGGGATTTGAATTCAGCATCTCAAAATAATGTATGTTTTTTCCTTGAGTTACACATCTATACGCACTGATCTTCGGTTTTCTTGGCCTTTCTGAAAGCATCTTGTAGCTCTTTTTTAGGCTTCCACCCTAATAAAGGCTGTCTATGTTGTGATGTTCATAAGGGGTTGGAGAACCACACATCCTCTCTACTGACCTCATCTTATGAGAGCATAAACAACAACCTCAGCAAAGCAGTGAGCCCTCATAATAACCACTGTGTGCAGGTAAAGCAGCAGCTCTGGATGGGTAAGAAAGTCATCCTACAGCCCCACTGTGAAGTCTCTGACTTAAAAATAAGGGGTTTTAATACTGTGATTTAAAAATACAACAAGAGCATTTTCTTATGGGCTTCTATTCAACCTAAGAGAAAGAAGGGTGTACTGAGAAATCACCTTTCCACCAAATGAAATGCACAAACCAATGACCTAAAACTGCTGGTACCCAACCCACACTCAAGCAGCTTTCACAGTTATTAGCCAATAAATACACATATTGATAAATTTAAGTGCTTAGGGATAAAAATCTGATACTAATTAAGAAAACAACTCGATAGGAAACTATCAAAAGAATCAGTAATTTTCCATTGCAATTGTGATTTGCTTATGTAGGCACAGATAAATAGCAGGAAAATGTGGATGCTTGCAGAGTAGCACAGCACAGAGATGGCCTTTGGTTGCCCATAACCCACTACATGAACAGCTACACATATTATTCTCCAATAATTCGTTCACAAAGAACATCTGCTCACAGCTCAGGATACTACAGATGTGTGTCATTGCTCTTTAGTGACCCGCTGCACTAACACACGCTGCTCCAGCAGCAGGGATCCTGCACACACACCTCACTAGTGACATCTGTAAGGTCCTGAGCAACAGATGAATCCTTATCTCAGCCCAGCACACCATCAAGCACTCTGACAATGTGGGTGACAAGAATTGAGATTCCAGCTTAGCAGTAACTCTGTGGTTTGGCTGGACCCGCACCCCAGCAGATATAGTCACACAGTGCTGCTGATTACTGGTACCATTAGCCTAACTTCATGAGCATCTCCCGGTACACGCCATGTAAAACACAAAGTCTGGATGGAACAAGAAAGATCCCAAGCTCAGAGTGCTTCAGTTGGTGCGTTTATAAACTACGATGGGAGATTCGTGCTTGAGGAAGCAATGCTCGGACCCATGGTCGGTTTGCAGCAGTCAGCACGGCCGGCAGAACCAGCACGGCCGGGAAATTCCTTGTGGGCCGTGTGACGACACATCAAAACGATACAGAGAGGAGCCCTCCCAAAGCCAAACAGGTGTCACCGAGCACAGTCCTGCCGGCCACGGGCTGAGTCCAACCTCTTTCCATAGCGCAGAATGTACCCGCGTGTCCCACCCCGGGACGGCTCAACACCCGGCAGCACCACGGCTCTAACGCTGCAGCCCTGGAAGCCAAAACAAGCAGCACGACGCCATCCACACCGCCATCCCCAGCGAGCACATGGACGTGCGAGCTCCGGCTTCACGTGGAACGGCGACACGAGAGCGGCTGCCGACAGCCGGGAAGCAGAGCCCGGAGGATGGCGGCACCGCAATGCCGGCGGTCACGGACACAGCCCAGGCAGGAGACACGGCACAGCCCGGTATCGCGCCCGCCGCCCCGCTCACCTTGCTGCACGTCGCCGTTGGCTCCGCCGGGTACGGGCACGCTGAGCTGCCGCTCGGGCTCGGGCAGACAGCGGCGGCAGAAGGAGTGCAGGCACGGCAGCAGTTTGGGCTCGGCCTCGCGCCGGCTCTGCAGGCTCTGCGCGCACACGGCGCAGGTGTCCAGCAGCGAGAACGGCCCCGGAGCCGCCGGAGTCAGCGGGGGAACCGGGCTGGGGCCCGGCCCAGGAACCACCCCGGGCCCCGCCTCGGCCTCGGCCTCCCCGAGCCCACGCTCCGCCGGCGGTGCCGCTCCGGGGCTCTCCCGCTCCTCCGGAGGCGCCGCGGATGGCGCTGGCGGCGCCGCAGCCGAAGGGGACGCGGCCGCGGGCTCAATGGAGCCGGCTCCGCCCGGCCCGGGCTCGGCCGCCCCCTCCCCGCCGCCGCCGCCTCCTTTGTTTTCCGCCATGTTTCCTCCTTTGAACCCAACTCCCCGCTCCGCTCACGCACTGCGTCACCACGCGACGTGCGCGCTCCACAGCGGGAGGGCGGGGCGGGGGCGCGCGCAGGCGTGGACAGACGAGACGTGACGTCACGTGACGCACAGCCGGCTAGAGCGCCGCCCACATCTCTCAAGCGCAATTACCGACCGGCCGAGAGCGCCCCCACGCGGGTGGAGGCCGCAGCCACAAGTCGCAGCGCTGCTGATAAGCTGCTGCTAAGCCCGGCGCTGAACAGCCCTTATCAGCCAGGAGGGGAGAGGAGCAGCCTTTATTGGGCAAAGCAGTTTATTACAGCGCCGTAGGAAACGTACAAACACGGAGTTCAGGAGGGAGCAGCGTTCAGAAGTCCTGCTGGATGTTCTCCTTGTTGGCCTCCCCGTGCTGCTGTTTGATCTGGGATATCTCATTCTCCAGCTGCACAATGGTGCGTTCAATCTCGTAGTTCTTACTGACAAGGGACACCCACCTGCAAGGGAATGGTTCATAGAGCATTAAGGTGTTTGACATAACAAAGCACAACACCAACATCAGCCCCAATGTGACACAGCTCAGCTGACAGCAGGAGCAACCTGAACAAGGCTACAAGATGTTTCCAACTATTAAACCTCAATGTATAATGCAGGAAATGAAACGTTGTAAGGAAAAAAGGGCTAAAATACATTAACACAGAGCTGAACCATGCACCCTCTAAAGCACCCTGTGCAAACCAATAGCAGCCGTGTGATGGTTTGCTATGACAGCACTGAGAAAATGCTGCTGCTCCCCATAACGGGGTGTTAGAATAAATCCCAGCTACTCACGTGGATTCCATCTCTCGTAGCTTCGCTCCTGCTGTCAGCTGCATGTTCTTTCGTTGCCAGTTCAGATCCTGAATGCTTTTCCTGAGGGGAAAAAAACAACATGAAGAGACCTGTGTTGGTTTTGTCCTCCTTCCTCTCATTTATTCATGAATGCAGTTTGAAATTGGCTGCCCTGGAAGCTCCTAGCCTGAAGTAGGAGTTTCTATATCCCTTCCAACCTCTGTATAGAGCTATGAAAAACCACTCACCGCAACCTCTGAAGCTCCTTCTGGGCTTGTTCTATCATATGAACCAGGTGTCTGAGAGCAGAACGGAAGCAAAGCAAGAGAAAAAACACACAGTTACTAAATTAGATCAATTTAACCAGCCTCACATATAACCCTCCTAGAAGAGCCCAGCATGCAGCCATCCACTAAAGGCAAGCAGCTGTCTGAAACAGCCCCAGTGCTTCTCAAAGCCACACTTCCATGTGTTTCTTAGCCATTTCAACAGTGGCTTCAGGTGAGGAGGATCAGGACAGCATTATCTGCAGCCACCACACCACCATTTCCCATGCTGTCTCTCCATCCCCAGCCTTACTCATTGTACACCTTCCAGGCGTTGCAGCCGTGCTGGGACATCAGCTCCAGGTTCTCGATGCGCACCGCCTGGTGCTCCAGCTGCGCCATGGAGTTGTTAACACACTCCTGCCACGCCGTGATGTCGTTCTTCTGCCCAGAGGATGGAGCCGGCAGTTCATACCTGGAACGGAGCACGGTTCGGATCCCACCCAGAGCCAGACCAGGAGCCCCCCCTCACTCACCTCTTCATGCTGAGCAGCTCCAGGGGCTGCCGGGCCGCCAGGCGCTCAAACTCGTTCCGCATGATCTCGGTCTGTGGGGAGAGGGTGGTGAGGGCCGTGATGGGCTGTGAGGGGCAATGAGGGTCACTGAGGGATTGTGAGGGGCAATGAGGGGCAATGAGGGGCTGTGAGGGGCAATGAGGGGCTGTGAGGGGCACTGAGGGGCTGTGAGGGGCACTGAGGGGCACTGAGGGGCACTGAGGGGCGGCAGGCCGTGTTGGCTCACCTCGAAGGCGCTGCAGTCGTGTGCGGGCAGGTAGCTCAGGTAGTTCTTCGTGGGCCGGTAGCGCCGCGTCTCCTCCTCCACCAGAGCCGCAGCCTAGCCGGGATCGCACCGCCTCAGCTCAGCTCAGCCCAGCCCAGCCCAGCCCAACCCGGCCCGGCCCGCACTCACCGCCTCCCGCACGCCCGGCGCCTCGTATCCCTGATCGAAGTACGGCAGCGCATCCACCACCACATCCCCCGCCACCAGCCCGGGCCCCGCCATGATGGTTACCACTACCGCGCATGCGCACACCCCAGGCCTAGACTCACGGCGCGGCCCCGCCCTCATCCCGCCCCGCCCACAGAGGAGAGGACACGCTGATTGGTTGCGGCACTGCGGCGTGTTATGGCGGCACGGAGCCGCCTCAGCTGCACAGGGAGCAATGAGTCCGGCCCCGGGATGGGGTTGGTTGTCAACCCGCCTCATTGAGGCTCCACGTTCATTTCTTCTGGAGAAATCTCATCTTACTTCCTACAGAAAAGAAAAACAACAAGAAAAAAAGCACGTTAAGACTTCGAGACGCATCATTTGGATGCTGAATGACAGTTTCACACATAGAACCACAGAACAGCCTGGGTTAAACAGGTTAAAAAGGGCCACAATGCATCTAGTTCTAACTCCCTGCTATATGCAGGGTCACCAACCAGCAGCCCAGGCTGCCCAGAGCCACATCCAGCCTGGCCCTGAATGCCTGCAGCAATGGGGCACCCACAGCCTCCTTGGAGAGGCAAAGGAAAGCAGCATGTGTGCACAAAGCAAAATACTGCAGGGAAATAAGCTAAATAAATAAGGTGTCTCTTTACCGAGAGTGCGAAGGATTCTGTTCATCCCTGTGGGCTCAGACTCGGGGATGCTCTCCAAATACTCCAAGGCACGGACCTCAAAAAGGCCTAAAGAGATAGAAGAGATGGATGAGATCCTCAGGCATTAACATTGTGTGTGTAAGGCCACAGGACCGAAGCCAGGCAGGAGACAGAGGCATCTTCTGCTTAATAAGATTACTGAATAATTGGAAGGGCATGGAGCTATTAACATACGCCAATAGGAAATACTGCTGGGGCAAAAAGGCTTTGTAAGAGTTAAAGATATGAGAGATGTGGAATTTTGTAAAACAAGAAAGCCTCACCTTTGACAGCACTCTTACGTAGCTCTCGATCCTGTATGAACCCTGCAAACATCTGCGTCTCCATGAAGAAGTGCAGGAAATGGCGCACGTTGCGCGACGTGTGGGATTTACGGAATGGCTCCCGCTGGAACACCCGCTCTCCTTTCTCTGTGACGTTCATGTGCAGGGAATAGTGACCCACGATCTCCACAAAAAAGTGCACGAAAGCTTCAGAGACCAGGGAGTTAAGAGGGACATCACCTGTGAGGAGAAACGTCCCTCTAATATGAGTCATCATTGAGAGGGTCTTCTAAAAGAAGAGCACCAGATGCTTTTCCATAGACGTACCTTGTAGGCAGCTCTGCTCATGTGACAAGATTTCATTTCTCTCCTCCAAAATTTGGACAAGTGCAGCCTGGAGTTTATGAGGCAGGATTTCTTCTTCATCTGATACCTGAACAGAAAAGTGACCATGAAAGCTTTTTGCGTCACACATATTCAACAGAAACTGATGAGAAACCTCAGCCTTGCAACTAATCTGTTCCCTTATCTAGTGATGAAAAAGGAATGCAAGATATTTCTTCAGCCTACAGATATAAACGAGGTTTAACTGATTTCTTGCCTACGTTGGTAGATGCCTATTCTTGGCATATAACACCACCAAGAGTAACTCGTGCTGTAATCTCACTCTTTCACTCACCTCTTGCAAAAACTTGTCAGCACAAAGATCAACAATCAGAACCTGGGGAAATACAGACAAAAATATTAGCTCTATGTTGCCACGCAGAAGGAAAAGGACTATAACTTTATATATAACATTTCTTTTGTCCCCAGGGGTAGGGGATGTCACACAACACAAATCACAAGTTTTGTGTAACTTCAGCCTGTCTATAAGAACAGACAATATTATTTATCTTTGATGGCAAAGAAATGTGCTGGCATGTATCTTGCAAGTTAAAAACTGTCTCAGAAAGTTTTCAGGCTTTACATTAAGACAGAATCCACAGAGATTCTTCCAAAGAACTCAACCTAATTCCACTGCAATTATCCCTCTTCAGTGTTTTGCCCAGTTCTCACCTCTTCTACAGGCAGGTCTTGGAGCTGTGGTAATGAGCAGGAGAGAATGCCAATTAAGAATGGAGTCGGAGAGCACACGATATCAATCATAGAAGTTGGTAGCACTGGAATGTACGTGTGTTGCCAAGTGAAGGGATAAAGTATTGCAACTGCAGCATGGCCGCATTTAGACAGGGTGCTAAAAAGTAACAGAAGCACAGAGTGGATTGTCAGTGTCTCTTTCAGTGTTCTGCTACAGACATAGGTTAGAAATGCTCAGAGGAAATGTAATTCACGTATGTTGCTTATGCATCAGAAGAAGCCCCATGCAATCATTTAGGAAGTCAGCATCAGCCCAGACTAAAGAGGTAAAGGAAACATTCCTCTGCCTCCTCCTGGGTAAGCAGCACACTCCAAATGTTAAACATGCACAAGTTTTGTGGAGAGTCTGCCAAAAGCTTTTAAATCTGATTATTTACAGAAAGTTAGACAAGCTTGCACATGAAACAGGCCCAAATACAGAAGAAAAAGCAACATCCCTCAGAAAGAGCTGGTCGCTCAGACTCATTTTTTACCTTAAATTGTCAGCAACAAAGATCACTCTCCTTTCCAGCAGGAGAGAGGCAAAGACCCGTATCATGTGAGAGACACTAAGGCACCTGAACAGGCACTCGAAATCAACATGTTCAAGTCGAGAATCCAACGGACGGCAGAGTTTCATAACCTGGGAACAGCAGAGACGTAGAGTGCTGGATGGAACAGCCAGAGCACAGAATTAGGCTGGATGAGGGAGGACCTGACTGGAAAGCAGAAGTGTTGGATCCTCACAGGTTGAACCCACATCACCTGGATGGCCAGTTCAGAGCATCTCAAAAGACTCTCAACCAGCTCTTCCTTTAAAAAAAGCAATGAATCACTTCTATTGTGTGGTTCAAAGGGAAGCTGGTTTCTCTGACAACCTCTAGTCAGTCTGGAAATTACCATCAGATCAATGACTTACAGACTGCATCACTCTACAGCACAGCTTGCAAAGCTCCACTGTGCCCCACAGACACCAGTCAACACAGGAAAACCAGCCCTGAATTCAGTTACCTCATTTCCTGCTCCTGGCAGGAAACTCTTCACAGTAATAGTGCGTCCCGGAGCAGGGAAAGGTGCCTCCATTACGCTACGCATAAAAGGGTGGACGAGGGCTGGGGACATCTCTCGCCTCTTCTCCACTTCATCTAAAATCTGCGAGGAAATAAATCAGACTTTGGTTCACCCCGTACTGGTAAGCTGGAAGAAATACAAGCCTACGTTATGTCCCATTCCATAGCTACGCTTGAGTGGTCCAACACAGACTCACAGCTGTCCTTCCTCCTTGCCCTGGGATTCTTGTGTGAGCTTCTCTCAAATGCCCGTACTCTTCTGCAATAGCTGCTCTGTACCTGCAGGAGTACCTCCTTATCTCTTCTCTGTACTGTGCTAGGAGAAACAAGCTGAGATCTTTCCCCCTTCCCCACCAAATAAATGATTTTTCATTTCCAAGTCATGGAAGAAGAGGATGTAGGTACACTATCAATATAAACAAGTATTAGAAGCCACTTCCTGACAATAATTTGCTGAATTTTCTGTATACCAGCTGATAAGTCCCAGCCCTAATATAATTATTTGCCCTGTCAAAGTGCAGAAGTGGCAAGGAAGCACTACACTGATGGACTACAACTGCTAAGAAAATTCTAGACCGGAGAAAAACATCCAGTTACTTCCTGCTGGCTGTCAGATCACAGATAAAGTGATAGGGTTTCCCATCTCACCTTGGAGAAGAGGTTGAAGCAGCCCAGGCGGCTGACGATGCAGTACACCTCAGGAAGGCGCTTCCCTTTCCCTTCTGGCTGAAAAGCAACAGGACCAGTTACGCTGAGAGCATGGATGTAATAACGAAACTAACATGCACAATGTGACTGATTCACAGTATTCCTTCTGCTGTAATTCCCTCTACATTTCCGCCTTGTGGGATTCCTGAGGAATAACCAGCTCCAGGAGCTTTCACACCCAGAACTCACTTTACTGTATTGCTGGGCATCGTCATGCTCCTTCTCTTATGCAATTAAATGACTGGTAACCTCAGCAGCAGCAGCCCAGGAGCTACCTAACCCACATGGCAAATTACTGCTGATTCATATTCCGCATTTGATTGCGCATTTAACAGTGCGTTCTTTACACTCCACCCAATGCACAGATGCTTACCAGGAGCTTCTTGCAATATCCAAACCAGCGGCTGCCATCCTCACCCGTCAACACGAAAGAAAATGTTTCACTGGGAAATCAAAGAAGAGTCAAGAGTTAAATTCACCACACAGTTCAGATGAGATTGACAAAGTAAAATGAGCTCCACACAATCTATAAGGTATCCTTTTGATCCTGCCCCTCTGTTATGAGTAGTCAAGCAAAAAACTTATAATAAAGATGATCAGACAGATGCAGTACCTCTGAGCCCACCTCCATATCTCACCTTCCCCCTTCACAGGGCTTAGGGATTCAGCCTTTCCCATTTTTCCTTGCTTTGGCTGCAGTTCCCAGGAACTTGTATATACCTAAGACTTCAGACCCACCTCAGACATCTGTACACAGCAAGTCTTTACCTTTTAAGGTCTGACGCAGGAAACCAGTCTTTGGGATCTGGAAAGCAGAATTTGGGAATGACCTTTAGCCTCTCTTCAGTATCCTTTGACTGTTTGAAGCGATGTTCAGGCTGGAGAGGTAACATACATTTAAAGTAACTGAAGTGTGGTACACAGCTGCAGAATTTAAAAGAACAGGGGACAGTATCTTCTTGGTTATTCCAAGAGCTGAACCACCAGATAATTAATCAATGAGTATGGGAGAAAGCATTCTCACATTCTCAAGGTCTTACCTTGCTGGGAAACTGCTGTATGATTTGTGGCGTGTATTTTATCTCAGATGCCTTCTTCTGTAGTGACACCACCACAAACAGCTCAAACAGCTGCTGCTCCTGGAGCTCTATTAAATCCCTTTCCAATGTCTGGTAGTGTGGGTTCCTTTTGGAGGCTGACTGCACCAGTAGCAGGCCCCTGTGTCGACCTGAAGAAAGGAACAAATCCAAAACCAGCCTGTGACTGTTACTGCCAGACACCTATCAGTCACAGAACAAAAACTGTCATCACCTTCATTAAGGGGAAAAAGGGTCAATGCATTCGACTAATAAGAACTGCTGCATGCTATGGGCCTTGGACTCCTAGCTCTGTTTGTCAGTTCAGAGCTTCTCAGACAGAGGAGTACTTGCCTTGCAGCAATTCTGCAAATCTATTTTGCTTGATAACTAGCATTCTCCTGCCATGTCTTCCATATGCCTTCCATTGCTATTCACTAGAAGATTATTGGCTTTAAACCTGAAGGGCTCAGAAGTAGATGAAACAGAACTTGATTTGCAGCAGCTCTTAACCTTGGCCACACTAACTCATGGATGTGCCCTTTCTCTGTCTTAGCAGAAGCCACAACCTGTCAGCATGGCCATCCTGCTAGAATCATGGCCAAATGCGTTGTGCTGTGGGGATAGAACCAGCCCCAATGATTCACTCACTTTTTGGCTGGTTTTCCGTATCGCTTTCATTTCCACTGGTTTCACCTGAAACACACATAGTTTTCACTTGTTAGCCATGCAGAAGGAAGATGGGCAACACCCTAACCTGGGAAAGAGAGAGAACTTTAGACCCATCAGATCACTCGGGTCTGCTCATCTGTCCTGCTCAACAATTCTGTATCAAAGAGAATAGTGCTGGAGAGCTCTGTACCTTTTGTAGGAGGCACTTCTCTCCCAGCAGGACTGAGCAATTTCACCCTCTTCCTCCCACGCTTAGAAACAAAGATCTCCTGTATTTTTAGCACCATCTGAAATCCAAAGCAGAACCAGAGATTAGTAAAGGGGTCCAGAAAAGGGTCCAGGTGCCAAGAGGAATACAGCCCAACAGCTGTCAGCCAGCACCACAACACTTGGGAAAAGCTGCTGAATCCCTGCCAGGGAGCCTGGCTCAGAGACTGCTTGCTAGAACACTTTTAGCACAGTTCATTGCATAACGAATGAGCATTGTTTCTGCTGCAAGAGAGAGCTTACCATTAGCACAGCCTGAAGTTGACACTAAACCACATGTGCATTGTGTAAGTTATATTTTGCTTACAAAATAGACAGCAGAAGTGGCAAACTGGATGGCATCAGATCTCAATCTTCTATTGCAAAGACCCTCGCAAGAGTATCTCATAAACCCTCTAGCATGAAGGACTCTGAACTCCACATGCTCTCAAGTATCCAACTTCTTTCATAGCCCCTCTGGACTCCTGTCCTCATCTGCCAGGTATACAAGGCTGCAGGCAGCTCCTTGATTCTGCATGTCAAAGACTGCTATCACTTCACTGTGAAGGATTTACTTTAAATGCAAACAGCAGATCAAGTTCATTCTTGTCTCCAGTTAAGAATTCATTAAATGCTCCTACTGGATGCAGCAGGGTGTACCCAGCCATTTGTCACCACAAAAACTGTATAAAAGGGAACATACTCAGAAAGAGAACCTGTTTTTCAGCTCGAGCCTTTATCCCCAGTTCAGCAAACTATAATTAGCTCTTCTCCTTTTCCAATGCCCTCATACATGTTGTCTCCTGGTGTTCTGCTTTAGACTAACATGTCTTCCTAAAATGAAGCTGAAAGGAAGAAAACAGACCTCAGGAGGTGGTGCTTCCCCTGCAAAATCTGCCTTCTTTTCCCTCTACCATCCAGCATTATTGAGAACTTTTCAATTTCTGTTCTCGTTTTTGCACAGTTGAGTCACCAGTGGAAGATACTGGGTGTGTTTAAGGCTTCTTTATGTGTTTCTTGAGCAATAACGTTTTTTCTTCTTAGACTAAAATCCTTTTCTCAATCTCTTGAGTAATCTTGGCTCAATTCCCCAGGAGCAATGTGCTTCCTGCAGGAAAATTGTTACCAGATTTTTGGAGTAGGTTTGCTTTAGGGAATGTTGTACTTTCCTCCTCCAAAAGAAAGATATTCCCCATCACAGCATTCTTACAGTCTTTCCAGTAACAACTTTCCAAGCCTGTAGTTTGTTTAAAAAAGAACACAAAAGCATATTCAAATGTTCCTTGTTATTCCAAAACACTTTAACATGTGAAAAGCATTTTGCAGCTATTTGCAGTCCAATTACACCTCAAAGTCCTCTGCAAGTTGCTCAAAGTGCTGAAGAAATAATGATCTGCAGAAGTTAAATGATTTTATCACAGCGAAAGTAAGTTGTTGTCACTAATGCAACTGGAACTGGAGTCCTGCCACACATACAGCACACAGTGGTAGCTGCAGCTGTCCTATAGCACATGCTTCACAGTGTTAACTAATACCAGCATCTAGAAAGTTTCTGAGCATGTCAAATGAGAATCAGAATGAATCCTCTAGTGCAAAAATTAATTACAGGTCTCATGCTGTCAGCCACCTAACAGCTCAGTCCCTGCAGTGAGAACACAGGGCTCAGCCTAAGAAATCCCCAGGAGAAACATATGCACAAACAGAACAGTGCGGGGCTGACCCTTTAGCTTACAAAGAGTTTCCTTGCCTTCCTGTATTGCATTCAGCACAAAACATCATCATACTTCATGTAACAAGGCTTCGCTGACAAAGCACCAGGAACAGCTGGTATCCACAGATAGAACTGCCATCCATTTGACCTATTACCCCATTTGCAGATTATTCATCAACAAAACTACCACTGGCCCACCCAGAACTGGCTCTCTGTTCTTCAGTCTTCCAATACCTGCTCTATTCCTTAGAGGAAAATGGCTCAAGAGAATCATTTGTCCGCACACAGAGCAGTGCTAAGCAACATTTACTTGCCAGACATATGAAGCACTTAGAGGTGCTGGACAAAGAAGCAAGGTTGAAATACCAAGCAAGAAGAAACGTTTCATGCTTAAATCTCACCCAGGGCAAGTTCTTTCTCCTGCTAGAAGCCTCCACTGCTCGGAACAGCTTCCAGTCGGTCAGTGTGACAGGCAAGGTCGTGTCCTTCACGATTTTCCCTTGCAAACTTGTCGGGGAAGGCTTTAGCTCAAAAGTCTTGCGACCGAGGAAGGAAGGTTTTGGAGGAAGCTAGAAAATAGAATCAGAATGGATGCTTTAAGCATGGGATAAAGCTTTGGTCCAAGTTCAGAGTCAAAAAAGTCAGATTACAACTGATAAATTTCCTCCAATTTCCTGCTCACCAAAGTCTTCTCTCCCACCCCCATCTGGTACATTCAAGTATCTTATCTAAGCACACTTGATTTTATTTTTTTGTTCCTTAATAGCTTTATGAACTGTCACAGCCATGGCTGTTTATTACCACTTACATATATAACAAGCAATAAAAATAAAAGGAAAACTAGTGATATAGCACTGACAAACCAGTGTAGAAGAGGAACAAAAAACAGGGCCCTTGTAAAGATGACTCTTCATAAACACATAATGGTTTAAACTCCTCACCCTACCTTTGGAGCTCTATTACTGCTCTGGGAAGGTGGTAATTTCCAAACAGATGGGACCTTCCAAAGTGGTAAAGGCAGCACTCTGATATCTTCATAGGGGTTCTCTTTTGCAGGACCTGGAACAAGCATTGAATGGGGGATTTACAGAAGAGTCACAGAGAAGATTTACAGTTCAAGTTCTGAATGCTTGCAAGGATAATGAGCAAGGAAAGTTTGTGCAGTTGCCTGCCAAGGTTGAACAGAGTCAAGGAACCCAGATGGGGAAGATCATAGAAGTCACAGAGCTGGACATTCTCATCTTCATTCCTCCCTCCCCAGCAGTTTAGCTACCCCTAAACAACTTGAGTGAATCCCCAAGATGCACAAGCACATACAGATAATGTCCTCGTAGATGTTGTCTTCTGACTGTGTGTAGATGAGCCTGGGTCCTGCGGTGCCATTTGTTTCTTCTCGAAGTTTATGGGACCTGGTGGCAGACATCCAGTTGCGGAAGCCCTGGATGTCCTCAAACTCAAAGGATTTCCTAGAGGAAAACCAGTATAACATCATCTAAAGACAATGTCATGTACAAAGACCATTATGTTGTAGTCTCCAGTTCACACAGACTTTGGTCCCCATTGGGGCCATCATGTACATGGATCAACATACCTCTGGATTCTTCCTCGGATCCTCCTGCTGGAGAATGAACCCAGGTCTCCTCCATGTTTCTCTTCCAGGGGAGCTCCCTTGGTAGCACTGGCATCGCTGCAGCTGCTGGCACAGTTTTCTGCATGATAGCGGAAAGTCCTACGGGGTTTGGGTGGCGGGACAGCAGCCAACTTCTCCTCTTGCTCCACAGCCTCCAAGTAAGAGTTTTTCACATTCCTCTCCACCCCACAGAACAGTTCCACTCCTTTGGCTTTCCACTCTCTTTCTGTGAAGCCACAGCTCCCCAACTTCTTCTGAAGGTCCACAGGAACTGGCAGGGCTGTGCTAGGATCTACTTTCCTCCATAGCCCTTGCAAAGTGTACAAGTTGCCTGGGGGCAGTGCCTCCCCTGGGTCCGGGATGCCTGCTTGCCATTTTCCATTCTCCTTGGCTTGGGAAGCATGGCTGCACACACAGGACTTGAGGTCAGCAGTATGCAAGCAGCTCCCTGCATTTTCCCTGAAGTCCAAACCCAAGTTCTTTGGATCTTTAGTCCCAGCCTTTCTGCCCTTCTCTGTATCTTCAGGCTTCACTTTGGACAGAACATCACAGCCTGGATCATATTTTACTCCAAAATCATTCAGCTGCTGTTTCTCCTTGCTGGAGCACCCTTGTGTTCTCCCTTCCCACTGGGAGATCTTTTGTTTGATGTTGCGGCAGTGGCTCCGAGAGAGGGTCTGCACAGCAGAGCGGGAGAAGCTACTGTCACCTGTCTCTGTTGGGTGCATGGCAAGTGCCACCGTGCTTACAAACACCCCATCTCCAGTTCTGCCCAGTTTCACCTGTGTCTTGCATGCATCAAGCTGGCACGAGACTCCAAAGCATCCAGGGGCATCCAAGAGCTGCTGGGTCCTGCAAGAACTGCCTCCTAGTGCAACCTGAGGACATAAAAAAGTGAACTATCAGCTGCACTTTGGCAACTGATGAAGAACAGCAGCCCACAGTCAACTGCTGCAGCAGCACATCTCCATGGAGCTCTATTGACCGTGCCAGCTCTATTGACAGAGAACCACATCTACTTCAACAGAGTCAGCAATAGCAGGATGGCTACTGCTAAACACAGGCAGATTCACATGGCTGTGTTGACTGGAGAAGAGTTCAACAGCACAAGTGAGAACTTGTTTGATGTTCTGCGTGTTAATACCTGATCTACCTTTGCCAGCAGAGAAACTGGAGGGCAGTGGCTAGCAGAGAGATTTAGGTTAGATGTGAGGAGGAAACTCAGAGTGTGGTGAGACCCTGTCACAGAAGCTGTGGGTGCCCCATACCTGGAGGAGCTCACAGCTGGATGATGCCTTGGGCAGCATGAGCTGGTGGAAGGGAACCAACCCATGGTGGATTGGGGTTTGGGGGGCTCTGACGTCCCTTCCAACTCCACCATTCTGTGGTTCTATGATTAATGAATGGGCTAAACTTAGTCTATATATATACCGATCCCATCACATGGGGGCAGGAAAAGAACAGAACAAGTCTAAGAATGACACACAACTGTTAACAAAACGGAAACCACACCTACAGTCCCATCGCTCCTGATTCCTTTGCCCGGGGTACTGCTGTGCTACCACACCCCATGGTGAGACCCCAGAGCAGGCTGCTCCTCTGCTGCTCACAGGCAGCCCCAGGCCTTTGCCCTCTCCTATAAATAGAGCATTGTTTCTAAAACATCCTGAGCCACAGCAGATCCATCCTTCCGCAATCCCTGTCTGCACAGCCCTGATTAGGAGGCAGCAAAGCAACTTTCCTCTTCCCTGCGCCACTGGAATATGAGAAAAATGGTGCTCTGGGCTGCTCCCAAGGACCTAAAGCACAGGCTAGACATCATGCATGGGAAAAGCCAGACCAGGAGAGATGGGAAACAGCCTCCCTTCAGCCACTTCAGAAGCCACATTACTGAGTGCAACAGCAAAGGTCTACCCAAGGTATGTCGCTGATCTCTGCATTAGCATGTACAGGTAGAAACACATGGCTCCTGGCTCATCTTAAATGAAAGCAACAGAACACAAGTTCAAAGCACTGCACGCTCTCCTGCTAAATGCTGCTCCACCACCCCATCCTCCAAGGAGAAGAATGCAGCTCTTCACCTGCACAGGCTTGCCAGGCAGCTGGCTGCTATCAGCATACAGGCATTCAATCTAAACTCATTACATGAGCCAGCGGTACAGGCTGATATTTAATAAAGAAAGAGGAGTCTGGAATGGTCTGACCCATGCCAGATAGCCCCAGACACGGCCTGAGAGGGCAACACATTGCTTAGAGACACACGGCAGGCAGAGCTCACCTGAGTCAGGCACCACAGCTTTAGTTCTTACAGCTGCATAGCATAGCCAAAAATACTGAATTAACTCACTGATAGCAATGGCCATGAGCAAAGCATGGCAGAAATAGCATGCATTTCTCCCCATGAGAGAGACAGCACGGAACCAAGAGGGACAAAACAAGTTTATCCAAAGCAGACGAATGAGGCACGTTCACAACACATGACAGGCAGCTCTTAGTCCTCTTCCAATTCCGAAAGGCAGGGAGCATGCTAAGCAATTCCTATGCAGTCTCCAGACAGCTCAGTTTCCTTAATACACAGCTAAGCAAAGACACCAGCACACCACCTTACCTTATCCTGCTGTACAACAGGCATGAGAACAAGCAAATCAATGACCTGCCAAGCCCATGCAGTTCTGAAGCAATCTTTTGCTCCTTTTACGAGCCACGTGGTTCTAAGACAACTAAGAAATGACAGAACTCCTTGCCAATAAGCCTCCCGTGTTGGTAGCCCAATACAAGGCAGCTTCTGGTCTCGGGAAGGCTAGGGAAGCTGTGCTGGAAGGATGAAGGGACGGCCAATGCAGCAGGAAGGGCTCCTAGAGCTTTCAGCTACCCTCATTGTGTTCAGCTCCAGAACAGACCTGAACCTTTTCTGAACAAAACTGTGTCATTCAGACAGCTGAGAGACACGGGCAGCACCAAACAAGATTTTATATCAAAACAAGTAATGCTTCAGGAATGCGGTGTGCTTAGTCACTTCCATCTCCATCCAAAGCAACTGATGATTAACTCATTCAAAGCTTCTGCTTCACGATGTGGAACGGAGTCCTATCAGACCTGATACCTGCCTATAGAGACAATGGCAGAACTACAAGGGGAAACGTTCAGTGGGAACTGTAGGTCCTACAGCTTTTGCAGGGACAAGACTTGGACTGACTCTTCCCAAAGGGATGCAGTTCCACTTCCTGAGCTCCTCAGACACACTCTGCACTTGCAATCCACAACCTGCAGCCACAGACACACTTTTTGGGACATCCTGCCTACGAACCTTTCAGGGTCTGTTTCTTTGCCCACCACTCCCTCCCCCAGCACACACTGTATTGTCTGTGCGCTCAGACAGCGGGCAATCCCCCTGTGCTGCCTGCAGGGACAGGGCTGAGCACGATAGGGAGTAACGCTGCTGGACGGGCACGGCTGTATGCGGGATCCTGCGGGGCTGGCAGCGTCCTCAGCGCAACGACAGAGCGCGGATATATCGCGAACGTTCCCCGACGGAGCGGTCCGCAAAGGGAGTCACGGCGGCTCGTGGTGCAGCGCGGTGCAGCGGCGGACATCCATCCCCTCCTCCCGGGACATCCATCCCCTCCTCCCGGGACATCCATCCCCTCCTCCCGGGGCTCACATCCCCGTCCCCACCCCATCCCGCTCCGCCGTGCGGAGACGCGGAGCCCTCAGGACCGTGCCGCGGTCCGGCAGCGCTGCGGACACACAAGGCGGTGGGGCTGCTGCTCTCCCCCCGTGCCGGTTGTAGCCGTGCAGCCCTCGAACAGATCCCGACCCGCCCCGCTGCTCCGCACAGGACTCCGCTCCGCCGTCCCACCGCCCCCCAACCTCCCGCACCCCCCTCCCGGTGCTCCCTCGGCCTCTGCCCGCTCTCACCCCGCCCGGTCCCGCTCCCGTTGCACGCTGAGCCCCTCCCCTCCTTTCCCCTCCCTTCCCCTCCCCTTCTTTCCCCTCCCCGCCCCGCAGTGGCTCCGATCCGCTCAGATATTCCGTTTTACTGCCCGCTCCCTCCGCTCAGCGCCCCGAGCCCGCAGCCCCGGTTGAGTCCGGGGGCATCGCCGCCCCCATAGTCCGCCCGTAGCGCTACTCGGTTTTCAGTCCCTCGGCGATGAGGTTGAGCTCGTAACACCACGTCTCGTAGCGATAGGCCATGCGGATCTGAGCCACGTTGGTCTTCCGGATGTCGTTTCCATTGGGCCCCTCCTCCGGGTAGTTCTCACCCAGGAACTTGGCTTTCTCCTGCACGTACAAGCACAGGGATGTACATTCCCCAGAGCCCTGATGGAGCTGCTCTCCTGCTCTGCTCCCCAGCCCACCCTGAGCACCCACCTCATGGGACAGCCCGCACTGCAGCACGCTGTTCCTGGCGATCTCACACATGTCGCAGGTGCTGAGTTTGAAGACCTGGGCAGCGATGGCGTACTCCTCCATCAGGGCCTCCTGCAGCCAAAGCTTGTATTAAACCCATCACACCTGCATAGCCCACACGGCTGCCCCATCAAGGTGCTGCCCCCAGCACACCCTGCCGTGCTGCTCCCATGACAAACTGCCCACACAGCACCTTGGTGTAATGGAACTGCATGGGGTCATCTGTAGAAAGGGACACCATGAGGCCCTTCTGGTGGAAGTCAAGCAGCGGATTCTTTGCATACTCCAAGAAGAGGCTGTTGTTGCTGAGGGGGGACATAGCGATGGGGATTTGGGCAAGGAAATACAGGTACTGCAGCACTGGGCTCTGAAACGGAGAGAAGATGGGCAGGGTTAGGGATAAAGCTGCTGTGACTCACAACTCAGATCAACACAGTCATCTGTGACAGGCTGCTCCACTCACCTTCTTCAGGTTGAGCCCATGGGAGATGTTATCTGCTGTCATGAAGGCTGCAAGCAGGTGTGTGACGGCCCCGGCTTCCCCGCAGTGTGGACGGAAGAGGAACGTGTTCATACCACGCTGCCTAAACACACAGGAGGATTCAGGGCAGGTTAGATGGCACGTGATGCAAGATTCCCCTACATCCAGCTCAGCCCATAACTGTGTGTTCCCCAAGAAGCCAGCTTGACTTGGCTTGTACTCTTTCCTCCATATACAATAGATGCATCTCTGCAGTCCTAAAGTTTTCACCCCATTTGATCACAGTTCCTATTGCAGAACATTGGGAAATCAATCACTCTGGGACAAGAAGCTCCAAACTACACTAGTGGCAGAGCAAGAAGATCCCCTACTGGCTTCTGCCAGCCCATCAAGTGTGTCCTCCAGCAGATCCAGGGCCTCACCTGCGCAGGTTGTTAAGCACCAGGATGTTGCCATACATGTAGTATAAGTAGTAGGTGTAGGATGGATTCTTTGCAGACGTCCACTGCTCTGGCTTTGGACTTTTAGTGGAGAACATGTGTCCGCTGTGCTTGGATTCATCATCCACGCTGTCAAAGCCAGTGATCTGCTTGGCAAAATAAAATGGCAGAAAATGGCAGAATAGCCCCAATCCCACTGATGATATTTTCTGTGTCAGACAGTGCTGACGTCCTATTTCCTGTGCATAAACAGGAACATCCAGGGCTCACCAGACCCTGACAGCACCATTTAGTGACACTCACGTGGCGCAGAAAGACACTCAGCTCTTTGTGGGCCTGAGGGTTGACGGTTGCCTCAAAGATGGGAACAAAGATATTTTCCAACATCTTCCCAAAGTGTGGGAGGAAATTCCGAGATCTGAACACATCGCTGCGGACAGACACAGGGATTAATCACCATCAGAGGAACATGGCTCACTGTTCCCATTATTCCTCCTGGGTTAAGAATAAAGTACGGTGCACTGCATGGTGAGAACCACAGCACATACTAAATCCTGGGTACTTGGATCATCCATTTCATATTGGGGGAGTAGACCCTGTGTCTGTTGAACCAGTTGGCCAGCTTGGACCACTCCTCAGCTGATCGCCCATAGATGGAGAGACGAGGCTCCGCATGCTGGTACTTGGCATCCTCCAGATCAGAGCCAACCTCCTACGAGCCAAGAAAACACAAAGCACACAAGTATCCTCCGCCCTGAGTGCAGTAGCCCCATGACTTTCTCCTCCCCTGTATTCATACCTTGATGATGGTAGCAAAGTATTCACCATTGATGGTGTTTTCTGTCTTCAGGTAGAGGTCACGCAGTTCGCTCGCACCCACGGGGTTGTACTTAGCATTGAATTTATCAAAGCGCTGGAACGTCTGACGGCCCTGGAGCAGAGATAACAAGGGAATCCTGTAAACACACACTGAGTCCAAGCACAGCAGCTGGGCAGGGACTGATCCACAGCATGGGAAAGTCAGGAGCTGCCATACCCTGCCATAAATACCAACAACAGCGTGTGCTCTACCACTTACAGCATGGACATCCAGGGAATCCACCGTCAAGTCGTACGGGTGCAGGTTGAGCTTCTGAAAGAGCTGTTTCAGGGTGAGCTTTTCACCTTTGGAGTCATAAACCACACGGTCAGCATCCACACGGTACGACTTCTTGATGAAACGCAGGAGGTGCTTCTGGTTCATGCAGGCTGCAGCATGGATGTGTGTATCCACCTGGGAAGGCAAAGCAGCAGCTCTCCAGCTTCAAGATGAAGTGCTTGGGTAACACCATATATCCCTTAGCAGAACCCAAGTTCAGTAAGGAATATGGCTCAGCCGTGTTCCCATTAGCAGATATCCCAGACCTTGACCCCAATATCTCAGGGAGCAGCAGTTACCAAGGGAGCTCGGCTGCAGGGTTATTAGGGCTATGAGCCTCACCATCTACCTTACGGCAATTGTAGAAGTCCCGATGAGGGTTGTTCTTCAGCTCTTTCATCTCCTCCATCTCATTTAGCATTTCATGCACTTGGAACTTGTATGAGAGGAACTTGAGGCGCCGATGACTATAGGTCTTACTGGAAAAAAGAAAAGGGCACAAGAGTGTCTGGGCATAGAGAGTCGAATGCAGAAGGGTTGAGCTTTCACCGCAAGTGGAGGAGCTCACACTGCCTTGGTGCCTCCCCGTGGTGCTGCTTCTGGCACTTACACAGGCCCCTGTGCGATCAGGGCCAAAAGGAAATTCATGTCATCAACAAAGTGCTTGAGGCTGGGGTAAGGCAGGTCCTTGGGCTCATTTCTTCCAGCTGCTGCCTCGTCACTATAGATGTAAACAATCCCATCCTTCATCTGGACATGGTATCCCAAGTCCTCAGGGAGACTCCCAGTTTCAAAGGGATCCTGTCCATCCTTCACTGGCGGGGTGAACACTGCACCAAAGGAGGAATGCTATGGGGCTGTGGCTGTCAGCAAAACCCCACAAGCCTGCCATGCTCCTCCACCCCCAGCAGAGGACAGGCACAGCCCCAGCACCAACAACAAGGAGCCCCAGGCAGGCAATCTCCCCATGGAGCGCTGTGTAACTCTTGTCTGACACCTCACCACCCCAATTTGAAATGAAATATACCTGGGCCAGCATCACTTGCCCTCCAGGTTTCGCCTTCAATAGCACGCAGGTACTGTGATGGGGTCCTGGGAAACCTCTGCATTGACTTCTGCATGTATTTCTCCCGGATGCACAAGGCACGGTACAGACCTTTGCAGACAACTTCAAAATCCTCCACTGTCACCTGCAAGAGGGCTGGTGTTGGTGCAACCACTGCACTGAGTGGTAAAGGGTACGAGTGTGTTTACAGCAGGGTACATCCTCTCCCTTCCATTGTTCTGCCTGAGCAGGACAAAGAAGGGATGATGGGCAAAGTCCCAGATGTGGCAATGGTAATGGGAGGTTCTTTATGCTACAGCAAATGAATTTTAGCTGCCACCCCCTTACATTCCTCACCCCGTGCTGTAGCTGGAACCAAAATGGAACCTGGGCCTGGGCAGGAGACTGGATGCTATTTCTGGAGCCCAGGCTGAAACTGAGCAACATATACCAGCCCAATACGTCAAGAATTTGATTTACTGCACAGACAAGTGTTTTGGGCAATGCAGATTGGCCAGACTGGGGCAGCATGACAGAGTATCTCGCATCAGCTGCAGCTAAGCACAGTCACGGCAGAAGGAATGTGCCTACTGCGTGCTGGTTGGATTTCAGTTTCCCCTGTTTGCTCCACCGCTATAAAACTCCAGGTTGAGTGCCCTGCCAGCAATATCTCACAAACAGCACAAATACAGCAGAAAGCTGTGGGAGAAAGGAGGAGAAAGACGAATTTGCTCTGGAAGTGCTAATGGTGCCCCCCAACCATTTCTAGATGGCTGTGCTTCAGCAGTAGGGTCTGGACATCCACAGGTCCCCTTGCAACCTCCATCACTTTGTGTACAGTGGTACCGTCAGCACAGGGGAGTTGAATGGCCATGAAATACCTACCCCAGAGGCATAATCCCCTGTGATCTGTACCCTCTGGAAGTCAGGCACCGATTGGTACTGGGGGGAGGTAGAAATGACCTCTTCAATAGTGGACAATCCTGTTGTAGCCTTCTGAATCAAAGGGACTGCCAGAGCAATTGTCTTCAGGCTGAGCATGCGCTTCCTCCTGCCAGGAAGAAAAGTCTCAGGCAAGCAACCCCAGCTCTGTGTCTGGGCTGTGCTGAGCTGTTTTTCACATGCCTTGATTTATGAATCTTTTGCTTTTCTTCCACCCCTGGCTGGGCACAAGCTGACACAGCCCCTCCTCCCCTCCTCCCCTCCATCCTGGTTGTTGCTCACCGCTTTTCAGTTGCAGAGGAACTCTCCTGAAGCATCATGTGTGTTCTCATCTCATTGCGTGAAATGGGGCAGATCTCTTCCACGTCAAAAGGAGAGATCTCTTCCCTGGTTGCCTCATCTTTGACCTCAGAGGCAAAGACCTGCTCTGCGAAGGAGCGCGTCGCCTCGTCCATCTCTGCAAGGAGAAAGAGCAGGCTGCAGGGTCAGGTAGGGTGGCTGGGAATTAGGTACCCAAACAGAAAGGTGCCAGCTTAGAGCTCAGCTCTCATGTCCTTACAACACCTCAACTCTGCCTGGAAGACTCTGAGTGCCCTCCTAACAGAGCTTGTTCCACACACTGTGGGCTGGAGGGGTATCCAAGCATCCCCAATAGAAAAAGTAAATACAACTTCCAGTGCAAGTAGCACAAAATAGCTCAGAAAGAAGCAAGCTCTTAGGAAGGGCACATAGGAGACAAAGAGGGAGAATGGCAGAGCCATTACAGCTCTAGGAAGGCCAAGACCCACTTGTTCCACAGGGCATCCAGGCAGGATGAAAACAGGTGGACATGGAGATGGACAAAGCCAGCAGTCAGCACAGTTCCTGCCATCACAATGTAGCTGAATAGCTCCTAGCCAGGAAACCATCCTGTGGCCTAGATTCCTCCCAGCCCATCACAGCCAGGATGCTGCAGAAGTACCAAACAATACGGCTCTACAGAAGTCTCCATGGGCACAAGGTTGGCTGGAATTGTAGGGAACAGGAGGAGGGTCATTAAAAGCTTTTATGCTGCCAGCAAAACACCATAAAACGAGACCTCTTTGGGGTGGTCTCATCTCAAACGTATGTTTGCATGGCAGCATATGATCTAATTGAGCAGGTTTCACTGGCAGCTCGGCATGAAGCGTGCTGAATATTGAAGCTGCAGGTCGGTCATGTGGGACCACAACACTGAGACACCTTCCAGGATGTTGTGGTCAGCAGATGAGAACCGAGGCAGGGAGGGCTGACATGCATGACAGTGTGAAGACCTAGAAGAGATTTTCATCACTGAAGCCAGACAAAATTCTGTTCTCACAGAATCTTATGGGGAAAAAAAAGGATTAAAAACCATCAGCAAACCCCTGAGTTTACAGCTCCAAGGTCCTGGCAGCAGGTTAGTTAGGAGGTGCCACAAAGAGGCTTCCTTTCCTTGCTGTTATGTGATAAACCAAAGGAACCTTGTGCTGAGCTGTAAAGCACAGGAATGATTCAAGCACCAGCTCCATTTCTCAGCAGTGCAATAGCACAAGAGCAGCATTTCAGGGCCACGAGCTGCCCGTTGTCCTGCAGTTGCAGCATCTACTCACGGTTCCTGGTGCCATTGATTACTGCCCAGTGTTAGGGGCCTGGGGACACCAGGAGTCACAGCAATAAAGGGTCACTGCTGGCACGTGAGGTCTTAGCTATAGGAATATATAGGAATAAATAGGAAGCAGGAAGGCAAAGGCAGGAATACCATACTGTGGGTTGCAGTGTGAATGAGGGATGTGACGCATTGAATCTGTTCCTTGTGGATCAAATCTACTCCACAGGAGCATGAATGATTTGGCAAGAGTTCTTTTAGGTTGGATCTCTGTTTAGAGGCAAAAAAATCCCACAACACAAAGCACGAATAGGTGCCAGGGAAATTATTCCTCTAAACAGGAGCTTGAGGCTGCGAGAACAACATTTAACCAATAGCAGCTTTAGTGTATCCAAGGACTGAATCCAATTGCACAAAGCAGTGAGAGGCACATCTAGCACTGCTGAGAAATGCACCGTCTTGAACTGCAGAACCATTGCTGTGGTGTGACTGCTGTCTGCTCCCGGAGCTCAGACAGTAACACAGGGAAGCATGTAGGAAAGCACCGCCATACTCACGTTTATCTGCTGCTGTTGGAGATGAAACAGAAACAGAATAAAAACAGATGTGGATCAGCCCTCCAAAAACATAAACATTTTTTGCCTTCTTGTCGCGCCAGTGATTAAAAAGTGATTGTAAAGTACAAGCCTGGGTGAAGTGTTACAAAAGGAAGTTCTTGTCCCTTCTAATATTATAAAGATGTAAGGTCAGTGTTCATATACTGTGATGTTGCTCCAGTATGTGCATAAACAAAGCAAAGTACACAAACAAAATAAAGTAATAACATCAAATTCAGTGTCTCAGAGCGCTGAGGCTCCTTCACCACTGATAGTTTGTCTGTCCGTGACTCACCATCCTCAATGAAGATCAGGATGGACAGCAATTCGATTATATTAAGTTTCTCTCCCAATCTCCTGCCACCTGTTGTCACATCTCCACTTATTCACTACCAGAATCTGATAGCTGAGACATTGCAGCTCCACAGATCTTCACGTCTGGGCTTTCAGGGCAGCACCAACACTCTGAGGATGCTGCTTATGCCCTCACTATCTGACCCAGAAAATCCACACTGGAGCTCTCTGGCTTTGCAGTTACCAGCTGCTCACATCCCAAAATCCAGCCTATATTTGCAGTTCAAATACTTCCAGTCCTGGCATTTGAACTCCACGTATTGATTTGCAAACCAAGTATCCCAGAAATGCCTACTTTGACCTTCCGTTACTTTAGTGGATAAAAAACACACATAGGAAGGTCAAACTCCCATTGATGTCACAGGTCCAGGCTGCAACACCAGTGTCTCCCACCCCCTGGGCAGTGCAGCACCCAACATCTTCTAAGTGCACTCAGGTTGACTGGAGACTCCTGAAATCCCTTTGGTCCCTTCTACAATGATGTTATGTGAGGATACTGCAGGAAGGATAACAGGTTTTGTCCCGCTTTGAGCAGAGCAAGATTTAAACCATACAACCATTGTCCAAAAACACCTCCAAGCAGGTAAAAAAACGCTCTCAGACCCTCAGGCTGCATCCCTGGACTGCAAAGACAGCACAGCACCAAGGTCTCAGGGCCTGCCAGCTAACAGGCCTGCCCTGTGCCTCCCCATCCTGCTGCTTTTGCCTTCAGACCTACCTGGAATTTCCACCCGTGACATCTTTGCAGTGAGTTTGCAGAGCCCAGCTGACACCCTGCTGTAAGGCAGCACAAGCAGCTGACTGACTGCTCAGCAGCCCAACACTTACTTTACCGCTTTCCCTTCCCTGTAATTAGACTCTCCCTCTCTAAAAGGAGAAGGGAGGCGAACTGCAGGACTATTTAAAGTGCAGCCATGAGCACTTGCACTGAAACAGCTGAAACCAGGGCTCAAATTCAACTTGCTTTTTTTTTTTAAATGAGGATTTCATTTCACATTTAGTCAAGTTTTATCCACTGTCTGGCCAGACTGTCCCATCTCAGGAGCCTTATGTCTGTATGAAGGGAGAACCTGGAAGTCAGCCTAAAAGAGAGACTAGAATTGATGCCTTCTGCACTGAGCCAATGATTCGGAGGAGCTCCTTTGGGCTCATGGCTGATGGGAACAGGATGGGCACATATGATGTGCTCCCACTCCTAACCAGGGACTCAGAAGGATCTGCATGGAGGAGCGGATCTTACCTGCAGGAGCTGTGCAGACACCTTCACATCTTCCCATAGGAATGGAACAGAATGGAACAGAAGGGGAAAAAACAGTAATATTGATAAAAAGGAAGCGCAAGGAGCCATCAGGGCCTGCTCTTATAAAACTTCATATTGTATGAAGTGATTTACATCAGCTGGCAAGCCTGGGTGTCATCTGTTCTGTATGCAGCGAGCCATAACTGAGGCTTGTCTTGTTTATCCTAGCGGTGATCAGCATTTCACACAGTCCAAGCTGTGATGAGAAACTCCCCTAAACTACCCAGAGTGACCTGGATTCTGTTCTAACAGAGAAGAGAGCTGAAGAACCAGCGAGGAATAAGGCACAGCTCACAGACTGTGGTCATGGATGCACAGGAAGCTTTGTGGTACCATGAGACAATGCAGGAGCTGGGCTGAGCCTCTGCCCCTCATCTCCAGCTGAGATGTTTGCTCTCCCACAGGGCCCAGACCTGCCCCTATAACCTTTCTTGCCATGTCAAGGCCTTAGGAGTCACATCTGAAACCAAAAATAACCTTTACGGTGCAGAGGTTATCTTCTTCAGGAGGTCTTCTGATCCCTCAGCCATCTAAGTAACGGGGTCAAAGTGTTTGGGTTCGGGGTAGAAATATGAGTAAAGGTTGGGTATGCTGTGCTAAAGTTAGAACTACAGCCTCTTTAAGCTGAAGGGCTGGAGGCAGGCAGGCCTGCTCCCCAGTTTTTAGCTGGGAAATGAGTGATTCACACAGAGACTTTCAATGTGTTCATTCTGCCTTGGTCTGCTCAAAGCAAGACTGCCAAGCATGCCAGGAACTTTGCAGCTCAGGGCACTTGCCAAGATCTGCCTCGTAAAGCAGAGATACCTCCAAGCGAGCTGCCCAAAAAGCCTATGGACAGACCTTGCTAGAAAATGATCTACAGTCATTTTACACACAGATCTCCATTAAGACTCCTACAGGATCTGAACATGGAAGCTCATAAATGCACTCCTTGCTGTTACACCTGTGACCTGCTAATGGCAGCCTGCATTCAGGAGACCCTCAGAAGGTTCTTCTCTCATGTTGCTCCTATTCATCTCCCACAGATTCCCCCAGGACCACTTAAACCATCCTCTGCTCCAGAACTCAATGAAGATCAATGCGCCCTTCATTAAGATCTGAACCGCTTTCTAGGAACAAATTGTTACAGATAACAACTATAGGGGAGGGAAAAAAATCCCTAACAAGCCCAGAAGAGCCTTGCTTTTATATATCTGTCTGTGATTCTAAACCTCCCCTTTTGCAACAGGCAGTAAATAGTGCAGCTCTGCAACACAAAGAGTTTTATACATAGCACAGAGCAAACTCCTTTGCTCTCAGCTGGTGACGTTCCTCTGTTCTGCTCAAGGAAGGAAGAAAGGAAAACAAAACCCAAACGTACACAAGCTCACAAGGCCACTCACCTTGATGTGAATAGCAGGTAACCTCAGAGCCAAGGTGGAATTCCTGCGGTGCTGAGGATGCTGAGAGCGGCTGCAATGCTCGGTGAGAACAGCGGGGGGATCCGCTGTGCAGTAAGAGCAAAGTCCTGCAGACTCGAGGCTGAACGTCTGCAATTCACAGCTCTGGGTTGAGACACACGGGGCAGCACCTCCCTGCAGCAGGAGGCAAAAAGCTTCATCCCACCCTGCGCACCTCCATGTGCAGAAAGGAGCCAGCAAAGGGAGCTGAAAAGCTGAAGTTCAGCAGCATGATTTATCACCTCTGTTTTGAAGTGCTTGACCAGAGCTGCACTGTGGCGTGGGGAGCTCTGCTGTTATCAACAGTCTGTATTGCAGTTCCTTACACAGAAAACAGGTTGGACTCTGAAAACCAGAGGTCTGCCATCACATTATAGGAGCCATGTATCTAAAGCACATTTAATGTGTGGTTCAGGACTCCTGGGGCAGGAGAAGAGCCAATAGGGCACAACTTCAGAAGGGTGAGATACACAACAAAGACCAAACAAAGGGCAGTGGGCACAGAAATACCTCGATGGCTGATCTCACTGATGGCTGATCTCACTGATGGAACACCAGGTGAGTTGTGTGCTGAGCTCTCTGTAATCCAGCTGTGTGATCCGTCATGAAAGAAACAACCCAAGAATTCACAGAGTTTATTCTTTAAAAAAAAAAAAAGTTATTGAAGAAGCAAAATAATTTACTTCCATTCAGACCAACAGAGACGCATTTCTGAAAGCAGGTGATTAGACCAAGTTACAACGAGTTAGCCCTTGGATGAAACAAAAACCATCCAGATCTCAACAGTTTCCAGCTATCCTGGAGGCTGCATAGGATTTAGGCTTGTGGAGTAATGAAGGACCATGCACAGAAATAGAACGTGATTCAAACCTTCATTGATCTCCCTCCCCCCCACAGGTCCAAAGCTGCTTGAAATCCAGTTCTTTGTAAATCACTGCAGTGCACTCACAAGACACGATACATAAGCATCACCGTCACTATTCCAGTCTTATTGGTGACAAGAACAAAATCTGAGCAATGTTTGTTTGTTAATCAGACCATGGAGTTGGGGCGCTCACATTAACACACCACAACGCTACAACCCCAGCAGCTGCTCTCAGCCAGCAGTAACAGATATTTAGTTCAGTTATTTGCACTGGGAGTTGTTGAACAAGGTTGTTTAGGGTCTGTTCTACTCAGGACAGAGGGGTTAAATGGGCACAAACACAGCGTGGTGCTGCTAGATCTAAATAAGAACATTTGGACTAAATCTAAATCCACCATTATTAGGATTCTGCCCCATTTCACCTGCAGGCTTTAGATTGCCTTCAAATGAACCCAAGCCACAGCCAGTGCTATGGCTGCAATCCCATAATGCTTCCCACCACTCAGCAGGTCACTGGAAAATCATGTTTTATGTAAAAACACTGTGTCTTAAATTCATATCGGTGCCATCAGTCCAGGATAAAATGAATTCAGAAACACCCATCTGGAGCATCACAGGTAGTTACACAGATCGATCCTCTGCACCCCAAGAACATTAAGAGCACAGTCAGTGGAGGAAAGAGCATGAAAAGCAACACTTTATTTTCCCAGTATTCACTTACTTCCAATTTCAGTTTTGAAAATATAGGAACCTGACTGCAACACACTGAGATGACGCCTCTCGTAACACCTACAGCTCCTATTGCCCCAGCGGGATGAACGCTGCCTCTGCTGGCTGATGGCTCCTTGTTCTCTCACCCAGGAACCCAACAGCACAGAACAGAACCCAGCACTGCAGGCACAAGAACTGAGAAGGCCGCGGTGCTCAGGGAGCTGGTGGCTGCTGGTGTCACCCAACCCCATGGGGTGACAGTGCTGCGATGTGGGAGGAAATCACCCAGCTCACACAGCACTTGGGTCCTACCTGGAGGCTGTTACAGCAAACCCAGAACTGCCATCAGAGCGTTGTGCATCTTCAGTGCAGACACCACTGAACTCCCTTCCTCATTTTGCAGGGATGCTGCAATCAGAAATCAGCTCAGTGCTCTGTCAGGGCTCAGCGCCTCCTCCACTCCGCCTGGACACCTTAAATCTGTCACAACCATTGACCCAATTACAGTCAAGCTCAACTCCCAGACCCCTCCCGTGATAAGGAAGGAGGCTCTGGAGAAAATAACTCAGAGTAATTTGCAAGTTACAGACAGAGCTGAGGAGCAGCTGCCCAAAGGAACCTCCAGTTTCTCAATTCAGTATCTGTCCATAAGAAATGGTCTGTAAATATCGGCAGTTACGTTAAAATGAACGGCTCGTTAATTTGGTCCAACCGGAAAGAGATCCAAATGCTGTAGAAAAGCAGTTCAGAACATACCCAGATCCACACACAAAGAGGTGCAGGGATCCATTCTGATGGACTAAGAACAGGTGTGGCCTCCCTAATTCAAGAGTCTCACAAACATTTGATCCATCTGCCAGGCTGCAAATTCCATCTGAGTGTCCTGCCATGAGTAAAGATCACCCACACACAACCTGCCTGCGGAGACAACGAGCACCCAGGAGATTCATCCTTGGGGTTCTCCTCAGCCCAAGGGAGCAGCGTCCAGCCTTCAACCTTTGGAGCAAACAGGCACTTAAGATAGCGAAGATTTCTCCTTTTATTACAGAAAAACCAAGGATCGGTTGCTCGGTTCAATGATCCTCCTGGCACAATGAGATGCTGCAGATACACCGTGTGGATGTGCAGACAGCAGATCCGATTGGTGACAAACCTTTATAATGGCAAAATGACTTCTGCTGCTCCTCTGACCACACCGCAAATCTGAATCCAATGCAAAGGGGTCAAACGCCACTTGGAGCTTTTACTCTGGAGGTAAAATGATCTTTTTCACAGCATTTAGTCTCTGTAATTCACTGTTCTTGTGACTGGTTTTCTTCTTGAACAAACCCAGACGACACAGCTAGAAAAGAATCCCAGTACACCAAGAGATATGAGCGCTCTGTGAGCTGAGCAAGGAGGTAGATACCAGAGATGTTGCCTTCAGATGGAGCACAGAAAAGGATCCTGTGCTAATTAACTGGTACCAAGAGTCTGGTCGCTGGCACCAAAATACTGCAGGGCATCAGCATGAGACACAATACAGTAGCATCGAGACTTGTCCAGCAGCTACATCTGAACCTGGCATCTGGAATAGAAAGGTGCCTCTAATTAGCTTCTATACTGATCTTTACTGTGCTTATCAACAGCTGGAAGGCTCACAGACAAGGAAAAAAGCAGAGCTCACCTTATCACATCACAATGCAGGACAACCCCATACAGCCTTGATTCCCATCTTCGTTGCTGTTGAGCTTTTTCATCCGGTACTGCCGGATCTCCCTCACCAGTGTGTAAAACGCATCCTCCACACCCTGCAGAGGCAAAGATTCACATGAAACCCCTTTAATCCCAAATCTCACGAGGCCACCAGGATCCCGTGGTGTATTCAATCAAAAGCTACAGATCTCAAACTGCCTTAGAAGCATTTACTCTTCCATTTAAGGGGGGGTTGGACTTGATGGTCTCTAGGAGTCCCTTCCAACCCCTACAATTCTGTGATTCTAACAATGAAGAAGACAACAGGAAAGAGCTAAACCGTTCCTTGTTTAACATACAACGGACAGAAGCACCCTACCTGTCTCGTTTTAGCTGATGTCTCTATGAAGGGGATGCCGTAGCTCTTTGCCAACTCTTGGGCTTGTTTTGTGTCTACCGTCCTCGTGGGCAGATCACACTTATTCCCAACCAGCACCATGGGCACATCGTCCGAGTCCTTCACTCTCTTGATTTGCTCTCTTAAAAGTTAAAAAACACGGGTTATTTTCCTCAAATAAAAGCTGTTTTAACCCAAAGCCTCACACTAAAATGACGCCATTTCCAGCCTTTCCTCCTCACAGCAAAGACTCAGCCCGTACCTGTACAGGTTGATATCAGCGAACGATTTGCTGTTGTTAATGGCGAACACACACAGGAATCCCTCCCCCGTCCTCATGTACTGATCCCTCATAGCGCTGTACTCCTCCTGCCCCGCAGTGTCCAGGATGTCCAGCAAACACGTCTCCCCATCGATGACAACCTGCTTCCTGTACGAATCCTGCACAGAACACAAGGGAATTAATCCCAAACACAAGGGAATTAATCCCAAACACAAGGGAATTAATCCCGAACACAAGGGAATTAATCCCAAACACAAGGGAATTAATCCCAAACACAAGGGAATTAATCCCGAACACAAGGGAATTAATCCGATAGAGACAAGATGCTGCTCCTTCCTGCACCTCTCCATGCCTGGAGGGCTGTAACCCCTCACAGCCGTACCTTGTTATATCTGTAACCCCACACAGCAGTTTTATTACTGTCCTATTCCCATTCAATTCCCACTCTATTCCTGTCCTATACCCACTCTATTCCCGTCCTATTCCCATTCTATTCCTGTTCTATTCCCGTCCTATTCCCATTCTATTCCCGTTCTATCCCCATTCTATTCCCATCCTATTCCCGTCCTATTCCCATCCTATTCCCCTTCTATTCCCACTCTATTCTTGTCCTATCCCCATCCTATTCCCATCCTATCCCCATTCCATTCCCATCCTATCCCCCCAGTCTCCGCTCTATTCTCCCACCCTACCCCCCCATTCTCTCCCATCTCTCCCCTCCCGGCCCGTTCCCACCCCGTCCCCCCGCTCTCACCTCAATGGTGGGGTCGTACTCGTCCACGAAGTGGTTCTGGATGAGCTGGATGGTCAGCGCGCTCTTCCCGACGCCGCCGGCTCCCACCACCACCAGTTTGTACTCGGTCATCGCCCTCCCGGCAGCTCAACGCGGAGCCGCCCCGCTCCGGCCGCTCCCGGCCCCGCCACCACCACGACTGAGGGATCCCGCACCGCGAACGCGGAACACCCTGCTGCAAAGCTTCCGGCTTCCGGTCCCGGTGTGTCGTCATCAAACAGCGCCGGAAGTGCATCCGATGCTCTCGGGCACGTGACCTCCAGCAGCTGACCAGGATGGGGGGGTAAAGATGGCGGCTAAGATGGCGGCTGTAATGGTTGTTATGATGGTGGTTGTGGTTGTGTGGAGGCGACGCCCAACAACAGAGACACGGGGAGGAGAAAAGCGTTGTTCAAAATCAGTAAAACTTTATTCTATTTCCATTCTTTGCCATTAACAGAAAACCAAAAAAAAAAAAAAAAAAAAAAACCCAAAAAAAAAAAAAAAAACCAACTTGGAGAAAAGCAAATGTTTTTTTTTTTTTGTTTGTTTTACAAAGATAAACGCATCTCCCAGAGAGAAAAAACCCTACATTGAGAATAGAGGTAACATGGAACGAAAGGAAATGAACCACAGTACGGCCTCTATCCCAGGGAGGAACTGCTGATCGTTGGGCTCTAACGCTCAGATCGTTCCGTTCTCTTGATAAAGTGTGACCGGGGTCGGGGGGGGAAGCACACAGACATCGACTATTTCACCTTGATGAGTTTCAATACAGCTATGAAAGCCTAAGGGTTGATTCTCGTACAGTACAAGGGGTGCCGGCTGCAAAGAACAAAATATACGGGTTCACTTCAGGCACAATTGTCTGTCTTTGTAAGTTGAAATCAGTCGAAGGGTTTTGAAGCTGCAGTGTTCGAACAAAGGAAATCGAGTTTAGAAGCTGCAGTGTTCGAAGCAGCAGCAGATTTGTGCATTGTTTTAAATATATTTAAATGACCACACTGATGGCACGCCTCGGCCTTATGGGATTCTGCACTGCAGCCATTCCACAACGCTGCAAAATAAAGAGGCTTTTCATTGAGCTCTAACGCAACTTCGCTGGCTAAAGGAGTCAAATTAAAGGAAACAGGAAAACAAAGTCACATCCAGCCATCGGCTCAAAGCTCTCAATGTTCAGAGAGATTTTCTATCAACCCGGACTCAGTCCACCCCTCCTATGGTCCTCAGTGAGCTTTCCACATCCACTTCGAAGGAAAGACGTAACGCAACTGAGTACTAAGGCATAGTAAAATACCTTGGCCAAGGTAACAAAGAAAGCAAAGGTCAATGTAGTGCAGAATTCCATAAGGTCTACCAGAGCTGTCTATAATGTTTACTCACATAGGCAATGTAGATTTGCAGTTACCAGTTGCGTTAAATGCACCATTCAAAACAAGCTTCTAAAATGTGATACTATAAGGCGCCACCTTAAAGTTCTCCAGAATGCAACTGTGCATAATTTTAAAATGGTTTCATAAATTTATTTTAAACATAACATGAGAAGGTGTTAAAACTGGTGTAATAGCTTCTGAAAATCGGGAAGGGATGAATAGGGAGATATTCAGTACCCTTCATCAGCCCCCACCACTGTCGTCCCTCAGGCATTGGCTTTGTTGATCAGTCTATAACACCAGCTTGACGGATCTTTCTCTCTGCACCAAATCCCTGCAAGGAAAAAAAGCAAATCTTTTAGGTCTGGCATTGGGCTTTAAAGCAGGATTCTTTTGATTTTATCACGTACAACATCAACACGTGGCTAATTCACCGTACTTGGCTTCAGAGCCAGAGCAAATAACAGAACATGTGGGTTGCTCTTCTGAAACTACAGCACACAGCAGCTCCCCAAACACCTGAGTAAAGCAGTATCATCTCACGCAGCAGGAGATACTACATCACGAGGGAGTAAAGTTGACATATTTCAAACAGTTTTGTCGTACCTTTGAGTTATCCGGTCCCCTGGGCTGACGAAGAACTGTTAGACGAGGAGCATTGGCATCATCCAGATTAATGTTCTTTAAACGATTAACAAGTCTATCTGGACGAGGAGCAGCAACAGCCTTAGCGCCTTCACTGTAAGAAAGTCAACCACAAAGAATCCTGATGACTTCCCAGCTACCAAATTCAGTCACTTTCCCTATTAAGGCATCGACACAGCCTGCTTTGGTTGAAGGCAGACCTTCTGGATGACACTATGTCTGCCTCAAAGCAGAAGTAATACTTCAACCATTGGATGCTGAAACAGCAGCATATTGTTTTTTAATATATATATTTTTTTTGTGTGTATTTTAATATATTTGGAAGCAAAAGATGCTTACTTGAGGCCCTACAAGTGCTGGTACATCTCAAATGGGAGGCCCTCACTGAAGCCAACCACAAGAGCTGCAGTTGTAGAAACAGCTAGCTCAGTTTAAAAGCAGTATGTGCTCCATTACAGATGCAGTCTGCCAGATAAAGCCAGTAATGTGAAATCCTCACCAGACACGCCACACGTTACAGGCACTGCATTTCCCTGTGCGCTGGTTCAGAATTACTGAGAACTCCACTTCATCCCCAGCTTGTAGTTCCACACCGTCCTGTACTTCTTTGACATGGAAGAAGAGCTTTTTGCTGTCACCCACTTCATAGTTAATGAAACCAAACTGAAAACCAAAACATTACACGGTTACTTACTCCCTCTTAACCCAAGCAGATACAATTATACAGTCCTTATATTACAAATACAACTTCAATACAACATTTACTCACCTGGTCTTTCACACATTCCACAGTGGCTCTGCGGAATGGTGTGATGTTGACAGCCATTGTCTGCCCATTCTGACCAAGAACACACAGCTGGAACTTTACTGTCTCTCCCTTCTGCAGACAGTCACCTTTGTTTGCCATCCCAACAATTCCAAATGGATAGAATTCTCCTTTCATTTCACCTAGAGAAGAAAACATGCAAGACAAGATTAAGCCTTTTTGTTCTTGAGGGTATTTAGAATTTATATCTGGTATTTACTTCTATTGTCTACTGTCAATACGATCCTCATCACCTCTAATAACGTGCAGTTTATTGCATTTCTGTGCTTCCTGTGCGCCTGTGAAGAGCACTTACAGATTTACCCCAGATGAACAACTGTTTATTACACTTATTAAAGCAAGGATGAGGTAAAAGCACCAGATCTTACCATCCTCCATGACTTCAATCATGCCCTGGTATTCAGTCTGTGTTGGATCTACACTCCGCAAAGGACGAATTACTTTACCAGAGTAAACAGTTGGATCAGCTTCTTCAGTGATACCATTCACTGCAAAGAGAGACAGTGCAAGAATCAGGAAGTTCTTGCCATACTTTTTCCTTTAAAAAGGACCGACCAATTTGTGTTCACCAGGAGGCTACAGTTTGCACTGCAACACACATTATGACAGTACATATAGAGCTGTTCCAGTTCTAGGGGACTAACTCAGAAACACACCGCAAAAGCTTTTCTAATCACCACCAAACTGTTCCACTGCAGAAGTAAAAGGATACCAGTTCCTTGTGAAATCAGAGGCCACAGAACTTGAGAAAGCACACTGAAGGATCTTGCTTCTCTACCACTGTATTTCCCACCCACTTCATTAATCTGCATTTCGCATCCCCAAAATCCTTACTATACACATCCACAGTTCCTATTGCAATTTTTCTTCTCTAAGGAACAGCAGAACTAGTAGAATTACTAGTGGCAAAACCATCCGAATTAGGTTTTTTCTTCTATCCCTCCAACTAAAGAGTAGAGACAAAGGTAAAGGAAGAGTCGCTACTGTGAAATTACCAGGTACAGTCTTACCTGCATGTGTTTTGTTCACCTTTTCTGCACTAACTTTGTTTCCTTTGCCTTTCGACAAGCTGTATTCAACTGTGTCTCCAAGTTCCAGGCTATCAATATCACCACAGTACTCACTACAGAAGAGAATTACATACAAATTTCTTTCAGTTTCATGACAACATTAATGCTCATCCAACATTTACATATGATACATTTAATTCAGAGGCAGAGATCACAGAGAACACTGACTAACAGAAAAGCCTGAACCAGTTCAGCAGAGGTCATAAATGGAAGTTCAGACACCAAAGCAAGTAAATGTGTGAAGTATCAAACACTCATTCCTACAAAGGCAACTGTCACTCACCTGTAGTGGAAGAAGATCTCCTTATCATGATTGGCTGTTTCAATAAACCCAAAGTTATCTTTCAGGGCTGCCACATATCCCAGAAGTCTCTTGGAACTGTAATTGCGTCCCAGCATTCTGACAGAAACTGCTGTTTGCAGACCAGTTCTCTTCACTTCACAGACGCTGAACTCAACCTGTTAAAGAGGTATGTTACTAATACTATAGACAGAAAAAAGCACAACCACCAAGAGCAACAAACAACCCAAACGACTTATTTCAAAGCTTCAATGCTTTGTAACCAACATCCAGGTTCAGCTGCAAAGGCATCTTCTACCAAAAACATCTGCCACTTGCTGACATTTCAGACATTCAGAGAGTGGCAGAATCACAGCTGCAACACCTCAAAAGGTAAGTCAGCATCTAGCACCCTGCTTCTACCCATCAAATAGATTATCTCTTACCTTTATGACTTACCTTTGCACTATATATTACCTAGCTTGGCTTGCCCACATCATTTTTTTAGTAATAATCAGCATTCATAGCACAGCACCTGAATACTAACAGTTTTTAGGCTGCTATTCCAGATCTCTCAACTCTTTCCCCTCCATTATCTCTAGTTATTTTGCTCCTAAGTGGATGATCTCAATCTTCAACACCCATCTTGATGTCTTTATGTTAACCTCTCTCCTCTTAAGCATTCACATCTTTAAAAAACCAAAAAGTATTTCCCAATGGTACACTTAGTTATATTGCCTTATCTCCTATCTGGGGGTTAGCAGATCCTTCCACATCCTTGGCCTGGTAAGGAATGGTCAGTTTTACTCCACAGTCATCATAAACAATTATTCCATCTTCAGCTTCCTAAAAAAAATAATAAAAAATAAAAATGACATCAGGATTCAGCAATTGGTGTCTTATTTGCATGCAAACAAACTTAGTATATACAATTCAAGCACTGAACATTTACTTGTTCTGCAACAACTGCAAAGTATCTGGTAAAAACACAGACCAATAAACTCTAAGATGATCAAAAGACACAAGCTTTAAATGGCAAACTGTAGCTTTCACCAGACAGTGCTATTACTTTTTCTCTAACAATACTATTTCCATTAATTATTTACTGAAATAAGTAGGAGGAGCAATCTTCCCATTAAGCTCTTGGAAGTTATCCTCAACAGAAACATCACCAACAGTGTTTTTGTTATATTGTTTTGCTTAAGTTAGCCATCACTAAATATTGTAATTAGCAATCCAATATATTTATATCCATTATTATATCCATTATATCCATTTATTATTTATTTATTTATTTATATATTTTATATATATATATATTTATTTATATCCATTATTTATATCCATTATATCCATTATATCCATATATCCAATATATATATTTATATCCAATAAATCCAATTTTTATATCCAATAAACATATTTATTGGATATATTTATATCCAATAAATCCAAATTTATACGAGACACAAAGTGCTTCAGAATGTAGACTTTAAAGCAGTGGTCTCTGCAAAGCCAGAAACGCAATATATTACTCGTGTACTACCTTCTCTTTGCCTTTATTTGGGCTAGTGGCTTTGGCTGGAGTGGCTTCTTTGTCTATAGTGCCCACAAAACGGTGATCCGATTGGGTGTGGAAAGAAACTGTGCCTTTTGGAAGTTTTTTAATCCTTATAGCATGATTTCTTTGGGCAGACAGCATATCCTGGAAAATAAGATCAATGTGATTTTAGATAAACTGCATATAAATGCTTCTGTGAAATCCTGGTTTTCAAAGAAATTGGACCACTCACAGGAACCACAGTGAACTCTACTTCATCAGAAATATGGAGTTGGTTTCCGTCCATAATTTCACTGAAGTGAAAGAACATGCGAGCATCCCTGTCAACACACTTAATGAAGCCAAAGCCATCTCTCATCGCTGCAATCACACCCTGTAAATAGAAGGACAATTACAGTTTTACTATGTTGACATTTGTCTGTAAAAAGACAACGATGAACACAAACCTCAAATTCTAAAAACAAACTACTCAATAAACTTCTTTACAAACTGTAGTGCAAATGGTTACAGGCAACCTAAAATGCAAGCAAACCCTATTTAACTAGTTTTTTTCTACTTTCTCCCTGATTCATAAGTAGTAAGAAGTGAAAAAGATGAATTTAAGTCACAAAAGGACAACAGATAGCCAAAGAACTGAAAGTTACTGCTATAAACACACACACAGGTTAGGTCTTCTAGCACTTTTACCAGAACAAAAGATGTTCTTTCATAATGATAAGCACAACTATCTCAGTCACTGTGACCCATTAAGAGCTTCTCTGCACATCACAGAATTCAGCTCTTTATCACCCTTCTGTCTGATCCTCAGGCAGAGATTGTACAAAGAACACAGAAGATCAAGATTCAAAAGCTGTATTTAGTACCTCCTCTGATTCTTAAGACTTTCCATTGCCTGAACCAGAGCAGCATCAGGTTCTACCAGTTTTGCTAAGGAAAATGAGCTTTTAATTTGTTCATGGCTGCATGACTGCTCTTCCTGCTATAACCAAAGAGCAATCCACTCCAAGGCAACAGACACTGGCAATTTTTACACTGTTACAGATACTCACCATTTCCCTAGTTTCATTAGTAAACTGGAAAGTATTGGGGAGAACCTCAATATTGGTGGCTCGTTCCAGTTTGTCACGTCTGTCTGTCGAAATATTGAATCGAACGTGGTCACTTTCCAGCAAAGTCACCTTGGATTTTGTATCTTTGTCTCCAAATGGAAGTTCTTTAGGAATCACAAAATCAACTTTGATGCGGCCAGGTAATGGATCATTCTAGAAGACAGAAAAACGCAACAGAAAAAGTTAGTACACCTACAAGTCTCAGCACACAAAGCTTTATTGAGCCCCTATTTAGGTTAGGAAGGCATCATGTTTGAGTGACCACTTCTAGATCACACTGTCACGACTAGAATTTAACTTACTTATCAGATGAACCAAACTGACAACATAACTAAAAATTTATGTTGAGAATTAAGCTCATAACCACATTTGCCACGCTTCTGAGAGGCCTTACTGCTGTGTATTACCCTATTTCCTGGTCCTTTAAATTTTAGTGGAAAAAACCCTGCTTGCTGTGACTGCTGTCAACGGTTGGTACAAGTTAAGCAGTCCAAAATTACTCTGCAGTGATCTCTAATGTGATACTTAACAGCAGACTACCACAGACAAAGGGGAACATTTGTACTATGACTGGAAATCAATGCAGCATTTCCCTTAAATTTAATACTGAAACACACCTGGTTTTTGCTGGGTACTTTTGGAATTACTTTGGTTACAGTTCCTTCAAAGTGTTCTATGCTGATATCTTCAAAAATGACAGTTCCTTGTGGCAGCAGTCTTACATCTGTTGCAACTTCTTTACCCTAAAAGCACAAAGTCAGTCAAATGTCCCTAAAGAAGTGACAAAACAATAAGATCACTTTCCTATGAACCCTGCCCCCCCACCCTCCCCTTTTTTTAAGGTGAATCTGAATAAACAGGCAGCTGTCCAGGATCTTGTCTTCAGTTTTAACTGGAGTTCATCTTACATTTCTGTCTTTGATTGTAAACTCCACATCATCACCAGGCTGTAAGGCTTCTAGGTCACCTTTAAATTCACTATAGTGAAAGAATATCTCCTTCACGACATCACCCCTCTCAATAAATCCAAAGGCTTCCTAAGAACAGAAGAAAGTGTTCAGTAGATTGCCCAATGTCTCAGTGTATTATTAAGAAAACATTTTACACATTCTAACAGTAAGACAACACCGCTTCAGTACAGCAAACTTGAGTGCATTCAGCTCATACTATAGCAAATACATTACAGGAAACAATCCCACCTATCCTGTTTTCAAGGAGTGTGTGTACTCAAGATTAGCTGTTTAAACTGCTTGACCTGGTTTACATTCACACATCCAAAATGTTAATAGTTCTTAATGCACTGAATTTACTATTTAGAGAACTTGACAGCAAAGAATTTCATCTTTTAATATTTTGAAGCTGAAACATCACTTACTTTCATGGCACAGACAACTCCTTGACAACGGGCTTGCTTCTTTTTTAATAGCATAATGTTACGAGCACTTACAGCACCAGTACTAAAGGGAAAAAAAGAACAAAGCTGAAATGTCTGAAAACCAGAGGCAATATTAAGATTATACTTCATGTTATTTCAGTTCTTGGAAAAGGCACAAAGTGCTGCCCGACCACTGAAAGAGAAACATGATATCAACTTACTGTTTATTCGTATCAATTACAAAGTTTATTTTATCTCCTGTTTCCAGCTGAATATTTCCTTCAACATCTTCTGGAGTGTAAGTCAGGTAAAATACTTCCTGTAAATTAACATTGTCTAATATTAATCCACTCGTCAATTCAAAGGATGATTAGCATATTTTTGTTTAGAAGCAACAACTGCTTTTATATAAATGGATTCAGTGAGAAAACGGAAAATGATCAAACATGGCATGCAAAAACATTCTTTCTTCCATTGGGCTGCTTTTGAGCCTGTAAAAAGCAACTGAATTGAGAGGTTTGTAGGTGGCCATCTTGAAATGCCAATTCCTGAACTTTAAGGATATGTGAACATTACACAATCCAGCTTTGTTCAGTTTAAAATCAGAAAAACAACTATTTGGCTGTACACTGAGTTCCCCATAGATACAGGTGGGCAAACAAGCTGTAAAATTAACATCTGTTTGTAGCAATTGCCTCAATATGCTTTTCTATTTTTCTTTCAATATGCCTTGCTAAGAACTACAGCTTTTAGGAGTGTCAGTTGTCCACACTGAAGTGCACATTTTCTTCTTGTTTTTTGCTCATAGACCACAATTGCAGATCAGTCAAGAGTTCAAATAAAATACATAAGCTTTACCCCGTTACGTTCGTAGCATACACTCCCTGTTGGACTCTGACCCGGGGCAGCTGGAGATTTACTCTCTAAATTGTGAGGAACAGCGCACACAACCTACCAGCCAAAACAAAAAAGACAAAATCCATTGCTTGTCATTTCAGGAGAAGCAGCGTAGAAAACAAAACCAATCTCAGCATTCTCAGTATCCTCTACTGTACACCTGGGGATTAACTTCTAGTTTAAACCACCAGGGAATGTCATGCTGTAACATTTCAATCTTACAGAGCATGTTGCCATGAAGAGTTGTTTAGGGCAAAGAGCTCACACTGAAACTCTGAATTTCTACTAGAATAATAAATAAAGATTTCAGTGGAACTGAGTTCTGTATGTAGTTAGCATGCATGTTCAATGGATCTGTTCATCCTAAAGTAAAAGATGACAGTGGAATGCATAGAAAACAGACATCATAGCCACTGACTTGTCCATTTATTCGTTCTTCAGGTAATGCTTCTGGTTTGATCTTCACCAATTTAACAGCAATGGGTTTTCCAGTTCGGCGATCAGAAGACACTTCAAATTCAACATCATCTACAAAACAATCAAACACAATAATGACGTCACAGACTGCAATTTTTAAACATTACTAATTGGTTTGTTCTGATAGTTCACTGCTCATACCTAAACTCAACAAAGGAGAACTTCTTTTCCCTAGCAAGGTGGCACCATTTGCAGTTAGTTCTGGAACTGCTCCATTCTAACAGCTTGCCCTGCTGTACTTCCCCCACCCTCCCCTGTGCTAACCTCACTCTGAAGGAGCTCAGATTATGTAAAACTGCTACTGAACAGTCTATAAACTGCATTAGTACAAACTACTAGCAGCACCTCTACTCTGTGAGACAAACATCTTCAAACTAATTCTCAAAAAACTCAAATAGTAAGTACATGAGACATGGCACTTCCAGCCTAAATGCTTGTTTCCACCTTCACACTGTACACCTTTTCCACAATGCCCACATTTGCATTAACCATGCTGAAGTAATAAAAACCTCTCATCAGAAGTGGCAGACCATGCATTCTATTGTCATTTTAGCTCATTAATAGCAACAGAATGCATCTGATCATGCCACAAGATACAATGATTTTCTATGGAAAGCAAGAGATTTGTCTTCATTTGGTAAAAAAAAACTCCAACAGCTGCGTGTTACCTCCTACTTTCAGCTCCTGTAAGTTGCCATTATATTGTGAGCAGTGGAAGAACAGTCTAGCCTGCCGTTCTGAGCACTGAATGAACCCATATGAAGTCAACAGTTTCTCTATAACGCCAGTCTCACGCAGCGCTGCCGAAGTACCATTGGGGTACCCGTTGTGTCCATTGTTGTGGAGAAGGTTTGGATCAAAGCTCATCTATTCAAAAGAAAACAGCAGAAAATAAACCAAGAGCAAGCCATAAACATAACATCACAACAGACACAAAGAGCTTATGGGAGTTATTGTAGTAAGTAAATTCTAAATGTTTGTTGTTGTATTTTTTTTAAATAGAATATAGAAATGGGAAGTTGCCTAGCCCTTAGAAAATGATCCTTACAGCTCAGACTGGCATCACACATTGCACATTAGCGCCTGTCACCATCACATACAAACCCTCATCTTTGGAAGGAGGCAGTCCCTAGGACAATCAAAGAAAGGAAGAGGCCCGTGTGGGAAGGCAACAGCTGACATGTTTGATTTTAAGCCATCTTAGAGTTCAAAACAGTTTTTGAAATTAAACCAGCCCTGCAGGTAAAACAACTGGGGGAAGGGAATGAGATGTACTATTAAACTCATCTGCTGAATAACAGGCTGATGGTTTTGCCTATTACGAAAGCTCTCATCAGTGCTACAAATGCTTTTTGTGAGTCATGGGCAAAATCAACTCTTCACATCTCCAGTGTAAGCTAAGCACACAAACACACACAAGTAACAGCTTACTAACAAATCTACCTCAAACCAAGTTCAGAATGGCCAAGCTCAAGGTTAGAAAACAACACTACTAACTCCTGCTCAAACCACTACTGCTCATTATTGCTGACCACAGATCAGCTAAAGCTGGACAGCTTAAGTTCAAGGAGGGATACGCTTCCCAGGATGGCACTAACATCTGCTGTAGAAAGAAAGATAGGAAATGATAGAATCAGCAGGCTTTCTAGATGCTTGCCATGTTGCTACAGCTGTTCAAACAAATCGAGTGCAACAAAAAACTACATATAAATCAACTGGAAATAAAAAACAACTTCGCAAAGTGCTACATACAGAAAAATGGAAGTACTGTCATAGAAGTGTTCTCTAAGAAACACCCAGCAGAACAGTTCTTTACAAACCTTCTAGGAATAGCCTACAACGCATTAATGCACAAACAAGACTTGCTCAGACCTGAAATGTAATGACTGAGTACTGAACCACAACCAGCTGTGGTGTTGACTATTAGCAGTTTACTCACAGCAGCTGACCCATCAATTAACAAAAGCTATTATCTCCAATGCTTGGGGAAAAAAACCAAAACAACAAACTGTATTAAAGATTTAAAGCAAACTAAACAGACATTGCAAACCAATGAAAACAGTGTAAGCTTTGGAAGGAAAAAGGGATTGCAATCACAACACTGCTACTAGAATAGAGACACAAATGAGAGGCACTCTAGGGTTATAAAACAAGCATTGTTAAACAGATCTGTAACACAGGTACCACTAATTCAATCAAACCAACACATTTCTCATTAAACACAGCCTCCTGTTGTTTGCTATTAAGTTTGGAAGAATATATAACTATAGAGCATGTGTACGAACCTCGCAGTGATATTCAAATATTGCACTTTCAGTAGTATTAGCCGATTCTTCTGCTTCAGTACGAAGTTTCAAAGGATGAAGACTGCTATTGACACAGAGAGAGAAAAGGAGAAAGATAGAAAGAAAAAAAGAGAGAGAGAGAGAGCACACTAATAAAGAATACAAGCGCTGCTGCCCTGGGCAGTTTCAATACAGCACTGGAGAAAACAAAGACTACTAGCAGCGTTGGGACGTGCTCTTCTGAAGCTGTTGAGTAGGCACAAACTTCTGGTTTCAGATCAAGCCTTGTGTCTTCAGTGTAGGTTTCCTCTTCTTTGGTCTTGAGTTGTTGTTACGATGCGGTATATTCTTTTCCTGATCTGAACTTGAAGCAGCAGTTTCAGGTGGTAAATTCTGTTCTGTTTCACTTCATACTGGAGAGAGAGAAAAAAGAAACAAGTGCACTAAAGTACAATGTTAACACAAGTCAGACACCAGCCCTACGTGTTCCTATGAACGGGTGCAAATCCCCTACCTTGATACCACAGGTTTGATTCAGTTTATGTTCAATAAATCCCATGGATTTATTTTGTATTCCCATTTTCAGTTCTGGTTTCCCAAGAAACTCTACCTCCACGCAGTGATACACCACTTCTAATTTTAAATGCTTCAGATGCAGTTACACATTCCAGGAAAGGTCCCAGTTTGTACCAACTAGAACAGCAACTTCATTTGGATGCAAGCTGATTTCCCCAGTGTCATGAACCACTCGCTACTTCTCAGCTCTCAGTTTCCTTCAGTGAACTCTGAAGATGGAACTGTGTACTTGGATAAAGGAAAAGACAAACTTATGTGACTACAAAGACACCCTAACACTTATTGCAGAGAGAAGGCCAACTGTAGTCAGTCAATACAGGGAACAGTTCTGAAGCCCCAGAGCATACAAAGGATGTATGCAAACTCAACACCTGTTCTTCACAGAAGTATTTCAAAGGCATCTTTCTCCACTGAAAACATCTTCCCCATCACTCTCAGAACAACTCTGGGCTGAATAAATCCTGCCATATTGTTACAAATACACTAAAACTAAACGAGGGCAGAAATCTATGACCCAGTACAAACCAGCACAGGCTTGCAGTGAAGAACTCAACTGTAAAACACTGAAATAAGGCAATGCAAAAATAGAAGACTCAGCACTGTTCTCACATATCTCCCTCTTAATATTTCAGCAACCTTTATCACAGTCTATTCCAGGATAAGATAAACACCCCTCAACCAAGCTTAATGGAAATGAAGCAGGCACACGGTGCTGCACAGGAACTGCACAGACCTGGCATTGTTAATATCTGCACTTCTCCCTTATCTATTCAGACCATTATCATCACAACTCTTCCAACACTACAACTTACATCACGTTTTGTATCTTTCAGGGCATGGAATGTATGACATTATGTATAAAGACTAAAATACTTCAGTCTGCTCAAAGATAACTAAAGGAACTTTTGTAACTGCATAAAGCATCAGCTCATCAGCTTGCTCCCTAAAAGCAGGTTGGACTCAATAACAAATGTTTACTATATTTATGTCATTATAAAAAAGAAGAGGGGGAAAAAAAAAAGCAGGGATATCAATGCTGCAGAAGTTAAGTAAAAATTAGTGCGTGTATACCTCAAATTCTTTACTTTTTAATGCAGCTACTATAAATACTTCACATGGTAAACACGCTGAGCAGGTGCCCAGCCCCCACGTCACACCGGGTTCTGCATTTGTGTATCTACAGCAGAAATGGTTTGTGCAAGGACGAGGAGGAGGCAGGGCCGGAGATGGGCTGCTCTTAAAGCTCTTCCATTGTGGGTTCTGCTAAACAACATGTCACACAGAGCTGCTCACAGCTTGAAATGCACACATGGACTCACAGCAAAGGCTGCCAGCTGACAGACACTGCTTTGCTTCCCATTTACTCCACAAACACAGGCTTGCATCCCCAGTAACACACATCCCACAGACCTAAAGCTCAGGCTAATGCTCTTTTATACGCAGCCAAACCTAACGAAAACAAAACATTGTGTTTTTAGTGTGTGCACAGCTATCGGGGATCGCTGGGAAGTCAACGTCGCCATCTGAGAGGACAAGTGAGGAGCCGTGTGCTGCCTCCTGAACAATGCACGGCAGCACTGACACGGCTTGGAGATTAAAAAGAACTAGAAGAATAAACTTAGGGCCGTTTTTGTGCATTTTAACAACAACCCTGAAAAGAGACAAAATAAGCAGAGCAGTAAAGGCAGAGGGAGCGTTATTGGAAGGACTGGGAGCTGTGTGTGTTGTAAGGCCGAGGCCCACAGCGCCGTGAAGCTCCGGGAGCGGCCGCTGTGCGCCCCGAGCTGCCCAAGATGGAGGATGGAGGCCGAGGGGCGGCGCCGACAGCGGGGGCTGCCACGGCCACAGCGTGACGGAGCGGGGCAGAGCCGGGCCCGGCCGCCTCCAGGGCGGGCAGCGAAGGGAAGGAGGCAGGAGGGGAGGAGGGAGGAGGTTGTGGAGGAGGGGCCAGGCCGCCCGCACACAAAGGGGGGCGATGGCGGCCGCTCCCCCGCACACAAAGGGACGGAGCCCGGCTCTGCAGCGGGCGGGGCCTGGCGCACAGCACGCCGGGAGCCGCGCTCCGCCGGCCCGTCCCCGCAGCCCCCGCGGCCTGTCGGGACCCGTCGGGCCCCGCAGTCCGACCCGGCACCGCCCCCGGCCGGGCCGAGGCCCCCGACCCGCCGCTCCCGTCAGGCCCCGCCCCGCTGCCCGCCGGGACCCGGCCCACACGGCGGGGCGGCTGCTGCCCGCGGGACGCCGGGAAACGTAGTGCGCCATGGGCCGCGCCATGGGCCGGCCCGAGCCCGGCGGAGCTTCAACCCGGCAGCCACAGGCCGCGGCCCGGCCCGGCCCCAGCCCCACATCCCCACACGCAGCGCTGCCGGGGGGAGGCCCCGCGCGGCTTCGCCCCACCGACAGCGCCGCGACGGGCCGCGGCCGGGCCGACAGATCGAGGGCTCCCCCCGGCTCTGAGGCCGCTCCCCTCGGGCTCCGTGTCCCTTAAGCCCCGCGGGCACCGAACCCCGCAGCGCCGGGCGCCCCCGGCCGGGCGGACTCACCCCAACAGCTCAGCGCCCCCGCTCCAGCGCCGCCATGAGCAGCACGGCACCGCACGTAGGAACTAATCCCGGCCTCTCGCGAGATCGCGGGGCGGGGCCGCGCCTGCGCCCTCACGGCCACCGGCGGCAGCACGGTGCGCATGCGCAAAAGCCAACGGCACCGCCATAGCGCGGGATCCACGTGGGACGGGGCGACGGGACAGCATTGATACAATACAGAATACAGCACAAAAATGGCTGTAAATTGCTTTATTCCATCTTAAAATAGTCTAGGAAAGAAGTCTGTACAATGCTCCTCAACAGGAGTCCCATATATCAACTAAACACCTTTATCTGCATAATCCAAATAGACTCATAACACACACAGTTGCTTTATCTATCAAAACTAAGTAAAAACAGCATCAAAAAGTAACAGTGACAATTGGGTGTCATTGAATTACATTGAAAACAGCATGAAAATGCCACTGAGAGCATCACAATATCAATATAATATATATATATATATATTATATAATATATATTATATATATAATATTATATATAATATATATTATTATAATATAATATAATATTAATGTGAGCAAATACTGAGGGTTGGGTCCTCAAAGCCAAAGCTCCACTGTGCAGGCAGAGCAAGGTATCAACTTGTTATAACATAGACTTCAATTCTTCTTCCTTCTAGCAAATACAACATCCAGGAGCTGTATTGTGTTCCCCATATCAGGCAGTTCTAAGTGACAGCTGGAATTGCCGAGGAAAGCTTATGGAAGTAACACTCGTGAGATAAACTGCCACAAAAGAGCCGGCACCAAAAGCACTTGGTTCACTTGGTTGATAATACAGAGCAGCAATACAAGCCTTTGCCATCAGGAGTGTGTGATTGCAGAGTAACACAGGGCACACATTGGGATAGATGGAACATGTGAAACACCTGAAGAACAAGTTACAGATCGTCCTTTGTTGGGTGGCTTCAGAACAGTCTCTGAAGTCAAGGTTTGGGTGTGTTGTGATCTAAGCTTCGCTGTCACGCACATCGTCCCTCCCGAGCTCAAAGGATTCCTTGCTGATGGACAATAGTTCCCGAAGCTCTTTGTTTTCGAGCTGCAAAAAGAAAAATAATAATCAGTATTTCAACTGAGATAGAGATGAGTTAATTAACAAAGATTACAGACTGTTAATTAAGTAGCCCCATTCCTTCACAGCCGAATAGAAATCTAGAACTCAAACTAATGTTTACAAGGGATGAAGCACATCACTTTAAAGGACACCTTTTACTTTGGGCTTTATCGTTAAGATGACAGAAATACAAAGAACTTAAACAGAAAATGTTCCTTGCCTCCCAACCTCACCCACCATCCCTGTTTTTTATTGTTATTAACACCTGACACACACAACCATCTATAGTCCCCAAAAGCTTGATCTGTCCTTAGCGATGTCGTGGGTTCTTACCTCCAGCTGAGCTAGTTTCTCCTGTACCTTGAAGAACTGATCATCATCCACGTGTACAGCTTTTCTCATCACTTCACCCATCTCACATATCCTGTCTATTTGTCCTTCAATTTCCTGAAAGACATGGGGAAAAAAAACAAACACCGTTAATACATTCAGGCAAAAGCAGTAATAATTTATTCCTTATGAATCCATTACTTTCATGTTATTAATTCTGGACTACTTTCCCATTTTGAATCTTAATCTTTCCCTCCCAACCACTTGTAATCCTCCCTGCTTTAAGACAGCATCACATACCTCAACACACGGCAGCTTATAGGGATTTTGGAGGCTCTTTTCCTTTTGTTACAGTTACTCAACAGTAATGATAACCACCTCTGCTGTGCTCCTCTTAAGTGAAAACAAAGCTATTAAAGCTTAACCCCAGGAATGTATCACCCAGAGCACACAGCAAGCCTTCACCTGGACAACCAAAGGCTCGTGCTGTTCAGGATGCTCTGTGATAATTTACAACCTGTGAGAAGAATGCAGGGAAAAGATCAAATACCAAAGGGACCAGAGCTTGAAAGAAGGCTCCTGGAGCAGAATGGGCCCGTGAAAGGAGACAAACGTTGCATGAAAGCAAACCAGAGAGCAAGTTCCTCATCCCCATCCCACCTTACCACAGAGTTGGCCTGATGAACTTTCAGCACTGGTTCCGCATCTTCACCTTTTCTCCCTTGCAACAGCTGCAACATCTGCTTCCTGTATTTGCTCATGATGAGCTCTAAGGCGTCCTGGTGCTCCTCCAGAGAGATCCACAGCGCTACGGGACAGGGATCGCAGCGTTACACGGCACCACGCGACCCCCCCGGTGCACCGAGAGCCGTCAGCCCCATCCCGTCCGACTCACCGCGGTTCTCCTGCCGCAGGTCGCGGATCTGCGTGTTCTCCTGGCACAGCAGCGTGTGCGGCCGCAGCCGGGAGCCGTCAGCACCATCCTCCGTTACGCTCCGACCCCGCCGGGACGCGGCCGTGGGCGCCGCCGCCGCCGCGCTGCCCTTGTCGGCCGGCCCCGCACCCGCCTCCCGCATAGCGGCCACGCGTTGGTGCAGGACGGCGGACTGATCGATGAGCGACTCGGCGGCGGTGTCGTGCTCCTTCAGCCGCTCCAACAGGGTCTTGGCGTCCGTCAGGATCTTCTCGATGGTGCAGCTCATGGTGGGCGCAGGTCGGGCCGCGCTGCTCAGTCCCGCGGCGGCCCCATGTCCCGCACAGCGCACGGACCGAACCCGCTCGGCACAACAACACCCGCACAACAGCCGCTGCCTTTTCCGGGCCGGCTCCTCGCCCCGCAGCTGCGCAGCCGTGAGCTGAGCCCGGAGCTGAGCCCGCACCGCCGCCTGCTGGAGGCCGCTGGGTGCGGGGATGGTGTTAAACGCGTGGATCCAAAGCTCCCCGCTGTCACACGGCGTGGATCTGAGAGCCGGCAATGGGAGCTGCTCTGTTTGCACAGCGCAGGTGGCCGTGACCCACGGGGGGTCCTGGTTATCTTGATTTCAAACTCCTTTAAATCCTGGGCTGACATCTTATCTGTATCCCTGTTTGTCCCTCCGACAGTAAACATCCTCTCCTCAAGTTAAAATAACAAGCTGTGCAGTGCTGACTTCGTTCTTTGTTATTTGCTCGCTGTAACCGCCCGTAGCCACCCGTGGTGATTCTGCTGCTTCGCTTCTCGTCGTGTCACGTTTTCCTTTGATACTTTCTAAGCAGTGTTTTAGCAGTGTCAGCAGTTCTGCTGCCTGCAGCCACCCTGCGGGCTTACATCTCCTTTGGGACACACTCAACAATTCAGCTGTTCGTGCCTTTCACCCTATTCTAGTTAAGGAAGTTCCGTGGTACCAAATTTACAACCTGTTGCACTTAAATCCCATCGTACAGCCCGGGGGACTCAGTGAGATCAATGCAGCACCAGCAATTCAATTCACATCAGCTGGGAAGTCAGACTGAAGCAGCAGGAGCACACACTACACCTCAGCACAAGCTGCACTTGGGTTGTATGTCTGAACCTATTCTGTTTCTTACACTTCTCCTTCCCTTTGGGCATGATTTAATGCTCACTCTTCCCTTCCTTCAGAGATATCATTCCGGCCTTTCATGCCACGTGGAGACAAGGGAGAGGCACTGCTTTATCAGGCTTCCATGTCAGGATTGTCTGAGTGTCTGAAATAAAGACACAGAATGAAAAGGAGATGAAGTCCTAATGTGTCCCATGCCCCCACTCAGGGCCGTGGCTCGCTCCCTGCCCAGCAGATCTCTTGACACAGAATCATTAGTTCCACTCCCAGAGGACAGCAGAATGAGTTCATGTGGCGCCAGGACCGACCCGATCCCAGTAGCACAGCACTCCTGTATCTAAATGCTGCTCGTGCTTCTCACCAGGACTTCTCTTATGTAGCAACAGAGCTTAAACAAAGCAGCGGATGAGCGATCTCAGGGCAGTGGTGTCTTATAATTCCTTTGGCTTATCACATCAGCGCTGTATAAACTGAAGAGAATGTATAAATTTGGCCTCTCAAGCATCTTAGTGTTTAACTTCGATTCGATTAAACACTTATGTATGTGTATAGAGTGAAAAATGGGGTTACAAGAGGTTAGTGCTTTAATGCTTTTAATAACTCTTAACCACATGACTGTATTTTGTCAAACAGAACGTGGATTTGTTCTAGCAGGAAAAAAATATATGCTAGATAGAAATATATTGAGGCTCTCCAAAACATTAGTTTTCCAAAGTATCCCGGTTGTTTAGTATTTGACTCTTTGCTTTCATCATTTAATGATTTACAGTAATGAACTGGAACATCGGTATTTTGCACTGAAATGACCAAAATAGTTGTGGAGGCATCGCTGCCCTCATGTGACAGAGCTCAGATGTTTCTGTGAGCAGTTAGCCAAGAGCAATAGACAAAGCCATTGCTTCTGTTTAATTTGTACTGCAAAACAACAACAAAGTGGCCGTAGCAACTTGTAGGCAGATCCCAGTAGCTTTTGGACTGTTCCTTTGCTGAGATTTTGCCCTTTGTTTAAGTTTTGTTTGACAAGGGCTTAATAAATGAATAGAAGAGGTGGTTTATGTTTCATTAATGAGGTTGAGAGTGGTTAATTACTGAAGTTACGTAAACAATCCAATACCAGATCAAGCCGAATGGGTCAGTTATGCAGAGAAGACCCAGCTGGAGTAGATACGATTTCCTTTAACTATTCAAACACCAAGCGAGTTACAAAGATCTAGAATCACCAGTTCAGATGAATGCAGATCTCTCCATATCTTGAAGATGAGTTCTCTCGACAGGCACCTACGTAGGGAAGGTTCCTCTGAACCTGCAGTTTCAGCACTCATCAAATTCATAGACCTACTATGAAAGGAAGACTTCCTATGTGGATGAGACCTTACAGGAGCTCGCAGTTCTCACCAGACCAGGCAGAACGTGCCAAGTGTTGGTGTTTCAATATAACAACCTAATCAAGTGTCTGCAAATTCAATCGTTATTTCATGTAGATACACCAAATTTATACCATTGCAGTAGTTTCTCCACAAAGCAGTGAACATCTTCCATTAACTTCTGGGCATATCAATGTTAAGCAATCAAAATGGGAGAATTTTAAATTCTACCAAGAAAGCAAATACTTAGTAATCAGTCAGGGAGAACTCTGGGAAGCCGTGACGTGAAGGTCCCCGTGGCCTCTGTCCCTGATGACCCAGTTATTATTTGATTTATGTGGACTTGCAGCTGCCCTCGCTTCGACCCCAGGAAAGGCTGTGTGGGAAGTTCGTGTCTCAGAGCTGCAGCATTGCTCTGCAGATTGTCTGGAGCCGAGTGTGTGCACACAAACTGATAAATAGGGACAAGGCCCAGTTTGCTCCAGCTGGACTCAGAGCTGGGATCACTGCTACAGCCCCACGGACTTGCTCTGGAAACAAGAACAACTCTGCAACTGCTGTAGGTATTTCATTTGCTTTTCTTAGTGCTCTGGGATTATAAATGATTGTGGTAGGCACGAGTCAATTTGCCAGGTGAGAATATTACAGGTATTGTGGATTTTGTGTTTTCTTTTTGAAGTGTTAGCTAAATTGATCCAGCAAACAAGCACTTTTAAATGAAGTATCCTAGCTATCGAGAATTCTTCTCCAACAGCTTCATTTGATGACGTTAATAAATCTTTAATTCAGTTGTTTGTTTACCAAAGGACCAGGAAAGCTGTAAGCTTCAAACAACCTCCAACCTCTTACTTTACAATATATATAAAATAATAATAATATATAATATATATATTAATATAAAATATACCTTTGCAATAATTAATAATGTGGTAATGATTCCAAGATTTTATCTGCACCACAAGTAGCAAAACAAGTCATTTCTATTACTGGAAAGATTCAAAAGGGTATTTTATGATAAAGAAGGAATACAGTTAATGAGGAGAAAAACAGGATCTCTTCAAGCAGCTTTGGGGAGCTTCACAGCACACTGAGAGCAGGAGAACCAATTAAAAATGTAATAACACATATGAGCTACATATGAGACCATTAAAATGGTCCCACAACTTTCCATGTACAAAAACCCACACTCTTTAATTACGGATGCTATTAATCAATTGCTTGATTGAAACTCAATATTTCTCCTGGTATTACGCTCAGTAGCCACTGATTGCAATCAGTTGATTTAAACTTCACCAATTAAAAAACCAAAGTTAGGCTTTCCAGAAGCAAAACTACTGCAATTCCACGAAGATTAGACATACCTTCTAGTTACACTGCGTGTCTGTTAACAAGCCACAAGGTTTGGTAAATAAATCTTGTACAACTTCAGCTCGAGTTCCTAAAATTCCCCGCAAACAAGAAATTTCCCTATGACTCAACTATCAAAATATTTATGGTAGCAGTTGAAGTACTGTCATAACACGACTCTTTAAGAGCTCCTTAGAGCCTCTCATACAAGCAGTCGTTTTTGCATCTTAACAGATTTGATAATAGAAGTTGATAGTGTTACTCTATTTTGTGGTATTTCATAGCAAAAAACAAAAAGTCTTACAAATCATCAAAGCTTCCCTGTCCCAGAGTATTAAGTTCCTTCCCTGTATGTCTAGTTTTAGTTTTGTTTTAAAAGGCTCAAAGCAATTTTATATTAGAAGAACAAACTTGTTAATATGATGTTCTCTAATGTCAGAAAATGAAACAGTTGGGAATTCTGTGTCTGCAGCTGCTAACTTATTAGCCATTAAAAATCAACAAGGACTAAAGACTCAAAACCCTTCTCAGACAATGATCTGAATTGAGGGAAACTTGACTAAATGCTTGCAAGGTGTACGACATGTAATTAACTGACCACTCTGCTCCTCGGAACAATTAACTCATGCTCCTCATGCAAGTCTGCGTCACTGGATCAATGCAATTTTATTCTAGCTTCTGTTCTTTTATCACTTTAAAGGAAGCAGTGGTATGCAGAAGCACCTTCTCCATCAAATACACGTATTTTAGGAAAAATGCAGACTTTGCCCATGCCAAATTGATCTAACTGATAAGGACCCCATGATTCAATGAGTAATTTCTCTTTCAAACAAATATTTACTAGCAGAGATAACAACAACAAAAAAAGCAGCATTCCAGTCTCACTGCTCTCACTGTACCTTTTCACCTTCCACTGGCAACACAAAGTGTTCAGTTTCAAAGATATGTCTGCTTTGGGGGGAGGGATGTGTGTGTGTCTTTCAGGACACAACTGTAGCTTAGGCTCCTTAAAGCAATCTCCTTACCTCATTGCAAGTATTACATGACTTTACACATACCTCTAACTTTCTTACAATCTCTGGAGTTTCCTGGGTTCAGCTCAGTAACGAAGCCTTCCTAGCATTCCTTCTCACATAATCTCCTGTTTCCATTTCTCTAGGTCTCTTTCTAAAACGTTTATCCCAAACAGCGAGATTGGCAACAAAACATGGCAAATACATTTGTCACTGTACCAGATGGGTACTGCCTTGCTGAGCCCATACAGTATTATGGTAAGTAATGCCAAGTTGTAATATTGTGAAAAAGCAATAAAGTAAGATGAATGTGGGAATTCCCATTATTTTCTTAATTTTACTGTAACATCACAAGCTTTTAGAACCTTTAAACCATTAAAAATAAATAAATCGGGTAGCTGACATCATGATATTCCCCAGGTTTTTATTTCATTTTCAACTTTTTTTTTTTTTAAATCTAGATGTTTTACCAGAGCACATCAATTACCAGCTGCAAGACACTGATTTTCAGACTGCACCTTACTGTCAATACTCCTCAGTTCCAATTCCTTCTCCAGTATTACAGTCACAACCTTCGCAGTCCCATTACAGTTCATACAGCCTGGACTCTCAGTACACTGATGGGCAATATATCACCAGTAACTGCGAATTGAACAAGCCTCCTTTCACAGCTTCCCACCTTGATGACAGTGGATTTCAAGCACTAAAAAGGCCCAGATTAAATCACTCTTCTTTGAGACTGAAGGGGCAGGAAGAGCTGTGTGTTGTTTGTGGTGATAAAGCATCTGGCTACCACTACAATGCACTTACTTGTGAAGGCTGTAAAGGTAAGAGGCACAGATTTATAAATCATTAATTATTGTTCTTAATGGCTGTTAGTATCCTATTAATTCAGTTATTAATATGGGAGCTATCTTGACCAGTTAAAGAAAACAGTGATTAACATTAGTCAGAAAGAACAAGTCATAATTAAATAATCACCAAGAAACTTCAAAACCAAGGCAATACTTTCATCGCCAAGAAAAGAACAAAACTTTGAATTATGAGGTAAGCCTCCTTAAATTCCTTTAGTCATAACCTGCTGCTTTTCTGTAGGCTTCTTCAGACGGAGCATAACCAAAAACGCAGTGTATCGATGCAAGAACGGTGGTGACTGTGAGATGGACATGTACATGAGGAGGAAGTGTCAGGAATGTCGCCTGAAGAAGTGCAGAGCTGTGGGAATGCTGGCAGAGTGTGAGTGCTCCCTCCTGCTAAACCCTTTTCTATATCCAATCCCTTACCTTGTTGTAGCTAAGTGACGGAGCACAAGACAGTGGCCTCAGGTTGCATCAGGGGAGATTTAGATTGGAAGATGGGAAGAATTTATTCACAAAATCTTCATGAAAGATTCTTATACTCCTTACCTGGTTTGTAGTTGGGACATACATGAGAAGACTGCAGGTACTCAGGCTTTTTGTGGACACAGAACAGCAACTCAACAAACAGCACAGTTCCATGTTCTCTAGGAAGCACAGTTCTTCATAGCTCCTCAGCTGCAACACAGAAGTAATGATTTCAAACTGTTATCCATTAAAAACAAATGCATTAATCCATAGTTCCCTGCCTCACAGGTTTGCTGACTGAAGTGCAGTGCAAGTCAAAGCGACTCAGAAAGAATTTCAAACAAAAGAGCAGTTTCCTTTGCAACATCAAACTGGAAGATGAGGGGCTGAATAGTAAGCACGTGTCATCTACAACAAGATCCGGAAAAGTGTGACATTTTTCTATTCTAACTAACTTCTTTATGGTGCACTTTGCCTTAATTCCTTATAGCTTGATTGGTTTACTTATTTCTTTTATTAGACTGTGGAGAAGGTGGAACTTACTCCAGGGGAACATCAGCTTCTCGACCACATCGTAGCAGCACATCAAAAATACACAATTCCCCTCGAGGAAGCAAGGAAGTTTGTATGTATACAGAGCAATCAGCCTGAATTACTTGTTACTATTCTAAGCAATGCATCTTGGCTGTATCAGATGTTTAAACACTCTTTTATGCAGCTACAAGAAACCACAAGCCCTGAGGAAAGCTTTCTCCATCTCTCTGAGACAGCAGTTGTCCACGTACAGGTGTTAGTGGACTTCACCAAAAGACTCCCAGGTAAGCTCCCTGCTTTGGGAAGGGTTATGGAGCAGGCTGCCTTTTTAAAAAGCATCAGCTGTATTCATGGCATCAATCTGAGATAAATACAGGCCTTAAGAACACCCATTCACCACCTGGAGTGAATTACCATCTTAACACATTGTCTGCAATCCAGTTCAGTTTGCAACTCATTTGTTTCTAACCTGCAAACTAGCAAGAAGAAACACAAGACCATTAGATAGTGTTTTGTACAAATCTTTTAACTGTGGATCCTCCTTTTCAGTGAAGGCATTTATTAAAAAATCATGTCTATCAGTCCATGTTAGGTGCTTCAAGGCAGCCACAGCCTTGATTCGTAACAAGGCTCTCTCTCTTTACAGGATTTGAAAGTTTAGCTAGCGAAGATCAAATTGCGCTGCTAAAAGGGTCAACAGTCGAGGCCATGTTTTTGTGTTCTGCTCAGATCTACAACCAAAGAATTAGTGAATGCCAATCATCAAGTGAAAGTAAGTTGGACTAACAAGCTTTCTATGAACACCTGTAGTTCAGCCATTTTGATACAACCTCCAATGTAATGAATCTGAAGTAATTCCCTATTCAAGCACAGTGATGTGTAAAAACCTCCAAAGAAGGGCAACAAGGCTGGGGAAGGGCTTGGAGAATGTGCCTATGGGGAGAGACAGAAGGAACTGGGGCTGTTTAGTCTGGGTAAGAGGAGACTGAGGGGAGACCTGATTGCTCTCTTCCCATACCTGAAAGGTGATTGCAGCAGGGCAGGGCTGGTCTCTTCTCACTGTTGACAGGTGGCAGGATGAGTGGAAATGGCCTCGGGTTGATCCAGCGGAGGTTTAGGTTGGATATCAGGAAAAAGATCTTTACAGAAAGGGCTGTTAAGCACCGGAATGGGCTGCCCATGGAGGTGGTTGGGTCCCCATCCCTGGATGTGCTTAAAAGCCTTTTGGATGTGGTGCTCAGAGCCGTGATGTAGCAGACAGTTCTTTCAGTTAGGGCAGGATGGTCAGGTTGTGGGTTGGACTCAATGATCATTAAGGCCTTTTCCAACCTCTCTTGTTCCAGGTCACATCAGACGCTCTGACCACTCAACGTGCTGCCACGTTCCAAACCTTGATAAGAACGTGTATTCCATCCAGACGTCTCACGGAGAAGAGAGTCCATCTTCCACCACTACCACAGGTAAAAAGGCCTCAGACCCACCATCCTTGGGGGTACTTTATCTTCCATCACACCCTCAGGCACCAAGCAGCAACTCATACAACACAGCCCTTTTTTCACTCCGACGCTCCTCTTCCATTTCCAAGGTATAACCGAGGAGTTCATCACGGCGCTGTTTTACTTCTACAGAAGCATGGGGGAACTCAAAGTCACCGAGACCGAGTACGCTCTGCTCATAGCAACCACAGTCCTATTCTCAGGTAGGCAGTGCTCGAGTTGCCCTGTACCCCTTCAGATGGCCAAGCATTGATGGCGTTGTACCCCACAGACCGCCCGCTGCTGAGGAACAAGCGGCACGTTGAGGAGCTGCAGGAGCCATTCCTGGGCATCCTCTACAAATACTCCAAGATCCACCACCCCGAGGACCCGCAGCATTTCGCTCGGCTCATCGGGAGGCTGACACAGCTCCGTACCCTTAACCATACCCACGCTGAGGTGCTGGTGACATGGCGGACGAAGGACCCCAGGCTGAGGGCGCTGCTGTGCGAGGTGTGGGAGCTGCACTAGGCCGCAGCGCTGCCCTCAGGGCCCGGCCCTGCCCGCCGCTTCCCGCCTTTTTTATTCTCCTCAGCGGCCGGGGGAGGCGGGGCGGATGGTGCGGCCATTATCGGGCTGTGAGACATTACTGACCCGTCCGAAGCCATGGAGAAAGGAAAACCCTTTAAATTGTTCGTGCCGCCTCGCCTGAGCGGCGGGCAGGTGTCTGCAGTCAAACCCCAGACCAGCGCTCGGGCCACAGAGCCGTGCCAGGTAACCGAGGAGCAGCCGGAGAGCTGCCCCGACAGAAGCCGAGCCCATGAAAAGCCAGGAGAACAACAAACAAAAAATTAATGAGAGCTGGAGGAATGCGTGTAAACAATGGCAATCCAATCCCAAAGGCCTTTACTTTTTGGTGTTTTTTTTTTTTTTTCCTGTTTATTTTATTATTATATGTTCTATTTTCTCCCAACAAAACCAGAAGGAAGCATCTCAGCCATGCATTTTAACTGTACAGCACTGATGACAAATAAATGTATGTGTTTTGGTTCAGCTAATTGATCACTGTGAGAGGTACACCCAGATAGCATTACCCTTAGCAGCCCCACCAGCTCAGCTGTGCAGTGAAAGTGATGCTGCAATGCAGTTATGTGAATCAATTCCACAAGTACTGACGCTTCCTATTAAACATACTTAGATTCATGTGTGTCATCCTGACAGGAGATGAGTTTTACTATTTAAAAGATGAATTACCACGACTTTCAAACCGCCTTGTAAAGTCAGTCTTTCATGCTGCAACTTAATCTGATGTGTTTCAGAAGTACTGCTGGGAATAAAGCAAAAGTATATATGAAAATAACATGGTGTATTGAATCCTTTATAAGCATGCGATAGCTACTAAGTTCATAACTGTCATTAGAAACATCCACTTGTCCAGCCATAGTCTGTAAAGCACACAGAAGAACAGCTGTTGGAGTAAAGCAAGGAGACTTCCCAAAGCCATCACCCATCTGTGGGCTTTAAGAATAGTCGACAGCTGATTTATTAATGAGAAAGGCCATTTTTTTTTGTGATCTGTGGTTTTCAAAGTTTTATAATCCTTTGCAAAGCTCCCTGTAAGAAAATGATATTTAAATCTTGCAGGGTTTTAACAAATGCCCAAGTGATGATTTTAATTCACCCTTTGTAATGACAACTGCAGCAAGCCATGGTGAAATCACTGATAAAGGTAAGGCTAAGGTAAGCATTTATCTTAGTTAATATATATATATATATATATATATTTAATATTTTTTCCATAGCTTTATAATGTCAGAGTTGTAACGCTGTTAGAACCTCACTACTCTTCTTGCTGTTGTTTGTTTTAAATACATTGACTGAAATCTTTTCCCATTTCAGATGCAATTTCACAGCAAGCCAAACTTTGCTCTGAGGTGGATGAAGAGGTCAGCCAAGTATAAACTCTGCACAAACCTTATACGTTTAATAATGCTTTAAATGAGGGGTCCCTAAGAAATTAACTACATTAAAGTGATATGCATTAAATAACATTTGAGGCTTAAACTGTGGAACTTGTTTTAATAGAATATGGAAACGATGAATGAGTTGTATTCAAAACTGTACAAAGAGGCTGAGAAGATCAAGCGATGGAAACTGGCTGTAGAGTCAGAACTAAAGCAGAAGGAAAGGAAGTTTCAAGAGAATAGGAAGATTATTGAAGCACAGCGCAAAGCCATCCAAGAACTGCAGGCCAGTATCGTACAATGTGTTTAATATGTAAATGAAAGCGAGGCTGAATAAGCATTCATGCTCAAATATAGGCTGGATAGGATGCCTTTAAGTGCTTCGGTTCCTGGGGAATTATTGCTTTAACTATATAAGAGGTGTAATAAAAGATGTCTTGGTATGTAATATCAGATAAAGCCGATTTCTGGTTTTGGGTGCAGAGAAATCATTTTTCATATGATGTTTGAGAACTGAAGGTATATTTCAAGTATATTTTCCAGTAACGATCTATTTTATATTTGTCTCCTGTGAAATTAGTTTGAAAATGAAAAGCTCAGTCTGAAACTGGAAGATGAGATATGTGAGAATAAAGATCTTTTAAAAGAGTAAGTAATGGTCAAATATGTTTTTGTAAAAAGAATGGATTTTCTTCCTGAGAACTGCTTTAGTGTGGAAAGTTAAATCTGATTTAGATTATAAAATTAACTAAAGCATTCACATTGTTACTATGTGAGTGTACGAAGTACCACGCAATCCTGTGACTGCATGCTATAGTATTCTTTGTCTTCTTTTAGAAACAGTGCTTCAAGACACCTGTGTAACCTACTGAAAGAAACCTGCAGTCACTTCACAGAGAAGTCCACCAAATGTAAATGCTGTTTAAATCTTGATTTATAATAGTAAATTCACTTCTAGCTTTCTCTAAATTCACAAATGAAAAAACTATCATGAAGTTCTGACTAAAACTATATGGGGTTTAGTGTATCAGGGTGAACTTCAGAAGTAAGGCAGGAATTCGAATACATGACTGTTTTGTAATGCTAAATTCAGAGGTGTTCTGAAGTTCACTCTGCTGCTTAAGCATAATGGCTTGAACAGCTGGCATTCCTTTAGAAAAGGAAAACTTTATCATGCATTCTTGTTTTGATAGATGAACATGAAAGAGAAGAAACAAGACAGCTATATGAGGAACTTAATAACAACATTGAAGTAAGTGACATAGCGTTGAAAAGCTCAAATGCAATCCAAGTTAAATGCATGCATTGAGATATCTGGATGATGTCTATGTGTTACTTGTAACACAAGGCATCATTGTGAATGATAAATTTTATACCAAACAGAATTATTGAGCACGTGGCATAACAATTAATTATTAATTATCAGTTGATGTAGCAATTAAGAAAGGCACAACACCTCCATTATTTTATGGATCTACAAACATAGACAAGGAAAAATATCTCATCCATGAAATTGTTTAAATAAAACTTCTAAACATCCAGTTTCATAAAATATAGCATCTGCCAACTCAAAATATGTTTATGCTCAGACTTCAGATTATAACTGCTCCTTATTACTGAAAGTACATAGTTTTATACAAATGTTTGTATCAAATTTTGTTTTTAGAAAATGATAGTGGCATTTGAAGAGCTTCGTGTGCAAGCAGAGAACTCCAGACTGGAAATGTGTTTCAAACGTGAGAGTTGTACTTACTGTGTTTCTGCTACAGGCCTCACAGAGCATTTTTCTTATAAATATTAACAAATACATGTGGTAATGGAGTCACTTGTGGAAGGCTGGCACAAAAGGTATTTTGTCTGATTAGAAAGGTGTTTAAAAAGCAACCTCAACAGTGCCTCTTTAGGAAACAAATTGTACAGTTGTACAATTGCAAAGCAATCTTAAGACAGAAATTGCATTTCTCTTGGATCATATTTTAGCTAGTACATTAAATATTGATATTTGTATATTTTTGATCATTAGTAAAAGAAGCAGAAGAAAAAATGGACAACTTTGAAAGAGAATACAAGCTAGAAGTCAGTGTGAAAGAAAAACAGGTTTGCTCAGTTTTAAAATCTATTATGTATAGATTCATTTTTGCCACAAATCTTGCAATTCCATTAATATTTGAAGTCTCTTCTTTCATGACTCACTATTACTTATATTACACAATATTTCTATTATTCTAGAAGTGCTTCCATCAGATTGTGCTGCATTTAGTGGCATTCTGGTATCTTTAGTCTGTTGGAATTCACATTCTGATGCTGAATTGAACAGCTCTAAGACCCAACCACTTTATTTAACTTCAATTACAGCAGTGAGTTTAGTACTCATATGTGAATAAACAAATATGAAAATCTATCTTCTTTTTTTAGAAATGTGTTATTATTTCAATGTTGTTAGATTTCAGCTCTTACTGTAAGGTGTAATGAAAAAGATGATGTAATAAGAGACATCAAGACTCACCTGCAGGAATCAAAAAATAAGATTGCGGACTTGGAAGAAGCAAAAAGTAAGAATTATTTGTTTTAAGAATGCTAGCAATTTTGTATTTTGGATACTGTTGCTAATTAATTTCAATAATTATCCTGTAGAATTTTTTCCTTAAAAAGTAAATGACTACACTATGCAACTTGATTAAGCATTTTTAAGAAAGCACTGTTTTCCTAAGTGTAACTATATATATTTTCGGCGCAGGACATGAAGGGGAAATGTTAAAGGAATCTCAGCTCAATCAAGAATATTTGAAGGCAGAACTGGAAGAAGCTAAAAATTCATTGCGAAAAACAGAGGTATAGCTTCTTTATAATTATGCCATTAATAATTTATACTGCAAAAATAGTTACTGATACAACACAGAACAACTGTAGTTGGTTGTTACATTATGTGTTTGGAAATCATATCATTGTTTTGTAGGCTACTCAAGAGAGCCTGGAAACTGAACTGCAGAGTACGGTGAAAGCATTAATTCAGGTCACACAGGAGAAAGATACACAGATGGAAGAATGTAAAGAAGCAAAGGCTTTGCATGCATCCATGATAGAAGAGCTCAAGACTTCTGCTTGCAATTTAAAAAGCTTGCTGGAAGAAGAACAAAATAGGTAATTTAAGCTGTTTACAATCAAAGATTGTTCTTACAGGTAGAATGCAAGATCACCGAGCTGCTGGGAACAAAACCTAAGTGATGATCTGATGCAAGAATATTTTGGGGTTTTTTGAATCAGTAATAAGTTTTGTATCAGAGTTAATATAGTCACCTATATTTTCATAACGAGGTACAGATGTATCTGCCTGTTGAAAAGGTATCTATTTAAAACATTTGTGTCATGACACTCCTATTGTCCCTAAACTTTCAAAGGCAGTGCTGCATACTGAACTGAAAATGTTTGTAATTATTAGATTGAAGAAATACGAAGATGAGTCAAAACTGCTTATGCTGGAGCTCACAAATAAGTCTGCTGAGCTTGGTAAGATTTGTAGAAAGAAGGACTATAAGCAGTAATACCAATTTTTTTATGCATGGTCACTCCTGGAAATTCTAAATACCTGTTCAATAATTTTACATTGCATGTGCTGTAGAAGAGATGACTAAACTGAAATGTGACAAAGAAATGCAACTTGAAGAGCTGTCTGAAACACTGGTAAATGTTCATTTTATTTGTCTCATGGCATTTTCTTTTTATGTGAAGTCTCTCTTCTAAACTGAGTTTCATCAATGTCCTTGAACAGGGAAAAGCTGAAGAACTTCTAGCAAAGAAGAAAGATCTTGAGGCTACTGTTGAAGAATTGCAGGAGAGAGAAAAAGAAATGAAAAATATTCTTCAAGTTAGAGAGGTCTGAATAAAGGGTGATAGTAAACACTTCATTGCTTTTATATGTGTATATATATAACAATAAATGTCATGTAGAGTTAGGCCAGTGGTCTACCCACTGCAGCATTCTGCTTCTGACAATGACAGCCAGAGTTACCAGGTAGTAGAGGAGCCTGTTATTAGCTATGGTACACCCTCCATACATTCCCACAGTAACTGTATTCAAAGGATATTTGAGGACACATCCCTGTCAGTTCCCTTTGTTATCAGTTTATAGACTTACGCATGTTCACTTGTCTTGTTTATGGCTTTGTTTCATCTTAAAGCTTTGTGTTATCAGTTCAATTCTGATAGCTTCCTTATACCTTTGTAAATTCAAAACACTGTTTTTCTTCCACAGAAAGAAATGTGTGATCTGAAAGTACAGCTGACTTGTTCAGTTGAAAAAGAGCAAAATTATTTGAAACAACTTACAACACTGAATGCAGACCTTGAACGAGAGGCGTATGATCATTTTTGATATAATCATTTTCAGTGTTACATAGAAGTTACTCTAATACAGAACCAAATTATCTATGGTTCATATGAAAGCTTATACAGGCAGTATTATAATGTACATTTTATGTATTTGAGTGCATTTAATTGTTCTTAGTTATTTTAACATGACTAGAGAGTTTCTGAAATCACTGTTAACTACTTTGAGACGGATGTTAAATTGCATTCCTGACAACCATTATATTTATGCAATTGACTTATCTCCATTTGTCCTCCTATTGCCTTTTCATGTTACTAAGACTCTATATTAAATAGAGCATTTGCGGGTTCAGGCCTGGATTTTCTCAATGTGCAGTAACAATTTACAACAGATAAATTTCATTTTAAAAGAAATTTCAAAGCATACATTCTTATTTCTCTTTACCATTTATCCTAAATTAGACTAAAGAATGAGCAACTCACAGTGAATATCAATACACTGTTAATAGAAAAAGAACAAATGGCACAAGAGAAAAGTAATATGGATACAGAGATCAAGAAACTGCAAGCAAGTCATGAGGTGAGTTGTAATCTTCATCTGTTTTTAAAGAACAGGATTATAGTAAAAAAAAAATCATTAAGTAAACTGTAATGATATATTTCTGCAGTGTTTCATTTGAAACAGTATAAGTGCAGTTACCCTTGTGAATATGGCAGGCCACCGTACTGATTAAGGTGTCACCTTAAATTTTACTTACTTTGTTCACGTGGGTATTTATTTAGGATCAAAGGGAAAAAGAAGAAAATACAAAGCAGTTAGTAGAACACCTGGAAGAAGCAAATGGTCAACTAAGGCAAGTAAAAAGTAAATATCAATGTACAATATAATTAAAGGAAATAGGTTTGTTTCCTTCGTGGTTCATCTCAATGCTGTGTTCATATGCTCCTTTCTCTTATATACAGATGTCGCTTATATGGAAATAAATCATGGATAAATTGTAAATAGGCTGTATTGAAAAAGTAATATCCCTAAATATACATTTACTAATGTTTGTTAATTTGGCATTTAGAAATGAACTGGAGTCTTTGAAAGAGAAGATGGCAAAGAAAGGCGAAGAGGCTAAAAGCAAACTGGATGAAAGTGAAGAAAACGTAATATGTTTTCTCATTTGAAATATAACATCACCTGTGGGATGAAATCTTGATGGTTTTAAGTATAAAAGTTCTGATATTGTTTTGACTGGATTTACAATTATAATTCCAGACTAAGAGTATTGAAAATGAAATTTTGAAAAAGGAAAGACAGTTGAAGATGCTAGAAAATAAGGTAAGTAAATAAGACCTGGTTAGCTGATATTAAACTACATGATACTGGGCTAGCAAAATTCTTGTGGCACTTCATGGTAAAAAAAACTCTGACTATTATAACATGTTGGCATTTGTTTCAGTCTCACTGGAATCATATCTTTTCAAATGCATGTTTTAGAACTTTCACAGTGGTGTCTAAAGCATTGAGCCATTATTAACAGTCAGTGTTTGAAATATCCCTTCAGCTGAATACTATGAAGAAACAGGTGGAAAATAAAACAAAGTGCATTGAAGAGTTACAACAGGAAGTAAGTACATTTTTTAAGAAGTACCAAATATATAAAACACTTGCTTGAAGCTGGAATTTGGGGATTCAGACCTACTGGATGAGGTTAAAACATTCCATAGCCTTATTAACTTTTATTGCTATTATTTTGCTTTAACAGAATAAGGTACTGAAGAAGAAAATGACTGCAGAAAGCAAGAAAACAAGTAGTTATGAAGGGAAGGTAGGTTTAATTCATGTCACGTGTATGGTAATGTTAAAACACAAAAACTGAAGTTCTGAAACCTCTGTATAATTATTGATTAAACACATTAAGCACATTCTTTGTTTTATGGATTTATGATGTGGATTCTACAGGGATAAATAAGCCCATGATTTTTGGAAGGTGCTTCAATTTTCAGTCATTGGATATAGGGCTGTCAGATACTTGTAAGAAACATCACTTATCAAGGAACGTTGTTTCTAATAAGTTCCTTTCCTTTTTTTTCTTTGTTGTTGATAGAATACTGAATCTTAACTCTGTAATGCCACACTACTGGGCAACCTGATCTAGTGGGTGACTACCAGCCCACAGCCAAGTGAAAAAAACCCAAACAATTGGTATATTAATTCTTGTACAAATGACAATACTTTTGTACTCTCTAAAGGTGAATAAGCTACAGTTAGAGATGGAAAATATGAACAAGCAACACAAGGCAGCAGTTGACATTTATGAAAGAGAAATTGAAGCAAAAGGAGTAACTGAAAATAACTTACTTGAAGAGGTGAGAGTTAATTTTTTCTGCAACTTCTAATTAGTTTTTGAAGATCAATGCTTGATATATTTTATGAAGCTATATCCATGAGATTCCTTGCACTTACATAATAGTCTTTTAAACATAAATGGAACTTCTTGTGTATGCCTGTGAACAAAGCTTTAGAACACTAAATCCTTTAATCTTAACCCTTTACATGCCTCTAAAAACAATGTTTTTCTCAGGCTGTTCACAGATATTCTATTCTTGGTATAAGTACAGAATAAGCAAATAGGTTAATAATGTTTCTCATATTAGTTTTTTCCAGCCCATAACTTTTTTGATTGGAATATAAAAGAAATGTTACACAAGTGTTTTGAACTTGCATTGTGGTTCAAAAAGACACTTGTCTGCCATGGGAGAATGGATGCATTTTTAATCTATATTTTTCCATTTTAACGAAGTGTGTAGAAGTTGCAGGATTAGAAAAAGATCTTCTAAGCAGATAAAGATTTCACTAAATGTGACTACGTAGATTGCATTAATTAAAAGAATCTTGTTACTAATAGGTAGAAAAAATGAGGTTACTTGCTGATGAAGCAACAGTAGCACAGAGAGAAACTGATATCCGATGTCAACACAAGATATCTGAAATGATGGCACTTATGGAAAAACACAAGGTAAGCTTCCCAATACGGGCTATTATGATAAATAAAAACCTTTCAAAACCAGAATTTACAAGTTATAAAGTGAAACTTTGTCAGAGACCTGAGTCTGGAAGAATGAGGTTTAACACTCTTGACCTTCAGATTTTGAAAACATGGAATTTGATAAATTCCATGTACATAAGCTGCAGAGAATCTTAACATGATGTGACCTATTAACACGTTTGAACTCCCAGCAATAACTGAGATGTGATGGTGGTAACAGTTTTTTTTTTTCTTTTAGGGCACTCAAAGTTTGTGCTTTGTAGTCAAAATGTAATATTTCAATATTTTCAGTATTTTTCAATTTTTTCTTTTAATGAGATTCTATAGTTATCCTCAGCATTATAACAGCATATTTGAATAGACATTCTTATTGCTCCGTTTTGCAGCACATTTAGCAGATGGCATTAACAAAAATAACGTGTCAGGCTTTATGTACTGGAGCACATAGCACTGTGCAGAGATAAAGCACTCTGTGTTTGCCCCACAGAATAACAAACAACGCTGCCTGTGAAGCTTCTGTTGTACCATTTCTGCAGAACTGTCAACATTTGTTCATAGTGCTCTGAAGCACTAGAAGAGATTTATTTAAAAAACTAAATATTTTAAGACTAGATAGATCTAAAGCATTTAGTCCAGTGACATTTTTCTGTTTGTTTTAATACAGCATGAGTATGATAAAATGGTTGAAGAAAAAGATACAGAGTTAAAACTATATAAGATAAAAGAGCAAGAGCAGTCATCGTTGAAAAGAGCTTTGGTAAGGCAAACTCCTCAGTGCTGAATAACAAAATGGAAGGGCTGATTTCCTAAGAAGTCCAACCAGGCAGTGTGGCTTGCCTGGGCCACACTGAGAAAAGAGGGGCTGTTTGTGGCCAATGTAACTCTACTTAATTACAGTACCTGTGCTTTTCTGCCTACTTTACTCAGAAGTGCATCATTATGTTCTAACCTCACGGCTTAAGAAGTTTTAGTATTAAATAGGGTGTTTTTAAAATTTTTTTTCACTTCTCACAAATATTTAGAATTCTTACCTTGCACGGTTCTGAACAGTAACTGTTTCACGGTACTCCATCTCTTTTTAAAACAAGTCTCTTTTAGACTTTTTTCTCTAGATTAAGCATAGCTAACCCTTTCCATTACCTAATTGGTTTCAGGAAAACGAACTATCATGTTTAAAAAGTGAACTGTCATCCCTTAAGGAACAGCTTAAAGCAGAAATTGAAAACAAGGTATTTCTTTTGTATTATTTATTGTATTATCTTTTGCTTCTTCTGTATTTCTTTTATATATATATATATATATATTTTAATGTAGCACTATGGGTGATATGCTGCAGCAATGACAACTGTGATATGAGTTCTTAGCTTTAGGTCCTGCTGTCTTGAAATCAGAGCTTAGTGCTCTCTGAAGTCATCATGCCTTCTGGTGGTGAATGTTCCTCATGACTCCTGAGTTTGCGTGAGGGGAGCACAGAGAGATTAAAAACCCCAAGAATTGTCCATCAGAGATGGGAAAAGTTGTGTAAGAAATAATACCAGGAACAGAAAAATCATATCTTTCAAATGCAATTGAACTAAACCTGCAACTCCTGTAATAACACCAACAAGATTTTTAATAGCTATAAAAATTTAATAGCTATATATAAATAAAACATTTACTACCTCTCTTTTTAGGAGAATCTTGCAAAAGAATTCTACAAAAATAGGGCTCCTGAAACTGAAAAGGAAGACAAGGTAGTTGTAACTTCATCATTAAACAATTGCAGACTTTGGTGATATGTACATGAACAATCTAATAGAAGTTAAATAATATAAAGTTAAATAAGATCAATAATATACTTTGGACAAAAGGCACTGAAGTGTTTTTCAACCTCTTTTTAATTCTAGAAAATACAAACTCATTTTGTTGGTACTCCTAAACCTCATTTAGATCAAGACTTTGCATCTATTAATGCAAAAAAAGTATTCTCACAGAGTGATATTCCGATAAAAGCCACTACGATGGAAAGTAAGAAACCATCTCCTCGAGCATTCATACAGAGTCCCTTGGTCAGACGATCATTAAAGGTTTGTAACTCAAACTAAGGAATCACTCTTATTTTTTCTGACTATTTTTTCCTTCTGTTTAACATTTTCTGTTTAACATGTTTGGGGTTTTTTTGGTTTTTTTTTTCCCCTTTATTATTGTTTCCGTGCATGACTTTGTTTCTTTTTGAATGGAAAGGCAACCATCAATGTAAACTGGCTTATGAGTTTAGTGTTGGATTCCATGATTACCACTGAAAATGTAATTTTAAACACTATCTTTTTCCCAGACATATACCATAAAGACCCCTCCAGTGCATAAAATGCAAAGTGAAAGCACAGGTCTGACTTCAGGACAGAGGAAAAAGCAAAAAGTGCTCCTGCAGCTGGATGCTCATTCGGATAGCTCTGAACACAGCGACCTCCTGGTAAAACTCAGAACAAATAGCATGGTTAACAGGTCTTTATGCACACTGCTGTATCTGAGGATGTAAATGAGGCATGTGGGCTTCTGTATATAGGACAATTTATGAGTTTATTTTTATTTAATCATATCTTTCTGGAATTTTATAAATAATTTGTAACTTGGACAAAAAATACCAGGCTTATAATGAATTTTTACATCGTTTTTATGGAATTGGTGGGGTTTCATAGTGTTACCTTTACTTTCTTTTTTATACTCATTCCTAAGGGGAAAGAAAAGAGATTTTTGAATGTAGTATAAGGAAGTGACCTTTTCATTTTTAATTTCAGAGCCTTGTTTCAGATGAAGAAGTATTTAAAAAATTATACAAAGATTATCCTCAAGCTTCACAACTTTATGCAGTGACACCAACACAGGTACGTTCCCTTTTATTCAGATCAAAATGAAGAGCAGATCATATTTGTTTTAGAAACTATTGGTTGGCTTTGTTTTTATTCCTAGAAACCAACTACATCAAGCCTGAAAGCTCCAAGCTCTGTACTAAAGCTTGCAACGATGAGAAAAGTGAGAGAGACTGGCTGGACTGCAGTTTCCAAGCAGGACAGGAAGAGAAAAATTAAAGATGCTGAAAAACTCTTTACTTAAAAAGAAAAAGAGCGGTGCCCTAACATTATTTCACTGTTCTTTGAGCATTACGACTTTGCTGCGTGTTTTCTGCCGTATTTGGTCTGTTTAATACATGAATTTCCTTGATACAGATAGTCCTTGTATAACTGCAGTCTGCAGAGCATTGTCAGTGTTTTACTCACGTTATAAAAAGTCTGGAGACATTTTAATATTGAAATGAGAATAACTTTAAAGAAAGGCGTTTCCTAAAAAAAAAAAAGAAAAAAGAAAAAGAGAAAAAAAATCTGTTACTAGAAATGCTGATTTTAAAGAAGTCTGGTTTTGTTCTTTTAAATTTACTGTCTGTCTTAATACACAACAAAACTACACTGTTTAGTGAATGAAATGCTGATGCTGCTGATGTGCAGCATTTTTGCGCACATTTGTCTTGCATTTTCTTCTTCTCAAGCGTTTGTTACCAGTAGCCACCTTCCTCATATGTTAGAATAGTTCTGAAACTTCCAGTATTCTATTTTCAATAGAATGATGCAGGTTTAAGAAGATCTCTGCATCATTAGGATGGAAATACATACGCATCGTTTAAGATTGTAACCGCAGTGTTGAGATGTCATTAAATTGTTGATCTTGAAACGTACAGTGTGGGCCCATGTGTCCATTCTTTATTATTAGAGCACAGATACAAGTCACCAGGCAGCTTCCCTAAGAACTAACAGCATAGCATCAAGTCTGCATATAAAGACTTGGATCAGCTACTGCCTGCCTCTCAGACTCACTATAACCATGAGGAGCTGACAACTGTATGTACTGTTGTTTTTCAGTTCTGTCCTGCATGTAGATATTGTTTATCTCAGAATAACAGGAACTGACATTATCTAGTGCTCCCCAGTGAAATATAACCAGTCTGTCATACAAGCCACAACAACTAATAGGACTATGAAGCGTTTTAAGACTATAAGAGGAAATTGTTGTCATATCACATGCAAAGAAAAGAGATGCCCTTTTAATCTGCACTTGACAGGAAATGCTGCAGCTAATCCTAGGAGAGAAGAAAGGAACGGTCATCTGTGAATCTACTCATTTAAAAGATAAGAGCTCCATTTCAAGCCAGCGCAGAGAGCCTGGCAATAGACAGATGAGCTTTGAAAATTCAACAGCCACAGCATGTTTAAATGCAAAACCTGATGGCAAAAGAAAACCCAAAGCAATGGCAGCATATTAAGGAGGCTTGCAATGGGATGGGGTTGGAAATAGTTCCTCTACCAGAATACTAACTGCTAGAAATCTGATAGGTTCTGTCTTATTTGTTTATTTGCAGTCAGCAGAGCTTCTGAGTTTCTGTTCATTGGAAGGATTGACATGTTTCAGCCCTGATGTTTACAGTACTGTAATGCCTGTCTGCAGTGGAATTAAGACTCACTCATTCTGCTCTGCACACTAACCCAACTCATGTGTTGTACTACTAACAGGACTAGGAATGATTTATGGTAACTTATCTTCACTGTTCTTATTTTACTTTAGGCATTGGTCAGTGATTGCGAATCCTGTTACGTTTTTACACACCATGCGCTGAGTTTCTGTGGCTCATTGCAAACATCCCGAGGTAACAAACCCAAGAACTTTATGCTTCCTTAACTCCACTTACAGAGATCACTTACAACACTTCGTACAGAAACCAGCACACTGTCTTTCACTTAATGAAAGTGTAAAACAAGTGATGTGACCGAATAGAACGGTTTAGTTAAGAGAAAGGTTAAAGATAAATAATTAAAAGCACAACTGGCTGTTCCAGAACACAGCTCCAAAGCCGATGGATGTAAAAGTGCATTAAACTTTGCATCTCTGAATAGTCTGCAGGTCAGCAGGGGGGCAACCAAAAAACAGATCCATAAGCATGAGGAATTGAACTATGAATTACAGCAACAGGTAGGAAAGAAGCTTTTTTGTGCTGTCCTGCTGTACCCAGAAAGCTTTTCTTTCTATCCATATCAGTATGATGCTAACATGAGTACAAGAGCAGAAGTCTCATGAGTCCAAAGGTGCACTCAGACTAATTTCTGGCACTTATGAACAAAGGAATGTCCATTCTTAATGCTTGGTCAGATATCTGTGACACAGGGCTGAGAGCTGCCGAGGCTCCTGAGCCCAATTATAACACAATACATGCAGAGGCTGGGTTAAAGAAAGTTAAAGAAAGTTACAGTGGATAAACACAGTGCAGATACTGTGGAGAACTGGCAGCATTTAGCACAGTGCCCAGCAGCTCTGACTTGTCATGGCAGCTCTGATGGAACAGATGGAACTAAGGGCCTCACATCTGTGTAGTTACCTTAACAACCAAATTTGTAATCACCTCCAAAAACAAAATCAGGTTTGTGTGGCATGACCTATTTCACGTAACACCATCTCGACTGGCATTAATTATGTTCTCATCCTTTAATTCTTCATTGCTCAAATCCTGTATCGACTTTCTGCTCTTTAACCTGATAGCCTGACATCCATCCCTGCTCAATCGCGTTGATGTTACCTGGGTCAGTGCCTTCAATCTCTTTCCCATCTACCATCCTCTTTCTACATGCAAAATAGTTAGGATATGTTGAAGGCACTTTAAACATGGGTATGTGGTTCTTTGTGTAAGGAGTGCACACAAAAAATAGCTCCATCTACCAAAATCCATGTGAAATCTTTTCCTATGATTGAAGTTCCATACAACCAAACCAACACAAATACATATGCATGATGTGTACCTCATTGCCTATCATTGTCTGTCTGTACTCACACAACCTGTACATTTACCTACATTTAAAACAGCTCAGAAAAGGATAAAGCTAAGTAATATATATAATTAGTAGCAAAATCTTCTATTCTGTTGTTAGGTCCAGCTGGATGGCTGCTCTGAGTATAGTCAGTGCTGTGCTTGTCCACAAGCTCCTTAATTCCTGAGAAGCTCTGGTAGAAATTAACCCAAAATTAAAGACTGCACTGAAACAGAAAATCTTTGGCTGATCCTAAATGAACAATAATTTAATTACGTTATACACAAAATAGAAAATTAGCCTAGGACACAAAGACACACGCAGCTGGTGAAGGAGAAAATACTATTCAGGGATTACATACGTGCTTATTAGGACTGACAGCATCACTCCTCCAACAGCCCAAAACAACCATGCTGTTCAACCTCCCCACATTCCTTGTGGCCATGTTATTTATGTGTACAGCAGTGCATCTCTCATTTGTTGCACCTGCCAGGTAATGAACATCCTGAATGAACCAAACTTCAATAAATTTTCCCCAAAACAGAAGGGTAGAATTACTCAGATGTGATTCTGGATGACTCCATTTCCATGCTAATCTGACTGTCGTGACGTTGCTGCCCTATGTAGCAAATTAATCAATACCAACCTTTTAAAAGCAGCGGTTAGTTTAAAAGCCCAAGAGAAAGACCGACTGTTAACATAATTAGATTTCCAGCTCCAGTTTCCAGGTTAGGATATTATGGACACATTTGTTCCTATCACATTTGCTTTGTGGTTTAGTATGAATTTTCAATAGATGGCTCTGCGATAAGAAAGCAGCAATTCAGATGCAATTATATAAAGTAAGATCAGCCTGGAATTAGGCTGGAGTGTATAAAGCACACGGAGTTTGTGCTAGATCACTGTCTCTCCCAGCTCCAGGCACAATCAGGCTCCTCTAATAGGGAAGAATTCAGCTGACAAGAGGTTGGTCTTTCCAGACTTGTACTACTGCAGCCACAGGGTAAACGAGACCGTGTAATGAATGGCTTTTGTTACAGGGAAACGACGGCTGGAAGAGACTAGAGGGTGATTCCAGATATTTGTAGACACTGTCATGTAGAATTTGTAGTTTGGAAGAGAGAGAGCACACCCTGACATTGTCCTGGAGCCAAGCAAAGCTTTGTTTGGGGACTCCTGAGCAGGCCTGGGAAACGAGGTCAGCGCAACAGAGGGATCGAGGGTGGATTCGTTGGTTTGAACCCTTTGCTGATGCTCTTTATTGTAATTTGCTTGCATCTATTATTTAATTCTTGGCACTGCTCCCATTTCATCGTGCCTTTAAGCCAGCTGGGAAGGAAGAATTAGAGGGCTATGTCTGATATGCACAACTATTTCTTATCCTATCTCGAACATTTGATATGATGCCTTCTTTGGAGAAGTATTTTAAACCAGCGAGATTATTTTAGCAACTTTGGTTCATTCTGATGTATGTCACATTGTCAGATCCTTTACCAGGAAAGGACACGTAAAACTACTGCTATTTATCTGCATCTGTGCTTTACCAACCATTAGTGAAAAGTTCTATGTAATAAGGTTCAATGGGAAAAGGCTGAATGTGGTGTACGTTGTGTTTGAGTTATTTGTCCTCTTTGTGGTTAGAGCTACTTCAATTACATTTATGGCATTAGACAGAATTTGTGAAGCTGTGGCTGAAAAAGCTGAGATCACTTCTACTATGTGACTGCCAGAGCTGCTCCTGTCCATTAGAGGGGAAGGACATGAAGACACATCTAATTTTAATGAAGGTTTCTGTTTTCCCCCCTCCTGTCTAGCATGAGTCCCTTCCTCATGATGTCTCTCCTCTTTGGCCTGACTTTTGGTCAAACAGCATCAGTCTGTGCTCCGTCAGAGTACACAATCCACGTGGAGAAACGGGAGTGTGCCTATTGCCTGGCCATCAACACCACCATCTGCGCCGGATTCTGCATGACGCGGGTACAGGATCTTACTCTCTTTTAGGTGTTTTCCATAACAGCCATCAAGACAAGAAGTTCCTATCCTTACTAGAGAGCCATGCAAAGTTTGCTCAGGCTAATTCTGTCTGTCATAGAAAAATCAAATTGCTGTCATGCTTTCTATTTAGCTCACTGGGAGAGCAGGGCTGAGAGCTGCAGAGGCTCCTGAGCTCTGACTTGTCATGGCAGCTCTGATGGAACAGATGGAACTAAGGGCCTCACATCTGTGTAGTTACCTTAACAACCAAATTTGTAATCACCTCCAAAAACAAAATCAGGTTTGTGTGGCATGACCTATTTCACGTAACACCATCTCGACTGGCATTAATTATGTTCTCATCCTTTAATTCTTCATTGCTCAAATCCTGTATCGACTTTCTGCTCTCTAACCTGATAGCCTGACATCCATCCCTGCTCAATCATGTTGATGTCCCCTTTTCTTCCCCCATCACTGTTATTTTTACTATGGAGATTGTAACAGCAGCATAACAACAAACTTTGCTGCTGTTACTGCAGAGCTTCTGCAGTCATTTTGTGGGGTCAGTATGGTACAAGTGATAAATGAACTACTTTTTGTCACCTCATTAATATAAATTACTTGCTAGTTCAGCCAACCTGTCAGGAGGTGAAGGCAATGAAGCTCTGCCCTGACAGCCAGCTGTGGAGAACACTGCACATGTGGGCATGGCAAACACTGAGCTTTGCTATTCACCACTGCATTTTAACTTTCACCCTGGTCAGCAGGTAGGGAATATGGGATACAAAATGCTGTGAGCTCTTTGAGCTGAGCAGGGGGTTATTTAGAGACACAAAGAGCATTACTGGAGCTGCAGAGAGCTCCTGTCGCATGAAGATTCAAAGAGACAGATCTAAACAGGAGTACAAGAGAATTTCAGAGCTAGGGGAAGTTTTGCTTTCTAAGCATTTAAGAGCATGTCAGAGGAGAACATTGGACATTTGTGTATGCTGCAGTGAAACAACACACTTCTCTTTTCTTTGTAGGACAGCAATGGCAAGAAGCTGCTACTCAAAAGTGCTCTGTCCCAAAACGTGTGCACGTATAAAGAGATGCTGTATCAAACAGCACTGATTCCGGGCTGTCCTCATCACACCATCCCTTACTACTCCTACCCTGTGGCCATAAGCTGCAAGTGTGGTAAATGTAACACTGATTACAGTGACTGCGTTCATGAGAAGGTTAGGACAAACTACTGCACTAAGCCACAGAAGCTCTGTAACATGTGAGCTCCCACCAGGACGTGGCAGAAATGTATCTCTCTGCTCACAACCGAGCACAAATAAAACCGTATTTCATAACAGGTTTGCAAACTGGTGTGCACAAGGTTTTATTCTGAGGAGGGATCCCTCGAGTTCCTTTAATGAGCAGGATATTGTGACACACAGAAACAGAACCACGGGACTGAAGATTCATATTTAGTGCTCAACTATCATTTACTTCAGGGAGGAAGAAGGAGCTGTGTGTGTATGGGCCTATGCTGATAATCTCCAGGCATTGCTAGAAGAGCTACTCCAAAACAAAATAGCTGGTATATCTCAGATCTAGGCTATGCATGCTCTCAATATTAAACATTTCAAATAGATGAATACAGCTGGCAGAAAAGAAGCAAAACCTTCCACGCTTCCATGAGGGAGGAACAAAATAACCATTCTGCAGATACAGCCAGGAGAACAAACCCACTGTACATACACACAGCATGGTAAGAACATTTCTTATCAACAAGGAATTATGGCTTCAGAATTGCAGCTCCAAGCAGCAGTGAGAGCTTCCAAGCCCCATTAAATACATTATTATAAGTTAAATAACTGCTGAAAGCTTTATTTTACTGCTGCTTCCCAGCCATTTGTTTTGGCTCGTACAGGGGGTTATCTCTCTTAGTCATTCAATGTGTATTTATGAAAAAGATTTTTTCCTCTTCTAATCCTCATCCATACCCAGCAGTTTCCATCGTGCCCATTGAGAATTAACCTGCTGATAACACTCAGAGCCACTTTCAACCCTTTCTCAAGGCAAGAACTCCTCCAGGTCAGGTACTGGGGTGACTGTGCTGTATCTTATGGAACCTTTCCATATAACCAAGCCACAAAGTGACAGCAAAGCATGGGAGCACACAGAGGGCACCAGGACGACCTCTGAGAGTCTTGTGTTGCTGGTTATTTTTATTAGAACATTGTTTCAAATTCAAGACAACAAAACCAACACATTTCCACTTTAGTACACATTAAACCAAAGGAAAGCGAACAGCTGCCTTCAGCAACAGTATCAGCATCTCTCCTCTTCATTCCCCACAGAGAGCTGTGATAGAGATAATGCTGCTACAGGCATTGCAAAGACAAATAATATCCCAGCTCTGCCCCAAATCAGAACTCAAGTTGTGGAAACAAACATCACATTGGAAGCAGTTTGTGTTGTGGAGAACCCAGCAGCAACCGGAGCACCAACAGCAGTGAGAATGGCGAGCTTTGCTTATGCAGGTGTCCTACAAACAGCACCTGATGCTGTTAATCAGCCTCTGAAGGCTTTGAGAGCATTTGGAGGCTTAAGAAAACCCAATTCCCTTCTCAATACGCATGAAATATGTCTTGCTATAAAACTATCACTTTTGGTATAGAAGTGAAATATGAATCCTCGCTATAGGGATATTAAAAGGCTGTTCTTCATCAGCTCCTGCTCAGTCTCTGCAAGACAGGCTGCAGTTAGTTTGCAATATGTGAAGCTCCCACTGGAGTCTGCTGCTCAGGAAAACCAGGCAAGGGAATGACAAATAATGATCTTCAAAGAGATAAGAAAGGAATCAGCTATTTACAAGTTTATAGTGGAGAACAAGGCGGTTGGCTGGATAGGAAGAAGTTGTGTGCTGTGCTTTCAGAGTTATCCCCAGAAGGCTTTGGCCTGTTACCACTTCCCTGACCAGATGGGCACTTCTGCTGGATTCTGAGGCAGTCAGAGCAGAAGTCGGTTAATGAAATCCTGACATGCAGCTTTGGAGCATGAACTGCACCTGAGGAAGCTCAGGTTTGATTTTGAAATGCATTCTCACTGAGGATACACAGTGCAGTAACTTGGCAGTGATTCCCTGCTGCCAGCAGAGAACAAAGGGCTTTCACCATTAAGAGCTGAAACAAGAGTGGAGCTCACTGGTCTGTGATGCAATTCCAAATGGGGACCTGAAGTTAAGCCTGGAAACTGCTCATCTGTCAGTGGCTGCTGAGCATGTGGCTGTTATCACAGTTTACGTTTAGTGCAATTTTTAATGCTATTTTATGCAAAACAGCTGCTGATAGGCTCTCAGCGATACTACACAAAGCATTCACAGCACACCAATAGCCATATTATAGACAAAGAAGCACTGGACTCACCCAGCTGGTGAAGGGGCTCTCTGGCAATGCAGCACTCCTCAGGAAGCAGCCAAGGACCAAAAGAAACTCTCCCTTCAGTGGCTGCCCCTTATATGAGCCCAGGGTGGCTCTGCATTGGGTTCAGCCCTTCTGGGCACATGGGAGAGCACAGGTGCAAACAGTTTGCTCCTTAGGCCAACAGCACCCCTTCACCAGGTGCTCCATCACCAGTTCAAGCCCCAACCTAAGGCTTCTCCTACATGCACAGCTGCATCCATGTCACTGGATAGTCACAGCTTGTGGGTGAACAATTTGGAGAGTGACATCCATGTAAAAGACAGCAAGAAGTGTCAGTTAAGTGGGAAACATGAAACAGCAGCACCATTTCCAGTATTGAAGTTACAGAAAACTGAGAGAAGTTGGAGTTTCTGTTGGAAATGAAAGAAAAACAGCAGGAGGGATGAATGTTACACACCAACACGTGTAACATTATCCCATCTTTCTGTCTTTCCTGCCTTACTCCTGCAGGAAGGGGTGGGAGGTTGAGGTAGGAGCCCCCAGGAAGCTGTGATAGTCACAGAAGCAAAACCAGAGGATATTAAAGTGCTGTGTGTTTTTCCCTGACCATTTTCCCCTCCTCCGTTGGGTTCTACACACCATTGAGGCTCTACAGGGCATCTGACAAAGCTGCTGCTTTCCTTAACACAGGTTCTACTCCTGCACCAGCATTACAGATCACAGTCTTACAGCATAAAGGGACTTCTGAATAGAGATTTTAGTTGCCTCTTTCACACGCAGAGGTTTTGGTGGTTTGGTTTTGGTTTTTGTCTCACCACACTGTGTTACAATCGCTCCTGCCAGCTTCCTACCTCCTCCCCTCTTTGTTTAGCCCAGATCTCCTCGGGCTGTTTCCTCCCACAGAGCTTTCTGCTCTTGCATGAAAACGCAACTGGACCTGAATAAAAACAGAACTCCGGTCTGTGCATGCCAGTGAAGTCACAGAATGGATGCAGTTGGAAGGGAGCTCTGCATCCCCTGCTCCAAGCACTAGGGTCAGGAAGGGCAGTGAGCCCAGGACCACGTCCAGGGGCTTTGGAAGATAAAGTCATTTAAAACAATATACATTTCCTTTTTAGGGTTTGGATGGAATAGTCACAAAATGGATTCTGGGTCTTTTTAAAATGGCATTTGTTCCTCTGCCAGCTGTTGGCAAATGGAGGCTTGGAATGAAAGTGTTTCAAGAAACCTATGGGTGTGTGTACCCTCCTGCATAGTGAGACTGGAAAAAGATGCATGCAAATGTGGACACACAGCACATCCCATCTGCTCATACTTACCTACGTAAGGTACTACATACACAGATACCTGCTAACGTGCATACATATCTGTAATGAGAGGAATGCATGTACTTACACAGTGCCTAGAGATATGGAAGCTCTTAATTGCACACACACACAAACATTAAAAATCAAATTAGTCTTAGATGCCACCTCGGCTCTTTTCATTAAAAAGGACATTTAAAAACCCTTTTTTTTGTCCATTCCGGTTTTACTGTCGCTGATACAATTCACCTCCACACCGAATGGGATATTTTCCTCTCAGTATGTTAAAACACTAATTAAAATACATTACAGTTATTAAGCTGGGTAGAAGAGCGCTTCTTGTAAAGCTTCTTGTAAAGCTTCTGGACACAGTTGTGCAGTGACAGTTTCAGATCATTTCTCTCGTGTTACGGATAGCACAGCACAGAACCATGCTGAATATCATGCCAAAGATCTGGAAGAGAAGGAACGCAGTTCAGGGATCCACTCACAAAACAATTGTAAAATAGACTGCATTGAACAGCCTGCAATCTGAATGCTTTTATTGCAGGGCAGCAAGTGACTGCTTCCATTACAAACCTCAAGATGTGGGACAATTAACAGAAGAGAGTTTTCACTGACACTCAGAGCAAAGATTTTGTGCCCACACTGGTTTCACTGTTCCTTATTCTAAATGGGAAGGCCAGCATAACAGCCCCCAAATGTTCACGTTATTAACAGAAATGGCACTGATGTCATTCACTGTGACTTGGTATCATGTCCTTCTTGTTGAACTAATAATGCTATAGATAGCATCTTCCTGAAAAGGTGCTTTCTGTTTTCTATTCCATCCATGACATTCAAATAATAGATCCTCTAAGGACCAACACATCCATGGCTGCAGCTGTTTTGCAATGAAATGCCACTGTGGCTTTTTGGTTCTCTGTGGTCCATGTGTACAGTACTTTCCTACTATCAAACAAAATGAGATGAGCACGAGATTCTTTGAATGGGGTAACTGGGCCCAAATACCAATAAGAAAAGTGAGGACGTGGATTTACTCACTGTGGTGCCAGCAATTGCAATCCCAACAATCCCAACTAGATGCAGATTGGCATCGATGACGTTATGGATTTCAACCAGGCAGTTCTATTAAAAACAAAATCAAAAGACTTTCATTGCTAGGAAAACACCCTGACCAACTCTGCCAACTTCCCACTGAACAGCAGATGAACACAAGAGCATCCAGAGCATCCACTCAGGAGTCTCTGTGCATTAATAAGACAGACTGCAGGCAACATTCAGCTTTTAAAGAAGTTATCAGAACGACCAGAACAGACACTTGCCTTGGGCACCTGCATTTTCTCTGGACAAGGTAATGCCGTGTGTTGTTCCAAATTATCTTTACCACAGCACTGGAGCTAAACGAAAGAGGGGGAGAGTCAAAGGGAGGAAGAAATCATAGACTGTGAGTCAACTGATACAAACAAATAGCTGGGGAAAAAGAAGAAAAGATACTGATGAAGTCATGAATGTACTCATGTACCAGTCGCTACCTCTGGTAACAGCTCCAACTGCATTGGCCAAAGTTCCTCAAAACCAATTTCACACCAAACAGCCAGATCTGTATGAACAAAATCTCCCCTAAGTATCTTATTAACGAAACAAACAAGTGAATTTGGGTAAAGCAGGTCTCTGGATTGCAAGGAAATGGGTATTTTTCAATGCAGAAAGTTCTAATGTCACATACAAGATCATGAACAATGCACAACAACAGAGAATGTCAGAATTCTGACAGGCCATAATGCTCAGTTTGCAGACCCCAATAGGTCACTGCTTTTCCTGTTTGCTTTTCTCCCTCTAGATGCTTGAAATTCCTCTTCAGCTTAGAAATAACAGCCACGAAAGAAGGACTAAAAGGTCTGAGGTTGTGAAATGTTTATTCTAAAGAACGTGAGAATGCTGTAAGGGCTGGATCTCTATGGGAGGCACTGTAGATCTAAGATGACAGACACAAGTGCCATTCCCAAGTCACAGGTCCTGATTCTGATTCAGACACTGACTCTTTGGGTGGCCTGAATGGAGTCATGCCTTATGTTCTTTCTTTGGCTCAGTCTCAGGTCAGTCACTTAACTTGCTATTGGGAACACTGTAGTTCTCCAGACACAGCCATCAGAGCCTTGAGCCTCCAACTGCATTTTAAGCAGCACTCAGTTCTATCCTTCCCTACCTCCATGGGAGAGATTCTGAATTCTAAGTGCTAACGTGACAGTAGAGTAGTAATATGGGGTATTTAAGCTCAGGATGATTACTCACAGCCAAGTGGTAGTGATAGATGGTTCTGTTGACCTTCCCCGGGTTTTTCATGTACTCATCATAAATGTCTTCATAGATTCTCTGGGCTTCCTGTATTGCCTGCAGAAATCAGACTTGCCAAGTGAGAGGCAAATAAGTCTTACTCTCAATCCAGTGCAGATTTCCAGCTTGAGTCATCAACCACCAGAGCAGAAAATAATTCCTGGTAAACTGAAGTAGACATGATAGGAAAGGTAGGAGGTTTTGTGGCCTGATGGCACCCAGAGGTACACTGCATGGCTCAGAACCTGCTGTATTCTGTGCTTTGGCTACATGGTTCTTAGCTGGATAAACTCACTGTCTGAATTAATTTTCCCTTCCCCCAAGGAACACACTCTTATCATTGAGTTCTACTTGATGTTCCTTCAGCAGATAGTCTTTATTGAGGAGGAGTGGCAAAATCAGCATCCCATTCGGAAGTTGGACTTGTGATAACACAAGCTCTAATTTACTCCAGATAAGGACATTAAAGAGTTTTGCTAGGAAGAAGCCTTCTGGAAAGCTCTCCTGCAGGTCAGTCAGCCACAGGAATCCAGAACTGCCCCATTATTACCTTAGAAGCAGATTGCTACTCACCACTTTCTTGCCTATAAATGCAAACACTCCAGCAGTGATCTCAGCTGCAAATATCACCAACAAGCAAGCAAAGAACTGCAGAGGGAGAAGAGAACCTTATGTTAATTTACTCTGCACAGTGTGCTTTATATGTACTGCCACTCAATCTGCTAAGAAAACAAAGGTGGAAATGGCAAAGAGTGGCTCAGATGGTAGTTTCAGGAATGGCAAGGTAATTCCAGGCAATGTGTTACAGGAAGCAATGCATGGAAGCTATGCGTTAACACAGAGACCAGAGATGATGGATTAGCCAGTAAAAGGACAGAGGACATTTCAGATCTTGGACAGTAGAGATCACTAACAACAGAAGACTTATGCCTTGGAATCACATCACAGCCCTTCCAGGCCCCTGAAACCTTTCACTTACTGCTCCAAGTAAGAACTGAGACTCCCGCGCTGCTCCACAGCACCCAAAGAATCCAACTGTGGTCATGAGAGCCCCGGCTCCCACCAGTACATACAGACCTGGGGAAAATCGAGAGCAGAATTTAAGGTTTGATGCCTGTTTTGCCACAACGATCGATTTTTAAGTAACAGCCTCTGGCTTTCACAAAGAATATCCCACCATCTATACAGCTGCTGAAAATATTTCTACCCAACAGTTTATTCATTGATTGATACAGGCTTTATCTGGGACAAAAAGAGCAAAGAATTCTCTTTCCTCGCTAGCAAACATGAACAGCCTTCATGTGTGGTGTCAGTTTCTATCAGACCACCACAACCATGTTTGAGTTTTATCTCTGGATGCCATGCCAGCCAAAGTACCAAAGGCTCTGTGCAGCACCTGGCAATTCGAGTCTTGGACTTGTGTAGGCAACACGGAGGACACAGAGCTGCCATGTCAGTCCAGTGCTTGAAAAAACAGCTTCATTTCCTCCCCCAGGCTGTGATGAGAGGACCCAGGAGCTGCACACTGAGCACACTAGATGGCACAGTGAGCCCTCCTCCCAGCTCTGATTGCTCGGACTTTTCCTGACAGCATTTAGTATTCTCAGTGACAAATGGGAACATACTGAGATCTGACATCATGTTCAGAGCTGCGGGCATTTACTACAGTCAGGCCTCGTGTGACCCAGGCTGTATAAAGCCCAGCAAATGAGTTTGTGTGGATTGTGAGCAAAATGAAATAAAGAAACAAAAGGAGAGACTTTTGATTAGGAAGACAGGAGAGAAACCTTCCCACTTCTTTTTGTTGCTTCCAGCTGGCAAAGATGGAGCTCTCTGAGATTCAGGGGTAAGACCACTCTCCAAACTCTGCACTTGCTTTTGCCTGAGGAACAGGCTCAGCATTTCACACGCATGACTCACAACTGAACTGCTAACTCAGTCAGAACTTCCATTTTAAGGCATGCTACAGGAAGAACGTCTCACACCACACACTCAACAAAGCTGAGTTTGCTGTTTGCCCTTGGCCCCACAGTTTTGCCAGCCAGGAGTTCAAATCCACCTCCTCTGACCTGGAAGATGCACACACTGATAGGCAGACATACGCTCAGACAGCTCTGAGGTCCAAATCCACATCCAGAGCCTATCAAAAAGAGCCAGAGCAGACAATCATACACCATCTCTCCAGCCTTATTTCACATGGGTTTCTTGTTTACCTGGCTGCTATGGTCACTTTCCATTTTAAACAGTTCAACTCTTTCTTTTTTGGGCTGAGTAACTAACAGCAAACAAAACGCCAACTGTTCATACTCTGCTGAGAAAACAAGCAGCTCTGTTCTTGGCATAAGTGATCCAGAGGCAGTGATGACAGGAGTCCCAGAACAGGTTTTCCTGACGTCGTGAATTACAGCCCTGGAGATATCCCACTGGATGGACCGAGGCTTTCAAGCCCTCAGTAAAACACCAAGAAACCCATAGTGCAAATGCAGTATTGGAAAAGATGGGAAACACGTGTAGAGGTTGGAAATAACAAGCCAGACAAGCAGTACACCAAGTGGCAGAGTTACCTGCCTTGTTACCAGAGATCATCATTTTTATGCTGACTGATGTGTAGTAAATATATATTTTGGATACATTCACTAAATACGTGGAGAAGGGAGACAGAGTCCTCTGAAGGAAGATGAATTTCTGGAGAGTTGGAGCATACCCTTTATTTGAGCACAGTGTACAGACATAATTCTCCATTCTGCATGAATGTGACAGATATTATGTAGTTAACCTTCCTGGAACCTCGAATGAATTACAGATCCGAGCTGACTTGATGCCTCTCAGCATCATACAGAGTGTAGATGACAAACAGAATCACCTCTACACATACAGTCCTCAGCAGCTATTCAGTCATACAAGACATCACTGATTATCATATATTTTAAGCTGGTTTCCAGTGCAGCAGCTTTCATTTTCCACTATCAGCTTTTGCCAAACCACTCTTCAACTGCAGAAGAAACTTGCACAGCAGATGACAGAAAGACAGATTAGTTCACTGCTTACATTCTATGTCCATACTAAAAGCCTCTGTTGGATCCAACACAAGTGGTAGCCAGACCACTCAATGCTCCACTTGTGGTGTTGTATCTCTCCACAGAGACTACTTTGTCAACAGCTCTCGTTTTAAGATGGACAGAATTTGTGAGGCTATGGATATTGGAGAGAAAATACTGCTAACTAAGGGTACAGTGCTTGGCTAGAAAATACACACATAGAATATAACAGAATGAGGCACAGGAACTGCAGTTTACACAGATTTAACTGCTAGCCAACTCTTGTTTGCATGGGCACCCATTCCAATGGAGAAAAAATACTAATATCCTTCAACTCCAGACATGACCTCACATCCTAAGGCATGCACCATCTAACCGTGCTGTTCAAAGCCAGAATGATCACTCATGTTCTCTCAGACCCCACGAAAAAGCCACAGCCACCATGAAACTTCTACCCACAGCTGGCCTGGCTCTGATTGCAGCACAGAGCATGGAACAGGAGCAAAGACCATAACATAGCAGAAATGTTGTGAGCTCTGTCTGTGCAACAATTCAGTGCTGCCAGTTCTGAGAGCCATCCAAGTTGATCCATTCACATTCATCAGTTGTTCCCCTTCTTGTTGAGGCTTCATTTCCAGTGCTACTGGCAGTGAGGTGACCCTCTGCACTTCATTTATTAGGGATACACTAAATTTGGCCTCCGTGCTGCCCATGGAGCCAAAACAGACTTTCATGCAAAGAGTAAATGTCTTGAACTGACACTTTAAAAGCCCCTTTGTTAGTTCTCTATTCTTAAATGCTCAACTTGTGCCCAGCTGGCATTCAGTCTTCACATCTGTGCTTAAATGTATATATACATACATGCGTATTTAATTTAAAGAACACCACTATTACAATGAAGAGGAGCAAAAGATCTCTTCCCCATTTGGTGCCACAGACAGCTCAGATGTTACTACCCACCTGATGACCTTAAAACACTGTCATGCCTCATCACTGTAATGGGATCTCCAAAAGCTGGGAGGAGAAGATGCCCAATTTTAGAAGGCTGCTCCTTATATATAGTTGAAAACTTATCTTCTGCTCTGTGAGATGCACCCAGTAAAGCAGATGGAGACTGCATGGCTCGAGGAGTTCCAGTTCTACCCCCTGACATTGTAGGCTAAAAGACTGCAGGCTGCAGTGGGGATCACTGAACACAAAACCACGAGCAATGGGAAACTAACACTGCATATGTGCTTGACCTCAACACTGCTGCCTGCGAGCTGCTTTCAAACCAACACAAACATTTAACTGGCTGGAAAAGTTGAACAGGCCCGAATGCCAAGTCCTGGCCTGAACTATTCCAGGGGTTGAATTGCTGGTAAAGAACGGGGCTATTTAGGGACACTCATTCCATCCTAATGGAAAATGCAAGGATATAATTACCAATTATTTTAAACTAAAACAAAATTTCCGATCCAGGAAAAAAAAAATCACCAGGAAACAGAGAGAGGCTGGGTAGATTCAGCTGGCAGCTCAAAACAGGTTAAAAAAGGAACAAACAATAAAATCCAACTGAAGATGCTGCACTTTGAAAGCAAGAAAAGGAGACGTTGCCCACAAGATGGTGATTCCAGACGGTGTTTTAGCCTACAAACATCTAAGTGTGACTGCAGTGTTGTTCCAAGCACTGACATGGAGCTGAGCTGCTCACAGGGTTGTTATCACAGGAGCAATCCATGCAGAGGAGCTAAGTAAATTGTTGTTAAATGTACAGCTGTATGTTTGTACCTCCAGGTCTCGCTGCTTTCTTCTTCAGCCCTCTGGGCAGCTGCTTCTTGTGGATTGCACAGTATTCCATATTAAGAATTGCTATGCAAACTCTTGGCTGTCGCCCAGACTGCACGTTACTGAGCAAACACACACAGCCAAACAAACAGCACTCCTAGAAACACCACGAGATGTGTCGAATGCACAAACATTAGAGGGACTCGGAGCTGAAATCTCCTACAGAGCTAAAGCACTCAAGCATACCCATCCAGCACAGCCATGCTCACTGCCTAAAACACTGGGACTGAACTCATCACCACTCTTCTACCATTGCCTCAGTCCCAGACTGTTAACATGCTCAGATTTCTGACTGGCTGACCTCTCAGATGCTCAGAAGTCACAACAGCATTTAACATGATTTGTTATGAGAGTGGGGAGCAGAGTAATATTTGTTTTCTCTTTATCAGACTTGCTCCAGTCTGCCCGTTACAAAGAAGGGTCAAAACCTTGCCTCAGAGTTCAGCCAAAATCGCAGGTTAAAAGGAATTCTCAACATATTTACGTCCTGTTCCTTATCACTTCCTCTGTTAGCAGTTACATATTACAGCACGCAGCTCTATAAATATATGTGACAATCAGACCAATAGTTGAATGTCACTGAGTATGACTAAACTTTTACAAGAACGTTCCCCAGGACTTCCTAAACTGAACAATTCTCAATAGCTTTTGTAGTTCTGACTCAGGACTGAAGCAGATTAAATCTGTCAGAGATCTCCACCAAAGAAAATCTCGTTTACACAGCACTACCCTGCAAAGCTGGGGCTTGTTTTCTCTACAGGATTTACTTGCTGGCTTCTAATGAACCAACAGGAATTGAATTTGAAGGACGGAACCTCCCCTCTGTCTTGTTCAAACTCCAGGATCAAATACAAGTGGGTAAGACAGGGGAGAGTTTCAGCATAGGAAATTCATCAGGTATAAACTGGATCTGGAAATAAAGGTAATGGTCCAATGTGATGCTGACAGCAGCTCAGATATAAGAGAAAAAGCGAATGATACTTGGTGGCTCTCTGTGTCAGTGGAGATGCTGCAGAGCACTTTGCAGCATCTCTCAGATCCCAGCCATTTCCATCTGAATGGTTTTATTCAGCCTTCTAAACTCCAGCGAAAGCTTTGCTGGATGTAACACTCGACCCATTTATTCCCTCAGTACTGTACAGCCAGCTCTGTGCTCCTGGCCTTGTTCCATGCATATATCAAAAAAGCTTTGGCTTAAGACTGTGGTGTATCAGGGTGGTGGGCTTTGTTAAGAGAATGGCTGTACTTAAAACAACTGCACAGTCCAGTTAATATCCCTACGACTGTTGGGACACCCTGGGTCAAGTCAGCTCCTGATGTGGTCAACACCAGTTGTGTGGGCATGGGGAACTTCTTGCTTCCTGCCTTGCTTGCATGAACAGCTCTTGAGATGACCAAGCACTGCACAGTTTTCAGCTGTAGAAGGATTTGCTGTGATACTTAAAATCACACTGAAGGCCTCTGCTTACAGACATGGAGGACTGGTGAGCAGAAGTCCTTCCTTCTCCTCTGCTGGCACCAGAGGCATTCAGAAATGATAATATTGTTTTTCTGGTTAGAAGTTGCATGGAAAACTATGGAAGGATGTATTATACAGGTGAGCTCTGTGTTGCAGGAGTCTCTGACCCATCTCAACTTCCATTGCAGCAATATAAGCACAATTCATTTAGGATATGTGGGGAGCGGATCAAGTCTGAGAGAAGAGTTCAGTTAGCCTTAAGGAAATGGATAACAAGCAGAGAAAGGCTTTTCAGTGAGGCCTAAGGAAACTGATAACAAGCAGAGAGAGGGTGAAGGCCACCAACCACAAGACACAGCACCACAACATCCAGCTTTGTGCAGTCTGGCCTTTGTATAATTCAATGATTGAGCTACTTCCCACACCCTAGAATGAAGCCAAGGCTAAAGGCTGCTGTCATCACAACTTACCTATGAAGAAATACTCTGGAGACCTTTTGTCTGAAGCAAACTCTGCCATAGCTCCACCAAACCGCAGCCACAGGCCAAAAGCAATGACAGCCAACCCTGCCAGCTGGAAAACACACAATTAATCAATATGTTAATAACAATCAGCTGGAGGGCATCAAAAAGGGCTCCGAGGCATTTTATACTTTCTTGAAATCCCAGAGCTCAAAATGACACTGTTGGAAAATCCAAGGAGCTCTTGCTGGTACTTGATAACAGTGAACTCCCATCAAAGTGCAATGCACTCTTACCCATCCAGGCTATGAGTGCTTACAACAGTCTGCAAGTGTTTGAAAGGAACGTCCCAGCCCAGCTGAGGAGCTGATTTCTTCCATCTCAGTGAAAAGACAGATAACAAAACACAAGGAATTGTCACTCTTGTGACAAAGCTTTGTCCTTCTCTCACTAACTTGCAGCTGCAGCTGAGCAACATAATTCTGTTCCCAGAGCACAGCAGCACTGTGTACCCAGGGCTCGCAGAGCTGTCACCAAGAAGCAAAAGCATCTGGTATAATGTGTTTAAAGGAGACAAAATCTCCAGGCTGGCTGCTCCAGAGAGGCTGAACGGGATTATTATGTGACTTCCCCCCCTCAGAAAGCAAGAAAAAGATGTTTTAAAAGGCTACATTTCTGAATGTGAAACTGGCCAAAATACAGCGTGGGGGAAAAAGATAACTTGAGATTAACTGTGCTATGAAACTGTGAGCACAGTGAAAACGACAGGAGAAAGGGAACAGCATTCTCGGATCTATTCAGGGCTTTGCAACAAGTGCTACTAGTCACCATTTGAAATGATGCTGTGGGTAAGTACTGCAACCAGCTGCACGGGATGCTGGGAGAATCCCACACAGTTTGCAAAGTTTGTTGTGGAGATGGTCGTTATCGTTGATAACAAGATGTTATCTCTTCTCAGCAACGCTCTCCTCCATCGAGTTTGCCCAGGAACAGACGCGTCTTTATGAAGCAGCAGAGCAGAGGCTGAGCTTTCGCAGTGTAAACTCAGCCCATCGTTCATGGGGTCTCGCGGATCTCCTCCGAGCTCGCCCTCGATGCAGCAGGGTAATGGGACAACCGCCGTCCAGCCGCGCCCCCCGCAGCCCCCCGCCCAGCCCTCGCCCCGCAGGTGCCGCTCATTCCTCCCTTCCCACTCCTCCCCCATGCCCGGCGCTCACCCAGAAGCTCAGATTGAAGATGAACAGCAGGATCTTGATGCATCGCATCCGCTCGTACGCCGTCCCCATAGCGGACGCAGCTCCGACGGCTCCGCTCCCCAGGCGGCCCGGCCCGACTCGGCAGCGCCTCGACGGGGCGGGCGGTGGGGCGGGGCGGCAGGTGCAGCGGCTGCGTTCCCCTCTCCCCGCCCCCGCGTGGCCGTGGGATGAAGCCCGAGGATGGTGATGTCAATTAACGCGGTTCGCCCTTATCAACATCAGCCCCTTCGAGCTCGTTTTCCACCCTCTCTTATTCCCACCGTCTCGTATTCCCACTTGGCTCCTCGAGATTCAACCAGAAATGCCCACCGTTCCCCAACCCGCAGCTCCTCCTCCTCTTACTTTTTAGGAAGTCACTGCAGCCCTTTGATGTAAGGCACGGTCTCTTGAGAAGCGCGGTTTCTATGTTGGGCATTTCCTCGCTGTGCTCAACGAATAAAGCGGCCGTTTCCTGTTTTGTGCTGTGTTGAAGCAATGGCAGAGTTGTACCCTTCCACTTTTGTGTTCCAGAGTCAGTTTGTCTCATGGGATGGTGCAAAAAAGCATCAGAATGATGCTTGGGTTTTGTTGTTGCAAATGCAATGGCACCAACCTGGGATCCAGTAATCCCAAAGGGCACTGCACCCATTAGCAATGAAATATCTTCTCTTGTTTTAAGGGATCTTTCAAGCTGCTTTATGACACAAAACAGAACTCTGCAGGTTTCCCTGTCATTTGAAGTGATGCTGAGGTGTTAAATGGCACTGGCCTTCCCTTCCCTTCCCTTCCCCTTCCCTCTCCCCTTCCCCTTCCCTGTTTCTTTCAAGAAACTGGAGCTCATAGTGAGTTCAGATTCAAGAGAGCCAAGAGAGAATCCAACTGAATCCATAAGAGGATCCGTGGGGTCAGGATCCCTTTATTTTGGAGGACGGAGCTGATTTGTGCTGTTTCCTGACTAGGTTTAGTGTGTGCTACCTTAATTACTGCTGTAAAACATGAGGCACTAGACCTGTTTAATCAAGATTGCACATTCACTCTAAAGAAAGTACAAGTGAAGATTAGAGACATTACTCATAGATTTAATGGCACTGAGTGTGTGGTGTATATATCATGCCCTTTTCTCCCAAGCTTCCGTGTTGATCAGTTCTCCATCATGCGGGCACATAGTTGGCTCCTACTTGAACTCCAGCATCACTGCTTTACCAGCTCAGCCACAGACCCCACAGCCCTCAGGATGGGACCCCAGGGTATGGCGTGGTAACCGAGCCACAGTCACAACACGGAGCTGAAACCAACCACCTCTTTGCAGCCTCCCCTTCACAAATCGCTATCCAGGCTCACAGGGCTGTGCCTCTTCTTATCCCAACGCGTTTCGCCTTTTGCAATGCGGCAGCACCCTCTTCTGTCAATTCCGATGTGGTCGAAGCAGCCGGTGCTCGCAGTGGCAGGGAGCAGCACAGGCTGTGTGTGTCACAGAGCACTCAGCAAACGGGGAAAGGAAAACAAAGGAAAGGAGAAATTAAACAAAAAAACACAGCAGAAAGGATAGCAAAAATAGCCAGCTGGTGTGGGATGCTCCCATTCAGATGCTGGTACTGAAGTATTGACTGGGGAGGCTGCCTTACCTCAAGTACATAGATTTCTATCTCAGATCCAAGGTTTCTTACCCTAAATATACCAAAATCACTGAAAGAAGTGTGACCTGGCTGTAGCAGAAGGTATTTCAGGTATTCACCTACTGCTAAACACGTCGTGTCACTTTTGTTTGTAACAACAGATAGATAAGAAACCATCCTTGCTTGAGCGAGTTAGGGTAGGATGGTCAGGTTGTGGTTGGACTCGATGATCTTTAAGGTCTTTTCCAACCTGAGCAGTTCTATGATTCTATCTTTTATTTCACAATGGCTTCACATTGCCTGCTAGAGAAAGCTCATGGAAGGCTTTGCTAATCCCTGTGATGATCCAGAGCAGGCTGCGCAGTTCTGCTCTTTGCCTGGAAAGTCACAGGGCTCCTGTTCTGCCTCAGCAGCAGATATCTGCGGGACTGGGAGGTACTGCAAGCTTTTCCAGCCCTTCCAGGAATGGGGTAACTGCCTGGAATTTCATGCAGTCAGCACAGAGGTCCCAAAGGCCCCAACTCACAGCTTGCACAGCAGGATACACAGCGTGTTGTTGCTGCTGTCTGGATTCGAGATGCTTTGAGCCAAGCAGGAAAACGAAACTGTTCCAAAAGGCAGCAACAACAAAAAAGGAAAGTGACTTAAATTCTAAGCCTGTGCCTCAGGATCAAGGAAGTTTACTAGACAGGTTTTAAACTGCACATTTCTGTGGTCCTTCAAAAATGCATCTTGACTGGAATGTGAAACAGGAGAATTGAGTGGTGAAATTGGGGCCACGTATTTTCTGTGCTTTGGTTTATTGACTCAAAAGACGGCGGTGATTTGTAGCCTGATGAGAACTAACCATCCCACCAGTGAGATCTGTGAGTTGGATCCTCTCCTAGGAAGCAAAGGAGCGACGTCCTGCCGGGCCTGCTCCCACCAACAGCCCCTGAGTCCTGTCCAGACCTACCTCCAGATGGCATGAGCATTACAATAACAGAAGATGCAGACCATAAGCTGCAGGGGCTGACTAACACTTGCAGGGCTCACATCTCATTGCATTCATGGATGAAGCAAAAGAGCAAGCATGAGTAATCCTTAGAAGTGTCTGCCTCCCTAGAACTGCTTTACCAGAGCAGCTGATGGAGGTGCAGATATTCCCTTCTTCATTTTGCCAAATAGTTACAGCAGCAGAAGATAATGGTTGATTTGTACACGGTGCTCAGCATCACTGAGAAACGCTCAGGGCAGATGGATATCTGAACACATGTTCTTTACTGTCATAAAGAATGCAGTATTGTTAATTTCCTCGGATAAATAGGAAAAAAAAAAGCAAAGGGGATGAAGATGTCTGGCAATCCATTGCTGTTTTATTCTAGTGACAGGTCTCACTCCTTATTGAGAGGCTCTAGAGCACACACAGGCAATATATTGTAGTTCAATAGCTGCACCATTAGTAGCATTTGATTAGTGTTATATCTGAGGGACCACGAAGCTGCTTGGGTGTCCTCACTACAGTAATGTTCTTTCTCTCTTGGCATACAAAAGCTCTGCCTGTGTTATATCAGAGGAATATTTGGACACAGGGCGTCTGAGAGAAGTTATGGTTTCCATTACAAGGAATCTTCAGTCCAAAAGGTTTACCGTAAATGACTTTATTCGTTCTTAATGATATTTCTCTGCTATTTGATGTGTTCTACAGGCTGTATGCTGGTAATGATTCCACTTCCAAAGGTATACAATACTTCACTGGGCTTTATTCAATTAAAACTTTTGCAGTGTGGAAAATCACTGATGCACTGGGATATACTTGGCTCAGTTTATCCTATCTCTCATTCATCTTTATTCCAGACGTGATAGCATCGAATTTGCTTTTCTCTTTATGTGCCTCCTCGGGCACTCCTCTCCTGCTCTGGCTTGAAAACATCACACTTTACACTTATTTTAGGTATATCAGGTGAATAAGAAGATATCAGAGAAAGCCATTATGAACAACAGTCACGTAAACAAAACCCAACAGCTGAAGTTTATTTTGACGAAGGAAATGTTTTAAAAGAGAAAAAGCCCAGCCTGCTTTTATGACCATTACTCAGTAGTCATGGATTTCCCTCACTGGCAGCTGTGGGATAGATGAGCTGTTCCTCAAAAGAAAGCCAGTTATCAGAGCAGACGTCTGAATCAGTGTTTTTCATAATTAGTCATTGGGTGACCTTTAATGATAGTCAAAATCCTTTTGGTGCAGGGATTCACTCACTTCTGAACTTGAAATGTGGGCAAAAACGTGTGTTTTAGGGAGCCGCACAATGGTGTAAGGGGGAAACAGTGCATGCTGGCACATGGGCACACACACTATGTTAACACTGGGTGTATGCGGGGCTTCAGGGGGAAGTATGTAAGGGTAAGGAATAGAGATACAAAGCAGAGAGGAAATATATTGATAACACACTGAGATACCCTATGTGTACAACAGAGTGTGATGTCTGAAAGGGAGAGCTGCTGATCCCAGCTAAAGCTGCTATTTCTGATTGGAAAGCTGCCATAAGTTTAAATAGATTCTGGGATTTTCCCAGATCTTCCCAGATCAGGAAAAAAAAATGGCATTCAAAGTGGAATAAGAATACGTGGTTAGTAAAAACAGGGGGAAAGGTATTGGGGTTTTGTTACCATTTGTGAACTGGAGGGAAGAATCTGAGCTTCGGTCCCAGCAGTTCAGTTTGTTTGTGTAAAGATGAGCCAAATCACAGGATTTTTCCACATAAATCATTCCACAGCTGGATAGCTCAGGCCGTCCTTTATTTCCACTATTCTCGCCTTAATTTTCTTTTCCTGCTTCACTTTTTAAAACAAACACCACTGGATTCCAGAAAGCCAATGCTAGGAAAGGACCCCACCTGTCCCTATACTTCCATTCTTATGCTGTTTCTTTAAGCATTTACTGTCAGCTACCAAAAATGTAGATGGAGTTGGTATGAGCAGAATGTGTGTTTGTATATGGAGCATTTCTTTCAAGTCAGTTCTGAGTATCTGTGAGATACTTTGAGAAACAGAAATTAAACATTTGGAAAGACAAAAAACCTGAAAATAATAAGCATATTTCTACGCTTTTTCTTCCTAGGATTGAGATATTATAAACCCATGAAGGTCTGTATTAAGAACATGAAACCCAGCAACAGCCTTAATTCACCAACAGAATGAAGAATAAGTCAGAAGTGTGTAATAAATATTCTGCAGTTCAGGAATAAAACAGGTAACTGCCCATAAAAGCACTCATAGCTGCCACTCAGCAGCTTCCCAGAACAAAATACCACAATCAATCACCATTTATTCAAGTTGTTCTCAGTGCTTTATGTCATACACTGCATGGACCTGTGCAAATGTTTCAAGCCCTGACTGAGCCCCACAACGTGAGAAGAGCGTGGATTAAGGTAATCTGCAGCTACACTAGAGGGCACTTGAGCTGCTCCTTCCAAAGCAATTAATTGATGGCCAGAACAGCAGTGATGATCCCCCATAGCCTCCTGGGGGGGATTTGCTGTACATTTCCATGTGTAATTTTTGCATGTTTACACCCCTCTGAGATTCAAGGCCTCCCCCTCTGAGCCCCCCTCCATGTCCCTCCATTTTGGGGCTGCAGTTTTGGAGCCTCACCCCACAGCACAGCCACTCCCTGTGCATTCTCCTTGCTTCGTGCATCCCACTGGCTCCAGATGTAGCTGCACAGCAGAGCTGCACATTCATTTCAAGGGAATGATGGCAACGTACGTGTCGAACATCCTTTGCATGAAAACTGGCAGCTGTCCACAGAGCAAGCAGTTCTGATCTGGCTGGGTTTCAAACAGCTCTCCTTGTGCCTTGACAGCAGACGCAGCTGAACTCTGATCCCCAGCATCTTCACTCCCAGCTGTCAGCAAAGTGCAGCTCCAAGATGCTGGGGAGAACAGATTTGGGGCAATTTACAGGCCTTCAGGTGAGTCAGGTTTCAAGGCTGAGACCTGATGCATCAGTCACCTCTCCTTTATATCAACTTTATATCAAGCCTTTTGGCTTGTTTGTACTTGGGTCTCATGAATAGCAGGTCAGATTTGGAGCTGTTCCTCTGCCCAGCAGCTTGAGGTTGGCCACGTTGTTGGATGATCTGACATGCATACATGGCATTTCTTGTAGCAAAGGAAAGCTGTGCAGGGGAGAAAGGTTTGCTGGTGTGTTTGAGGGCTGAACAAGCCCTCACAGGATCCACGAGCCACGTCCGATCTCACTGAATTCCATTCACATGCAAGATGTGTTTTTGATCTGATTCCTGCTAGCAAGCAAGTCACAAAGAGAAACAGGAATGTTGCCATCCATTTTCCATGTATGAGGAAAGATGAAGAATGTTTTGCTGCAGATGCCAGTTTTGTTCCTTAGGATGCTATTGGGTTATGCCTAGAAACTGTTAATGAGTTTGGTGCAAAAACATGGGATGGGGCACATCACTGCTCTCCAAAACAGACTCATCAGTCTCATCTGTCTGAGTTACCGCTGCCTACAGCACACCTGTACAAACCTGACACCTCGGATCCTTTGTGTTTGTTCATCTCTTGGCCTCTCTGCAGCACCTCGCAGGGTGTTGGTTGTTTTGTTTTGCTTTGTTTGTTTGTTTGTTCAGTTCTGTTGCAATTTGAATTTAGAGCACATGGGTAATAAAATATGTCAGATGGTAATAACCTCATAAATGGGTTGGAGCTGTATGCAGGAGAACCTGTTTGTCTGCATTCTTAACCTTTAGGGTGCCAGAAGTTACCTCAAGGCTGTGGGCAGACCCGAGCTGTGTAGTTTGGCCTGTGGGATAAGAATCCCCATATTTCATTAAAAGCAGTGATTGAGAAAAACCTCTGAAAGTGAATGGGACTTTTAAATGGGGGTGATTTTAAAAAGACAGCATTGGGTAAACAAGAGGAAGGATTCACGTTCTCAGGTTTGTACAGGTGTGCTGTAGGCAGTGGTAACTCGGTAGATAAATTAGATTGATATGCCCATGGTGAAGAGAAGTCATGTGCCCCATCCAGTGTTTTTGCACCAAACTCATTAGCAGTTTCCAGGCAGAACCCAGTAGAATCCTAAGGAACAAAACTGGCACCTGCAACAAGACATTGTTCCTCTTTCCTCATACATGGAAAATGGATGGCAGCACTCCTATTCCAGTCTGTGGCTTGCTTGCTCGCAGGAGTCATTACTTTCATTGCTTTATCTCTTTTTAAAACTAATAACTTGTTTTCACCACCCTGAATCACGTAATAGAGTGCCACAGATGATTTAGAATTGAATGTGGTTGTGTGGATTGGTCCTTGGTCTGACTCAATATGTTGTTTTGATGCTCTGTAGTTGTAAAGGTGATCCAGTGGTGAAAATGGACCAATGGAATCAGCTCAGTTCTTTGCATTGAACTGCTGAAGTTCAACTTACAAGTTTCTAATCAAAAGCTGATACCAGATGGAAGTAAAATGTGAGGAGTAATACAAAAAGTATGTCGCACAAAAGATCAAATGGAGAAAGATGAACATGTTCTCCAATGACTGCAGAGTTTCTTCAGAGAGAGCTTTATAGGAGTGTAACTCCTATGTCTCATATTTATTTTGTCTGCAGATGCACGTGTGAGACAAAATAGTGCCCTGTGGAGTTGGGAGTGTGCATTGCAACATGGCTCATGTCAGCACTGAACTCAGGTCTTCTGTGTCACTGGGTTATATATAGTTAACTAACAGACTTTCTGTGAGCTCTGAAGACTTCCTCTTCAGCATCGAGCTGACAAGACAAGAACTGAAAAGAAGCGTCTCCTCTGCTGGAGAATTTTTGTTGTAATTGCTTTGAGCTGGAAGCAGTAGGATGACTCCTGTGCCCTTGTGTGGAAGAGCAAGAGTTTGGGTATCCAGCAGCTCAAGGAGAAGGAGAAATAAATAATGAAATCACTCTAACGAGAAAGATGTGTCCTTATTCAGAGAGCAGGAATACCATTCTTTCCTTCTTTGGGGAATACATGAGCAGAAAAAATGAACTGGGAGACAATAACACGAGCGTTGTCAAAGTATTCTAAAAAATGGCTGAGATTTGTGCAGATGCCAAGTCTAACTTTGGCTGATTCTCTTTTAGGAATTTTGTAGAGCAATCTTCTAAATTCTATTAATATAACATGCAAATATACTTCAGACAACGTGGGTCTGCACTGTGGGAGTCAAGCGTTTCTTGGTGACTTTCAAAGGCCAAGAAGACGTATGCATTTGAAATATAAACTTCAATGATACATGTATATTGAAGATGATGAAATGTTAAAGCAAGGGAGAGTGAAAAGAGTAGTATATATCATACATCCAAACAAATGTCAGATATAAGATTAATGTAATAATCAATATTGGTGGACTACGTTCTGCAGTAGTGAACAGCAAGAACCTTTGCTGCCTTCAGGTCCAGCATTCAGAACTCTTAACAGCACACAGCGTGGTCTGTGCTGCAGTCTGAATGGCACCCACCATTATCTGAAATAGAAGGTTGCCCCGTCAATTAAACACCATCATTTGTTGATACAATATGTTGACATTCCTCACATACCGACTGATACAGCTCAAGGTGGTTAATAGCAGAGGTATCAAAGGTACGACAGGATATAAGACGTGTGGTATATACTAAACATGATAATGGATGATTGTAATGATGTATTGCATGGCAAGAAACATCACAAGAGGTTATGTGGATTTTTAGTTGGTTACCTTCTGCAACAATTTCGCCTTCTGCAAGTGTAGGTCTGTGTCATGCAACTGAACACACATTGCTGTGTCCTTCCTTGTAATTCCTAATGACTTGTTTCCACTGTTGAGGTGCATTTGTGGTTCCCAGGTGTGCATTTCCCAGACCTGTGATAGAACCAGTGGATCCTCAAGCTCCATTTCAATTTCATTTATAATATCTCTAGAAAAGGAAACTTTAGCATCCCTCTGGGCAGCCCATTCTAGTGTCCTGTCACTCAAAAAGATGCTACATTCTGGAGGGTGAGGATGTCACACATGTAATTAACCATCTCCAAAAGCCAAATCTATAATTTAGTTACTGAATTAGATTAACTAAATTCTTTTAAGCGTCCACTGAGATTCTACTGTTTGTATGTTCCTTCTCATCCAGGGGTATAAAAATATCCCACTGCAACATTGCTGAGTCAAACTGAGCAACCTCCAGCCTTCTGTGCAAGAATCTTCTCACTTTCGCTGGCTCCATTTGATTGTAAGGATATTGTTGGCTACACAGAGATATTTTCTATGTGTTCAGAGCTGACATCGCATGCTCAATAAGGGTTTGGGTTTTTTTTTTAGCTAAATGTTTCCTGAGCGACCTTTAAACCCAAAATTTAAGGGTTCATGGAGAGGAAGGTTTGCATGAAAGGGTTAAGAGAGATCTTCCTCTTCTAGTCTCCTCATGTACCTCCTTTTTAATTTCTGTTCTCTGTCAATAATCAGACTATAGTGTCTGTGTTACAGACCATGAGAACGACTTCATGTTTGTGTGACGCTCAGCCTTTCATGCCTGAAGTCCCTTTGGGGTGTTACTGCCAGTGAATGGGCCATTTACCCTGCAACACGTGGTCATAGAATGATGTATTTTCGTTTAATATCTTCCTTTAAACTTACTTTCTGCTACAGGCTCAGCACAGGCACATCTCTCAGCAGCGCTGTTTGGTGCAGTATTTTGTCTAAACATTTTCCCACTGGATCCAATCCAGTCTGAAATTGCAACTGTCATGAGAAGGCAACAAATCATTCTGAGAAATATCTGAATCTTCCCCTGTTGGTCAGAGCAATGTTTACGAACGGCCACATGACAGAGGGTACTCTTGAACCCTTTTAGTAATATATGCTAAAAAAGTACCAGAGCTCCCTTTTTTTTCTGGTATGGGTAAACCACAGAACTACTGTTTGCTCGTTTGAACAACCCTGGGTAGGATGTCATGGGAAAAAAACGTCAGGAAAGGAACTGGACTCGGCCCAGAAACATTTCTGACCCTCAGAGCTACTTTATTTCTTCAAACAAATAAAAAACAAATCAAAACAACAACCAACAAATGGCTTTTTCAGAAACGTGTGTATTCTTTGAAATAGTATTTTGGGGCATTGTTGTGGTGATATATACGTATACATATACATATATACGTGCCAGCTGTGTATGAGTTTGTGCTCATTTTCAGCCCCATTTAAAAAAACAGAATCAGGGTAAACCACTGTTTACTTGCCATGTCAGGTCCGATGACTCTTGTAGCTCTTACAGTGTTGGCAAATTGGCTTTATACAAGGGTAGACAGTGACAGGACAGGGGAATGGGTTTAAGCTCAAGGACGGTTTGGATTGGATGTTGGGGATGTTCTTCACAGAGAGCAATGAGGTCTGAGCAGCTGACAGAGAGGCTGTGGATACCCCATCCCTGGGGGTGTTCAAGGCCAGGTTGGATGGGCCCTGGGCTGGTACCAGATCTGGAGGTTGGTGGCCCTGCATGTGGTGGGGGTTGGAACTCAATGATCCCTGGGGCCCCTTCCAACCCAAACCATTCTATGATTCCACAATCTTGACAGAAGTGACTTTTCTAGAAGACTGAGAAACTCCTCTAGAAGACAGAGAAAAACTAAAAGAACAATACACAGTGATTCCAATATCTACAAGAAAGATCTCTGACAATGGTATTAATTGCTCCAGTGAAAGATGCTGCTTACTTAAGAAATTATTCCAAGGGTGTGGCATCTACAGTGCTTCTCTTAATCATGTTTGAATAAGGGATTAGATAATGCATCAGTGTCATGATGAAAGGGGCTGTACAGAGAAAGCGTGCCCCTGTTTTGTAACCAGGCTCTTCCTCTGTCAGTGTCAAAACTTCCTGTCTGTATTGCAATTGAAATGAATATAATCAGGGCAAGGCTCAACAGATTGTAACCTGATTGCAAGACTGAGGGTTAGAATGGGCTCCTGGCACTCCAGGCTTCTGGCATCAACTCAGCAGTGCAGACGCAGCAGGATTTCAGTCTCTCATACTGAATCCACCTCAACTTGACAATTTCCTGTCGCAGCTCTAAAGGATCATCAAGGTGGGCACACACCGGCACCCACAACACCCCTCACCTACCTCAGTCCCTCAGGTGACCTCCAGATTATAGGGGCTGAATGGCAAGAATGAGCTTGAAGGTGTAGCACAGGAGCTGCAAGTCAGCGGGCTGCAGAAGGACCATTAGCTCCCAAGATCACTTTAGGGTCAGTTTCAGGGCTTCATTTTTCCCTGATCATGCTGTCATTCACAGCAAAGATCAGATTTATGACCTCTGTCCACTGCTTTAAGGCCACGGAAGTGTACAGGCATGACTCTGCTCCAATAGTTTGTTTTCTTGGCTCCAAAATGTTGTTCACTGTTCTTCCATCCCTCCTGTGCTGACTGGCAGGTGGCTGCCACGTTTACCACGTCCTGCTATTGTGACAGAGCCTATGTGATCACACTCAAAGTATTGCATAGTTTTCATTGCCTCCCCCGCGACAGAACAGGGGGTCATTATTTGGAGGACTGAGGGCAGCCAGGATCCTGCCCGCTCCCTGACCTTTCAGATAACTGGTTATTCATGCAGATATTGCAGAAATGCTGTTCTGGAGAGGACAAAACATTCTTACTGGAATATCACTGTCCCACACCATAATCACTTCCTAGAGGAGGCTGTAAAGAGGCGCACCAGTGGTTGTCTGGAATGGGCTCTATACCGTCACCTTCTATGTCACACCAACACTGTTTTACAGCAGCACATTTTCTCTGGAGGTTTGCTGTCCTTTTGCTGTTGAGGTTGGGGAAGCAAATGTTAGGGCTGCTTTTTTTCCATCATGGAAAGAACAGCGTGTGAGTAAAGTGTGCCCTCTAGGATTTGGAAGAAACAAAGCTAAAAACCCTAATGGTGTTTGTTTTGAAACAGTTTCTACAATGGATAGCAGTTGTTCTTCCAAAGGAAACAGTGAGGGAGAAAATGCAGCTTTATCCATTGAGTAATGACTGCAACACCCAGCATGGACCTCGGGCTCCACTACTGCTTCCCGAAACCAGCGTTCTTCAAAGCAGAGAAATGATGAGCACAGGGTTTGTTTTGGGGCTCCTTGCTAAAACACAGACGTGTTTTTAAATCATGCACAAAAACATTTGCTTCTACGTCAATGCCTCATTGCCAGAAGAGCCCCTTGAGATCATTCCTACTGTTTAATTATTGACTACATCAAGATTTTTTACTTACATATTTTGCTTTACATTTACGACCCCGTCAATCTAATAGAGCTCATGAGCAATGAGCTGTACTTGCAATTAAAAGCTACATACACCTGGATTCTGCTCATATGCAGATAAATACTCAAAAATAATTGAGAATGGATCACTTTTGCAGTGAAAACATTGTGCCAGTTTGTAACAGATGCACTACGAGCCTTGCTTAGAAACATATCTGGCATCATGAAGATCTGTGTTTCCTACCAGGAGTTCACTGATGTGATTAATAAGAACATAATAAGAATAATACCCGTATGGATAATTAGCAGAACCAGAGGCAAGTTTAGAAAAGACTTTTTTCATCTTCTTGGTAACTGGTCAAAACATTTCAGCTTATTTGTGTTATTAAGCTGACAGGTTACGTGATGGAAAGTGTTGTGGAAGAGAGGGGTATGTGTAAAGGCTGCAAAAGCATTTCTGCTGCTGTGGAATGGTGAGCAAAGACTGTTCAGCAGCCCTAAGAAACACACAGAGCTGCACTATGACAAAGGTGAACACCTTTTGAAGAGTCAATGAATTGCAAAACACAAAAGGTTTCCAAAAGAGTTTAATAAATAATGAGGTTCTTTTTGTATTGTATAAACTATAAATACACCATGCAGTCCTTTTTTTGTTGTTTTGTTTTTTAACTTAAAATAATTTACAGGCTGAGGTAGGGGGGTAGGAGGATGTTGGTGCAGGGTTCAGCTCTGTCTCAGGGTCTCCCCGATTTCCTGCTGAGCACACACACACAGGCTGTGTCAATCCGGATAAACCTCCATGCTGCTTGCTTGCCCTCCATGGTCAGTGCTTTGACGAAGGTGTGTGTTGTGGTGCAGTACGAGTTCCAATGCTTCGCGTCGATCCCTCGGCACCCGCTGGACACCGGCCGAGGGTCCCTGCACTTGGTCTCGAAAAAGTACTGCTTAAAAACATTGTTGTTAATGTTGACCTCTCCCAACACGGTCACCTCTTTGCCTTTGATGTCAGTGGCTGTGGTTTTGTCCCCGACCCACATACTGACACTGTCACACACTGAGAACTCTCCCCGGTGCAATACGGGATGCGCAGTCCTCTTGGTCCTGGCAGTCCTGTTGAGAGAGGCTGCACTGCTGAGAAATCCCATACTCTGCCCTTTCCTTGACACTGGAGGCGGCTGTGTGCTGAACAGGACCCGAGAAGACCTGAAACGCTTCTTCTTGAAGAAGTTTTGGTCCATGGCAATATTTAAATCTTCCGTTCCATCTGGCATCCAAGCAAAGTGGCCGTGGGTTGTCTGTGGGGCTGCCTTGGAAATGTGCTGTCCGTTACTCTGTTGTGTAGGGGGTAAGGAGTGTTCTGCAGGATACTCCAGTGGACCATTGTCCTCTGACTTTGGAGCTGCCTGTGTGCCGATCAAAAAAGCTATAATCAGAGTGTAGTACAGCATGGACATAACGCTATGCACCTAGAACAAAAGAGAAATGCAGTATTACTGTAAGCCACGCTGGCAGAAACAGATGGCGTTTGCTGGCAATAAATGTGTAAGATACCCAGGACCATACAGATTTCATCAGGATCTCATGTGGGTACCAGATGTTGATCTTCCAGAAGAGCTCATTCAGACAGTATAAAAGTTGTTCATAAAGTGAGAACATTAGAAAATAATAGCTAGATTATTATTAATTCCTCTGGTATTTGTTATTAGAACACTATGAAGCACTTGTTTGGTATTATTAATGCGGAGACCATATGGCGACAGCATGTTCCCAGGAGTAAAATCTCTGGTGATTTTTGCAATAACCTTTTTGGCCAGCACTGGTCTTTTGGCTGCAAATACCCTGCAGAGGAGCAAGTGTAGAAATAGGACCTTGGTTAAAATAGCTCTCTGTTTAGTTCATCTGTCTGCAAGGCTGTCCTTTGGGTGAGGGTGGGGACCACCAAGCTGGTATTTGTGGAAGTGGGGGAACCCCCTGAATCCAGCCATTAGCACACACTCCCAGCCACACTTACCTGCCATGTGAACAGGCCCCAGCACTCTGGCTGGCTCAGCAGCCTCCAGCAGCCTCCATCTATCCCACCTGCCCTTTCGGGACGCACCACATTGCTGATTTGGGGCAGATAAAGCCCACGCTCCTTCCCAGAAGAGCTCAGACATCTCATGTCACAAGGGCAGATGGGATTTGTCCAAGTTCAGGCTGCCTATTAGGACAAATATGGGTATTACATAGGAGCACCATGGGTGACAGGCTATTTCTGGTTGGTATCTAAGGTAGAGCATAGCTAAAACCATTATGGTCACAGTACTGGGCACAGAGGAACACACCGTCCTCTTCTCAGTGCCACGAGCAAGAAGTTGCACAAATGTCCCTGTATAGCAGACCCAAAGTGAGTGCTAGTATTCCTGTAGCCTGGAGAATGTGCACATCTGTTTGGGTGTGGAAAAATGTGGGACAAATATCTAAAATATCTCTAAGAACAATATTATGCTGGAACACCAGCAGCAGTAATACTTTATTAGGTAACTGCCATGTGTTGACTAAATCAGCCATATGCTAGGGAACAAATCATCAGCAGAGGCACTGAAAACACCATCTGAGATTGCAGCGAAGGGCTGGCATTGTGTTCCTCTGTGAAGAACCATTAGGTACAGACAGGATGTAAACAGGAAAAAAATAATAATAAATAAAACCCTATCAATACAGGCTCCTCCCTTGTCTTGGTGCTCTGTTTGCATGACATGCCTCAGCTGGCCCTGAATTGCAGCGTCCAGCCAGCAGGCAGCCTCACACCCACTGGACAAACAGGGCTTTTCAAGAAGAAGAATCAGGCTCTGCAATTCCACTGTGATTTCCCAGCATGTCCTGATGTTTTTCTGGGTTTGGGTCAGTCACTGTTGACTTCAGTCACTGACTTCACCCCTTCCTGCTCAGCTTTCTCTAAGCAAAGTTTGAAGCAGCACTAAAGCTTTGTCTTTACTAGGATGCACTGTAGAAAATGCAGAGCCCTGATATGTACCACAGTCCTGTGTGGGTACTTCTTATCTCAATGAAATAAACAGCTGTGGCTGTATTTGTGCGCAGGGCTTAAGAAACCAGCAGGACAAGCCAAATAGACTAAAGAGATGCTACAAGTCTCTGCATCATGGGGATGATATTCTTCCTTTGGACTGGAAGAATTAGGGATGATAGAATGGTTAGGAGTCCAATGCCTCTCACAGAGGAAGTCCTTACTGTTCCAGCTACTTTAATTTACATAAAAGAAGGCTGTGGGTCGCTGCTTGCTCACATGCTGCTCCTACTTGAGCAGCCATCATCATCTGCACAAGGAAATAGAACTAGGTGTAGCTCAATAGCTTGGCTATGCACAATTCAAAGAGTAACCCCTCGTTCAGCAGCCAAATTGAAATCAGATGGGTCACTGCATCTCTAAAAAGTTCGCTTTTCCAACAGAAATGTTAATGGAAAAGGTTTGCAGAACAAACTCCAGGCGCAATTCAGACATGCCAGAACAGCCTCAGCCTATCGTGTTTATGCATAATACCCGTTATTATTATCCCCTTGTATAGAATGGAGGCATAGCAATGCCAGCAAAGAGCTCTGTCCTGATTTTCTGCCATACTTTTTTTCTCTGAGCTTCTTAGGTTGCATATTTTACATCTTTCTTTGTATTTCCTGTCCTTCTGGCAAAGCATTCTATGGGATCGTGGCCCAGACGCAAGCAAATGTATCTGGGATATGTGGTATTTTCCTGAAGATTCCAAACTGAATCTTTTATTATTACATTAGTAGAAAATAATTAAGAAAACAGCTTCAAAAAGTGGATTAGTCTCACTGACAATGCCAGCAGAAGAATTAACATTTTAGGGCATGCCTTAAGACTGTTGGGACTGTGACTCTTGCTGATGTGGAGGTATTTTACAGGCTGTTTTAGGGAGTTGTTTCTAACTTCATTCTGTATTTACCTACTGGACTCCTCCATGGTGCTCTTTGCAAAGTGTTCACAGTTCCCACCCAGTGCAGCCACCTGAGCTTCCATGGAGATGCACATCAGTACCAGTGCTGGCACTGCAGCCTTTGTGATGTGGGCTATGACTGTTACCACAATCCTTTCAATACCACAAACACAACCGCTGTACGAAAGCGGAGGATATTTAATGAGCCCTGTGACTTCTAACTCAATTATCTCTCATTGTAAGAAATCATTTTCCACAAAGGGCCTGTCTGGAGGCAGAATATGGGAAGGGGTACGTGGGAGCTCCCCTATTGGCCAAACAATAGCTAGCTAGAAGATAACAGTGATGCAGCTTATTTAATATGTCAAAGAATTAAGCATTTCCAAAAAATAAGAGTATTAAATGCAACCTGCCCTTATCTTCTCTTTTCAGAAGACAGATCAATTGCTTTTTAATCCTTCCCTCATTTGTTCATCAGATCTCTTGCTACCTGCTCTCATACAAACTCTTCCCCTGGTAAAGATGTTTGGACTGCTGTGTGATGCTGGTAATTCAAGGTTTCATGGTTCCTCTATGTGTTCTGTCCTTACCTCTGAGTATATTGCACAAAAAGCTGCTCCTGAGGAAGGTCTTTATTTCATCCAGATGCTGAGCTGGGGTTGGCTGCAGCATGCCATCGGGCCACGTTGGCTGCGTAGTTCAGTCTGGGAGTTGCTTACTCAGTGTTCAGCTAGAATTAAAAGTATGTTTCAGTAAATAGCCAGCAAATACATGATTTCAGTACCCTTCCCTACTGCATTGCAGGAGTACAGGGACAAATCCACTCTCAACTCTCTGAGCTGTGCCTTTTTCACTGGTAATTGTCTAAAGTGCCAATCTTGTCTTTCACAAGCAGCATGACTGTAAGACAAGATACCTTATTCAGCTCCTTTACAAGACCCTTCTTAATTATCCACTGTCCCCAATCCCTCTCAGGCATCTTACAGGCTCACTGTAAGCAGGAGTAATGCAGCATAAACAAAGCAATACTTGCTAATGTAGCTCAGTTTGCATAACAGGTATGGACAAATGAGTATTCAAACCTCCCATCTTCATCTTGAAGGCAATTCTGGTTACAAGTGATGAGACCGCATGTTGTCAGTAATCACTCAAAACCAGAGACAAAACCACTGGATGGTTTAGGTTGGAAGGCACCTCCAGAGGCCATCTCATAGAATGGCTTGGGTTGGAAGGGGCCCCAGGGATCACTGAGTTCCAAATCCCCACCACATGCAGGGCCACCAACCTCCATATCTGTCACCAGCCCAGGGCCCATCCAACCTGGCCCTGAACACCTCCAGGGCAGCTGGACAGACCTCATTGCCCTCTATGAAGAACTTCCCCAGTATCCAATCTAATCCTTCCCTCCATCTGATCAACCCACCTGCTCAAGTAGAGCCACCTGAAGCAGGTCTGCCAGGACCACACAGGCATTTATAATATCTACAGGATAGTTCTGATGGAAAGAAATAAAGAGTGCATATGAGACATCACACAGGATATCCAGTTCTCATAAATCTGAGACCTCCCAAGCTCGTGTGATGTGCTCATTGCATTGCTTTGTGTAGCAATGTATGCTACGTCTTTTGGAATAACATACTAATAAAGCAATAACCCTTTCAGTGTACTCTGTTAGTTCGGTAATGGTAGATCTAAAATAGTGACCACTGCCAAAAATAATCCAGCAGCTTTTCCTACTGTTCTGCCACCCTAAGAAAACACAGCTTCAGCTCCAACTGGCTGGTTATTTAACCACAAAAGAGTTTATTTTCAGAAGGTTGTGTTTTTTTTAAGTTCTTTTGCTGTCTTCTTCCCGGATTGCCAGCTGTGGCAGAATCCAGTAAATCAGGCAGTGTTATTCAAATGATGCTGAAGACAGCATCTATACACCATCCCTCTGTACCTACCCGTCCCAAAGATGAATATAATATCCCACTAATGTCTTGCTTCAGAATTTACATACATTCAAGGTTACACAATTAAAGAAAACACTTCATTCCTACTCCTTAGTCTCTGCTCTGAGTTGATGAGCAAGAAAATGGGAATTTTTAATGAATTCGAGACTTAATTCCTCTATTACATCTACAGTGACTCATCCTGTAACTAAGAGGTTTATGTATGCTGAAGAGCCAGTTGGAAATTACCTGTGTCTCATGCACTTCCTCTTGTTCTGAAGGCCTCCAGTACCGAAATGCTCCTTTGAGTATTTCTAGGGAGAGCAGCAGACTGAGAAAAATGCTGCCCTGCAGCAGGGATCATACATTGTGTCACCACAATCATCGTCATCACAGGGTGGACAACAACCTTAGTCTGGGCAATGAGAATAACAAGGAAGCTTAATAGCCCATCACGTTTCTGTCCTAATTTTGTCACTCCTCCTAAACTGGTACCCAAATATTTCCATTGCTAATGCCTCTGCAAAGCAGCAGCCTTGAGATGACATCCTCCCTGTGCCTGTCTGAGCCTGACTTCAAGGGATGATTTCAGAGCACCACTAAGGGCTCCTAAAACCCCAGTTCTGTTCATCCCCAAACCTCAACCAGCAGCAGTGGAACAAAGGAGCACAGTTCCTTTTGATTTCTATACAGACTTCAGCCCCAGGAAACAAACCAAGTCTGTTGCCCATCAACTTCCCAGCTTCTTTGACAAGCCATTCATTCCAAATGAAGCTACCCCCAATAGGGGAGATGCAGCCTACAGCAACAGGTGCTGGATTCTTGCAGTAGACATTGGAGACTCTTAACAGAAGGGCACAACAAGAAGATTCTTGCACAGGACACACAGAGCTCAACTTGCAATGGGATGCAGCTCTTTTTGTGACAGACTGACCATTTGCACAGTGATGAACATGCACAAATTTGCTTTGACAAAATTATACCATGCATAAAACAACAAACTGATATTCAGCAAATACAAGAAGTCCAGAGAACTAGAAGTGGTGTTCTACCACATGAAAGAACAGGAATTTCAGACTTTCTTTTCTTTTTTTTTAATGAAACTTCCAGTATCAAACTGGAATTCATCTGGAAAGAGAAAGTAAAGGGTAATCAGACTACAACATTAGGATCCCATCTTACAGCCAAAAGTAGTTACAGCAGAAAAATACGTCTTCAAGGGCCAGTAAGCTTTTCCAACTAATGATCTTATTCCAGCTATTCAGAAGGGAATGTAAATCCTGATTCTTGTCCAAACCTTTGTTAATAAGAACCAGCTGAATTTTAAGAGTGATACTAGCTTTAAAAAATAATAATAATAATTCAAGCTTTTTTTTTTTTAATCTTTCTTCATTTTTCTACCACTATGCAAACACATATGAAACAAATGAGATGTTTAGATATAGAAAATGCCTTGTAGAGTAATGCATAAAGTGCAGGGACTCCAGAAATGAAGAAAATAAAGTCGCTGGTCTGTCATGCTCAGATTCTCAAAGATGGACTCTATAACCTGTAATGTTTCTCTGGATCCTTGGATCTAGGGACCTTCCTTGGGACTTGGAAAAGAACATCATGTCAGCACAAACAATATCTAGAAGTGATAGCGATGATCTTCTTGACGTTTAATAGCTGCGTGTTTCAGGCTGTCCTGTTCCGTTCATTCTTTATCTCAAAAAGGAATTTCATCTTATCTCCCAATACATTAATACTCATTAAAAGCATCAAATGTATTTTGGTGGGAATTATGGAGATATCAAAGGGAAGCTGAATTGTTAAGTCAGAACATAGGAAGGAGGCAGCAAAGAGGGCTGAGGTTGAGAGAAACTTCAAATGTATGTTGTACCACTGCTGAGCTGCTCACCCTTCATAAAAAATCTTGTTGGAAAAGACCTACAGATCATCCAGGCCAAGCAAACACCAATAATTCTCACTAAATCACATCCCTCAACACAACATCCTGTGATCATTTAGAAACTTCTGAGATAGTAGAGAAATAATAACAGAATCGAGTACACACTATTGAGCATCTTCCATTGATAAGATGTCAAACTATTGAGTAGATCAATTAAATGATCAATCGATCACTTAATCAAACGTGAGCAGCACTGCAGCTAAGCTGCAGCATTTGGATGTTGTTGATGCCTCTACTACAGAACGAAGCCTGCTATTCTAATCGCTGTGGATAATGAGTTATATTCAGACAACTCGTAACATAATGCTTTGTAAGGAGTATATGCTTTGGCCCGCATGCAAAGTGCAGACTTTCTGCAGACTTTCATATGAAAAAAGTGGTAACTTGAACTCGCAGTTACACTGATAATACCCGATTACTATGCTAAAAGTAGGCCTGAAATCTCATCCCAGAATTATGGCATTTTAATTAGAAGAATGTGGACAAAGGCTTAATCTTATTAGTAAAGATAGAGAGGGATAAAGCAGAAACAAAGTCCACAGCAACATAGCCTGGATGTGAAAAATCAGCAGCCTGGAGGCTGTACTGACTATGCTAAGGACAGCAACAGAACTGCTCCCTGCTCCTCTTTGACATAAAAGGTTAAGTCTGACAATGAGTAATTTGAAAGAGCTGCCTCTTCCCCTGCCTTAACTGTGAGTTACTTCACACCCACTTATTTGAGAGCATGCAGCAGAACCGTAGGGAAAGGTTGTTTTAAATTTAGGAAAAGAATTCAGAGATTTGTGAAAATAATGTTAAAATAATCATTTTAGGCATTCTGAAGTCTTGTGACGTTCAAGGATAAATAAGAATCTCAACTGTAGCCGATTCCAACAGATGCTAATCTGTCCCTTGGCTTTGCAGTCAGCTTGAAATAGTACTTGTTTCTTCATGTCATGCCTCTGGCAATGCTTAGTGAAGTTAGAATTACAATCGCCAATGAATCCCATTCTTAATGTCATTAACTTTCTAAACTGTTCCCCATAGCTGGCAGCCTTTCCATGCAGAGAGACCTACTTAGTTGGGAGCTGGGAGAGTGATGGTTTGTCTGTCCAAAATCATTGTGCCTCCAATTGAAATTTGTTTGCTTGGTTCATTACAGCGATCACAGACTTTGCACACTGGCTGCATTTCTGTTGTAATTTACCTATTAGTGAAAGGGAGGGGGGGAAAAAGCTCTATGGTTAATTATGATGATATTTTTTAACAAGGAGAATCTTTAACTGAATTGTTAACATCATAAATTCAGCAAATGTTTGAACTGAAGATTAGAGGCACAGTTCATCTGTAGATTTTACTCTCATTTCCAGCTTAGGAAGTGATTTGGCAAAATACTGGTATCAGTGGCTGCTTGTCTACCAGCTGATGCACAACCACTGTCAGAACCCATAAACCATGAGCTTAAGGTTGATTCCAAACTAGGGACAAATATTGATCAGAAAGCAACAAGGCAGGCCCCAGATGACAAGGACTGTAAGTCAAACAGAAAACACAAGCAACACTGCTGCTATTTGTGTTCATTAATCCTGCAGTTGTATAACAGATCATAGGTTACAAGTTTACTTTCCCTCTCTTAGCACATGAGTCAAGGGTGACCAAAACGATGTGTGTTATAACATGAGCTTGACAGTCATCACTTTAGCAGATGGGGAAGTCAAATATTTGCTTCTTAATAAGAAAAAGTAAAGCTGATTAATCATCTGAGTCATCCTGCTCTACTTCAGCACTGGAATGAATGGCATTCCCTATGGATCAGCCTACGCAGAAGGAAATGCTAGACTGTAATCAAGACCCAGTGACTGAGTTCAGTCAAATGCTTCAAAATATCAACCATGAATTTTTTGATAAAATGGAAAGTGGGGATTTTTGTCTCTCAATCACACAGTTAATCCATTCCTGAAAGCTTCTATTTGCTGGGAAAACAATTAGAAGATTTCCAGTTGGAGGGGATGCTGGTAGAAATTTATTACCCCTTTCACAAGCCTACATTATGTTACACTGCAGCGTACAGATTAAGGGACTGGAACACAGCACTTGCCCTTTCACATTCTTCTTTCCCTACAGTGCTGCAATGCTGCCTTGTCTCTGGGACAGATAAGTGGCAGAGATCCCTGATACCGACTCACAGAAGGCAGCACAATTTTAGAAGCTTTTAGAAGATCATCTCAACCTACTGCAGCTCTTGCAGATATTACGACTAGCAGCAAAAATCCCACCTGGAATGGAAACGGGGTAGTTTGGAGTTAAGTCAGTTAAGTTCAGTAGTTGTTTTCTAGAGGATTCAATCCCAAAAGGCTATTTCTGTGGGTTTTGTTTCTTATATCCAGCAGAAAGAGTTTCAAACAGGAGCTGAAGAAAGTTCCTGTCAATTTTTGGCAAGAGCTCATCCATTTGGAAAAACAGTGGTTATCTGAACATTAGTCTAGTTCCTGATGCCCCAGGTTATGTGCAGTGATGAAGAATTTATCATCAGCACATCTGTAAATGAGTCATCTTGTTTCTTGCACTCACATGGCTTCACAATTTTACTGCCTGCTTGCATTGACGTAAAATATTGGATACTTGTCATGTGAAGCTATTCCATCCCATTGATAATATTGGAAATTCCAAGCACAAATAACACCTTAACACCATATCACAGTAAATGTATCCATAATCATCCTGTAACCTCCACGATATGATACAGTATTAATCTTTAGTTAGCAGCCACATAATGATAAACATTACAACACAGACATCTGGCTGCAAATCATACACCTGGAATTCAGCATCTTCTTCATCCAGCTCTATTACACAGCACAGACTGTGCAAATGAGGTGCGAGAGCCTTAGATAAGATATTACAGTGTAAGCAATAACTACTTTTACATTTTTCCGCTGGCGTAAGGTGATGAATTCATCTCATGCCAACAAGGCTTCACCCAACATAAACACCAGAAATGGAGGATCTCTTATTTGGCTTTTATAGTTTGTTGAATGATGGCATTGATGGGAGAAAAGTGTTATAGAGCTCAAAGAAACAGGAGAAAGGGTAAAGGGTTCTGTCAGAGCTCTTCTCCAGACTTCAGAACTGTTTCCTGAGCTGCGTGTCTTAATACGTTAAGTCCATGCCATATTAATTCTCCAGGCAATACAGAGCTTCCCCATATGAGAACGTAGAAAGCAATATAAATTCTCACTCCCAATTCCCACTGGGCCTTTTATGAACTACGTATTAAATACCCACCAAGTTTCATTCTGTTTATAATACTAATTTTTCAGTCTTTCTACACCAGGTAACATAAACCAGAAATACTTTTTCTCTCTCTACCTTTATGCTCAGCCCTCCTAAGAACAGCATTCGGGTTAAGACAAAATAGAATTAAAAGAAATTGATAGCTGCAGTGAAAAAGCAGTTTGCAGTTAACTCAGCCTACCGACCCCCTGGAGATGGGCCCTGGTGACCCTTCCTAAAGGCCTTAATATAATCATTGCAATGATAACATTCCAGCAGAGCTGCACTGATCAGTTGCGTTCATCAGAACTGTGGGCTTTTCTTGACATAGTTCAACAGAGCTGTTCATGTGGCTGCATAAACACCTTGCAGAGCTGGGGCTGCTACACAATATCTCAAAAGGATCATGAAATACTGGGCAGGAAATGATGCATTTCAGAAAGTGCAGGCTGTGTTGTTCACCGCGGGGCAGAGAAATGCCTTTGTGAACAAGCGGTGTTTAATACCTGAGTCACCAAAGCCATAAAGGCTTCCAGAATTAAAAAGATATATTTCAAAATGGAAAAAACAGATATTCTATGAGATAGAGCTGTTAAACATGTCATAATCAGAGTAATGCACAGCAATGAGGTACCTGGTTAATTTCCATTACAACATTTTCCGACATTCTTTTTTAATGGCCTGGACTGAATACAGTTGTATCAATAACAAAATAAAGACAAGCAAAGCAAGTCAATAAACCAGACCACAAAAAGATCTGTCTCTATTCCCTTACAACACAGAGAGAAAGATGTGAACTGATTAAAATAGGAGGAAAAAACCTCAACCATCATCCTTAGACAAACAAAACCACATTCAGCAAACAGAGAATTGTCAAATAAATGACCTGCTGTGATAGGAAGCAGGTTCACCCTGACTGCTGTTCATTTATTGCATGCATTTTTACTCCTGGAAGTCTCCTGCCTGCGTAACATGCAGAGTGATAATATTCCTGCCAGTGTTCTGTAAACAGAGGCCAAAAATGACATGAAAGAAATCAGCTTCTCTTCTGTTTTACACATTTTTGTCTTTGTGCTTGGATCCTTTTGCACTGACAATGGCAGCTTAACTATGCAACAATTCAATCTGATCATTTATTCTCACGTTGTCACCCTTTGGAAATAGGAAACTTCATTTTGGAGTCAAGAGTAAGAATCAGGAAGCGTTTATTTGGAACCAATGTAATGGTCTATGACTGAAGAACCTAATTCAGGATGTACATCAAAGCTTCCTGGTTACTGCAGGTATGGTATGAAAGTGGCCAAGGTTTTGTTCAGAAAATAATGGTAGAGATTCCTGTCAGACTGAGGGAAGAGCACTGAAATCCAGGCCAGGATTTTTGCTGTGTGCATGAAATATCTGTGCAATATTTTCTTTGGAAGGATAGTACAATGAAATGTGAAAGCCAAGTTCATGCGATACAACTGTTCCCAGCAGTAGGGGATGGGAATCTGATATTGATTTGGATCTTCTGATACTGCGAACTACCACACTGTAAAATCTCAAAGCATTACTGTAAATGCAAGAGCTAAGAAAAAAAAAAAAGAGACTTTACTAGCAAGCAATTATTGCCTCGAAGGCAAGGAAGAGTCAAACGTGTTCTATTCATTGCTCAGTGGCACCAAAAATTGAATGCTACAGAAGCTTAGCAGTAAAGTCACCTGGTGTGTTATTTCCAAACACACCATAAAGGCATTTTCATTTTGGGTTTCAGTAATCCACTGAAGTCTTGTTCATGTATGTATGGAGCACATGGGTACAGCCCAATGACTGTGTGCATGTAGAACCATAGAATCATTATGGTTGGAGAAGACCTGAGATCACCATGTCCAACTGTCAGCCCATCCCTATCATGGCCATAACTGCATCCTTCAGTGCCACATCCCCACAGCCCTTGAACACCTCCAAGGATGATGGCCCTACCACCTTCCTGGGCAGCTGTGCCACTGCCTCAACACTCTTTCTGCAAAGAATTTCTTCCTAATATGGTAATTTTCATTTTAACAACTGCATGCAAACTCCAAATACCGAACAGTACTTTGTGTGTTTTCTCCTGCTGTACAGTGATGGTGTAATTTAAACATCATTTGAATGAATCTAACCACCCAGGCATTATGCCTGTAAGTAATCAAGTACTCTCCATCCAACTGAACACATGAAAGCATCTGCATAGTGGGGTGTCCTTGGGTGTGCTTCAGTTGGACCTAATGCACTTGGAGACATGCTGACTTGTAAGCTGTTGCAGTCAACTCTTGCCAGCTTTGGTGACTTTACAGCTCTCCACCAACACAGTCGCATGTTTTCTTGTTTTACTTTATCCTCTTTCTGAAATGTGGATAATGATGAGAACCACAAGCGATATTCAGGATCTATATGCTATATATCTATATACTGGGCATAGTTTAGGCTTGTATCAAAAGAATGAATCTTTCCTGCCACCATTTATAATGCATAAATAGCTTTAATGTTAGTGGAATCTGGCAGATAGAACACATAAATCACTCTAATAGGTACTACCATCTCTTGGCATAAGCAAAAAGGCTCTTGCTTTGCTTGGCCATGTATTTTTTGGTGTAATTAATTCAGCAGAGCTGTAAAAAAGGCATCATACAGCCACACACATCCCATAGGACATCCATCCATCCCAAAGCAGGAGCTCTCTCAATCATAGAAACACTTTTAAACACACTGGCTTGTATGAGCATGTGCCAATTAAATTCAAAAGGGGGAGAACTGCCTTTCTACTATGAAATAGAAGCAGAAGTATCATTACATGCACCTTTCACCAAGTTGTGCTGGAAGAGATGTTACCTTGCATTCCTCCAAGCATATCAGCTTATCTAAAAGATGTTTTATTTCACTATTTGTTTCTGAATAAGCCCTTTAAACTCCTGTTGGTGATGGGGTAGTTGCCTGCAGAGGTCACCATTGCTGCAGCCCATTTGATAGGTTCTGGGTTTCAATAGCTTTTTATCAGACTAAGACTTAAAAGACACATTTCTAAACCCACCAAACATTAACTTTTGGTGCTGGGATATTAACTCTTCTGGAATGAAGCATTAATTTTATTCACCTTTTATTTTTAACAGCAACATTTCTTCTTAGGAACTGGCAGAACTACCATTCTGAAAGCAATTCATGGGATTTACACTTAAAGGAACATTTCTCTGTGCCCAAAGTCATGGAGCAGTAATTTATTCTATGGATGGAAGTGATCCAGCTCTTAAATGTGTTCTGACCCTGTTCTGTTTATCCCACTAAAGAAGGGCATTTTGCCCTGAAAAGTGCTAACCTTTATATGTATTTTAAGGTATTTCTTTACTGATATGGTGTTTGAATTAGTCTACATAATGGCTGCAAAATGCTAACTTATCATTCTATATAATAACTACTCAGCATGTGGGTTAGAACGATCCTTTGTGCTAATTGCGATTTTCCACTGAATTTAAATGAAGACATCTGAAAAGATAATTTGAGCTTTTGATTGAGAAAATGGACACTGCTTTGCTAAGAGGGAGATAAATTAAGCCACTGTTACTTTCTTTGCTATCATTTTTGTCAGACTGATGCATCCCTTCAGGGTGAGGGGCTGGGACCAGTCAAGATGTGACATGACCATTACTATGCTGCACACATTCATCAGAATGAGTTCCTCTCCAGATCTAGCTGAGATCTATTAGAAAACAACTCCTCTATAATGTCTTTCAGGGACAAATCTTCCTTATTCTACTGGTTCTTCACCCCACCACTGCAGTATTGTAACCTTCTGACTGTCAGACAAACATGAGATGGTCGCTGTCAGGGTCACTTCCAGGCTTTAACAAATGCCCGTGTTCCATAATATCTGAACAACTCAGAAGTGCAAAGACCACATGAACTTACTGGCAAGTTCACTTCCTGCCTATCTTTTTGCTGATAGTTGTCACATTTTACTTTGGCTTTGCAAAAACAAAACAAAAAGTATGAAAAAGGCGTTATTGTAGCACTGAAAGGCTTGAAAACACCCCTCAATGATTTGTCCTATAGCTACAACATAACTTTGAAGTTGAGGCAGCTTGGAAAAACCAGCCTGACAAGCACATTCACTTCCCCTGTTTCTTTAAAACTCCCTCAGCATATAAGGGAAATTTAAAGTGAAGAAAGCAACTGAAGCACTTTTTGTTCCCAGCACACAAATTCTTCTCCTCCCTGTGACTGGGATCCCCATTTTTGCCTCTGACTGATGCACCAGACAGAACAGCGTTAGCACCCAGTCCAAATCAATAGGCACTGTCAGTTCTGCTCTGTCAAAGCAGCAGGCAGTTCGTAAGCTTTTTCAAGTGGACATCTCAGAGGATATAGATGGTGTAACCTACAGCCGTCCCTATGGCTGGAAGGTTTCTGCCTTGGGCCATTCATGCTTTGATTTACCACCAGAATTGCTATTTATATTAGGGGTGGTGGTGGGGAAAGTGTTACCTTCAATAGAATTGCCATAAAAGAAAAGAAAAACAGCCTTATATTCATAACTAAAGCAATAAAGATTTCCACGTAGAAGTAACTACAGTGCCATGCAAGTAGAACTACATTTTCATTTACCTGGATAAAACCACAAGGAGAATAATCACCTTCCTCTAAGGTTAAACTGGTCTTACAAAAGATTTGTTTCAAGCTTTGAATTTAAGCACAAAAGCTCTATGAACACGTCCCAGACATGCAGGCAATTTAACATGCATTAGCGGATACGATCCTCAGCTTCACTAGACCAACATTATCCTGAGCAAAAGGGGTTTCTAAGCAAGGAACACTCTGTATTTCAAGAACGCTCCTCATCAAGAGAGTGCAAAAAAATCAGTGCACAGCAGAAAACACATCGGCTGATGCTGAAGATCCCAAACTTCCACAACTCGTTCAATCCCACACAACTCGCTTTGTGAAAACTGCTGCTGCGTGGTCACTCACCTTAGAGGGGACGGGAATCTGGAAGGCTGTCCAGGCTGTTTTGTAGTCTGTAGCACCCCAGTCTGCGGATACTTTCCCAAGCCAGAAGAGCCATTCACATTCCCTCTGCCTTCCCAGCCTCATTCACTGCTCTCAGGGCTCAGCTAGCTGCACTGACTCACAGAAATCAAGCTCCCTCAGGGTCCTAGTGCTGTAAACGTGTGGGAGCTGCACAGACTCGTAGGAATTCTGCTGCTGGCTTGGTGCCGAACCCGTGCAGTGATGGACAGATGTGCAGTGAAAGTTTGAAAGCATGCACTGGTTGTATGACTGTGCATGCATAATAGCAAGAAAAGCCTCTGACTTCCTGGTTCCACTGTCAAGAGCTGACACTCTCTTTAAGGGATTCTTTTCTTAGGTCTCCAGCATTTCTACTTTGCATCTTAATCCCTGCACTCCAATTAAACAAACTCCGAGCTCTGTAATTAATGGGTCTTTTTGAAATTAATCTCTGGAGCCCTTCACTCATGTCATCTGTCGACAAACAAACCTGAAGGAATGCTAATAGTTAACTGGGGAAGCAGTGCACTGAGTTGCCTGCAGAAATCCCCACTATTGGCCCTCTTTAACAGGGCTCAGCCAAACGCAGCTCAAGAGTAGCAAAGAAATATTTGATCCTGACTTGGGGCAGAGGAAAAGATTATGTAAAATCCCTTCCAGCCATAATATTCGGTGTTTAACATGCTTACCTTAAGCAGCAAAGAGATAGGGAAATGTTTTCCATTATTTTTTATGAAGGGGGATTAAGTACATGCAGCAAGGAAACAATGGTGCGTTTTAAGCACTGATAAACAACAGAAGGAACACAAAAGTGGAGAACTATAGAAGATAAAGAAAAGCCACAGGCAGTTGGCTGCCTACACTGGGAACTGCAAAGCGGCCACCTGGGATCTCACCATTCTCATTCCATCACCATTTAACTTTTGTGATTGCACAGAGGAGCAACAAAAATCATTACGTTATCCCCCCCGGAAAATAAGAGCGCTGCATTTTCTCAGTGTGGCAATAATAAACATCTTTCCATTCCACCCAGAAGAGGGCAGCCATCCTGAGACTCATCCCTATGATCTTTTGGTCAAGGGGAAAAAACACCAACATGTGGAAGATAACACATAAAGGTGTGGAGCAAGAGGGAAAAACCAGCTTGGAGATCATAGTGTTTCTTATTTGCCACATGTGTTGCTCTTTGAACATGTACCAAGCTGATCTTCATATCTTATTAAGCTTAGAAGACAACTCTTGTTCCTGTCTCATAGTGCCAAACAAAACAGCAGCTTCAGCGCTGGACTTTAAAGTGGTGTCTGTTTAAAAATGGCCTGAATCATCTTTAAGGAAGTTCTATATACAACATGATTAATGCAACTGCAAGAACTACCTCCCCGGTTTGCCAGAATTCCGCAGCTCAAATTGCTTTGTTTTTCTACAAGAAAAATGCTTTCCACACATTATCCACAGAGGCCAAAGCCTTTTTCAATTGCACAGACAGTCATCAGAGTGTGTGAAGTGCTGCCTGTAAAACCTGACCTCAGGAGTTGGCCTTAACTTCATATTTCACTGCAGAAATACCAAACAACCCCCGTGCTGAGGGAGCATTTGCCGCACCTATTTCCTAGAATATACACAGATGATGGCTTTGAGCTGCAGAGTTTGAAGGGCTGCGGCTGCAGCAAACAACATCAAAGCAGATAAGATGTTAATGCTCAGCATCTCTACAACAGATTTCTTGGAAAAGCTGCCTTTTTCTTAAGTGTGTGGCCACAAAAGCTCTCTGGAGCACTGTAATGATAGTATTTGTACTTAATCTGACACATTATTTCTGTCTAAACACTCCTCTTCCACCTTACTCTTCTACCTCCTGAGCTCACACCAGCGGCAGCAATCTATGGGATAAAGCACTGGCACATAGTCACTGCTTTTATGCTCCCACATACCCCAAGCAAACACCATTTTAGCTTCTGGAGTAGGTGCGGTGCTATGGGCACACACAGTGTGTTTAATTCCAGGTGGACTGCTATAGTCAGAGCTGAGTGGCTGAAAGCATCACACAGAGGTCAGATCTCCTCCTTCTAACAGTGCTTTGAAACACAGATTTTAAAGGTTCCACCACGTGGATGCTTGCTCTTAACCTTTGTGAGCTGAAGGTTCTCTTGCTTTGACAAGCTGCTACACGAAAGGTGAAGGAGAGTGATGTCAGGCTGCATAAGGGAAGGTGTGCTCTGGAATCAGAGGGGAAACTCTATATAGAGCTCTGTGAGCACAGAACCAGTGAATCCTGGTCCTCTGCAGGTTTACATCCACTTATTTCTCTGCCTCTGTGACAGTTCCAAGCTCCCTGTTGCATCCTGTATAAGCATCCTTAAATCATATTCCCCCTAAGATTACATTCAGTGCTTTCCTAAGAAGCACTGCCACACAGCACAGTAACATTCCAAAGAAACAAGAGCACTCACACCAAAACAAATATTGTCACTGCTGAGAGATGTGGCTACAGGTAAAGCACTTTGTGCTTTGCTGACCCCAGGGCTGAAGTAAGCATTGACCTAAGCCCTCAGCAGCAGCTGTGCATTGCCATAGCCTTGTCTTACAACATCACCGCTTCCTTCTACATTATCACCTTGGAAGACTCACAGGGTATGAAAATTGTGCCCTATGCCTACATGGTATGTTCAGTATTGTAAGCAGGCTTAAGGACTGTAGGGGCATTTCTGCTGGAGTTGGTGCCTTTGTGCTACTGAAAACACATCATGGAAGGTGTCTGAGAAGAAGCAATGAAGCTTTTTGTCTTGCTCAAAAAGGTTAAAAACAGCTGCTGACAATACCAAGCAAAACATTCAAAGTAGACCAATAGTCGTATACAAAAAGAAGAATTGAACTCACCCAGATGGCAGAAAGGCTCACTGGCAATGCAGCATTCCTCAGGAAGCAGCCAAGAATCAAGAGTAGCTCTCCTATCCATGGCTGCTCCTTATATACCCTTATATACCCACGATGGCTCTGCATTGAGTCCAGCCCATCTGGGCACATGGGAGAGCACAGGTGCAAACAGTTTGCTCCTTAGGCCAACAGCACCCCTTCACCAGGTGCTCCATCACCAGTTCAAGCCCCAACCTAAGGCTTCCCTTACAGTTTTCCTTTTAGAACCAATGCTCTTTGAAGAAAAAAAGCTGCCAAAAATAAAAGCAGTGCTGGATTATTTCTGAAATCTTTATGGCTGTGGAAGCAACACAGATGAGAGCAGCTGCTCTTCCTACAACCTTTATGGAGGAGTCAGAGCGCTGAGAGGAACTCACAAATTCAAGCTCTGAGAGATGTTGAGGGTTGGGATGAAGATAATGACACCTATTTCTTCCAACACACTTATTTACATCCTTGTAATATCAAGTGTCTATGTGAAAAAGATGTTTCCTAGGTGCTGGGAAGTGCTTGGATGTGAGAGTGCAAGAAGGGTTTTAAACATCTCAAGAGAAGCATTCAAAGTGGTAATGTTTGTTTTACTAAAGGAAAAGCCATCAGTTACACAAATGCCTGGAAAACACAGCTATCTTGTGTAAACTTGTCTGAGAGTTCTTGTCCTTGGGCTAAAGTGGATGTAAAGCAATAGGAAATATTTTCCTTTTTACCTACCTGGAGGGAACTCGTCCCTGTTGTGTTAATCAGGAGGTTAAGAGGAGTTGTCCTAAAGCAAGTTCTCTTCTTGTGTTAGTAGCAAAAAATAAGAATAATTTTAAAAGCTACAATAATCTAGTGGTTTATTTTGTCTTATTTTGTGTGTCCTTACAGTATTATGTGTATGGCTGAAGCTACTGGAAAAAAGCAGAAGAGTCATTGGTGGGTTATGGATAAATAGGTCAGACAAACAATTACTGAGTGCAGACTGAGGCTGTTTCGGCTGTATGGCTTCTCAACCGGATCGATAACACGCAGCATGCAGCACATTGGGGAATCGATTTGTACACAATACATTTCTAATACACTGCAATTCAAAGCAAGTGGTGATGAGAAACGTTGGTTTATGGTGGGTTGTGGATGCGATCTGAGCTAATCTTTTCTCTCTCTGTTAGCTGGGTATGTATCAGGCATCTCAGAGGCCTGAGCCTGCTGAAGCCAGGATGTCTTGATTGTCAAATGCAGTTACAGACATAGGATGTAACCCCATTGGAAGCAGCATACAGACCAAGCAGAGCTATGACATGAACATTACATTACTCTTCAGACTCAGCAGAGATTTTGCCTTATGGTTGTTTGAAAGAATGCAGCAATTACAAGCATTTCTGGATTGTGCAAAGCATGCACAGGTGTTGGAATACCTTCAGACTCAGCTATTTCAATGCCCAGCTATGGCTGACCATCTTCTCTGCATCTGACTTTAGTCCCTGTCAAAGTATCTACAGGGGGTGCAAAGGATGTAACGAGAAATCCTGTTATGAAATCGGGAACATAGGCTAAACATAAAACTTGGAATGAGTCGTGTTTGACTATTAAGGGTAGACGCCTCAGCTCAGCCTCTAAAACAGCTTAAAGAATGTGCTCTGTTGGAAGGATCTTGCCCTCAAAGCAGGAGACTTCAAAGGATGGACTTGCTTTTCACTGTTTCTTTATCTAATATCTTCTTGCCCTTAGTGCTACATTTTAGAGAGACTTTGAGGAAAGGCTAAAAGAAGTGCAAATCATTGCATTTAGGGCAATGTTGTAGAAGCATTTAATTTTATACTCATCTTCCAGGACCCGAGCTCTCTATTGTGTGACAACAATAGAAATGGTAGAAGTGTAAAAAGCTGGACTCCCTGCCAATGCTACAACTTGTCGTTACTACTAAATAAGGCAGTAAGCTGGGAGGGTATATCAAAGAATGAATCACTCCACACTCGCCTTGTTTCTTGCACTTGTTTTCCACACATTTTCTGCTGGTCACTGTTGGAGACGTAGGTCCAGGCCAAAAGCACGTTTGGATTGAGCCAGTGTGGGAGTGCTTATGTGTGTTAAGTTTCTCTGCATTGAGATGTGTGGTTCCCTGCATAAGAAATGGAGTGAAGGTGCAGCTTTTCAGTTTCACTATGAGGAAAACCAGGTATGGAGTCAACCTGTAGCAGCACTGCAAAGCTCACACGCAGCATTTTGCTTTCTTTTAGCAATACAAAGATTGTCTCCACCACGATTTCCATCACTGTGTTGCTGGGCAAATCAGATGTTGTACAATTCAAATCCTTTGGTGTTCATAAGCAACAAAGTGAAGCTTTCAACTAACTCACTTTTACGTGTCCTTTACTTTCTTGCCCTGTGCCACAAAGATCTACATAAATAATACTATTTTCAGACCTCTGGAAGGAAGAGAGGGGGTCCAGGGTGAATATACCCTGATTGGACAAATAGGATAATGGCACAAGTCTTGTAGATGCCATCAGCTCTGCTTTTTAGGGACACTTTCACACACATCCCTTCCCTTCCCCTTGTTAAGAGACCCAGTGGTTCTGCCAGCAGACCCTCAGCACTACAAACAGAAACTACCACCTGTGAAAGTCAACCACACAGATCGAAATGCAGGTCTGTGGCACGTAGCATTGGCATGATTTGAAAACACTCACTGCATGCACAGAACAAATAAAAACCAAGTTGGGTTTGAAGAGAGCGGAGTTTACTCTGGGACACAGCGTTCAGTATTTGCAGATCATTGGACAGCTCAGTCTAGTACAGATCATGCCTTTTTATGGGGACATTCCAGCTCCAAAGAAAGCAAATTCTCCTGAAACACATTGTCTTAGTTAAACTTTTAATATGTTTTGGTATTGCTAGCAGCAGCTTTATATAATACAGTCTTGTAGTGCTCAACAAAGACCAAAACAAAAGAAACCAACTCATATTCTGTGTGCCATTGAACAAGAGGAGATGCAGCCAATGTGGATAAGTTACTATTGTGAGATTTGCACAGTATTTTACACCTGGAAGAGGGATGAATAACAAACAAGAAAGTGGATATCACCTGAGCCCTCTCTTGTAGTATACCTGTGATAGGTGGTACTAGGAGCCAAGCCAGGTCACTTACTGAAATTCCTTTAAAATCACATTCATTTCACCTTCTGTTTTCATTAAATTCTGCGTGCATGTTTCATGCCTTTTCTTTTTTTTTACTTTATTTAATATACTGCTTAACAAGTCCTTGAAAAATATCTGCAGTACACAGAATAATAGCACAGCACAGAATAGGAAAGAAAGACCTTTGAAGATCATTGAGCCCAACAGGCTGCCCACTTCACTTACTGTTTAGAAAGCTGTGCAGGTAATACTGCTGGAGGTCCTGCCTCATTTCTTCTCTCTAGCATCCTGAAACACCACTCAGTGCTGCTGGTGGACGAGTAGTCGCCTTGTAAGTGGTGTCATGCGTGGCTCCTGCAAGAATATCCACGTTGTGGAGTGCTAAAGGCTTGGATCCATGTTGAGTTCCTGCCATTCTTCTGTGTGCCTTGGCACCGCTGTCCTTGCAATGCTGTGATCCGTCTGAAATGCTGGACCACGTAATGCCTGAAAACTATTCTTCGTTATGCAAGAAGGGAGGGTTGGTATTTTGGGTTTTCCTCTTCTTACTGTTCTCCTCAGGACATTCAAATACGGTTTTATGATGCATTTGTGATTCTGTAAGCAGTCAGATGGGTAAAGTCATTCTGCTTGAAAATCAATGGAGCATTACTTTATTAAGAGCTGATGTCCAACTTACATACACTTAATATTTTTTACCATAAGGAACAGAGCTGGAGGTCCAGGCTATCTTATGGAATATTCGGAGTACCTGCCTATTCTTCAGCTCTAATCTTGTTTTTGAGGGCCCAAATTCACTGTACAAATTCTTGGTAATTGCCAACTCCACCGATGAGAGACTGCAAACTGAGCTCTGCTCTGATTGACATTGAAAGCTTTTGTGACTGGCAGCAACGTGTCCCTCTCCTGTGTTTCTTCTGTCACTTCTGTGTCAAGAGTGAATCCTTCAAAACCTCCAGTTTCCTTAAAATTTTAACCTGCTCGCTGGGAACAAGAAAATTGCCCTTTCCCAGTCAGTGTTCTCCCTTTCACATCGCTCTTATTGCAGGGAGGAACTGCCTGAAAAGAAGAAAAAAAACACAAAGCAGAACAACAACAACAACCAAAGAAAAACCCAAAAAACCCCAACAAAACCCACAACCTTCATTCCAGAGTCAAATTAGCAATGAGAATCTTGGAGTCTATTTTTGTCCAATACCATCTGGACAAAATTCAAGTATTTGATTTTTCCCATTGCTTTACTTTGTACTCCAGTTGACTCTGAAAGCACGGCCTGAACCACAAAATTCAATTAAAACACTGGGAGTAAACAGGGAGAAGAAATCAATGAGTGGATTATTCTATCAGCTGCTGTTCCCATGATCTTTCTAATCTCATGCCGCACTACTAGAAGGGCTGTTGGGGAATGGAGTCATCTTCAAATCAGATCAAACAGCTCCGTGCTCTGAGCGCACAGCAGGAAATGAGATCGATAGCATGAGCCTATTTGCTTGTAAGCGGCTGGCCTGGCGAATCCATGCACAGTGCAGAGGCTGATCTGCTTTTTAATCCTTCTCACTCCCGCTGTGAAGCTGAACGCTGGTTCTTGGATCAAACCTAAATCAGTGCAGATGCCAGGATTCTCAGGTGTGTATTTGCTGCTATATATGCATCCAGTAATGAATTAAGACATTTGGAAGAGAAATGTTGATTAATCACAAGATTCCATCTGCACCTCCTGAAAATTATTTTAGATTGGTTTACTGGTGGAATACAAGTGCTGTACGCTTCCCTAGATAGTCCTAAATAATAGAATGGTCAGAACACTGCAGGAAAATGGGATTGCTGAGGATGTGATGGATACCAATCAGGTGGAAGTTGATTAGTATTTGCAATATGAGACACAACATTATATCATGATGTACTTCAATAGAGACTCTTGTGTACTCAGAAAGTATGGCAAGGAAAGTATAATGACATAATCAGCATTGCTCAGGGTAGTTTCAATGGTTTCCTGACCATTCATCATAGGAGTACATTGTGCCTCATAAACACCTACGAGCTACCATAAATATGAATTCCATTCTGAACTTCCTTCAGACATATTTATTTCTGTGGCAGAGAGAGGGACTTGGAGAATCCTTCGTGCAGTAGCCACAGGAGCTGATCTGCCACTGAGTAGGCAGATGGCCAACTGAATGCACAGGCATCCGTGCAGACAGCTGAAAGGACAGATGTATCAAATCAGATTTATGAGGTCAGTTTTCCCAGCCAATAATGTCCAGATTGCTGTCTGACCTGTTATAACCTTCCTGTGTTTAAATGAATGTGAAACAGATAATCCAGCCTTTGGCGAAGACAACACTGATAGAATGCAAACATTATTTCTGTAGCCACATAAGATTGTTTTTCTAATTCAACAGAAAGTGTTGGGTTGAAGATCTTTAAGGAGTTCCCAGTATATTTATACTGCTCGTGTGTGAACAGAAATTTTCTCAGTCCAAGGGAAGGGGCAGAGTGCACCCATTTAATATCTGACTGCAGAAAACTAATGTACATCTCACTGCAATGCAGTAATAGCAGATGGGTTCTGAGCAGACATAAATGACATCTACTCTTCAAATGCAGAAATGAACCCATCTTATTGTGAGAAATGTGAACAAAATGCCAATTAAAGTTTCATGCTAAAAGTATGGTGGAATATATGGCAATATCCTTCTCTTCAAATTGGAAAGATATGGATTTGATGGGTGGGTGGTTCAATCTGCAGGACTGAATCCAGAGAGTGCTGGTCAATGGCTCCATGTCTGGGTGCAGATACAGCCCAGACAAAAAGGGACCATGTTTGATGATAGCTGAACACCTCATCCTTCCATTCCATACCACTAAAATTAAATGGAAGTATTTCATTACGGTGGTGTTGTTTAGCTGCTTGAATAAAAAAATTTGCCTTTCTTCCTTTTTTCCCCAATAAAATAAAGCTATTTTCCATCCTGTAAAATCCTTTTTCTCAGCAAATGGGTCTAAATTCTTTCAATATTGTTGTTTGAATCTTTATTTTTTTTATCCTATGGGAAAAAATGCAGATTACAATATGAGCGTTCTATGCAGGACACTTCAAGAAGATACTGAAACTGAAAAGCAAAAATAACTTTCTGATGGGAATATATTAAATAACATTGAACATAAAGGCTCATTGGCAGTGTCAATTGCCAGCTGCAAAAACATACAGTATTAGGATGGGAAACCTACTAGGAAGAAGCAGGCACTTGGGAAGAGCGCATTAGTAAAAATGCTATTTTTATTTAAAGGTTTGTACAGTCAAAGTTCATCTTTCAGTGTTTTTTAAAGATCCGAATTTCAGTGGCTTTAAAGCTTTAGGATCACCCAACCCTGGAGCTGCTGTCCTCGTGGGGATGGAATGAGAAGAAATTAATTCACTGTGCATCAAATCCTAGGCATGTTGTGGACTTCATGAGCTGCTTTTGTTCTCTCTCTCTTTTAATAGTAATAATCACTTCCCTAAACTGGACCTTGTCCATTTCTCTTGTATTTTATCCACGGTGGAGAATGGTTTTGACTGACACTGAAAACTCTTTCATAGCCCTCCTGCTGTGAGATAGCAGCCTCAGACAAGTTGTCTCTCGCTTTCCTTTCTCATGCTGGAAGTGGTGACAGATTCTTCACTTAAACTTTTATCTTCCTCCTGGCCATTTATTCTAAGAGCTTTCCAGCATTTATAGAGATGCTAAATTGAAGGCTTTCCGACTCTTACAAACCCAAACGTGTGTTTTTAATAGTAATTACAGCTGTTTGTATGTATTTCTTGGGCTGTGCACTAGAGCAGATGCTTTCAGACATTCATTCTAGGTGCCATCTCTAAGTAAATTAGTATTATAGGAAGCTTCTTAAAGTCAGCTGTGGTTTGCTGATGACTGATGACTGCCTTTGGACTCCATGGCACGCAGGCTTCCACATCACTGCAAGGCAACCTCCATGAATTTGAACTTATTAATGTTGAACTTATTAGTGTTTCTCATATTGACTAACAACAGTGGTGTAAACTGACATAACGAGAAAAGAAATGGTAACATTCAATCTTCTGGGACTGTTTCCCTCTCTGAACATTTCTCATGGTGGAAAGAGCTTCTGCTTCACCAAGAGAAACAAAAAGGAGTTGTCTTAGCAAGCTTTAGCTAGAGGCTGAGTTTGGAAGAGAATGGGAAGTAAATCCTCTACAGCTGGGAAAAAGATCCAGTGTGAGAGGGATTTGTACTGCGAAGGAAAAAGAGCTTCTGTCCTTTATCTTTTGTGCTTGTGGTTGCAGTTATTCCATTAATTTGATGATGTAAATGTTAAGCACATGGCGAAGATGACTTCAGAAGAATGACCTTTCAATTTTCTTATTCCCCTTCCTTCAGCTGAATGGGGGGAGGTAGTTATGGAATTGACAACAGACCCTGCGAGGGCCAGATCAGAATAAGGTGGTAGTACACAAATGTCAGACTTCAACAAATTAATCCCAGGATGGTCGCCCAGATGTGTTTGTAATAGATAATCTCAGTACAAACATAACGCTCTAATCTCTGCCACGGTGACTCACTAACAGATGCTAAATGCATCCACATTAACCTTAAGGCAAAGCATCTGCAAATGCATCTGTTGCATAAATGTTTAACACAATATTTTGAAGGATTACTTCTTTTTTTTTTTTACAATTACAATCACATTTCACAACACTCAGCTGTCCTTTGAAATACCTAAAAGAACAGGAAGCAGTGTAAAACATGGAACAATTAAGTAAGTTAAGGACAGTCAAACTGGTGTGCAGCATCCTGTGGTTTCCTTTGGTGAGAGTACACCTCTGGATGATGCAATGTAATTAAATTGAAATGTCAATAAAGAATCATAGCATGGCTTGGGTTGGAAGGGACCCCAAGGATCATCAAGTTCCAACCCCCCCACTAAAGGCAGGGCCACCAACCTCCCAGCCCAGGTTGTCCAAACAAAGTATAAAGCAGCACTTTCCTTCTGCTAAATTAAGCTGCGGTGTAAGGGATCACCTGGTACAACTTCTGACAGACTGCTGTATTTTAGATATAGAATGGTTTAGGTTGAAGTGGACCTTAAATCCATATTGCATTAGCCATATCAAGGCTAATACAAATCCCATATAGCTCTTAAAGCAGTGTAAGCTGATCCATCCCGGTAACATTTATTTTCAGATAGTGTCATTGTTTGGCTTTTATTGATTGTGTTCAAATTTCAGGCTTTAATGATGCCAGGATGGTTAATCTGTAGGCTCAGAGTTTAATTCCTGATAAGAAATTCTTCAAACAGGGTGAAAGAAACCCAAATTTCAGCTGGGGCGAAGCAGGGGACGGGGAGGATAAGGCATGACTGAGCAACATAAAACAGAAACTGAGTGCTGATTCAAATACCAAACAAAACCACGGCAGAAAGTTCTCAGACTGAGACTCCCAAAGGACATGGGTACATAACTGCCAAAAAAGTACTAAGGAATCTTGGTCCTATAAAAATTGAATGCTGCTGAAAATATCACCTCCCACCCAGTCCAAATAATAGGTGGCGTTCTAATACGATCTAATACGACTAATATGATAGGAAATGAGATATTTAGCTAAGCAGATGTTTGGGATGATTCACCACCAATGCTGAGGCAGTTTGTATTGCATGGAGGTTCAATATTTGCTACATTTACTTGCCACACTGTAAACTGGAATTTATTACACAAGGAGATTCAGTTATGGAATATGCAACTTTTACATTGAAGGAAACAGCTGAAATTGAACCAATTCTCATTAATCCAATACTTTGCCTTCCAGCTTCAAGGGTAAAGAGGAGGAGGAATGCCCTGTGTTTGTATTGCTTATTTACATCAGGATCTTAAACCAAGACTAACGAGGATTTGTTTCTAAGAAGCAATATATATTATATTATACTATATTATACTACATTATACTATATTATACTATATATTATATTATACTATATATTATATTATACTATATATTATATTAAACCAAAAAGTTCTGGAGAAGATAATAATGATTCCATTCATGAAATGCCATGCGCATCTGAATGAATGCTTTTATTTGTCGTAGGGGCCAGAGTGTCTTCAACATCTGATAAATGCTGATGTTAAGCAGTTCAAACACACTTGCACATCTGCTGTATGGATGCATGCATTGCCTGCACAGCACTTGGCAATTTTCTATGCCACTATAGTGCAGACTGAACACCCAGACCCACAATAAAGGCTGGGACTCTGCTGATGAGGTAGTCTGGACATTTACACTCTGCTGTGGGAAATCCTTACCAAGCAATACACATTCTTTTAACTCACTTTTCCCTTTTTGGTTTCCATGCCTCAATGGACTGATGAGTGGTTTAATGGAAGAAAAACTGTCCCTGGAGAAGATTTCTAATTTTGCTCCCTGGGTGAGCAGAAACTTTTAGAGAGCTGCAGGCTGCCACTGGTGGAGGAGGGCTGGGAAAGGTCAGAGACCCCTGAATCATAGCTTTGTTTTCAGCAGCTCCGCTGGTAAAGCCCCATAGACATTCTCCAAAGCTCTCTGTTTGAGATGAGAGACAGCTCATTTCCCCTCCTAGATTTATAAGACTGTTTAAAATGGTGACATCTTTAGGGCCCTCGAGGCCACGATCCAGGGGTGAAGCTGGGAAAACTGCAAACACAGAAATTAAAGACATTTTTATCAAGGCATTGCCAGTTTCCTTCCACTAAGACTCTTGTAGTCAAGATGCTGCTCCTTTGATACAGCATTAATATGAACAGTCTGCATTGGAGGGCAAAACCCCTGAAACTCCATTTCTCTAAACTCCAAAACAACCAATTTTTACTATTTGTCCTTAAAATAATACATTAGGTTGTGGTTTTTTTCCACTTAAGTGACTCTTCCTGTATCTCTCACACAATAGCTGCAATAGGCAATTTTATTTTCAAATGAAGCATTTCGTTCTAAAGCAGAATATCTGCATTATGGAAGTGCTGTCATCCATTTGTCATCTACTTATAAAGTCTTTCAGGCTACCAGAATATGTTTTATACAACGCTGAACTGTGGTTTTCTTTTACACCAAAGTCAGCAGGGGGGGCAGTATCAGATACCTGTGTATAATTTTATTCCCATTTGCCTTATGCATGCTCAATTATTTTTAATATACAGATTGAGGTGCCAAGTTATACTGCTTTTCTTAACCCACCGTATCAAACTGCGTTATTCCTCCTAATATCACAGGTCTGATGAAATCTGAGCTCAGGCCTCGACTCAGAGCATTTCTTTTCCCTTCACTCCCTGCTCACACAGTTCATCACTTGGGTGAATTTTTTTCCACTATTTCCTAGAAATGGTGCCTTTCCTTTGTACCATCTCAGTACTGGCACAGCAGGCAGGCAGATGGATTCTATCTGCTCCCATCTGCCATGAAATTAGTGCTGAGTTCTTCATCTAAACCACTCCAGCACACGGTGTAATTCTTTTATATCCGCACTGATTTATTAATTATGAAGATCAAAGTTGTGAGTTAACCAACAAATAACATTCAGTCTTCCTTGCATCTCTGTGTTTTTATGTGCTTGGACTTCAACTGACCAGAAGGCCGTAGCTTTGCACTTGGAAATTGCTTGATTTGACAGGTTCTGTATTTGCGACATCAAAATATGTTGCTATGGAAAATGTTACAAGTTCTAATTAAAAATGCAGAGGTCACAAGTTTCCCAGAACCAGCGGGGCGTAGATCTTAGGAGAAAAGAATCACAACATAAAAAATCCAGAGATATGTCAGTCTGCAATTTTCCAGATCTGAAAGGAGTGCAGCAAGTGGTCAGAAAATAAACCACATGAGACTGGAATTCTGATGGAGTTCCCTTGCACTCATTCATATGCTGTGTGTATTACCTTTCCAGTGGCATAAATTGCCTTTGGAAATGATGCAGAGCGCACAGCTTTGAAATGCCCTAACACAAATTAGAGGAGAGTCAGTAATTTCATGTAAATTAGGAGAAAATAGACCTGCCCGGTCGTTGTTTCACATCAAATGCCAGCACTGAAATACCTTCCATGTAATATCCAAGTGTTCTGCCATCTACATGCCTCCATCACTTCCTTTGAAGGTTCATCCACCTTCAATTATGACTCACTGACTTTCCCTCCCTTCCATACCTCTTTATTTGTCCAACTGTTTCTACTTTCCCCCATTATACATTTTTCTTTGTAAACAACCTTTGTGTCTTTCTGTTCCTTTTGCTCCAGCTCAGCCAAACCACAAGAACCAATGGTACTGGCCTGAGGCAGTAATATCTAAGCTGGAACATCTATGAGAAGATGTACCCACAAACTATTCCAACCAGAACCTATGAGTACCTCAGCTGCAATGAATCCATCCATGCTCAGTGCCATGCTGTTATGAACACACCTGTTCTGGAGATTTCTGCATTAATGCATTGCATAACTCAAAATACGTTCTGTTTCTTATCTTTTCATGGTGCTGGAACCCTCAGTGCTTTCTCTTCTCTTTCTTCTTTTTATTGCTTTTCCAAAGCAGTGATGTGTCGTTATTACAGCACAGCACCAAGTCATCTTCAGTTTCCTATTGGGACAGCAAAGAATCCTTCTGCACTGTGCAGGTTGGAAGCCTGCAGTGCAGTGGGTCCTCAAACCCATCTTTGGGTTCACCCAAATGATTATCTAGATAATAAAGAATGAATATGTGAACTTTTGCATAAGATTTCAGTCACCCGCCAAAGATCTCCCATGATGTGGACTCGCCACCCCACTGTGTTCTGTATATTACACGTCATCTTTAGTTTTTTTCTTTTTTAATGATTTTTTTTCGTCATTTCTGCAGGAATTCAATACTTGGTTTGTTGCCAGAGTTAACATGGGGGTGACTAACATGGCTGTGGCCTGAGGCCATAACCCTTAAACTGAGAAGAGAGAAGGTCAAGTGGGATACGAGAGCATGAAACAGACTTTGTTGTTATAGTAAAGGCGTTTTTTTCATAACTGCAGAAACTGGCATTGGGACGATGGATTTCAAAGCCTTCCTGCATCATTTTGGTATAATAGAAAATACCATAATTGATAAATCAACTCTAGATCCCCTCCCCCCACCCGGCACTACTTTTATTGTTTAAAACTACCATGGCTAATCAGGACAAGGACTGGATGCCTTCATGAACTCTCACAAATGCCAATCTATAGTTTTATGAAAGTAGGAAATGTCATTCATCTGTATTTAATTAAACGTTTTAAAGCCTATGAGCAGAGCTCATTACCACCAAACATTCTAGGCAGCCGCCTTAAAGCAGCTCCTACAGTTACTTCCTTCTTTCTCTGTTAATAAGGAAAGAATTTCTCAGATAACTACGGGATAAATTTGGGATCAAGATCCAAATGATTTTGTTTTTCATTGAACTGAAGCACTGCCAGACCTTAACTTCCTTATTCCAAGAGGAGAGGCCATGGATTCAGATGGCAGCTTAAAGGGCAGCCATGCTCCTTAGAAGCTACAAACCTTCTGCCTTACATTTCTACATTAGGAAGTTACTTGCTCCTTGTTAAAAACTGGACTCATTAGGCTAATCACTTAAAATTTCCTCCTGCTTAATGTGCTATTAGAGACTTGAAATAATACTTTCCTCCTTGTTGTGCGCAGATAGAACAGATCTGTTTTCCATCATAAAGCAGCAGAAAGCACGCTACAGTCATTTCACATGAGCTTAGCATTTCCATTTCCCTACGTTAATTGTGGACATACTTTTATTGCTGCCCGCCTTTCCTCTTAATTGATGCCTTTAAAAATAAGACAGATACTGAGAAAAGGGATTATCTTTAAGGGCCCTATTACATCATACGAGCCACTATGAAGAATTAACTCTATCCCAGCCTGAACCAGGACAGTTGCAATGCTTTGTGCAGATTGGATCCTTACCTTCTAAATGTTAATCCCAGTTGACACAAAGAAAGAAAAACGGTGTTGTCTTTTGCTGTCTGACACTTGGCTGCCTTCTGTCTTTGCTTTGAGTCATCCCCTGATTTCCAGCAGGGAACCATCAGGCCCATGAAACTGTACAACAGAGTTTTGTATTCTAGGACACACAGCTCAACCTGTTTAGACAGCAGCAAATAATTTGCACTAAGCAAAAGTCCTCATGCATGGAAAGACAGTATTTATTTTCCTCAGAAACTGAAATAAATGAGAATTCAGCACCAATTTCTGCCCCCTTATAAGAAGATTCTTTGCTTTCTTAGGCAATTCTGTAGGCAATCGGATGATCAAAGGTTTGGGTGGGTTTTTATTCCAGATAACATGGAGCAGTATGAAATGAGTGAGTTCTCCCTCCTCTTCCTATCAATACAATAGGTACATAATCTATATACATCTGAAATAGCCAAACAACTGCTAACCATTGCAGTCCCCCAAAATCCCTGCACCTACTTTAACAAACTGTGCTCCTGTTACAGCCCCTCACTTGCAGCTTGGCCATGCAATGTACCATCTCACCATGCTGTGGTGGGACAGCTGGCCTGCAATGAACCCCAAGATAAGGATAATTACAGCATCTGCAATTTGTCCAGTTCACTTTCTCTAATTTCCTGCTTGCTGGTGCTCCAAACAACAAGTGCATTCCGTCATGAAAGGAATGAGCCCACTGACAGGGAACGGGATGGAGCAGAAAGCAGCTGTGCTGCTCTTACAAACAAACTCTATTCCAAAAACTCATAGCATTGATTACACGTATCAGAGCAGTGATACCATGTACAAAAAGAATGAGAAGAGCAGCTCCCTACTTCCATAAACTAAGGATGAAACACAGAACATGTCCCTCTGGTGCTTTGGATTCTCTCATTCATGCTCTCAAGCTGTACAGCCTTAGGGATGCTTAGCAAAAGGGAGCTTGTACAAAGTAGATGGGTTCTCACCTTGCTTATATCCAAAACCACTGAGTCTGAAGTCCAGAATCAAATGACTTGTTATTGATGAGCAGCATACAGTGAGCCAGCGTTTAAAAATGGCATCTGGCTGTACTCACTGTCTATGCATCAAACCCAGTTTTCAGCTGACAGTGAGCCATGATGCTCAGTGGAGGCAGGTGACCCATTTTTCCTCTATGCATTCAGTCTGTTCCTTCAGCATCTGCATTATAACTGTATTATTGTGAGTCTCCTGATGTGAGATGCACGTACCCAGGAGCGGGGCAGATTGCTATGACTCTGCACCAACCTCTCCAGATCATTGCATGGAAAACGTCCTCAGTGCAGAATGAAGCTCTCAGCACTGACCTTTAGGGACTAAAACACTTCAGTGCCTCAGGGTGCTTCTGCATGATGGACACTTGGATGCAGCCGCTGGCATCTGGATGGGCCACAACTGTGTATTTACTCCATAATTACAGATAGAAAAGCTGCTTCATATTAGCACAGACATTGTGCATGGGCTGCAGGGCAGTTACTACAGGCAGCATCCAGCAAATTGCTCTTACACTGCTATTCAATGAGATTCGCATGCCTGCAAAATGTCATGTTATCTTCCCCATTCCTTTTCCCCTTCTGACATAACTGAGGCTCCTCTCCCCCCCATGAGCCTCAATGGAGGCTTTGTTTCCATCTTTAACAAACTTTCTGTGCAGCAGGATTAAGGAGCTGACACAAAGGATGGTTCTCTTCTCTCATTGCCATCACACTGAGCACATTGCTGCTGTCAGCTCCAGCTGAGATCCTACAGAAGGAGATGGGGTGAACTAAGGGAGGAGGACCATCTTAATGCTATTTACATCCCATATATGTCCTATTCAGCATTATAACCTATCATATTGGTGTCCTATATGGGATTACGCGTTGGGGGGGGAATGCCAATCTGTACAAGGGTTATATGATCATTAGATGGATGAGCTCTAACATGTGGGATCACGTTGCACAGCATTACAACCAAGCAGGTTTTAAGTAACCCCAAACACTATACGACCTACCTGAACTACCTATTTTAGCGCTCTATCTCTATGGTTCTTGGTCCTCCAGGCTGTAACACGCATGAGCAGGGAAACACGGAAGAAGCCTTTCTTTCTTCCAGCCGCGAGTCTGCCAACTTCTATGGTCCTTGAGCCTCCGGGCAGGAAGATGAGTGTGCACAGAAAGGCAGAAGCATGGCAGCATGTCCCAGAACAGTGTGGGTCCAGAGAGGCCTCTATGGGACACTCTGGGAAGCATCAATGGCAGCTCAGAGCACAGAGCAGCCCTGGGATGGGAATCCAATGCGGTGCATGGAGCACTCTGCAGTGCCTGCAGTACCGCACAGTGTCCAGCAGGTGGCAGCAGAGAGCCACCTCTGCATTGGGTTGTATTGCATCACTTGCAATACAGAACAGATGGTAACTGTGGGGTCCAGAGCCCTAACAGCAATAACCACAACCCTAATAGGACCCTGACCCCTAAAGTAACACCAACCATCAGCCTAATAACCCTGCAGAGCTGAAAGGACTTTAAGTGCTCCCATAGACCAGACAGATGAAGCTGGAAAATTAACTTTTATCTGAAGAAATCATTATCTGCGCAGCTCAGAGCATCCAGCACTGCACAGCACAGCTCACACACAGCCCACACTCGCTTCTATGGCCGCACATTGGGTCCCTGTTGTGCTGTCCAAGGACACACAGCCTGCCAGCCTCTCCTCCAGCCTTGGAAGCCTCCAAGCTGCTCATCTGGAGGAGGAAAGGAGGAAAGAAATGAGAGACATCCCAGGGAAGGGGCAGCCCACGCAGCATCAGGACGCACCTGCCCAGCACGGCCTGCAGGGATCCCCTCAGTGCTGCATTGCTGCCATCCAGAGCTGCTGCCAGACGGCTGCGGTGCGACGGGCTGAGCTGCAAAAGGAGAGTAGGTGTGGGACTGCAGAACGAAGGGAGCCATTAAGGGTGTGAGGCTGCACTCACCTGGCTGTGGTACGTGGTCAGCACGGCCGTCAGCAGCTTGGCATAGCTCAGAGAGGTGGCAAAGGCCGGGGCCTGTCGGCACAGGGTGAGCACCAGGAGGTCAAACAGCTCAGAGGGCAGCGGCTCCTGCAAGAGAGACAGGAGCACTGCAGCCTTCAGCATCGCACTGATGGAGCTGCACACGATGCAGCCTCACCTGCCTCCCCAGCACAGCCAGCACCACCAGCAGCAGCTGCTCGGTCAGAGGGACGGCCAGCACCTGGCTGCAAAACACATTGAGGTGTCCATGCTGCTCACACAGCCTCAATGGCCGCGTGCTTTGCATGCTTTGCATCTTGTCGTCTCTCACCCCAACACCATCCTGACGCAGTCGGGCTCCAGGCACTCGTCTATGAGCTCACACAGCAGCTTGGTCTGCTCAGCGCCTGCAGGGGGAAAGATGAGGCTGCCAAACCCACAGGTGTGGGCTTCCCAGCTTCCACTGCTGCTCACTTGCTCAGATTACACCAGCACTGTGGATCCTAACACACATTTAAGGGTGATAAATGCCCTCAAAGACAGCACCCCACACCACCCACCCCTCCCATCAGGGCAGCCCAGCACACACCTTGCCCTGGCTCCTGCAGGACCGGAGCCACCAGGACCTGACAGAAGGGCTCCGAGTACTTGGAGCAGAAGGAGGTGAGGGCAGCCATGAGGTGTCGGGAGGGCGGCTGTGAGAGGGACAGGACCTGTGGGCAGAAAAGGCATCAGTGGGGATGCAGAGCGGGAAACGGGGCACACTCAGGCTGGGAAAACTCTGCCTGAAACACTCACTCGAGTGAGGAAAAGCTGCTCAGCCAGGACAGCTGCACTGGAGTAGCTGAGGTCGGGTGTGAGAGCCAGCAACCAGCTGCAGAACTGCACCAGGAGCTGCTCCGGACACGTGGAGAGCTGGAGGAAGGAGCACAGCCCCTGGAGCTGGGGACAGCAGAAAGGTCAGGGCTGTCAGAGACAGCAGCAGCACCTCCAGCTGCAGGGATATATCCCTGCTCACCTGGCTTGGAGAGCAGCTGTTGAGGATGTGCAGCTCAGGTGGGACGCTCAGCTCTGTGTGCTGCAGGGAAACACCATCCTTGAGTAAAGCACCAAACAAACCAAGCCACAAAATGCTGCTTTTCTCTTCCCTAGTGCCTCCCAGCCTGACCCACATGATGTAGGGGAGGTAACACAGCTGGGCTGTTGTCCCCTGACACTCACCCTACAAAACCCATCTCCTCTCCCACTCCTGGAAGCCCCATTCAGCCCATCTGCACCAAGGATGGAGGTAAAAGCAATCACTTACATTGGCTTCTTGCAGCAGCAGCATTTTCAGCCTTGGTCCGTGCATCTGGGGAAAGAGAAGTGGAAGAACAGAAGTCAGACTCAATCTCTAAGGCACCCACACCACACACAGCAGCAGTCTGAAGGCAGAGGTGTCCCTATGAGACATGGGGATGCTGCAAGAACAGCACCCCACCTTGCCACAAGGCGGGGAAGGCTTGGCAAAGGGAGATAGAATGGAGGTGGATTGAGGCCCATAGAAAGTTGAAGCCCTCCCCAGTACCTGGATAAAGGACTGGACCTCCGCTGCCACCTCCGGCCCCAAACTCCTCCTGGGCTCCTTGTCTGCCTCCTGCTGGGTGCTTTCCAAGGCAGCCCCAGCCGGGCTCTGTGCACATCCATCCCCCGATGTCTCTCCATGCTCCTCTCCTCCCATCCCAGCCGTGCCATCCTCACCTCCCTGCAGCTCAATCACCGCATCCTCCAGCAGCGGCCTCTTCCCCTCCCTCTCTTCATTCAACTCCAGACTTTCCTCCAGCACCTTCTTGCGCTTCCCCCCTGGTAGCACACAACCAGCCCCATCATCCCCATCCCGTTTGCTGAAGCACCACCTCAGTTTGCTCCTCCCCTCTGCTTTGCTCTGGGTGATTTTCTGGCACAGACGTTTGAGCTGCTGCTGGCAGGACGCTGTCAGGGCAGGGGGGGGTGGGAAGGAACGCTCCATTCCCTGCAGCAGCAGCACCCGCAGTGCGTGCACCCAGGGGTCGGGCTGGGGGTCCTGCCCTGCAGCACGCAGCAGCTGCTGGATGCAGTTTGCAGGTACCAGCTCTAAGACTGCGTTCAGCAGCGAGAAGAGGTTCCTCTGGCACAGGACGGGGAGCAGCAGCAGCCGCGGTTTGCTGGAAGATGGGAAGAAAAACAGGCTGCATCACTGCACTGAGTGCACAGGAATCGGGCACCCGATGCAACCAACCTCCCCCCGATCCCGTGTTTGGTGACGGCAGCGACTCACACAACCAAGGCTCCATCCGGCCCGTCCAACGTGGGCTCCTCCGCACACAGCGAGTCCGCAAAGCTCGACCAGGGGAACGCGTGTCCCGCTCCGTGCTGGGCCTGCAGCCGCTGCAGGGCACGGAGAGCGGCCAGGGACCCAGCGGGGCCGGAGCACAGAGCGTGGAGCAACAGGCGGCACGGCCCGGCCAGGAGCTGCAGCCACGGCGGCTCCATGTCTGCTCCATCCACCGACACGTGGGGGCCCACGCGCGCCAATTCTGCGCCCGCCCCGCGAAGGAAATAGGAAAAGCGCGCGCTGTATGCAAACGAACGCGCGCTGTATGCAAACGAACCCACGTGCCGAGTGCAAAGGAGCCCTTAAAGGGAACGCGCACCGCTCGCGCTGACCCCAATAGGACGCGAGGCCTGGAGGCAGTGTTAGAGCTGGTTTATTTCGATATTCCCAGATTTCGCTAAAAACAGTTTAAAATTGGTTTAAAAACAGCTTAAAACCCCAGGGCAGCCCGGCTCAACGTTCCTCTCAGCCCTCTGTGCCTTAAAAAAACCCCTCCCCATCTCAGCTCCTGCAGGGGGCAAATGAAGGGGCTGAAACCCCCCACTGAATAACCCGGATCCACGCAGCAGACGGACCATCCCATAGGCACCCCGTCCCATAGGCACCCCTCCACCCCATCATACCAAAGCCAGGAGCAGCTCAAAGCATTAAAAGCAGATCATTCCATTCCCAGATGCTTCCCTTGAAGCCAAGAGCACCCGGGGGGTCCCACGTCTCAGTTTGAATCACTGCTGTCCTCAAAGAGCAGCTGCTGCCTATAGCTCGCATACAGCAAGTCCAGCTCCAGCAGAGCGCTGGTGACGGCCCATTCCAGCAGGTGGAATTCCTCCTCTTCCTCATCAGAGCTCTCCAAGGGGGATGGGCTGCGCTCCTGCAGCACAGACAGAGGGTGAACCCCAACCCCACACAGAGCCCTGACCCCACAGGACACATTGCCCCACTCACAACACGCTGCTGCCTCCTGTGCCGTGGTGGTGGGGGGCGTCCATGGGGCAGTTGGTGCAGGTAGATGCAGTCAGACCCAAAGGGGCAGCGGCCGCGGTTCCGGGTGAAGAATTTGCAGCTGATTCTCCTGCAGGGTTCAAGCAGCAGCTGTGAGCACAGCAGGAGCTGCACAGCCCGCCCTGCTCAGCACTCACCCTGTCCGTGCCCTGAAGCTTTCGATGAGCTGCTGCTTTTCAGCTCCATCTGAGACCCAGAACTTGTGTGGGATGTAGTAGGCAGAGGTGAGCCGGCACTGCGGGCAGGCCCTGCGGAATCATAGAGTCATTAGGGCTGGGAGAACTCTGAAATCCTGAAGTCCAACCTCAACCCACCCCATCTATGACCCCTGCTGTATGACCCCCTGGATATCCTGTGCCAATTCCTGACCATCTTCCTGGTAAGAATTCTTTAATATCCAACCTGAGATGGGTCCCAATGGGGGAGCAGCCCTGGCAGAGCTCAGCACCCACATGGGAGCACCCAGCATCCTCACCCCATCACAGCTCCCACACCCAAGGAAGGACTTCATTGGTACAGTGACCCCATATCCCTGTGCTGCCCCCATGTGTCCCTACACACTCACTTGATGACGGTGCTCGGGAAGTCCCGGCTGCGTCTCCAGGTGCGGATACAACCCAGGCAGAACGCGTGGCTGCAGCTGGGGAGGATCCCAAAGAGCCGCTCCTCGGGCAGCGCCTTCCCATAGACCCGCTCCATGCAGATGCCGCACACCACAGCCTCGCTGCGTGCCCTCGGGTCTGCGGGGGGGGCCGGAGCTGCGGCAGCACCGAGCTGTGCGGGGTCCTACAAACAGCAACACGGCTCTGCAGCCCACGGGCAAAACCTGAGGGTCACACGGGCTGCACAGCCACGGGACCGAACCCACCTCCGAGCAATGAGCCCACGCTGCCTCCATTGCTTTGCTGGGGGCTGGGAAGCTGCAGTCTGATCTCAGCCCATTCCGGCGGGGGCCTGAGGACAGAGGAGCTGTTAGAAAAGCCCACCCCACCGTGGGGTCCAGCTGCCCGCAGAACACAGGCTCAGCACTCAGCTGCCCCCCTCCCTTAGGGAGGGACCGGTAGGGTTTCCCACAGCCCCAGCGTGGCTTTATCTGGAGATGGGGATGAAGATTTGGGAGCAGGGCACACACAGCACCCACCTGCTGCACCCCGAGCTCTCGCAGGGACGGATCCTCCACGCACAGCCCACCCGGGGCGGTCACGGCGCACGGGGATGTTCTCGTTGCCATTCTCTTCTTCTTCCATACGTGGGGATCCGAAGGCGGCTCGAGTTGTGCTGGGGTCAAAGCTGTTCCCCGCTGCCCCCCGGCCCCAGGACGCCGCCCCCGGCTCCGACCCGTCCCAGCGGGTCCTTGCGGGCTGCGGCTGTTCCGGAGCCGGAGCGCGATGCCGGGGCGGGGGGAACTTCGAGCCGTGCGAGAAGCGGCAGCGCTGCCCCCAGCGGCACCGACCGCGGGCAAAATCCCTGCGGGGAGGGAGAATGTCCATGGCCGGGGGGGGCCCAAAGCTCAGGGATGGAGCATCACCCCCCGGCAGCAGCAGCAGTTTGCCATAATGCAGCCACGTTTTCTCCCCAGCAGAGCTCCCGGCTCAGCCTTACCTCCCCCTGCCAGGCACTACCAATCCCTACCTGCACAGGGGTCTCACAGAGCCCCCCCGACCCCGTAGCGCCCCCGGTGCCACCAACGAGCCCGGCTCCATCTCCTCCCGCAGTGCAGGGTGAGCGGCCCTTCTGGGGCTTTTATGACCTTGGTGGGGTGGGCACACCCTCACCTTAATTGCGTTCACCTGCTGCTCCTCATGCTGGTGGGAGGTGGGGGGTCTGTGTACCCAAATTGCCATAAAACAGGTGTGGGAAATGCAAAGGGAAACGGTGCAGCTTCCCATGGAGCACCTGAGCGGGTTCACTGTGCTGGTTCTCTTTGGATTTGGGGCATCTTTTGGGCATCTATCACCATCCTTCTTGTATTATCACCATCTTTTGTATTATTCCACCTTACACATTGGAAGCGCAGGTAGGAATGGAAATGCATCCCATCCCTTGTGCTGGAAACAACCTGAGCGCTCAGTGCTGCACAGAAGGGCTGGGCCCTAAGAGGTGCTTAAATATTTAGTTTGGATTTATTTAAAGTCCAGTCAGTTTGCGGATACTATTTATATAATTGAAAACACTTGGAGGTTTGTACTTCTAGCAAAAATATACATTTCAGTTGGAGGGTTGTTACACTGAAGGGAAGAGCAAAGAGTCCTGCAGTGACCAATGCAGGAGTCCATGTGTCCTGGGGGTGCCACCGAGCTGGGGTCAATGGGGGCTTTGGGGACAGACCCCTGTGCTGGGAGCAGCATCTCCAGTGCCTTCCCCAGAGGACTTCAAAGTGCTTTAGAAATGGTAACTCCTTACCAGCCCTGCGAGGTACGAATGGGAGGTGAGTGGGGAAACTGAGGCACAGTGAGGAGGCAGCAGCAGGTGTGGATCACCAGCCCAGCAGCACGGAGGGGAAGCCCAGAACCCAAAGCTGACCCCAAGCTCAGGGGGACACGCTGTAAGTGCTGCTGCTGCCCCATGGGGAAACCACACCATGCTTGGGGCTCTGAGCAACCAGAGCAGCCCCCAAGCTGCTGCAGGAACCCCCTGTATATGTAATGCAAACCATCCGGCTGCTCTGGAGGCCTCGCAGTAATGGAAACAGTAGCTTAAGATTTGCCTTTGTAAATTCGTTAGTGTGTTAATGGAAGTCCCGAGCTACCAGGAGGTGGCTGCAAAACCTTACAGCACCTTGCCCTGTGTACCGTACATTGGAGTCGTGTAGAAAAGAGTTTCCAGTAGAAGAAATGGAAGACATGGGGAAAGGTTTTCTTTGTTTTTATACAAAGAGTCTCGCTTGGAATCCATGGCTTCGTTCTCATAAATAAGAGGTCCTCAGTACATGTCCTTGTAGATCTCCTGCAGAAGCGGGTGCAGAGAGGTCTCTGTCTCTGTCTTCTTGATCTTCTGCACCAGCTGGGCGTGCTCTGTCACCAGCTGCCGCAGGTCGGCCATCTTCTGCAGCAGCTTGGGGAAGAGATACTGGGCGTCCGGGTGGTTGGACTGCAGGTGGAACTCCAGCGCTCGGAGGATGTTGTCTTGGATCTCCTCCACCTGCTTCACGTTCATCAGGCCGGGTCGGTCTGTGGGGAGGAAGCATGGCAGTTGGGTTATGGTATGGAGCTGGGGAATGGAACCCACCCACAGTGATTGCAATCCAGATAACCAGGAAAAGGGGGAAAATGCCTGCCCTCAGACTGCATGTCTGACAGCAGCCAGTGAGAAAGGGATGGTACTCGGTCCAATCTTTGGGATCAGAACCGTTCAGTTCTTCTCTCACCCCCCTAAGTCTTGCAACCACAGCATGGGGGTTAATTAGACAAAACTTAAAGATCTCTTCCAACATAAACCATTCTATGATACCATGATAAGACAATCGTGGCTGATTTCTGCCAGCAAAGGCCCTGCTGAAGCACTGGGTCAGCTGCAGCCCGGCCCCTCCTGTCCCCACAGCCCTGGGGGATTCTGCATCCGCTCACCTCCGCACAGGATAATGGCAGCCACAAACAGAGACAGGTCGCTGTCATCCAGCTCCAGTGCATTGAATTTCACAGCAAACTCAAACTTGGGCTCCATGATCTCGTTGAAGGGTTTGCGCAAGCTACGCAGGAACTCGCGGGTCACAAAGCCGTTCCCATTGGCCACCAGCAGCCCGTCCTTGTTCATGATAGAGGCCAGCATGGCAAAGATGGCCTCGTGCACCCCATACTTCAGCAGAGTCACTTGGTCATTCAAGTAGAGGCCTATGAAGCTGGGGATGCTCTTGGCGAACTCAGTGAGCTCCCGCACAGTTTCAACACTGGTGCACTGGCAGCGGTAGAAGACGTGCACCCCGATCTCCTTGTAGGGGGGGATCCCGTTCACCAGCTGTTTCCAGACCAGCCCCTTTTCTGCTTGCCACAGGGTGTCCATGTCATGGATCACAAAAGGCTGCTTGAAAAAGAAGAGAGCCGTCAGGAACCTGCTGCATGTGCAGTAGTTACAGCAGGAAGAAGCCCAGAGAACAGCCCCCCAAACAGGCTGCAGCCAGCCCTGCGTGCCACAGGAGGGAACTTACTGGGGTGCTGCTGGCCTTCCCGGTCAAGATACCTCTCGCTTTCTTTTTGGTCATGTTGAAGTTTTTCAGGTAGGCGTTGTAGATGTGCTTGGAGAAAGCTTTCAGGTCAGCCACCTGTGGGTTCTGGCAGCTGATCTCGCTCGCTGTCAGCCCAGCTACCAGCTTCCTTTTCTCTGCCTCCGGCATGCGGCCAAAGCGGATCGCTGTGAGGAGCAAAACCAGAGCATCAACACAGCCCCCATCTCCACTCATAGAGGCTCCACCACAAGCCCTGCTTCCCACAGAAACACCTTGGCTGGAACAAGATGGTTCCACCTGAAGTTCTGCCTGTGAATCCTTGGGATAAAGAATTGCTTTTGGGGCAGATGGTCCCAGGGCACCTCACCAGCAGAGCCAGGAACAACAGTGACACTCACCATTATGTGACATGCCCAACGAGAGGCATTTCTGGAAGCGGCAGTACTGGCACTTATTCCGGTTCTTCTTCTGAATCTTGCAGCTTCTCTCACACTTCTCATATTCCAGCTTCATGCGGATCGTCCGGCGGAAGAAACCCTACATAGAGCGGGACACGGAGCAGGGGGACAAGGGAACAGCAGCCTTAGCACCCACACTTTAGGATCAGTCCAGTTTGTTATCCCCAGCAGCTACAAAGAGGTTCATCCTTCACTGGGTGTTTTCAGCACAAACAGAGCCACAAGGAGAGGTGATGTGGTGGGAAATGGGGAAGAGTAGGACTGGGTGTGTGATACTGCATGCAGCCAGCAGGGAGGGATGGAGGAACAGGCTGTGGGCCCCAGCCTGCAGGAAAGTCTGGCAGGGCCTCACTGCTAATGCAGCCTTGCTGGCATCTGGTGCGGGGGAAGGAATTTTAGAGGTGCGGCCAAGCTGTGGCCAGCAATCCCAGCGGGATACACATGCAGCTCATGGCTGAGCTGCAGCACAGACAGTCTTTACAAGCAAACCCAAGGTCCCCGTGGAGGTAGAAGGATTTGCTTTACAAAACAAAGCACAACAAATTAAGAAGTGGGACATGTTTGCCTGACCCAGGCTGAACCCTGCGCTCCCTGGGGAGGACGCACCTTGCAGCCCTCGCAGGCATGGACACCATAGTGGAAGCCCGAGGCTTTGTCTCCACAGACTCTGCACTCCACGTTCAGTGCCCCCGAGGCCGAATCCTCACAGCCCATCTGCAGCTGGTCTGACAGGGAGGGAGAGGAGCTCTGCGAAAGGTCTGCAAACACACAACAGGATCCGTCCTGAGCAGCAGCCACAAGCACAGTGTTACACCCAGCCCACCTGGATGGGGCTGATGGGGCACTGGGTTTGGGTGGTTAACCTCTGAGATGAGGCACTGGCCGCAGGCTGATGCCATGTATGGAGCTGCAACACTGCCAGGAGCTAACAGACTCCACATCAGTGCTGAGTTTGGAAGGACTCTGGAGCTTAATTTTAGGCAGTGTGCAGGCCATTCTCTGTGAGTGTGGGGGATGTGGCTCCACTCACCGGTGTAGCTGCTGGAGGGCAGCGAGCTGTCTGGTCCTGCACTTGGGTCCGAGGCTCCTCTGGGTGCTGTCACTGCCTCTTCCTCTTCCTCCTCCTCTTCCCTGACCTCAGGTACTTCCTCCTGTAGTTGTTCCATAACTGATCACCCCTCAGTGCCAAGACTGCAATCCCTGTCATAGCTCTGGCATCATCCGCGTCTATCCGAGATGGACCCTGCCAGTTGCACTAGCCTGTGGGCAGAGGGAGAGGTACAGTGTCAGTGCCATGAGAGCAGCCCTGCCATCCCACTCTGCTTCATATCCTTATCCATGATGACAAGCAGACCCGGGGCTTCTTAAAGGCCACTTTGCTGTTTAAAGCCCAGCAGGCTGATCCTGGGACACCAACCAGCCCACGGCCCACCCAGGGTCCAAAGGCTCCACACCCCGCAGATCCCACAGCAGACACTGCCCTGGGCAATGTCCCCTGCAGCCATCAGCAGCCCGTGCTGTCACAGTGGCAGCCAAGGACGGGGTTTGGAGCAGCCAACACTACCGGAAAGGTTCAGATAGCACACGCTGCAGCTGCCAGCACAGAGCTCAGCCCCACGCTGCCCTCAGCCCAGGGGCTACAGGGGGTACAAGCAGGGCTCTGGGTCTGTGAGCCCCAGCCCCACACTGTGAGAGTGACAGCTTCCTGCCGGCCCCCGCGCTCCCACTCCTTCCCGTTACAGCAGTGGTGTTTATTTTCACTCATCATGTTGTAAGCGGCCCCGGCTCCTCTGCCAAGAGCCATTCAGCTGAGCGTGCTGCTGCTGCTTGTACAGCTGCGGGGCCGAGCTCAGCCATGGGGCTGGCTGCACAACCCAGCTCATGTCCTAATCCAGGGCTTCCTGTGGGAGGATTGCTGTGGGCCCCTTCTCCCCGTGTTTCCTCTCCCTGTTTGTGGTCACCCAGCCCATCCCCTGCTGGTGCTGTTCCCAGTGCCCACGTCCCAGCCTCCAGATCTCAACGCCTGCACTGAGTCCTGCTCCAGCAATTAATGCCTGAATTCACTCTTCTAAGCAGAGTGCAGCCCAGGCTCCCTGGGCTACTTTGCTCTCCTGCAGCATCCTCCCCTCCGTTCCCAGCAACTGGCACTTGTGCTGCAGCCAGTTCCTTGGGAAGCTGTCAGCGTTGAACAAGGTCAAATCAGTGAGCAGCAGCTGGTGCCAAGGGGGAGGACAAAACCTGCAGAAGAGAAGCTGAATGTCAACATGCCACAAAGCCAGCAGCCAGGCACCCCTAAGAGCTGGTGCTGGATCACAGCCTGGCTCCGCAGCTTGCTTCTCCTCTGCATACCAGGAGTTCAGAGCTCTGGGGACAGGAACTGGGACTGTGGTGTTACCCAGCTCTGTCAGGAGCAGCAGAGGGGCACAAGGCTCACAGCAATGCTCCCTGCCTGTGCCTCCTGGGCAGCACTGAGCAGCCATTCAGGGCTGTGTTGTCCTTGGCCTCCACTCATGCAGTGGGGCACAACATGCAGGCAGGAAAACCTATTTGCTAGAGATGGAGGGTAACAAGCTGAATCTGTTTGAAGCCTATATATAAATAAATGCACACACATCAGAAAAATGCTTTTTGCCTGGAATAGCTGTCAATAGAGTAGGATGGCAGAAGGTCCATGCAGGGCCTTGCACTCCTGAGCAGCAGCAAGCGCCATGGACACACCAAAGCAACTCCTGGGCTGTGCTCAGAGTTGGTCTGGCTGCAGATGGCTGCGCACACCCCAGGGGTGTGGGAGAACAGAGGACAGAACACATCTGACAGCAACAGCAGACTCCAGCAGAGGTGCCCCATGTGAACGAGGGCAGGATAAGGATATGTATCCCACCCATGGACAGAGAGAAGCTTTCAGCAGAAAGCTCTGAATGTATTGTTTTAATATCTTCTTGCAGGCCAAGAGCAGAGGGGAGCCGTGGAAGCTGTTTGCACACCTGCCTTTCCCTGAGCCCTTCCCCTGTTTTCCAAACAAGGGAGATAAAGGGAGAGGGGAGGCATTAATTCCAGCCTTCAGCAGATGAAAAGCAGCAGGGATTGTGCCCACACAGCAAGGTGCTGGGCACGGCCCTGTATTGCTGCAGGGGATGTGCAGACCCCAAACCCTCCAACTTTGGGAGTGGAGGCAGCGACCAAACAGCCGCACACAGAGACCACCAAGACTTTACTTTAAGCTGAAGGACTGAGTGGAGTGTAAAGAACAAGCCAGCACTGGCTTGATTAAAATCAGTGCAACAGCTTCTTTGACTCTTTTTAGTGCTGGATTCTTCTGGCACGTGCAGAGAGAACAGAGAACTGTGCCAGTGTCCAGGATGCGTCATTCAGTCCTGGGCACCCTCCTGCCAGCCCCAACAAAGTCGAGCCTTTGAGGGCAGAAAGTGTTTGCAGAGGATCACACAGCAGCAGCCATGAGCACAAAGGGGACGTGCTGCCTCCCTGCAGGCCCCCTGGTTCAGAGGGGGCCTAATAATCAAATTAGGATTTGATCTTTAAAGCAGATGTAGTTTTGCTGAGGGCAAGCTCCAAAAAGAAGCAACCTCAGTGTGTTCACTGTGGTAGAGGGAGCTCTCCAACCTCTATCCCCCACCAGGGGAGGGCACAGTTGTTTCTTATGCAGACAGGGTTGGAGGCAGCTCCCTGTTCAGTCCCCATTGCTTGCTGCAGTGTCACCATGTGCGTGTCCTCCTTGGAATATTGAAGTTCCCAGACAAAGGAAAGTGCCAGAAATGGCCCAGGCCTCCCAAGGGACAGCTCACAATGTCAACCTGCTCCAACAGTTGTTTGAGTGACCGTAAAGGAGGTCACAGGGAGCTGAGAAAGGAAATCAATCACCATGGAAGCACCTCTTTGTGTCTGTGCTCATTTGGAAAACAAAATATTAGACAAATTCATCCAAATGCACGTCCTGTTGATTGTGCATTCAGCACCGTGTGGCGGCGTCCTCTCATCATGGAGCACACATTGAATAAACACACCAAGAAAATGAGCTTACTTCCATTAAAAAAAGTGATTGCCTCTTACTGGCCATTATTTGCAGACATCCCTTGGATTGTGTCACCGCTTCCGAAGTCTGCTGATCCAGTACCAGTTTCTGTTCCTCCTCCTTCACGTCATCTACTGCTAATAAAAGCCAAATCAGAGCTAAGCAGATGCTGCAACACAGGAAAGGTAACCAAGTGCAGAAAACCAGGAGACGCAACCATTGTAAACATGTTTGGTTTTTGTTCCTGAAAGACCAGCACACCTCCTCATTAGCTAATGAGATCCCAGCAGTATTTACTAACCAAGTGTTTCCTCCCTCGCTCAGAAGCCTTGGCTGCAAGGCAGGATCCGTGCAGGAATAAACGACTGGACCTGGCGAGGCAGAGAAAGCACCTGCCCCAACACCATGGATGTCCCCTCCTTGTCTTCTCCTCCAGTGCTGCTGGCTGCTCTTCACCAAGTATAACCCAGCCAGTGAAGCATTGGGTGCTGCCTGAGCTGCAATTACTGTGTTGATGCTAATCACTCAACAACATATGACAAAGGAGTACAGGAGATTCCCTTGCTTGCCTCAAGCTGCCAGTGAATCACACATCAGCCACATGCTACAACTCATCCACTTCCTGGATAACGAGGAAGAGAAATAAGTCAAAGAGTTGTGAAACGCACTGGATTCTTCTCTTTTTGCATCATAGCTGTCCCCAAAACCAGGTCACTGCACTCCAAAAGGAACTTACTAGTGCTGGGTTTTTTTGGGGGGGGCAGGAGCTGCAGGAGGGGCTGCTCTTCCCTTTCAATTCACCTTCCAGAAGCTGCAAAGGTATCTCTGGCTCCAGGGGCTCCAAGACATCTGATGTGCTGCAAGACCTGTAGATGGTACATACTGCAGACTGCATACTGTGAGTATTCATGCCTCTGTGAGAATCATCCCTACACAGCTCACCTGCTCTCCATGAAAGAGGCTCCCTGCCCTCTTCAGCCTTGGAGCTCCACAGCTCCCTGTTGCAAAAGGGTTGGCAGCAGGATGGGCAGCAAAGAGCTGAACACTCACCAGCTCTTATCCCAAGTCCTGCTTCGAGACCTGCAGCAAATCCAGCCACCCCCCATACCTCCATTTCCTTCATCATCAATAATAATAATAATAGAGTTCTGCAGTGCTTCCTTCCTTGTCCTTTCCTTGCTACATTAGCTCACAGAGACGTCATGTTTTGGACCTCGACGCCAAGTGTCATTGTTTATTCCTGTATTATGGATTTGGACACCTGTTCCCAATCACGCTCACAAGCCTTGCCTGCCCCAGGTCAGTACACCATGCTGCTCGTGACCGTCTCCTCTGTCTGTACATTCCCATATTAAATGTTTCCAGGATTACTTTCAGCAAATAAACTGCCAAGTCTCACGCTGGAAACTGCCAGCTGATATTTGTGTTTTGCTGTTAAGTCAGGACAGCCCAGAGTGGGCAGGGGTTGTGTGTGGTTGACTGATGGGACGAGGAGCACGGCCAGGAAACAAGCAGCTACCAGAAAGGTGACACCTTCTCAGCACTGGAAACTGCATAAATGTGTTGTCATTTGAGAAGATCATTACGTTTGGTAACGAGAGAGGACCATCCTCACTCACACCAGGGCTCAGCAGAGGAGACATGACCTGTCCTGTAATGCTGGGCATGGCGCTGCCATGGGATGGTGTGCTGCTCTCAGCTGGGTGAGCAGCTTGTTTGCAGCATGCCTATACAGGCAATGCAAAACAAGATTGCTGCACGCACAGGCTGCCAGGGAGGAAGGCTCTGCTGTCTTCTGGAGGCCATGTAATGCAGGAGGACAATGCTTTGGGCACTCTGCTGCAGTTTGAGCTCAGAGTGCTTCCAGATCTGGGAAGGACACAAGGCAGCTTGTGAGGCTGTGGTTAGGTGCCAGCACAGCATCCTGACCCCACACACCCATCCCATTCATTGCCAATGCAGAGCCAGTGCCCAGCATCAGGCTTGCTTTTACATCTCTGCTTCCTCTCTGGAAGTGCCCAAGAAGCTGCCTGCTAACACTCCCCCTTTACCATCCCAAGGGGAGATAAAGCCATTGCTCCCTGAGCCTCCGAGTCCTGCTGCACATTGCTCCAAGGCACTGGCTTTGCTTACAGACCCCTGGTCCACCAATCCACAACAGGCCACATGGGAGGATCTGGTTTCAAGAACACCAGTAATTATAGAACAGAGCTGACGGGAGGAGCTCTCGCAGGAACAGCAGTGAGGTTCCCAAAGCAAACAGCAGGCACAAGCTCAGGACTGCACTGAAAGGGAAAATCAGGAAAGCAGTAAGCGCAGGAAGCTGCTGCTGCAAAGCCAAGGAGCACGTATCTGAGGGAGCACTGGGTGGCAGTGAGCGTGGCTTCCCCATGGCAGCATTTCTATCAGAACCTGGCGTGGCTTCCTTCAAAGCCTCGGTGTCACTGGGACACCAGCAAGTGTCCCCACAGAGCAATCAGATCCCTGGAAAAGCAACAGGGAAACAGAGAAATGCAGCAGCAGGCCACTGCTCTGAGTCACTGGAGCCAAATTTAGCTGGAGCCAAATACCCAGCAGGCCAGCAAGGCCTACCAGCAGGCAGCCAGCACTCCCAAATCCAGGAATCCACCCCAAAAAGTGTTACCAAACCTTCCTGCAGTGACTGAGATCCTTTGTGCTAAAGCTACCAGCCTTTAAGTTTGCTATGCTTACACTCAGACTCCTAGCAATGCATACTACATATTTCATAGACCGTAGCAAAATATCCCGAGCACTCGGCACGCAGCCCTGATCCCAGGACACAGCTGACAGTGAGCGATGATGCCCAGGGTTCGGATGATTCAGCACAGCCTGGGAACGTCCGCACCGAAATGGCTGGAACAAATCGCCACGCTCGCTTCACCTCCCCTTCAACCACACAAAGGGAGAGAGGGAGAGAGCAAATCTGAGTTTGACTGCATCCAGAGAGCATTAAAATAACTTTGTTGCACAAACTAGTTCAACACCCTCTCAGAGATCTGGAGGAGAGATGTTTCCTTACTATTTTTGGCTACTCTCTGTGTAGCAAGAGCTGAGGGAGGAGCAGAAGTTTCCCTGTGACCCCTGCCAAGGAGAGGACCTCAGTGTGCTCCTGACTGCTTGGAGTTCTGCCTCAGCCCCTAGAGAACAAAACACTGGAGCAAAGCATCAACACCTTTCATAACACCCAGGAGGGGCAGCACCATGAGCCCAACACAGTGAGCTCCCAGGACCCCCAGCTTCAACCCCACACTCATGCACACCACCGGCTCTTATCTGATGACCCCAAGTCACACAGAATAACCCCTCCCCATAGACATGATAACCCAGACTTCTTGCATATTAGACTCTGATCATCAGCCCAGCACGTACCTGACCCCTCATGATGTTCACATTCACAAGCTCTTGGAGCACACAGATGTGTGTCAGACACTGTGATTACAACAGTCATTTTAGAGCATCATCGGAAGCTAAGACTCATCTCAAATCAGTTCTGCTCTGTACAGTTCTTGCAGTCAGGCAGCAGTCCACAAAACAAGCCCAAACCCTTTAAAATTCCACCATAAGGGCAAGCCTGACTGTGTTCGGCAGCAAATAATCTCTTAGCCATAAGCACTCGAACAGCATCACACCTGATTAAAAAAAATCACTTGCCTGTCAGATCCTGCTGCCCAAAGGAATCTTGAGCCCCTTACTGTGCCAGTCTCAGTTTCTAAGAACACAGCAGACTTGCGGTTCATAATTGAAAAGCCACAGCTGAGACGTTCCCCCAAACACAACAAGATGTACTGTACCAAACTACAGATTTGTCAACAGACAACACTCTTGAGAGGAGAAGACCATTAACATCAGCAAGTAATGCTGCACAACAATGCTTCCCCTATCAAAACAGCCTCATGTGGCTCATTACAAAACCCTCTGCACACACTGCAAAAGTTCCTTGGAAGTCCATGTTCCAAATGCCAGAACTGAAAGAGCAGAACAGTTGCATAAACTTTAAGAGACACTTAATAACTTGCCCCATCTCCGTCCAGCTGAATACCTCAGATATATGCGGTGGCAGAAATAAACCCACCCCCCTGGCACAGGCAGAAGCAACATGCAGGCGACCACCCCGAGGCATTTCAGCATCACCATGGGCAGGACTGCAGTCCGAGTCACATCCTCTATTGCAGGGCTGAAGCAGTAATAACCTGCTCAGTTTTGCCTGGGTAAGGCAGTCACGTAGTAATAGGTGTTGTCGACATCGGTGCCAGATTGTGTGTGCAACAGGTAGGTGATCATTTACCTAAGTACAGTCCTCTATGATTTAGAAGAGGCAATTTCAGCTGTAAAATCCATGAAGTAACCAAATGTTGTTATACTTCGAAAGCAGCTGCTGGCTCAGAGGAACAGGGTTAGACCACAACGCTTAAAGCACACGCCTAAGCAGAATCCTGAAAGACCACATTCAGAAAGTGAGCAAATGTAAGGCACGGGATTTAGAATGAAAAAGACATTTAGGAATGTCTCTGCTCACAAGGAGAAGCGAAACTTGCTGAAAGCTCTTCCTCAGCTCTTCCCTACCCCAAATTTAAACAGAAATAAGCAGTGTGCTTCCACAGATCTGAAGGCAGAAGGGGAAGGTTACCTCTCCGCAGCTGTCTCTGTCTGCCCGCCGCTGAGAGCCGCCGCTCTGTTACCATGTCAGCATGGAGAGCTGGGGACCAAAGTGATCTGCAAGAGAACACAACGAGGATTTCACAGCTGTGCTGAAGGCCAGATATTTATGCCGCTGGGAAAACTGGGACAGATCCAGCGACGTCTCTGAAATTTAAACACACACTCCCTCTGCTGCACGCTGCAGCCACTTGCTGGGTGAGTTCCTCCAAGTCAACACGTTGCCTTTCCCTTGTGCTGGCCACATTTACAGCTCCATCACCCCCAGTTTTTGTGACCGTGTGTAAAGTTGATGTTAAAACACAGAGCTCATGGAAAAGGTCTGCTATGGCTGTGAGGTGGTTTGCTTACTCGACCTGCTTAATCCCTCCTTGGGAGGCTACGTGGAAGTTACTGCAACTTTAATGAGCCTCTCTGGTTCTTGAAACTTAAGGATCTGATGGAGTTCACCCCTCTTGGTTTTCCTGATAACGTTGCAAACAACTGCAGGCACACGAGAGCAGTAAGAGACCACTGCAGGGGGAAAAAAAAGTCTTGGAGACTTTGAACCAGAGGACTTACAGGAAAATATGCTCTATTTTTAGACACAGTTATGCAGACTAACTGGACTAACATTAAACAAAGATGCTGTGAACATGATGCTACTTGAACCCACGTACCCTCTCTGACATTGCACAGGCTTAGCTGCTCCTCCCACCCCGATGGAAGAGCCCCATTCTGCAGCGCTGCTCCTTCCAGCAGCAGCAGACTCCCAAGGCAGCCCAGCACTGATCCCATACACAGCCTGATGCTGGGCAGGGAGCAGATCCCACCTCAGGCTGCAGCCTCTCCTGCACTCACCTCCCAGCCTCAACAGGCACTGGGAGCTACAGGTGCACAGGACAACACCAAGGAAGGAGCACGTCTGACCTAAAAGCCAAAGCAACAATTGGTTGTGCTCTCAGCTCCACAGTCACAACAGAACGCTACGGCTGCAGCAGGCTTCTCATCCCACCCCAAAAACAGAAGGGGTTTTTTCCCCACCCAACATCAAGACAATGCTTTTCATTAACTTCCTGATGAGGAAAGGTAATAAAGTCATTACATCCCCGCTGGCGCATCAGGAGATGGCTTACTTCACTTCCACCAGCAGTAAAACCCTGACTCAGTAACAAAGTTGACAGTGTTAACCAACACATGAATCACGCACAGAGTGCACAAATCACACCCTGGGCTTGCCCCCAGCACAGGGCAGAGCACTCACTGCTGCTGGAGACCTGAGCATTAACACTAAATCACCAGCTCACCTTGTGCTGCTCACAGGTAAGTGCCAGGGCATGCCCAGCACAGTGCACACAAGGCACTACTTGCACCAGCTCAGGAGGGTGCAGAGGGAGCTGCCAGCACATCGCCCCTGAAAGCTTCTTCCTTCAGTCCTGGCTGATAAGTCACAAGGAAAACCTGCACCCAACGTGCTTCTGTCAGTCAGGGAAAAGGATTCTCCCAAAAGCAGCAATGGAGTTTGCACAATAAGACTTCTGAGGAGACCAAAAGCTTGGAGTACAATGTGGGCTGATGTAAGAAGGTGACCAACTTGCACCTTCAGTCCTCCCGCACTGTAAATCTTCAGCCCCTGACACAAGGCTTTCATGGCATGTGAGTGAGCATGAGGCCTCCTGGCCCAGCTGCTGGAGGGAAGAGGGCCAAAGCTGCCTGGAAGGAGGAAACCACGCTGGGTTTGAAGTCCCTAAGCACAACGCAGCTGATGGCCAGCAGATGCTGCAAGCACTGCCATGCACCTTCAGCCACTGAGCCTTTCTGTGCCCTGATTTCCCATCCAGAGGCACTAGAGCACAACACACCTACCTCGTAAATGTGTTGTGAGGCCTAATTCATTGTAAACAAGCTGGAGTCCCATAAAAAAATCAGGCAGTTAAGCATCATCTGAGGTGGAGTCAGCACACAGAAACACTGAAAGGATAATAAGGCCAGGAGAGTGCAAAAAGAGGGGGGTGTCAAATCAGCTCAATGCAAAAGCAGGATCCTTGTTGCTTGTGATGACGGCCCTTAGAGGCAGCCAACAAAGAGTTGAAACACAACAGGTTGGAAATACAAAACAAAAGAGGGAAGTGGGAGGTGAAAGAAAATCAGGTCCGGTTCAGAAGCCACCTACAGGTCGCACAGCTTTACCTTTCACCTGGGACTTTTTACAAGCGCTTCTCAAGTTCGTTAAGAACTACAGTCCACCCAGCAGAGCTGGTGCCACCACACGGCACAGCCCACCTGGGGGAGGGTACAGCACAGCAGGGAGCATCTGGTTCACATCCAGCATGGAGTAAAGGCAGCAGAGCTGCAGAGAACCACAGGGATCCCAGCAGCAGGAAGGATGACACCCTGCTTCCAAACCTCAGCGGCCAACAGAGCTGCCTGCCCCCATCCTATCGCTTCTTCCTGCCCACATCCCAGCAGAGCACTCAGGGCTGCCCTGAACCCACACACCTTTGGGGACAGGCCCTCAGGACCCCCAGCCTGACCACACACCCACGGCAAGGAGCAGCTGCACCTCGTTAAGGCCTCCAACACACTGCCCCCATCCTGCAGCCCCCACCACCCCTCACAGAGCCCCCATCACCCCTCATGGAGCCGTCCCATCCCTCACAGAGCCCCCACCCCTCATGGACCCCCCTCCATCCCTCACAGGCCCCTCACACTCCTCACAGACCCCCCTTATCCCCCTGTGGGGTGGGCCCAACAGCCCCACTCCCCCCCACGACCCCACAACCCGCCCCCCACCCCATATTCCCACATCCCCATCCCCACCCCCCCCCCTTGCCGCCCCCTCCCCTCTCTCCCCTCTCTCACCTCCCGTCCCGTCCCGTTCCCGTCCCGCTCTTCACCCGCCGCCTCACGTCACCGCGCCCTCCTCTGACGTCACCACATTCCCGGCTCCCCGCAGCCAATCGGAGCCGCCCGGAAGTGAGTACCGCTTTACCACGGCAACGGCACAAACCCCGCCCCTCTCTATGTCACAGCGCCCCCTAGCGGGCTCAGCGCATAGTCCTCCTGGCTTCAGGAGCATCATGGGAGATGTAGGCGCTGCAGGGAGGCACAAAATGGCGGCGGTTGTCACTACCTCCTTGTAGTGAAGGCCTTGTGAGGAGGAGGACAGACAACACATCTGACCTGCCACAGCCCCTGGCTGCCAGGACAAGCCCCCAAAGCCGTCACCATGAAGGCTGCAGCCACCCATGTTCATTATATGCTGTATGGGGCCACTGTGCACCCCACAGACACACAGAGCTGCTTTGTCTATGCACAAACACGTCATACAAACACTGTGAGAATAACCATAAGAAAAGAGCACTTAAACCAGGGGGAGGAAGAGCTGTGAGCAACCACAGGGGGAGGAAACTGATTGCAATCTCTTAACGAACTGCAGTTCAACTGCACTGTGAGCAGCTGTGAACATGGGTTTATGGGCCTGTGGCTCCAAAAGCTTTATTACTTCTTGGTTTATATTGGTATCTATGTGACTTAACAACCACCTTCAGGGGATGCACGTGTAGTTTAAGGGCATCTTGGTCCACCCGGTCGTTGCCCAAAGTGCCCTTTGTATGGGGGTAGTGAGAAGGCACCAGTCAGTCCCTAGAGCTGCCCTGGAGGCCCCTTTGGAGGACAATGTGGCACAGTGGGTGATGCTGCTGTAGAAACCAAGGGGGAATGGCAGTCCTGGGCCACACAGTCCAGAGCCACTTGATGAAGTGTTGAAACCAGTGTCTGGTGTGCAGGGAGGTGAGTCCAGACCCCACAACAGGGCAGCCCAGAGGAGGAAACGGCCCTACTGCCTTCTGCTGACATTGGACTGTCAGAGCTCTTGGAACATGCAGCATGAAGCATCTCTGCTCTGTAGTCAGTGTAGTCAGTCACCTATAGGCTCTGTTGGTCTCTGCTGGTCTACAACCCGAGATGACCATGCTGACCACGTCAGGTCCCTACTGGTTGGAGGCCTCTGTGGCCATGGTGTCTGCATCCGAAGACGGCAGTGGGCTGCTGCTGCTCCCGCCATTGCTCACGTTCTCTTTGCTGCTTTGCCTCACGGGCTCGCTGCCTTTATCCTCTACTTTCTGCTTGAGTTTTAGGGAGGAATCTCTCCGGCACATGAGGGGTGCGTAGCCAGCGAAGCCTCCTCCACTCATATTTGTACGTTTGTCTGGAAACAGAATGGAAAAATCAACTGTCTGTCCTCTCTGAATGTCCCAAAGAACAGGGCAGGAGAACCAGCAGCAGCACTGAGCTGTGTGCCATGGGAAGGTCTCCTACCTCCTGGCTCGATGGGGTGCATCAGGCGGTTCATCTGCACATTCCAGTGCTTGACGTTGGTGCTGGCCTGTCTCAGCTTCCTCTGGGCTGCCTGCAAAGAGACAGAGGAGAGATGGGCCCAGCACCACTGGCAGGAGTTTCCCTTCCCTGAGCCTGGAATGGAGTCTCCCTTTGTGTCTTCTATTCCTCCTGCTCCCAGCCCTCCCTGCTCCACACGTTCCCAGGTCTGACATTGCTGCTCTCTCAGGAACATGCCAAGAGCCAACAAATCACCCTATGGCACAGCTCAGGAAATCCAAGAGCTGTGCAGTGAGGAAATGCCAGCATTTTCTCCCACCCTGTCAGCAGACTTCTCGAAATAGCACCTGCCAGTGCAGCAAAATGGGAGCAGAACGGCCACAGCCTCTTCCCTGCTTCAGTGGCTTTGTGACCTGGCACAGCTCTGCAAACCTTCAGGAGCAAACCTTGGGGCTGCTCTCCCTGCTGCAGCTGATGTAACACCTGAACCCCAGCCTGGCTGCAGCAGGTTGCGTGACAGCAGGTCCCCAGGCTCTCTCCAGTATGGAGGTGACTCAGGGGAGGCTTGGAAAGTCCCCTGGGTCTCGTAGGAAGAGGCACCAGGGTGATGCTCACCATGACGTCTTGGTCCACCCGCAGCCTGTTCACTCTCACTTCTTCCAGCTGCTTCTGGGCCTCTTCCAGACACTTGTTCTTGTTCTCCATCTCCTGCTTGAGGACTTGCTTCTCCAGCTGAGTTTTGATGATGTATTCCTCCTGCTCCTCCTTCAGCTTCATCAGCTGCTTCAACTTCTCCTCTTCCTCAGCCAGTAGCCTGCCAAGGAAGCGCATGAGGTGAGGACATCCCTCTGCCACTTGATCCATCAGCTCCCCACGTTCCTTCTGGCATCAGAAGGATCCCCAGGAAGCAAATGAGGACAGCTGAATCACACTGGGGAGCATCTCTGACAGCCCTGGGAGCAGGGCTGGTGGAAAAGACGCAGGGAGGCTCTGCTCCTACCTGGCCTGTGCGTATCTCACAGACTCCTCGTCGTGTCGTGCTTTCACCTCCTGTTGCAGAGCCTCCTGGAGCCGCTCCTGCATCTCCTCCAGCTCCATGATGCGCTTACGCTGACGCTCAGCCTCCTCTTCCTTCAGGACCATCTCTGCCTGCATGGAGGCACGCGCCTGCGGTGGGGAGAGGAGCTGTCAGGATGCCTGGGGCCTGAGGTCCCACACGCCATGAGGAGCCCATGGGGAGAGCTCCAGGGCAAGGCTGTTTCCCTGCTCAGAGGAATGCTTCTCAAGGAGCCAGCATCAGCTGCAAGGATGGAAAGAGGCTCCCTAGGCAGCCCAGCAGCCTCTCAGCTTTGTGCACCCCCAAACAGTTTATCCACATCTTGTTCCTTGAGTATCATGTGCTGACCCTCTGTCTCTTGTCCCTATGTCACACACCACTGTGCATACCACCACCAGAGGTACGAGTGTTATAGCAAGAAAAGAATGTGCTCCTAAAAGCTCTGTCAACCCTCCTCAGTCTGACCTGGCCAAGGGACAGGGATGGGAGCAGTCACCCCATGAGTGATACAGTCCCACTGCAGGACCTGTCTTAGGTTTCCCCCCACCTGCTCGGCTTCCTGCAGCTGGATCTCCAGGGTCCTCTGCATCTCCTCGTGCTGCTTCCTCCGCCGCTGCTCCTCCTCCTGCAGCAGTATCTCTGCCTGCCGCTGGGCCTCCTTCAGCAGCTCCAGCTCCTGCAGTTTCCTCTCCTTCTCCTCCTGGAGCTGCTTGAGCCGCTGTGTCTCCTCCTCCTTGGCCGCCTTGCGCTGCTCCCGTTGCTCGCGCTGCTCCCGTCGCTTCTGCTTCAGGTCTTTGTGCAGGGACTTCTTGCCTTCAGCCTGCAGTCTGATGGCAGTCTGGATGGCTGCAGAAGGAAGGAGGATGTCAGGGGGGACGTGGGATGCTGGGGACAGGGCACAGAGTGGGCATGATACAGACCTAACGTCCACTCCTGGCGCTGCCGGGTGTCCGAAGCGCTCATCTCATATGTGCGGGATGAGGTCTTCACACAGAACATGCACCTCTTCCCATCCCGGTCGGGCAGCACCTGCAGGGAGAGGACATGGGATGGCATCACTGCCATGTGTCTGGAGGACAAGTGGGATGAGGACCAAGAAAAACCCCCAGACACACGTAGGAGATGTTGCCCCTGCTGTGAGCCCAGGCTGTACCTCCACACAGCAGTGCTTGTCCAAGGTGATGCTCCCCTTCTTTTCCTTCCGCTCCTCACTCATGTAGTAGGACAAGGCACTGGGCTTTAGCATGAACCACCGCTCCGACCAGTTCCTCCTCAGCTGGCCCTTCTTCCAGAGGTAGCCCTGCACCCAGGAGACACAGGGTTCAAACATGGCGTGGGGGCAGGATGGGTGGTTGTGTAATGACATGGAAACCACATCCTTAACAACTGGGAGAAGACCAGAAACATCCCCCAGAGAGCGGCCAGCTCCCAGCCATGCCCCAGGACACGTGAGCTCCTTGCCTGTTTGAGCACATCCTCAATGACCTCTTGGTACACCTCCTCCACCGCCATGCTGATGGCTTCCTGCTCGATGCCCCGCAGGAGCCGCCCCGAGTTCACCATGTCCAGGAACTGCCAGACCGTCAGCCCTCCCTGCCCCTGCGGCTCCTGGGACAGGCAGTCGTCCAGCTCACAGGAGTTCAGCTCCACGTTCATGGCCGTGCAGATCTTCTTTAGCAAGTACTCCACCTGTGGGGACGAGGAGCTCGGCATCATGGAGAAGTGAGAACCGCCACATAACCACTAACTTGGACCGACAAAACCCATTCTGGAGGACCTAAAACCACATCCCTTTCCAGCCTGGAGATAGAGGAGCCTTATCACAAAGGTGTCACCCCTCGGGATGGTTGATGGTAATGGGCAAGCTTTTCCAGGCTCAGGACATTAAGTTTGAGTCAGCCTGATCATTGCATGGAGGCTTTTCCTTTTCACCACAAGGCCTACAAGCTTTTGGCTTGTTTGTCTAAAGAGAGAGAAGTCAATGCTTTAGGTAGGACTTCCCAGCCCTGCTGTCCCAACACACAGCAGGGATCAGACCACAGCCCTGACCACAGCCCTGCTCCGGTTTCTAGCTGACCTCATAAAAACTCTGGAAGGAAAAGCAAAGGGTCCCTGCAAGGGAAGAGGACATCATTGCAAAACTATCAATTGCTTTCAAATTAGTTGAAGATAACACAGAATCATAGAACCATGGGATGGTTGGGTTGGAGGGAGCCTTAAAGATCATAGAACCATGGGATATTTTGGTATCCAGAGAACTTGAGAGCAAGGAGGGCAGGTGACCAAGGTGTGACACAGCAACATCCCCTACCCGACCCCAATGGGATTTCCATCTCTCCTCATCTATCTGGGAAAAGGGTAATAATTTAACCTGGTTTATTTCTTTCTTTCAGCTCAGCTCAGCCAGCAGAAGGATGATTCATCTGCTCTGGGGAACAGGAAACACCTCTCCTGGGGCGCAGGAAGTGCGGTTGCCTTCGTATATCTGCGCACCACTGCACTTCTTTTCAGTTCTTGGTGCCTTTTTTTTCCCCATTTGTTGTGGTGGTTGTTTTTCATTTGTTTGTCTCTGGGGCTGCCCACCCGTCTGAGCTCCATCCTTGATTGGTGCAGTGGGACCTGCTGGAGCTGCTGTTGGCTTTGGTGCTCCCCACCTCTACCAGCCAGCTCATGGGGCTTCCACCTGACCCTTGGACAAGGGAATGCCTCCTCCTCCAAATACTGCCTGGAATTTGGGGATTACCACCAGTGGCCCCGGGTGCTCACACTTAATTCCTTGAGTGCTGTGCAGGGGCTGAGCTCTTGGTGGCAGCATGCATGGATTGGGATAGCTGTGTCTGCTCTTTATGGGGAGGGACATGGACTGAGCACCTCAACTACAGATTTAAATTGTACCTCATCATCTTCTCTTTCTCCCCCACAAATATCAGGAGGAGCCCTCCAGCACCATGCCCTGTGCACCTGCTGGGTGAGCTGCAAGGGCTTCAGTAGCAGACCCAGTTGGAGCTGAGCTTTGGATGCTCTCTGGTTGACAGTCTGAAGGCTGGAATATTTGTTTCCCAGCTACCTCGACTCAAACACAGAGGAATGTGCTATAGATCAGCCCACATCGCATCCTCCAAGCCATCCTTCCTCTGGAGGCTTCAGCACCTCATAGGGTTCCTCCAGTCACCTCCACTCCATGGGCATGGCTGCTCCCCCCACCCCAAGGCACCACGACTTGCAGGATGTGATGAGGCAGCTCAGGAAGGACGTGCTGGGGAGTGATAATGGGACACGTCAGCCCAAAGCGAGCCCAGGAGAGGAGGCTCCTACCTCATCTGGCACCATGATGAGAGGGTATTTGTCTTCAGACAGAAAGTTGAAGAGACACCAGAGCTTGAAGGCATCCTGGTGGGATACAACACTATTCCCATTCCGGTCAGGCTTGTAATTTTTCTTCGCTGTCAAAGTCCAGCAGAGCTCATCAAAGTTTTCTTTGACAAAAGCACCTTCTTCCACCTGCAGACAGGACCCAGGCTGGTGAATGTGCTGCAGGATTACAAGGGGGAAGGCTGCAGGGAGGGCACAAGTTTCAGAAGCCATCGAAAGCCTTTGTCAGGGCTGTGCTTGAGGCATCACTGATGTGCTGCGTCACTGGAAGGTGGTGGGGATCAGACCCTTGGCCAGCACTTCCCCAGCCGTACAGCCAGCATGTGAGCAAACCACAGTCTGCAGCAGCAGAGCCAGAGCAAAACCTCGGGTGCTGGGTACCAGGAACAGCTGAGAGCCCCTCTTACCAGGAAAAACCACTTCCTCTCTCAGTCTGCCTATGGGATTTTATTAGTGAGACTAGTAGGCACTTTAAAGGTCATCTCGCAAAGAACCACATGGGAAACTAATGGTTTGGGCCACCCTGCATTGGGAGGGATGGGCTGTGCTGGGCTCCCTAATGTGGAGCCCTTTTTGGAGGCAGCAGGGAGGGAAGGGTTACAACCCCCTGTGCTGGGCCCCAGCGTATTTAGAGCATGCAGTGGAAGAAAGCTGTCAGCCCTCACGTGCCTGGAGGAAACAAGCACTGAGCCGCACCGCATGAAACAAAGGTGCTTTTGAGCCACAGAAAAAGAGAGAACCCCCCCAGCTCCCAACCTGCCCTCCTCCAACTCCTCCATGTTCACCAACCCCCCCCGCCCTGCCCTGCAAACCATGGGGGACATGGCTCACCTTGTCCAGGATGTATTTGTTGAGGTAGGGCATGTAGCCCTGGCTGGACACCGGCCCGTCATCATCATCACGGAAATGCTCCTCCAGTGCCACGGGGTCGTGGGGGATGCACAGCACCGTGTACAGGTTGTGGGACAGCACCTGGTGGGGCACAAGGGGAGAGCAGCGTGAAGTCTGGGGACGGCACCCACAAAAAGCAGCCTTAAAAATCAGCTGGGCAGCCAGGAGTGCATTGGGAAGTGAGGATTTTCTGATGTTTTTTTCTTTTTTTTTTTTATCCAAGGTAGTACAACATGGATAGGGAGATCTCCCAAAAGAGAGGAGCTGTCAGGGTCCGCACTGCTGCACAGCTGGAGATGGTTCTTGCTCAACTGGATTTTCTCTCTCATTTCTCCCCTGCAGAGCGATGCTATCAGCAGGGCTCCACCCAGCACGCAGACACCACGAGGGCTGTAGCCCTGAGCACTGCGCTGCACCCTTTGGGGTTTGGCACTGCCCTGGGGGCTGCGCAGGGGTGGGAGGGATGGAAACACCCTGAGAAACCAGAACAAGAGCAGGGAACCATGGCTGTGCCCTCCCCTTCCTATGCAGGGCTCTCCTGAGCCTTGCCATAGGGATGTGCCATGGGGATGAGCTCACCCCAGCATGTCATGGCCATGGCTGGCACCCTGAGCCCCCTGAATGTCCCCATACACTGCAATGCACTCTCTGCTTCTTGCTGGAACGCTCACTTAAACACTGAAAGCAAGACAAGGTGGGGAGGAAAGCCCCAGCCAAGGGTGCAGGATGCGTGAGGTCAGGGCTACCCCAACTCTATGGGGACAGAGGAGGGAGGAAAACACCCCGCAGCCCCGACACAGGGGAAAAAACTGGGGGGGCTGACAGGGGAAGGGATGCTCTGGCCACTGAAGCGCAGCCCGCAGAGTGCTTTGGTGATGCTGCCTTTCCACGCTGCACAGAGGTGGAGGGGTCGGCTGCGGTCAGCCCAGCACCACGAGCACCCCACGTCCCTCCCCACGGGGGTGGAACACGTCACAGCACTGAAGAATGGCAGCTTCTCATCTTGTCCCCTGTGGGAGATACAGTGGGCGATGCCAGGGCTGGGGGTGACCTTTGGGATCAGAGCGTGGCTCTGCGTAACTGGCACAAATCCCACATATTTGGGTCTCTGTTTCTCTCCCCTTTGCTCAAAGCACAGCACCACCAGAGGTGCTGCAGGGAGCCCTACCCAGGGAGATGCCTCCAGGAGCCTGTACCAGCAGCAATAGGAATGAGCGGGGTCTGCATGCCCCCACTATTCAAGCACAGCCCTATGGGCTCCCCCCCAGGGGAGATTTTCACCCAGCTGAGCTGCTCTCAGCCGTCTTGTTGGCCAAACTGCCAGCACCAGCCTGTGCCAAGAGCCCTTTGTGCATTCAACAGGCACAAGAGCTTCAATCTGAGCCGTGTGGCTCCATCCTGCCTGCCCCAGGGCATTGTAGTGGGCTGCAGTGAGCCTGTCCAGGCCCCAGGGCACCCACCATACCCTGAGACCTAAACATGTTGGGGGCTCTGCCTCCCAAAGGGCACGGGTTGTGAGCCCCTGCCCCCCCCCAACACACAGCCTCGGGACCACCATCTCCCAACACATTTCCATGGGAAAAGAAGCCCGGAATATGACCAATCCCAGCTGGGACTGCCCCAAATTTGGGTTTTCAAGGTTTTCCAGCAGCATTTCCAACCCCATGCGGTGTGCAGCTCGAAGGCAGAGCTCATGGCAGCATCAGGAAGCGCAATGCTGGGAACAGAACACCCCACATCTCATCACTTCACCACAAAAACTGTCCTTCCTTCCTCTGCAGATACCCACCTGTGTCACACCGACATACACACAGCTCCTTGCACAGGAGCAAGTGCATATAAAGGACTCAACTAGTAGGAGTGCATGTAAAGAACCCAACTGCTGAACCCAGTGTGGGGTGGGCAGCCCTAAATCCTGCAGCAAGCAAAGGACTGGCAATGATGGGCAATGGAAATGAGGGGTGGAAAGCTGCTGAGCGTTAAGACATGCAGTGGAACAAGCACTGCTGGGTGCTCCCAGTATGTGGGTGTGCACAGCCTCTGCTGCAGCCACGTCCCCATTTTGGGCTGGATGGGAGAACAGCATGGGGTGAATCTGTGCTCAGCTCTGGGTTAAGTCACAGTGGGGCTCATGGCTGCATGGGCTCTCTAGGAAACTGCTGTGAAACTGTGAGCTCAGCACCACCATCCCCAACATGGAGCTCATCAGAGCCCAGCCCCATTGGGGTCCCTGCAGCCGGGCAGCAGGTGGTTCCATGCAGTTCCCAGCTCCCCATTACCTGCCCTGGGGGAAGCCCTGGAGAGTAGGGAGGAAAAAAAGAGGAGGAAAGGTTTCTCTGTGGGGTTCCACAACGCATCTCCCAGGCTCCTGATGCAACACTTTGCCTTGTTTTGCATGTTTCTAACCTGGGTCCCTTCTCTTTATTGCAGCCCCAGAACTGCACATCTACATCGCAAGAACCAGGCCAAGACTTCAAGCAACAGAACGGAGCTGCGGAGTTTGCAAAGGGGAAAAAAATAAAACAAGTGCTGCCTGTTATTGAAACCTGGTGGGATTTCACCCGTCCTGGAGGCAGATAGAGCTCCATGAGTCTTTATGGGGATGGATCAAGCTCCGAGCCTCCTAACAATGCCTCTGTCGGTGTTTTGGAGCAGCAGTGCGGTGCTGCTGGCCCTGCACACAGAGCAGCACAGAGCAGCCGTCCTATTTCGAAGCTTCTCCCTCCAGCTTCCGACCCTGAGCTCACAGGAAGAGGCACCATGGGCGCCCCGGGGTGTGCAAACAGCCCGACTTTGGGCCGAGAGGTGAGCACAGACTGCATAAGAAACCAAAAACACCAAAAAACTCCAACTTCTCCCCCATTTTCACACCGAAAACAGACCTGGCCGCTCATTCTTGGCTACTCCCCCCCCCCACACACACGCTTTATACTTTTGACTCTTAAAATGGAGGTGAGGCACAGCACAACTTCAAGGCACCGCACGTGGCACAGCAGCGCAGCCCCCCATCCCCAGCACCGAACCCCTGCGGGACCCCATAAGCTTCAAAGCATCCCCTGAGCCCCACAGCCCCCCCTGACCCCCCACCTCCCACCCCGACCCCCCCGGCTACTCACTTTGAGCTGAGATTTGGACACTTTGCCGCTCTTCTCCACATCCAGAGCGGTGAACGCGTACCAGATGGACTTGAGCAGCTCCGCTCGCAGGTCCATGGCTGCAGGCGGTGGTGACAGCGGCTGCTCTGTCAATGCTGCGAATCCGGATTCAGGAAACTGACTGTTCCGAGAGCCCCGAGCGGCCGGTTTCGTGCGTGGAGCAGCAGCGCCATCTGCGTGGGGCGAGTCGTGGGGCTCCGCGTTGAGCTGCGATCCCTGACGGCTGCGGAGCTCAGAGCACAGCACCGCCACGGGGAGCGCACGGAGAAGGGATGCGAAGGGATGCGAAGGGATGCGATGGGATGCGATGGGATGCGAAGGGATGCGAAGGGATGCGATGGGATGCGAAGGGATGCGAAGGGATGCGATGGGATGCGAAGGGATGCGAAGGGATGTGATGGGATGCGAAGGGATGCGATGGGATGTGATGGGATGCGATGGGATGCGAAGGGATGCGATGGGATGCGAAGGGATGCGAAGGGATGCGATGGGATGCGAAGGGATGTGATGGGATGCGAAGGGATGCGCTGCGATCTGCGGCTCTTTGCTGGCTCAGCTTCAGCATTTGTGAGCGGAGAGAAGTCCCCTCCCTGCCTAAAATAGCAGCTTCCTCTTGTTGCGGTCGGATGGAGAGCTGCCCCCTCCCGCAGCACGGCCTGTTTGGGAAGGAGCAGCACAAGGAAGGGGAGCAGGGCTGCGAGGCGCTGCAGGTGGCAGGGCCAGTGTCAGGGCCCACCCTTACCCACAGAAACCTCTTCCTCTGCAGAAATGAACTTCCTAATACAACAAACACATGATTGCCCGCAGCCTCTGCTGCTGCTCTGCATGCCAGCTTCACCCATTGACTCTCATGGGCACAGGAAGCGAGCCTAGATCTCTCCCGAGCAAAGAGAGTTGTAAGGACACACTCGGATGTATTTCCTTGTATTAAGTGGCATCATCCCCTAACCTGAACTTTACAGGAGCTGAGCTCTACTGTGGGACTCAGCACCCTTAAGCACCTGGGAGGCACAAAGTAAAGACACTGCCATCTCCTCTGGCCTAATGGGGGACCCACAAACCCACACCTTGGGAGGGGGAAAGGGGATAAAAAAAAAACCCAAAGCTAAGGGAGGAAAACTAATTCACTAAATATGATATCGTAACGCAAGACAATGTAATATAAGACAATATAATTGGAACTGAGGCTAATAAATTCAAATACAATTAGAGAGTAAGAGTGTCCAGAACCAAAGGCCTTACTCTAAAGCTGGAGGTGAGACAGCCAGGAGCTCACACTGCACAGGTGAGCAGTAAAAGGAGGCGTCTCGTGACTTGGAAACTGTTTTATCTTTCCCTCTAAATGGAAAATGGAAACAGAACAGTGGAAGTCGTGCGAAGGATGCAGTTGTTCTTCTCTTCTGAGAACCAGGGACCTGGAAATACCAGCAGTCCATGGAACAGGAGCATTAACTCTTTAACTCCCGGTGCACTGCATGATGTTATGGTGTGGGGTACCAATAACAAAAGTCATAAAACCATGACAAGTGTCCGTGGCAAGGAGCAGGAAAGCTGCAGAGCCTCCAGCAGAAGGTAGCAGCTGTCATGGACACTGCTCCATAGAGAGAAGAGCCCTGCTGGCACGGTCAGCCTGGCAGCCCAACACTGCCAGCACCGGCTCTCACCGCCTGTTTGCTGCACATCACATGCCAGCTGCTCTCAGACTCCTTCCCTCACTCTTATGCTGCACATCTTCCATGTGCCTGCTGGCCCAGGTCCTGCAGATCCTGATGCACCCACAGAGAAACAGGCTCAGCTGCTTGTTCTTCCTGCTTGGGAGGCTCTGCAGGGTGTCAGCAGCCATCGGTTGTATCCAGTGTTACAGGTTCATGCTGGATTGCTGCTGCTGCCATGCTGATGGCATCCTCCAGGCTCTGCTGCTCTTCGAGCTAGGGGAGGAAAGTCAGAGATAACACCGACCTCCCACAAAGTGTGCTCAGGAGGGTTGGCCTTGCCCCAGAAGGCAGAGGTGTGAGGGACCAGCAGGAGGAGATACAGCAAAGCAAGAGGCTGAAGTCAGTGAGCAAATAGGGATGTACGCAGTGAAGGTGGCAGGAGCAATGCTGGGGGGCTCCGTGGTACCTGCACTGCAAAGTGGGAGCCATTGTCGGTCTCCAACAATGCCACCTGCTGATGACAGAGGGATGTGATGGCTGACTCTTCAGACATGGCTGCCCCAGAAGTGACTATGGTAACCTAGAAGTTAAGACACAAGATAATGGTGTCATAAAAGAAAGTGGGATTCCCTCCTAGCAGGCAGCTCCTCTGTAGGGAAGAGGGAAGGCCTTGCTTCTGCTCATACCGGCTGCATCTCAATGCCATCAGTGTCGACCATAGTCATGGTGGGCATGTCACCATCCACAAACTCTTCCTCAGGCACTGGGAGGGCACTGCTTTCTATCACCACACTGACTGCACTGCCCAGGTCCTGCAGGTCTTCCTGTGACAAGCCGATCTGGATAGGACAAAAGCAGATGCTCTCAGCCAGGCTGCTTTCTCAGGAAGCCTTACACAACACCTGATTTTAGCAACAGAAAGGCTGAAGTATTTTCTCCTCCCTCATATGTGCAAGACCTAAGGCACAGAGAACTCCAAGGACATTGCCCAGGGTCACGGGCAGAATCAGAGCCCTCACAGATCCCTCCAGTTCACCCTTCAACAAGATCTCCCTTTCCATTTAACATCTTCTCTCTGGGCTCCTAAGTGATAGCTCACGCAGGCAGCTCCTCATGCTAAGAGGAAACAAACTTCACTTATGGCAGCTGCTTCCTCTGCCCCAAGCCACAGAAGGTCTTCCCAGTCAGCACACAGGCAGCTTGTGCAGGGAAGTATGTGCAAGAAAAGCACTGCTGTTTACAAACTACGGAAATACAACCTCCAAATCCAGCCTGTGTCAGCAAAGAGTGGGAGCTGCCTCCTGACAGCTGTGCAGGAGGCAAGGGCTGGCACAGCACACAAGCCCAGACAAATGCATGACCCTATCCAGCAAAGCAAGTGGTGACCAGAGGCCTGTCATTTACCCTTCACATCAAGGCTGCAGCAGTGGAATAGGACTGCAAGGGGGAACCATCATGACAGACAGAGCCCCAGGGTCTGTTTTACACAGAAAGAAAAAAGCATTATAGAGAAGACAAAGCTGAGATCCGACTCCCAAGGGGACATCCTGTTTAGTGGCTTCAGGAAGTGCCTAAAGGGATGCAGAACAAGCTCAGGAGAGGCAGAATCTCACTCAAGTAACAGCTCTCCCTCAAGTGCTGGAGGCTGTTAATGTCCATACCTCCTCTGTCTCAACCTGTGTAGGCATATCGTCATCATATTCCTCTTCATCCTTATCCTGCTCCATCTCTGGTGAGAAAGCAACATGCTGGCTCTTCATGGGGGAGCCTCCTTCAGCAGCAACTAAGTCAGGGAAAGCAAAGAGTAAAATGGGAGAAAGCAAGAAAGTGCATATCTGACCCTGAGAACTGCCTGGTCATTGAAGGGCCAACAAAGAGGAGCAAAAGATCGTAACAACAGCCCGGTGTTAGCCTGGAAAGAAGGACCTTTATCTCTTCCTGTTCTACAGAGCAGGATGGAGTCCCTTCTCAACGGATGACACACAGCCAGGACCACAGGGAGAACTTTACCCTTGGCTGTGACGTGAATCTGGGCTTTATGAGTGAGGTGGACAAGACACACCACAGATCAGGTCTGAAGAAGGACAGCAGATACAGACCCTTGCTGCCATCTGTCCCCCCTCTGCCACAGGGCACAACCCAGGCACACACCAAGTGATGTGGAAGTGACTGCTCACCCTCCAGCTGCGGCTCACACAGGAATTCTTCGCTCTCCACTGTGGCCACGGGCTCACTGCGGCCACTGCACTTGTGCGTAATCAGCGTCGATTTCTGGCTGTAGGCCTTCCCACACACCTTGCAGCCATAGGGCCTGCTGCGAGTATGCACCACATGGTGCTTGTAGAGGCTGGAGTACTCCGTGAAGCACTTTCCACAGCCCAGCACAGGGCAGGCATATGGCTTCTCCCCTAGGGCAGAGGCCACAGTACAAAACTTAACCAACTCGTCCTCATCATACTCTGCAAAGAGATGCCCTAACAAGAGGGACTTTCTGTCCCAGAAATGATCATTTCAGTCCCAAAGATTTCCCAGCTGCCACACACCATCAGTGCAGGCAGCTGGCTGGGGAGGAGCTGTGTGTCTTTTCACCCTCTCCCCTGCTTACCTGTGTGAATTCTTATGTGGTTCTTGTAATTGGTGACGCTGCTGAAGCTCCTTCCACACATGGGCTCCGGACACACGTAGGGACGTTCGCCTGTGTGCGTTCGGATGTGAACCCTGAGGATGTTGGCAGTGGTAAAAGAGCGGTCGCAGTACTCAAATGGGCACTTGTAGGGCCTCACCCCTGCAGTGACAGAGTAATGCTGATGAGAGCCCTGCCAGACCACAGCTACTGGGAGTGCCCCATACACCCATCCCCCTCCACAGGAAGACACCAATGAGACCTCAGATCAGTCCCAACCAGATGTACATTTCCCCCAGCAAAACGGGCACCTTTTCACTGAGCTGTCAGTAACCGAGCTGAGAATCCCCAGTGCTACTTCTATTGCCCAACTACTTCCATGACGACCTCAGCTCTGCTGAGCACTTGGTACTTGGTTTTGGAAGCCCTTTTGATAGGGAGATCAGTTTGCTTATACTGCTCACCTGTATGTGTCCGGATGTGTTTCTGTAGATCACCAGAAACTCTGAATGCTTTGCTACACGAGTCCTCTGGGCACTTGTATGGTCTCTCATTGGTATGTATTCTCATGTGGGCCTTCCGCCCATACACTGCCCAGTAAAGAAACCACAAAATCAATTTTACAATGAGAAGGAACTCACATTGCAAGGTGTGAAACACCTCTCAGTTCACACACACGTCTATCCTGTCTTCACAAAGCTGAAGGGGAAGAAATATCAAACGAGCCCCACAACACCCCTGACTACTCAGTTTCTGCTTCTAACTCCTGTCTGTAATCAGTTCAGTCCTGAGCAGCCTCCCATACTGCAATTCCTTATCAGAAGGCATTAAGAGTTGTGTTTATTGTGCTCTGCTGGAAAGAAGGGCTGATATTCTCAAGGTGTTCACAAGATTCTCAAGAATTTTCACATGAGAGAAACTGTTACCTGTAGCAAATGTCTTCCCACAGCTTGGGAAGCAACATGCATATGGCCGGTCACCTGTATGAGTACGTTCATGTACCTGGAAGAGAAAGCGTGGGTCCTCTATAGTCCATGACAAAGGGGTAAAGAAAATAGCATGGGGAAATCTAGCAGATGAAGAGAATCTGAAGTTCTCTGCTGGATTTCGTATTGGCCAGTTAACAAACCTGTCTCTTTCATGGGACAAAGCTTCTTCCCACTGATATATTCCCATTTGATTTACTCCAAGTTACGGATACTTTTTCCTGGCTCTTCAAAGTTAAAAGAATCTCCTTAAAAGTCCTCAGAGAAAAACTCACTGCAGAATGGAATGTCAATGCCACAGAGTATCCTGACCTTCCCCCTGATTTCCCTCTTCCTTTGTGTAGGAACATTCTGATCTGGCACTAGAAAATGGGGGCATATTTGGTCTGCACACTGTGACTGCATCTTAGCTGCTTTACCTTCAGATGGTCAGCAGTGGTGAAGACGCGACCACAGCCTTGGAACTCACAACGGAAAGTTTTACGGGCCCGTCTCCTCTTCCCATTGCCGTGCACTTCCTCCTCCTGCAAATGCCACCAAGCCAATGAGAGGAAATTAATTCAGCCAGCCACCACAGCAGCTGCCACCAAAGCCCATTCAGATCACTTCTTTCCTTGCCATACACATGCAGTCTGTCACTTGTCCCTACAAAAGCGTGTTTCTACAAACACAGCTAAGGGAGACAACTTAAACTCTAAATCAAATGTACACTACCACACAGTCCCTTGGTGCTGCTGGAAGACCATTAAGGAAACAATTGCATCCTCACCTTGTTGACATACTGTGTTAATGCATTAATGGTCCTGACATCAAAGGAATTGTCTTTCTCCTCAGTTTCTGCCTGCTCTTCCAGGATGGGTCTGTCAGAGAGCACGATGGCAGGACAATGGATGGTGGTGGTGGAGTCATCCTCTATCTGGATGATCTCTGAAGTGCTGGAATCAAAACCTTCTGCAAATAAAACACAGAAAAGCAGCTGAGTGTAAACCACACTTCACCTCCCCAGGCTACATCCAGCCTTGGAAATCTGCAATGCTTCAGCAGCTTTTGCTCCAGGAAAAGAAGCAAAAGCTGCCAAGGAAAGAATGGGGAATATTCTTTACCTTTAGGTATGCAGGCCAGACCCCTGTCTTCTGAAACGACTGGTTGTCCATCTTCAAATGCTACAAAATCTGAAAGAAGGGGGGAGAAGAATCCAAGCACATTACTGGAAGACTCAGATGAGATGGAGGGGGCACCACATCGGCTCCTGAACACTGCAGTATTCATACCCAGAGAAGCACACAGGGCAGGGCTGCCTGCCTGTGCTGAAAGTCAACCACAAACGATAGTTTTAAGACACCACTTGAGCCCCTCATCCCTAAACATCAAGAAAGGTGAATGTGTGGTTCTCACCTTTCTGAACTATCACTGGATGGATGTACACTGTGTTTTCATCTTCTGTTTCAGTGACTTGCTCTTCAATTATCTTTTCATCTGAAACAGTTAAAAACAACGCTATTAGCACCACCCTCAAAGTCCACACTGGTGTAACGAGCTGTCCCCTTCCTTTGTTGCACCTTCTCAAGGAATATAGCCATGCAGAAGGCAGAACTGTCACGTGAATGTTGCTATTTATCATCATCATCATAGTATCATAGTCTCGTGCGGGTTGGAAGGGACCTTAGAGATCAATGTTATCATGCTTTCCCTCATACAGCCATAGAAGCACTTATCTTCCTAGAAGAGCTGGATCCTCCCTTTCCTAGACAGGAGGGTAAAAGAATCTCAGTTATCACTTGTTTACAGTCACTTGTTTGAAGCAGAAAAGAACAAAGCGTGCAAAGTATTTTGGCTTCAAAGTAGAAAACAATTATATTTCTGCTGGAGGAAAGTCAATTGGGAGCTTTTAATGGCATCAGCAGGGCCTGAAAACATATTTTCTTCTATGCTGGTTGGGGATCACCTATTCCAGACCTCATGGGTGCTTCTACCTGTAACTCCATGGTGTTGTTAATTGACTCGGAGCCCTCCCAGCCCAGACTGCGTTACCTTATTACCTTTATCATCCCGCAGGCTGGATGCTGTCACCCCATCACTGACGGTCCGTGCCCTCAGCCCCATGTTGTCCATCACGAACCTCGCCGAGCAGCTCCTCGGTGCTACAGACCTTGAATACAACCAACATCCCCCTTAGTTCTCCCACCTTAAAGCGCTACGAGTCACAGGGCAGCTCCGTACCCACCTCCTTTAGGGGCAGAGCGCGGCCTGCCCGCCCATAGACCATCATAGGCCGGGCCCTGAGGGGAGCTGAGGGCCAGGCCCAGCCCCACAGCACCGACCTGAGGGGACGCCTGCCTGCCTGCTGCACAGCGCGACCCCGAACCGCGCATAGCGACATAACGCGCCGCCACAGCTCAGCATTCCTTGTGACATATCCAGGTTCCGGGGCCGCGCTCCGGAAGTGAGCTGTGGAACTTCCGGGTTCGTGCACACCATCTCTCCCGGCCTCTTCCGCCACTCCCAACATGGCGCCGGTAGCGAAATCTCGCGAGATCTCAGCCGTACTTATAGCTGGCGGCTGGCCCCGCCCCGTTCTCTCCGCCTGAGCCGCCGCCGCCATGAGGTGTGTGCGGGCTGTGCGGGCTGTCCTCCCCATCCACCGCCATCCGCCGCCCGGTCACCGGGTCTGATGGTGGGGAGGGGGGTCGATGGGTGGGGAGGGGGCGGATGGGGCTCGGGATGGGATGGGGGTCAGGCCTGGATGGCGCTCGGGCCTGGTCCCCGCTTCGGGCCTGGTCCCCGCCTCAGTGCCCGCACTAGGCCCCGGCCTGAGCCCGTCCCGTTTCCCCCCGCAGCAGCAAAGTGTCCCGCGACACGCTGTACGAGGCGGTGAAGGAGGTGCTGCAGGGCAGCAAGACCAAGAAGCGCAAGTACGACCCCTGCCCTGTGCCCGGCTGAGGCCTCGCACCCCGCACCCCTCATAGCGCCTGACCTGGAGCTGTTCCCTCAGGTTCGTGGAGACGGTGGAGCTGCAGATCAGCCTGAAGAACTATGACCCGCAGAAAGACAAGCGCTTCTCCGGCACCGTCAGGTTCGCCATCCTCCTGCTCTCACCCAGCCTTCAGCTCACGGCTCAGCACAGCGCTGCTTCCCCGCTGCGGGCCGTGCTGCTGAACGCCACGGGTAGTTCAGACCGTCACCCCCGAGAGGGTGAGGCTGGACGGACCCCCACCCTGGGTCTTAAAACAAGAGGGGAGGTGTGGGGTTCTGCCCCCACCGCCCTGCCCCACGGGCAGGTTCTGAGCGTGGAGGAAGATAAGAGGTGCTGCGGTAAGGTATCTGCACCTGGGGCCCTCTGAGCTGTGTGGCATCCATAGCACTGATTAACTGGGGCTCTGTCCGCAGGCTGAAGTCGACCCCGCGGCCCAAGTTCTCTGTCTGCCTGCTGGGGGACCAGCAGCACTGCGATGAGGCCAAGGCGGTCGAAATCCCTCACATGGACATTGAGGCTCTGAAGAAGCTCAACAAAAACAAGAAGCTGGTGAAGAAACTGGGTGAGTGCGGTGACAGAGTGCAGTGAAGCCAAGTAGGACTAGAGGTAAAACTCGCTCTATCATGGTAGAGCTCCATGTATCTGAAATGTGGCTTGACAAACACCATGCATTTCAGCAAAGTCTTCCATGTAAAGTTAATGGGATTGCTGTCAGGATGTCAGGCTCTGAGTCCTGGCAGGTTCAACTGGTGTGACAAGAGTAACTTACATTGGAGTACGAGGAAAAAGGCAAAGCTTTGGGAGCATGAAAATGCACATGGGGGGGGAAATGCAGCAATTCAGTCTCACCTGAGGTGCTGGTTTCAAGCTCTGGGTTAGAGCTGAGTACTTCCTTACCTGCTTTTCTTCTCACAGCTAAGAAGTACGACGCCTTCCTGGCTTCAGAATCCTTGATCAAGCAGATTCCTCGAATCCTGGGTCCAGGTCTGAACAAAGCCGGCAAATTCCCTTCTCTCCTCACTCACAATGAGAACCTGGTGGCCAAGGTCGATGAGGTCAAATCTACCATCAAGTTTCAGATGAAGAAGGTAAAGAGCTCAGGGCTTGAAGCTTCTTACCTGGGGGGTGGTTGGTGCTCACTTGGCTGTGGCTGCGATCTCTGCTCTGGTCTGTAGGTGTCCCCCCAGCATCTTCCAGCAGCTCCTGGTGAGGAGCATCCAGCACCGCTGGGCAGCAGAGGGACACAATTACCAGAGCATTCAGCTGCTAACTGGAAAAGAACAATTGATCTGTGGTTAGAAGAGCTTTGAAAAGTGATTAGGAGATGATCCTGATGTTGGAGCCCTGAACACAATTGGTCGTAATTAACACTTGCAGTAAGTGGGTGACATGTGCAGGGTGCGGCCCTGCAGCCAGGCAGGCCCCAGTGGGTTTGTGCACGCTGCCGTGCTTTGGCACAGGCAACGTTGGGACTTGACTCTGCAAGTGAACTTTGCAGCAGCTCCGTGGATGTCTGCGCCTGCTGTCAAAGCAAACCAGCTCCCTACAACCAAAATAACCCCGCTCTGGCATTTTAATCTTGTGGCAGTGCTCTAAATGCGACTCCTGGGTATTGTTCAGAATTAGCAGCTCTGCTGGCTGAGGTGCATCCTCAGACTCCAGCTGATCCGAGCCTGAAGGCACAGCTGGAGGGACACAGTAAATGCAATAGTTTGCAAATGCTTCAGCATTTTAAGTAACGGGGCTAATGATGTCCTGACGCTTCTCTTGTCAGCTTGCTCATAAATCCTTTTGTCTTCGGCCTGTAGGGAACGTTGACTTACAAGCTCCTCTGCAAGGCTGGCAAGCAGAGGCTTGGCCTCTGTGCGTGTTATGTGCAGAAAGAAAGGGCTGGTGGCTGGTGCCAAAACAAAAAGTGAAGCTGGCGCCATGCGTAGCAGTTGGAGCTAATAGTCTGTGCTGCCTGGTGAGTCAGGCGTGGGATTAGATGGGAGCTCTGCTCCTGCTTCCCTACCAGTTCAGAGCAGCACGTTGCACATCCCCAGTTTCCCAGCTTCAGGAGGTGGCTGCTTCATTAGGGTTAGGGTTAGGGCGGCTGCTTGCTGCCTTCAGTGCCACCTTTGCACTATGAGGAAGCCAGACCTGTGCCAGGTTACTCACATTGCATCCAGCTGCTGCCAGACACATTCATGGGAGCCACATCCCAGCCACACTGAGTTCTATGGAAGCACCTCAGTGGGAAGGTTTAGGTGCAATGACAGACCGGGTTGTTTTGTCTCACCAGTGATGTGTATAACGATGTCCTTGTCCCCAGGTGCTCTGTCTGGCTGTGGCTGTTGGTCACGTGAAGATGACGGATGATGAACTTGTCTACAACATCCACCTGGCCATCAACTTCCTGGTGTCCTTGTTGAAGAAGAACTGGCAGAACGTGCGTGCTTTGTATATCAAGAGCACCATGGGGAAGCCCCAGCGTCTGTACTAACTGGGTGGCAATAAACTTTTAGGACATCTTACAGCTGTGTGGTTGCATTCCTGCAGAGCTTATTGGGCAAGGCTTTCTGAAGAACTGCTTGCTTCCTTGCAGAGAGAAAGGTTTTGAATGCTGTTAAATTGATGTGAATTCAGGGGAAACATCAGCCTTAAATTTGCATTTACACAAGCTGATTCCACGTGAAAAAGACAAACTTGTTGCCCCACATTCAGAGTAGGAAGATGGGGGGGGGGGGGGGGAAGGGAACCACAACAGCCAGCACAAGCAAAATTGGGGTGGTTACCTCAAAACTAAGGAGGACTCAGTGCCCAAAACAGCTCCTTCCCACAGCAGCCATGACACAGCCCCAGGGCTCCCCACTTCTCACCCTACGAGGGGTTTCCTTACCTCCTGCCATCCCAGAAGCAACATCCTGCCAGCTCTCAGGGTCTGGGCTAATGGGGCACTCATGTTTTTATAGGGTTCTGCCCTTGCAGTGACCAATAGCTGCAATCTCAGGGGCTGCACAGCAGCAGCTCATTAAGACTTGATGGTTCTTCCAGCTGCCCGCAGTTAGTTGGGATTTGGAGGGTGCTGGGGGTATGGGGGGGTGTTGCAGCTCAGCAATGGGCTCCTCATTGGCTCTGCTTTGCTTTGCAGAGGAGTGTGAGGTAGTTCCTGTTCAACTCAACGTTCTGAGCTAAAAATGAGATGTGTTGCATCTAATTAACGTATATAAATAAATGCATTGTGTGATGAGTGCGGAGCCTATGGAAGCGGGTAGGATTTAAGCTAAAAGAAAAGCTCTGTGCCCTCAGAAAGAGCTCGACTGAGGAACAGAACAATGAGAACAGCCTTGGACCCCGCTGTTAGGAACCTTTTAAAGCAAGCAGCAGAGCCAGCTTCTGAATGATCAACACAACACCAAGAAATTCCATTTAATAATTAAAAAAAGACAATACAAAATGCAAACATTTCTTTTTACAAAGTTCAGATACTTTTTTTTTTTCTTCTTTAATCAAGTGCAAATAACTTCATGAACTACCCCTTCCTCATCACTCGCTTTGCTGGAGCTGGTCAGTCACTGCTGCAAAAGGCAGATATAAATATCCCAACATGAAAAGAAACCAAACAAAATACACACAACAACCCTTATTTTTAATATGTTCTCTGCGTTGAAACATTCAATACATCTCCAGGGAGGTGGTTTGCAGCCCTTCACACCTTTTCTGACTCATCCCATGGGGTAAAGAAAGGGCTGCTTCTTTCTGCCGGCCCCGTGGGGCTTTTTCTGGGGGTTGGTTTGAGGATGTTGGTGGAGTTGGGGGATGTGTGACCAATCTTTGGCCTTTCCATGAGGACGTGCAGCCCAGCTCACCTCCCAGCGCTGCCCTGGGGGAGCAGAGGTGCCCTGCTGGGGATGGACGGCACCCGGGACACCCCACAGTTCCCAGATCCACCCTTACAGGCTCAGAGCAGCAGCAGCAGCTCCCAAATTCAATCACAAAGGATTGAAGAGCTCTGCGTCACACCGGGGCCCCCACAGCACGCATTGCTGGGCTGCCTTTTTCTTTTCTTCTTCTTCTCAATACGAAAAGACCCTTTTGGCGGTCATTGCTCTGCTGTGCCTGCCCCAGAGCCATTAAAAACACAACAAAAAAGAAAAACCAACCCTCCGAATCCCTACAACGGCTTTTGTGCATCAAAGCAGCTGCTCTCAGACACCAAACCCAGCGACAAACAGCTCAGCAGCCCCCAGCTGCTTCCAGCCAGGCTGCGAGGGAGAAGCCCACAGCTGCGATGAATCAGTGCAGCCTTTTCCAACCCCACACATCTTGGGGACAAACCTCAGCTCTGCTTTACTGGCTCATTGCAGCCCGTCCCGCTGCTCCCAGCAGAGCCCAGAAGTTGTTGGGGTGAGCGAGCAGCACAGCTTGAGGGAGCCTGGACCAACCCAGGGCTCTGCCTGGACCAGCAAGGGGATGCATGGAGCAATAAATAGTTGTTCTCTCCCAGCATGGGAGGAGTGGGCACAGTGGGACAGAGCAGCTTCCCAGAGCGAAGGAGATGAAACCATCCACAGCACTGACCCTGCCCAGCATCACAGCCAGCCCCAGTCAAGGTGATGGATCCACTGTGAGTGGACAGAAGTGCCTTAAAACCCAGCAAAAACTCACCCCATTGTGGCCAAGCCCCACTTTCCCACAGAGGAGAAGTGCAGCCTTCCACCTGAGCAGGTTGCTGCTGGGAAAACACGCAGCAGAAAAGGTTCCGAGGCCAGAAAACACCATTGCATTGGTCACCAGCAACCCAGGGCTGGGCTGGGTTTGTTCTGTTGTTTTGGGTCTTTTTGTGATAGACACACATTCTCATTTCTCAGGCAGGTATAAATATTGTAGTTTCTAGTAGAAAAAAAAAACACAACAAAACCCCCCCCAAAAAACATCCCTCTAAATAATATAAAGAAGAATCAAATGATTGCACTTAATACATATGAAAAAGGTAGAAAGGAGGATATCCTAGTGCACAAACGTTGACTCCTGCTCTTCACAAAGCTTGCTTTCTGTCCACCAGTTCCTCTTTGGCAGAGCTTGTAAGGAAGTCTGCTTCCTTGGCACAAATGTCCGTGGGGAGGGGGGGGAAGAAGGCGCCCGGCTGAAGTCCTCCTTGGTTGCTCCATCTCTCCCATATGCAGCCAAACGTTGTTCTCCGTGCCTTCCTCCAGCACCAGGTGCCAGCACGGCTCTCCAGCAGGATGGATGGGCACCAGTGCCACCGTGCCGTCCTGTTCTGTCCTTTCTCTTTTCCTTACCATGGTTATTTTTAATGAAGTCGGCATTGTTTTGTTTTCTATCCCCCCCCCTTGGGGCTCCTCTGCAAAGCTGTGCTGATAATTAAGCTCCTTGCGCTGCACAAAATGCACCGTTAGCTCCGGTGCTGCCCTGGGATGGGGCAGGGGATGAACCCTGGGGGGGCATCGAGTGATGGGACAGAGCCGGCACAGAGGTGGGAAGGAAATGGATGGGGTGAAGAAGCTGCTGTAGAAGAGGAATGGCATCGCTGGGTGAGATCAGGGTGAGCCCGGAGCTGTCTGCGGGGTGGGAGGCGGCGATCCTGCTGGAGCCGAGCAGGAGGAAGGAGGAAAACTGAAATAAGAAGTGAGGGAGGAGAGGCTTTCCTCGGCGGCCGGGCGGCCCGGGGTGTCAGGGCGCTATTTGTAGGGCCGCAGGAAGCTGGAGACTTTGGAACGGAGCAGCTTGATGAAGGAACGGGGCAGCATCTCCTTGTGCTTCTCCGTGTACTTGAAGTAGTTCTGGGGGTGTGCCAGCACGTCGAAGAACGCTTTGATCAGCTTCTTGTCCTGGGGGGGAGCAAAGCTGATGTCAGCCCCAATTCTGTGTACAGCGCACAGCTGATATCAGCCCCACAACACCCCCAAACCTGAGCGATGCACCGTGCTCACCCCAGCAGTGCCAGGCAATGGAGGTGATGGGGGCAGTGCTCACCTTGAGGATCTCCTGGTGGTTTTCGGAGGCGTACAGCCTGCCGTCCCGCACTATGTCCTCCACCAGCTGCTCGTAGTCCTCTGCAACAGCCAAGCAAGAAAGCAGCTCAGGGCACGTCACCCCAAACCCAAAGTCCCAATCCCCAATGCATGGGAGATGTAACCTGGGCTCCTGGGGAGCAGAGCAGGCAGTGCCAGGCTGGGATGCTGTCACCCCATGCTTACCATCATAGGTGACGTAGGGGATCTGGAAGCCCCGGGCGCTGTTGGCCTCGCTGGTTTTGAAGTTGATCCAGAGTTTACGAGAGCGGGCGGTGAAGGCGATGGGTCTCTCATAGGTCTGGCACGTCTCATAGGTGGTGATGGAGGATGGGGAGGCTGTGGGGGAACAGCGAGGGACTGAGTGATGACCCCCAGCTCACTGTGCTGGAAGGCTTAAAGGGGACACCAAGGATGGGGCTTGTCTGTGGGCAGTGAGGCTGACCCCCCCATCCCTGTTTAATAGCAGGGACAGTGACATTCCCTCCTTGGAATGGAAGCAATTCCTTCCTTCCAAGATTTTGAACCCCAAGGACTGCTGAAAACGGCCCTCATTCCATGCACATCCCTGCAAAGCAGCAACACGATGCTGACACCCCTCCAACAACCTTCCCATTGCATAAACCCACCCCACTGCCACGCAGGGCCCTGCCGTTCTCCCTTGGCATCATCAGCTCTGCTCTGTTCTTCCCCAGCTCCTCCCATGAGCACCTCACCACGCTCTGTTACCTACAGTTTTTCCGCATCACCAAGACGTCCCCGCACTCATCCTCAGAGGGCAGGAAGATCTCTGGCACCACGATGAGGATCTTCCTCTTGGGTGGCGGGTTGATGTTCCACGTGCACTCCACGTTGGCAGGGTAATTCCCCGGGTAGTTGGGGGACTCAATGTAACCCGTGTATTCACCCAGCTCCCCTCCGCACTGACGATCTGTAAGGCAGGAGAGGGACAGAAGGACTGGAAACTGGTGGCATGGATGGACTAGAAACTGGTGCCAAAGGCAATGGGACTGCAGAGCTTTACAGCGTGGTATGGGTGAGCTCTTTAGCAGCATCACTCCATGCACACCCACCCACTGGAAGCACAGCAATGACCGAATGTGCCATTTTGAGGGTCCTGGGGGTGGGTCTGGGGAAGGAGCCCCAATCACACCCACTGCCCACCTACTTTTGCACTGGGACACGGAGGTGGAGCCGTCGAAGTCGGTGGTGGTGTTGCCGGGACAGGCGATGCAGTAGTTCTGCCTGAAGTCAGGCTGGTAGGTGCCCACGGCGCAGCGGATGCAGCGGTGGACGCTGGTGTTGTAGTAATGCCCGGGTGAGCACTGGACTGGGGGAACAAAGAGCAAACAGAGCCCCGTCACCACTGGCACAGCCCCATTGGGTCCCTCCTGCCCTGTGCCAGTTGGTGCCACGTACCTTTGGTGTCGCAGTCCTGGAAGGAGAGGGCTCCCTCGTGCCGCGTGGTCAGCCCCCCGCCGCAGGGGAAGCAGAGCGCCCGGCCCACCTCGGGCTGGTAGGAGCCACGTGGGCACGGCTGGCAGGGCTTGAAGCCATCGGCGGAGTGCTGCCCAGGGGGGCACTGACCTGTGGGCACAGCCATTGCTGGGACGCAGCCCACAGAGTGCCCCGTGCCCGGCTCCCTGCCCCTCCAGCTGAACAAAGGGGATGGGGGTGCTTCTAAATGCTGTTCCTGTGGCCAAACGGGCAATTCCCGGAGGCACTCAGAGCTTTTGCCTCTTCTGGATGGGGACTGATAGCAGAGCATTGGGGTTGGTGTGTGGATGTCCCCATCCCGAGCCCCTCCACACCCCCCTACCTGTGCAGCCGGTGATGTTGGTGGCTCCCACGGGGCCGAACGCATCGCTGCGGGGACACAGGTCACAGGAGAGCTGCCCTTCCTTCTCCTGGTAGGTGCCAGAGGGGCAGGGGACACACTGCTCCGTCTGCCCGTGGTAATAGGTTCCCTGCGAGCAGCTGACTGAGAGCCAGGGCTGGAGGTCAGTGACATGCCAGGGGGCTGTCCCCAATTTGGGGGCACACATCGGTTCCCATCCCACACCCTGCACTGCTCCTTACCACACTTGGTGCCCAGGCGCTGCTGGCCCGGCCCGCAGCTCTCCTGCCGCTCCGGGGTCACACTCAGCTTCCTGGCCACCTCGTACTCCATCCCAGCGAAGCGCAGCAGGAACCGCTCCTGGTTGATGGATTTCTTCAGGGCTTTGATGGCCGATTTCAGCTTTTTCTCCACCTTCTGTCGCAGGCAGTGCAGGTTGCAGCTGGCTGGGGGCGTGGGGGGGCAGAGAGAACAGTGATAAGAGAAGGGAGAAGCCCAACAGGATTCTCTCCATCACGCAGCGTGCTGCTGTGGGCTGTGCTGGATGCTCAGCCAGCACAGGATGAGGACCATCCCAGTACTCTGCTGTATGGGGATTCCACCCAGCCCACCTGTGGTCTCCTCCGGTTTGATCTCCGCCTCGAACTCCAGTGTGATGCGTGTCACCTCTTTGTTGGAGGAGTTTCGAGCCCGGCGACCCTTCCCCTTCTTGGACGAGTCACACTTGAGGTTGACAAAGGCCACCTGGCAGTCGGAGCAGGGTGCAGCACTGCCTGCATGCGGGGTGACAATGGGCACCCGTCCCTGAGGGCTGGGATGAGCATCCCCCCACTCCTGCTCACCTTGTGCCCCAGCTTTCCCTGTCTCGTCCTGCTTGCCCTTAGCCCGCGGGTGCAGGTGGCACTTGGCGTCCTTGATCTTAAAGGAAGCCTTCTGCTTGATTGGGGCAGCGACAGTCTCTAAAAGAAAAGGCGGGTGCTGAACCCGTTGGTTGGGGGCGGTGTGGGGTCGAGGGGTGGGTGCCCACAGCCCCTTACCGAGGCACTGCTGGCTGCTGTTGGCTGCTCTGTGCTGGCTGCCCTGCCGCAGCACCGGCGTCCCGCAGCTCACCGTGTAGCTGCTGTCAGACTCTATGGGAAGGAGGTGCAGGCGTTGGTGTGCTGCTGAGCCCCCAATGCAGACACCCCAGGAGCAGCTGTGCATTGACCCCAGGGTGCAGCACCCAGCACTGCACTGACCCACCCCAGCAAAAACATCACTCCTTTACACCCCGAGGGCACTGCAGCTCTTCTGCCCCTGCTTTGGGCCACGCAGGGGATGGAGACCCTCCTGACCCCCCCGTACCTGGCTGGAAACGAGCCTTGGAGGCGCAGGTGAGGGCGCAGCTGTCCTTCTTGCCCGTCTTGTTGCAGCTGAGCGTGGCCCGCGGTGGCACCGAACCTGACAGGCATTTCACCAGCTCTGAGGGACATGCACCGGCTGGTGGGGACAAGTGGGGACACCCGTGGCTGGCACAGAGCAGAGACCACGGTGGGACCCCCTTACCCACCCAGCTGGGAGAAGAGTGTGGCACAGTGCTCCTGGAGCAGCATCTTAACCTGCTCCCTACCCCAGCTCCTTGTGCTGTGACAGCCATGAAAACTGTTTCTTTAGGGGCATGTCTAAAGTAAAAGCCCACAGCCAGCCCTAGGCATGGTCAAAGATGCAATGAGATGTGCCAGGGCAGGGGGAGCAGGACAACATCCATCCCATCCCATCTTCACCCACCCCCATGTTGCTCCCTGCAGCCCCAGGTGATGGTTGGTGCCATGGCACCCCCGGGCTGTGTCAGAGCAGGTCTGAACTGGACATACCTATGCAGTCCTTTTTGTTCCAGTGCAGCTTGCAGCCGGCAGGACAGGTACACTGATAGCTGCCAGGTGTGTTGATGCAGCCAAATTTGCAGCCCCCGCGGTTGATGCTGCATTCATCAACATCTGTGGGAACAGAGGGAGAGGTGGGGGGCAGCGGGACCCCCGGCTTCAGTGCTGAACCACCTCAGGGATGTGATTTTGGACAGGTAAATGGCACAAAACACACAGGCCAGCAGGGTTCTTGCAACCCAGGGGGGCTGGGTTGGGAGCAATGGGGCACGTGTGGCACGAGTAAGGTCACCCCCCACTGCCACAACACACTCCTGCACTCCCCCCCTGCTTCATCTGCATCCCAGGGCACTGCACGCCCCCGCCTCGTGAAACTTAAATCAACCTCTTTTGATGTTCCCCTTCCCACCCCATCCCATCTCGCTGCCAACAACGCCGGGGATTTCTCTCCCTCTCTCCCTGCAGACAAGTCACAAATTGTTCCTGCAGCTGCGTTTGAAGTTGCAGACACCAACGTCTGGCTGTGTGCGCTCTCCCTGCACGGCCCCAGTGTGGGGTGCACGGCGGGGACATGGGACACTGCCACCCGGCCCTGGGGGACAACCATGGGGCTGCCCCATTCCTCTGGGTGCCCCGAGTGCTCCCCAAGACCCAAACCTAATGGGGCCCCACTGCCAGCCCCCATCCGGCCCTACCTCCGCAATGGGTGAGCCCATAGAGCGTGTAGCCCTTGTTGCAGAGGCACTGGAAACTCCCTGGGGTGTTGATGCAGAGATGGTCACAAGTCCGGTCGAAGGAGCACTCATCAATATCTATGGGGGGGGTGAAAAAGTGAGGTGAGGAGTGTGCCAACCCTCACCTCCCCCTCCTTGTGATGCAAGCTGGGGGCTCAGCTGCACTCAGCCTGGAGCAGCTGCAGGAGAGATGGGGACAGAAGGCAGGGAGAGGTGACAGCGCATCCCCTCACCTTGGCAGTTCCTCTCGTTGATGAGCAGCTTGTAGCCCTTCTTGCAGCTGCACTCGAAGCTGCCCACCGTGTTCCTGCAGATGTGGTCGCAGCCGCCGTTGTTGAGCCGGCACTCGTCGATGTCTGGGGAGGGGGAGGACAGGGACACGCGTGCTGTGCTGCTCATCCCAACCCTCCCAGCTCTGCTTTTATATATATATATATTTTCCCTTTTCCAGCTAATCGCACAATTTACAGCTTGGAAAGGATCTGTGAAATGGAAGGGCAGCAGGAAGGGGCGGCCGTCTGCCCATCTCCCCACCCCTTTGTTACCGGCTGTAAAACTGCCTCGCAGCAGCAATAAAACCCCCAGACACGAGGATATGGCTGCGGGTTATTGCTCCTTCCTGGAAACTGTTATATCAGAGGGGCAGCCCTGAGGAAATAACGAGGGGAGGGGGCTCCTGGGAGCAGCCAGCAGGTGGGCAGGAGGCTGCAGAGCCTTGTGGGGTTCTGCTTTCAAGCAGGGTCAAGTTGCTGGAGCTGATGAATGATGCAGTGCAGGCACTGCCCGGTCATGCCCTTGGGTCACAGTGCTCCCCTGCACGGACACACACGGTGCTGATGTGCTCTGATGCCAAAAAAAGGCAGAATAGAGCTGGGGATTGTCCTGTCTCAGAGCTGGGAAGCTCTGCAGACCCAGCCCAGGTGTGCTGCATCAGCACAGGATGCACACATGGAGCTGGTCCTCCAGCTCCACCCGTGGATGCAAACACAAACCCCAGCAAATCTCATTGCCTACACCTGAGCCTTTCCTACAGGCACTTGTGGTGTTCACAGGGCACTCCTACCTTTGCAGGTCTTCCTGTCGGGCTGCAGCATGAAGCCCATGGGGCAGCTGCAGTGCACACCAGTGGCCGCATCGTGACACTTGCTGTCACAGCCCCCATTGTTCACAGCACAGGTCTCTGCAGGGAGAGGGAGGGAGAACAGCAATGAGGAGCTGGGGGGCACGATCCCTGCCCAGAGAGGGGACCTGGTGGGTTCCAAAGGTGAAAAGTGAGCACACGTGGCATCCAGGTTTCCTGCTGCCCTGTACAGCCCTCCTGCCTTCCAGCATCCCGCACTTTAGAAGGGGTATCTGTCCCTGCAGTGGGACACAGGGACAGCCCCTCCTGTCTGTCCCAGTGCAGCACACTGAGGTCTATGCAGGGATGGACGGAGCAGTGCTGTGGAAGGAGGGGTTTGCCACCATGAAACAAAGGACAAAACACTTGTGGACTCTTCAGGAGCCTCCATGAGAGCAGGGCTGCAGGCAGTGGGGACACACAGCGCTGTATGTATGCAAGATGCACTCGGGTGCACAGCCCTCACCCCACATCAGTTGCACCCACCAGCCCCACAGTGCTCTCCTTGCCCCACACACGCTGCCAGGCTGTCCTCATGTGTCACCAATGGGCACAGTGGCCCATCTGGCTGCCCAGGCTAATTTAGGAGACACTATGTCAAATTAGAACACACACTCACACACACACACACACATACAAACCAGCAGCATCAGTGGAAAAAAAAATCCCTTAAAAAAAAAAGGCTAATTCTTCCAGCATGATCAAAGTCAGCTGTTGCTGGTAAGAGCAGAAGGGGCACTAATTGAAACGAAGCGTTTTCAGCTTGACAGCTTCCCTGTGAGATCAATCTTCAATTTGGGTCCTAACCGCCAGAACAATGGTTTGAAGTGCATGAAGTTGTTCACAGAGGGTAATAAAGCCTTTCCCTTCGGAGGGCCGGGCAAGGGGTAAATGAGGCTTCAAGGAACCCGACATGAACATGCCTTGAAGAAATTCCTTGGAAAGAGCAAATCCCAGGTTCTGCTGCTCTTTGCATGGGGCCCAGTGACGGAACCGTGCAACCATTTGCTGCAGGGCGACGGGGCTGGGATCGTTCTGTGCTCGTCTCGCTGCTGCTATTTTTATGATGTCCCATAATAGGAGAACAAAGGGACCATTTCGTGCAATTAATAGCCAGCACAATTACAAAACGTAACGGCGAGGGATGGATTTCTGCAGATATGAACCCTGCAGCCCCAGACCAGCAAAGAGCACAGGGCAGACAACACTGCACTGAAGGGAAGGGGAATTCATGGAGGGTGCATTAAGGATTTGATTCAGCTCTGTTGCAGCAGCTCGGTCAGGGGGAGCCCAGAGGAGCAGGTTAATGGTGTCACTGCTCAGATTGAACCCCTTCTCCCCAGCACACACACACAAACACAAACACACACGCACTCCATCCTAACGCAATGTCCATGCAGAGTCCTCCACTGTCACCGGGTCCAAATGTGCCCCATTTATGCCCCCCTGTGCTCCCACTGCCCACACTGCTCCGGGTTTGCCTCCATCTCCCGGGAGGCAGCAAAGGGACATCAGCCCTACAGCCTTATAGGGAGAACCATGGGGTGAACAGAGCCCGGTGTGCTCAGCACAGAACTGAAGGTCCCCTGGTGCTGCTTAGGAGGGGGGGAAAAGGGGTCACTGCAGGTGCTGCCAGCAGTCACTTGATGGGGAAGGGAAGAGAGGAGGGGACAAAGCTCTGCACAGTCTGAGCGATGCCTGCTGCCCTGCTCTTGCAGCACAGCTCTTGCAAACACCTCTTGTAACTGCTGCACTGCAAGCAATGGCTCTGATCCCAGCAGGACAGAGCGGAGCACCGGGGCGGTTCTGCAGCACTGATCCCACCCAACGCTGCCACCTCATCCACAGCTGCAGAGATGGGCACAAGGAAACCATCACCCCCGAGCCAGGCGAGGCGAGTGCCCAGCATCATGCAAGCACAGCCAGGGAGGGGTTTGCTGCTCTGTGCATCCCCAAAAGCAGAGCTGGTTGCAGCCCAAGGTTTGCTGGCGCAGCGTGCAAGCAGCAGCAGTGCTGGTTAGTGCTAGCAGCGCAGCTGTGCAAAGCGGGCATGCAGTTAGTCCAAAGCTCAGCCCCCCAGTGAGCAGCATCTCCAGGCGAGACCCCTTCACAGAGAAAGAGAGAACGAACATATTTACCATTAGAAAACGTCTCAAGGATAACGTGTTGCTGGAAGTGTCTCTCCCCTGTTTAACATTATAAAAAAGTGATTTAGAAACAGTGTCCAGCAAGGAAGCTTCTCTTGGTGTCACACCACAACCATTTCCACTCCGCTGCCTCTCGAGCTTGGTGGAAACGATCCCCCACATCCCAGAAGGATCCAAACCCAAGGTCTGGGTCCATCACCCTGCCTGCATCACCCCCAGGCTCTGCCATCCCCACCGGTTCCGAGCTTTGCTCAAGCAGCAGGGCAGGCGCGGAAGAAAGCGAGCAACAAAGAGCATTAGTGCAGAGCCCGTTAGTCCCAAGGAACGGTGCCTTGCTCTCAGCAGGGCAAAAATGAGCGCTCACCGGGGTAGGGGCAGGGAGGAGGGACTGAGCCCAACCTCAGTCAGCTTGGGATGCACCCAAAGGGCCGTCTGGGGAGCCATGGCACAGAGCTGAGGGCTTCCCTGCCTTATGCTGGGTGTTCTGGGGGGGATGAAGCAGCCCGGTGCCTCCTGTGCAGGGATGGAGCCCTGCAGCTGGGCTGGAGCGAAGCACATGGGGATGGGAATTGTGGGGCACGTGGAGCTGTTTGGGGATGGCAGCATCCCTGTTGGATGAGACACAACGCCGGGTCCGTGCAGGGGGAGGGAGGAGAAAAGGGAAAAAGGAGGAGAAAGCGCAGCCTGCCCCATGGGTACCCAACACAAGGGCAGGGGTTTGCCAGCAAGGACACGGGACCCCAAGGGGACGTTGCCTCCTTCACCATCAGAGCAGCACGGTGAGCCCTTGGCCACCCACCTCGTGTGTCTGAGCCTTGTGATCCCCCATCCCCACGAAGCCCCCCGGTCCCCGGCGCTTTGCTGTTCCCAGCTCTGCTCCTCTCCCTGGCACCGCAACCAGCCGGGCACAAATCGCCCCAACACAGCTCAGGAAATCTGCCATAAAACTGGAGCCGGATTCGTTTCCTTCTCCACTTAATCACATTTCCTGCCCATCCGCAGCTCCCGCTCCAGGCTCTGCGCCCCCAAACACCAAAAGGACGCGAGATGCACCTCCAGCATCAGTTTCACCCCACAAAAATCTCCCAGAAAGCTGAAAAATCCCAACAGCCAAAGCTGCAGCTCCCCGCGGGCACCGCACCCCGGGGCCGCCCCGACCGAGGCTGTAACGCGGAGGGCGATTTGTTGCGCATTTGTTTCATTTTAAAGGCCGCTTTTAGAGCATCAACATAAATATCCGAGGTCAGCAGCCTCCCCCCGCAGCTCCCATCCCCTCCCCATCCTCCCCCCCCCCCCCCCGCCCCGACACTGCAGACGCGTTGGGAGCCATTAGGGCTGGCCCCGCTCTGCTCCCAGGCATGTTCTTCATTATCCTCGTTTTTAAAAGCGGCAATAAAAAGCGGAAAAATGAAAAACACCGGCCGTGGCCTCATGAAACCGTCACTCAGAGGGGCTGCTCGAGCTTCCTGCCGCGTGGTGTGATCTGAAGGGAACCTGGACCAGGGGACGGCCCCGGCAACCCATCAAAAGCACCGCGTACAATTTCAAAGCCCGAAGCCCGGGGAGAGTTTGCGTTCCCCCGCGCTGGAAACTTTATTCCCCTTGAAATGATGAAATATTTCAGAGGAAATGGAGAAGGAGAGAAGGGAGGGGGGTGGCGGTGGGAGTACTGGGGTTGTGTGGGGGGAGCGGGGCTGTTTGCTGAGCCCTGGCCATAAAACAAACGTGGGCAGTTATAAATATCCGAGCAGGTACCTCAGCCCCCACCTCGGCCATAAATCCGCCCCTGGAGCACAATCTTGCAACGTTCCCATTGAGGCTGGGGGTCTTGGGACCCCCCCCCATCCCAGGTGTTATGGTACAGAATGGGGCTGCCCCTGCAGAGCCACGTGAATGGAGGCACAGGGTTGGGGGGGTCGGAGCTGCCCCCAAAAGTCTACAGTCACAGTGATACATCTCAATCAGGAAGGTGGGAGTGGGGAGAAGAGCCTGCAAGGATGCAGCAGAACCCATGGGAGGTGCCACCCTGAGAGATGCTGTGCACAGATTGGGGCAGAAAAGGCACATTTTTGGTCAAGGCTCTCAGGAGGAGGTGAGACTGCTGAAGCACAGAGATGCCCCTCTCATACCTGCAGCACACGGGGCTCCACACTGAGACCCTCCATCAAACAGAGACCTGCAGAGCACCACCCTAGTGCCCCCCACACACAGAGAGGGGGCTGCAAAGTAACCCTGCTGGGTGCTGAGCTGGGGTGGGATGCAACAAGCAGGGAGAAGATGCATGCAATGAAGCAAACCCCACTCAGCTCCCCGCTGCCCTGAGGATGGGGTACAGCACCCCATAGAGCTGGCTGGGAGCAGGCAGAGGGCTGCAGTGGATGGACCCCCCCCTCCCCTGGTTCAGGCCTGAGGTCAGAGCAGCCCCTGTGCCACGAGCAGCCCAGAGCTGGCTGCTGCCTCCAGTCACTCTCAATCCCCCCCCCCCCCCTTTTTCTTTTTTCTCCCAATTATTTTGCAATAAGAACTGAAATGTCTGGAGCAATTTGTGGACTTCAACACTCCCTAAACGTAACATTTTCTTAAATCAAATCAGCTGTCAGGCAGCGCAAGCATCTGAAACCAGTCAAACTTCTATCTCTGTTTGATGTTTCCCAGTTTGAGAACACATACAGGAAAAGGACAGTTTTGGGGTTGGTTGGGCTCTCAGGGTTGTTGGTTATTGTTTTTTCTTCTACACAACAATTGTTCCTGAGCTCAGACCCCAGGATGCCAATTTAGGATGGGGCGCATGCACCCAAATCAGTCCCCTCCAGCTCCATCCCTGCTGCTGTTGGATGGAGGTGGTGGCACCATGGGGACGGTGACAGTCACTGCTGTGAGGGCCATCAGTTCCCCTTTCCCTCCTGCAGCACAAAGGCAGGTGGGGATCTCAGCAGGCTGAGTCACAACACATTTGTCCAACCCCACCCAGAGCATCCCAAAAGCCCCGTCACTCTCAATGCATCACTTTGCTCTATGGGTCTTGATACAGCACCTATGGATGCTCACAGCATCCCACACCAAGCTGCTCCAGCATCAGCCTTATTCTTCTGGCAGAAGGAAATGCCCCATCGCCAAAGCACTCCTTCACCCAAAGGCACATCGCTCAGGGACAGAGCGAGCAGCCCTGAGCCCCAACACAGACCCCAGATCCCTTGTGGGATCCCTGCACCCACCTATGCAGGTGACGCCATCGGAGTGCAGCAAGAACTTGACGTGGCAGCCACACTTGGGGCCCTGGTCCGTGTCATCACAGGTGTGTTGGCAGCCGCCGTTCCCGTAGTTGCAGGTCACTGAGGGGGACAAAGCACAGGGGTCACCATGGGGGATACAACCCACAAACCCTCCCCATGTCCCCCCTCCTCCCAAACTGGGTGGCACAGAGGAACCTCAGCCAGGTCCTAAGACGTGTTCCTCCCTCTTAGATAATTTCAAAAAGCTTTTGGTTTTCCCAGCAGGATCTTGGCAGATGTAAACTCCTTTGTGGTTACATGGGCGGGTTTTTGGGGCACATTTGCCAAGTGCCACCAATAGACCTGGTAGAAGGGAACCCAATGAGCACCAGAGCAGTGACACAAGGGCACAATGAGACCTCCATGGGCTCCAGGATGACTCAGGTGCTCCCCTGCCAGCCCTCCCAGGGCGTGCTTTGCCTTTAACTTGGAGGGAAACCAGCCCCATAGGATTAAAACTGTGTCTCATCAGCAGTTTTACCTGTTTGATGCAAGACAGCGAGCAAGGAGCAAAATAAAAACAATTGCATAAAGACAGAAATATACATTTAATAGCCTGGCAGTGCCAGCAAGATACTGGCAGCAGATCACACAGGCTGAGAGCACCGTGTGCCCCGGGGAAAGGATTCCTGCGCTCCCCCTGTGCCAATCACATTCTCTCTGCTCATCTTCCTCGTGGGAAAACAAAGCTGGTGTGACATGGATAGAGGGTGCTGCACCCACAGTGCCAGTTCAGGCTGCTCGTGGTGGAATTAGGGCTGGGGTGGGTCTGTGCCATCAGGACAAAGCTGCAGAGGGGAACTGGGATCTCCATCCCTTATGAGCTCCTTACATTTGCAGTCGCGTTGGTTCTTGGTGAGCTCAAAGCCCGGGCGGCACTCGCAGGCAATGCCCCCCTTGGGGGTCTCTCTGCAGATGTGGGCACAGCCGTGGTTCTTGTTCATGCAGTTCATTCCTTCTAAAGGAGAGAATGAAGCAAAGAAAAGCTCCAGAAGGTCACCAGCACCCAGCTTTGCTCTCCGGCTCCTCTCCACCCCCTCTGTGCCCAGCAGTACGGTTGGAGTGCAGGGATGGGGGTCTGAGGCAGCTGGTTTTTGCTACAAAGGGAAGGTTTCCTTTTGGATCTTATCAAAACCAATGGCTCTCTGTGCCAGGAGTGAGTAACACCCAGTCCCAAAGCACTCCCAGGTTCCGGGCTCACAACCCAGGGATCAGCTCCCACCTTCACCTCTTCTCTTCACTCTGAAACCCAAAGTGATGGGAGCACACAGGCAGCATCCACAAAGCTGACCCTGGGGTGCAGAACCCACACGGCCCTCCCCACACTGACGATGCTCTGCAGATGCTCAGCACAAAAATGGGCTCCAAAAGGCAGCACCTGTGTCCCTGCCTGCAGCGGGGCCACCCACGGCGGCACCAACCTCATCCCTGCCAGGAACACACGTGGGATGGGGACACAGAAATGCCACTGAGCCACCCCAGCCTGGGCGAGATACCCTGGGGAGTGCAAGGGATCAGCACAGCTGGGAAGGAGGAAAGCAAAACTCAAACAGCAGCTTCGCCAAGTGGCAGAGATAAAAATCAGCAGAGATGCAAAAAAACCCCAAAACCAATAAAAAAGAAAAGAAACCTCTCTCATTTCCTCATATTTTGGCCAAGAGATCGCTCCAGACGGCAGCAATTTAGTGCTGATATTGAGACAGAAGGATCGGTGCTGCGCAAGACCTGGCAGAAAGGATGCGTCTCGCAGAGCAGCGCAGGGAGCTGTGGGTACCTTTTGTTTAATAAAAGGCTCTGGCCATGGGATTAGCCTCCTCCGTTTGGTATTATTGAGCTTGATTAAGGGGCCTGCAAGGGTTTTGCTCGGGGATGTTTATTAGCCCTGCAGTGTCCTCTCACAGTGCGCTTGTGCCAAGTTTGCTTTTAAATCTGCAAAGCAACCAGTGCCTGGGGGGGGGTCAGGAAGCAGCACCAGGGCTGTGCACAGTGCAGGGCTGAACATGGGTTAGTGCCAAAGCAAAAAGTGACATTGATCCTTGTGACCGGACCTGAGCAACATACCTGGGGTTACCCTACAGACACAAAGTGGGGTCCTTCCTTGGAGGGGGCAGGCACTGACCTTCAGGGCGCTGGATGCACGTGTGCTGGTTGTCACTGAGGAAGAAGCCCTCCCTGCAGAAGCATTCATAGCTGCCCATCATGTTGACGCAGGTCTGCTGGCAGCCACCGTTGCCCTCTGAGCACTCATCCAGGTCTGCAAAGGGAAGGAGATGGAGGTGAGAGCGGTCCTGCAGCACTGAGTAGAGCAGGACAGGAATGTGCAGCAAACAGCTTCTGCTTTGCATCCTTGGTCCCCCAGCTAGAAGAAAGGGCGATGCTGAGTGCTGCAGGGGATGAAGCCAAGGCACATCCAGGGGTGGATTTCAGAGGCCACACAGCTTCTCCAGGAGCAAAAAACGCAGTGGTTCCATTTTGCTGATGGGAATATTAACCCACAGAGAAAGGGGTTCTCCTTGTCCCACATCCCTGGGCAGGCTGTGTCCCTCTGTCTGCTGCTGGTGGGGAAGCGCCTGGACTTCATTATGGGGAACCCTAGCCCAGAGCAGGGACAATTACTTCTAAGGAGACTCAAATCCCCTGCAGCATCCCAGCTTGGGAAGGAGGCAGAGATGAAAACCTCAGCCTGAGTGCTGCAGGATCAGTGCCACAGCCCCACATCACTCTGTCCCCATCCTCACTGGGAGTCCTGAGCTAAAGGAAACCTCTGCAGACTCGAGCATCCCAGTGCTTGGGTGAAAGCTGAGCCCTGCCAGCAGCAGATGCTGGAAAAACTGCAAGAGCAGCACAGGGACAGAGCACGGAGGGGCTCACAGCCCACATAGGGGCTCACAGACTGACCACACTCCTTGCTTTTGGGATGAATACACCCCGAGCACTGCACTGTGCTGCTGCAGCCCAGGGATGCTCAGAGTGGGGCTGAGTCCTGGCTGTAAGCAGTCACCAAGTGGTGGCACCGTCTGAGGCCACTGGAGGACAAACCAGGACATCCACGCAATGACAGAGGGCTCCCAGCTCCCCCCAGGGCTTGTCCCAGCCAAGCAACGTCCTGCAGATACCAGTAACTCTCCACAAATCCCCTGTTTATAACAAGGGCTTAAAGTCTTGCGACTTCTCCTTCAAGGTCTGCGCAAAAATGAGGAGGCAGCTGTTCCAAACCGAGGGCTGAAACGAGACTCCGCCGCTCTAATACCTATTTTATTAAATGTAATGGAGGCAGGCAGAAGCCAGAAGGCCTCGTGTCAGGATGAGGGCTTGAATTCCTGTCCTGGTTCAAAAGGTCACCCATGGAGAGGGGATGCTCAGCACACCCCAACCCAGCAATGGCCCATCAGTGCCTGGCAAGAGCTGGACCTCTCCTGAAGCTCCCAATGCCTGAGGGTTATTTGGTGCATAGAGCACAGAGCTCCTGGGTCCTCCTCTCCATTTGGGCATTGCAATGCTTGGACAGGTCCCTCGCTTTGCTTCTGCCTTCCAGCCAAATGGGGGTGGATGGGAAAAGCATGCCTATGGTTGGGGTGGATGAGGGTGGGGAAAATTCCCCAGGTCTCCAAAGGGTAAAGTCGTGCCGTCCTGAAATCAAAGCAACGTGGCTGAGATGCTTCATTGGGACGAGCTGTGAAGGGCTGCAGGGATCTGCGGCTGCCCTGCGCCCGCTGCTCCCTCCCAGCCCGCTCTGTAAACACATGACGTCTGTGGCTCGCCGAGCCCAGCTTCCCTTTCTTCTCCTTGGGCTCATCCTCCCCAGGGATGGGAAGGCAGGGCCGGCCGCCTGCGCTCCCTCCAGCTGTGTAAATCTCCCTCTTCATTTAGGAGGCTGCAAAGTTCCCGGTGATGGCAGTTAATGCGAAGCGTATGTGTCCAGAATCCCTTCCCCCTCCTCCCTCCAGTGATGAGCTCATTAATGACCCCGATGCAGGCACTAATTAGAAGACAGCACTGCAGCCCGGGGTGGGGGAGGTGGGCGGCCGGGTGCCCCCGTGGGCGCTGAGGAAGGAAGCAGTGTTGGGGTTCGGCCGCGCTGCAGCCGGATGGAGCTCGGGGCAGTGGAAGGATGAGCAGCTCTCTGTAGGCAGATGCTGGGTTTGTCTTGGCCTCGGGATTATTTACCCAGTCCTTTCGCCCGCTCACATCTCCACCGTATTTGCTCTTAACTCATCTGTTTTGGCAGGTGCAGGGCTGACCTCAAGCACGAGCGCCCAGGAGAGCCCTGCAGGCTGGTCCTGCCTCTGGCAGCACAGCAGCACGCGCCGCTTCCATCCATCAGCCCCAAACCCAGCAGTGGGGAAGGCGTCCAGCCCCACCTTACCCCAACATACGGATGATCCCCATCCAGTTTTATCCCAGCACCCACAGCTCCCCACTGTGCAATGGGAAGCAACGATCCCATCCCTGGAGAGCTGCTGCTGCACGAGACATCTCCCGTGCCTCCGCTGTCAGCAGCTCTCCCAGACACCACATCTGAAGAGAGCAACTTGCAGATTATCTGCTTTCAGCACCAGTAACAGAACAGCCTGGAAGGGAGGCTGAAAGCCTTCAGCTGCCACTCCTCAAGGCAAGGCAAATCAGTGGGACTGTGGCAGGTGCAAGGATGAGGAGTGAGGCATGGAGCCAAGCAAAGTGCATGGGGGTCCTGGCCCCCTGCAAGGACAGAGAGACTAAACAGGGCTGTGCTGCTTTATCTGCATGCTAGCTTCAGACTCAAACGCAAGCTGTTGGTGCTTGCACACTCTCAAATTGCATGCTGCTATTACCTCGGTTTCTTGGCAAAAGCAAAGATGCTGAGGACCTCACGCTGCCAGGTCCAACAACCTCAGCCAGCAGCAAACCTTGGCACATCAAACCCTCCCACAAAGCCACCCCTGAGCCAGCCCAGCTCTCACCCAGGCAGTTGTGGCCGTCGTGTGCCAGGCGGAATCCATCATAGCAGGTGCAGCGGTAGTTCCCGGGGATGTTGACACACTCATGGACGCAGCCGGCGTTGTCCTCCCGCTCACACTCATCCACGTCTGCAGAGAAAGGAGGGCAGGGAGCTGCATGGAGCACAGCACTGCTGTGTGCCCCAGCTCACGTGCCATCCTGGGGTCCCTGCTGCTGCTTGGGGCTCATTGGAGGGGCTCCAGCAGCACATTCTTACCTTTACAGTGCTTCCCATCACCGGTGTAGCCAGACTTGCAGATGCACTTATAGGACTTGGGTGTGTTCTGGCAGATGGCATCAATGTGACAGCTGTCGGTGCCCTCCACGCACTCATCCACATCTGCAATGGGAGGGAAGGTGATGGGAGCAAGGAGTAGACAGACCTGCAGCAGCCATGCAAGTTTTCAAGTATCACAACACAGAGCAGGGAGGAGGAAGGAAAGAATTCTGCTGCTTTGCTTCTTATCACTGCACCCAGCCCCAGTGCAACCTGTGATTGGTGTGCACCAGAACAGCAACACCTGTGTAACCCCTCTCACTAAAGCTCCCCTGGGAGCCAGTGATCATTTCACACAGCTGATGGAAGCAATGCTCAGACACCAGCCCAGCTCCAGGTGAAAGCCTCTGTCTCCAATTAGCAGCTTCCTGAGCCAACCAGTCACTCAAATAATCATCACAGGGAGCAGGGGTTTTAATGGCACTGAAGAAAAGGAGAAGCCTTAGCTGTGTGGGATGGAGGATGTGGTGTGAGGATGAACTTGGGGATCTTCAGTGCATCCCACACCGCCACCTCCCATAGGAGAGACCTGGACCCCAAAAACCTCAGCCCAAGGCTGAGATACTCCCAGCTGCCTTTAAAATCTGCCTCTCTGCAGTGCAAAGAACTTGGGCGCTCCGGGAGGTCCCTGAAGATGTGAAGCATCCTATCGAGGCAGCAGAGGAATGCTGGCATGGAGGCTGTGGCTGCAGGAGCAAAGGGCTGAGCATTGTCCGGCCACCATGGGGTTTTTTTTGCAGGGAGCTGTGAGTCATCCTTGCACCAGGGAGGCAGCACGTGCCTGTGCACTGTATAAATATTTACAGCACGCATTCATATTTGTTGTTTGACATTAGCCATGGCCCACGGCCACCAGCGCCTCCCTTGGGCCATTAATCACGGGCTGGGGGTGACCCACCACGGCGGTGGGGCTGTGGGGTGGTGTGGGGACAGGCACCCGCTCTGCAACCCACACTGACAGCCCTGGGGATACCACAGGGTGAAGACCCCACACTGTACCCAATGCTGACCTCGGAGAGAGCCTCGCTGCATCCATCCCCGCTGTCACCCCCCAGTCACAGCAAGGTGGGATGGTGATTGTTGTCGCAGGGACACATTTGGGAGGTGCAATATTGCCCATTTGGCAGACCCAACAGAAACCAAAGCCAACGCTGAATCACATTCAAAGCCAAATTCATCAATCCCTATCGCTGGAGCCACTCAGTCACCAACATCAAGGTGTGCACAGAGCAGGACAGGGGCTGGTGCTCTGCAGCTCCCAAATCTGCCCTGCATGGGACAGGTAATGGCCTTAACTGGCACCAGGTGAGGTTCAGGTTGGATATCAGGAGAAATCCCTCACAGGGCGGTGATGCAGTGGGGTCACCATCCCTAGGAGGGCTCAGAAGGGTGGAGATGTGACACTGAGGGACGATGCTTCCACTGAACAGAGGATGAGCAAAACCTCCCGCTGCCATTCTCTCCCCCAACACGAAGCATCCACTGCACACCACAGAGCTGAAATTTTCCCAGTGTTTTGCCAGAAATTGCACTTTTTTGGAGTTATCCTTTCTATTTTTTTCCCCCTTCTCTGCCCTCAAAGTCAGCACGACGAACAATGCGTGTTGTGATGCTGAAAACAATGCCGTGCCTTTCCCTCTCACACATGGATGGGGGTTTGGGGTTTTTTTCTCTCTTTTATGGTCTTTTTTTTTCCATTCTGTAACTTGAAAACTCCTCTAACTTTGGAAAGATTACACAGCAGCACAAGTACAAAAGAAAACATTACACATTTGCCACTCTGTCATTTTTCCAAAGGTTACAGGATTAGAAAACGAGGGAAAGAAAGGATAAAAAAGTGTGTGTGTGTGGGAAGCATGAATAAATACCCTCCTGGCTGCTCCAGGAGCCATCCCTGTGTGGCAGGGATCCCACACTGGAATCCTGGCTCCTAAGAAAGAGCATCTTTAAGAAATGATGGAGGAAAAAAAGCGAGCAAGCAAAAAAAAAGCCTCCTGGAAAACCCCGTTTTTATGTTCTTGTCAATGCAAGGAGAGTTTCCTGCTTTCCTGTCGGGACACCCATGCTCTCCTGCAGGATATTTCTCCCTCTGGAGCTGCCCGTGGCATTGCTGCAGGTGCTTCCAGCAGCAGAGGTGCCAGGGATGTGATTTCCAAGCACTGGGAGATCCAAGAACAAGCAATGCCAACGTGCCAACTCCATCCGCTGCCACAAAGCCCTCATTGGGGTTCATGGAATAGCAGAACTGTTTGAGTTGAAAGGGATCCTCAGTGGCCACCCAGTCCAACTCCCTGCCATGATACAGGGCACCCACAGCTCAACTATTCCCTGCCCAGTCTGACCATGGACATCTCCATGGCTGGGGACATCCAGCACCTCCCTGGGCAGCCTGTCCCAGTAAAACACCACCACTACAATAAAAAACCTTTTCCACATATCAACCCAAAGCTCCCCTCCTTTAGTTTGAAACCATTTCCCCCTCATGTTAGTACAGAATTACACAATCTCCAAGGTTGGACAAGATGTCCGAGATCCCTTAGTCCAACTGTCCACCCACCAGCAATATTTCCCCACTGAACCATGTCACTCAGTACCACATCTCAAGGTTTCTTGGATACGTGAGTTTCTTCAGCCATGGGTCTGCCCCATTCCTCCAGATCTGGGAGGTCAGGTGCCATCCCCAGGCTGGGATTTGGGGTCAGCCCCTTCAACAATCCAAGCTGCCCTTTTTCCAACTCCAATGGGCGCACTGTGCCCTAAATCCCCCAAACTGAGGGGTTTTGCAATAGGCAGAACTGCAACAAAGATGCAACGGCCCATCCGGAGATGTACCCAAGGGCACCCAGCTCCACCTCTGGACCCAGCCACACTTTTAGGGGTAAGTAGCACTAATGAGAGCACTAATTGTGCACACTCACCCCAACCCCAGCCCATGCCCTTGTGGTCAGCAGCACAACGCTGGGCTCTGCCCACGGCACAGCCCTGGAGGAGGTGGCAGCACCCGGCGTGATGTTTTTTATCCCGTTGTGGGTGGGATTTTCCAGCGTTTGCCGTTGGGCCCCGTTCCGCTCCAGCTGCAGCTTTATTCTCCATTTCAAAGGCAGCCAAAGAAGGCAGACAGTTGCAATGCCACTGCCATTCCGAGTGCTCCCAGGGGACGGCAGCCCCAGCACCGCATTGCACCCATGGGGATGGAGTGCTCAGAGAGGGGATGGTGCTGGGTGCCCCAGGGCATCCACACCAATGGCCTCCACGTGCCCTCATAGCCCACACTGGGCTCTCCCTGTGCTTCCTCATTAGAAACAATAATAGTAAAGATGCTTTCATCTGCAGGCAGACAGAGCGAGTCAATGGAGCTGAGTTAAGGTGGCAAAAACCCACCGGGAACCCCGGAACAAACAAAACCTTTTTCTCTCCTCTCTCAGCGCTTCAGCGTTTCCTTTCAAATTGGTTTGATTCTTTGTTTTTCTATAGGCAGCCTGTCTGTATAGAGACACGTGTGTAGCTGTTGGCAGAGGCACGGAGTTTCCACTCGGCCTTAATGCCAAATTAAAGCGTTACAACTTCAGTAGCTCTTTTTTACCGGGGTATTAATAACCACCTCAGACACCGCGGGGCACTTTATTAATCATTTGTTGGTGGGATGGGGAGGGCAGTGTGGGCACGTTGGCCAAAGATGCATCATCTGAACTGAATCCTAACTCAGGTGCTCGGGGATGGGATGGGCACACGGCACACACATGGGGGTGGGGATGGGAGATGCAGCTGTGGGCTGCGCTGTGCTATGGGGGCAATGATGCTGGAGGAGCATGGAAAGGGAGGGAAAAGCAAAGGCTGCAGAGAGGGGTTGAACAGCTCTCCCCATCCACCTGCACTTGGGTGGCTCCTTTGGGGATTGCTCCTGTTGCTCCTCCTGTTTATCAGCTGAGCAAGGCTCGCCTTCAGGAGCACGTTTGTTTTGTGTTTAGGGAGCAACAATCACAGTGGGAAACAGCCTCTCCAAATCGCAGCTGAGAGACAGAGCAAACTTTATTTGCCATCCCAGCCTTCTCCCGAAGCCTCTCAGGGGACTTATAACGCTGGAAGTGAAGGTTAAGGTTATTCATGCATACTTTTTTCCTAAATGGATTACTCCGGTGCGACCGACTGCAAAGGAAAAAATCTATATAAAAATAAAAGAAAGAAAATAAAACTCCCGAGCCGCTTGGAGACAGCCATACATCTCTGCACTGGAAGACTGGAGGTGTCTGAATATTTATACTCCCGTTGGCAGTTACAAAAAAACTCTTCTTCCCTCCTTCCCGCCCCCCTCCCCTTTTTAATCTAAGTACGGGCATGTCAGACGCCCTCAGTCAAAGATCTCCTTTGAACTGCTGTATGTTGAAATGTTTACAGTTTTACATTTCATATTTCAGAGGGGCGGAGGGGACAGGCACAACAGTCGCACACTGTGAATGCAGCAGAGGGAGGAAAGCGGAGGCCAAGGGGGAGGAGGTCCAGCGGAGATGGGAGGGGAATCCAACAGCATCTCCATGCTGCCGTTGGGAAACTTGGTGCTCCTGATAAAATTAGACACCCCCAGCAGCGTGGGCTCTGCAGGTGCATCCCTGCCAAAGGGAACCGAGCCCCTCGTGCAGGAGGTGCTGCAGCTGTGCAAGAAGCTGCAGCCTCTGTGGGATGTCTTCATTGATGGGATGATGCCAGAGAGGCAACGGGATAAGGATGTGCCCTTGTGCCTGTAGGTGAAGGGATGGGGCACACGGCCCTGCCAAAAAGCTGGGGAGCTGTGTGAAGGAAAACAGCAGTGTCCAAGCACTGGGGCTGCCAGGAGCTTCCCCAGTGCAGGGCTGAGCTGAGCTCCCTCCCTCACAGCTTTACAAGGTAAAGTGATGCTGTGAAGGAGCCCTGCTCACACTGCTCCATCCTGCAGGAGAACCAACCCACCCTGTGTGGGACAGCTGACACAGGCACGTGTGAGTGATACCACGCAGCAGCACGCAGCCTGTGGCACCGCATGGGCAAAGCACCAGGTGAGCTCTCAGCACAGCAGTGCGGTGATGAACACCACCCTTGGGCACCATCAGCCCAGAGCTTTCAGACCCATCCTCCCCTAGCACACCCCAGGCACGTGGCTTGCTGCTCAACCTTGGAGCATGGAGAAAGCCAACTGGAGTTGGGGGACATCCCCAAACACCCCAAGCTCACGTGTCCCTCAGCCTCCTCCCGCTGCCTCCTGAGCCCCACTGGGGTCCATGGGTTCCTCCAGCTCAGCTCAGCTCAGCTCAGCCCAGAGCTGGGACCGGTTCCGTATGGAGGAGCCTGCGCTGCCCCGGGTGCGAAGCGGGCGGTGAGGATTTAGCTCACCTCTCTCCACCCCCTCTCCACCCGGCTCCTTCCCCGAAGGGATCTGTCAAGTCTCTGCACGATGGAATTTTACTTTGCTATTTTAATGCAATTCTGGCTCAGGCTTAAATGGAACTGGAAACCGAAAGGCCTTAATAAATAAATATTATGATAAGAAAGGAAAGCAATGCATACACGAAAGATAATTTGGGGAGGGGAAGGTGGTGGGGGGGGTGGGAAACGAAGCATTCCTTTCTGAGCTTAAAACGTGAAGCTTTACGTGGAGCTGGACGCCTTCTCAGCAAACCTTTACCCTGGAAAATCCCCCCGTGCTTGTCCAGACCGAGAAGTCTCCCATTGTTTTAGAACACTGAAGGCAGATAAGACAATAGCCTTGAAATTCCTCCTAACTTCGTCAGTGACAGGGCTCAGCTTGGTTCTTCCTATTGCCTGCACGAGGTCTTTAATTATACGCTGCGCTCCCATATTTCATTCACACGCTATTTAATCTCACCCTATGCACAAACATGCAGCTACTACAATAGCGGGAGCCAGAGCTGGCTTTGATAAATCCTGCGTGGATGGGACAAACAAAACCAAACGCAGTGCAAACAACAGACCCTAACAGGATTGTGGTGAACCAGGGGGAAAAAAGCCCCTTCGATCTGGTGGGATCGCGCACATAGGGCTGTGTGTGCTGGCGTGCGCAGAGAAAAATCCATGCTAAATATAGAGGTGCTATAGAAAAGCCTAAGATATAGATAGCCCATACATAAAGCTGCGTGTGTGCTGGGAGAAGGGGAAAGTCTGGCTAAAGCACGGGAGAAGCAGGAACGCCTCAAGTTGATAGTGATGGGATGCGCCCCTCATTCACACACAGGAACACAGGAAGGTTTTCCAGCTCTGATCCATGAAGTTCTCTGCAGCACACTGCCCTGTCGGGGTATCGCAGCCCTTGGGGTGCAGTGTGTGTGGGTGGAAGGCACACAACACAGCGCTCCCACCTTCCAGCCCTGCTGCTCCTTCCCCATCCCCGGATCACCCTCTCCCTCATGGCATTACCCCACTGCACACAGGCAAAGCCCCACGACAGAAGAGCTCCCAAACTCCTTTGAGCAGCGCAGTGATGGGTGCACTCTGATTTCCTGCCTCTGCACCCCCTGCCCGAAGATACAGAGTCCAAACACATGCAACAAAAAACCCAAACCCTAAATGCAGATCATTCAAGAGTTCACAGCAAGACAACAATTAAAGGCAGCAGTGGGATATCTGCAAGCAGCGCTTAAAATCACCTCAACTAAGTTGTTACTGCTGCCCGTTCCTCCAGGCTGTGTGTAAAGCCCACATGCATCCAGGAGGTCCGGCTGCCTGCACACACATCAAATAGATTCGGGAAGATTTCTCTTACCTTGACTGGCTTTATTTGCCAGCGTGATTCCAGAGTGGAGCAGAAGGGCAAGCATGCACAATCCAGCAATCTGCAACGCTCCCATTGCAATCCCCGCCTGCCTGCAGGAGCGGGGGCAAGAAGGGGGATTTCTCGTGCTTTAAAGGAAACAAGAGGCTGAGCATGCAAAGGGAGGGCAAGAGAAGGAAGGGGCTCTGCTCTTGCCGTGTGTGAGACAGAAGGAGGGAAGGGAACCGAAATGATGGAAAAAGCTGCTCTGGGTTCAGTGTGGGGCTTTTGGTGCTGCTAAAGAGGAGAGAGTGAGGGAAGGAGACCCAGGGCAGTTGGAAGAAAGTGGACTCTATCGCCCTCTCCCTGGCGGCTGCTCTGATCCCTTCTCCTTCTTCTCCTTCTTCTTCTTTTTGCTAAATAATCCCAGCCAATTCCAGTTCTGCAAGAGAGCAGCAGCAGCAGCGGCGGCGGCGGCGGCGGCGATGAAGGGGGGAAGCAGGCGCCTTGCACTGGTGCTGGGGACCTGAGAAAGGGGAGTGGAAAGGAGAGCCCCATCCAAGCAACGCCCTTTTTCTCCCAGCCTTTCTTTCTTTCTATTTGGCTTTAGCTACTCCTTCCCGGCTCCCCCCTCGCACCCCCAGGCTGGGCTCTGCCTGCAGGAATTTACAGTCTGCTCTGGAGGAGCAGGGCCAGTAGCCATGGAGACTGCTTCCCTGGGAGCAGGGAGGTCAGGCGCAGACCATGGGTGATCAATGCATCAATGCAAAGCCCCCCGCAACCCCCAGACCCACCCCGCGCCTCGCAGCCCCTCGGCCCGAAGGGCTCAGGGTGGTGGTGGTGGTGGGGAGAGGGGGAGGCATCTGCCGCCAGAGGGAAAGAAAAGGGAAAGGAGAAATCAAAGTAGTGGGGGGAAAAAAGAGGGGAAAAAGAAAGAAAGAAAAAAACCCAAGCACACAATAAAAGGAGTTTGCAGATGCCGCGACCTGCGGCACGGGGGAATGGTTGGGCCGGTGGGAGAGCTCTGAAAGAGATGGGGAGGGAGGACTGGGGATAAGGGGGAGGGAAACACAGGGAGAAAAATGTGCTTTTCTGAGATATTCAGGGCTTTTCTGATTGTATGCAGGAGCCTCTCGCAGCCTGGCCCTGCATATAGGACCCCACAGCCCTGCGCCTGCATCCCCTGCCCTGGCATCAGCTCTAGGGGTGCAGTGGGGAGCTGAGGCAGGGACCCCGCCGTGCTGCTCTCACGGCCTCATGTGTCCCCTTTTGTCCTGGCAGACCCCAAAGATAAAAGAAAGGGGTCTGAAAACTACAGAGAATGCACAGCTAAGCTAAAGCGCCGGCTGCCGTCCTGCAGTGAAAAGGAGAGGGTGCTCAGCAGAGCAGGAAGGCGCTGAAGAGTCCCCGGTTCTATTTGTGCTTTCCTTACAGAAACAAAAAATGCACAGCCCTTGGGTTGCCATCACAGTGTGCACGGCCTGCAGGGAGGAGGTGCAGGGAGGAGGTCTGCACAGCCAAAGGCAGCAGCCGAGGCTCCAGCCGTGCCATCCCGCACCCTCCAGGTGCTGCCAGCAGCAGGGACTCCATGCAAAGTGTCCAGTCCTAAACCCACAGAGGAGCTGACCCCTATAGAGTGGTGAGGGACCATGGTCAGGTGCAGGACAGATGCACAGAGGTGAACAAGAAACACAGCAGGGCAGCGCTTCACCTACGGGATGGGCCCAACAACTCACTGTGCCAAATCCAAGCAGTGACGGACCATCGGCCTCACAGCACTGCCTGGGGAGGGGTGAAGGAGCAGCAATGATTATTAAAGCTGTAGAAAAAAGCATCACGTAGAGAAATACCAACACAGAGCTGTCACTGTTGGGATGCATCGGGAGGGGATCGCGATGCACAAGCAGGAACTGGAAACTCCCTGCTCCTCCATTCCAGGAGCCCACATCCCACCCCATCATCTTTTATCATCATAACCAGAGGAAAACGAAACACTCCTTTTGCTCTTTTCCTTTTTTCTTTTTTTTTTCCTAACCTGCCTTCTAAATCTGGAGACCGATCTCAAGGCACGAGGGACAAGAGCTTCAGCTATGTTGATTTATAACCGGGCTTCTAAATTACAGGTTTACGCATTAGTATAAACACCCATAAACCAGCCCTAAATACACAGTATCGTATGTAAGCAAAACGCCAAAACACCGGGCGGCCACGTGACAGCACGGGGGGAAGGACGGGCTCAAAGTGCCTCGGCTGGGCTGGCACCGGCCAAGGGCTCCCAGTTAAACCAGTGCATCGTGCTGGGAATGGGTCTTGCTCTAAAGGAACCATGGGGAGCGAAGGGGCTGAGCCCCACGCGTGGCTCATCCAATGGGGTTGGGGAGGAGTTGAGAAACACCCTAAAAAGTTTGGATTTCTTCCCAAACTTTGCCAGAGATCCACAGGGAAGGATGGAAGAAAGGTCATGGAAATCAGCTCCTGCCACTGGGAGCCCTTCCAAGGCAACTGGGACAACAGGGCAAGGCAAAGGGCATGGCTGCTATGGGATGTGCACGTGTGTGTGTGTGTGTGTCTGGGAGGAGCAGGGCTCTCCTCCCCGCCGCCTCCGCTCCCCGTGGAGCACTTCTGGGCAAAACCCATTTTGCTTTGGCTTCACGTAGGGCCAGAAGATTCGGGTCCATTGTGCTGCGGCACTGAAAAGTCGGCGTGGAATCGTCGACCATGCTGAAATGGTTACATGGGGAGTAATGAAAATTTACTGCACCCTGCTCGGGTCGCCAGCCAAGAAATAAAAGCAAAAAGATCACAACAGGCATTTTTTTAATTTGAGGCAGAATTAAAAAAAGAAAGGATCCGCACTTAGAAAATAACAACCACATCCACAGATCAAAGCAGCTGCTCTGCTCTCATTCTGGGTTTTAAGAGATTTCTGCAGCTACGGGGATGTTTACACAGGGAGAGAGATACATACATTGTGCTGTCTTGATGCTGCCTCTCCCCCCTTCATCTGGCAAAACATTCCCTGGGAGGCAATATGAGGTCATTCTTTAGACCCTGCGTTGTTTTCCTCAAGCTGCAAGCCTTCGGGGCAAGAGGCAATTCAGTTCCCATTAGCAAACACACATTTGCACTTGGAACCTTCCCATGTACATCCTGATGAGGAGCTCTGGGCTGGGGACAGGACCAGCCCTTACCAGCTCCTCATGGCACCCAGGGGGTCACCAAACTACGGGAAGAGGCTGTGGGACCTGGCACCTCCTGCAGCCCAGCCTCCCCGTTACCGTGGCTTCCACCACTTTTATTACAAGTGGGGCTGCGTGGCTCTGAGGAGCACTAATGGGCTATAAAAGTCATTTTCCCCTCTGCCTTGTTGTCTCATGACTGTCGGGAGCTTGGATCCCGCTCCAAAGCCCATGCAGAGATGGAGGCTGTGGGAAGGTGCCCATGGATGCTCCCTTTGTCTCCTTGCATCCACCCGTTGGTGCTCCATGGGCAGCACTGGTTTCTCCAAAGCCAAGTCTGGCTTATGATTTCCCCCCCACGCTATCAGTCTGAAATCAGACTTAGCATGAATGCAATGTCATGCTCTATAAATGAGCCACATCTTCAGCTCTGCCTGCGCATATTTGCACAATGATGGAGCCAGAAGGGATTTCTGAGGCTGTGCAAGAGACTGCTGCAAAGTAATAGTGAACACAAAGCTCCCATAAAGGACCTCGGGGCTTGCAGAACCAGCTATTGAATCAATAAATGGGTAGGGGCACCGGAGGAAGAGGCTGAGGAGTTAAACCACAATGCTTAAAGTACAGAGAGCCCGGGAGGACCAAAGGCACAGCCCTGCCACTGCCCTGCACTGAAGGGTGCTGGTGGTGCCCCCAGGAAGCAGCTGTTGTGATGTTCCACTGCCCCATTGAGGGGTGTGAGTCTGACTGGGAACAGAACGGGCTATTTTTAAGAGCAGCAAGGAGAACAGTGCATTCAGCAACGAGCCGACAGCTCGGCCCGTCCTCATTGCGAGCTCCCGGGCACGGCGCTCCCTTCCCCAACCCACCACTTCGTCACGGGGCCTCCAAGGGGACAAGAAGCACCAAGTCCTGCTAAATGACTGCCTGCCCCCCCTGTGATGCCTTTTTTCCAGTGTCGTAGACCTTCCCAAAACGACGTCCTTGTTTGTCATTCCCCCCTTTTGCAGCAGGACAGGCTGACACACGCGGAGGTGAGATGACGAACACGGCGTCACCAGGAAGGTCGATGGCAGCGCCAGGAATAGCCCCGTTCCCAGCTAACCACTAACCACACTTATCCCAGAATAAGGGTCCCTTTTTCCAGCTGAATTTATAACAGCTTGCTAAGTGACATAAGCTCTTACAGAAATAGGCAGGCTTTTATTCCAGAATAATTACTGGGAAATCACACTACGGCGTGCAGGGGGTGTAATTACACCGGTGTAGCTGCTGCTGGTGGATCGTGCCCCACGCACCGGCAGCTCCCTACAGCTTTTACCTTGTCCCGCTTTTCCATGAATCATAGAATCATTAAGGCTGGAAAAGACCACGAAGGTCACCAACCATTGGTTCATCCCCTCCATGCCCTCTAACCACGTCCCTCAGTGCCACATCTCCGTGGTTTTGAGCCCCTCTGGGGATGGGGACCCCACCACCTCCCTGTGCCAAGGCTGGTGGCTCTTAATATCCAATCTGAACCTCTGAACCTCCCCTGGTGCATCACCTACAGACCATCACTGGGCAGAATGTGACAGATCACCCCTTATAGTGTTGTTAATCACATTTCCCATGGAAGATGCCCAACAACAGACCTTTCAGCTCCTGCAGCCAGCAGCTGCCTTTTGTTACCCCAGACCAATTCAGCAACACGCTGTGTCTGCTTTGAGCTCATCCCCAGCACAGTTTTGGAGCAGGTGTTTTATTTTAAACACATTTACATCCCACCAGGTAAAATCCAGCTCAGAGTTCAGATTCTGCTGAACTGAGGCCTGAAAAGCATCTCTGCGACGAGCTGCTAGAACACATCCTATTTAACGACCGTCAGATCCAAACTGATGGTATTTATCAGGTGCTGAATAGTCCGGGTATCCATTGAGAGCACCATCTGCCAAGAGCAGAGCTCACTGCTCAGAGCACACCGCAGGAGGGCGAGGGTTAACTCGGCACCAGTGACACCGCTTTCACTCCAGGACCCAGATGCGTGCGTTTAAAAGCAGCACTTCTCTCCTTAAAATAGTTTATGATTCTTAGCCAAGGATAAATCCAACGCCCCCGAGCAGAAGGAGACCCATTAATTCCTGAGTTTTTTCACGCCGTAGTAAAGCAGCGATTTTATTTGCCCGAGCCGTGTAAGATGTCAGTCATTTTCCCACTTGCATTTCCATATACACTTTAACAAGGCATCAGTTTATTTCCAGAAGCCCCAGCCAGCCCTGAGCCAACCACGTCAATATTTTGTCGCTGACACAAATGCCACCATCACTGGAGTCAATAGTGTGCTCTGGGGGGGGTGTCTTTCCTTTTTATTTTCCTTTCTTTTTAAAGCAGTGTTCCCCTGCAGTGATGTATGTACAGCTCTTAAAATACAGCCGGTGACACCAGCCATCCAGAGAGGCTTACCTAGGCACAGAGGCATTGCTTGAAGGGGTGAAGAACACGACTGGAGGGCACTGACCTGACCAAAGGCATTTGCTAATTAATTCATTCTTCCAAGAGACTTAACTGCCTCTTGCCTTCGGAAACCAAAGTGAACCTGAGCCAAATCCAAAGCCTGTCGGAAAACACGGAGGGACCCTTAGTGCCTGCAGAGGACTTCAGGGCTGCAGTGCTTTCAAACAGCTCTCTGGTGCCAGCAGCCAGGCTCCGAGCCAAGCCAAGGCTTCCCACTGCCCACACTGCTCCTCGGTGCTGATGCTGGGGAGCACAGAGCCCAGGGTATGGGACAAGATGGGGCATCCCCACCTTCCTTAGTCACCTCCTGTGATGCTGTTTTGGGGTTTCTCCTGCACCCTGCACTGTTATCTTTGGCACACTCTCCTGAGAACTCTCTGAGGTTTCCTGGTCCAGTGAGAAGGCAGCACAGTGGGCCCATCCCCCTGGTCAATATGGACACTACACTTGTGCCCCAGGGCTCTGGACATCACCTTGAGCACTGCTCTGCATCCTCACCTTGCAGCACCAAAGCCGGGTGCTCTCAGCAGTGACACACCGCCTGCTGCCCTCCAGCCCTGCACACCACCCAGGGCTGAACAAACCCCATGTCATCCCCCCTTGTACCCCACACAAGCAAAGGGATGAGAGGAAATCGGAGACCAAACTTCCCCCAGCTGGGAAAGCCCTGCAGGATCCCCCCCTGTGATCCTGCACTGGAGAACAGAGCGGCCTTAGTGTGTCAACAAGCCCTAAACACCCGAGGGCATCTGGAAGTGAGATGCCATTATTATTATTATTATTATTTTTTAATTTAAAACGAACTTCTTAACCTACAGGAAAGTAAACGTTCTTCGAGGATGGCCAAGAAAACCACGCTGGGATTTTCCAAATGTGCATGACTGACTGTTTATGAGCAGAGGCTTCCAAACGCAGAAATAAATGCCTCGCTCTCAGCAGGTTTTCCTTTCTATATTTACCCTCACCTGAAATGAACATTATTGCACACTGCAACATTTATTCCCTCTGATCAGGGGAGCGGGTGAAGAAACGAACCAGCCGCAACACGTCAAATAAATTGTTAATCTGCTGTTTGCATTGGGGCCGGGGGAGGAGGGAGTCCCCAGGCCTGGGTCCTGCATACAACTTCCCTGGCAGTTCCATTGGAGCTCTGTGTTTTCCCCATTGCAGCACACAGCTTGGAGTTCTCTCCAAGTCCCTGTTTCCCCCCCCGGGGTGTTTCTCAATGAGGGAAGTTTCCATCCATCCATCCCAAGGACAGGTTCCCCAGGTGGTGTGAGCGCTCTTGCTGATGCACAAAATGGCCACAGAACCCTATAAAGACCTTCAGACAAGAGGCTGAGCCTTTGCAAACCGCATCTTAACGCACGGCTGACCACTCAGCTGTAAAATCTCTCCTAATCCCAGCCCTTGGGAGAGGACAGGGAGATCAGCTGCTTCTGCAGGACGTCGGCCCCATCACATGGCTCCCTCGGTCACATTCACACCCACCACCACGTCCAAATCTGGGCTTGACCTCCCATTTACCTTGGAGTTCCCTACGGAATCGCGCCAGCCCAGAGAGGGGCTCACACGGCCCCGGGGAAACCCAGAGTTAATTCCCTCCCTTTTCACTTTTGGGAGAAGCCCATCGTTGCTGGGATTGCTTCACAAGCCTTTCCCCAGCCAACCACTCCGAGAGCATTTGCGTTAATCCAGATTAACTAACACGAAGCAATTTAGATAAACCGCATTCAGCCAAAACACCTTTGAACTTTTTTATTTTTTTTTTTCTTTTTGGATTGGAATCCCTGCCCCAACGCTGTGTGTGGTTCGGGCCTCCCCACACCGCGGCATCGCCGGAGCCGAGCTCTCCACCAAGCAAGAATTGAGTCAAGTCAGCAAATACAAAGATTATCCAAAGGCGCCCAGCCAGCCGGTGCTTTGCCAAAAACACCCCAAACCACGTACAGGAGCAGAGAATCCTTAAGGCTGTTAAAGATCACCAAGTCCAACCATCTACCCATCCCCAACATGCACGTCCCCCAGCGCCACAGCTCCACGTTTCTTGAACAAGGATCCAACAGGGCAAAGGAGCACGGCGAGCACCTTTTGGCACCAGGCTGACTTTGTGACCACAAAGTGAAGCCCTCCAAGCCTCAGTTTACCCAGAGCTGACCTGTCCCCTGAGTACACGATGACGGGTCGGCTCGCAACGCGCTGACATCAGGCGCTGGCCACAGGAGGCTGGGCTGGGTGAGCAATGGTTTGCTGAAGGTGGCCAGATCCCACCGCCCGGACACGTGCGCCCAGATTGAGGCGGCTACAACCCGCATGTATGGGGTGTCTCGTGGAGATGGTCACGCTCTGGTTTAGGAGGAGGGAATTAATAGCTGCTCTAGTCATTGGTGAAACATGTAGCGCACCGCGGGCACGTACACACCTAACACATCCATGCCAAAGCAGCAGAGGAAAGCCGCCAACCCAACCGGCTCCCAAACTGCAACCAGCAGCTCCAGCAATCTCAGCACCAAACCAGAACTGTGCAGCCCAGCACCTCCATCTTCTCACCCGGATAAGACAGACAGTAACACTTCATTGGCCCGCAGGGGAGCTACGAGCTCCTCAGGATCCAGCTGCCTGCCCACATATTCACATCGGCATCCAGCACAGAAACAACCCTGCTCAATGAGCTCCGCTCCCAGGTGATTTGGAGCAGGATACACCAGGAAGTTTGCTTTCGGCCGCCCCAGTCGGCGCGTGGGTGTGTAAACAGTGACCGACTTCACTGCAGGTTCGCCTCCTTTAAATGGGGACTTTCACATTCGTCAGACTTGAAAAAACAACGCCAACTTTTCAACCAGAAATCCATTTCCCCTTTCCATTGGCTGCGGCCAAAGGTATTTCTGTTTGAACGAGAGGGCCCTTCCCTCCCGCTGCCACCTTGCGGCACCCAGCAAAGCAAGAGCACAGGGTGCTGCTGTGCAGAGTGCTGGGATGTGCAGGGATGGCACTCGGAGCCCTTTGCTCTCCAGGGCAGATGCTTGGATTGAAGGAGAGGTGATGTGATCACAGGGGTTACAAACTTGGGAGGTTATTAAAGGGTGAATTGGAAATAACCACGCAAAATAACTATTGCCTCTTCTGGGACTTCAGGACTTATAGACCTGGACCGTGCTCTGAAATGGGGAGATGAGAGCAAACTGAAGTTATTAGTGAGCTGCACTGCTTTATTTTCTGACATAAGCAGCATCTCAGCTTCTTTGCATGAAGCTGAAGGTCAGAAAGAGGCAGAAGTGGGATCACATGAAGCCAAACAGGGAGAACTGTGGGGAATTCCCAGACAGGATTTGGACCAGACTGGCCCCATCAAAAACCTCACTAGTTTTATTTCTCCTGCCTGCAGCCCATTCCTGGTGCTCGGAGCAAAGCAACAACCCCCAAAGCCTCCTTGACCCCCAGCATGTCTGTAGCAACTCCTTGGGATGAGCCCACTGTGTCACTGATTCTGCACGTGCAGGGATCTATCTATCTTGCTCTATCTTTGAGCAAGAGGAAAGGGCTGTCTGCACACTGGGGTTTTCCCAGCTTGTTTCTTGGCAGCATCCAGCCCCAGGCCAAGGGCTGGTCGCTATCTGCTGTCACTGCAGCATTGCCCAAGCCGAGCACTCTCCCCTTATTGCTTTTTGATGGGATAATTTTACAGCTCCGTAGGAGCCTGAGGAAATCAGCTGGTTTAAGGAGGTCGCTTTAACACAACCCTGTGCTGCACACGCACAGAGGGACTGCCATGGGTTCAGGTTATGGCTATAGCCCCTCCTGGCACGGAGTTGTTTACACAACTAAATGGGTTCCAACTCATCAGCTGAGCTGCATTAATTGTACCCTCAGCCTGCTACAAACCCACTGCAATGGTGGAAGCCATTTAAAAACACGCACAGGCTGTTCTCCATCACAGCTGCAGTGGGTGAGGAGGGCTGCAGCTTCACACAGCCCAGCTGTGAGGCTGTAACTAATTACGTGTGTAATGAGGTTGTCTGTCCCCACATGGTGCCAGTGCTGGGCCTTCCATCCTCTGCTTTTCTCCATCCAAACACCCAGAGCTCCTCAGCCTTTCAGAGACTGGACAGAGCTGTTTTACAACGGGTGAACCCAGCTCTGCCTGGAGCCCCCCCAGCACCAAATGCATGGCCTGCTCATGTTATCCACTCCGACAGGTCTAAGGTTAATACCCTGCCGGCTGACAGCTGCTAAGACACAGCTCTTGGTACAAAAACAACCAGCCCCGTGCTGCTGCTGTAACTCCCACAGACTGCGGATGGTGCAGAAATTCCTGCCATTCCTCTGAGGGCAATGGGAGCCGGCAATGGGAGCCGGCCATGGCCTTTTGTTCAGCCACAGCCTATAACCCCCCGCAGTACACATAATGCAGTGACTCACTGATGGGGCAGTAGAAGCTCCAGAGCCAGCAGCCTTCTTGCTGTATTTCCTCCCAAAAAACTCCCCCCTACTATTTAGCAGGGAAGGAAACTGGAGGTTATAAACCTGCAAGGAAATTACAGGCTTTTTTTCTTTCTTTCTCCCTAATTCAAGGTGTTAATTCTGCGGTGGGTCTGCAGCCTGCTCTGCTGAAATGCAAGTCACGGCCCAGGGACACGGTTTGGATTTGATAAAGCCACACGGTATTGAAGATCATTAAAGCTGCTCAATATATTTCAGCGTTAGCTTGAAAACCCGACTTACTGAATTATTAGATGGAACATCTGGTATAAATTTAGCAGCCCCCGGTGTGTTCAGTATTTCACATCAGCCTGATTTTATTTGACACAAAACCCTGAACTTTCACCTGTCTTTAAATGCCTGGATTTCTTGCTCTAATTTTATATAGTGAAAACGTCCCACTTCTTGGTATGCCAAAAATCTTTGCTGGTAAATACTATATACAATGACTGCCCAAACTGCTGTTACACTTACCAGTGGCTGTTACACTTACCAATGGCTGCTGTGCTGTAAAGCATTGCTTTGTGTTGATCATTGCTAAAGCAGGGTCCTGACAGTCCACCCTCAATGGAACAGCCCTCGCAGGTGTACATTAAAAGGGGTTAAAATCAGCTTTTCCCATGGACGGGGTGGTTGGAGACCATCACGCTGCAGATAAAGAACACACAGATGTGTTTTTACACATAAATTAGTCTGAAAAGGATTTTGTATTCAGGATCAGTAGCTGCAAAAAGAGCAGCCCACCCTCACCCTTTTCTCTTACCTGCTTGTGCTGCTCTGGTCAGGCAGAGAAGAGCCCTGCTGTGATGCAGGTGAACACGAGGGCTGCTGTGTAACACTCAGGTCACAGTAACGACACGGCAAACGTGTGTCTAAGTCTGTTTATTAATTCAGTCTGTTCTAAGTTGTACAATTATGAAAACAACAAAACGACTGCTGGAAGCCCAGGAATATTTACAATCTCGCCTTGTTGTCGTGAGGTCAGTCTATGTTGTTGCACAGATCGGTTATGTTTGGTACCACAAGATGTTTAAAATTCAGACAAATTCGAACAGATTAACAATTGTATATACAGGAAATAAAAGGAAATTCAAGTATCAAAATACAGACAGATTAAATAACATTTGTATTACAAATCAGTCCCACTGTCATACATCACAATTAGCAAAAATGTCTACATTGCAAACTGAACTCTGCCCTGTTAGGGAATCTCAGGTTATTCTTCCACGGGTGAGAAAAGTGTCTGAGCAAGACCTGCTTTGTAAGGGCAGCACATGTACTTCCTTTAGAAAGAGAAAAATAAACTGAAAATGCAGCAGGTGATGCCAATAGGAGACCTGAAAGGGAGACTTGTTGCAACAAGACAGTGCTGCAAACACTGCGCTCGCTGTAAAATAAAGACCTGATTGCATGGGAATGATGCAAGCAGAAGAAAGGCAGAGGAAGTTCTGCTGCTGGAAGCTTCTGAAGTGGGGTGGAAGGAGCATTAAAGCAATTAAAGTCACATCAGCTGCACACAGAACAAGTTGTTTGGAAGTACTATTTGGCATCTGGTCTGTGTCCCACTGCAGCCCTGTGACAGCACCTCATTGCATTGGAGGCACGTCCTGTTCGGTGCCGTGTCCTCCCCCCAGGAGGGAAACAGGCACAGATCCCACCCAAACTGCATCACTTGTTTCTCCTATAAAGGAAAATCCCAAAGCAAGTTCAAACAGCTACAAGGAGCTTTTTTGCTTTTTTTTTTTTTTTTTTTTTCTATTTTTGTAAATACAAAATTAAGGATAAAGCAGCTTCGATTTGGAAAGTAAAAAAATCCATCCCCTCCTCTACTGAAAAAGGAAGAACAAACACAGTTGATCTCTCGAGTTCTCAGGCTGGACATGCCCAACTGTGAGTCTGTGAAACAAAACCCAGGGCAGTGGGTGTCCCCAGGCAGGCAGTGGGCAGTGAAGTGCATTGAGGTTCTAACCAGCACCAGCAATGCACTGAACTTCCCTCCAGACACCGTGAAACCCTGCGGGGAGGAAGGGCCAAAATACTGTGTAATGGATGGGCTCACAAAGCACCAGGAGCTGGCGACTGGCACAGCCCAGGATCAGCCTCCAGCATGTGAGTACCTCAAAAAAACCCCACTGAAACGAAAGGGGAAGATGCACTGCCAAAACAACCGCTGTCTAGGAAGTGAGAAAGAGTATCTGGCTAAAGAACTGCTGGATCACTAAAGACAACCATGGAATTACACACAGGACTGGAAAGAACCACCAGGGTCACAAGGTCCAGTCCCCTGAAGATTGGAGTCTTCATCACCACTTCACCTCCAAGCCAACCTTCACAAAGCTCGTGTCAGAACAGAAGGGTGTCCCTCCTCCCAAGCAGAGGTTCAATTTGCAATCTCTCCAAAAAGACTTGTTGCCAACACACCAAATATTTACACTTACACCAGTATGAATTGCAACATACGCATAACAAGGAATGTTAGGTTTCCTAAATCCATCGATGTAAAAAATAATAATAATAATAATCTCCGCTTCCCCCTCATCATGTACAGGTCTGTGCCCTCGGGATTATGGTTCACTTCTCTCCTAGTCCTCCTGGCTAGGGAGACCTATGAAGTCCTGACATACAGCAGCAACAGGAGTTAAACAGACATTATTAGGGCATATCGTTCTGATAAAGCAGCAGGACACCACATCCCCAACCACCACCACAACTGTGGAGATCCTAACAAACGTGCTGTGCTACATTTTTTGCCTTGGAAGAACTAAAAATCACAACCCTCCTTACAGCCCCTCCCTCCAGGGGAACAGAGCTGTGAAAACACATCGGCCACAGCCAAAACTACTGTTAAATCCCAAAGGGATTCAAAGAGAAAGCAAGCAGGCAGCACAGCTCTGAGATGGCAGCGCCTGGGGGCCAGGCCACCATGGGTTGATATGATTCCTCCCAGGGTATGGACTGTGCCAATGGAATGCCCAAAACGTAACTCCTCTTCTGTTCGTCTTCCGAAATGGTTGCACTGATTAAATAATGAGCTAGTATTAAAAAAAAAAGTGCTAAGTCACAATTGAATAAGCTTAAAAAATAAAAACACCACCCAACCCTTCAGGGCATAACTGCATTTAAAAACGAGACAGGTGCACAAGAGGCTGGAGAAGGGGCTCCTCTCCAGGGATTCAGTGCGTGAATGGGAAGAAGTTGTGTCCTTGCCATAGAAATGTCAAGTATTGCAATGCAACAGTTCTCTGTAGGGAAGCAAGCTTTGTACCATCAGTAAATGCTCGGCCGCAGCCACTCTGAGGTGAGAGATCCTTCGCAGACTTTTCCTTAAGTGATTTCCATTGGCTATAAAAGCGTGGAGTGGCTTTGCAAAGGACACAGACTTACCCTGCAAGGCTTCCCACACCGGAGGAAAGGATCTCCAGGAACTGGGCGTTTCTCCGCTGTTCACCCAGAACTGAAGCAAACTGAAGTACCGTAATGGCTGCACACACCGCTCCCACCGGTAAGACTTTCTATTGTACTCCTTGTTGGACTGCGCAGATCCTCAGTAAATCATTGTTTTCCCCTCACCAAAAAAACCCCACTGCAGTGCTACATTTAGACTGTGAACTGGATTTGCTCTTTATCATCTCGCGTGTAAAAAAGAAACGGGTTGAAAGCAGTTTGTCTCACACTAGAAAACGTGACATCGCTCGGCCTCAGAAGTCTCAACTTTCCTTTGCTAGAAATGGAGAGCTGCTTTTCTCAGCTGGTGGCTGGGATCCCTTTCCCCCTCTGCTTTGGGAGCCCTCACTGAGCAGCCATGCACACCCTCAGAGGCAGACACCAGTGCCAGATGGAGATGGTCTTCATGTCAGCAGGCCGCTCCTTCTTAGGTCTCTGCCCCGTTACTACATTTCCGTGGTAGGAGACAGCTGCCCGGAGCTCAGCTTTTCAGAGGCAAACAGAAAGGAAGATAATGGAATGAATGATTTCCGAGTCATACAAACACAAGTGCCGGGACAGACGAGGCGTGCGGCCAGGAGATGAGACAACCGTGAGGGTTATGGATGCAGAGGAAGCTTTGCAGTTAGGCAGGGCTGCCTGCCACCCCGGCTGGGGCAGAGTCACCCTCAGAAAGGCACATGCACCAGTGAGCCGGTGTCAGGAGGAACAGACAGATCCCAGCTGAAAGCAGGGGGGAGTGCAGAGCTCAGACCCTCCAAGAGCAGGCATACGTCTGGGCAGCTGCACAGTAAATGCTGAACTACCATTGCTATCATGAACTCAGCTCATGATCCAAAGGATAGAAATGCCTCAGGGCACTCTTACAGCTTGGAAAGCCACTGAGCTCTGCAGACACTGCAGCATTCTGGGCATGGCAGTGTGACCATTGGCTTTATGTTAAGAGCTTCCTGACACGTAAATTGCACACACACAGCTAAGCTTTGCTTCCCTTGCTTTAAGGCAATCCCTCGAGTCCTCTCATTTGGATTCCTATCAGCCTAGCCCTTGTTTTGAAGTCAGTTTGCCACCCAACGCCATTAAGCCATGAAGGATTTGAAAGATCAAACCCATTCCTGAGGAAGAGCTCAATAAAGATGTTGAAACATCTGATTTCATCACAGGGCTGGGGAACAGAAGCCCAAAGGCTGCGGTGGAGCTTAGGAGTGAGAACAAGCAAGTCCAGGTAACAGGTGTCAGCAACTCAGGGATGCTCTTCTGACCATTCACTTCTGATGGCAACTGGTGATTGTGAAGGGAGATTTGGGGTGAAATCTAAGAATTATTTTGCAAGCAGAACATTACATTACGCTGCTCACAAGGAGCTGGGCTGTGAGACAACATCGCTCCGGGACTAAGAGCTCCGTTCTCTGCTGGAGAGCAAAGCAGAGCACAATGGATTTGCTGCCACTGTGTGGAAGCTGCAATGCTTTTCACTAAAGGGCCCTCAAGCAGCTGTGGGGACAGAGAGCCTCAGCCCGAGAGGTAGGTATGTGTGTCCCCATCCTGAAACAGGGAAACTGAGGCAAAGAGCGGCTCAGTTGTTGGGACACAGCAAGTTGGGGAGAAGCAGCACTGGGCTGCTACACATACAAACAACTTCCAGCCATATGCTGGAATCAAAAGTGGCTTCTACCAGGATACACAGCAATGGGGATGTTCTCCCCAAGAAAAAACACGTGCACTTGGGAAAGTGCCAGGGCAGGCTGAGGTGCCTGCTGACACGCGGCCATTTCTAACCAAAATCCTTGCTCTCATGGATGAAAGGCAACAGATGTTCCAAGATATCTACAGCCCTCATCATGCAATGTTTCTAGACTGTAAATAGGCTTTGGGTCGGCAGCAGACTGATTTCAATCACATCCCTCCCTTTGGCAAAAACGTGAAACTACAGGAAACGCACTGAGCACAGCACAGCTCTGCCTGCTGCACCCCCAGCAGCACGGTTCAACCACTGCTCCGTCCAGCATGGGGCCAGCAGCATGTGCCTTTCAGTGCTCAAGCTCTTTACAACCTGCAAAGTGAGAACTACACCCATAGCTCACAGTGGTCTGGTGAGCAAGAACAGAAGGGCAATGGGGGTAAGCCCTATAAGGGACAGAAATGCACGCAGCCATACAGCTCCTGCAGGGCACTCGCATCCCTAAGAAGGGCCCGAGCTCACAGTGGGAAAGTGGCACCCAGCCCAAGGCTGTGCCTGCAGCAGAGCAGCTGTTCTGCTCCATGGTTTGAGGAGAGAGGCTGTGGGCAGGGTCCCCGTGAGGAAATCTAGTGAAGGTGTTATTTGCAGACAGCATCACAGTGGTTAGTGTCTATTCGAGTGACAGTGAGGAGAGGGGTGACTTCACTGGAACAGTGTGCAGCCGTGGCTCAGTCAGGAAGTAGAGGAGCTAGGAGGAAGGAGAGCGTGCACCGCAGAGACAAGAGGTCTCCATCAGTCCAAGGATAAGAAGGTGAAATAGAAGAAAAGGCCTGGGGAAGTGCCACGTCACCCCAGGGAGTCACAGTGCCAGAGCGAGGGGAAAGATGTGACAACGGTGGGCAGGTTCCTGGCTCCACGTCTTGGATGCCCCCAGCCTGCACCCCTCTGCACCTCCCACCTCACAGGGATCTAACAGCGTGTTACCCTTGTTTCCGAGTAAGGAGAATTCACAGTGTTCAGCAGTGATCAGGTACAAAAGCCGTTTAAGTCTACAGTCTCTTAAGTGCTGCTGCCTTTGACGTAGTGCCTACGCGGGGCTCAGTGCGAGCAGCTGGAGGAAGAGGGAGTTTAGAACAGCAGACAGATCAGATCGCAAAGGCACGGTTAGACTATAGGTGGACACGGGGTTTGTTTGCTTTAGAAGATAGTGGTCTCATACTTAGTGCTGAGGGTCCGCTTGGAGTCCTGTTTGGGGTCCACGACCCACGAGACACTGGCATGAGACTGGGAATCTTGGTCCACTTCAGGAGGCTCCAGCTGGAAATGAAGGAGAGAAGAGAGCATTAGCTTACATGTGCCTGCGGGAGCCCAAAGCTGGGGCAGAGCAAATGGGAATACAGAGCACAGAGAGGCTGCAGATGCCCATCCCCAAACCATGCCATGTGTGCAGGGCTGCAGCTCTCACTGCGGAGGCATTTGAGTCCTTCACAGCTGAAACACTTCTAAGCACATCGCTCTCAGCCCAGCACCCTGGGATTACTTCCTGAGCTAGGCCTGCAAGCCCCCATTAGCATTAGCGAGAGCTTCACCTCATTTCACAACCAAGCATGAAAAATTCAGCACTGCAGAGACGGCACTACAAAAACAAGAGGAGAGGAGACGGCTCCTGGCAGGTGAGCTCTCCCTGACCAAGCAATGCTTTTTCATCCTGTCCCCCTCAATCAGGATCCCAGGGGAAGATTAACGACACCGGGAAGATCAGCACAGTTAGCTGGGAGCTCCTGCTCTGCGTTAGCAGCAGCTGGGGGCAGTGTGTCCCTGGGGTTAATTTGAGCCCTGGGATGAGCTGGGGGAAGGCAGCAGCGAGGACACGGGGCCATGGTGGGAGGTGTGGGGAGCGGTGGCAGCCGGGGCAGCAGCCCAGGTGGGTTGGTGATGGAAGATGGCAGGAAGAAGGGTAAAGACCTTAGCTCCAGGACTAACAGACTGCAGCGGCAGGTAGGAGGGGCGGTGAGTTGTACAGGTGTGACAGTAACAACAGCGGGTGTCGGGAGGGAGCGGCACCTGAGCGGGGGGAGCAAGCAGAACACAGACAAAAGGAGACATTAAAGGAAAGCAATGGCTTATGCAGCAGTCCCTGCTCCTCAGCAGCTCTAAGCTAGGCTCGGTTTGGCTACGGCGGCACTACCATGCTGCAAACTGCAGGTTACCCACTGATCTTTGCACAAGGAAGCAGAGCTGGATCCAGCAGGGCACCCAAACCCCCAGCCCAGGCTACATCCCCTCAGCCTGTTCTACTCTACAGGGGAAGCCCAGGCATGCAGCAAGCCCACACAAGCAAGCGGAGCCACAGGTCTGATGCTACAGGCCATGGGGATGTCTGCACCATGAAGCTTTAAGCAAGCTGTGCCCAGGAGAAAGCCCAGCTCACAGCACCCGGCTCTCATGTACGTACTGTGGATTTCCTCATGCCAGCTCGTGGTTTAGGCACCGGTTTGGAAGATTTTGTTTCAATTGTTTCTCCTGCTGCAGCACCCACAGGCTTCGCTCTCTGGGCCTGGAGGGCCAGCTGGTAGGCAACCTCGAACGCCTGCCCCAGGGTGAGGATGATCTCGTACGTCAGGTTCTTCAGAGAGAACACAGGGAACAAAGAGCTGTTAGTGCACAGGAGCTGCCTACATCGCACAGAGCCCCCGTGCTCCATAGCTGAGACCACCTACAGGCTGCTCCAACCCGTCTGGCATTGTAAAGAGAAAGAGCCCAAATGTTTTGCAAAGCTGATTCTGCCCAGGAATAAAAGCGAGCAATGCTGTCACACTCTCAGTGAATTAAAAGGCTGTTAAATCAGCCTATTACACTGCTCATAATTGAGAGCATATCAGGGTTTTGTTCACAGAATATTCCCCGAGAGGGAAAATCTCCTGCCCTGGTTTATTCAGCACTAGAAATTGCAGTAATGAAGCCATACAAATATTCTTTTTATCAACAGAGCTGCAAAGTAAATGCGTTTTGAGCCAGGACTCCTAAAGGAATCTTTTAGGGCAGAAATGGCCAAGAGAGACCTCTCACTGCAGCCCCAACACCCTCAACTGCAGCCCCATCCCACTCACCACATCCACGGTGCTGAAGACATGGCAGTAGTGGTGGCTGGTCTGCAGGTCCTTGGTGATGTAAGCGAATGTGCAGAGATCCTCAGGGTCCTGGGCAGCACAGGAGATGTTACGGATCTCATGCTCAGCAATGACATTCTGTAGGAGACAACCACAAGCACTCATCACCCTTCTGGGGACAACAAAACGCTCAGCAGACAGTGGTGCAAAACGTGTACTGGGGACAGGGAGCACAGTTTTGAGGCACTTTGAGCTCACCTTGTTAGAGGCATCGATGAACTTCACTCCCTTGTATGTGATGGACAGTATTATGGTCGGGATCTTCTTCATATGCTCTGTGGATTTCTTCAGAAACAAGAACATGCAGGTGAACAGCTGTGAATCAGTGCTCCTTTCCTCACCACCCCCAGTCCTGCTAGCAGCCAGCAATGACCCTCAGGCCCTACAACATCAGGCTTTCAGGGGCTTGAACCAGGAGGAAGAAAAGCTGGTTCTAGTGGAAGCAGACAGAAAGGAATGGGGACCTGATGTTAGACCTTTTGTCCCAGTGAAATTATCTGTTTTCCCACTGCACAGACATTCAAACTATAGGGAAAAGTGCTGATGAGGGATCAGCTCACTGGTTATAGTGGCTCCCTGTGCTGCCCTGTCGGCAGGGTGTGGGAAACTGCAGCATCACCAGCATCCCTTGTTCTGTCCTATGTCACCCACCACAGCTGTGACTGTCCCATGGGCTCCATACCCTCATCTTGGCACAGGCATCCTGCGTTGATTCTGTACCTCGGAGGTCCTTGATCAGCATGGAGCCCAGGTACTGTTTTGGAAGAGGGGATCTGTTAGCACTCATATCCTGAAGGCTTCAGGCTGGAAGCTTTCCAACCCTAAAGCAGCTCCACAACCCAACAGCTGTGGCTGCAGAGGGACAAGTCACACATAGAGCAGGGAGGATTGTGACACCTCCATGTGCAACACCCAGAGCCTCCTCCCCACCTGTAGAAGCCAAAAGCCACTTACATTGGCCTCATACCCGCAGGACTCGAAGATGAGCTTCTCTGGCTGGTGCTGCCAGTTTTGGACTGGTGCGTAGGGAGCAGCCAGGCTGGGAGGGCGCAGGGTCAGCTTCGACTCCCGACGGTCCTCCTGGAAGGGGAAGGAATGCAGGTGTGAAGCCACAGCGGGTCCATGCATCACTGAGCCATACAGAGGAGCCCACAGGATGCACAGCAGCACCCACTGACCTGTGCTTTGTAGCGCTCAACTTTGGAGTATGTCGCCAGCTCGCTGCCACGCTCGTGTTGCCTCTTCCCAGAGTCCATGGAGGGCAGCAGGAGATCAGCAGATCTGCTGCAGGAGTCGTTCTGGCTCAGAGGTGACGACGTCTGGGACATCAAGTCCTGGCACTGGAACAGGCAGACACCAAGAGCCACCATGGTTAGCTGCTGCCACAGCCCCGTGCACACCGTGCTCCTCCTCCGGCTCTGCCAGCCCCGTGCTTTGGTTTCTGGCTGGGATTATTTCTCCCTAGGAACACCAGGAGCTGGCACTGCAGGCTGCTCCTCCCAGCGCTCAACACAAAGGGTGCAATGAGCTGAGCTATCGGGGTCAGCTCCTGCCCTGCAGCCTTCAGGCTCACCGCCCTCACTCATTTATTTCCCATTCAACACCCATTTGCTCCAGGACCATTTGGGGCAGGTGCTTGCCTTGCCCTGCCTTGTCTGAGGAGGGCAGCAGGCGTGCAGGGCATTCTGAGTGCAATGGGCTCCAATGCACCGAGCTGCCCCTTCTGGAGCTGGGGACCTGGCTGCCCAGTGAGAGCTCAGCTCAGATGCCTGACAGCCGGGCTCCTCCCGCAGGCAACGCTCACTGCCTGGACGTGCCAAGCAGGCAGCACACGGAGCTCGCAGCTGCAGCACGCATTAGCCCTATTCAGCGGACTTGCTTAATTTGCCATTGACGTCCTTCCGCTCCCCAGCCAGAGCCGGGCGCTGGAACGCACCAGCTGCAGCACCAGGAAGAGCTGCAAATGGCCTATTCTCTATTCCAGCCAGTGTATCAATCAGCTGAGGCTGCACAAAGAGCTCCTCTCCCCACCACCGCTCTGCCTTCAGTCCCATCATCTCAAGAGGATGTTTGGGAGGAGCTGCCTCCCTCCCACCTGCGCTCTTGTAGTTGGAGCATTGGGCTGAAGCTGCAGGGTTGTACCCTCCTGGCCCCAGGCTCTGTGTGCAGCAGCAGCAACACGAATCCTCTCTTTCTGCTCCCAGATGGCAGCTTTACAGGAAGGATGGTGATTCTGAGCACTCCCCTCTCAGCCAACCCCAGCACCAGGGACCCTGCACAGACTCACTCTCAGCTGGGAGAAGCGGGGTGGCTTTGCTGGGGGCTCCTCGTAGGGCCGGTCAGCCAGCGAGGCGATGATCCTCTTCCGATGGCCCAACAGGTTCACCTTCAGCACCTGGGGGAGAGGCAACGCTGAGAAAGAGAACTGGTGCCAGCGCCAGGAGCTGCACAGTGGTTTGTGGAAGGCAGGGCCTGCAGTTCCTGGGGCATCATGGGGTCATTAAGGCTGGAAAAGAGCTCCAAGTACACCAAGCCAACCCCAACCCATCCCTACTAACTAACCAGTGCCACATCTCCACATGTCCTGAGCCCCTCCAGGATGGTGACCCACCACTCCCTGCAGCCTGTGTTGGTGCAGCACTGCTCTTTCAGGGAAGAAATGTTTCCTCCAACATTCACAACAACACTCCAACACTGACAGGCAACACTCACATTGACTATTTCAAGCTCCCAGAGGTTTTTCACAGTGTCAATAGAGCTGTAGCCGCTCGAGAGGAAGGACTGGATGTAATCCTGCAGCCCCAGCGAGTCGAGCCAGGCGGGGACGGACGGCTGGCTGTTCCCATCACAGCCCAGGGGCTTCAGCTACAAAAGCAGAAAGCAGAGAGGGGTTAAAGCTGCAGGAGGCAAGGATCCCAAGGCTGGAAGCATCAGCAGCTAACACCATGCTTGGCTTTGTGCTCCCCCTCCCTCACAGACACGCTGGGCTGCACCCCGGCCCTGCTCACCTTTGGCAGTGAGCGAGCTGCCTGCAGGAGCTTCCGGCGGTGCTGCGGGTCTCCGATCCCAATGTCCCGAAGGTCCTGGTCCTCCATGACATTACAGCCCTGCGGGGACAGGAAGGTGCACATGGGAGCAGAGCCCACACACAGGGCAGCAGCTGCCCCTCAGATCCCTGAGAAAATGCCATTTCTTTCCAGAAGAGCATGTGAAAGTCACATTTCTCCTCCTTTCCCTGCCTTAGGGGGCAGCCCACCCCAGAAACACCACTATACCTGCACTGGGCTCAGCTCCGCACAGCTCTCAGCTGATCTCATGGCATCACTGCAGACAATGAGCTCAGCACCGCCCTGGGGCCCACCCGGACCCTCCCAGCACTGCGTCCCTCTGCTCCCAGGAGAGGAGCAGGAGAAGGGCTGAGCTGACAGCGCTCCACTGCTCCACATTTTGGTTTCATAAGAGGAAACTCATTAAAATCAGCTGTTGGGCACCATCCTGCTGCAAGGGCATGTGGAGCAGCCAGGGCTCCAGGAAGAGACTGAGTAGGACATGCACCTATCCTCTGCAAAGGGCAGCGAGTGCTTGGAATTTCTCCCCACACTGTCTGTAGCTGCTCAGCACATCCACCTCACTCAGCACCACCTGCTTTGAGTGCAGCATCAGAGCTCTGCCCCCAAAGAGCCGCTGCTCCGCTGAGATAAGTGCCAGGACAGCCATAGAATTAACGCTGTGCTAAGAGCTGCCCGAAGCAATGGTGCTGCCCTCAGAGGCCAGACTGCAGAGAAACAATTATTTAGCAAATGACAGAAGCAAATTAAAGCAGCGGGTGGCCGGGGAGCAGCAGAGTGCTGCAAACACACGGTAGCCACCAGCCCCATGGAATAGAATGGGCATGAGGCTGCCTCCATTCGCCCTTGCTGTGCCAGCGTGCCCCATGCCCTCTCCAGGCTGCCCCTTTCCAGTGCCCGGGTTGAGGTACCGGCCTTCTCCCACCTCTGACATCTCAGATCTGAGGAATACTGCTTGCCATGCAGCGAGGCTTCGAGCCAGTTAAACACTCCGAATCACGGCTTCCTCCAGCGCTCCTTATTTTTATGTGTCACATTAAATTCCCTCAGTGCCAGTCTGTATTCTCAGGGTACTTAACAAGGATAGACAAAGCGTAGCAGCTCTGAATACATCATTACAGCCCATTGTGTACGAGCTCTGCTCGGAGGAGCGTCCTTTAAACCCATCCGGATTTCATCTCCAATGAAAAAAAATTAATAATCTGCCACTAAAATAGACAATTAAATGCAAACGCGCTGGGATCTTTTAACCTTTGCCAGCAGAGCAGCTGAGCTTTGTTCTCAGGCTGCGTGCATTTAACACGCCCTGCAGACAAAGCTGAGGCCCTCCGTGCTGCCTCCCAGCCAGGGTTTGGGTCAGTGCTGTGCTCCTGAGGCTCACCTGCAGCACCAGCAGCCCCTGAGCTGTGGGGTTCCAGCCACGAATCCCAGAGCACTGCTGGTTTGGAGGCAGTTTTTCTTGTGGTTGGTTTTTACCAACACCAAAGGTCCCCATGCCCAGCTCAGACATCACCTCCCCAGCACCACGTGCTCCTGGCCCCCCGCACCCAGGTCTGGGTCCTCCAAGGACAAACGCCTGCAGCAGAGGACAGCTGTGAGCACCTCTCTGCTGCTCTGATCCTCCTCGGCTCAGAAATGCCAACTGGAATCAAGAAAACTTTCTGAAGACAGAATTGAGATTGTATTTGCTGTGACAAGTGCTGCACCTTGTGCAGGCTGAGCACAGCGCAGGGTGCACGGGGCCAAAGCTCTCCCTGTGCTCCTCCCCATCCCACACCTCTCTGCTACCCCCAGCTCCAACATTAAAGCTCGCCTGGTCCACCCGTGGATAGCCAGCTTTTGGAGCAGGGTTCTGCTCCAGGACATGGCGCTTCGCATCCTGCGCTGTAATTAAGCAGCCTGCAAGACTCCAGGTTTCTCATTAAAGGAAAAAAGCACAGTCGGAGGGGTTGCGCTGCACGACGCAGTGTGGGCTGGGTGACCCTAAAGAGGAAACGTGCCAAAATCTGAGCCTCTGAAATCTGCCAGCATCTCCGCTCCAGCCGGGCGCTCTGCAGGCGCTTAACTACCCAATTTTCAGATGCTGCTTCTTACCCAGAGCCTGGCTCCGGTCCATTCTCTCTTTCCAGCTAAGGAAGGGCCCAAGGCAAAGAAAGTTCCATACAGGACACGCAGTGCTCCCCAGCCAGCAGTGCAGCACAACGAATCCCAACCAACTCATCATTGCGCTGCCTTGTTACCAACCCACGTATTGCAGACAGAACTGCGGGGAAGATTGGGACCAGAACGTGTTTGCTATTAAAAGCAACAGATGCAAAACCCAAACACAGCTTTCCCAGACTATGAAGGCTTTAGCAAACATCCAGAGCAAAGCGCCTTCAGCTGGACGAGCCAAAGCAGCCATTTCTCACAGATTAATGCACACAAAGCTCCTTTTTTTTTTCCCTTCTCAGTAAATTCAAGGCAGTTTGTATCTTGTCAAGGATTTTGCTGCCTCTGCTTTTGTTTTACGTGAGCCTGGATGTGGGAGGCAGAGCTACAGCCTGAACAGGGATAACACACAGCCCGTCCTGAGACAGTGGTGGCTGAAACCAAGTTCTCTCCTTCCCTGTGCTGTTTGGAGGTGCAGGTTTGGGCTCAGTTAGCCCCACTCCACTGCCCTACATCTCCCCTGGCCCCACATCCAGCCCCATCTCAGAGCCAAGGGAGCAACAGCAGTGCTTGGCCACAGGAATAGACATCTGTCAGCGAACCTGTGGGGTCTGCCCTGCCCTTGTTGGAAATGAGGGGATGAGAAGCACTCCACAAGCTGAGGGCACAACAGTGAGACCCCAGAGCTTCCCAAAGCAATGACTGCACAAAGGGCTCCTATGAAAATCCCAGCTCAGCGCACTCATTTTTGCTCCCTTTCTCCCCCCACGCTCACACTGGCAGCTCAATGATGGGGGGAATTGGTCACGGTTGTCAAATCTGGGCAATTTTATTGAGAGGGAAAAAATATTAACTGCTCCTTTAATGGCTTTTTAAATGTTTATTGGGCCAGGAGCTACTAATGAATCACACGTGAGCATTCTCTAAAGTGCTGGCCCAGAGGTGCCCCCGCTCCCTTCCCAACACAGCCACCATCAGCCCATCCAAAGGATCATGTCCAGCTTCAGCAATTCCTTTTGCAAAACCCAAAGGCATTTCTTTAAGCCCCAACAAGGCGCAGCTCCCCATTCCCAGCTCAATGTCCCACTCCAGGTTCTGAGCTCAGCACCATTTCAGCACACCACTTACTGGAAATCCCTACCATGTGAAACACGAGCCTGCTCTCATCGTTAGGTTTCAGAGCCAGCAGTGCCAGGGCAATTATGGGCAGCTCATCAAGCCCTGCTGGCGAGCTCAGAGCAAGGATAGCAACAGCAAGGGGCCTCCCACCCACAGCACAGCCTGCTTTCTTCACACACCAACAAACCTCAGTCCCCACTCCTCCAGCAAATCACACAGCAGGGATTTGAGGCGGCAGAATCAAACTTAGACCAGAAAGACACCGAAAAACCCAAACCCGTAACACCCAAACCAACACAACCCTCACATCTTCCTTCACTCCAACCTTCTGCACAGCCCTGAGCCCACCCAGCTGTGCCGCAGGACCTGAAGCAGGGAGGGCCCAGCATCCCACCATCGACCTGCGGGTCCCAGCCCAGCACTTACCAGGAAGCGGACATCATCAAAGCCGTTCAAAAGCAGCTTACTCTCGTACTGCTGCAGGCCGATGGACTCCAGCCACTCCCCCACGCTCTGCTCCAGCATCCGTGAACCTGACGAGAGAGGAATCGGCAGACGCTTGAAAAGGGAAAAGCTGTTAAGGCGGTAGCAGCGGCACTCTGAGGAAGACAGATGGCATTGCCACATCATAGTCATTACCATCGAGAAACTCAAACAATTACACTCAGAGTACAATCAATGGGCTGGCAGACTATTCCTCCTGTGTGCACAGAGCATGGACAACAAGCCTCCAGCACATCCAAAGGCTCCGGGTCTAATCGTATCCCAGCGAGCACTCAGAAAGGAACCCCGAGCAAAGCGTCCTGGGAGCAGGACATCATCACATGCACCGCCTGCAGGGCTCGGGCAGTTCCTTGCCAGGCAAACACACACAGCCCAACCCCACAGTGATGCTGGTGCTCTCTTGGTTCATCAGAAGGGATGGGAGGAGGGCAGCCAACTTCCAGCCCTGCTGCTCCCCGCCGGGCACGACTGCGAGTGCTGCTCAGGATCACACAGCGCCGTGTGGCTCCTCTGCTCCACGTGGCTTTGGGTGCGCTGCGCTGCCCAGCGGGGCGGCAGGGAGGGCCAGGAGCATCGGGGGCACAAAATAGCTAGAGAGAAAATGCATCTTCATGCAGCCGAGACACAACGCACACAGCGGAGGTTCAGGAAAGCAGCAGAAGCCAGACTAGAGCAGCTGTCCACAGGAAGACATGCAAGACAAAGAAAGCACACAAACTGCAGCAGAAGATAAGAAGGGCTTATACTTTTCTTTCCCAAGCAGTCCTGAAAGAGGCAAACCATGGTCAGGGCTCTTTCTCTCCGTTACTGCATTAGGAGGAGCAGAGGAGCGAGTGACCCCGAGCATGAATCCAAGGGTCCCAACACAGTCATGTCACTGCCTATCCGGACGCATGGCACCTGGGCACGCTGCTCATGCTGGGCTGGCAGAGCCCAACTACCCCTCCACGTGAGCTGACAGCCAGGAGGACAGAGGAACCAGAGCACCCAGTGCTGCCGGCTGCCCGCTGCATGCTGCTGTTTGCCCTTCCTTCACGTTCTTCAGCTGAGCGTGGCTGCTGCATGTGAGCCCCCAGTTCAGAGGGGCAGCAGCTCCAGAGAACGAGGCATTTCAGTTCTTTGCTTAAAAGCCACAAACAAACAAAACGAGACGAGCGAGCACACCCTCTGCTCCTCCTGCGGCAGCTCAAGTCCAAGATCCAAGATCAAGTCCTCTGCAGCTCCCGGTGCCTTTAGTAAATGAGGATCTTCCCAGCAGCTGTACAGACAAGCTTTCCTTCCCTCACTGCTGGGAAGAGAGACGTGGACTTGTTACTTTCCTCTGGAGAAGCTTAAGAGATGACAAGAAAAGTTCAGAGATCTCCTTTTCATCAGGGCATTTGCTATGCAAGACAGCAGGATTTTCTTCAGTCTGCGCAGCACGCCTGTGCTCCAGGGGTATATGCAAAGAAAAAGATGGGCAAGAAAAGAAAAAACAACCAAGACTGAATTTGCTTTCTTTGAAGCTTCAGGTCACCTGCAGCTGTGTGGAACCCTCCGAGCCGTCCTTCCACCCCCGCCCACTGCAATGGCTGCACAGTGCGGAGCTCACGGCGCTGCCTGGAGATGCTCGGGGTAAGGAATCCAGCTGCTCCGAGCGAGCTGGGGTCGGGAGAGCCGGCCAGCCCTGCCAGCACACACTGCAGCACCAGAGATGCAGAGATCACAAAGGGCCGCTGCCTCCCTCCCCTAAAGCAGCCTGTGCAGAAGGGCAGCATCTAAACCTGGTACTGCCGTGCTAAACTCCATCTCGCCCCGGCTCTCCATCCTTCCCTCCTGCGGGTCCTCCCGGTGCAGGCAGTGATGGCGTGTCCTTGCAGAGCTGCAGCAGTGCTTTGTCTGAAGGCAGCCAGCTCCACGCTCGCCGTCCTGCCTGCTGCTCTCGCATCGCCTGTCCCTCCCTTCTCTCCATCCTCTTTTACCCCTCCCAGCTTTTTCATCCAGCAAGCAGCCTTCACAGCAGAAGCCGCAGGAGAGGGGAGGGAGACGGCAGCTTTATCACCCTCCAGTGGAAACGACTGACTTCTCAGTGCTTGCTCGGTGATGGACTGCACGGCTCGGGTTTTCAAAGCAATGATGTTACAGGTCTGCTCTGACGGTTCCAAGTGATTTGTGGCTGCGTGAGAATTAATTTATTGAGAGGGAGGTGAGGAAAGGGCTCGCTGCCTGCTACAGCCTTTGTGGAGGCAGTTGGGATTCTGGCATGGGGGAACGAAACCACAGCAGCTCCTTCCCCTGAGTTCCTGAATCTGCTTTAAAAACATATTATTGACTCCACCTTTTGTACACTCATAAACGTCACTCTGCTCTTACAGGAGAAAAGTCTGCAGTAATGCCAAGCTCAGACTTTCTGGTTTAGAAACCACTCCAAATGAAGGCAAAATGAACGGGGCTGTTTGGAGAGGGGAATGGAGGGGTTAACTGTACAAAGAGAAAGGGAACAGATGCTTTGGACAGCCGACTGAAGCCAGAAAGGTCCATGAGATGTGCATGTTCCGAGGATGACACGGGAGCAGATCACTGCCAGCCTCTGTGCCCCGCAGCAAGAGCCTGATCCCAACTCCTGATTAAAATAAGCTGCTCGTTCTCAGCCAACTCAGCTCCTTCCTTCTCCTCCCGCTCCAGATTTCGGGAATCCTGCCTTTAAAAGGTCACAGGGAGGGCTGGGGAAGGGGAACAGCAGGCAGAACTTGGTTAGAAATAAGCAGAAGTTGAGGGAAGAAAGCAAGGAAAGCAATTTGGTTCCTCTGACAGCAATAGTCAGGTGACAAAGCACACCTTGAAGAAAACAGTAACGGGACAGAGGCACAGTGGGCTCAGAGAGGTTCCTTTACACCTCACTGTTTCCTGGAGGAAGGAATAAGCCTGATGGGCAGCATCACCCCGTGTGCACACAGAGCAGCTCAGCACAACCTGTCTGAGGACATGCAGCCAAACCTCACCAGGAATAAAGGGCTTCAATCCAAGCCAGCCTGGACAGAAGCACTGCCCATACACACAGACAACGTGCAGAAGAAGCAAGGCAGGCATTCATTGCTACAGCTGGGGCTGATGAGAGCTGGAAGCCCTTCAACCTACAGAGGGGGCTATGAGCTCAGGCAGAGCATGAGGCAAGAAGGACAAAGCCATTAGTGCTATCAGATGCAAGAAATACAGCTGGCACCCAACACTTTACTGGAACTAAAATCCATTAGCCAAATGCAGACCGCCAATATTTCTTCCTCTTTTGCCCAGCCAAGCACCAGACACGTTTCTCACATCTCAAGCCAAGTGCAGAGGTAACTCACCAAGCCCCAAAGGTAACTGCTGTCCATGCAGCACACCAACTGCCTGCGTCAGCCTGATTCACTGAGCACAGCACACTCAAATACCCAGATCTGACAAATGCAGCCAGCAGCAAAGCCTGCAGCCCCTGTCCCACTGCCCATGGCTGCAGGGAAGGAAGGGGTGAGCAGGAAGAGGCTGGCAGAGCTTAATACAATGTGTGACTGCAAAGCAGAGGTGCATAGAGACAGACTGAATGCAAGCATCTCTTCCCAGGTCAAAAAAGCCTTTAGGGTGAGGGTTAAGGATCTCTTAAGAGATGCTGTTCTTCGATCCTTTATCATCACAGAAGCACTTACCAACACACATCTGATGGACCTCCTTCCTCCCCACCTACACCACCCCACCATCAGGACTCTGCAGAGAAATACACCTGAAAGGCTTCCTTATGTGCAGGACATCAGGGGCTGAATCTGTTGGCCCAGGGCATTGGGTTTACACACTAAGGGTTTGGGAATGGAGTGGTGGTTCTGTTATGCTGTTACAGAAGAGGAACCGGAGGTGCACAAGTTTGCCTATATTTGCAAGGGGCACAGCAGGGGCCAGGCCGTGTCCCAGCATGACTCCAAGGTCCCCTGCTTCTCCTAAATCCAAGGCAGCTGTATGTGATAACCACTTGTATGCACAGACCCAAAGCACACTGAGCTCTGCAGCAGCTGCCAAACAAGGCACTGAGCCTCTGCAGGCAAATCAGTGATCCCAGGCACAAAATGAGAGTCAGGAGCCCCAATGTCCTCAAAACCCATCCAATTTTGGAGATGAGAGTGTGGCTGGGAAGCTCCCTGCAAGGCGATCTGATCCATTAGAACAGCCCTAGCAAACTCCTGAGCAGCAAAAGTGAAACAATGCCAGAAAACAGAAGGGCCGGGCTGTGTGCAGCCCAGGATGCTCTCCGACCTCACAGCAAGGGGCTGGCACAGCATCTCTGCATTCACTGCAATGGAAAGGAAAGCACGGCTGCAGATCTGCATGCAAGGCAGCCCGCCCTGAGCACGAGGCAGCTCAGCCCCTGGGGATACGCAGCACAAGGAGCAGCAGCTCGTGGCTCTGCCTGCTGCTGAGCCGGGTGTCCATTTTGCTGCCAACCCTGCACAGCAGCAGCTTTTGCTGAGGTGCAAAGCTCCTCCTCTCCCCTCCATGTTAAACCTCTTCACTAATGATATCGATCAATCAGATGCGCTGTGACAGCTACAGCCCACAGTGGGGAGGGAAGGGGGCTTGGCAGCACGCTGGGTGCTGAGCGGCTGCTGTGGGATTGGACCAAACCCCACACACTGCATTGCATCCCTGCAAAGCCCTTTGGCCTTGAGAAACACAAAGCCCTAATCAGTATTTAGGGTAGGCACGGGTTAACCCCCTGCTGCGGGCGCATGGGGGTCCCTCCTCACCAAAGCAAAAGCCCAAGTGACAAATGGATGGAGATAAGCTTTAGTCCAGCAGGCGTGAGCTGCATGTGCAGATGTGTATTAGCATCTCATCAGGGGAGACGCTGCCCACTCGGAGCAGTTTGGAGGTGAGAGATGCAGGAGGACAGAGTCCCTCGTTGCACAGCTCTCCTGTGTCCTCCATCACACTGCAGGAAGACAAACAAGCCGAGTTCTGCTTTTGTCTTTGCTCCCGACTAAAGGCAGAGAGAGGAATTCATTCATCAAGCACAAGGGAAGCACCTCTGCTGCAGGCAGCCCTGCTTAGTGCATGGCAGCACCTCCAGCTGTGCTTGGAAAAGCCTGGCAATGCCTACACCTGTGAGTATGGCAGATTGACCCCACAGACAGACCCAGGAGCACCTGAGGAGGCTGTGGCCCCAGGCAGGTCAGCTCCTGGCTCCTCACATGATGCCACGTGGTTGGTGTCCCATAGGAACACTCACCACTGGAAAGCATTTCCTATGTCAACATCTTCAAGGCTTGGGCCATCTGAAACCCTTGAGCAGTACATGATATTCAGTCCCCCTCGGTCCCCAGACAGCAAAGTTCACCAGCATCCATTTAATCAAGCTCTGCTCGCTGTGTCTCACTACAAACAGCCCCGTTTCAAAGGCTCCATTAAAGCCAAGCAATTATCTCCTCCTTTGAAGCCCAGCACTCCCTCCATAGCTGAGGACCCGCAGCTCCTCCCATCACCCAGCTGCTGAGTGAAGCTGCATCTTGGGGAGAGAAGAATCAAAGCATTGCCAAGGTTGGGTGAAACGAGGTGGCAGCTCTGCAGGTTCCTTGTTGGCACACGGAGCCAGGACACACCATCAGGTCACTGCAGGAGGAAGACTTGTTCAATCAACTTGGACCTGGCAGCTGCTCTGCATCCTTAACCTGGGGCGAGCAGCTCTATTCCCACACCCCAACCTCCTCTACCTGCAACAGCCATGAACATGAAGGTGTTTTAACCCAGGATCCTCTCCCGCTGCTGCACTGCAGAGATAAGAGCTGTAACAGTTGCTGGAGGACACTGCTCTGTCTGAGGAAAATCAATGCACTCAATGACACCAGGATCCCTCCCTCACCTTGGCTCAAGGAAATTTCTAACAGCAAAGACAAAAGGCACAGCCCCATCATCTCATGCACCATTAATACAACCAATACAGCTGTGTCCTTCAAGGTCATGAAAGCACAGAGGTAAGGGATGCACCAAGAAACAATGGAAACACAGGTGGAAAGTTGGCAAAGAGGCCTTAAAACTTCCAGTACATTGTAATGGGGGAGAAACCAACCCCAAAGCCCGTTCTCCCTAATCACAGGGCTGGTTTTGCTTGCTCTGTGCTGACTTTTAAGACAACCAGGAGACAGCAATCAGGATATTTTTCATCTCCTAATCCAACACAAAGCTGTGCCGTGCACTGTACAGATGACAGACCTCCTGACAGCTAATTTTAGTCGCTCCCTGGAGCAGCTCACTCAGGCTGGAGCACCCAGAGCTGCATGTGGCTGAGCGCCACGTCAGGCTGTGACTGAGCTGGGATGTGGATGGAAAAGCCACCTATTGTGCCTTGCTGTGAGTCACGTCTGGGTGGCACCTGGGTACAGGCAGTATTGGAAGATTAAACACTCCTTCCCTTCTTGTTTGGCCTGAGCACTGAGGAAGAAAGGGAAACAGACCCCTCCATTGGGTTTGGGACTTGAAAACTTAATCCACGCAACAGATTTGGGACTCTTAAATACACAAAACCCTGCTGCAGATACCAGAAACTGCTGACTGCAGTCACACTGACACAGCTCAAAGCACAGAAAGCCATCCAAGGAACAAAAGCATTTTGTGAGCCCTAAGGAACACAACAGGCGGGTGTGGAGGGCTGTCAGGAGTTCTGCTCACATCTGAAGGGACGCATCCATGCTTATGTAACAAAAATGAGCATCTTGCTGCTGCATTATGCATGTGGAACAAAGGCGAGCTTGTCGTGGGGATGGTGAGAGCAGCCAACAGGCAAACATACAACAGCTCCATTACAGAGCAACTGCTTAAAGAAAGTTCTGCTGTTGTCCACCAGAGAAGAGCAGAAACTTGAGACAAATGTATTTGGAGAGGCAGGAGAGAGCTGGAAGCAATCGGTCCAACTTAGCAGCTCTGCTGAGAACAACAGTAACTGGAGGAGCTTCGCTATCAGTAGAGCTGTCTCTCCCCTGGGTACTGTCTGGAGCCCTTACACCACCTCTCAGCTGCAAACTGAATCCTTTTGTACGTGCAGAAGATCCAATCTCCCTACTACACATCAAGTGAACACCAGTGGGGATGTGACCAGGCTGTAGGATTATGGGGGAGATGTGCTCAGCTGTGCTGGAGCCGTCCCCGTGGGAGCCAAGGTTGCATCACAGCAACCAGCACATGGCTGTGCTCCGGGCAAGAACACAGACACACAAAGACACACATACATGAGCTGGGTACACTACCTGAGATCCTCTGCTGCTCCTGGGAGAAGTCGATGCCTTCGCCGATGGAGCTCATGATTTTCTCAATCTGTTAATAAAACAAGAAGCACACACTGCGTTACTGATGGAGCCTCGGGGACGTGGGAAGGCAGCCCCAGGGATCCAGGGAAGGTCATTAAGGTACCTATGAGCACAGCGCCTGGCCTGGACAGCCCTTCTCACAGGTGGGTGACTCAGAAGGGATGCAGAGAAGCTGTGATGCTACACAGCCTTCCCTCCTGCACCTTGCCCATGCCTGAAAACCACCAGCTGCAAGAAAACCATCCCTCTGGAGCATAAACCTCAGGAGAAGAACGGGATCCCCAAAGCCCTGAGCTCTCCCTGCAGGAGCACACTGCCTCTCCCTTGCCTACAAGAGCTTGAAAAGAGATCAAGCTTGTAAAAGTGACATGGGGGCAAATGCATCAGCTGCCCAGGAGAGGGAGCAAGAGACAATCCCAGCCACCTCCGTGCAAAACAAGGGATGGAGACAAAGCACACGCAATTAAAACATGGCACAAACCACTACCTGCAATGGTACCTTTAGAACTGGACCAAAACCAAAGCTGACAGCAGGGAACCAGCAGTGACAACCACCAGGTTAACGGTGCTGAGATGGAAGATGTGATAACTCACAGCTCAGTACGGCAGCTCTGAATTTCTAGTAGCTGAAAGCATGAACCAATTAAAGTCCACTATTTTCCATTGAGCAATGGGACCCCAGAGAGGCTCCGGGCTGCTCACTTACCTCCATCTCCAATCTATAACCAGGCAGAAAATAAAAACACAAAGAGCCCCCAGAGGGAGATTCCCAAACAGAAACCTCCCAGCACAGCTCTCCTGCAGGACTGGCTGCTGAACACAAAGCTGATGCACAGCCTGTCATAGAGGGCAACAAAATGAACCTCAGCTCCTTTACAACTTTTTCTTTCTGGTCTGAGGAGAGGTTTGGGGATGGAGGCTGAAGTAAGAAGGAATGAAGTCACGCAAGCAGCAAAAACACCCCAATTCCAAGCAAACAAAGGCAGCACTTAAGTGACAAGTGAACATGACACGTGTGCAGGGTGGCTGGGTTTGCAGTGCTCACATTGCCAGCCCTTTTTCAGATCCAAATGCCACGGCCGGTCACCGTCCCATCACATCTGCCTATTTATGGTCAGCTGTGGCTGAATAAAATAAGGAAGTCCCAGAAATGCAGCTTCGAGAACTGCAGGAAAAAATCATCATCTCGTTTCTCAGCTCAATTTAAGGCCCTTCCAGAAATCAGCGACTTTGCAGCAACTCTAAATGTGGGGTCAGCAAATCTGGGACTGGTAAAGAGGAAATAAAGGGTTTTTGCTGAGTTTTCCTTTGGCTCCAACCATGGCTGCTGACTCCTCTCCTCCACTGGAGGCATTTGTGGCATTCACCTCCACTCTGCTCCTGTCCATGAGCTCAGCTCTGAAGAGCTTTTCCAGTTCTTATTAATTGGGATGAAGCTCAAAGGACACATGAGGATGCAGCAGCTATTGCTTGAGCCTGCAGACGACATCAAGCAACTGAAAAGCACTGATTGCTGCCCATTTGTGGAGGAAGGTCACTGAGACAGCCAACCTGAGGGTCTCAATGCACACATTGCAGCCAGAACCACCTGCTTTATCCGCTTTTGCCCCTTCAAAGCCTTGCAATTTCACACATCCCTTATGTACCACCAGCACACAAAGACCATGAAATACTGGAGAAAACTTGCAGGTGTTCCTGCAGCACCGAAACTGAAAACAGCGCACACAAATGCATTTCCAGGCTGCTCTTTCCCAGTGGTTAATTATTTAAATACAAAAATACTGTGTTTAAATATAGTGCTGCAGTTCAGACTTGGTTTCAGCCTGAACACCCAGTTCCGATTTGTTTTGGCTTAACCTGTTTCTTTCCACTGAAGGATCCGTCTCCAAACAGGTTGTTTGTGTTTTTCCTTTCCTCCTTTTGCATCCACTGAAATAAAACCACAACATCCCTTTGTGTCTCAGATCCACACAGCCAGGCGTGTTACTCCTAATCCAGAGGGCGCAGCAGGATCTGCACCATGAAGTTCCTTTGGCCTATGAGCCATAAAGCAAAAACCCTACAAGGAAAGGAAACAAAGCCTTTGGTGGGAAGGCAGGGAGAGAGCCCTTCAGCAAAGCCAAAGACCAAGAGGTGCGATGCTGCAGGCAGGCTGAGCACTGATAGATTTGCTCAATGAAGCCTTGCTGAAGAATAAAAGTATCCCCACAAGGAGCTGGGTGCGGCTCAGCATCACCAGTGGTGAACGCTTCCATGCAGGCAGGCAGACATGAAAACATAGCAACTAAAACTGACTCCAAAATACAGCTCTGAATTCAAACAAACCACCCCGAGCAGCTGAGTCCTCATTAATGGGGGAAAGAGACATTTGTTTGTAGAAGACCCATAGAAGCCAAGTTGGATGCTGGAGCTGCTCCTCCTGCAACCCCAGAGCCCTGCAAAAATGCCCTGACCCCACAGCACTGCAGGCAGAAGGATGCGATGGTCAGGACGTGAGCAGGAGATAAAGTGCTGCCCATAACACGCCCATTGGACAGCACCCTGCAGAGGGTGCCATGCAGCACAGGGGCACAAACGATGCCATGCACCCAGCACTGACGCTATGGGGCTCTGCCCCCTGCCCTGATGGGTGGGAGCGTGGGGTCCATGGTGTGGTCTGTATTTGTCTGTCTTTATTCCCTTCACTGAAGTCTGGAGCCAGCAAATCCACTGAGAGAGGCAGAGGGTGGTGAACAAGTGCCAGGGGGCTTTTGTCACCAAAATAAAGCAGGGCTTCATGCAGTACAAGCAGCCTGCAGCCACTCATTGGCATGCAGGGAAAGGGAGCTTCATTCAGAAAGCACAGCACTGAGCAGTGCTCCCTTAGTGTAGCTCTCACCACAGTTTGGGGCATCCACATGCTACAGGAGCTTCCTGGAAGGGGGGCTGTGTGAAAATAAACCCACACAGAAAAGCCCTTATAATTCAGCATCAATATAAAAGCACAAGTTTCGTGCCTGGTTGCTGCATAAAGCATCAGTGATTCCCAAGGACACAGCAAGGTTGTCCTGGGATGAGAAGTAACATAGATGGGCATGTCAGCATCTGGGAAAGCAGCTTCTGCAGAGAGCTCTGCTCCCCCAGATGGGCTCTGAGCAGAGCATCCCCCCCAACACCCCTCAGGGAATGGGCAAAGCCTGCACTGCTCCACCCCAGTCACCCCTATCACAATCCACACACACCTCAGTGCACAAAGGAGAACACAACAACGTTCTGAGCTTACACCAGGGCGCCAAGCAACCAAACTGCTGTCCTGCAGCATCCCTGGGCACACAGCAAAGGAACACGAATACGGGGCAATAGAGTGATTCAGATCAAAGCCTGTAATGAAACAAAAATGCACAGGAACAAGCAGCTGCTGTCTTCAGTATCACTGCACCATAATGACATCCTGCAGCAGAGGAATAACTAAGAATATATCAGGATTCCCATTATAAATCCTTATTATTAAGGAGTTTGTAACCTATGGTACAAACCTGCCCAGGGCTAAACCTCAGCAGACGAACAGCAGCTCGACGAGCATATTTTACTCCCAAAAGCTCCTCTGGGGTGAGTTTAAGGGGTTATCAGCATTAGAAATGCCTGCAGTTCCAACCAAGTGTCAGGGGTTAAGGCTTCATTATTTCTAAGCTCCTATAATGGAGAGACGGGGCACACTAAGTTTAAAAGGGGAAGAAAACGGAGTGAGATGCCTCTCCAGCTTAAAAAGACCCCTCTGAGCACAAGCACAGCCCCCATTACAAAGCAAGGAGCCTCGTTACAGCCTGACAGAGCTGCTGTAAGAAACAAGAACCCAAAGAAGCAGCACTGGGGTCAGTGGGCAACAGGGGGCACAGGGCAGAGCGCTGCTTCTGCTCAGCACCACCAACTGCTGCAGGGATTTGCTGGTAAACAAGAGCCGTCTATCCGGGGTTGCTGGGAGGAAAAGCAGTTTCATCAGGATTTAGGAATTTCTTTTTTAATTGCTGACTTGTGAAATCATCTCCTGGGAGATGCTGCAAGCAGTCGGGGTGGATGGGGAGCTCAGCCTGCAGTCAATGCTTCCAGCAGCAGCTGTACCCTGAGCAGGACAGGGCAACCCAAGGGCTGAATTCAACCCTTATGAGCACCTGGAAATGAATGTCTGCTCATTGCCACCACCAGCATCAGGCCCAGCACACGGATACAGCATCTCTCAGCTGATACTTTCCCATCTCCCAGGCTTCTGGTACAGCGGTCATTACTCCAGCCCAGCTCCTCCTGCTTCTTGTTTCAAGCTGAGCAGACACGTGGTGGAAAGCCCCCGCCGAGCCTTCCCCAGCAGCAACACCAGATGAATTCTGCTGCATCTGATGTGCTGCTTCCCATTCATCAGCCACATCTCACAGCCTGCAGCTCAGAACACTTCATTCTCTCCTGGTTTACAGCAAACCTGAGTTGTGAAAACAAAACTGTTCATAAAGGTAACGAGGGTGGGAGAGATCCTGCCAGGGAGGGCAAAGGGAAAAGAAACGTCCAGCATTGAGGATGATAAGAATTGCTGACCTTAGTACAGGAAAAGTGAGAGGAAACGTTGGGATCTGGAGACAATAGAATAATCAGCCCGTTAATTAGGACTGCTGAGATCCTGAAGGACACGTTTGTTTAGAACAGCAGAAGTCAGGATGAAAACACGGAGCGTATCACTTCTGTTCCCATAACAGCCGTCACCTGAAACCTCAGTATCTGCTCCACAGCATTGGCCATGCAGGAGCTGCTGCCCAACAGGTGAGCTGAGAGCTTGTCAGAACAAGGAACCCCGAGCTCTTACAGGATGCAATTTCACCAGGCACAAAATAGCAGCTCTCCCTCTGAATGGCAAAGGGGAAGATTTGCATTTCCTTTCAACATCAGAGTACAGCTCTGAATTTCAACTTCGGAGCATATTTTAAGGCAGTGCTGGGTTTGGCATGGAGAGCTTTCCTTAGAGTTTCACATCTCCATGCAAACACTCCTGAGCCTCAACACTAAGAGTGCAATTAAGGCAGTAATTCCACGGGGAGGTGAACGGAGCTCCAGCACTTCAAGCCACTGCAGCACAACCTCTACCATCGTGCTCCCCAGCTCTTCAAAACCCATAACAGAAAGCAATGGGGATGTGCAGCTCATTCCTAAGGAACATACAGCACCAGCTGCAATCGCTTGCAGGAGATGAGGATGGCTGTCCAGTGCCATGATTAGACACAGATAATTCATTAATTCATCAGCTAATTCACTGGGGGGGAGGGAAGGCATCAAAGTGGTGGTCTGTGCATTTCCTTTTTCTAAAAGAAGCTTTAAAAAAGGCATGTTTGATTCAGCTCCCCCAGTTCCTTCTGAAGCAGCATTAATCTCCTCCTGCAGGAGCTGCAGATACAGCAGCCACCTCGCTCTGTGAAGCTGATGCTGGAACCCTCTGAGCCATCCATTGCAAATTCAGCACTGGAGCTGATCTCTGGATGGCAGAGCTGGCAGAGGCCACACGTGGCCATTGAAATCCAGATCTGCAGCTCCCCAGCAGCACATCCTGTGCTCTGCCCCCAGAAAGGCTTCCCAACCCATTGGTCTCATGATACCTTCAGTCCCATCCACCTCCATCCTCACAGCACTGCCTGTGCACCACACACGTCAGCTCAGCTGATGTCCTGGACAAACAGAGCCCAATTTATCTGCTCTGTGTGTTCAGTGGCTGTCACTCATCCTGCAAAAAGCAGCACTATGTGGGACGCATCTCCCAAATACCTGAAATATCGCTGTTAGGAAGCTGACAGCACAGCAGGGGGTGGGGAGCACAGCCCAGCTCCTCTGCAGCCATCGCTGCCCCCTGGGGCTGCTGCAGCAGCTCTAATTGCTCTCACTGTCAGGAGCTGCTTCCCCAAGGAGCAGAGCAGTTTGCTGATGAGCCGTAGCAGCAGCGAGGTTGGGCTCTCTCCTCCAGCACGGCCAAGCTCAGCTGCTCAAGGAATAGGAGGATCCAGAACTGCAGTAGGAGAAAAGGAATCGTTCAACACCTCAACCTAAAGGCCATCAGATCGTATGGGCCCCGAACAAAGCACGGCTGTTGTGCATCCCCCAGACTTCATTAAACAGCCACCTGAGGTTCATACGCTGCCTTTCATCATACGATGCCATTCATCAGGATGCTCAGGGGGGAAAGCAGCTCAGCCCATCTGGGCCTGAGCCCTGCCAGGTGTGCTCACCTGCAGCAGCACCTGCAAACGGGCCTGGATGGATGCACAGAGCAGGCTGGCAGCAGGGCTGAGCTTCTCCTTCAGGAACACAAACAGTTTATTCTCCTATGCAAAATTGATGCTGAGTGATGCCGGCTGTGCGCTCATCTCACGGCTGCTCAATATTCATAAGCCACTTACACCAAACAAATTCATCACTTCAGCCGTCGGATGAAGAGCTCTGCTGTGCACGTGGCTCCTCTCCCTGCCCTCACTTCCCAGGCAGAAGGAGCAAGTTTTGATCCTCACCTCCTTCAGTTCTCCTCTGCTCCCTGGGCAACACGTCACTGCTTGGTTTGCTGATCTCTGCTTGCTTACAGCATCTGGGGGCTGTGATGTGTGCTCCTCTGCTGGGCCAGGCCCTTGGAGCTGCTCAACAGGGAGCGGGGCTGAGTGCTGCCAAGTGAATCACTCCTTCCCCAGCCCACCCTTCTGGCAAAGCTACACCACCTCCCACTTCCAACAAAGGGCATTGGCAGCGCTCAGTTGCAGGGCTGTGACCCTCCTGTCCGAGCAGATCTCACTCACCCACGGCCCAGAGCGATGCCAGCACTGCTTATGTTTAAGTCTCATTGTTGTCATTACGACCAAATCAGCCCAATTCTGCACATACAAATCACTGCAATGAAAACCCCAAACGTTCCCTGCAGGTGCAAAGCCCAGCATTCCTCACCACCAGCCATAGGAGCCTTATGTTATTCTATAGCAAGAAGCAGCCTGGCCATATAAACCTCCAACCAGCAGCAGCTCCCTTTCATGCTATAGGAAAACCTGCTGTGCTGCACAGCGTGCCCCTCCTGCTGACAGCATCTCAGAGTGCAAGAGCTGCACGTGCACCACGAGGCGGAGAGAGACCCTGCATGCTTCTGTACGGAGTCATAGGGAGCAAAGCAGCTGAAAGCAACAGATCTTGCACGGTGTTTTCCAGCGGGAACCACAACATTCTGCACATCTCACAGATGGGGAAACTGAGGCACAGAGGAGGGAGGTTTGTGTGGAAACTGTGATGATAAGGGAGCCCAAAGCAAATGGAGCCGCAGGGTGCTGCTACACAGCAACCCCACGAGGTGTTCAAATGACCCCAGAAAGTGGGAATACACGTAAACCCATCAGGTTCTGATGGTACAAACATCTCCTCATCTGACCCGCTTTGCTGCAGACAGATGGGAATTCTTCACATTCTTTCTAAATTTCCTCACCTAATCACAGCGCGGAGGAAGAGCAGATTTCCCTCCTGGGGCTCGTTGTGCAGCACGGGTTGGAAGCGACGCTTTTTGTTTACAAGCAGGGAAGCAGATTTGAGCTCCGTCCCCCGAGCAGCGGAAGCGCAGACATGCTGAGCTCTGACCTCTGCTACCAGTACGGCTGAGCAGCACTGCAAAGCCAGAGGCTCCTTTCCCTTTCAACATGTGCTGTAAACACTTTGGTGAGACACAAAAAGCGCAGGGAAAGCTCCGTGCTCCTTTTGGATGCCTTCCGTTACAGCTGCACTGCAACTAACCCAGCTCATTAACAGCAAAGCCTCTGCAATCAAAACACCCCCTTCTATGGAGACACATCAGGGAGAAAGTGCAGGGAATGAAGGATCGACTCGTGCCCATCTCCCACCAGAGGTGATTTTATCCCTGGGCTGGGGGCAGGGAGGCAGCTGAAGCACATGAGGGGCAGGCAGGGGGGGCACAGCCATCCCATGGGGCAGCCATTCCCCTCTGCCACGAGCCCGGCACACACAGCCCTGACCCCCAGCACACGCCGGGGCCACGTATTTCCCTTCAGTGTACAAAGAGTGGTTCATATGAGCTTATCTCTTGTGCAGCGCCGCCGCTCCACCAGCACAGAATCATCTCCAAAGAATGTTTCAGTAATGCTGCGGTGCTGGATTTCAGAGGGACACTTAATCTCGCCCGAGTGGTTCACCAGGGCCAACTTTCTGAGCATGAAATATTTAACCATCCACAGGCCTCCCGGACTACAATAAAGTACCTTCTAACAAGCCTCCAAAATAACCATGTGGAGTAGGAGCTATTACATCCATGAAAGTGCTCAATTACTCCCTGCTCTCCAGCTGTGTGAACCCAGGACACAGCTCTCCTCCAGCAGCAGGGACCCACAAAACCTCCCCTCTAAATTCTAGGAGTCTAAAGGGGAAGAAGTGGGAAGAGGGAGTCAGCATGAGCCCACGAGGATCACTGTTATCAATACTCCCTCATTCTGGGAGTGCTAAACTTATCTGGCTTGCCCTGCATTTAAGTAACTTAAAACAACAAAACCTTTGAAAAGCCCCCAACCCCTCTCAGTTCTGCTTCTCCCTGCTCCAATGGAGGTGTTAAATGCCAAGAGAGAGGTCTAACCACTTATAACTCAGCATTTTCCTGTGGATGGGTTTTGAGTTAAATAACACAAACCAGCCCGGACCCCTCTGAGAGCCAACGCAGCAGAGAGGAGCTCACACTGCACAGTTCCACCCCTGGCACTGCAGCTCTCCAGCAAGCTCAGACTCAGACTTACCTCATCCCACTCGGAAGCAAAGGACGGCGACTTCTCCAACCTCTTCTTCCCAGTGCTGCAGTTGGAGAGCGATTCGCTCCGGCTCCCCATGGCATCGTCCTCTGTTGGGGAGCAGGTCAGGAGGTCAGAGTCCGACTTGGACAAGCTGCGGCTGAGCTTGAGCTCAGCTTTGGGTTTGCTCCCCGGGTGGGCTCTGCCCGCAGCACCACCTCTGTCCCCCTCGTCCTCGGCACCGCCGGGGTGCTGCAGCACGTGGGGCGTGCCTACAGGCTCAGGATCCGCCCGGTTGCTGTGCGTGTGTTGGACGGTTGCGTAGATCGCCTTCTGGTTTTGGTCTGGAGAGCCGGTCGGTGCTGATGCAGAGGCAGGTAAACCAGCATCCTCCAGCTGCATAGCAGGTGGGTGACTCGCTGCTTCCACGCCTCCTTTCTCCGCGGAGGGAACGAGCCTGAAAGGGTCCTCGCTTATTTCACAGATGGGGGAAGAACCGTGAAGCAACCCCGAGAACTGCTCCGGAACATGGATGTCCTGGCTGTCTGCACAGTCCTGGCTGCGGCCACCGCTGCTCCTCCTGTGGTCTTCAGGGGGGGATGAAAGCAAAGGAAGGGGAAAAAAAACATTAAAAAGATGGAAGAAGTCGCGAAATTGCAGCTCTCCTCCTGCCCTCCCTCAGCGAGGGAGGGAGAGATAAAGAGAGAACAGTTCCGTATTGTTCCGTGGACTCAACTTGTACCCAAAGTCGTGGCATTTATGAAATTCCAAACACTGGCCTGATTTATGCAATCTGGCAGCTCTCCGTGTTGTTTTATTCCTGTTAACACTAACTATCAGGCCTTGCTATATAAGGTTAAGACAAGTGCTAACTATATCCTGCAGAGAGAGCAAGCGAGGTAGGAGAAGCAGAGACGGAGCTCCTGGAACATCTGATACATTTCCATAAAGGCCAAAGTGTTATTTAGAGCAGCGCTCCCCGCTCTTGGCACCAGCTGCAGGGTGGGAAAAACTTCTGGACTGCGATCAACCTGCAAGTTCCAAGAGCAGCTCCCCAAAAAAAACAATGCCTTCCTCCCTCGTGGTTTCCGAGTTTAACCTCCCCTCCTTACTCAGGGGGAGAGAAATAAACAGTTTATGCAATAAAAAGCCTCGTCAGAAAGGCTCTCTCTGCTGCAAGCGAAGCGCTCAGCACTGAATGCTAATGCACAAAGCTGCGTGCACGAGCGGCTGTCCCAGCAATGCGGAGCTGTTACTTGGTTACTGCTGTGCCACCACCCCCAATATCAGGTAAATCATCAATAATTGACCGGTCCCAATTGCCAAGTGTGCGCAGCAATACACATGCTCACCTCAGCCAGGATATACACAAAAAGCAAAGGACAGAAAAGCAAGGAAATGCAGCTCGCGTGGTCCTGGGATCCCACTGCCTGTCTGTGGTGGTCTGCAGAATTGAATCACTTCTATTTAATGCCATAAACACTTGTTCTCCATCCCAACTAAAGGCACACTGCAGCACAGCAATAAAACAAAGCACCTCAATAACGTGGCTCTGAAATATAAGGAGCGTATCTGGACACGAAGAGGGAACTCCTCTGTTTGCTGGCAAAGGAACATTCATCTCACTGAGCAAGGCAACGTGAACTCATCAATTTTGCTTATCTTTAACAAGAAGCAGCTAAAAGCAACAATAGTGAAATTAAGCTCCTTCCCTCCAGCATTCTTTTTGCACTAAGCTTGACCAGGTCATTTCCAAGCACCAACACATCTGGTTTTGTGGTGCATCCCCACACCAGAAATGAGGCAGGAAGGGCCTGAACCAGCCATTCATCCTCGCACGCCGTGCAGATCCCAGGGTCTCACGCACCCTGTGAGCACCAGCCAGTCCCTCCCAGGCATCTGTTTACTGCACAGCAATGCAGAAAGCAGCTCGTTGGGTTGGCAGCTGAGTCAGGAACAGCAAAAGCCGGAGTGGAGGTTAACAGGCAGGGCAACATGCTGGCAGACCTCAATGCTCGCCAGCATCAAGCAATGCTGGGGCTTATTTTGTTCCGGATCCTATGAGTTTGGGATTCCAGGACAGTGAAGTAGTTGTTGATCACTTGCATGGGTACATATCCCACATGTTCTGTGGCTGAAGCCACTGAGAGCAGGTGGCACTGCAAAGCCTCACCCGCACTGTGCCCAGTGTTGGCCGGGAGCACCTGAAGAACTGAAGGTCAGGCTGTGTTTGCTTGGTGTGCACAGATCTGAGCTTGTAATGCTGGAGAGAAAGCTCAGAAGAGATGGGACATGCTGTGTACATAGGCAGAGGCTGGTGTAAGAAATATACACATCCTGAATGAGGGACTGGACACCCTGAAAGGGAATTTCCCAATTCAACAGCCATCCGTCCTCTCCTCCCTCCCCTGGAGATCACCTCTCCCGTGTCCCAGTTTAACCTCCCCTGCCATTCCTGCTGAATGCAGACAGGCAGCTCGGAGAAGTTTGTGCCACGTGCCGGGTGCTGCCAGAACAAAGTGCTCCAGAGCTCACAAAGGGGCTCCTGTTGCACAGAAATCACAGCCGCCCATTCATCCTGGAGATGATGGAGACACACTCTGAAATACAAGAGAGCTGCCAGGGAAGGAAGGGATGGAGCAAAGGAAACTGAACTTGCACAGAAGATGAAGAATGTATTGAAAGAGTCATCTCAGAGCTTGTAAGACAGGCTGCCCCAAAAGCTGCAGGCAGAAGAACACATGCAGGATGGAAGGAGTGAGCTCGCTCCTTTTTACCATTGAGGTGCGCTGAGGGTTCTCCCTGTGTTTCACTTTTTGGGGTTTCGACTCAAGGTGCCCCATGGTGAGAGGAGAGGCCAGAGCCAGGGCAGGGCAGCAACCACTGGCCTTTTCAGGATGGGATTTAGATACTCATTTATCAACCTTTGAAAGCATCCCCATCCAATCGCACTCATCAAGGGAGTTGTCCTTAAATAGGGATTTCTGCTCAAGTCCCTTGGCTGGTTTCACACCCAAGCACAGCTGACCGAGTTCTTCAGCCAACTCCTGCCACAGGATTCACCCACAGGGGGTTTGCTTCAAATGCAAGCAGGCACTGGAGTGCATTTCCAGGCACAGACTGTCTGCTTCCCAGGAAGGATTCAATTACATGCTCCCCTGCCAGCAGCTTGATGATCCCAGATATGAAGCACTTCCCCAAACTCCTAACACCGAGCTGCAGCCACATTGCCTCCAGCAAGTTTGGTTCCCTACATATCACAAGGAGGGTTCGTTTCACACCCCTGGATTAGGAGAATCAAGCTGTTATTGCAGCCGCTCTCTGCTCAAGCTTCTCAACCTTAGAATTTAGCAAGGACATATTCCAGTCTCTAATCTTCACCTACAAAAGGCTCCTGTGCTATATCATGTAATTTGTCAGGTGGTGAGAATGCAAATCCAGCTCCTGTGGCATAAAAGGCTGCAACAGAGAGGGAAGCTGGCCTTTAAAGTACTACTTTAGAGGTGCAAAAATAACCTTCAAGTGCAGTAAAATAGAAACACAAAGGTTCATTTCCATAGCGAGGTACTGCATGTGGAATTCAGAAATACATCTTCATCACCTCAGTCGTTTGAGACAAAATTTACCCTCCAAAAGCCAGTAAACTTGTGGTTACTTGTACTCCCTCCCCCACTGCCCTTCAGGAAAGCAAAGGGAACACTGTCCTGACATTACCCTGCACGGAAGCTTCTCAGTACATTGTGACAGCAGAAATGCAGGCTTGAAGGATTGAAGACATGGAGAAAGGGTCTGTCCTCTAGCAATGACAGAACCAAAGCAGAGCAGTCAGGCTTTGGTCCTATGTTACCATTCACCTTGCAGCAAGCCAAGAAGCTTCCATTCCTTCCACCCTGGTTTGTAACAGCCCTGTGTGCCCATACACGATGCCCACCCCACCGTTTCTGCACCCCCTCTGTGACTGGGTCAGTTCAGATCCATGGATTACAGAACAGACACTCCTGGCTGAACCAGCAGAACCACTGAGAGAAACTCCAGCAGGAGGAAGGCTGAGCTGAGGACCTCAAGCCAGGCTTGCTATGGCAGCACGCCAGCAGAACCTCAACAAGCACCAACTGCTGATAATCACCAGGAAGACCCGAGTCAGTCCTACCTGAGGCTGCTGACAGCACTGGCGGATGGCCCTCCTCAGAAGCAACACAGACATCCACACTCAGAGGTGTTTTCTGCATTCATCCTCCATCAGTCTCTCCCTAAACACAGTAGGAGTTGTACAGTCTCCTCCCAGTCAGTGCACGCACAGTTCACCACTCTTGGCTTATTTTCAAGTCCTGTTACAAGGTCTGACAGCCCCGACTTCATGCGTGAGACTGCACGTAGTTTCCTTACCAAAGGAGATGGGAAAGCACTTGGCTCAAACCACTTCTGATACTCTGCCCAAAACATGAAGCCAACTTTTCCTAATGCTCCAGCATGTGACAGCAAACTGCTGCAACACACACAAAAGGCAACCAGAGCAGGGCAGATAATGCCACATTCATCTGGTCACTGGACACAAGGCAACTTGCAGCAAGGGGAACAAAGGCAGCTATCATATATGAAAGACACCATTAAAAACAGCGTGCTTGCAGTTCTGCCTGGCAGCTGCCCTGAAGAGCCCTTCTAACAGCACATCAGAGTCCTTCTCTTCCGACCAGCGGCTCCTCCAGAAGTCACCAAGCAGCATCTAGAAGCACAGCCTCTCAGATCGAGGGCCAAGGAGCAATTCCAAGCCATGCCTCAATCTGCTCTTTGTCCCGGAGCTGAGCTGCTGCCTTTGATGCTCTAGGACCCCTCTGATCCAGAGGTGGAAAAATCCTCCAGCACCTCAATTTGGTCCTTAGTCCCTTGCTCAGCCCTTGTTTAACTTCTGCCAAAACGACTCCATTGCTTTCCAAACGTCCTCTCTCCCCACATCAGCACATACTCACATTTCAGACTCAGCTACATCTGCTTCCCCATGTCCTCCCAGCATCCGACCCCAGCTACTCCGAGAGCTGAACATTTGCTTTTGTGTAAGGCTGCAGATTTCAAAGCTGATCCAGAGCAGCGAGGAAACATCCTGTACAGAAAGAAACTACCTGTGGCTGCTGAGAGGGGACACGGGGAGGAACGATAGAGAAGAGGGGGGAAAAAACACCAAAAAAGGAGTTCTTTGGATTCCCCCTCACCACAACATTGGGAAGGGCTTTAGGCTCCTTACAAACACAGTCACAATGAATCTGTGCTCACATTAAGCTGCATTTAATAGCCACAGAACAGAGAAGAGGCAGCTCACGTGTGAATAATCAGCAGTAGCTGCACACTGGAAAGATCTCCTGAAAGATTCTGGTTCAATGGCCGATGCCCAAGCACTGTTTTACCTCACTGAGACCACAGAGAGCCAACCTGAAAAGCATCCGAACTTTGCCTCGGGCAGCAAGTGGCTTTGGCAGATACTGGTGGGAAAACAATGACCTCTTGTGCCACCCCATACAAGCCAAGAGTGCAGCAGGACTCAAGGAACAAACACTATTGGGCTGCAAGGGGAAACAGAACTAAGAAAGCTGCAGCTCTTACAGGGAGGTGAGAGAGGCATCGCACCGAGTCTGCATGATCCTCCAAATGAGATGGGTTCCGGGTTTAGAGTCCAAACTAAATCCTTCCAAATTCCTGCTCAGAAGTTTGGAATAAAGCAAGGGAATATTTCTGCTTCAAACATATCTGTTGTTGTTGTTGTCTGGAGCCAAAAAGCCCAGCGACAGGCAAGCACGGGAGACAAGGTGTTCTCAGATCCTCTGCAAAGCACCGAAGTCCCTCTGGGACAAGAGAGCCAAGTTCAGTACCCAACCTGGTCACACAGGGGATCTGCAGCCACATCCAGAGAAGAGCTTGCTCTGTACGTGTTTAGTTCCATCCTTTGTTAGCTTACATCTCCATTTAGCTTTAGAACACAACAGAGTGTTGTTTTTATTGCCAGGACAGGCAGGCTGATCATCTGCTGATACAAATATGCAACACCAGCAGGTCTCCAGGCTCAGCTGGATGGAGAGCACAGTTCATTCAGTGCTTGTATTGCTTCATCTCATAACAACACTGCACAGCCTTCCAACTCTGCCCTGACAGTGCACAGCATTCATTTACGTTCTGAGTTACCACCGTAAGTCCCTGTGAACCCTCAGCTGTCAGCACAACGGATTTGCTCTTCCTCTGTGTACATTTTGTACAGGAATGTTTAGATCTCTCCATTACAAAAGGGAAGATCACCAGGAAACAAAACAATTGCGAAGCAGAATCCAGACACTCCACCCCAGTGCTTTTAATTGTTCCGAGTACTCTGCCCTCTGTACTTTTGCTCAATGCATTTTGGACGGTCACTTACCTTTTGTTTTTCTATCCACTGCCACTGGCTTTTTAGTTTCTGCTGTAAGCAGCAGCTCATAAGGGTGCTCCTCTTCCTCAGCTCCGCTTCCTCTGCTCTTCCCTCGTGCAACAGCGGCCTAATGAAAAACAGCATAAGCAAAGCAGCGCTATTTATTCCTGCAAGGCCTCTTCGTTCCATGGTTTAAGCGAGGAATTGGCAGAGCCAACACCTTTGCAGTGGGCTGTTATCCAAAACATACCCTTTATCTCAAAAAACAAAAATAAAAAAGAATCCCCAAAGCCTTTTATTTTCTAGTATTTAAGGCTGCTGACAGATTTCTAGCACTGACCAACTGATTTACTGTGCAAGGTCTGCAGACAGCCTGGGGAGTGAGAAAAGAGCTGAGCACATTATTCCTGTTCAGCCCAACTCAGACTTGCTGTTGCTATTGGAATTTGCATCGTCATTGACTATTTCACTACTGGCCCTATTAGGACATGGCTAGAGGGGAACAAAAATCCACACCACAACATAAAAGTAATCCCTGCCACCTTGTAGGAAATCAGATCTAACATGCCTAACCCCAGGATGTACCACGTAGTCAGGGCTAAAAGGGCCTCAGGCAACACAGCATAAACTGAGTTGAACCTGAGGATGTACAGCAGTGATTGTGCTCATTTAAATCCCCCAAAGCCGCTGCTGAGAGCTTGTTTGTGACACTGGCATCTTTCTTGAAGGGCAAATTGGTACCTACCTGGCTGTGACCGAGCCAGGACACCTGGAAGCCTTTTAGAGAGGCTTGGAAAGACACAAAGTTCTGCATCCCTGTGTAAGCCCAGCTGGCTTTTAAATCAGCTTCGCAATGGGAGGAAGCAGGTCAGGCCCGAGGAAAGTATTTGTTCTATCTGCTTTGAGATGAGCTGCCAGGCACAGCAACTCCTTCTCAGGTGAAAGAGCTCATAATGAGCAAATTAAGGAAAAAAGACTTGTGACCAGATGGTGGCACAAAAACATCAGACCATAACAGTAGGAATCAGGACTCGACAGAGATCTTGGAAAAATACTGCACAGCAGCAGCCTGTCACAACAGTTGTAGCCTGGACCTCAAGCCAGGCATTAGCGCGCTGTTAAGGCTCCTGCAGACGATGATGGCTGCACTGCCCTCCTTCTACTGCACTGAATGTATTCGCAGAAAGAAGCTTCCCAGCCACACTGCAGTTCCCAGCTTTTGCTTTGTAAATGTCAGTGTGTGCATTCAAAGGCCTGATTACACTTCATTGTCTCCATTTCTCATCTTTCCAAAGCCTCAAACGCAGTCTTAAGTTAAAACTGAATTAAAATTAAATGTGTTGTTTGCTGGAGAACTGTGCTTCCTCTTCAGGTAATGCAACCAGGAGTAAGGAGATCATCATTGTCTGATTCTACTTATTTACACATACTGGTTAGTGTTCGGGAACCATTCACTATCACCAAATATAAAAATAAGCTGTGAGCTGTGAGTGCGCCCTAAAAAGTGCATTTAATCCACAGCAGGGGACTCGGTGAAAGACTTTTTAAAGGGTATTTCATTTCTCTCTCCTCCCCCCAGCACTGCAGAGAGAACTGCTGAACGGTCACGGCTCCTTCTGCCTGCACTTCCTTTCTGGAGATGAGCAGCAAAGAAATGAAACCAAAGTTGAATTTGACAACGCAGAAGCTTTTTTTCAGCCACAAACCCAGAAGGTTTCTGCTGATAGGGACAGAGGGCACTCGGCACCTTCCAGACAATCAGCCCTTCTCCCTGTTTATACTTAACGTTTCTCCACAATGGAAGTTCAGTTTCTTGTTTACGCACATCTGCTTTGACTGATAGCCCTATCCTGGCAATGGAATAAAAGGACGACTTTTAAGAGCAGAGTTTGGCCCAACCCCAGAGCATTGGATGACTAAGTGCCCCAGCCCTAATGTGAGAACACGTTCTGAGCTTGGCTGATCAGGATGCTGCTTTGAGAAGCTTACAGCAATCCCTCAGCATATTCCTGTTGGTGCCTGCCCAACCCAGGGAGAGCACATAAAGAATGCAAAAATAACCTAAGCCAATGAATTGCACCCAAAGTGCCTCCTGGGTACAGCTGGCAGGTCACGGCCATGCAGCTACACGCACTGTGTGCACTTCTTATCAATAAAATAAATCAAGATTTCCCCAGTGAGTCACTTTGCACACAAGGAATTGGCAGCAGGACTTCCTTTAACGGACTGCATTTCCAAAGCCTTTAACAACAGGACAACACAGCAGGTGTTTTGTAATTAAATATGGCAAAGTAACTCAGCCAATGCATGCTTCTCTCACTCACGTTTACTGCCATAAACAAGTCCTGCCTTTCAGTTGTACCGTGACCTGACAGCCAGCTCTCCTCTCTGGTTATCAGACGCTGAAAAACAGCAGCAGCAGAGTCCACAATTTGGCATCCCAGTTCTACTGTTTGTGGACTGGTCCGTGTTCCACTCCATATAAAGTCAGCCCTATTACAGCAAATTGCATTTACTTTTATCCTGTGTAGACTTGACATCCTTCAGAAAACAGATTGCATTTATGCCTCGTGGGGACTTCAGGGCATCAACACATGCAAAGCAAAGATCTGCTGAAGTGGAGTCTGCTCCAACAGCCAAAGGCAGCAGACACTTCATTAGTTTCACATGTATCTCACTGCATTTGGAAAAGGAAATCTTCAAGATTCACTTTTGCATTGAAGATCTTCCTTGGTGTCAACAGAGGTCACCACGACATCTGTGGTTTCACATCCCACCCTGAGGTATAACTGAGTGCTCCCAGAAAGCCCTCGCATCTGAGGTTCATAGACTAGTGAATAAAAAATGAGCCATAGGAAGCCCAGGAGCAGGAACACAGAATAAGAGAACTCTAATCAAAAAGCAGCTCCCACACACTGACTTCTGCAGACAGCTTTAACATATGGGCCAGAAATTTGGCTGAATTCAAGGCCCTGAGCTCTGCTCACGTCAGTGGAACCCATGAGCCCACACATCCCCTGAACAGCTGGAAGCACAGAGGAAGCAGGAACTAACACTTGAGACTGAAGCCCAGAGGATGAAGAAGCATTCAGTGGGATCATTACAAGTGGGCAACAGTCCACGTCCCAACGTGATTCAGAAAAATCTCTTCCTATGGGAGTTCCCAGCCAAGAATAGGAAAACAAGGCTGAAGGTCAAAACAGAGGTGCCCTGGAAGAACCACACAAAGGAAGTTCCCATGGCAAGTGATAGCAGCAGTGCAGGAATATAAAAACCTAAAACACTTCCCAACACAATCTGCAAGGAAAGCAATATTACAATTGCTTCTACCCAAATCCAAATGATTAGAGCTGGTCTTTAAGCCTCATTGCTGCAAAGCTGCAGCCTCACGTACCTCACAGGAAGCACCATGGCCCATCTTCTCCGCGTGCTGCTCCTCCTCTTCATCAGGTGGAGGTTTAGCAGGGGGGGGCGGCCGCTCTCTCTGCAGTTCAAAAGACCATTGTCAATCACCGTGTTAAAGTATGTCCCCTTCTGCTTCCTGACACTACAGCCACGCTGATGGGAGCACAGCGTGCTGAGGACCTCCTCACATTAATCTGGGCTGAGTAGATGAATCCCAAGAGGACAGAGCTCCCAGTGCTGCCTTCCCTCCTCACTAGTAGGACACCAGTCTGGGCAGAGCCCCTGCTGTAGATGCACCAAGAGCAGCACACTGGAGGGACCACAGCTGCTCATGCAAACCTCCAGAGCAGTAACTGCACAACAGCTCAGGCCCACAGGAGCACCAACCATGCTGAGGTGGGAGGTGGTGTTGACACAGGTTTGTTTCATTAGTTAAGCCAATTCATTCACAGCCAGACTGGCATCTCTGTGGCAGAGCACTGCATGGATAAGATCAGTAATGAACTCATAATGATGTGTAGAAAGGGACTACTCATTGTGCTGCTACTCACTCGTGTCTTAATGAAACAGTAACAGGAATAAGTGATTCCAGAGGCATCTCTTTTAATGAAGAACCCTGGAGATCAAGGAGACAGTGCTGCACTGCATTCCTCACATATCGCAAGGTCGCCTGCAGGCAGTTAGAGCTGCACTGTCTTGTCTTGACGCAGAACTAAAGACAACTCCAGGTCAGCTCCTGCCCTGCAACAGCTCCATCTAATGGCTAACTGACACAGAGCAGAGAAACTGCTCATTGCAAAAGGCTCGAGCAAGTTTAGGGACAAACTCCAGAAAGCTCCTAAAGCAACTCCCTCCTTCTCGCTTCTCACTGCAGTTCAGCCTCTCATCTTGTCTGATAGAGCTGCTATCAATACAGGACAGTACGTAGATGGATAAAACCCACTAAGATCTAGTTTAATAACAGCACACTACATCTTGTACTAAGACAAGCACACAGCTACATACAGGCCTGACTCCTGCTGCTTTAAGGCCAGCCGCTTCCACTTCCTTGTTCACAGACTCTCGGTCTGAAGATCTCCCACTGGCAAGGCTGTCCAGGGAGTGACAGGACGTGGCATTGTACAGAGCTTCATATGGGCTCTCATCTTCTGGGTTCACATCAAAGTCTATGATCAGCTCTGTCACTGCTTTCTCCACATCACCTGCAAGAGGAAGAGAGGAAAGAAGGGCATTATTAGTAGTTTCCACCTTCTGAAGGTCAGCATTGGCAGGAAGAGGAGTGGCAGCAGCCCCTGGGGTGTGTGGAACCTACCCTGAGGGATCCAGCACGCAGGGTCGGCGCTTGGAGCAAGTGATGCTTGTACCGTCTTCTCTGCAGCTTTGGCACTTTTCTTCCCAGTTGTGTAATCTGCAGAGAGGTGGGGCGACAACAAGGATCAGTTTATGGCCATCTAGATTTATCTTCACTCCAGCAGATGGGATTTTCTCCCTTGCAGATGGGAAAATGACTGCCAGCATTAAGACTCCCCCCATAAAATAACCAAAGGACATTATTGAAACTTGCAGCTCAGATCCTGAAATAGAAGCATTCAACCTCTGTAATCACATGCACGAGGTTAAGAAGGATCCTTTGAACTTTTACAGACGCTTTAATCAGAAAGCTGCAAAGCTCCTGGAGGGACATAACGTGAGGGAGCAATGACTTGGTGCTCCGGGCACAGGATGTAGCACTAAACAGACACAGTCTGGTCTTCTGGGGTCATTAAGCAGCAGAGAAGCCAGTTCTAGCTGCGGTCCCCAAACCACAGACCAAGTCAGAAATACTGAGCTCACATGAATGAAGTCAGACAGCACCATCTCACACAGCTCACTTACAGGAGCAAACTAACAGCATTGACCTGCAAGAGGTTCAGTTTTAAAGCCCAGCTATGTCTTCAGTTTCAGTACTGAGATGACACCAACCAGCCTCACAGACAAAGCTTAATTAAAAGTCCACAAAGAGCTTTGAACCTGTAGAGCTCTCAAATGCTGGGTAGGAATAACACCAGTTACATACACTTCTGATCTTTCCCCCCACAGCTGACAGGAAATTGAGATAATGTAATTACAAGGTAGGAGCAGAGCTGAGATGCCACGCTTTGTTCCCTAATGTGGGCAGATACAAAGGGCCAATTCTAAACCACAAGGAACCAAGGTTCTCTTCTGGAAATCTCATCTGTAGAAATCCATGCTCAAGCTTCACAATGAAGCGAGGAGCAGCACACAGGATCAGTGGGTGACTATTTGCCTTCAGACACGTAAAGCAGAGTTAATCCAAAACCATATCTAAAGCTATTACTTTGCATTATGCAAGCAGATTTAGACTACCCCTAATTTTAATTTACTTATAAAGTGAGTTAAACAAAGCTCAATTAAGCCCATTTAAATTGTAAAAGTGATGCCTCGCTCCTCCAGCAAAGAAGTTAATCTCCCTTAAATCCACTCCTGGAAGTCCTGCTGCCAACCCTGCTCCAGGGACCATCCACCTGAGCAGCGCAGCATCGTTTCTTCCCACACCCTGAAGATCCTCACTCACTTTGTAGCTACTTTGCCTTTTAACTCATGGTACTCGAGACCCTTGCCTTGCACTTGCACAGGCACAATCTGCACTCTTCCCTCCTGCCCCCACTCGCTGCTTACCTTCAATGAGAGCTGCTATGTGTTGGCTTTTCTGAGATGGAAGCTCCCTCACGATATCCAGAGCTGTCAGGCCTCTGTTATCCTTTATGTTCACATCAATACCTGTAGCAGTAGGTACAGAGAAGGCAAAAGCAGGAACATTTTCAAACAAGCACAGATTTACACCTTTAATCAAGTCACAACTTGCACGTGTTCATCACTGGGTGGAGCTAAAAAAACACTCTGTAGAAGCAAACCTAAAGCCAAACGCCATGGGAGAACCTCTCCTGTAACTCCCCCTAAGGAGCAGCACTTTGGCAACTGATTGGAGAAGCGCTGTCACTAAAGAGGGGTTTCCTCACCACGTTATTGTTTCAGAATGGGATCATTCTCTCACCTGCAGCCAGCAATATTTGTACCACATCTGTCTTGCCAAACAAAGCAGCTTCGTGCAAAGCACTGCCTTTTTCAGTCTGCAAATTAAATGAAAAATAGCATGAAGCTAGATGGGGGGAGTGCTGATGGAGGAACATTTCAGAAGGTTACAGAAGCAATAAATACACTGCATCGTATACAAAGAGGACAAAGTAGTAACATTATTACAATGCTGAGAATTCGGAGTGGAAAACAGAGGCTGCCTCTTTGCAAAGAGATGCAGGCTCAGAGACCAAGAAAAAGCTTTCTAAAGCTTATAAGAAGGTCACGTGCTGAAAAGGAAATGGTTTGCCTCCACTGTACTGAGAGCTCAGTTTTGCAATGCAGAACAGTGCAGGCAGAGGAGCAATCTTCCCCCTCACTATGCATCTGTGGCTCTTTACCCAGCTAACTGGCAAGCACTAAGCATGCACTGCACCGGGATCCCTCTGAGCAGCCTCCCAGAGGAACAAGCTGAACAAGCAGCCTAGAGGAACCCAAAGCAAACGCTCATCTCCCATATGGGATCCCTGCAGAGGATGGTGAGAAGGAGCCTTTCTCAGCACAACCACACGGCTCCTCCGCCTCCCAGCAGCCAGAGCAGCCCCTCGCACACCCCCAGCCCAGATACCTGATAGTTGCTATCCATGCCAGCATCCAGGAGGACGTGCACTACAGTTTTGTGACCGTTCCTCGCCGCCAAGTGCAGGGGAGTGTGTTTCTTTGTGTTGCAGCTTAAAAGATTGGGGTGAGCGTTCAGCAGCATCTTCACGACCTCCAGCCTCCCGTAGAGAGCAGCCAGGTCCAGGGGGGTCTCAAACTTGTTGTTACGCATGGTGGGGTCAGTGAGCTCCTCCAGAAGGACCTTCACCACCTCGGTGTGGCCGTACTGTGCAGCGCAGTGCAGCGCCGTCTCGTTGTCGTTGTTCTGGGGGGAAGCGGGGGAGCAGAAAGGCCAATGTGTCAGAATGGGGAGAGCGGAGCTGCGCCGTGCCACGCTCAAACCATTGAAGTTTAAATGCAAAAACAAGACGAAAAGCAGTCAGGAAGCAAATTAATTCCTCCGGCCCTTGGGAAAGCAGTCTGTTATTAGCTGGCAGCATCCCTTACAGTGGGGTGCCACCAAAATAAAAGACTGCGTGCAATACACGCCACACCAACTGCACCATGAACTCTATCTGCTGTCACTTGTCATCATTTCAGATTTAAACTTCAATTGTTTCGATCCTATTCATCCTAGCAGCCTTTGCAGTTCTGAAGCTTGCAAGCCGGCCGTTTTAGAGAAAGAGTGCATGCAGCTGCGTGCAGTTGGCAAGTTAGGAGGTTAGCAAACAGTGCCACTGGGTTGCTCCACTAACAAGCCCTCATCATGAAGGTCTCAGGTCAGCTGGAAGGAAGAAACATTGGAGCAGCACGTGAAAGCCACATCCAACCAATGCATGCAGCGCTGGGCAGGTATCAGCAAAGTACTGAGATGAGCAGCCCCACATTTCATTTCGAGGTGCAAAATATTGCCTGATTTAAGGTGCTGGTTTTTTGGGCTTTTTTTCCCTCTTTCAAATTAAGCTCATCTCACGCTCTGTGTTTCCCATGTAATTTTAGGGTAGGAACAGTCAATATTTTGCACCATTTCACAAGCATGCTGCAGAGCTTGCTTTGCTGCACTTTAATCCTATGGATGCGTTACGGATTACAGGAGTCACAGCATGCAAACTCCCACTCGGTTTTACTCCAGTTTGCATCATTTGTCAGCCATGGGAAGGCAGGAGAGAAGCGGGATGTGGAAGGGCTGCGACCAGCATCAAAGCACAAAGCAAGGAGGCAGCACACAGCCACGTGTAGAGAGAGATTTTGGAAGGTAAGCAAAGCAGGGCATCGCTGTTAGCACAGGAGGTCACAGACAAAGAACAGGCTCGATACTTGGAGCAGAGGCAGCCATTGTGAAGGGACGCACATACACGTGGACAGAAGTTACTGGAGAATAAAGAAGTCTGCACATAAAATACACATACAGAGTGAGAAGGGGAGAGAATAGAGAGCTACAGAGATCACACCTAACGCTCCTACAGTGCTGGTCTTGAGTTCATCTAAAAGGATGGGAGATTCTGTTATCTGTGTTGGGCACAGAAGAGCACCTGGATGTTGTGAGCCCATGGCACAGCCAGACTGAGGCCAGCAGAATGTCCCACAGCTCGAGGAAACAGGAGACAGCCCCAGCCCTCCTGGAGCTGCAGCTGTGTCCCTACAAAGCCAAATAGGGGTGCACAGCTCTGGCTTGTTCCACTGCAGCACTGCCCATCCTCCCCTGCCACCCAGACCATAACTGAACAGGGTGCTTTAAAGCACGCTGCAACCCTGAACATCTGCTTAGCAGCTCCAAAACAAGCATACAGCTTCCTCTGATAGTACAAATGTTGAAGTTTGCTGCAATTGAGTCTCATTCTCTCAACACAGCTCAGGGCTCTGCTGCCCTGGATGAAATCCCATCCTCGAAACCTGGACAAAATCCCCTGCCCATCCTCCTGTAGCACAGCCACCAGGTAGTAAAATGCCTAAAATGCCTTGCACCATTACAGCACATCCTTCCCCACCACAGGATCTCCTGCTATTGCATGAGTCTGCAATGCTCCCATTTTGGGTGAGCTCCAAGAAGCCCAAAATACCCAAACCACTCCAGGCAAAGGAGCGCGCCCCAACCCCAAGCGGAGCCTAACAACGAGCACAAACACTCAGATGTATGCATTTATCTGAGATGGAAAAAGAAAATTCCTAGCCAGCAGCCAGGAGGCATGTGGGTTAAATTTCAAAACTTCTTAGGAAAAAAACAAAGAGCTCAATAGGACCCAGGGGCTGCATTCCTGCAGGAATCCAAGCACCCCCCCCCTTAATCGCAGCCAGGAGTGAGAAGCTGGGCCTTGGCTGATGCCTGCCTAAAGACCACAAAATGGGAACAGGAGCAGGAATGCCTCCACTTTCATATGGGTTCCATTACATTTCTCAAGCCCTGGTAATTAGATACCACATACCATTGCCCTTACGCTCCTCATCACACGTTGCAGCAGAGCACCTCCAGCTCAGTCAAGTGCATCTGCACTCCTGTTCCTAACATGCTGTAGGAGGGCTTCAATATGAATCACATCTTCTTAAAATAAGTAGAAAAGCAGTTTAAGACTTTCTAACCTGCAAAGCTTTGAACACTTACACCAAGGCAGGCCATGGCATTGCTGCTCCGAGCTCTTAGAGAAGCTGCTGATGAATGCCAGGCAGGAATGGTTTAGTAGACACAGTTCTGCCTGGGGGTGGGGAAAAGAATCACAGAATGGCTTGAGTTGGAAGGGACCTCAAGGACCACCAGGTTCCAACCCCCTGCCATAGAAAGGGCTGCCAGCCGTTAGATCAAGAACTAGATTGCAAGACCTCCACTCACACCCCACAGCTCTGCCCTCAGCAGAGCAGGATGAACAGGTTCCCTTGCTCCTACAGGTGCCCACCAATGCCAAAACCATTTCAGAAGGAACAGTCCCCATCTGTCCAACAAGCTCTCAGAAGCTCTGCAGGTGGCCATGCTGCCCAGTTTCATTTGCAGGCTCCAGATGGTAGGCTTCCACTTCTCTCAGCACACCATTTAGATTTATAATGCTTTAAAGCCAATATGCACAAACCATTTGCTGCCAACTGAGAAAGACAAAGGTAGGTTGTGCAGTTTATTCCTCCTTGGGCTTTGTGACAGCTTTTTCTCTTTTTCCTCTTCCTGACCAGGGTAACAATTTAATCTGTAATGAAACCTTATACAAACACTTTTCCCCTCTTCTAAATATCCCAAATGTTTGGAAAGAGGAGACATTTTTTGCAAGGTTTGCAAGCTCAGGGATTTTGGATGTGTTTTTAAAGGTACTGTGGATCAAGCAGAGTAAAAGTCCCAAGTGAACTATGAGAGAGATCTGCCATGGAAGGCTGAGTCCCAGATAGGTGGCTGGAAGCAAGTGTGGTGCAGAGGCTGACAGCAAAAGCATCCTGTGATAAAGCTGCAGCTATTATGGCATAACTGGTGTCTGCTGCTTCATCATAAATAAAAATGAGAAATGGTGGAGTGCCTGAGAAAACACCACTGTGTGACAGACAGAACAAGCCGACCCCAGGAACTTTCTAATCTGCTTCCTCAACTGCTCAGTTTCAGTGCATCGTAAGAGCTGAAAAGAGCAAAAAGGGGGCAAAACAGGCAGGAGAAAGGAACAGAAGACCAGGGCTGAAGGGTCAGACAACACAGACTGAACACCAAAAAAGAGACCAAAGCAATAAGCAGGACAAGAGGGCTCAGGAAGGGAGGTATCAGTGTTACTACCTTCCCTTCTCCCCACCACCACCAATAGAGTTAACTGTCCATTCAAACATATAACAGCATTATGCGTTTTGTAGGAGAAAAGGCATGAAATTCACTCCAAACAGCCCACAGAAAATACATCCATGTTTAAGCAGGAAAAAAAAATCCTTCTCTTTGCATTTATCAGCAACATTAGCACATGAAACAATACCTAAAGCATTTGAATCGAAATGACATTACCTTGTGGAAGTCATCCAGCCAAATCAAGCAAACTGACCATCACCGTGAGTCCTACAAGGCTAAGCAATGAAGGAGCCCCCAGGAAAGTAAGGAAAAGCTTCCCTTAAATTATGTTTCTATAACTGCTTTGAAGAAAGAAACCCAGAGTAAATAAATGGTTGCATTTTACTCTTCCCCAAGCAGCTGCAAACTGAACAGTTATTATTGCAACTGGATGACATTGCACCTGGAAGCACGCGAGTGCAGCTTGGAGTAATGATGCAGTGAAATGCTGACAGCAAAGTACACACCTTGGCATTGATATATGGGTCAAAGGGGCCGTACTTTTTGAGTTCTTTGATCTCAAGAGCATTCTACAAAAAGGAAGAGGAAAAAGAACAAAAATGTGATAATGAAATGGGTGAGATCGAGCAACAAAGCAATGGGTGACTCCCAAGGGGTGGAAATGACAGAACACAGCGTCTTGTTCCAGTCAGAGCAATTAACAGCAGAAGCCATTCCAGCAGCTGATTCCTGTAACCTGAACCACTGTGTGTTTCTTTACAAGGCTCCAGCCTCAGGCAGCACAGGTTATTCGACTGATTTTCATTGTTTAAGAGGATTCCTACTAAACAAACATTAATGAAACATTACCTGGCAGGATTACACTGGGCTTTCACAAAGGCTTCCCCTATACCTGTCCTACTGTGCACCCACTCAGAGCCCTCAATCAATTATCAGACTGATTGTGAACAGTTTACTGCACTATTTCAACCTGCAGCTGTGCCCAAAGACATTACTACGCACAGCCCTGAGCTAGAAAACTGTCCAAGACAGTGAAACACAGTTATCCCTGCTCAGCTGAGAAGTGGTGGTGATTAGCACTGTGATTTTTGTTTCATGATGCTTTAGAAGCAACCACTTAGCCTTGCAACAGCTGCTGCATCACATGAACTGCTTTACACTGAGGAACTGAATGCTCAGGCAGAACTCTGTCCCCACAAAGCATGGCTGGAAGCAGGACTGGGACTCCTAACCCCGACTCTGTGAAGGGAATTTTGCTCCTCAGCTTCTGAAAAAGTACAGAGAGCAGATCAAAATTAAACAGCAGAAACTCACAGCTCTCAGACGGTCATTTCAGCTCAGATGGATTCTGCTAAACCTGATCTGGGAGTGCAAGACCTCGTTATGGATTCACTTCTGCATGAATGTATGTGTTTAACCCTGTGGCACTAAGGCAGACAATCTTGTTTGGGTTCACTCACCTCCAGCTGGATGAAAATCCCAGCAGGAAGGAGTTGGTTCACAGGGACACCAACATCCCTGCTCATGGAGGGGACATCCAAGGGCCAGCAGAGCTTTAACCACCTTGTGGGAATGTGTGACTGCACGTCTGCCCAAGGCATGGTGCAGAACCACCGATGGGGCAGTGTCAGTGCTCAGCCAGCATCACACAGTGAACCAGCTCTCTCATCCAAAGTCTTAAGCAAAATAAATACGTGGGATGACCCACATTTATTTTGTTTTTTTCCTTTCCCGATTAAGAACAGAATAAAGATTAAGCAAAAGGATTTATCTGGGGTCACCACAGGGCTGAAATTATCTCACCACTTACAAATCAATTAACTGGAGCAAGTGCTAGAGACAAGCCAGGAGAGTAGCTGAGACAGCATGGCCAAACAAAGACTAAACAAAGCTGCTGTGATTAGTTCCCAAAAGAAGGGAGCCAACGTATCCTTGGACAGAACTAGAAAACTTCTCAGTTATCCAGCAACTGAAAGGAAAACCTGTGTTAGTTTCAGAAGCTCAGTATGAAAGCAGGAGACTACTTGCTAGGTGTGGAGGGGTTCTCAGTATACATTTGTATCTCTCTATATAGGTTAATGTATATACACCTCATTCATTCAATACTGCTATCTCAGAACAGGAGGAATTGCTTTAGGCACTGCCCTCCCCATCCCAATAGCAATTAACTCTGTAACAACTGCTGCCAGCTGGGGAGGGTTGGGAGTCAGCTCAAGGGGTCTTTCTCCATCCAAGAAAACCAGTTTTCAAAGGAATATTTGAGAAAAATAGGCAGACCTGCTCATTGACTTTAGTATGCGAAGGTCCCTGGTGGATGAGGAGCTTCACTATGTCTGCATCTCCTTTCCAAGCTGCCAGGTGAAGGGGGTAGCAGCCCTTACAGTCTGCCACGTTGGTGAGCGCATCGTTCCTCAAGAGGACTTCCACCACATCCCTGCAAGAGAAGGAGACTCGGGTCCGTCAGGCATTCAGTCCTTGTCTCACATTCTGCAGTAAGACTATTGTACCACAAAATAAAACCAAACCCATCATCTGAAAAAAGTATTTCAGAGATCCTCTCAGAATGTGATTTTATAACATCCCTATTAAACGATGCCCAAAGAAAGAAATAAAAGGATGCTGAGATGAGTTCAGGGAAGATCTGTGTTATCTTTATTCTAACAAAGCTGAATGGGGGCTGCAGTCACTGCATCAGCACAAGGAAGATGATTCTATTCAATTCCTCAGTACCTGAAGTAGCAGTGAACAATGCAGGATCTACCACAATGAAGACCAGAGATTCTGAAAAATGTGATAACACACAAAAGCAAATTTCAGGTGGTGCAGACACAGCAACACCCCGGACACCAGGCAGACTGCAGGGGACTGTTATTGGAAAAGCCATCTTTAGCATCTTGTCGTATCTTATCCAAAATGCTGGCAAAAAAAGGGTGGTTGAAAACCTCCACGTTCTGCCAACGTGTTGAAAAGACAGACACGGAGCAGCACAGAACACCTCTGGGCTCTGCTGCACTGATGTTCTTTGCTTGTCCTGAAGATGGTGTCGTGTTGCACCACTGCCACATTTTCAGAGGCAACAGCATCAGAGTGGTGAATGCACGAACAAACTGCAGCTTGTAAAGCACACAGCAACCCTTATGACCAAAGGCAGTATAAGATGACTCACTTATGACCATTCAAAGCAGCATGGTGCAGCGGAGTGTATCCAGTACTGTCAACGCAGTTCACATTTGGCCCTCTCCAGATGCTGCAAGACAGAAAACACACAGGGAACACTTAGATATACAGCAAACAGACAGACAGACTGCAAGAAAAGGCATCAGCAGAGCTCTCACACCGAGCTGGTTATTGTGCAGCTGTGGTTAGGGGCAGCAACACAGAGAGCACTTGGGACAGGCTCTGCTTCCAGACTACAGCACTGAGAGAAGCAGAGTATAAAATCCAAGCACTGCGTACAGCGGGACGGGCAATTAAAACTGAACATGAAGGAGATAAGAGGAGCTCTGAAAACTGCAAACTCTGGTTGGAACAAACTCCTGCACTGTTTCTCCTGCTCCATGATTCAGCAAATGCTGTAGCTTCTTGCAGAAATCCTCCCGTTTGCCAAAAGTGCTGAATAAAGCGCATCGCTTCAGGTCATGATAAAGAGCTCTTCTGAACAAGAGGATATTTGTCCTCTTGCTTAGTTTCCATTTCTTCCTTCCTGTACAATACTCACAAAGCTGCGTGGGGCTGCAGCAAAGCCCAACTTAAAGAACAACTCCACTTTTCCAAGTGCAGCGATGAGTCCTCAGGAGCAGGTCTGCAGCCCTTGATCTGCGCTGCAAAGGAGATGTGTGCCTACAGACAGAAAGCCGCTGCCACCCCAATGAGTTTAAGCTTAGCACTCAATACAAGGCATGAGAACTGAGCCTGGAGCCGTGGTTCAATGGCCCAGAGATGAATGGTGAGCAGGGCAGCGAGGTTGGAGGCTGTGACTCCTCGTGCATGGCCTGCAGGACATCACCCACACACACAGCTCCCTTCTTAATATCCACACGGCTGCTAAATTCTCGCAACCCTCCATTGGTATTTCCTGCTCGTAGACTGATCGTACAAACAACTCAAATGCTTCGTGCATGAATTCAAGTTGAGGGAGCGGACAAATGAAGCTGCTGATGCAGGCGGGAGGAGATTAAAGCAGCCTGGGCCAGGGGGAGCTTGGTTAATGCACAGCAATTGGAGCCCAAGTGGGGATCTCGATCTTACAGAGACCATCACACCTTTCATGCAGGTTTTTCTTTGCTATGGAGAGCAGAGCTGGGATGACTCTGGCTGCCCTCCTCCTGTGCTCCACGTGCACTGCCAGCCCTCACACCTTCTGCATTCCCTTCTTTCTGTTCTGCAGGTTCTTTCTCAGCTTGGCCCTCTATGCACACCAGCACCAACGTGACTGCACCCAGCTCTGCTGGCCCATCACACAGCACCCACCAGAACCACACTTTGTGCAGCAGAGCTCACACTGAAAGCACAGTGGTTGAGAGCCTGGTGTGACCATTTGACAGCTGCAGTATCAGTTACACAAATAAATCAGACACGTTACAGAAGATGCGGGTGGCCAATTGCAGAGGATAATTACATCAAGCTTTGCAGAGCATCCCAGCATTTTAAACACACACAGAGGTCTCACTCCACATTCCAGCCCTGCCCAGGAAGCCCTCGCTATATGCAAAATCCTCCCACTAACACCACCGCCTCCTTGGCTAAAATACAACGGCATATGCTTAAATGCAAGGGAGGAAGCTGACCCCACGTGCTTCTCAGGACCCAAGAAACCTCAAGGAGCCGTCGGGGGGAAGGCGATGCATGGAGCAGGCTGCACAGCCCTGGGAGAGCCAAAGGCCAACAGCTTTCACATGCAAAGCAACAGGGGAGTCAGAGCAAAGCCCTGCCAAAAGCGCTGAGAAAAGCACAGAGAAATCCCCCACACTGAGAGCAGAAAGTTGCACTGAAAAAAAAAAACCCACAATGGTGAGATGAATGGGGAAAAGATTGCAGAGCTCAAATAACGATGGGCAGATGAATTGCAGGCAGGTCAGAGAGCAGGCTGGGATTCACAGGGATGGTGGGCCACAGGTCTCCTGTTCTGGGTAGCAGGAAAGCACTGGCCCCACTCACAGGAATGAACACCCTGCAAAGGACAGGGCTGCACAGCATGAGCCCGTTGCCTTAATGCTTCCTCAAGCATATGGGGAAAGCCCACTGAAACACAGCTCTGCAAAGCAGGAATCTGCTCAGTGATTAACACACAGGAGTAGGAGAGCAACACCTGTAAAGAAAGAACATTGACCCTAAGCTTTCCCATTTGAGATATGAGAAGGAAAGCGCCAGAGCAGACGCACGGATCCTGCTGGGATGGGAGCACCGTGACATGGAGACACAGAGCAGAGGTTAGAGCTGCAGCCGAGACACATGCATGGAATGCACAGCCATGGCCAGGCTCAGCCCTGCACCAACCCCCTGAGCTCCTTCCAACAGGGAAACGACGCCAACGCCTCCGCAGCAGCGGCTGTTCAGGTGGGGATGACTCACTTCTTGCCACCAGCAAAGTCTTGATGGTGCAGCTCCATGTTGTGTGTCAGCAACACAAAGCGGGGCTGTGCTGCACGGTAGAGGTAACACAACTGCTTGGCCGTTCCCACAGCAGCAATCCACACCTCGCAGTGTTTCTGTGCCCTGCACAGCAGCGTGGGCTCACAGCAGGCAGAGCCCAGGCACGCAGTCTATCAAGGAGCAACAACTGTGTTTCCAATTAGAGCGAGCAGGTGAGGGCACGCATTGCACACAGCTCACTGCTGCTTGGAGGTGCTTCCCCTGCACTAATTGCAGGCGGCTGCTTCCAGAAAATTCCTTCCCGCTGCACAGAAAGGAGCTCAGTCTCCAGCACAGGCATTTCCTTGCACATAAAACAAATCTCGAGCACCGAGCTCAGTGGGAGCCTGCTGAGAGCTTTACCTTGCAGCACAAAAGGTAACGGCCCCACCTCAGAGCAGCTTCCTGATGTATGGATGTATTTCTGGGCAGGATTTATTTTGCAGCTGCATTTGGGTTGTTGGCAGACCTGGCAGTGGTTGAGGAGCTCTTCCAACAGCTGCATCCACAAATCTGAAGGAGGAACAGTTGGATGAGAGCCTGAGAAGAACGTTTCCATCACATCAAATAGGAAAACTCAGATATTTCAATGAATCAATGAGAGCAGGAGGGCGAGTCTCCCATCTCAGTGAGTGCTCAGGTAGCAAAGAGCAGCTGAAAGCAGACAGCAGAGCCTTGTAACATTATCACAGCATAGAAAATGAGGTTGGTTTTAATGAGAGCGACTTTTTGATCCCCGACACACATCTGGAACTCTTCCCTTCCCAAATGTTGGCCCAAAGCAGGTTTGGCACATGGGAAGAACAACTTCCTTCGCAGCACAGCTGTCACAGCGCCTGGTTTCCAACAGGGAATGTAAAGCTGAAGTTTCCCAAGAGATGAGAATCTGTGCATTGGGTGGGAATGAGCCCCACACCTCCCTTAAGGGCTGGTGTTCATCATTGCCTTTTCCTTTAGCGGAGTATTTTGAACACTACTAAGAGCACTAAACTGATACCAAACAGAAAGCTTAATCCCATTGCACTAAGTGAGATGGGCAGGATGTGTTAATACCTGCAATCAAAGCAGCTGACTGTAAGAACCAAAGCAATGCCATGTGCAGGTGGAGCCATGGGACATCACCTCTGTCCTCTTCCCCAGCACCACAAACAGCTTCTAGTTCTTCTGTATTCTCTGGAAGCATCAGAGCTTGCTCCTCAGCATCTGTCAGTTATTTGGCAACGGCAGGATCATAAGGACACAAATGAAGGCAGAGCTGTTGATGAGGGATCTGAGAGCACAAGCACTCAGCAATAGCAGCCGTGCAAGGGATCAGCTCAGGAGCTGGAAGGGGCATCAAGACTCGGCCTAATGGTGCAAGAACAGTCACAGCCACTACTAACATCCGGGACTGCAGGTCCTGCTATGGTGACACGGGGAGGGTTGGCATCACTAATAGAAAGCAGTCACCCAAGCAGAAGCTCCCCGCTAGGAGGAGGGCAGCCCTACCCTTACAGATGGCTGCTGGCAGTGGAAATGCATCTCTTTAAACTTAATGTATGGGGGTGGTGGTGGGCTCAGTCACCTCCTGCATTATGAGGCAGCAGACAGACAGGATGGGTCACTCGTGCATGCTGCCTTCATCAAAGAATCCCTCAGAGCAGGAGGCAAAACAAATAGCTGCAGGGGAGGGAAAGCCAGGTCTGCTTGGAGTGCATGAGCTGCCCTTTATTCTTAAAGCCATTACAGACACTCGCCCTGCAAGCTGCTCCCATTACCGAGTGTTTCCAGCTGATTACATGCAACCAAGCAGAGCTCACACACAACAAGCACTGATGGTGGGGGACTGCAGGGCCAGACCTCAACAAAGCTTTTCTGAAACATCATTTGAAAAAAGACAGTAATTTAACTGTCCAGGGGCAGAAGACTGGGCTCCGAGCACCTGATGGAGCTGGGGGTGTCCCTGTGTGATACAGTGGCCCTTAGAAATCCCTTCCAAGTCACACGGTTCTATGATTCTAACGCGAGCAGAACACATCCACAGGGTGCATCACATCAAGCTGCTTGCAAACCCACACTGTGTTTCCCCCTTCTCCTTCCGTGAGAGCTACAGAACCCCACAAGACATGACAGTCAACCAACAGAAATAGAGCAGCACGTCTCGAGCTGTACACATCCACCTGCCCTGCCAACTTCTGACACACAGACTCACGAAGGCTCTGAACATAATGCACAAAACGTCGCCAAAAGGAACTCAAGCAAGAAACACAGAGTGCATTTCATCCCCACCGCCTGTCACTGCCCTCATGCAGGGGAACTGATGCACCAATTAAGTGCTTTGGGTTGGCAGGACACATCACTCTGCTCTGCCTGCTCTGTGGAGCTGCTAGATGCTCATTGTCAGATGGAATCAACGGGATAAGATCCAGCCTAAGTGACTGTTTACTTTCTCCTCAGCACCCCAATGATCTCACCCCATACTCAGCTCAGCCCACTCCTGCTGCCACAGCGCTGGGAATTCCCTCTCAAACCACTGCTGATGCCTGACCTGGAGCAGATGAGAAACAGGTAAATAGGCCAAGTAAAGCAGCGAGCCAGAATGAATTACCCCTGCTCTACATCAATTATAAAGCGAATGCAGTTGGTTTGTACCAGTAACTACATCCAGAGCGCACTTCTGCCTTAGGGAGACTGAAAAAACAAATGAGATGGGGGCTCACAGACCATTCATCTCCCTGGTAACACTGCTGAGATCAGTGATGTGGGGGTTCTGAATCCAGGCTGGCACCATGTGCTGGATTGTCTGGGCATGGAAAGAGCCCTGCACACCTCAGGACAGAGCCATGGGGCACCAAGGTGAGCAGGGAGAAGCAGTAAGCTACAGGGAAAAGCAAACTGTGCTCTCTGCTAGTGAAATGAATGCAACAGGATGGGAGAATGAGGCCCTCAAGGAAGGGAGCACAGGACCAGGCAAGGACTGCCAGCAATGCTGGCACAACTGAGGCAGCAAACTAACTGACTGCAGACTAAATTCTTTCTGGATGAGCTTGTTAGCTGGTGAGTGAAGTGACAGAACAAGAGAGCAACGGCATAAAGGCAAACAGAACAGTGACCTACAGAGGCTTCCAGGGAAAACTGAGGACACAGCAGACCGGGTCATGGGCGCACAGCACTGTGATAAGCTCCTGCTCAGTCCTGGCTCGCATCAAGCAAACACAGAAAGCATCAGCTTAAGACTCACAGTACAGCAGTTCCTAAGGAAGCTTATGGAGAGTGGGATGGCTGGGAGCAGCACTGAAGACCATTACAACACGCCCCATGTTCCAGAAGAACGTAGAACAGAAAGCAAAAGCCAAAGCATGAGTGAGGTGGGGAGAACACCGAGCTCTTAACCACCCCACACTCAGATAACATCAGCGAGCGAAACCTCAAGTCTTGCAAAGCAGTTAAGGTCAGTGAAGAAGGATAAACAGCTTACCATGTATTTACACGCACACAACTTAAACACAACATTTCACACTCAATTGTTTATATTGAGATTCAACCCTCCAGAGGCTGCACGGTTCCAGCTGGTTTCAGCTCAGTGAAGGTGAGCCATAGAGATCAGACTCCAACAGGATGAACCGAGAGCCCGACGTCACGAGAGGAGCACAGTAACTTCACAGTGCACAGAGGGAATCACTAACAACACTGAGACAACCACAAGTCACCCCTGGGGGATGGCAAGATGAATCGAGGCCTCTCAGTTGTCTCTTATAGGACAGCCAATGCTTCTTCACACTTAACACTCTGCAGCAAGAAACCGTGGCCTGAGAATAATCTCTGGGTAGTGGCAAACCAAAACTGAAGTCCATGGCACCTGCACACCAATATTTAAGTCATCAGACAGCCCTCATGATCCTTAAAGAGAACCAAGATTAGAACGCAAAGCTTTCAATCCTCCAGAGATCAAGGTTTTAATCATAAACCTGTTGCTCCTTCCTAAAACAAAAGGGAAAAGGCTCTGGTTTCCAGCAGCAAGGATAGGGCTGTGAGCCCATCTGCGCCGCAGCACTAGCTGCCTTTAATCGGATTACATTCTAAAACCAGGCAATTTACTTGGTGATGCCAAACTTGAAAGGATTGTTCATCGTGTCTTAATTAGGATGAGGCAAAAGTCATTTCACCTAATTTCCAGCCCACTTCAATATTAGATTTGAAGGCAACCTATGACATTTTCAGGCTTGTTTGGCGTAAGAGTCTGAAAACCAGCGGGCAATAGGATTAGATATAAATGTAATGAGATAATGCATTTACAGATTATTTATGGCACTCACTTTCAGGCAGGGTTGTGTTCCTGCATCCTCAGTACACAGCACTGCAGATACTTCCTTTTAGATGGAAAAAGTTTGAGGTCTACTCTTAAATTTAAATTCCCTTTAAAAGAAACCATGTGTTTAAATAACAAGGCGAGAGTGCTAATGTAACCTGGCTTTACCAGACCTAAACAACATAAACTCAAACTCCTGCCTCCCTTGAGCAAACTAACATGGGTTCTCAGAGAGCTTTGCACAAGCCCTGCTTGCACACTCCTGCTTTAAAAGCAATTTCTGCAGTTCCCTTTACATCCAGCTAAGTTCTGATATATATATATTGATTTTAATCTGAAACACTCAACCATGCAAGGTGGGATGTATCAAGTCAGGAATGTGCATACACGTGGTCTCTGCACTTGGCATCTTACTTGCCCTGACAAACCCTGATCATTAAAGCAAGCCATGGTGATACCTGCAGACACAAAGAACACCCAGGAACTGCTCTGCATTGAGGCACTGACTTACTCTGGGCAGGACACGTCCCCCCTGTGGGAGGCAGCAATCAGTCCTTTGGGACAGAGGGAAGCCTGTACACAAGCACGTCAGCACTGCTTTCCTCCTGAGCACGGTTCCCACCTTCCTCCCCTCCTGGCCTTTAATTCATCATTTTACCCCTCCGTTGGACTATCGAAGATCTTCCTTTGAAATGTTGGTGCATCTGGGACTGGAGCTGTCAGCCAATTCCTGTTTTTCTCCTTTCTGCAGAGAGCAGCTGTATTAGCTTCTCCAGTCTGTTGCTATAGAAACAAATCAATCCTCAACAGTTTTATTTTTACCATTTTTCTGTGAAATAGGATTTTTCTCCTTTCCGAGCCTGAGCTGTACTCCAGAGCCAGCGCTATGGGACAGGCACAGTGCCACCTCCACATCACAGGAGCCTCACACCTGGGGGCAAAGCAAAGAGGAGACCACCCCCACCCCATCTAAAGGCACCTCCAGGATGCTTCACCTTGAGCCGATGGCTGCAGTGCTCCTGCAGTGCTGCTGTCTCCAGGTGGCACAGGGGGATGACAGCCGTGCTGGGGACTCTCACCCATCCCTTCAGCCAGGAATCACAGCACAGCTCACCCATCCTCACTGCAAAGCAGCCTCCAGGAGCTTGTCTCATCCTCATCCAAGTGCAGCTGCCATGGAGTTTTCCCTTTTGGTCTGGGATGAATGCAGGTGTAATCCGTTATCTGTGACCTCTGTTCTGCATCCCATCTTTCACCTCTGTCTTTCACAGCCTGCTTGCTTTTCTTTCAGTCACCCTAAAATAATGCACTACATTAAAACCCACCACTGGATGAGCACTGTTTCTTGGCTCAGTTGCTGCTCATATATCAAATGCCGTTTCATACATTCATCTTTATGAAGCTGAGCTCTGCCAAGCAGCCTCGATCCAGTGGCTCCGCTCCCACAAACATTCATTTGGGGATCACTTCACACAAAGCTGCTGCAGGACAACTGCTCTTGAAGCAGCAGGGGGCAAGGGGAGAGCCTGCCCCTCCACACCTGCAGGTTTCCACCCTCCTTGTATGGGATCTAGGAACAGGGCCATCACAAATGAAGCTGTTCTGCTGGGTCAGCCAGCTGGAGTGAGTTACTCTGGCACAGCCCCACGAATGCTCAAACCTCCATTGGGGAATGAAAGCAGGAGAGGACAAGTCCACTGCTGCACAACCACAGTCATAGCCTTCAAGTCTCCTTGTTAGCTGTCAAACCCCATTTTTTCAGCGCTCAGCCGAACTCTGCGCAGCTCCTGCCTTCAGAACACACTGTGCTCTGGATGCACTGAGTTCCTCCAGTTTCAGGCTTGCAGACTGGAGCAAGGGTTTCATGCTGAAATTCCTCCACGCAGCTCAACTACAGGACAAGAAATTGGGGCATCCACAAATCAAAGAGCTGGTGGGGGATCCCCCAGCCAAGCACCCAGCCCACTGAAGCCTCTCAAACATCCCCTTGGCCAGCAAGGTAAATATGGACAAATCCTTCTGCATGAACACTGCTGAATGCAGCTGCTAACCCAGCATCAGCACAGCCAGCCCATGCTGCTGGCATGGAACACACACCTCATCACAGAGCTGGGCTGACCAAAGCAACAGACAAAGCGTTTTAATGCTGCATTAGAAGCTCACACAGATGCAGAACACTTCAGAGTCGGTGCCAATAATTGCAGCCTTCCTGAATTCTTTAGAAAGCGCTTGGGAAACGATGTGCAACTTGGTGCACACCTAATGCCTGCGGTGCTCATATGCTCAGCAATATCAGAATGGTCCACCCCCATTCACTGCGTGCAAGGCAGGGCGGGGAGCAGAAGAGTTCAAAAGTGGGCTGTTAATGACAAAGTGAAAACACAGGCACAGTGTCTGCGTGCTTCATAAGAACTGCAGGAGGAACTTCCTCTTGCTGAGGGAAGGGAAGGATGAGGAAACGTTCTGTTGGCACCTTTACGCAGCCCTGGAGGTTGGACCTTGGAGCCGGGCGGCTGCTCCCCACCCACATCACCCAGCAGTGGGGCTGTGCCTCCTGCTGCCAGCCCTGGGCACTCAGAGCCCAGCAGCTGAGCCCTGTGCTCTGCCCCCTGTGTTTCTCACCTCATTTTCCCCCAGTACAGGAGGGCCCAGACACCAGATAACCAGATAATCCAGCTGTGCAGGAACAAATATAAAACCCCAAATACAAAACCTCACTTTCTTTCATTTAAGTAAAAAATCATTTTTCCGACTTTAACCACACTTGGACTACTCGAAGCTACTTTAAGTGCTTAACCATCGTACCATGTCATTTTCTAACCCAAAGAAAATACTCGCCAGTAATAACTGCAGCAAATTGAGCAGAACACTTGCTGTGGCTTCAGTGAAGGCAGCACCAGATCCTTCCCCACAACAGATGCGTGCACAACTCCCTAATGCCCATCCCTAATAGACCTACAGGAGCTGACACAGCCCACCAGCAGCCTCAGTTTCCCCTCTCACCAACACAGACCCCATCTTTTAACATGGGTTGTTGAAAATAAGTCGCTTTTTCTGCAGGGTTTTGCTTCCCACTGGGGTGTGTTTTCCTACCTGATATTTTTAGCATTACGGAGCAGCACGTTTGCACCCCCTGGGGAGAGACTTCAGCTTTAATTCCACCTCAGCGTTTCCTTCTCATTTGACTCCTCACAGTCTATCACATCTCGCTTCCTGCTTACCTGCACCACTCGTGATTGCTGGGGGAGGTTTCATGCTGTGATGGGAGCTGGGAGCCTCAGGCCCCACTAAAGCTCACCTTGAAATCCCAACAAACGCAGTGATGTAAAACCCTTCCTGCTGAACACCACTGGGGGCTCCTCCTGTGCCTTGTGGACCAGCAGGAACCAGCTGGGGAAGGAGCAGGTGAGCAGACTCAGCCCTTCTAAGCACCTCTAAATCAAAGCTTCCTCATAATACATGCACATAAGTCCCTGCACTGGGTAGCTTCGTGCTTTCTTCACTCACCAGCACTGACAGCACCTATTACTAAACCTTCAACCTCCACATGACTCCAAAGCTGTTGTTGTTGTGTTGGGGTGCTGCGCTCCAGGGACAATCGAGCTCAGAGGTGACCTATGGGTGCTCACCACCTCCTCCCATGTCATCACACCCCCTTCATTTCCCAACCTCCAGCCTTCCATCAAGCCTCAGACAAACAGAATTTCATATTCCCTGTTTCCAAAGCCTTGAATTTATTTAAAAGGAGGACAGCAGGGCAGGACTGGCTGTAATTAAGCACTGCTGTGCACCTTCCCTGCCCCCAGGAGCTCCTGACCCACACTGGAGCTGCTCCCCCGAACCAATGGGGCTGCCACCATGGGGATCTGCCATCACATTTGGGTCAGCCATTGCTGCAGCCACACATTGCCAGACCCCAACCACCTGCCCAGCTTACAGAGCAGCCAGGAGTGCAGTGATGTGTTCCCATAACACAAAGTCACCACCACACGCTGTCGGTGAGCACGGCAGAGCTGTTACAACTACAGGTTGATAACACTCATGGTGTGTATTTAACTCAGCTGACCCTCTCCACTTTATCTAAACAGCCCCTAAGTACATCCACCTTCTGGCGCAGACAAACCTGAAGGATTCCAAGCCAATTTCCCACTCGAAACAAGGGCTCAGTGTTTTTAACATATTAAAAGAGAAGGAGAAAATCTGACCTGAGAGCAGATTTGCATTGCAGAGAAGCAGATGTACACACCAGGGAAATGTAAGCACTGGCAGCCACAGGACTCAGTGCTCAGCTCAGGGTGTAACAGCAAATCTCTGATACGGTTATTGAAAAGCAGATGATATCTGGCTATAAACAGGAGAGCTGTATCCTTCCAGACACTCAGAGCACAGTGATGGCACAGCTCACCATCCTACCTCCAAACAAACTACTTGCTCAGGGAACAGAACGGAGCTGGAACTGCAAAAAAGCAGCAACATAAGAAACGCAGAAGCAAGTGGCTTCTTTGGGAGAAAAAAAAGGGAGGAGAAAATACTAACATGTAAAAGCTTCAAAACAGAGTGAATTGCACAGCATGGTCCTTTAAATGCAACAGCAAAGGAGCGTGCCCTCCTTCTGGGCGCCCGTGAAGCTGACCCTGAGCTGCCAGCCACTGTCAGGCTGAGCTGTGGTGGAGCAGCATCGCTGCAAGCAATGGAAATTATTGAGGGTGAGCACGTACAGAGCACACACAGTGAGAGGACACCTTGCTCAACACCCAGCTGCACATCCAGCCTGTGAATTCACCCACGACCAGAGGAAACACATGCACAGTCACCAGCCCCTGCTGGCACACTGACCCAGAGTCCTGCTCTTCCAAACACAAGTCTTCCCAGTTACACCAGTCTGCTGCAACCAACCACAAGCAGCAGCACCTGCAGCAGCCCAGGGGAGCAGGCAGGGCCAAAGCCACCATGGGGCAGCACCCAGCCCTGCTGCACTGCTCTCCAACCTTACAGCCTCACCTTGGGGCACAGAACCCCCAGGGACTCTGCTCCCAACCCCTGCAGCACCACATCCTCAGCAACCCTCACACACCCCATGTACCCCACAGTCCATGCAACCCACCACAGTGCCTCATCCCATCCCCTTCATGCACTCCTTTTGACACACACAGGCCCGGACCCCAGGGGCAGCAGTTCCCCCTTCATTTACAGTACAGATACATTCATATCCCACTGGGCTCCATCCCACACCATGCCATGGGAGCTCAGACAGCCCCTGTCCCACAGCCCTCCCACCCATACATTCCACCCAAGTACAGATTCCAACCCACAGCATCCCCTGTACCACAATCCCTTCCTCACCCCAAGCACACCAACAGCCCACACCCCCGTGCCAGTCTCACAACCCCCAAAATCCCAGCTCATCCTTACAAACCCACTATCCCCACACATCTTGTGTCTTCAACAACGCACCCCTATCAACCCCACAACCCCTACACCCACACCTCACCCAAAGCAGCACAGTCCAAGTCTCCCAGCACCCCAACTTCAAGTCCACACACCTTCAATCCTTCTCCACAGCCCTACAGCACCCCAACCCCATGCACCCCACAGCTCCTATAAATCAATGCTCACCTTGAGATCCTACAAACTTCACACACTGCATCCCCCACAGCCCTACTCTCCTCTCAGCTTTCACCCACAGCTCCCAGCCCCAAACTACCCCCTGTGGGGGGCTCCTACCCCACAGCCCTCACCCCACACAGCCACCCATTACCCCACGGCCTCAGCCCTGTACCCACCTCTAACCACAGCCCCCCAGCTCCATGGGCCCACCCCTCATAGCCCCCATCCCCCTCGTTGCCCCCCACTCACCTCAGCAGACTGGACAGCGGGTGTCCCACTCCTCCACCTCCTCCTCCACCTCCTCCACCGCCGCTTCCACCACCTCCACCGCCCCCGGATCCTCCTCCGCTCCCTCCTCCGCTTCCCCCGGAGCCGAACCCTGAGCTCAGCCGTTTTCCCGACAGCAGTTTCTCCACAGCGGGCAGGTTCCCGGTTCGTGCGGCCTCCAGCAGCTCCTGCTCCTTCCCCATGGCCCGGCCCGGCCAACGCCGCCGCCTCCCGCCAGGCCCCGCCCCGGAAGGACGCTGAGGGGGCGTGGCCTGAGGCCGAGTGGGCGGGGCCTGAGGGGCCGTTTGTTCTCTATTGTGGGCGCGGCCTAAATAAGTGGGCCTGGTCTGCTGTAGGCCCCGCCCATGGTGGATCTATATTCTCATCCCATTTCTCTCCATTATCAAATGGAACTGATATAAAATGACGCGTAAATCCCGTCAGCACAGCTATAGATGGGGTGGATCCCACCCTGCTGTGCCGGGTCCACACGCAGCTCACAGCTCCGTAGGCCTCACGGCGCTCAGCCCCGTCGCCATAACGACAGCAGCGCCCCCTGTCGGCCACCGTAGTGTGACGTCATCACCAGGCGACCGTAGAGACGAGGCGTAATGGCGGATCCCGGTGAGCCGGGCCGGGAGGAGCGGGGGGGCGGCACCGAGCGGGAACCGGCACCGACCGCTACATCACCACACGGCGGGGATGGGACCATGGAGGAACCGACGGCCACGGACGGGGTTATAGAGGGGGACATGGAGGCTGGAGCCGGCCAGGAGCTCAAGGCGGAGGCGGCGGATGGGGAGGTGAGGGCTCAGCACCGGGTCGGCCGGGAGATGAGGAGAGAACGGGGCCGGTCCATAACGGTGTGTTGTATCGTAGGGGAGGAGCGGGGACGGGATGGACGGGGAGGATCCGAACCTGCAACAGGCGGCAAAGAAGGTGAAGGTGGAACTGAAGGAGAGGAAGGAGAAGAAGCACAAAGTGGACGAGGACGAGATCCAAAAGATGCAGTGAGTGCTGGGGAATGGGCTGCGCTGCAGGGCGGGGTTAATGGCCATGAGCAGCATCAGCATCGTTTGTGGTTCATCCCTGTAAGTGATTCGTCCTCTCCCCTCCAGGATCCTGGTCTCCTCCTTTTCCGAGGAGCAGCTGAATCGCTACGAGATGTATCGACGCTCTGCCTTCCCCAAGGCTGCCATCAAACGGGTACGACTTCAGTTCATGCTCCAACACAAAGCAAACGGCTCAGCCTGCCCACAACCCCCCCCCCCCAACCTCCCCTCCCCAACATGGCTGTGGGGGGACAGCGATGCAAAATAATTGCTAGCACTGATCTGTAGCTGAATCAAAGGAATCTCAAATTGTTACAGCTACCATGTGCCCAAAGCCATAGGAGCTCATTCCAAAGCTCTGTTAACTGTTGTTTCTGCTCATTTTGTTCGCTGGTGCTCAGTATTTGGCTCCAATCACTAAATATAATTTGAAGTGTTTCAGTGTTGCTGCATGTACCTCATTTGACTGACTGCCTGTTCTTTGCTTGCGCAGCTGATCCAGTCCATCACGGGCACCTCTGTCTCTCAGAATGTGGTTATTGCCATGTCTGGCATTTCCAAGGTCTTCGTTGGGGAAGTGGTGGAGGAAGGTGAGCAAATCACATTATTGTTCAGTAAAAAGGACACAGAGAGCACATTGCTTAAAGCAGAGAGACATGAAACAAAGCTGGACTTTTGTGGCTTCTTGTCCAGGTGTGCAGCCTGGACAGTGCCCTGCAGGGCCCTCCTGCTTTCAGCAGCAGCAGAAGGCAACTGTTAAGACTTGGGACTTCATGCCCCTAAATGAGCAGGCTGCAGTGCTACAGCAAAGATCTCATTAATGCTACTGTGGACAAATTCAGCTTAGAAGGGAAATGCGTTATTTAAGCCTCTTAGCCTGCAAGATTCTTTGTTAATGCAGTGAGCTGAGATCTCCTTGGGATAGACTGTGCACCGCTGACCCAGTTGTGTCCCTGCTCATGCAGAGGAGGAAAAGATTCTTGTTTTTTGTGCCAGCCACTTAGTACAGGCTTGTCACACAAAACACACAGCCTGGACTTGCAGGGGTTGCCATCAGCCAGGATGATGCAGCTTTTGGCACTTCTGCTGCTTTGACTGTGTCTGCAGCTCTGTGTTGCCAGAGGCAGTCTGGATAAGCAGCTTCACTGCTGTACTTATTGCTTCGTGTCCTTGGCAGGAGATCTAAATGATACTTACCAGAAATGAAGCACAGGAACTGCCCTTTAAGTGGTTCCTTCCTCCTATCCCTGCTGCACACAAGTCCCCAAACATACTTCACAAGCTAGAAGTGGTTTTAAAGTAGCAGGTTTAAGATGATGAGGCCTTTTCAAGCTCTTGCATGACTTAGTCTATTCCATAGCAGCTGGGACGTGGTTACAAAGCAGCTGATTCTGAGCTGGTATTGATGCCTCAAGGACTAGTTTTTCTTCAGAGAAACACCCAAAGCTGTTTCATCCCTTTGTACAGATAAAACATGAACTTTGAACACTGTTACCTGTTGACTTTATAATTGAAGTTCAACCAGTGGGAGGCTTTTCAAATGTCTCCTGCTGGGAGAATGGCAGAGCTGAGCTGTCCTTGTTCATGTCAACTCTTGTCCTTTGTTTAGCACTGGATGTGTGTGAGAAGTGGGGGGAGCTGCCACCTCTGCAGCCCAAACACATGCGGGAGGCTGTGAGGAGGCTCAAGTCACGAGGACAGATCCCGAATTCCAAATATAAAAAGATCATCTTCCACTGAAGTGTCCTGGGATCAGCAAAGAGAAGACAAGTTCAAACAAGCTTTGGTTGTGCACCATATGACAGTTATGAGACAGAAGCATTCCCCTCTCCCGCTTGCAGTCTTCTCCAAGGAAGCTGTACCAAAGCAAGCTCAATTCAACGTGGATTTCAGTAACTTCAAGCATCGAGGTCTTATGTGGATTGCTTTCAGTTTACAAAACTACCATGAGTGTTCTCAGCACGGCTCATGGGGCAGAAGGACAGGGAGAAATGCTGCAGCAGAACCTGCAGTTGCTCCCATTAAACTCCCTGCCAGCAGCCCACGAGCAGCACATTGTGTGCAGACATTCATGTAGGCATCCACGGGGATGTTTCCTGCAGTAACTGCTGAAGGCCAGTTTGTCAGCTTAGTGCTGTGCAGGCTCAAGGAGGAGGCAGATCCTTGGCCTGGTGCCTCAGGGTCCTCAGATCCAGCAGCCTGGGAAAGGAACATGCAACGTCCTCAAGTGTATTTACCCACCAGCATCGTCCCTTCTGCTGGCACAGGTGCAGTGGTGTCTCTGTACAGAAGCATCTTTTTTTTTGTACATTAAACTTGTTACTATATTCTTAGTCTCCCTGGGACAGCAAATACTCATTGTGTAATTGTGTTTGTGTGATTCAAAGTAGGGAGAGCGCGCTGCGATCTGTCTCAACCAACCCCAACATGTCCAAGGAGCTTCACGCCTCCGGCATGTATTGCTCCATTAGCACCAGCAAGGGAACACACTGAAAACTGATGTCTCTTAAGTCATCATTTGGCTGTTCCTCCCAAGGGCAGTTGTACGGAGCTGCCTAGAATCCATATACAGTCAGGAACGTGAGGAAGGAGAGGGGGGTAAAAAGTGCACGAGCCTGCAAGGAGGTTAACAAGTTTAATTTCTTGTCATGGTTCACAGAACCAGTAAGTGCAAGAGTGGAAATTACAGCAACAAAATTCCAATACTGCCTAAAATTCAAGTTCAGACTTGTACATTGCCCACCTGTACATCCAGTAATCCCCTTTGAGCACACTTCTAACTAAATGTAAAAGATGCTGAGGCCACATGCTTTTCCTAAGGTAACTGCCGTGTAGTTACACAAAGGATTAAGTTGGCTCTCATAACGTAGAGTCCTTAAACAAAAGGCTCTAAAAAGTAAACTTTGCTAATCGTCATCAGTGGAGTTTTTGTCCTCCCACACCTACACGTGGTAGAAAGGAAGGGGATGGTGTTTTACAGTACTTCACTCACTTAAAGCAGAAGACAGTGGAAGCGATTTAATTCTTACCCAGATCTGGGGCACTCGAGTTGCTGAAGCAAAAGATTTGCTGCCAACAGCTCAGGCCCAGCTCTGGTCTGTCTGCCCACGTGGAAAGAGAGGTAAGGAGTTCTGTGACACTGCAAATAGGCACCACGTTGGAGAAAACCCCTTCAGCCCATCCATCCCTGTGCTGGCTGGAAATGAAGCCTGACTTCTACTCAAACAAAAAGTCATGACGTGAAAGAAGAAAGGAACCTCCCATTTTCAAGCAGTTAGTGAATAAAAAGTCACACCATTGCATTCCACCTAAGGCAAGTGTTCTTGCATTCCTTGCTTCACACAAAAAGAGGAAAGCACAGAAGCACAGAGGTTGACCTAAAGTTCAACTTCTGCTCACGTGGGCTTTGTGCACTTCATAATGATACTTACAGTGAGCTTTGCATATAGGTTTGTTTCACAGCAAGTCCAGAGATACACGGAGGCTTTGTGACCTCCTTCCTCAATTACTCTGAGAACTGCTCAAGAAAAGAGTTTTATTTCACTATGGAAGATAATTTGCATTTCTGACCCTTGCTTTTACTTACAGATTCTATGCACGAGGCAGTATTGGTGCAGGACTTCCTGCTGATGCTTAGAAAGTTAAAGTGCATTTTCCCCTAGAGAACAGGCCTGACAGGCTGCTCCAGAACGATCCTCCATCACACACAGCAACACAGACCCGAGCTGTGCACCGAGCAGGGGATGGGTCACAGAATGAGCTCCAGAGACAACAGCAAAGTTGTCTAACAGGAACCAGGAAGGCCTCACATCCTTGTGAAAGGCACAGCACCAAACATCAGCTCCAGCCCAGGCAGTGGGTGGAGGGCGCAGAGCCTCTGCCAAAGGCAAACTCTCTTCCTTTCCATTCATCTGTGCTCACCCACTTCCAGTTTCCAGAAGGAAGGCCAGGCTCCCGCTGCTGTCACAGCTGATTGGAGGCACGGCCAGTCACAGCTTGGCAGGCAAAGACACCAAAACGCTGCAGTTCAGCAGCATGGCCTGCCCCGAGGCTGTTCGGACCCCACATCCGAGCACTACTCCCAATGAATGTTGGTCAGGGCTACCTTCAGCATAATGGAGTCAGACACTGAATGACACTGATGATCCTAAAGTGACAGCAGACCATCAGCCTCTGTCTCTTTACAGTCACTGAGCCAACAAACACAGCAAGGGATGATCCCAGCTCTCCACAAACCACAGCCAGCAGCACAAACCAGAGCCCAACCCCACACTGCAAATATGTCCCTATTGCCCCCAGAGCTACAGGAGAGCTCAAACAATACCAGGAGTGTCTGTTAAAGCGTCTGTAAACTGCTCAGCAGCTCCAGAGCTGGGCAAAGGGACAAGTGCATCAGAGCAAACTCAGCTCCTACATCATTGCTTTCTTTTGCGTAGCTCCCAGGCCTCAGCTACTCGTGGCTTGTAGATCAGAGGCTGTTCCTTGCATAGCAAACAGGATTAAAATCTTCTATTACTTTAGTTCAACTAATTACAATGAAGTAACACTTACAAACACACACACAGAATACAAACCCTGCTCATTTGCAGCTCCATCCCACAGTGAGCAGTGCCAGCCTGCACCCTCCTCCTGACCCACACACCAGCATCCCTGCTAAAAGTCATCTAACACCGAGTGTGAGCTCAGGGCTATTAAAATACATGACCCTATAGGAGTGCAGGCAGCTATTTCTTGGTGCTCCCTCTCTCCACTGGTGAAACTTGGGGAACAGAATGGTTTAAGGACACCCCAAAGGAAATACAAAGGCCTCACTCTATGATTCAGCCAACTTCCATCACCCCTATTCTTTGACTGTAACATTAAAGACAGATTAAACAGCACTTGGTAATGAAATAATGAATTCCTCTTTGCTTCTGCATCAATAAAGCCAAATGTTGCAGGACTGAGAGTTAATCAGACTAAGTCTAATACACCACCACCTCTCTTTCCTACCGGTGGAAAAAGAAAACTGAAGGAATTTCTCTTCTATCCTGGCTCTGTTCTTGTAGCTCCCTTCCCCCACATGGGGAAATCCCTTCTGCATCTCACACCTCTCCTGCCTTCAGTTCCTTTCTCTGTGTGACAATACACAAGCTTTCATATCACAGCTCCAAGCCACATTTTCTGCCCTACCCATTCTCTGCCACTCCTTGATGTGGTGAATTTAACTGCACTCCTTTTGCTCTCTGGCACGTGGCATTGGGCAAGAACACAAAGAGGAAGGCTGAAAAAAAGCAGAAATCCCAATGCCAACCATCTCCAAGCAGAAGGGCTGAAAGCAAACTTGTCTTCTACCACCATGTGGATGAAGAGCTGTCCCCACACCAACTTCAGACCTTTAGTTTGCAGACTGAGCGCTGCCCTGGCTCAGTGGTAGCACCATATTGCCAGGACAGAGGGAAGTGGCAGCACACAGGTAACTCCTCATCCCCGCCGTGCTGCTCAGCCAAGCTCTGTCCTTTCTCCCTGTATGAAGAGTATTTCACAATCACAGTTGGTTTCCACTCTTTGTGACCATCAGTCTCCAGGAGGTTGACCTGTTTAGCAGCAATGTAATCAAACTCGCCGCCGTAGTGCTGGTGGTGGTCTCCACTCCTCCTGAGCAGCTGCCGCCTGCTGTCAGAGCTCAAAGAGGGGATTGTATTTCCTAATTTCCTGCAGAAGACGAGCCTTGTCCATGTTGGCTTCTGCAAGGGCTATTTTCGTGTTCTGAAGCTCTCTTTGCAACTCTGGTACTTCCTTTAACTTCAAGAGACAGAGAAAAAGAAAAACCAAGCAGGAGTTTAGGAAGGTGAGCAGCAGGGCAGATCTAACTGCACTGATATACACACAGAGCTCACTGACAGAGACCCAGTCTGATTCACAAAGAACTTCTATAACTGGCACCCAAGGACTTCTATACCCATCAGATGCATTTCTAATGACTGCTTTCTGTTAAGACCTCCCTTTGCATTTCCAGCCATAGGAGCAAGGCCTGCAGCAAGCTGGCTGATCCCTTAATCCTCTGAATGCCCTGTAAAAGGAGGCACAGACCGCCTTTCTTTGCACTCCCTATCTGCAACACACCACACCTACCAGTAACTGCAAACAGATGCAGACAAAAGGCCTCATTTTCCACCTCCCACCAGCTATCTGGTTGTCTAGACAGCAGCAGTGACTCACCTGCAGTCCATGAATCCCTCCTGCTGGTGCTGCCAAAACACACTGTGCTGCCTTCAGGTCCTGAAGAACCGACACAGGTTTGTCTGGTTTCGGTGAGTCCTCCCTGTGTGGAGCTGGGAAACAAAAAGCACAGAGAACATTTCAGGTGTGGATATTGATAGGACAGGATTGAGAGGACTAAAAGAAAAGCCTGGATGCTCTTTTTGCCTTCAAGGGGGAGAAAAGATTTATATCTTATCCCTATTTTAAAATCACCTCCAGCAGAGCCTAGAGAATCAAATGCATCTCCTGGCATTTCTCACCTGTTAGGTAGAAAACTCCATCATCTCTGCGCTTCACAAGGACGTGATCTATCGCCAAAGTGATGGGAACAGGGCCAGGGGAGGTGGGGTATATCTGGGGGCTGTCATCCTGAGAAATTAAAACAAAGAGCAGGCAGACAAAGAAGAGATTAGGCCTGGCTTTATTTACACAGAGCTGCACTTGAGACTTAATTTGTGCCCAAAGGACTAGCAGGGATCACAGCCCAGTTCTGCCATATCCATAACAAAGCTGGGCAGAGGCCAGTTCCCCTCAGGTTACTCTCACAGTTGTCCTGCAAACTCCTGATTCAAAAACCTATTAAAATGAAGCTAATATCTTGAAGTCTGGAGAGTTTCATGTTGCTGTGGTTCCTGCTTGTCCCCAACTTTACATCAACCATCTCTTACATAATGTGGGTTTTTCCACCCATAATTCTTTACATGCTTACTGAAAAGGTCAAATAATTCCCTTTTCACACAAGCACTCGGGGAAGAGGTATTTAATTCTCTTTCCCTTGAGTCTGCAAATAGGTCATCAACAAAGCTGGGGAGAGAATCTGAATGTCAGCCTCCTGTTTCTCCACAATCTGAGCTCGTGTTACTCATTTGTCCATTAGAAACAAAATAAAACACCATCAGGGAAACGGGAGAAAGCCACAGCAACCCCACAGCATCCTTACCCAAGCAGAACATTGCAGGTGAGCTCTACTCAGTTCCCCACACACCCACCTTCAATGTGATTTTGGCATCCACGACTTCAATCTCCATAGGGATCACCTCTGGGATAACTTCATCCTCAAGGAAGGGGCCGAGGTTGGTAAGGAAGGACATGAAGAACTCTGCTGTGTAACTGCGGACCAGCATTTGAAGGAAGCCGTTCTGAACAGCCAGTGGGGAACGCAGAGCAGCATTCGGTCCTGCTTCAAGACGCAAACACACTTCTGGCTGGGTCTGAGCAGCTTCAGGGGCTGGAGGCTTCTCCATGTCTGCATCTCCTGAAGCAGAATGAATCATGGAAGCAGAGAATCATTAACATTGGAAAACAGCACTAAGGCCACAGTGCTCATCCAGTCCCAACCCCCTGCTATATGCAGGGTCACCAACCAGCAGCCCAGGCTGCCCAGAGCCACATCCAGCCTGGCCTTGAATGCCTGCAGGGATGGGGCATCCACAGCCTCCTTGGGCAACCTGTTCCCATAAGAAATAAGACCAGGTTTCAAAACACAAGGAGCTACCAGCAGAACCAGGCTCGTTAATCCCTCAGGCCCACCCACCTTTCTCACCATCTCAGCACATTACAAAACCAGCCTTCATTCAGCATTTGCACGAGTTGAACAGAACCTCTCAGCCTCCCAGAGCTGCTCACCACCACCCAGCCTTGGATTCGTTGTGCCCCCTCGTGGCTACAGGCAGCATGGATAAATAACAGCCCAACTTTGCATGTTTGCATTTAAAAGCTAAGGACTTGGGGTTTCCTTAGGGAGCTTTATCCCTCTTTTTGCTGATTTCATGCATCCCAGAAGACAATTAAACATTCCCTATGAAGGATGAGAGCTTCACTGTGCTGGACACCACAGCTTGACCGTACAGGTACTTCAGCTTTGTGAATGTTGAAGTTAAATGGAAGATGCCTTGAGAGAATTTGGCAGACCAGCCAATTGTAAAAGCCACAACCTTACCCAGGTAGCCACGCAGGTACTGCCACATCCCAACGTTGTTCAGCTGCTCTGGAACCACATTCATCACTTGTACAGCAACAGATAAATCATCACCTCGTGCCTCTATCGCACAGTTCACCCCATTCATCTTCAGCACCAGGACAGACACCTGAAACAGAGAAGGACGAGCTCAGCCACGTGGTTCACCTCCAGGTTCTGTCAGAGGCAATATCACAAAGGAACGAAGCTCTGACCAGCTGCAGGCTGGGCTCTTCGCTCTGGGAAGCTGTGCTGTTTATTTCAGGAGATGCTCCACTCTCATCCTCTGCCACCAGGTTTGCTCTGCTGCCTGCATTGCTGTGCACCTGGGTAAGGTGCCCTGAGGGGAGAGGGTCCAGGCTGGGCTCTGGAATAGAAGTGGCAACAGCAACAGCTCGGTTCTTGTTTCTTTGTCTGTTTTTAAGCAGTTCTGGTCTCCGCATCTGCCTTAATCTCATCACCTAAACCATCCTCCACAGAACACTCCCCAGTTCCTTGGATGAATCTAAGCAATGTGCAGCTGAAGCAAAGTATACTGCAGTGCCCTACTGCCAACCATCCCTTATGAAACCCTCCCCAGAAGCTGTGGGACATCTGTGTGTGTGTCCCTACACACTGGCTCTATTATGGCCAAATGTCTCAGAACAACACAGTAATGGTGCTGGGAGAGCCCTCCTGCTCATTCATACTCTTCATCTCAATAAAGGCATCTACAGAAGCATTAAGAGCCTTTATGGGTGAAATGCTCATCCTCCTCAAAAGGAACGAGTGTGTAAGAACACAACATGAGCCAAAGCTCATTTAACTGGTGTGAAATAAGAGTGGGGATGAGGACACAGCTGGACCCTGGTTACCAGAGTCTGTGAGCATTACAAAGCCATCGCTGCCATCGCTGTCCACAGACAGCCCATCCTCAGGACCACTCCCATCCACAGACGTGCTGTCAAAGGAATGTTGGGATGATGTCCTCTTCATGGAGAAGAAACGCATCCGGCTGCTGCCACCCCCTGGAGTCACTGCCCCTTCTTCTGCTTTGGGCACGGAATCCCTACAGAAAAACAAAGAGAAGGACAAAGGCAAACAGCTCAGCATCAGGATTACATCAGGATTACTGCACTATACACTGCACGCCTGCAATGCTGGCTATAGCGTACTTCTATCATCCCCAGGAGATGAAGGTCTGACATCTCTCTGGTCCACACAGAACACAAATGACCTACAGCTTCCCTCCCTCCCAGCAGCCCCACAGGAGAACAGCCCACTCACTTGGCTGGGGGCAGAGAGAGCATTTTCTGCATGGTAGAGGTCATCTTCTCCCGGCTCAAGCTCAGAGCATCCTTTGTTATAGACATAGCTTCCTTGGTGAGGTCCATTGTAACATGCAGAGCTTCCTTGGTGGCATCCTTTGTCATATGCAGCGCACTAGACAGCTCCACCTCCAGGTTCTTCAAAGGGACGAGCTCTGCCTGGCCATTGAGAGTGGGATTCCCCCCTCCTGGGGGGCCGGCACTGGCTGAGGTTGGGCTGATGGGGAGGGCAGGAGGAGGGCTCTGAGGGTGGCTGCTGGGCACTTCTGCTCCTTCTGCAACCAGGGCTTCCACAGCTTCATGTGCTTCCTCTATCAGACCTTTCTCCTCCATGCTCTCACTCGGTGCAGCTGCACTCAGAGCTCCATCACTGGCAGATTTTGGCACACCGGTTACGCTGGTGCCAGCATTTTCAGCCTCATTGTCCTCCAGGACCTCTGTGGTGCCGCATGCTCCCTTCTCTGAACCAGCCTCAGATTTCTGCTCCTTCTCCTCAGCTGCCAATCCCTCCTTGCTGTCTGAAGGTGAGAGCTCTGACTCTATCAGGCTTGTTGTATCTGAATCAAGGGATTTGGGTTCCAAGCAGGAGCCTTCCGTGGGGTTCATGAGCAGGGCCACCTCAGCACTGTGGAACATAACTCCTATTGAAGCAGACATGGGATCTAATGGACACCCAGTCATCTCCTGGGTATCTCGGGTCAGCTGCTCCTGTAGTGTTTGCAGAACCTCTTTCATCCTGAGCAGCACCAAGTACTGGTAGTGGTTGAGACGAACTTTGACATGGACAGAGGAAGACAAAAGCACATGGATATCAGCAGAGGCTTCCAGCTCTTTGTCATCTACCACATCATTAAGTTCACACTCAGATTCTCCCAAGGCATCCATTGTCTCTGGGATCTTGTGGATGCTCTTCAGATCCTGGTCAGTTCTCGATCTTTGACAGACCCCGTGTTGTCTGGGAAGGTTCTCATTCTTGGAGTGATTGCTGAAGCTGGCAGAAGGCTTCATCTTCAAATCAGGGACAGATGATGGCTGTCGTTTAGATATCCGGGCTTGGCCCCATTTCTTGGGAAGACAGACCCAAACGGAAAGGGGAAATGGGTCAATAAAGCTCAGGGCTCTGCCCTTTGAGCTCTCAGCACCCTCAAAGTCCAGGCAAAGCTCAGTGAAATTCACAGACCACAGATCCTCGGAGGCGGAGGTTTTACGCAGCGGCTGAGGAAAACCCGTCTGCTTCTGAGGTCCATCATCCACCTGGTAGGCATGGCGCAGGAAAAGGGTATGGAGGAGGTTAAAGTTGTCCTGGGAACGTGGGAATTGGGTGTAGCTGGAGTGGAAGAATTCTGAGGCAGCAAATCTACGGAAGAGGCTCTGCAGGTCCTGGCAGCTGCAGAAAGGAGCGTGTCGGGTGTTGGTGGCGGCCATCTCTGAAGTGCGAATGCAGAGCGCCTGCGGGCGATCCCGATGGGCACAGACTTGCTTCTCCACGGGGATGCTGAGCTGTAAGGAAGACAACACAAGTAAAGCAGGAAGAGGGGAAATGGAGAGAACCCACTGGGGATAGAAGGAGAGTCAAAGCAGCTTCCAAAGTCCAGAAAGCAACTTCTGGTTACCTGAACCAGCAATTCCTCCTCAAAACTGCTTTGACAACTACTGACTGGTCTGCCTGCTCTGAAGTAGAACTCAAACCTTTGTTTTATGGCTCATAGATGAAAACAAAACCAACACAAGCAGTGGACAGAAGAGAGTTGGAGGCTTTGTTTGCTCATCCTGGACTCCAGCTATTCCCACCACAGAGAGGGAGATGACACTGCTGGGAAGAGGGGGGAAGGAGAGTTACCTTCAGCCTGAAGCCGTCCAGTCGAACATCAACGTGCTCATCACGTTTGCCTGAGTCCTCCAGCTTGTAGATGGCTTTGAACTGCTCCAGGCTGCGATAAAGATCCAGACAGAAGAGGTTTATCCAGAGCATGCTTGCTGTATCCAGGGTCAGTGTCAGACCATTCAGCTGCACATACAGGTTTGGGCAAGGAACTGAAATGAAACGGAGTCAAATTCAGTACCTGCACTGCAAACAGCAAAGCACAGGTTTAATATCTGCCTCAAAACAGACTCTCACACCAGGGAAGCTGCAGAACACTGAGAGCTCCCCAGGGAACCCCAAGCATTAACCAAAGCAGGTCCTTTCAAACGCTCTCAGATTCATTATTTGTCAAGTACAACTTTCCCTCCACATTTCACACCAGGCAAATTCTACACCACCATCCCCATGGGGTTAAAAAATACTCATTTAGAAAGGCAAACCTGCAAACACTGGGGAGCCAAAAGGACACCCAGAGGACCTCCAGAATGGTCAACACACCTCAAGAATTACAACCTGCCTGATTCTTAAAGGAACTAGTGAAAGAAGGTGCTAACCTTGGAGTATTACCTGGAAAGTCTTGATTGTCTGGGAAGTAATACTCTGTGAATTCAATGTGGATTGCAGAGACCTGATCAGGCAGGTTGAGGAATTTTCTACTACACGAAAGCAAGGTGGAAGGTTTCTTACTGTGCTGGCCAGCTGTGGAAACCTGGAAGCAGAAATGGCATGCAGATATACAAAACCTACATGTGGCAAAAGGAAGCATCCCAGTAAGCCTGCAGCCTCCTACACTCAGCGTGTCTCATTTACACATCAAACACACTCGGCTTTCCAGTTGTGATTCAACTTTCTTCTACATGCCAACACTGTTAACTCCTCTCCTTCGAGGGAATTCATCGCCTTAGATACACATCTATCCCTCCAACATTTAAAAGGGGATGATAAACAGGAGGGGAACCAACTTTGTACAAGGGTAGGCAGTGAGAGGACAGGGGGGAATGAAGTGAGATTTGTGCCATTTATTTGCACCACACTCAATGAAATCTCCTTCTTCCCAAACAACTGCTGACCCAGGCACTGCTCAAACCCCACCTGGTGAACATCCAAGTCATCCACACGCAGCAGCACACAGCTGGACCGCAGCCGGTGCCAGGGAGGGTGTCGGAGCTGGGGCAGACTGCAGGGAGCTCCACGGCCCTTCTCTAAGGGGCTCCTATGAGGACTCGACGACGTATCTGTAGGGATGGGAAAGCAGAAGGGTTTTACTCCTTCATAGTGAATGTCACTGTCAGCTCCAACACATACATGCTTATGGAGCAGAATTACCAGCCCCAGGATTAGAAACAGATGGGCACAGCCAGGCAGGAAACAAAAAGCCAACACTCAGTGCTTGTAAAGGAAAGACACAGCGAAGGATCTGCACAATCTGCGCCAACAGAAGATCTTCAGCTACACTTCAGCCACCTCCTGCTGCTCAGGCTACTTCATTTACTCATTATATATACACTTAAAGGGGAAAAGAATAAGCCAGGTGTGCCCATTCTTGCTGCACTATTATTCCAGTATAAAAGTGACTGCACTTTGCCATTCAATTCATGATTTTTGGTGTTCTATGCATTTCTGAAAAGCAGATCAAGCTGCTAAGAAAGGGAACAAGAGATATTGCTGGATGTAGAACAGCCGTCACCACCTCCAGCTTTATCAGGAGTTTAATCCAACATCATTACCTGCTTTATTTTTGAAGGGAGAAAGTGGAGTCTTGGCAAAGGCAGCGTCCATTTCTTCATAATGCTTCTCAACCTTGCTCTGAAATTCACTGACCAGCCTTTTTGCCCACTGTCCCCGCGTCTCCATTGCCTCGCTGTACCTCACCCAATGCTTGCAGGCATCTCCTGCATTAAAGTAAACACACCAGCTTTAAGATTAGGCTCCTGCATACTCACAACCCTCTTGCTCCCCCCCTTAAACCAATATCAATCTGTAAAGCACCCCCTCCTTGATTGGTATCACACTCTGGTGCTGCCCCCACCAGTGTTTCAAACACAAGCATTGGGAAGAATCCTTGCCCTGCCTGAAGCCTCACAGAGTCACCATTCTGCAAGTTCTTTTTCTCTCTCTTCAGGCTGGAAGGACAGGCTGCCCTTACCTGCCCTATGGAAAGGATAATAGTCAAAAGCCATCCTCCTGAAGGTCAGCTGTATAGCACCGCCCAGCATCCCATGCTTCAAAGAGCCTGTGAGAAATGGAACAAAGAAAACTATGATCAGCTCTGTAACCCAATCTCTGACTCAGGATAATTCAGGACAATGCTGCTTTGATTGCCATCACTGTTACCATGGCTGGTATCTGCTTTTATAGAGCCCCATCAGAATCTCATCCTAGGTTAGGAAAAGGCGAATTGAATGTAACAAGGCAACAGTTTATACCGTAGGAACCACATCTAGAATCTCAAATGCCAGATCAGAAGACCCCACTGCTTTCCAGGCTCCCATTAATTCCACTTCTCACTACAGCAATCGGGGGAGTTTCAAGAGGAAAATCCTCCTTTGAGAGGGAAAAGGACTGGATCACTTTTTTCCTCCTGGTGCTGCTCTCTGTTACCTGACTCTCGAGTGTGGCTGTCGTCACAGATGTGCAGGTCCAGGCGTGAGATGAGGAGGTGGTAGGATGACTCTTTCATGTCATGTTTATCGAAGTACTGACCAATGCTGGTTGCATTTGGGATGACTCCAAATGGTTGAGACCAGGATTGCTGGGCGCTGGGAGCTGGTGGTGTGATCTGTTAGGAGACAACAAGCCTGGTAAGAGCTCACCTTGGAAGGTATTCTGAGATCAAGAGGGCCAAGTATTCCTGATGCTCCCTCCATGTAATCTCACTGCACTACATGCATAGCCCTCCTTCCCCAGAGCTTCCACTACCAGTGATATTCTTCTTCCCCCTCTAGAAACACTTCTTGCCCTCTGCCCTATGTATTTACTGAAGGACATTCAGCAACCAGTTACTCAGAGCTCTCTGTTTTCTCCTCTTCCCTTACAATCCAACACCCGAATCATGGCTCACTCACCTGCACTGAGTCTGGTGCCAAACTCTTCCTCTGCTGAGCAGATTTCTCCATGGCTTCACTCAGAGACTCCGCATATTTCATCATTGCTTTCAGCTGAGAGTCTGTCAGCACCCAGAGAAGGTCGTCAAGGAGAAACATCAGCTTCGATGCCATCACGTTGCAATCTTTGGTCTGAAAACAGCAAGGAGGCGTCAAGGACCAAGAACTGCTCACAGTACACTCCTAAAAATACACAGAAGCTGCAGCACAAAATAGAGATGCTGCTCTGAAACTCATCTGAGAGAGAAGTTAACCCAGCTGGTGAATGCCCACATTGCTCCCATCTGAGAAGGAAAGGAGCCAAAGCTGCCTTCCCTTTGGAAGGGAAACTGCTGGCCATTTAAGAAAGCAGAACAAGAGATGATCATTTTTTGCAACTTCTCATCACATCCAATCACCATCACACTTGTATGGTGACAATAATGAAATGATGGTAGTTATAAATACCCAAAAGGTTATTTAAAGGAAAAACTCACCCACATGGAAGCTGGGAACCACTGAGGCAATCTCCACCAAGGAGCAATCTCCAAGAGATGCTGCCTTAGTGGTGGTCAGCCCTTAAATGAGGTCTGGAGGAGGAGTCAAGCTCCATCCCTTCTGGGAGCACAGCTCCATTACTCTCACCTGTGCTCCCACAGCTGACCCCAACACTTCCCTCAGCTGATTAATCAGAGGTTCAGGCTGTGATTACCAGTTTCCCATACAACACTTCTGCTGGCAGCTAAAAGCAAAGCTAGCAGACCTCCAGCTCCTGGTAGACAGAGAACAGATCTCCTTGGGATGAGAAAACAGGTTTTAAGACTTGCTCCACACACATTATTCCCCCCTGGGAAATAACCTGCTTTGACACTTGGTTAGAACACAGCTGTTTCCAATAGAAAGCAGAGCGACGCATCAGGGCTCAGTGCTTGTGAAGGAAACGAAGCGTGGCTGAGAGATGTGGGAGGAAACGTGCATCATCACTGCACAGAACGCATCCTCCAAAGGACGGGTGAAACACTCACCCTTCTCTTGAGAGAAATCTGTATCCTGCCCTGGTTCGTAATGAGTCTCAGAGGAGTAGAGACAGGATCCTGATCACCGTTGTCAGTCGCATCTGCTTCAATGCGGAGTGTCTGCCAGGTGAGTTCTTTGAATGTCAAAACCTGCCCAGAAAGAGGAAAACAGGGAAATGCTCAGATTAAACCAAACCCCTGAAGGACGCAGAATGAAACAAGGGCACAGGGAACCACCCAACACAGCTTTCCTCTGTGGTCCCTATACAAAAACATGTGGCCCACATGAACACCTGAAGGCTCTTTACCTCCCCTCTCTGTGGATCAGTGATGCGGGTGAGCCGCAGGTCGCTCTGTTGCCAGTTGGGGTTGACGCTGTAGCCCTGAAGCTGCCATAGCTCAAAAGAAGCGTGAAAGGCCTTGGAGTGAATCTTGATAGCGATGGAATTGACAACAATAAACATCCCCTCCACAACCTTCTCAGCAAAGCCGTATTCACTGCAAAGAGAAGATCCTTTAAGTCATCGGGGAGAGACTGTGGTACGAATTGAGAGCCTCCAAGGTTTGCAAGCAACATCAGAACCACTAAAAGCAGAAACCCCAGAGCTCAGAGGTTAACTCTGGAGAAGAACAGCCCATACCCAAACCCCAGTATGGCAGAAAGAAGCCTCAGGGCTCAGGGCTCTGACCTTTGGCCGGCTGCAAGTGCAATGGGAGACTGTCCATTGGGCGGCCGAGGCTCCTCGCATGTCCGCATCTCTACCTCCACTTTGTCCAGATACTGGGAAGACAAAACACAGGAACAATAAATACAAGACCGAGGGGAAAACAAACACAAAGCAGCCATAACATTGCTATGGACTTCAGCATGAGCTCAGCCCAGCTGTGCCCTGCAGGGAAACAGGAATCCTATGGGAGGTCACCCTGCATCTAAAAGAACTACTCTTGGGATTCCCCCTCCCCAGCTCTCTAAAGGCCTGGAGGCTTCAGGCTGCCATCAGAGCATGCACTTCATGGTTTCCTTTTACAGAATTAGGAAGAGAAGGAATGAACAAGAGAATAAACGTTACCAAACAGATTGGGTGCGTTTTCAGTTTTGTCCACTGGATCTGAAACAATAAAGGTAAGGTTACAAGAGTCACTTTTGCACTTCGAAGGTCACACTCAGATTCCCCCTCCTCCCTTATAGAAAATGCTGCTATTGCTGGAAGTCAGGTCACTCTTCTGAAGACTCCATATAAAATAAAATGATCTTATTTGATTTTCTTGCAGCCACACTTAACTCTGCAGCCCTTGTACAAGGGAGGACAAATGTTTGCTGCTATATTAAGCAGATCTGAGTCTAAAAACAGACAGAACAGATCCAGTGAGTAAGACAGGCTCATTTTCATTCTCACTTGGCAGAGTAGAACCATCGCAGCAAGACTCTTCCATGCACTAAAACACAGCGTGTTCAAGTAACGCAGCTATGGTTAGAACCAGCTGAGATTAAACAGGCTGAAAACAAATCAATTTTGTGCTCTAAAAAGCACGAGGAGGAAGATTTCTAGGAGGGGTCAGAGTGCAAAAGTGCAACTGTCCACGTGTGCCCAAATTGAGCCATTATACATAAAAACAGCCAACGGGGGCTGAATGAGCACAGCCTGCACCGCTTTCCATGTCTGCCATTCACATCTTTCTTAAGAGCTGCGTTTTCAACAATGAAGAGCTCAGCTCAGTTTGCTTTATGGTGCCTCACAGCATCATCAGGCTTTCAGATGACAGCGCTCCATTTGTCTCTGCCTCCTATTCCCACTGGAAGCCTGCATTGATTCCTTAGCATTGAAAACACAAGGCGGTGGGGATGAGAGAAGACACAGAGAATGGCTCAGCTATCAAAATAACAGGAAAATAGAGGTAATGGGGAAACAGAAAGGCCTGTAAAACCCTGAGGTGCCTGGGGGTAACGAGCAGGGAGTCATTCCTCACCATTTCTTCTATAGAACAGTGCCAGGTCTTCAATTAAAGCTGATACATACAGGCTTGGTACAAGCAAAAGCAAGCATGCAGCTGAGCTGTGAGGTTCTTTGCCACAGCATGCTCTAAATATTAAATAAAGGGTGAATTGAATGAAGGGTGTGGATTGAGCCCAAGGACGCGATCACAGCCCCGTCTGCTCACCCTGATGGACGCCTTGTTGCAGTAGACCCGGGTGATGGCGAGCCAGGTGGGCAGCTCCAGCACATTCTGCAGCACCTCCTCATCCAGCTCCAGGTTGGTCAGCTGCCCCTGCCCCTTCAGGGTGCTCAGGTTGATTTTGTCTGGTGAGAGATTCTTGGTAAAGCTACAAGAGAGGAGAGACTCTAAAAGCCAGGTCAAGCTGCTGAGACCCACGGAGCCTTTCAGAAGGGTGTGCTAAGTGCAAGGAATCCACTTCCTTCTTTCTTAAAACCTTTTGACATTTTTAGGCCCAAAGCAAGTTGGTTTTTCCAAAAAAAATCCACCAAAAAAACCCCAAATCCCTTCACATTTTGCTATTTGAGGGGACTTTGTTTATTTGTTCTGTTTCAATCAAACTCCAGGAACTGAAAATTCCACCTAAAGCCCCGGGAAGGCAGAATTCAGCAGAACTGCCTCAGGACAGAAATTAACCCAAACCAAAGCCCAACCACAGCAAGAGAACAACCCTGCTCCCCCCAGGAGTGATGAAGTGCTTTATTGCCCACATTTCTCCAGGTAATGATGACAGAGGAAAGTCAAAGACCATCCATAAATTGTTTTTATTGCTGTCTCTTCAAACAAGCTCTCTGGTCAGCAGGTCCAGTGCAACCCAACCCTCAGCCCAAACTCCCCATTGGCATCCATCACCCCGCTCCCTCTGCTCCAGTTCCTCCTCCTAGGGGTTTATTCTTGCATATATCCTGCTATTGCCCTCGTGGGCTTGAGATTTAAGCGTAACAGATGGAATGATTCCAGCAGGGCTGGTGATGGGCAGCAAGCTCTGCTGCAAACCTGAAAACCACGTCTCAGCAGAGAACTGCTTCACTCGGTGCATACGTGGGTCAAAAATAACCCCGGGTGTGCTGGGAAAGGAGGGTGAAGCTGTGACATCGGACACTGCGGGAGGGAGCGGCATGAAACACAACCCAGCTGAAACAAAACGTCTGCATTCCTCTGCAGGGAAAGGCTGCAGAAGGAGGAGAGCACAGCAGGCAGTGGATGGAAGCATCCTCAGCTGCACCCAATGCATGTTAGTGGGGCATACAGGAGCAGAGGTGATGATGTATGCCTGCAAACTTGGAAGCTTGCAGATGCCAGATTGAACAGAACTGCTTTGGTCACTGTCAGGGGAAGGATGGAGCTGTAAGAGCAGACGATGTGAGCTGCCTGCTGGCAGACTTGCTGCATTCATACTCGTCAGCAGTAACATTTTTGGCAGCACGGATTGCTGGCCTAGAGAAAAATGAATGAAAACGGTGCCTATGAGGAAAGCGGACTGTGTGGGATAGTTGCTTTTTTCCCCCTTAACTCTGGAAGGAGTCATGCAGCACTAAGCCAGCCAGCCCACAAAAAGTCAACGCAGAAAATCCTTTCCCACCCCTGATAGAGCCGTCCTGCACTCACAAGGGCATTCTGCAGCTGTGTACACAAGCACAAATGCATCCGCTCCCATGCCATGAGTGACAGCCTCCTTTCTTGCAGCATCTGCAGCCGACAGCCAATGGAGCATCACAGTCACCTGCACCCATGTTAAGCCTGATGCTGCAGGCACTGCAGCTCTAAACCAGCAGACATGGAGTTGTGAACTGTGCCATCCCAGTGTCTGGGCAGAATAAAGGCCTTGCTCCTTCCTAAGCAGCAGCACCACCCAGATGAGTGAACCCTCAGCAGCTCTTTGGACCTGCCTGAAAAGCACCATGTTCTTTCCAGGAGCCCTTGGCCTTTGGGATTCCCCCATTGCATCCTGTAGGTGGGCACAGGACTGTTCCTCTTTGCTCCATCATCAGCCTGAGCACACGGACAAGAAACGATGCCCCATTCACCAGCTGGGAGATCCAATGGCTGCAAACCCACTGACTGCAAGGAGGAGTTTGACCATAAATAAAACATCTCCATCTACACCTGCAGCTGCATCCAACAGATAAAAACCTCCCCTTGGAGCCACCCCCCCACACACAGACCATCACATCGGCACATCTTCCACCCCAGACCTCTTTGCAATTACCCACTAATCACCACCTACTGCACGCAACCAGCACCCACACAGCAAAACACTCGTCCCTATTAATATCCTCGTTACTATGGTTATTATATGCAAGAACTAATTAGCAGGACAGCAGCGACCTTGGCTTTATTTGGTGCCATGCATCATCCATCGGCAGGAGCCAATAACCCCCGGTGGTCGCCACTACAGCAGATGGAAAAGTACTGTGCAAGGCTCTGTGTTAGGGCAGCCCCCTTTGTGCTGAGTGCTGTGAGCCACAGGTCAGGATTACATGGAGATAAAGTCACGAGTGGCAAAAGGAAACGTCGGGAAGTGCTGAGTCCAGGGGGGCTTTCAAGGAACAGCAGAAGCTCTGACTGCAAAACACGTCTGGGAATGAACCGAAAGGGGACTCAGGAGGAAATAAAACTGGGTGAGTGATGGGAACTGCTATAAAAAGGGAGGAAAACGGCGCCTTGGAGGCACATGGGGAGAAAAAGAAAAACCTTTTCAGGAAGCAAAACCACTTAAGTAGGTTTTGTACAACCCAGGAGCCCTCTGCCTGCTCACAGCGCTGCCCAGCACTGATAAAGGGCCAGACCACTCAACAGCCCAAATCCAAGGGCAGAGGCACTCCCAGCACAGAATGCCTCAAACAATTCCTTATCAGCTCTCCAGGCTCCCAGAGCAGCAGTTTATCTGCTGCAATGCAATACAATGCATCTGCAGCCAAGGGGCTTAGCAACTCAAGTCCAAGTGAAACCCTTGAGGACAACCCAGGTTTCCAAGCAGATGAAAGAGACTGCAGCATTCACCAAAGCTGCCTCCCTGCTCACACACCCCAAAGCACAATGAAAACCAGGAAATTAGGGGGATTTCTTACACTGCTGCCACCTCCTTTGGTACCTGGAGGCTGGTGAAGCAAAGCACAGCTTTAACCTGCATGGGACACGGGCTGGATGCTGGCAGGGTGGGACAGCACTGTGCATAGGATGGGTTTTGCTATTTGCAGCTCGTTGGCTGGGCGCTCACTGAGCTTTAAATGGCGCTGCCCCATAAAGGCTGGAACATGAAACCTCTGCAGCTGCCAGGGAATTTCCCAGGGCTGACCCTCAAGTGAGCAACAGTGCACAAAGAAAACAAGGAAGAAGCATAGAGAGCAAACACAGCACCCCACTGCCTGTGCCAGGCAGGAGCCCCACTGCTCACATTGTTCATCTCGTGATCTGAGCCGGGTTTTGCTTTCCCAATGGCAGGAAATCCAAAGCAATGACATCATTCCGAGTCAGCTGAGCAGCACAGGGCTGAAGGAGCCCCAAAGAGATGAAACAGAGCGCCGGCAGCACGGGGAGGTTGCACTGCATCACTGCAATGCTCCACCAAGCCCAGCAGGAAGATGCATGCAGACCGAGCAATGGAAATGCAATTTCTCCTTGCATTTGCAAGAGCCTATTTAGCATTCCACGCTGCTGCCTTGAGCTGAGGGGAGGCAGCTGCAAACAGCTGGTAGCAGCAGCAGCAGCAGCTGATGTTTGTTTGGCCAAATGAGAGCTTGGCACAGTGCAGCACAGCAGCCCCGATTAGCATTAGAGATTACCTTCTGTGAAAGATAAATGTCACATCCTGTCCTGCCTACCTTCCTCTTCCCCACCCCTGTTTGAACAAGGGATCAGTAGCTGCAAGTAACTACAATACATCAGGCTGCTGACTTGGCACTGCAGGCTTAGGGAGAGCGGCTGGAGAGGCACCTGGTGAGACCTCACCTCAAATAATGGGCTCAGGTCCCTGCAGGAAGAAGGATGCTCAGGTGAAGGGCAGTGAAGTTGGTGAAGAGATGAGAAAGAGTGTGGGGAGGAGGAGGGGAGAGCCCAGCGCCCCACAGATACCAGGCAGGAGGCTCAGCAACGATGTGACCCATCTCCTTTCTCGGGTGACAAGAGATAGGACACGAGGAAAAGGTCTCAAGTGGCACCAGGAGGGGTTAGATCAGAATCAGAAAGGATTTCTCTATGGAGATGGCAGCCAAGTGCTGGAAGGGGCAGCCCGGGGAGGTGGTGGGAGTTTCATCCTTGGGGGTGGTTGATCCTTTGGTGATGGGACCTGAGGATCCTGAAGGACTTTTCCAACTTAGAGAACGCTGTGATTCCATTACCTGGCTGAAAAGAACCCACTGAAAAGCAGGAACAGAACAACTGCAGCACACAGAGCTGGAATGGCAAAACATCCCCTCTGAATCCAGTACCAGCGTTCAAAATGCATTGCTGCAAAGTACCTGCAATATTGAACTGAGCACCCACAAATAATGCTTGAACTGAAGCTCTGCTTCAGCCTGCGGGAGCTGCTGCTTTCATCCAGCTCTCCTTGCTGCCAATCCAAAGGGCAGGAGGCTGCATCCATCACAGACCCATCAGTGCCATGATTTGAGATGGAGCAGCACAAGAATCCTGGCCATCCCTGATGTCAGATGAGCAGGAATTCAGGCCCTGCTGCACACAGCTCTGAGCCCCAACCAATGCAGGTGGATGCTCCGTGCAGCTCAATTAAAGTTTGCAGGGATCGCTCCCAGGGTCCCAAAGCTCTGAGTGCAGCCTTGGAAGGAGCTTTAATCCTCAGCCCAGCATTGATGCCATGGGATGCCGGGTCTGATCTCGTGCCCCTCGCTTTACATCTGACTCTGCCAGAGGCACACACAGGACTCCATCACACACAGGACTCCATCACACACAGGACTCCATCACACACAGGTCTCCATCACACACAGGACTCCATCACACACAGGACTCCATCACACACAGGAGGGCACAGAAGCGGTGCCAGCGATGGGAGACCGCCCTGCAAGGACGGGCCCAGAGCTGAGAAATAAAGGGACGTTCTGCAGCGGGGTCTGTGTGACAGGACGAGGGGATGGGGTCACAAAGAGCGGAGTTGAGGCCGGATTTAAGGCAGGGTTTGCAGTGCAAGGGGTTCATAGAGCGGCGGTGCTGCATCCCCAGGGGCTGCGGGCAGTGACGGTCCCCGTGCGCTGCAGGGAGCGGAACGGGCTGAACCATCAGCTCTGAGGGTCCGTCCCGGCTCCGCTCGGCTCCTCCGCAGGGAAACTGAGGCACCGGACCCAGCCAAGGTCAGCGCGGAGCCAAAACTCGCCGCCATTCCCCCCCACCGCCCGGCACGGCCGATCTGCCCCCACCGACACAAACAGCGGCCGGACACAGCGCACAGCGCAGCACAACGGCAGAACCCCCGGGACACACAGCGGCCATAGGGACGGACAGACATCGTGTACCCCCCAAAACACACCGCCCCCCCCGCGGCTCCTCACCGGGACAAGTGCTTCAGGATCTGCTTCTTGATGATGGCGGCCATGCCGCGTTGGGGGGCGGGGGATGGGATGGGATGGGGGCGTTCAGCGCTGCAGCCGCCGGGTCCCCATCGCCGCCCCGCTCCGCTCCGCCCCGCCGCTCCCGTCCGCCCCCTGTCGGCACCGCACGGTCCCGTCCCTGCGCTGTGCCCGGAGGGGCGGCACCGAGGGTGGGAATAACGCGCTTATGGGGCTGTTCGGTCTGAAACACCAGCACAACGTGACACATGGACACGTTTACCGACCCCCCCCCTCCCCAGGCAGCCACTGCAGCCCGGCTTTCAATAGCGACCATCCCACCCACCCCCCTTAACCACAATCTCCCTGTTTCGTTAGGAATTAACAGCAATTAACGACCATTTCCCCAATGAGGGATCACTGCAGGCTTTCTCAGCATCGCTGTTTTAAATGAAAGCCATGCGTGCTTGTGTAGAAACAACTCCTGGTTAAAGCAAGCTGTTGGTTGTACTGCTCTATGGAAACCGTAAAGGTTTCTCTAAGGAAACCTTAAAAATCAAAGTGTAACACAAGTAAAAGGATGCAATGAGGAGCGACATCCAGCCAAGCACAGAATCACAGCAAGGTTTTCATACATAAACCAGCTCCAATGTTTTATTTCAACAGGGAAAACAAACCAAAAACCAGATTGGTGACACAAGCATCGCTCCAAGCATCTGAGTCGAACCGTCTGCAATCAGAGCAGATCTCATCTACACACTGTTGGCATATAAAACCCTTGGGATGTCGCACTACGGCATTTCAGCACGTGGAAGGTTTTCATATGAAAAAGAACTGGAGGACTCCAGGCCTTTATCTGTCTGGACGGGTCATCCCTGGCCTGGTTGGCACCATCATGGGTCTCGAGGGCGGCCTCATCATCGGTGGCCCTGGCATCATTGGCATGTGTCCTCCCATGGGGGGCCTCATCCCTGGAGCTACAAGGAAAGAGGAAACATCAGAGGGGAGCTCCCTGGATCAGCAGCTGTGCACGACTTGCAGGATTCCCCCCAGACCTCAGGAAGCTTCTATCTATTAAGTGTGTAAATCCAGAGCAGGTGCTTTACAAGAGCAGTGCTTTCAGTGCAGCTCCTCCATCTACTGCCCCACAGCCACGATGCTGCCCACATTCCGTGCCTCAAAGAAATACTTAAAGAACATTATCTACCAGAAAGGCAATAATTGCTAATATACTTCACTGCTTTTGGTGTGTGTGCGGGTGTTCCTTTAGATCTGCTGCAGTAACTGAGTGGGTAAAAGTCCTTTGAGAATCCTCCAGATGCAGAATAAGGCATTTCAGTTTACCTTTCCATTCTAATAAAGGTCCCTTTCTGAGGTACTTTGCTCCTTTGGAACACATTAAGATGTTTTAAACACCAAACTTCAGCTACTGCTGAAGAGCATCCCTTGTGCAAAGATGGGAGCACTGCAATCATAGAACTGCTAAATCATATCATATGAACTGCTGAATAATTAAAGCCTGTGCTGTAAGACTAGAGGTAGAAGATCTGCCATTTAGCACAGCAATAATTCCAGCAGTACGGCAGGACTCACAAGTGCTTTCAATAATAAAGGAGCTTTAGAATAGAACAGGCTGCCAAGTGCTAATTACAGAGAGTTGTTTCCCCACTTACCAGGTCCAACTGGCATCATTCCTGGTGGGGGTGGGCCCATCATTGGCATCATCGGGGGTCCACCCATATGAGGGGCCGGCATCATGCCAGGCCGTGGGGGACCAGCTGGACACACACAGATCAGTTACATGCTTTCATCAACAAGGTGCCATTTCAAATAGCTATTAACCTCCACAGGAAACTCCAGTAAAGATAACGTCAATTGTTTTACAACCGCCTGCTTTCATTTTCAGTTTCAGCTTTGACTTCAGGTGGCAAATAGAGAATAAAAGAATAGCCTAGAATAGCTTAGCTATTATTTCCCACTTTGCATATTTAATGCAAGGAATTACCAAAGCTCGACTCACTGCCAGTCACCGTGCAAAACAAGGTTATCAATCTTACATTACCACACAAAACCCCCTCACAATGCTGGTAGTTTCAATGAGTTTATCTACACAGCAGCTATCAATTACTGAGGGAGTGCACAGTTCTATTGCTGTGCTCAGCATTATGAAGGCAAAACAAAGTGAAGATCTCTCAGAGCCTTCTCTTGCATTTCAATATTCACGAGCTCAATGCTGCTTGGTTCCAAGCTAAGAGGACTTGCTTTGCTAGTCCAGGAAACATAGAACAGTGCTGATAAGGTCCTGCTGCCATTACAGCCCACAATATGGACTTACGGATGCTGGGAGGTGGGGGGATCATGGCTCCTCCAGGAGGTGGCGCTGAGAATGGGGTCGGTGGGATTTTCCCTTGCTGGAATGCAGCCGCTACATTGGGGGGGAAAAAAAAAAGAAAAAAAAAGAGAAAGAATCCCAGAAGAAAAACCAGTTACTAAGCAGAGGAAGCTCCTGTGCCGACCAACGCTCCTTCTCACGGCAAACATTCAGAGCATTCAGAATATACTTAACGTCGTGTTGCACACTCATTTGTTTTCTTACTCTGGAACAAATCCCTGGTTTACACTGCTTGGCAAGATGGAAGCACCTGATATTCCTGAAGACAGTTATTACAGTAATTACTCCAGCTGAGACTAGAGAGCTCCGTGATGCATTTCACACACCTGGCTGTAGTGGATAGTAGAGAAAATACGTCATGATTTGCAGCTGTAACTTTTCACCTGGGATCATTAAGTGTTGAAAACCATAAGAGGCCAAAGATAAGGCAGGGGACAAAAAGCATGGAAAGCATCCAGTGGGAAAGGGAAGAAATTCCAGAGGCTGGAATTGATCAAAAAGAAGGCAAAAGATGTGACAGCTGGAAACATCTAAAGGAAGAAAGGTGCCATGGGGTTAGTGTAGCATTTCTGTTTATCCCATTCAGAGTGAAAAGGTCTCAGATCTGAGAGCTCGGAGGGAAACAATCCCCAACACTGACAGGGGAAACTTTATTCAAGCTTCCAGTTGTAAGGGAGGAAAAATAAACCAAACAAGAACACTTTCACTATCAAATATCTGCCCCTTGAGCCCTAAGGGTGTTAGTTTATATATAGCCCTGAGAGGACTTTCTATCTAAATCTGTGACCACAAGCACAGCTTTGTGCTATGTCACCTTGCATGACATTATGAGCAGCGCTAAAGGTGAGTGTAACCTCAATGACACTGCAACAACACTTGCATGGCCCATCACACAGAGCTCGATCTGTCACGTGAAGATCACGTTGGGATGAGTTTAGATTTAAAGTCGCATCCTTGTTTGTGTTTCACACAATAACCAGGGAAGTTACGTCGAATCAGCACAGAGAAACAGGAAAGGAAGCACTTAAAGACAGAAGCCAAAGCAAAGCACAGCAGGATCACAAAAGGATTCGCCTTACTTGTTTTATCAATCAGGCTCTGGGCTTGTTCCTCCATCCATTTCTGGTAATAATCCTTCACATTCTCTTTGTGCTTTCGGCCGCTGCAGTGAGTTTTCCTCACGGAGGGCTGAGAAAGATCAGATAAAGCTAAAGCTCAGGGAGCAGCACGTAACAGCACTTATAGGAGCTGGGATACAGCTGGCTCCTTTGGAAGCACGGAATGGGTTGGTGTGTGTGCAGGGAGAGGACGGGAGCTGTGCAATGACCTGGGAGAGTGGTGAGGCCCTGGAACAGGCTGCCCAGGGAGGTTGTGGATGCTCCGTCCTTGGAGGTGTTCAAGGCCGGGTTGGACGGGGCCATGGGCAGCCTGATCTATGGGGTCTCTAAGGGGATCTATGGGGTCTATGGGGTCTCTACGGGGATCTATGGGGTCTCCTGGGCAACCTGATGTAGTAACTGTGTATGTTTGGTGGCCCTGCTGGGCAGGGGGGTTGGAACTACATGATCCTTGAGGTCCCTTCCAACCCGGCTCATTCTGTGATTCTGTGTAATGTATAGAAATACTGGGAGACTTGAGTTTAAGCATGAAGTCATGTTAATGCTGAGCCAGCGGGCTGCACTAACATAAGATAACCAACATAAGAGCACTTAATACATATAGAGTAAGGCCTCCTATTAACATAAGCGCATTTCTAACACGACATTCCAGCTCTTTATTCCTTTTTGCCACGACAACCAACCAACACAGCCCCCATTTCAATGCGGTCAGTGTGCGCAATGGAGGCCGCTACTCACCGAGTCATGGGTCAGGTACGTGTCACAATAGTCACAGTAAAACCTACGGGGGGAACGGACAGGCCCCGTTAGTGACCGGGCGGCACCTCACGCTCCGTTACAGCCCATAGCCGGGCTCACACAGCGGAACCGACTCACGCACCGAACCGTCCCGCTGCCGAACCCGGCGGTTCCGAACCCAACAGCCCCAATAGCCCCAATAGCCCCAATAACCCCCCAAGGCCCCAACCCCCCCCCCAGCCCCGCTCACTTGGGCATAGTGCTCCCCGCGCCGCCGCCGCCAGGAAGTGACGCAATCAGCCTGCGACACAAACAGCTCCTTCCGCCACGTGACCCGGAAGTCCGGTTAGACACTCGGCGCGCTCTACGGTGGCGTGAGAGGGACAAAAAGAGCAGCGCGATGCGCTTCGCGTTCCGTCATTGCTCGGCCTGGGCTTCAATCACTAAACTACAGCACGGAATGACTCGGGTTGGGCTGCTCCAACCTAATGCAACTCGCAGTGCTGAGCTCACTATAAAAACGGGAACTTTAGCGCCGTTTTGAGTGGAATTCAGGCAAACCCAGCGCTTTAAGGAACGTTCCAGGCCAGCCTTCCCAGCAGCCCTTGCGCCGCGCGATGACGTCACACAGCCCATTGTCACGTGACTGATTTGCATACATCAACACGCGCCTCGCCTCCCGCGCCGCCTCCATATATGGCAATGCGCGGTTGGGGGGTTATGCAAATCAGACTCCCTTCCTGCGCTCTCATTGGTCCTCTCCTCTCTCTTAGCGTCACGCCAGGCGTACGCCTCGCGCTCATTTGCATGCACGCACGGCGACGTCGGCGCGGTGACGTCACAAGCGCGTGCGGCGGGTGGAGCTGCGCATGCGCCGTGCTGCTCGCGCCCGAGCGTCGCCCGCGCCCCCTCCTCTCCCGTGTGTCCCCTCCCCCCGCCCCCCCCAGCCCGTCTCCCCCTTGGCCCCATGCGGCGCTGAGCTGCGGGGCCGAGCCCGGGGCGGCGGGGCCCGAATCGCCATGGAGGGGATGGACGTGGATCTGGACGCGGAGCTGATGCAGAAGTTCAGCTGTTTGGGGACTACCGACAAGGACGTGCTGATCGGAGAGTTCCAGCGGCTCCTCGGCTTCCAGCTCAGCCCGGCGGGCTGCGCCTTCTTCCTCGATATGACCAACTGGTGCGGGGCTATGGGGGCTATAGGGGAATATGGGGCTATGGGGGGACATGGGGGCGATATGGGGGTCTATGGGGCTGGGGGGTGAGGCCCAGCTGCTCCAAGAGGCCTCGGCCTTGGGGGGGGTTGAGGCCGTGGGGCTGAAGGGAACCGGGACAGGCCTGGGGGCGGTGTGGGATGTAGGCCCCGCTGTGGGCCCGGCTGCCACCATCGCCATCCCGCTGTGCAGGGCTGGGGGTTGTTAAAGTGGCTCGTAAGGGATATGGGGGGCTCCTAATGGGCCCTATTGGGGTATGGGGGGCTCCTAATGGGCCCTATTGGGGTATGGGGGGCTCCTAATGGGCCCTATTGGGGTATGGGGAGGGAAGGCTGCGTGGGGTTGTTAAAATGGGCTGAGAGTGGAGGGAAGGGGTTGGAAAGGTGCTGTGTGAAAGTTGTTTGGGGAAGGCGTTGTTTGGGGGCGCTCCGCAGCCTCGGTGTCTGCTTTGACTTCGTTGTGAAGGCTCCAAGTGGGAAAGCAGAAGTGAGGGTTGGGGGGAAATGTGAGAAACACAAAGCAGGAGTGAGAGTGGTGTGGGAAGCCCGGCTTTCAAAGAGCAGCGTGGTGTTGCTGCTGCCCCAGCTGTGGGCTTCGCCTCCTTATTGCTGCTTGCACCTTTAAACCCGTCTCTGGTTGCTTTCCTGGTGAGCTGGATCGCATTTGGGTTAGTGCCCTTCTTGTTGTTTACATCCCGGCCCTGCAAAGGATGCAGGGAAGTGCAGTGCGTTGTGTTCCAGCAATTATTAACAGGAGATACCGAGGGAGCTCTGCTCAGCCATTAACAGCACGAAATGAACTCCAGAAACTTCCAGTCTGAAAGTGGGAGTCTGTGCTGAAAGTCTGGATATCAACAGTTGGGAGCAGAACAAAACTTGTGTGGAGTTGCTGAGCTGATAAACAGCGACGTGATAAAGTGGTCGACTTTTTCTTTTCACCTCTTTCTTCCTGCAGCCCTGTATTAAATATTGCAAATCTGCAGAGGGAGTAAAGAAATAACAGATAATACCGTGTGCATTACAAGCTGTGATGGCAAATGAGGCCTCTTCTCTAGTGGAGAGCTGGAGTTTGCTTTGGAGGAGGGATGTGGGGCAGGAAATGCTTTTCTATCTCATTCATATAGTCTTGAGAATATGAATAATGCTAAATAATGCTGCCTGTGCTTTGCAATGTGACTTGGGGCTTTTGGTTTTGCTCTTCTGTGATGCTGGAGCAGAAGTTAGTTACTATTGGGGTTACTGTGTATAACCACGGTGTTGGGCATTGTTCTCCTGTAGGAGTAAAGTAACAGTAGCTCACATATAACCCCATAGCCCTATTGTTAAACATTACACGTTGGAGTTACAGTTGAAGAATCATGGAATATCAGGGTTTAGAAAAGGCCTCCAAAACCACTTGGTCCAACCCATGTTTGCCCATTGAACCACGTCCCTCGGTGCCACATCTCAGTATTTCCTCAGCACCTCCAGGGATGGATCGAAACGACTTGGATTTCACAACTTCAGCAGCTACAAATTTGATAGCATCGCAGGGTTTTTTAATTAGGATTAGTTAATTAGCCCTGTTGGATGGGGGGAGGGGTGTGTATATAAAAAAAGGCAATCTTTGAACTTGGTGTAATGTATACAGCAGCCCATGCTGGGGTTAGCCATGCTGACAGGTGCTGCTGGTTCTCTTCGGGTGTCTGTGCCAGGATGATGCTGGGTGCTGGGCAGCTTCTGGCCCATTCCCAGCTCCCACCTCACTCCAATGTGGGTCTGAATACCCCAATCCTGTTGCTAAAAGCTTCAACCAAGCCAAGTTTCCCTATTCTGGAAGCACCTTCCCTTTGTTGTGTTAAAGCCCACCGTGCACTTAGTGCTGTAATCCACACTGCCCACTGATGTTAGGCAGTGGCACAATAGGAGATTTCTTGGTGTAGAATTGAGGGTCAGATTCTTCTTATCACCATTAAATCCCCTTTTTTTACCCAGGCTGCAGCACTTCAGTGCTATTTCCTCATTCCCTGTGTCAGAATTCATGCTGGTGTGCAGGAAATGGTGAGGAGGGCACAGTTAGAGCTAAGGGCACTTGTTTGGTGGCTGAGCTCTCCTTACTGGCTATGTTTTATAGGGGCTCGTTAAAAACAAAGCATTTGTTCCCAGATGTGGCTTTGCTCTTTGATAACCATACAGGCCTGAAGCTACTTCCTTGTGGTGGGCCTCTGAGATGATGCTGTGTGTAACCTGAGCTGCAGCGTGTTCTGAAATGATATTTCCAGCCTATTCATTAGGAATTGTATTTAACACCTAAAGCAGATCAGCAGCGCTGCTGGGAGGGGTGGCTTATTGTAACTCTGCTTTTCTCAGCTCATTCTAGCAAAAGAATGGTACAGAGATGGTGAAGAAACACAGAAGAGCCTTTAAAAGTGTGCCCAGCTGGAGTCACTCAATGTGCTCCCCAGGTATTTATCAGGTTTGGGACAGTGCAAAGAAACTGCCAGCTCATTTTATTGGCAGTGCTGCAGAAATGCTCCAGGTGAACGCATGCATCTGAGTGTGCTCTTTGATCTTCAAGACAGACAGGTTAAATGCTTGGAGTTGCCTTTTTTCCCTGTTGTTTATTAAACACTTTCCTAGAGCTGCACCTCTTTGGAATCACACCCTGGATTCTGACTGTGGGCTGCTCTGACTACGTGTCTTTGTACCCTTTATATCTTCCAGGACCCTCTGATGGGTGCAGCTTCTTCTGCCTGTTGTCACTGTTTGCCGTTCAAAGTCCTGCAGTTTGGGTGAAAGGTTGAACTTTGGCTCTTGGTTTAAAACTAAAAGTGAACTTTTCCAACAGATGCTTTGACGCCGAAGTTATTCCATCTTCAGGAGGAGAACGGAGGCTGAGGGTGTTTTGCTGCCATTCCATCTGGGATGAGAACCCACCCTGCCTGCAGCAGCAGCTCCATCCCCCTGCGGGCACACAGTAGGATCCCAGCAGTGCTGTGTGCTGGGGTGAAGCTGTAGGTGCTGAGTGCAGCTCCCCGCAGTGCTGGGAACCTGTCTGAGCCTGTCCTGCTCAGCGTGGCTGCCTCTTCTACATCACAAACTCCTCTTGGGAAGTTGTTTCCTTCACATCTGAGCTTGTTTCGTGTCAGGCACTGAGTGTATCTGTGCTGGGATACCTGCTCAAGGCTTTTAATGCAGGAGCAGAATTAGGTCTGTGGGTAGTTGGAAGTGTTCTTAAATGGCAGCATAGCCCTGGTTGTTCATTGGCACTAAGGAATGATGTGAGTGTAGGAGCAGAGGAAGCTTTTTGTGTGTGGTTGGTTTCTTCAATTCCATGGGGAAATCAATTAATTTGGGTTGGAGTATCTGGTGGTGCTGGGTTGAACGTCCTCTGTGCAGCTCATCTATTTCGATCTGGCTCCTGGTGGCAGAAGTCTCCTCGGGGCCTTCTTTAAGGTGGGTCTCTTCTAGAGGTCTCCTTTATCTTGTCTTTATTTGCAGCTACAGGCTGGTTTCATCTGCTGTCGTATTTCTGTGGTTTGGTGGATAATACAGAGCTCTAATCTGTGTTCTGTTGACTGCAGAGAAAAGGCTGAATATTGACTTCTAACAAGACTAAGATTGCCTTAAATTGCTGTTTTTATCCCCCTGTGCTGGCTGCTTTGGATGCTCTGTGTTGAATGAGCCACCTATGTTGCTCAGAAATGGCTGTGATTGACTGTAAGTCCCAGGGCATGTTTGAGCTAGGAAGGAGTCTGTAATTGCTTTTGGTCTGACTTGGGGTCCTTCTGCTTTCCAGTAAAGATATTAGGATCCTACCTCAGCACAACTCAGATCTGTGGATGGAAGCATGTGTGATCACTGGGATGGAGTGCTGGAGTATAGGAGCTACTCAGATCCTCAGAGTACACCTGGGTGAAACACTGGGCCATAATTTCACATAAAAATCCATCATCAGAAGCCATTTGTATGGGCTGTTTCCCACAATGAGCGGCCCCATAGTACCCCTGCTCTTCATATCCAGGCTCTGCTTTTCTATTTGATGAACACCTGCATTCAGGTTGTTAACATTGCTCTGCTTTGCTGAGACCTCCAGGCACGTGGCAAGAAGAGCTCGGGTTTGAAAAGCTCCAGCTCAGGTAGAAGCAGGTCACCAGGTGTTGCCCAAAGCTCCCCAGCTCCTCCCAGCTTCATGTAGCCAGCTTTTAGTGTGCTTGCTGGTACAGTATATGCAGTCATCATTTTATTTGAGCCTTCAAATAGTTACGTTCCCAAAATCTGTGGGATGAGACCATGGATGAAGCAATTGTAAGGATGTGTAAAGCTGGACTGCCCTGCAGCTTGTCAGCACTGTCAGGACATGAGGTGGGATGTGCATCCATCACTGCATCTGCCCTGCACCAACAAACCTTTGATCAGATGGCTGTTCCAAAGGCTGCTTGTATTGATTGCAGCAGGGCTCTCTGTGTTTGGTCTGCAGTCCTGGGAACTAATTCAGGTTAGTGCTGCTCTGGGCACCTGTTGGGGAGGTGATGGGCTCCCTATATCAGGTGATTAAGGAGGAAAACAAGGAGTCTTCTGTTCTTGATGCACCTCTGTACTTAACACGTGTTTGAAGTTTTAATCCACTAGTCTGATTAATGCTTGCAGGTGGAGGCCAGCTGAAGGGAGTGCAGTGAGAAGTGTGAAGCACCTGGTTGAAAAGTTCATTTGGCTTTTGATGAAGTGTTAAGGAAGAGGAAAGGTGGAGGTTTAAACTCCGTGGTGTTCTGACCACAAAACAACAGATGGACTCTGCTGTCCTTACAGGAACAGACCTAACAACTCTTCTTTCCAGGACTGTTTTGAGCTAAAAGTGGACCTCAAATGGTGTTTAACTGCAGACTGTGCTGCAATGGAGCTGTGCTGTGCACCTAGTTACAGGATGGAGCTGCAATCAGACAACTGCAGGAGCTGGGTACAATACAACGTCCGGCCAGCTGGGCTGCTTTACTTGTCTGAACTTGTTCTCAGCCAGTTTCTGTATCTTAATCCCCCTTTAGTGCAGACAATTATAGATTGGTGACATAGTTTATGCTGAGGAATCAGCAGTTACAGAATCTCCTGCTCACTTTCAGAGAGCAGCTTCTGCTGGGACATTCCCAAAGGTTTCACCCCAGACTGGAAGCTCCCGACCTCCTGCTTTAAGGGGTTCAGCTGCTGGGGGTGGGGGCTTAGAGCTGCCCCATAGCATTGATTCAGTCACTGAGGCTGCTTGGGGCTGTCAGGCGAGGTGCAGAGCCCAGCTGGGAGCCGGGACTGCGATAACGGCTGGGTTGTGTTTGTATCTCAAAGCCTGATAAGGGGAAGTGACTGCTGGGAGAGTCCTGACAAGGGTGTGCCTCCTTGTGCCTCTCTGCTTCTCCTTGTGCTATCTCTGCACTGTGCAGCTTCTGGTCACGGCAGGTTTCTGTGGACATTTTGGAACTGGCTGTTTTCAGCTGAAACAGTGAAATGTTTTTCTGTGGCTTCATATAAGGGAAATGCGTAAGCTCTGAATTAGCTGGCTCTAATAGCTGCCTTTTTCTTCCCTCTATAGCTATGTGAGTTCAGTTCAGAGCTTTCAGCTTCCCTCCTTTTGGGTAGTCTAACAGCTTAGTTTCTCAGCTTCATGGTTTAGTGTAGGAGAGATAAAGACTGAAGATAATGGATATACAAATGTGGCTTTCAGAAGCGGTGTTATTGGAAGCTAAGCATTTCCAGTTTTTAGTCTCTTCCACCTGTACCTGCAAAGAAGTTCCATGATTGAGGAGCAAGGAACGATCCATCTGTTGCATCCCTTCTCCTGCATGTTTGGTTTGAAGCACAGATGCCTCATTGGGTATCATGGTGCTGCGCTGCATATTGCATTTAGGCAACGAGAGCAGGAGCTGTCGACTTTGAGAGTTCAGTTATGGAAAGATACAGAGCCGCCTACACAGAGCTGTGTGGTGCTGGGATGTCACTGTGCTCTATCGCTTAGCCCTTGTGTCACATCTTTCTGGGTGATAACCCCTGAGCTTTGGGCACATTGTGCCATATGTGAGTGCTGAGGCCGTGCAGTGCTCACAACAAATGCCTGGCTTTGAATTGGGAGCTGCTCAGAGGGAGAGAAATAGAACCTGGTGTTCACTTTGTTGCAGCCATCTGCAACCACATCCATTTGTCAAAGATCCCTATAACACCGTTAACATTTTAACCATCGAGTCGTTTCTTTCTACTGTAACTGTTACTTGGAGTGTAATTCTTGTGCCTTCATGTTACAGGGATGTTTTCCCGTAGCTCACATCCCTCAGCTGCTGGGTTGAAAACCAAACCCAAATACAACTCCCTGCTCTGCTTTGCTCGAGGCCGATGTGAGTCTCAGTGCCACGCTTCTTCCTTCTCGTCTTGAGGAATCGGATTCAATTAAAAGCAAAAAGAATCATTTCCAATTACCCGTATATTGCTCCTCCCTTGCACAACCATTAGGTTGGATGAAGGGTGCTCTGCTTGGTGAATTGATTTGGAAGAGTTCCTTTTCTTTTTGAATTCTGCGCGGTGACCTAGTTAATTGGGAGTAATTACTGTCTAAATATATTGGTTTAACATAACAAAGGGCTGTCTGGAAGAAACACGGGGAAGGCAGAGAATGGCTGGAGATAAACCCGCCTGTTCGCAAACACTTAAGAGTTGTTAAGGGACATCTCCAGAGCTATTAGCAGGGAAGGTTTTAACTTCTGCTGTAATTTAGCTCCCGAGGCCTGAAACCAAACGGTGGAGGAGAAGAATGGATTGAAAAGGACCCATTTCTCCCGTTGTGTGGGCAGCACCTTGCTGGGAGCGCACTTGTACCTGAGACGTGTGATGCGTTTGGAGAGGAAGGAGCGTGGTACCCGGAGCTGGAGTGGGTTTGGTTGATGACATGAAGCTCCAGTCTTTGTTTGCTGCTTTCTCACCTCCCTCTTTCCAAAATCTCGCTCTCGGGACTTGAACCAGAGCTCTGCTTTGGCTCTAAGGAGGCTCACGTTGTTGCTGCGTGATTTCTGATTGCAGGAGGCTGAGGCTGAACCCTGCCAGACCTGCTCTGTGAGCCCGGCCGAGTCCTGCTGCCCTCCTGGAAGGGCCAAATTGCTTCATTGGGGAGAGCATGGCACCTGGAGGGCTGTGCTGTGAGTGAGACAGAAGTATGGCCATCCCTGTCATTAGGATGGATCAGCCATGTAAATTGCACGGCTGGGTTGGGCACGTTCATCTTACAGTTCCAAAGTTGTTTGGTTTATAATAGTAATTGGTATCACATGGCAGGGAGCAGAGGGGTAAGTGTGGTGCAAGTCACACCTGGGAGCGAAACCAGGCTGGCATTGATGTGTGAGCAGAAGCTTTCAAATGATAACCCCTTCCTCTTAGTTTTAACTCCTCATTCCCATCCCGGGAGGATCTGCAGTTGGTGCTCTGCAGTTATATCTGGGGCACGAGGGTAAAGACCTAATAATAACAGCAGATATATATAGGCAAACATCAGGGACTCGTGTCTGTGACCTCAAAGTCTCCTTTCTTTATGAAGTCCACAAATATTGTGCTTACAGTAGAAAGGCAGCATCATCCAGTCCTTCAAACCGTGCTCAGTCTGCAGGATGGGTGAGTAATCAGGCTGAGCGTTCTGCAGCTGTGACCTCTGGACGTGGCCCTCAAGCAAAGGGCTGCATTCACACTGATACCTGAGTTGTCTTGCTTGGAAAGAGCAGAAACAAAGCTGGCAGTGAGACATTGCTGTCTTTGCTGGTTGTGTAAGCAGAGAATGGTTAGAATGTGAGCACTGTGAGTACCTGCTGCAGCAACATGGTGCTCAGTGGTTTTCTCTTTGAGCTGCTTGTGCTGGAGAACTTGAACTTCCATCAGATTTGCTTTGTCATCCTGACTTTGGTTCTTGCTACTTTCGATTTCTCTTTGGTTTCTGGAAGCTTCCTTTTAGTTCTCCAGCTGAGGGGCCATTGTGTATTGGAACACACCCAAGTGCTGCCCCCCAAACCAAACCCACTGGTCAAAATAGTGGGAGCAGGGAGGTGCCTTTGTGAGATGTGGTCACAGAAGGGTGGCAAATCTGTTCTTCAGCATGTGCTGTTCTTGAGTAGAAAGCTGTGTGCTGCAGAGCTGTTTCCCAATGGCAAAGCAAGCAATGAAATATGACACAGGGAGGGGAAGAAAGTTGGCAGGGAGCCTATGTGCACAAATAGCCCACTACCTTTGAAGCATATTTACAGCCAAGCAAACAAAACACAGCGCAGGCTGCCTTACCATGGGTTACAGCAGCAATCTGCCTCTTGGAACTTTTATTTTCTCTTTCTTAATGTCAGGAAAACGTCATTTCTCCTGATTCCAGCACCCATAGCATGCACTACGGTGTGTCTGAGTGGATCAGGAAGAGAAAGAGCTGTATTGCTGTCCTGTATCGTTCTTACAATACCTTTTGCCTTGGATTGCTATAATGCAGGAAGAAATCAAAGTGAAATCTGAGGCTGTAGCAATAGCTGCTTGATTGAACAGGAGTCTCCAGGCACAGCCCTTGTGCAAGTTATGTAAATCTGGTGTGGTGTATCAGCAACAGGCGGTCAGTGATGGAAAACGGAGCATTTGTCTTTATTTATTGGCTAATGTGGCAGGCGCCCTTCCTGCTGCATGGGGCTGAGCTGTCTGTTTAAATATAGCCCCGACACTCCTAAGTAGAAAATGCCTCGGGCTGAATAATCACTGCTGGTCTGAAATCAGCACTACAACTGAAAGAGTTGTAAATGTGGGAGTCCTACAGCTCTGGGTCCCATGTGAGCAGCAATCAGTGATGCTTCTCTCCCATGCACTTCTGGTTTTACTCCATGTCTGGTTATTACTTTGGTTTCTTCCTTGAATGCTGTAGGAATTGAACAGGAGGCAGTTTCTTTGCTCACCGTTTCAAGGCTCTTTCCAGCTGGCAGCCAGTCCAACAAACCCTCTGTTTGCTTTTTCTCAGGGTCACGCTGCAAATGTTTTCCTTGTTTTCGCCTTGGCTTTCTGGCTTTGATTTGGACACATGACACCCCGCCAACCAGCACTAACACACAATAAATGGCCGTTCCCATCTACTGCAGCTCCTCCTGGTGCCTTTTGTTTTAGGTGCTGATTCCTGATCCTGGAAGGTTTTCATGTCTCGCTTTAAAAAGCAGAGTAGCTCTGAGATGATGAATAAAGAAGCGGTTGCTTTGCCCATTGCTTTGCCCATTGCTTCTGGAGGGATTTTTACTCATCTCCATTCTCACAGCACTTACTCACAACATGTAAATTAGGGCCACAACCTCCCAGACATGCGTAAACAGAGGAATTACATGCCTTGCCAAAACACATAATGGCACAGTAGCATATCGTGGAATGGCAGCTGAGACTCACGGATCCTCTTCCTGTTTGACTGTTCCTCTTTTCAGATTAATTATCGTTGGAGTTTCAGCCACACCGTGACCATGAATCAATAGAGTTTGTGGCTTTCTGAGTGTCTGTAATGCATCACAGGCTTCCAGTGTCATTTGTTTTTATTCAGGAGGAATAAAAGCTTGTCTCAATGATCTCTGAGTTCCTTTGAGCCCTGGCTATCCAGAGACTCCTAATGATTAATAAATAGTCTTAGAGTGCTCATAGCTCTTATGACTGCCTGTTCCAAGAGTAGCAAAGCCTGAGTTATGATCCATAGCTACTGATTCTCTTTAGCCTTCAGAATTAGCAGTGTGTGTCCATTCTTTGGTCTTTTGGACCTTTTACACCAAATTTGAGCCTTCTTGAAGTTAGCCAAGGAAACAAGGCCGGTAAAGAAGCAGCTCTGTTTACACACTGTGTACAACGCTTAACCTCACTGTCATTTCAGCTTATTGTCAGGTCTCGAGAGAGAGCTAACAGCTCAAAGGCCTTACAGACTCTTAAGAAAATGAGAATGAGGCCCGAAGTATTGTCCACAGAGAGTAAAATGCTGTGTGTTGATTTCTGATAGCTTGGAAATTCCGTGTATGATGGTGATGGGAGCTTTAGGAAAATGCAAGCAGCAGAGCTAATATAATCTGGATAATATCTGTACTTAATTGTCAGAACCTGACCCTCCTGTGCTTAAGATTATAAGCTGCTTTTTGCTTTCTAGGAATCTACAAGCCGCCATTGGAGCCTATTATGATTTTGAGAGTCCAAACATCAACGTACCCTCCATGTCCTTTGTTGAAGATGTCACCATAGGTGAGGGAGAGTCCATCCCTCCTGACACCCAGTTTACAAAAACATGGAGGATACAAAACACAGGTAAGTCTATCTGGAGCAAAACCTGTGTAATGTGCATTATGTGATAGGGTGGCAGGTCTAATGGGGGAGATGCTGCTTAAGGCAGTAGGGCCACATGAATCTACCTTGGGAGCCACTGCTGCTGAAGGAGGTCGCCTGCTGACCTCTCTGCATTCCCCTTCCTACGTCAGCTCTTACGTTTTGTGGCTAGATGTGGAGTTGTTCTTCCTCCTGTCATCACAGAAACAAAAGCTCTAGGAAACTCTTGGAGGAAGAGGCATATAAATAGAAAATGAGGTACTTCTCTTGTTTTTGTAATGGAAGTTAAATCTGAAAATAGGTTGTGAATCCTTAGTTAGCCTCATGTTCACTTGACAAATGGAATCCACCTTCAGGTCAATAGATGCCTCATGCAGTGAGGTCATGTAGTGAGAATAGGCAAAACACAGCACTTAATCTTTAGGGATACAGTCAGATCTGAGGATGCAAAGGGGAATACCATGTCTTTGACTGTTGCAATGACAGGATGTTGCATGAATGTTTAACCCGTGTGTCTGAATTTAATTGACCTGCTTGCACTTTTGTGAAGAATGATAGCACAACAAGGTGTAATACCATGAATCATCATGAGTAACAGACAGCTGTGCAAGTGTCTTGGAAGTGACTGCAGTGCTCAGTGCTGTTTGTGTTAAATGCTGAAGTGTAACAAAGACTAAAATCCTATTAAAAATCTAAGGATATTGGAGGTGAGCAGGGTGCATGTGAGAGCACTGATTTATAAGCACCATATTCTAGGAAGAAAATTATTTCAATTCATTTTTTCTGCCTTTTTTTTTTACTTAGTAAAATAGGAGGGTAACAAACAGAGCTTGCTTAAACTCCAGTAATGTGCAAATCTAACTGGAAAACTTTCATAACTGTCTCAAACAAGTCTTAAAATGTAGATAGCTTGACAGATCTTGTTTCTCCACTGTTAGTATCTTAAATTGTCTGAGTTATGACTGAGCCCCATATGTAGCTCCTTTTAGACTCCTCCTTCTTTTGTTCCTCTCACGTATTCTTTCCTGAATGCAAATTCAGCCTTAATTTAACACCCTTGTTCAAGCTGTTTTTGATTGTTTGTGGTGTGTTTGACCTTCTGAAATCCACGGGGCTGCTGCAATGGGGAAAAGAAGTTCATCTTGACTCACGAGCTCCTGGCGAGGCCAAAATTTGTTTTGGCTTCTGTGTGGGTTAAAGCCCAACTTGTTAAAAGTACATCTGTGCTCGAAGCCTGGTGCTGGAGGCCAAGTCTTGTTCAAACCGTGCTGTTGAGGCATGTTTTAGTTAAATGCACCTCCACACACTGTGTTGTGACTACAGTTTAGGCAGAACCAAAGCATATTAAAACCATTTTAAGGTTTAATTAAGATATAATATCAAAAGACTATGGTGTTCCTAGATAATATCTGCTTGTTAGGTAGATAACTGAAGTAAAGCCAAGGTTTTTAACAGCTCTACAGGAGCCCTTGATTAAATGACTTCAGTCCTAGAACAAGAAATACCTGAGGCATGTGTCACCCAAGCACTCGGTGTCTCATGGGTATGACAAGCACAGCTCTGGGAGGCTGTCAAATTTAGGCATGCAAGCAAGAAGCCACATTCAGTCAGGTTTTTGTGCTATTAAAAACCAATGCCCTGCTCTGATATCTTCCAGGGTAATGCTTGGCTTGTCTGCTCAAAGACCAGGCTGTATAATAGAAGCAGTGCTAAAAGACCAGCAGGATTTAAGATTTATTTCTTCTCCCAACTCTACCCCCAGCTGCTGCTGGCTCTGCATGCAGGACAGTTACTGCAATTCATCATCTCCTGACAGATGAGTGTACTGAAATAGAATGACATAATCATCTTCATCTGTGACCTGGATGAAGGGTTAGAGTCCACCCTCAGCAAGTTTGCTGATGATGCAGAGCTGGGAGGAGTGGCTGGCACATCAGAAGGCTGTGCTGCCATTCAGTGAGACCTGGGTGGACTGGAGGGTTGGGCAGAGAGGAACGTGATGAGGTTCCACAAGGACAAGTGTGGAGTCTTGCACCTGGGGAGGAATAACTGGATGTATGAGTACAGGTCAGGGACTGCCCTGCAGGGGAGGAGCAGGGTGCTCTTGTGGCTAAGAAGGCCTGGGGTGCTTTGTTGTCCAAAGCATCTGGAGCACTGTGTCTAGTTCTGGGCTCCTCAGTTCTAAAAAACATTGGAATCTCCTAAAAAGAGCCCAGTGGAGGGCGACAAAGATGTTCAAAGGGTATGGAGCATCTCCTGTATGAGGAAAGGCTGAGCAGTGTGTTCTCCACTCTGAATATCCAATGTTATTAGTTCACATCTTTATTTCCTTGCTAGATTGAGAGCTTCCATAAATAAGGATTCTGCTAAAAAGCCATTCCTTGCCATGTCTTCACTGAAGCATCCTCAGGGATTAAATTAGCAGACAAGCTGTTCTGCATCCTTTGCAGGGTGCTCCTGGAGGTAACCTGAGGTCAGATCAGCATCCACCACTCTGGCCTCAGAATAGACTCAGAATGGTTCCAATCTTCTTGGTGGTTCCTTCAGTTAACTGTTTCGGGCTCTCTACAAATAAATCACATGCTTGCAATTTAGCACCGTTATGGAAGGCTGAGAGAAGAGCTCGTGCATGAATGGGTACAAATCCCTTTAAAAAAACACTACCAGCTCTTCGATTATAATTCAGAGTATGAGTTCCTCTCGAGACTTAACAGCCTGAGGAAGGAGCAAATGCCTGGAAGAAAATGCTTCCAGCACTTTCAGTTAATAACGTATATTTTGATGTTGAAAACCTCAGGAGTTACACATAGAAAGGTAGAAATGAGCACAAGAAAAATGATGTCTCAACTCTTTGCCTGTAATATAAAGTGAATGTCAGTTATGGGTTTTTCCTTTTGCAGCTGTTGCGCTGTGACTTTGAGGATTCTCCTGCATAAAGAAGAGCTAGAGATTATATCAATACAGATGTGATTTTGCCTGCTGGTCACAAAGTGGACCAGTTAAACCTTATCTAAAGACTGTATTCTTCTGCATCCACTGCCAGCTGTGATAAATATGTCTTGGGATTCCTTTAACTGTTTGACAGTTGCACAGCTGTTTAATGAGTGTTTCATCCAGACCCATAAAAATGGACACAGCACCTTTTCCTGCTGCACTGTCGCTAATTTTTTTTCTTCTTCTTAATCCCAGGGACGGAGGTATGGCCTCCAGGAGTTTGTCTGAAGTACGTTGGGGGAGACCAGTTTGGCCATGTAAACATGGTAATGGTCAGGTCTCTGGAGCCCCAGGAGATTGCGGATGTCAGCGTTCAGATGTGCAGCCCCAGCACAGCAGGAATGTATCAGGGACAGTGGCGAATGTGCACTGCCACAGGACTGTATTATGGAGGTGAGTGATCCCTTTTGTGGCATTTCTTCATGATATTCCCATTATACACTGAAAGGATGCTCCTGCCTCCCCTGCAGACACTACTCAGATAACAAAGCGATGATCTTTGTGTGATTTATTGTTATTGCTGTTGGCACGACGCCGTGCTGTGCAAAGATATGAGAACCAAACTAACAGTTGTGGACTGAACTTGATTTCCATCTTGTAAACGTTGTGCTCTGCTGGTCTGGTGGGCAGTGCTCACTGCAGTTAGATCTGAAAGGCAGAAAGCTTGCCTTGCCTTCAGTGTGCTTTGACTAAAAGCAGAAAGGTAGAGAGGTCTGCCAGCTCTGAGCCTAAATATAGAAATCAGAGAAAACATCGAGCAAGCTGCCTTGTTGTCCTGGTCAGCACAGGACTGTTTTCTAAACACTGGAATGAATTGCAGATTACACAAAGCTCTTAGAAGTAAAGGAACCTGTACAGTTCTCCTTGAGATTCTTACCCTGTCAGAATTCTTTCAAGTTTTTCAGTGCTGATCATCACAAACTACACACAGACATAAAATCTGAATAGTATAAACCCAAGTTTTGGAAAAGTTTTAATAGATAAATTTGGTGCATTCACCGTGAACTGGTTTTCTGTGCTTAAAAAATCACTTTTTGGTCATTTTGTGCAATGCCTCGTGCTGAGCCACCAGCACCTTCATTCATTTGGAGTCTTTTAGTCATTTTTAGCCAGCTGTAGTTTATACTGAGAACAGCTTTGTGTCTGTTTTGGCAGTTGGGAGTGTCCCAAGTAGTTCTGAGTGAGAGATGTTAGCACTGGGAGTCAGAAATAACTCTTTGCTCCACTTCTGTGGCAGAATTGTCAGCAGGAGCGAGGCTCTGCTGTGTTGCAAGTGGATGTAACCTGTCCTTGAAATGTGTGCATAAATTAGGTCGAAAGGTAGAAAGGCCTGTCCAACTTGCATTGCCTGCCACCAGCCTGTGTGTTTATTAATCCAAGGCATGCCAACAAACAGCTTAAGATCTCACTAAATTTCTTTAAATTCCACACTTTGAAAGAAAGCCACCTAATTAAAATCTTGTTGGCGAGTGAGCTTAGAATCAGAGCTGCCCTTCCTCTGCTTAGTGCTTATTTCCTGAGCTCAGATCCAGCAGGAAGGTGAGACCAAGGGCTGTTGTACCTGCTGGGTTTTGGTCAGGCCTGCAGCAGGGGGAGCTAGAAGTGCTGTGTGGGAACTGCTGCACTGTTTGAGCAGCTTGGCTTGTGGAGGGTGGTATCTCATTGTCATTAACTGGGTTAACAGAATGCAAGCTTACGAGCTGCCTTGCTCGTGGTGAGTAACTGGAAGGACAGTTTCAGTGCATGAAAGCTGTTTGTGGAGTGGTAGTGGTAAAACTGCACAGAAGTACCTGCTGTCTCCCACACTGGTGGTGACAGAAGGGCCCCTTATAGGCCAGCAGTGTGTAAAAGCTGGAACCTGAGTTAGGTGTTGCTTAAGGTCCTGGTATGAGATCAATTGAGATTAAGTATTGCTGTTGTTCTTACTTTTCTATCTCCATGCAGCAAAACAGATCTGGAGCACATTCAAAGGAGGGGGGGAAAAAAAGCAATAGGATTGAATTTGGATAGGTGTCAAGAAATGCATTTCTGTGAATATGCCATAGAGTTTGCATGAAGTGCAAATAAATTAGCAAGTAGAAAAACAATCTTATCTGTGTACAAAAGACACGTGCATTATGTAAGAACTTAAGTACATTCTTATTCTAACCTGTAGTTTGCAAACTTGTGTAATGGTTTAGCAGTCCAGGTAGGTGTCCACTGGGGGCATCGTGGGACTAGAATAGAGATTAATGCAAGTTGTCATAAACCTCTTTATCTTCCAAATAACCCTTCTTGCTGTAAATGGTTTTTTAAGAGCCAAACCTTTTAATGCTGAACAACAGAAAAAACTGCCTTTACCAGCAATCTTTTTTTTTTTCCCTATTATAAAGGAGTGAATTCATGTCCTGTTTTTTCTCCTTCCCTCCCCATCTCCATAATCTCCACCCAATAATGACCCGTGTGTCTTTCCTTCTCAGATGTCATCTGGGTGATCCTCAGCGTGGAAGTTGGAGGACTTCTAGGAGTAACACAGCAGCTGTCATCCTTTGAAACGGAGTTCAACACACAACCGCACCGCAAGGTAGAAGGAAATTTTAACCCGTTCGCCTCTCCACAGAAGAACAGGCAACCAGATGAAAACAACCTAAAAGACCCTGGGGGTTCTGAGCTAGGCACAATCAGCAAAAACACGTGGGGGCCTGCTCCTGACCAAATTGAACAAGATCAGAATGGACTGTCACAAAACTCTGTAAATCTCTCCCCCAGCAGTCACTCGAACAACTTGTCGGTAGTGACATACAGTAAGGTAGGTGCCCTGGGAGAACAGGAGAATGGGTAGGTGATGAGACTGTGATGTATGTAATAGTTCTTCATTACAAACTGCAAAGCCCTTCCCTTCTGCTTCTGCCAGACCTGCTAAGGAAGGTTTTGAATTTGACTGTCCGACTCTGCCAACTCCTCATATTATATTAAAATACTTTTGCCTCTCATAGACTCTACCAGATCCACCTTTTCTTTTTATTTTTGCTTCGAGTCCTTCTTAAAGTTTATATAATCTTGTCTGGGTGCTGTAACTATCAGCAGCTGGAGCCTATTCCAGCTGCATGTGCAAATAAGTCAAAATATCTCTCAAGATGCGTTCCTGAGTTTTACATAATTAAAAAGACAAAAAGTAACCACACCTCCAAACCTTGAGATTAACCAGACGACTTCTGTTGTGTTCTTTTTAAACCGGTGTGGGGAGACAGCAGAGCTCAGTGCTTTGCTCCCAGAAGTGATCAGTCAGAGGACTATGGTTGTGTCCTTGTCTTGTTTATAACTGTAGGTGACTTTTAAATTATCTTTGCTTTAAACCTCTCTCAGAAGCTTGCTTGGTGGATGCTATGAGAGTCTGAGTGATATTTTGACTTTTTATTTGCTTGTGTGTGACAAATGAATTGCAGGATTATTTACAGTTCAGAATCCACCTGTTAATGCAGCCAGTATGTGTAGGTGTGTACTGTCGTATGTCAAACTACTTTGATTTTAAAAATCCTTCAAAAATGCTTCACTGTACTTTAAGCAGGCTGTGTAGGACAATAACACTTGGTTGCTGAATGACTTAATAAAGCCCTGATGTTAGTTCACCTACAGCACTTTAGTTCCTAACTGGATGAACTCCCTGTCCTCTACCAGTGGATCGTATTGTAGTGTCCTACTTTGCACCAAAGCTATGCATTTCTTTAACTGATGGCATGCATGAGAGTAGCTATTTGACAGGCTACCAATCATCCTTTTTGTGTCTTGCACTCCAAAGATCAATCAATTAATAAGCTTTGTTGGCTTCTGCTTTGGGATTTACACTCACTGGAGCTGAGATGGATGGCTTTGGAAATGATTAACAAAGCCTTTCACCTATCAACTCAAATACAGCCCGGATTAACAGTGACTGAAAGCCGCTGCTGTTCACAAGTTACTTGTTGGATGGCGGTGCACGCTTTCATAGTGGCGTTCTCTGGATGGATGGACTGTTGTCTGCCTTAGCAGAGGCATCCATAAGTTTCTTTGCATAAACTTCACCTCAGGAGCTCTGGGTGGAGAATGCTGCCCTGCTGTTATTTGTTGCACGTATCCCAGCAAAGTTTGGTGGGGAGGGGGATGGAAGTACAGATGCAGCAGTGAGATGCTGGAATTGCCTGAGCCTTTCACAGTGTAAATACCAGGTTTGATTTAGGTGGCTGAACTCTTCTGTTTTGGTGGTCAGCTTTAGACTGGAGGTAACTTCTTTGTTAAAATCTTTCCCTCCCCCCTTGCCTGTATTCTGAGAGCAGGACTTGGCAATTGGATTGCAGAATCTTCCCTGTGGAAGATTCCTTGCCCTTCCTACTGAAATGAGGGTGATGTGAGTGCCGGGAGGTTGGGTGTATCTACAGGCTCTCTTGGCTGCAGAGTAGAATTATTTTGGCTTTTCAAAGGAAGAATATAGGAGTATATTGTGCCTATTTGAGATGCAGAGGTTGTAGCACATGCCAGATATACTGCAGAGGAGAAAAGCCAGGGAGGAGAGTAAGGCACTACAAAGATCCTCTCGTTAAATGTAAGAGAACTGGTCTAGCTAGGAACCCAAAGTTCACAAACATGACTCTTATGGGATGAGTCATTATAGCCTGACCCCAGACACAGGGTAAGCGGCCTTCTTTCTCTTCTTGTTCCTCCTTATATTCACAGCATGTGGGTGGTTTTGGGGTAGATCTGAGATAAATCTTGTTTCTTGTTTTCTTTGATGACTTCTGGAAGGAGGATGGGTTGTGTGAGATGTTCACTGGCCTGTTGTTGTTTTTTTTAATCGATGTCTTTGTCTCTCACAGTGTTTTGTTTGTGACATAATACAAGTTAGCTTTTGTTTGGAAGCCATTATTAAAGGTAGGTGTGGAGATCAGAGCCTTGTTCCAGATGTGCCGTTTCTATCCAGGCAAGAAGCATTATGCCACAGATTTCATACTCCCGTTGGTGCATTACCTGTGGTACAGCACTGTCTCTGTAGTGCACGGATCTCAGTAGCTTTGACATCCTGGATGCTTGGTCTCATCTGAGGTGGTCAGGTGAACACACTTGCCTTCCCTGGTTTAGGTCTTGCACTGTTGGTGCCTCCTCCCTTCCCAGAAGGATTTGAAGCCTTCAGGAAAAGTTTTATTTTTTTCCTATAAAGCAGCAGAGTGTGAGCAGCTGAGGCTCATGTGAAGTGGATGCTAGAGTGATGTTAGAAGTATTAAACCACCTGATCAGCAGGTGCTGTGCAGGTATCTCTGGGTACAAGCTCTGTCTCTCAGCCTGCTTGGGCGGAACCTCTAACATTTTTATTTGCTTTCAAGCCCCCAGATAGTGGATTGAATTCCTAGTCGTGTTCAGCACGCCATCTGGTGAGATACAGTAAAGGGGGAGGTTAAGGTTCAGTTAAGGTCTGTGTCTCATTTAAAAGGGATGTGAGCCCTTAATATTTCTCAGGTTGGTGTGCAGGCTTCCCCTCTGCAGAGATTACAAAGCACCCCAGCCACACAGCTGCGTGAGACCATGAAATCCTGGAGGTGAAACGGGCTGTTTCTGGTGGCTGCAGTTGTAAAACATGCTGGAAGGTTGCAGACCTTGTCTGTATTAGTTCTCGCTCTGGTGCAGCTGAGCAGGTGTGACTTGTCCTCTGAAATTCCCCAGTGGAGCCAGGATCTCTGTGACACTGATGTGCCATCTGCTGCTGAATGAGGCTGGTGGATCAGTGTTGTACATGTGGGAGCATTCAGAGAGCTTTTCTCAGCAGCCATGGAAGCTGTGCTCAGTGAAGGAAACTTTCCTAGGGAAAAACATAAGCAGAAAAGATGAAACCTGTGACAAGGTTGGAAGGAACTGATGTGGTCTTTATTCCTGCTGTGCTGGATGCCTTCCATGGGTCCATCTCGCTCACCTTCTGAAATGAACTGCTGGAAGGTGGTGGATGGGGGTCTGTGTTCAGGGCATTGCTTGAAGCATGTTGTTGTTATATCTTTTCCCAGTGGAGTTTTTGCATGTTCTTAGAATCAAACGTGCTTTAAGTGCAGAGTAGGATGCTTATCTCCGGATAGGGATGAGCTGTATTAGAATCCACATATACCCATGCTTGGGTATTTTATTCTCCTCCTTGGCATCGCTTTCTCTCTGTATTCTCGAGAGAGATGAGGCTAATATAGTTTCCTTCTATTTACTCGCTCCTGTCTCATAGCAACACTGTCGAGGTCACTGCTGCTCTTTTGTGACAGTCTTTTACATTAAAAGCACAAGATGCAGCCTTCTAGAGCCTGGGGAATTAGAGTTAAATTCCTTAACGAAGAAAAGAAATGTACAGATGTAATGTCTAAACGAAGATCTGAAGTGGATAGCCATATACTGACATTCATATTGTATTTGTCACTTATCTGTGGAAAAGAAACCATATAAATCTGTTGCTGAGTTTAGTTGCCTGCCCATGTGAATTGAGGTCTTGCTTCTTTCTTTGTAATGCAGAAAGCTGTGTATAGAAGTTCAGACCTGCAATGATTTGCCCATACAAAACAAGCTGCATTGTCACTGCTGTGACAAAAGGCATTCTACAAGTTGTCTGATGCTAATCTGTTCATTGCTCACACTGTTCTTAAAAGCTGATGTGATACAAGCATATTTGGAGTTCAGAGTTCCACCTTATTTCCCCTGCTGTATTTATGCCCCCCGTCATCATTCTGTGTGCAGCTGAACTCTGATCTGTGCTAAATGGCAGTTTTATATACCGAGGGGAAACCAAACCTCCCCCATCCTGCAAGCTTTCTTACTGACTAACCCCCTCCAAGTCTAAAAGCTGCTGCTGGCAGTTTGCTTCTGCCAAAGCAGGGCACTGCAGTGAGTTGCTGGAGTAGCTCTAATGACTTCAGATAGTTTCCAGTGGGGAAAAAAATCCTGTTTGGGTACCCAACTGTTTGTACGTAAGGAAGATGCCTCAGAAATATGCTTATTTCCGTGTAGACAAGAAGCTCCCTCTATTCTGGTGTCTGGGTTTAAATTGGGCCAGTTAACACCTGCCTATAAATTGATTTAGAGCAAAAAGGGGAGAACATTGGACTTGAAACTACTGGAGCTGGACCTTGACAGCCACACTGCTGCATAGCTTATGCAGGTTAAATTGGTGTTGCATGAGCCTGTTTGTTTATCTGGTGAAAGACTAACATGTTTGGGTGCTGCATGTTAGCTCATCCATGAAAACAAATAGTCTGTGTGCTTTTGGCCTGTGGGAAACGGGTACAATGCAATTCTAGCTTAACTGCGCTCCATTGCAGGCCACCAGTTTCCCTGCCTCTTATCTCTGCAGACTAAAAGCACGCTGTTGATTAAGTTACAGGAGCAAGGTTGTTGCGTGGTAACTTAATCATGTAGCTGAGCCCTCGTGTCCTTCTGTACATCTCCACTGGCCCTGTAGTGCTTGTCAGCTGTGCATCAAACTCCTGTCTCTCTCTGAGTGTACCTCGTATTGATCTTGACTCAGTTACAAAGGTGAAATAAAGATAGCTATTTGAAAGCCTGCGTTGTGATGGTTTATGACAGATTAACTTCATCTGGGTTTCATTTCGGTGTTAAGTAAAAAGGTTCTGCTTTTTCACGGCTCTGTTTGGAAAGGGAGTTGAATGATTCCCCTGTTCATAAGAGCACCTGGATGAAATTCCTTAGGTTGCTGTTCCTTTCCTCACAGGTCTCAAACCAAGTCCACACTGCCTTTAAGAAATGAGTCCTTTAACTCTTTGTAAGTTCTCATGTGTCTTAATAAATCTCATAGGTAAATGAAATGCAACGAAGAGCTCCTCGAATGCAGCGTTGCATTGTGGTAATGCCATGACCAAAGACTTTGGGGTCTGTCTTTGTGATGAAATTCATTGCATGAAGTTGTTATCAGTCAGGTTCTTAGCACTGCTGCAATGGGGAGAGGAGCTCATCTGGGGATGCCTGTAGCAAGCAGCACCAAGCTCTGTGTGCTCAGTAATCTAACACTGAAGGTGAGCAAAACCCTGTTTCTAATGAACACATTGTTAGCATAATAGCTTAGCTTTAAATTACGTGCTACACCATGTAGTGTTTGGAGTTCCAGAGGCTTTCCCTGGAAACAAGGTTGATCACCTTGTGCTGGGGCTGCCTCTGCATCCAGTGAGGCTGATGAACTCCTCCCTTGTCTGACTGAAGCAGCCTGGATCACGTGCTAATTAATTGTGTTAATTGTTCTATGCCATGAGGCGATGCCTTGGCTTGTGGGGTGCACAAATGAAACCAAAAAAGGTTTTGCCTGTGACAAATGCAAGTGCTGTGCTGTGCAGCAGGCAGCACCCAGCAGAGGGAGCAGGTTCCTGGAGAGACCACTGTGGGTTTGTGAGAGCTTGCAGTCACTGCCTGCAAACAGAGTGTTCTGTGCAGGCTGTTGGAAGCAGCAAATCCTGCCTTCTCTGTGCAGGTACCAGAGCTGAACCCCTCTGACATGAGGCTGTTGAGGGTTGGTGTTTTCCATGCTGGTTTTGTTCCCTGTCCTTTGGTTTGTGTGCACCTCTGTGTGCCAATTCACATTATTTTAATGCAGTTTCTCTTCTGCTCTTCCCCCCGTTGGTGGCAATGATGGTATTTTTGTACGTGCTGACTGTTAGTGGGAGCTCCTGCTTTCAGAGGAGCTGTTGTGGAGTCTGTTGGGTGTTATCCCTTACGATAACACAGACTGGGAGTGCAGTGTACTCCTAGGGCTGAGATGTGCTTGTTTTCCCATCACTTGTGCACATTTCCCCCTGCAAACAGCAATTCCCAGCTCTCTGCTTTCTTTCCCACGTTTCCCAATTAGTTTGTAATAGGTCCCGTTTAATTGCTGATCCTCTTCGGGCTGAGTTTTCAGAGCTGCTGGTAGATGTGACCATTGCCTTGTATTTTGCCATTTGATACATCCTAAAGAATTCACTTTTTTTTCTCATTAGCTTTATCAAAATAATTGGCTTCTGGTAGCACTTGCTTTGTGACAGATAGCCAGTGGAGCTCTTGGGCTTTTGCAATGTATCTTAAGGTAGTGTGGTTGGTGCTGCTTTATGCCAGCCATGTTAAAGGCTCACTGTTCACTTCAGACTCTGAATGAGGAGACAGTGGTTTCCCTGGGAAGCTTTTAATTGTTGGCTTAAATGTTGTGGCTGATTTTCACTTGGAAAAAGAAATGTGTGTTGTTCCTGTGAGGAGGGCAGGGGTGTGTGTGGGTGAACGTGGCCTTCAAAATGCTGCTGCTTCTTAATTAGGTTTTTCTATCAGCTGTGGCCGCTCTGTTTGCTGTAACCTTTAGAATAGACTTGTGAGGCTGCAGCTGTTGGCCTTGCAAGGATGGTATCATCTTCAGATGGCTCTTGCTCTGGTGTAGAAGCAATAATTAGTTGCTGTATGTGGCCCTGTAGCACCCGAGGAGCATTTTGCCTGGCTGCCAGCTGGCCTAGATAACACCTGAAAGAGGTAAGTGGATGGCAGCTGGTGTATTAGGGGAGAGCAGCTCCTTTCTGTGTGCCTGGGAAGGCTGGACAGCTGGGGCTGCTGCTCTGATGGGTGAAGGGTTGCATCCAATACAGCAGCCCTGGGAGATGGGATGGTTGTTATTTGTAGGCAAAGCTGAGCGGCGCTTTTTGTTTCTTGCCTGTTGAAATTGATTTTGTCTCCAACTTTCTTTCAGGGTTTCCACGGTCCTTATCCCTTCGGACAGTCTTAAAACACAAAAAACGGGTATCGGCAAGAGGAGAATTTAACAAAGAACTGACTTTGGGGGGGAGGGAAGGAGGGGGATTCACGTGGCAAACAGACCCAGCGTGGACCCCCCTTCTCTGCCTCCACCTTCTGGATAAAGAAGAAAACAAAATCAAAAGCCCAATAACTTAAGACTGTTTCTGGAGGAAAGATCTCAGTATGCGTGTGTGAATGCTGCCGTTCAGCGAGTGCTGGTTAATGCTGTGAGGAGGAAACTCTACCAACACCGTGCTTTTGTTTTTCAGAAGTCATTCTCACGTGGAATCGTTGGGTAGCTTGAGAAGTTTCCAAGAGAAAATGAGATGAAAAAGCCATCTTTAAAAGAATTTCTGCCTACGGAGCGGTTGTAGTTTGAGCAAATGTTTCATTTTGTTTCTTTCCTGTTGATATATTTTAGATAAGGGACAGCGTGCATTGAGGTGGGACTGCCATGCTTGGCTTGGTACCAATGGACGTTGTTGGCTTGGCGTCTTCTGCGGGTTCATGCAGTGACTTCTTTGTGTTTTAATGGCAGGTTGGGTCCGTACCCGGCTCAGCGTTTTTAATTTCATCTTTGGATTTTATTTACCCGCTTCTTAATCTCCTTAATTCTTTTGGGGTCTTTCTCTTTCCCTTCTGGGTTGAGTGTTGCTGTCCATTGCCCTGCTGGAGGACCGGCTCTCAGCATCACGGTTGAAGAGAGGGTCTCTGGGTCTGGGTTAGGATAACAGGAGGGCTCCTTTCCCCTCCTCTTGCACACAAAGTGCTCACGTGCACGACCACATTAATAAGAAACAGATTTATTAAAGATCCAGAGCTGTCCGTTGTGGTTAGCATTTCAAAATGCTCCTTTTGTTAACTCTTGATGTACAATAGCTGTGCCTAGAGCAACCAAGCAAGTGTATCAGTCTTGTGCCAAGAGGAGGCTGTTTTTCCGTAGCTGTAATTCACTCGATGATAGTCGCAGAGCTTTGCAAGTCACGCCCTTATAGTTTTGGATCTGCCATCTGTCTCATACAGTGTAAGTTTGGATTCCTTTCTCCTGGTAGGAAGCATTAGCTTAGAGGCTAATTCTTTGCATTTTTGAATGTAGAGCAAGAGTTAGAATCAGCAGCTGGATTCCACTCTGTCGCCTTGTATTCGTTTGCCTTTACCATCCTGGCTTGGATAGCTTTGAGGCTCTCACCTTTTCAACGGGCTCTGCAGGGCTTGTTGCTAGAGGAGGACTTGTTCCTCTAAAGATACGGGTTGCTCTGCTGTTCCTCCAGTGTATCTTCATGGAGTTATTGATTGGAAAGCCCAGTGTGAAGGGAGGGGGAACGGCATGGTGGGTTCCTGAGGGACTGTGTCCCCATGGGCCCTTCTATGGGGGCACAGCCTTACCAGGAAACCCACAGGCCAGAAGAGCCATCTGCCAAAGATACAGTGATATGCAAATACCCCACGACCTTCTTCCAAGTCCTTCTGGTGCAGGTTCCCTTCAGAGCAGAGCGCAGGTTTGCTGCTGCATGGTGTGAGTGGCGTTTTCTTCTTGGTTTGTTTTCAGTGAGGGATCAGTTTGCATTGCAGCTGCCAATCAGCGCATACAGGTGCTTCTTGTGGAGGGCAATGGGGCTTCTCTGCTTCCAGCAGAGGAAGGATTGGACCTTTAGGAGCACGTGTGGTTTGGTGGACAGACCCGGGTCCATGTCAGCAGCTGCTAGAGCTGGGGAAGTGGCACAGACCCAGACTGAGCTGCTCTGGAACGTGCCCATGGAAGGCAGAGCTGCATTGCTTGGTGCCACTGCATTGTTTTGTTCTTGTCTTGTACATCTTCCTGCCCTGCTGAAGTTGTATTCTCTCAGCATCCAGTTTAAGGAGTAGTTTGCATTGCTGCATCGTAGCTTGGGCAAGTGGATCCTTCCTTTCCAAGCAGGTGGTGAATGTGCCGAGCTCAGAAGACATGAACTTGACCATCACATCTACAGAACTGCCACTGCCCTTCTGAAAGCATCTAAAACGCTGCAGGCTGCTGTTTGCCCAGATGATGAGGTGATCCCTTATCTTTATTAGCTCCCTTTGTCAGCTGTGGAGTGGAAGGGGAAGGAAATAAGACCTCGGTGTCATACTGCAGCTGGTGCTGCAGCCTTTGCCTTGCATCAGCTGGGAGACCCTTGAGCCTCGGATCTCCCCACTTCAGCTTTCTGTTCCCGAGCACGTCTGCTCTTTGTGTAGTGAATGGCTGCCACGCTTGTGTTCCTGTGCTGCTCCTGCTAAGAATGAATCTTCCTTTTCTTGAGAAAAGCTTGCATGATGCACCCCAAGAAGTCCTGTGCTTTCCCACTCACAAGGCAAACTTGTTCAGCACAGATCTCAATACTCTCCCGAGTGTTTCCAACCCACGGTGTCCTTATGGCAGGAGCTGCTCACTCCAGGGTGTGCAGGGAGGCAGGGCCTGAGGTGCTGCTGAGCCCTGCAGCCTCGTGCTGCTCACACTGCAGCTGCTCCCTGGGGAGCTGTAAGCACTCAGCAGTGGGGGTGATCCCTGCAAGCCATGGTGCAGAGCTGCAGTGCTTTGAGTCTGGGCTGTAACCCTTGATGTGACAGTGGGAGAACGTTGAAATTAGAGGCTGCTCTACCTCTGGGTTTTTCCTCTCATAAGAGCTGTTTCTCTCAGGCTGAAGGTGGTTTCATCTCCTGTGGTTCCTTGGAGCACAGTGGTACAGCCAGCCCTTGTGTTGCTCTTGCTGTCAGCTTTCCTGATCTTAAAGAGTGAGATCTGATGTTCAGGTGTTGTGGGGGGCACTGGGATCCGTATTGATTTCTGTAGGGCTGATGCATTCAAACTGGTGGAGGCTTTAACATCAGGCAGGTGAAACCAATGGTGTGCTTTGTCAGGATTGCTGCTGCTCACAGGAGCCATTGTGGGGGTTATGGTTATACACATAGAGCTCAGGCTTGAGAGAAATAAGAGGAAACCATTGGGAGGCTGCATCACCCCAGTGGGGCTGGGCTGTATGGGAGGGTGCAGTGATGGAGGCTGCAGCTCCGGCCTCTGCTGAGCACCCATCTGTCGTGAGCAGGAGGGAGACCTTCCTCACCCGCTGCCCCTACAACAAGGGACAATGCTGCAAAATCCATCTATGCTCTCTAAGGTCAGATCCCTGTGTTGGGCACAAGCAGCTCCTTGCACCCTCTGTGAGCCCAGGAAGAGTCAGAGCACGGCTGAGGTGTGAGCTGAGCCCCAGAGCATTGGTGCTGTGCTGGGGGTGGGCAGTGCTGTCCCCGTGTGGGCTGGAGAGCAGCCGGAGCCTGCAGGGTTGGGAATGCACGCTGTCCCGTGTCTGGGTTTCTGTTGTGTGTTTCATTTCTTTTCTTGTGTGAGTGAGTGGGTGGTTCTGCAGCCTGTCTATTCTCTCTGGGGGGAGTGCATGTGTAGAACAGGATGGTGTGTTGCCTCATTGAGTCCGGGAGAAGTCCTACGATAGCACATTGGGGGTCAACAATGAGAAATGAAAAAGGAAGCTTTTTCCTTAATGTATAAATGAATATTTGTATGATTAAATTAACACAGGAAACAAAAAGTGTTCTGTGGCCATTGAGTCTTATTGAAGCTGGGAAGAAAAGTTCACAGTCTGCCATCTTGCAGCCCAGGACTTGCAGGCACTGAGGCACATTGATTCTTGCACTTCCTTTCCTCCAGGACATTCTGTGTGTGCTGTTAAGTGAATCCAACTTAAGAGAGCTTGTAAAGGATGGGGGCTGTGCTGGGAGCTCCCGTTCAGGAGGGTTCCCATTGGGCTGCTATGGACCATGGTGAGGCCACGTGGGGGTCCTTGCAGGCACGTGTGCCATCCCTTGGGCTGGTGGCATTTCCCAGGCCTGGCCTTTTTGCTCAGGGCACCCAGCCGAAACATTTGCCTATATAAACTATATTCTGGAGCAGCTTAGATAAAGCTGATCTCTTGCTTACATGTGACTTTGTTACTAATCCTCACCAGAAACCTCAGTATGTGTGCGCTGGGTTTGCTTTTGAACATTTGAATAAGTGCCTGAAGCTTTCATGTGCTGTTTGAGCTTGGACTGAAAGCCTCATGGGAAGCAGACATCCTGCTGCCTGCACCTATGGCTGTTTGTTTTGCACCACGAAATGAACGCGCCCCTTCAGCTCTGGGCGCTCACGGGTGGCTTTAAAAGCAGTCTCTGTTTGGATAGGTTGGGATACCCCCCCTCCTCCCCAAAAAACTTTTCACTCACTGCTTATTTGCTCGGAGGAATCTGTTTGTCTTTAGGGTTGCAACCTGTCAGAGGTTCAGCAGAGCAGGACAGTGATCACACCTCCCTCCTAACGCTGTGTCCCAAGCAGGCAAGTAGCTTTACACTCACTGGGTGGTGACGCACTGGAACAGGTTGCCCAAGGAGGCTGTGGGTGCCCCATCCCTGCATCATTCAAGGCCAGGCTGGATGTGGCTCTGGGCAGCCTGGGCTGCTGGTTGTGCACCCTGCACACAGCAGGGGGTTGGAGCTGGATGAGCATTGAGGTCCTTTGCAACCCAGGCCATTCTGGGATTTGTGTACTCAGCCAGTGCGTGAATGGGAAACATTAAACAGAAATGATTTAAGGGAATATTATCTCTAACTTATCCCATTCATAAAACAGCTGAGTAAAAGCATGCACTGGAAACCAAGAGCAGCAGCAGATGGCACACACAGGTAAGCAGCAGCGTTGTTTGCTCCACCGAATATTATGGGATCAGGGCTGGCTTAAGAGCTTGGTGTGTTCCCTTATTGTGTTTACAGCTTCATCCTCAGCAGTGGAACCTCCACAATACCTGGGCATGGACCCGAGTAGGTGCCAGCAGAGGGAGCTGAGTGTTCCTCATCGGCAGCGTCTGTGAACGTGGAGTCCCCAAATGCTTGTGGAGCAGAGGGAGCTGGTCACACATGTGGTGTGTGCCCTGTGCTACCAGCCTATAGAAAGGAGCGTGGCCCAAGCTGTGCATTGCTGGGACTTGGGGAGCTCCATGCAGGGGGAGCAAAGGAGAACCTCACACTTGTTGTTATCTAATCTGCCCTGTTTTCCTTCCTCGTTGTTTACCGTGCTGGAGTTTCCTCAATTAATTCTGACAGCTGCAGGCTGGGCTGTGATGTCAAACCATGGTGCCGAGGCATCGGATGTGACCCTGGGGGTGACCCTGTCTGACTCAGAGGACACAATGGGATGCAATGGGACCGTTCTCCCTGACCTCCCCATGGTGAGGATGTGATGGCCCTGGTACCTCCATTATCCCCACATCTCCTGCATGTATCCATTCACTTACAGGGTGGCTCAGGGTGGGGAGAGAAGGTTGGCATTTCCCAATGGAGATCCCACTTTGTCTCAATCCAAGGAGGCGATGGGGAGCCTGGTGTCCCACCAGACATGCAGTAAGAAGGAACCTCTGGTCCATCTGCTCCACTGGGGGCATCCCCAGCTCTGCTGGGAGTTGGGGGCTCTCAGAGACCTCCAGGAATCCCACCGCTCTGGGACCTCAGCCCAGGCTGATTGAGCACAGGGGCTGCTCTGTTGTGCAATGCCCGCAGGCAATGCGGGGTGTGGGGCAGCAGGTGAGGTGCCTGAGAAGCAGGTTTGTCCAAATTTTAAAGGGATCTGCATACGTAGCGATAAGGAAGCCATTATTTGAAGAGCAAACAAATGGAAACTGCTGGAGGTACTTCTTCCTTTTCTTTTTGCAGGCCAAGGGTGCGGTGCTGATGCTGTCGGCGGGCAGGATTGGGTCCCACAGTGTTGTGTGTGGGGCTGCTGACAGCTGCCCCAATGGGGCTGGGTTATGTGTGCTCCTTAGGGTCAGCTCTGGGATCCACCATAGGCTGTGGTGCTGTGGGTGTCCCTGGGGACTGGCAGGTCCCTGGGTGGGATCCCTGCCCTGCTTGCCTCAGGCAGTGCCGGTGCCCTCCTTCCTTTTGGGGCTGTGGGTGTCACGGTGAGGGCTTTGTTTTCAAAGGGCAGCTCATTCCCATCCTTCCCCCCCATGGCTTTTTTCATCGGCTTTTGGTTGAGGATTAGGCCTGTGTTGACAGAACAAACACTTTGCTGCCCTCAAATCCACAGCTGAGAACAGAAGCCATGTTCTCACCACAACGGGGCCCAAGCCAGCACCGGGATGGGGAGAATTGGGTTTGGGGTGAGGGTGCCTCATTTGGGGTCATGTTTGGGGCTGAGGTTGGAGCCTGTCTGCCCCCCCCCCCCATCCCTTGTTTGATGGGTCCCCAGTGAGCCCATGGCTGTGGGTGCTGCTGGGCAGGACGGGGGCTGCTCCCCTGGGCTGTCGGTGTCAGACCTGGATGATGCTTATCAGAACAAGCATCTTCGGAGCCGGGTGACTCATGGCTGAGTCACAGCTCCCTGTACATTGCATTGCTCATCCCCAGCTGCTCCTGCTGAGCCCTGTCAGGTTGTCCCCATGACCCCTCCATGGTGTGAGATGCTCAGTGCTGGAGAGCAGTGCATGGAGTGGCTTCATCAGGTGGATCTGAGCTCTGTATGGAGCAATGGGGGTCTTACCCTTCCTTGTGGGGGGCAGGTTTGGGGTTTTCTGCTCCCAAAGCTCTGCAGCTCCCATGAGCTGAGATAGGCAGCTGGGTGCCATTCACCTGCCAGCCCTTCCCACCCAGCTCTGCCAGCTTCCAGCCAACGCTGCAGCTTTGAGAGGCTGATTTTAATGGATTCCCACCCGGGACAGAACTTTCTGCTGGGCAGGGCAGCACAGGGCTGAGCTGTGCCCATGGGGCTCCGTGTGCTGCCCTGGGCTCACGGGTTCTCCCTGACCCCGTGTCTCCCACGCTCCGGGGCCGTTCTGCCCAAGGATCATTTGCACGTGGGGAGAAAAAAACTAAGCAAGCAATGGAGGAGAAGAATGAATTTGCATTTCTTCATGGCAGCCTCTGTGGGAAACAAAGCTGCCATAGGGCTGTGTAAGAAGACATCGTGTCTGCTGGCACCGGGCCCTGCCTGTCTCACCTGGATGCGTGTGTAGGGCTGGGAACTGCTGCTGGGTGCCTGCCCACCCCATTGATGGGCTGAATGGGGAGGAAATAGGCATGAGATATAGAACCATGGGCTGGTTGGGCTGGAAGGGACCTTAAATCCATCGGGTTTTATCCTCTTTGCTATGAGCAGCGACCAAGTCTGGGTTGTTAGAAGTTGGTGCAGCCCAGCCCCGAGCTGTGTGTGCTCATTGCTCCCCCCATTGCCATCTGTGGGTGCCCATGACCTGTCCTCACCCCACAGAGCCCTCATTTGCTCTGTGCTGAGCCGGGCGCACCCTCAGCCCTCTCTCAGCCTTTTCTTCCTGGCACCGTCGTGCGACCCGCAGCCACTTCCAGGCTTTTAATCCCAGGAGACAAAAGCTGGAGTTTAACTCGAGCCGGGGCTGAAAGGAGCCGGGCTTTAAGCAGGGAACAGCAAACACGCAGCTGGATCCCGCAGCTCGTCGCCTTCGTCAGCGGCACCGCGGCCGGGGAGCCGAGGTCGGGAGCCCCGGGTTGTTTTATCAGGGTGGGCCCCACGGCTGCAATAACTGCGGCTGTTTGCGCTGAGCATACGCACGTCGCCCCGTAAATGGGTTTAATGGCAACAGCTGGGAGATGGGGAGGATCGGGGCAGGGGGCAATAAAGGGGAGCGGCCCCGCATGGCCCCACACTGCTGGGCTTTGGGAAGGGGAAGGAGGTGAGAAGGGGATGCTGTGCAGTGGAGCTGCTCGGGCTCATTGCATCTTGCTGCTCCTCGTGTGCTTTGGTGATGTGGCTCCTGGGGGTTCCAGCAGAACCACAACCCAAAGGGTTTCCTGGCCAAGAGCTGCAGCCCCGGCTCCATCCCTGTGCTGCTGGGGGGGCTGTGTCCCCACTGACACCTCATGGGGTGCAGGGACACCCCCAATGGGTCAATGGGGTCAATGGGATGGTGCTCCATCCTCACATCAGCTGGGGTGGCTCCTCCTGGGATGGCTGCCCTGACCTCTATATGTCCATCCTCCAGACACAATAAAGCTGGGCTGGAAGTGAACAACAGGCTGCAAACATCCAGGGAAGAGCAATTAAGATTACGGGCAGCAGGAGGGCGGTGAGCAGCCACCTCCTGCACTGCAATGGGATCCCTACGGGGGGAATCCCATCTCCACGCCGCGCTGTGCTGTGGGTGCTGCTGTTCTGCACAGGCAGAGCAGAAAAGCCGGCCTTCATTTCCCCTCTCTCCTTGTTCCCAAGGTGTTGCAATCTGTTCTTTTCCTCTTTTGCATATTGTAACTAGAGCTGCTCGCAACCTGCTGCCATTGCACAACTCCGGGGTGACGCAGGCGGCCACAGACGTGGGCTCCCATGTGGGGCAGCCCCATAGCAGGCCCTGCCCATAGGGACCCCACCTTCCCCATCACCCCCAGCCCTTTGGGATGCTCCTGCAGAGCTGAGCCCCCTCTGCCCTGTGCCATCCCATTGCATCCTGTGCCGCCCCATTGCATCCTGTGCCATCCCATTGCATCCTGCTTCTAGTTTGCTCCTGGCCTTGCTAATGAGTGATAATTCAACCTAATGAGCAAGGGAGTCCCCTGGTTGACATCCCAGCAAGGAGGGCAGGTGTTTTGTGCACGGCCTGTGCCTGCAGCCATCCCTTGTGCTGGTATCTGGATGGAGCTGTGATGGAGGGCAGTGATTTGCAGTTTGGGGCCATACACCACCCAGGGAATGAGAAAGGGAATGGTGGCCACAGTGGTTCCCCAGCATTCGTGTGGGTGTGTGGCTCACCTGGAGGTTCTGCTCTGTATCTTAACTCCCCACGGCTGACACACCTTTGCTTCCATGCACAAGGGCTGATAAAGCTCCCCACGCTTGGTTGGATGCGGGGTTGTGATCTGGGTCCATTTGGGGACCCACTTGTGGGCACAGCCCCGGGCAGCCCAGTGCACTGTGCAGCTTATAGGGATGCTCCCCCCATTTATGCCATGCCCCCACCCCACTGCCATGCCCCCATCCCTCCCACCTCCATCTCCCCCTGCCACGTGTTCCCAGCCCGGCTGTATTTCCCAAACCAGGAGCAGTGCTCACCTCGGGTGGCAGCAGCCCTAATCTGGGGGCAGTGTTTTCCATAGGATAAGATAACATTAAGGCTCTGACCGCCTTTCCGTGGGGTTTTATTTCCCTCTCTCCTCCCGGCTCACACCTGCGCTTATCGGTGAGCAGGAGGGGTGCGGAGCCCCTGTGTGCCATGGGATGCAATAGGGGGGAAGGGATGACAGTAACCTGGTGAGGGTTTGGGGCACTGTGTGGGGTTTGGTGCAGGGGAGGCTGGTTTTGTACATGAACTGCCCGAGCTGTGCTGCGTTCTTGACGTGTTCAGGGTGGCCATAAATACCAGCTCGGGGTCTGTCTCGGTCAGAACAGCTTTTTCCTGCTTATGCCGGTGCAGACAACCCAGACCTGGAGCATTGTGTGTCCCCACTGCGCCCCACACAGCAGCGATGTGGGGAGGAGAAGGGACCACAGCCCTGTGCTGATCCCCAGCCATTTGGAGGTGCAGCAGGTCCTGGTTTGTCCTGGGGGGCTCAGAGCAGCTCTGCTCCCCCAAAGTGCTGTGGGATGCTGCTGCAATGCACCCAATGGGGCTCCGTGCTCCAGAGGAGCCTTCAGCTCCCACCCCACACATCTATGGGTGGTTGGGTGGGAAGGGGTTGATGGGGGTTCGCTGCCCTATGGGGTCCCACGTGGGGCTGAGCCTGGCACCAAGCTGCACCCCATCAAGGGTTAACCCTGCTTGGGCTGTTCAAACACCTCCAGCTGAGGTAAGCACGCAGCCTGTTTGTTCAGGTAAATAAGGAAGGAATTGGATATAATGGGCTGAGGAGGCATTTGCTGAGCGTGTCCCCGTCTCACGCCTCCTCCATCCCTCAGCCACTGCTCCCTGTGCCCCGTCTGTGTCCCCACCCCACACAGTGTCCCCTGGCAGCCCGTGAGCCGGGTGGGTGCTGTGAGGCATCATCCCCACTGGGGCCCTGCACCTGGGGCCATGCCCACCCCGAGCACTGTGCTGAGCAGCGCAGGGTCAGCTCTTCCCACCCACTGCTGGGACCGATGCTGCTGCTGAGCCCCGTCAAGGTAAGAGCCACACAACCATCCCTATGGACCCTCCTGGTGGTTGGGGATGGGTGTAGGGTTGTCTGCCATGGTCACCCCATCTCAGGGCAGCTGTAGGCACAGCCATCCCCTGCTGTGAGCTCCTTGGGGGGGTTATCACCCAAAATCAAGTGTGGTTTGCAAGACCCCAACGTGCTCTATGGAGATGGGGTGATTTGGGTTCACCATCAGAGCTGCTGGGTCCCGTAATGAAGGTGCTGTGTGCTCAGGGGCATCTCAGAACCCTGTCACCGGAGCAGCACCTTCTTAGGGCTGCTGTTTCCCTGGATTTCTGCTGTTTTCTCCCCGAGTGCTGGAGGCACGTTGGCTCCAGGTTGGATTTTTATGGTTCTGCTCGGTTAGTGAAACACAAACGCTGCTCGGCTGCCAAATCCCCCACAATACGGCTGTCCTGGCGGGCAGGGAACTGCCTGCTATAAATAGGGGCTCCCTGGCCCTACATGGGGAACACCAAGCTCCGCTGCTCACCTGGGGGACGCCGAGCACTGGGGCTTTGCTTGGGACACCATTGGGTTGTGCCCGTCCCCACCCCACTGCTCATAGTGCAGGGCTGGGGCAGCCTGACCCCGGCGTTGGGACACAGCGCCCAGCTGTCAGCACCAATGCAGGTAATGGGGGGTCAGGGGAGGGGGGTGGCAACTTTGGGACCCCTGGGTGGGCTGCATCCCTGCTGTGCACTGGGTTTGTCTCCGTGTGGGGCTGCAACCCCATAGTGAGACCCTGATCTGTCGCATTTCTGTATCTGCCCCACATCCCCAGCCTGGCTATGGGGTGTCTCAGGGCATGGTGTAGGGTTTGGGGACTCCCATATTGTGTGTTGTTTGCTGATGGAAGAAACTGGGGACAAACCCCAAATCCCTGATAATAGAAACAGGTTTGGGGGCAGAAAGGACTTTGCTGGGTCCCCATCCTGTCCGAGCTGTCGCTTTGGGGTTGGTGGGTGCAGCGTGTCCTGCTGGCAGTAGGGATGTGTGGGGCGGCTGTGGGTCGCAGTGCCTGGGGGGTGGTTGGGAAGCACCTGCCCGGCACAACCTGTTCCACCGCGGCTTAGCAGTAATTAACGGCCCCATTGTTCGAGGGTCGGGGAGGGGGGGGGGGGGTTATTTCTGTTTAATTTCCCTTGTTTAAAGGCCGTTTGTGGAGGTGTCGCTGCTCCGGGGCACTGCGGTGTCCCCACGGCTCCCATCCCCGACCCCCACATGGGGCTGACACCAGCACTGATGGGCTGTACCTTATGGAGCTGCCATAGGGACATATAGGACACAGCTCCAGTTTTCTAGGGAAAAGCAACAAGGGAGAGAGAAGGGGGGAAAAAAGGCACCCGAAGCTGCGAGCAAACAGGTCCCACCCAGGGAAGGCAAACAGCGGCCCCCGCCCTGCGAGCACAGAGCAGCTCAGCGGGTTGCAATGGGGCCACGTTCCCAAACGCCCCGATCCCCCCCGTGCCCATCTTAGGGCTGGCAGAGGGTTGGGGGCCGAGCAGCTGTTGCCGCGTCCCTTTGTGCCGCAGCAGCGTGGGGCTGCATGAAGGAGGATCCGCTAAAGCTCCTCTATTCATCCGCTGCAGATGAAGGGGAGGTTTGGGAGCCGGTGCCATCGCTCAGGGAAACTGATGGTGGGGGGGCCCCACTGCCAGGCTGAGGGGTTGCTGTGCAGCTCAGTGCTGCCCCTTCCCCTCGTCCCCGTTCCCCAGTTCCCTGTCCCAGTGGATGGAGCCGTTCCATGGGGTTGCCGCAAGAATCATTCAGCCTCATCCTCCTGAGCCCGCAGTGGATGGGGACGGAGCAGTGGGAGCAGCTTTTGTTGTGGGAGAGTGAAGGAAAGTTGTGATCCAGGGTAGACAAATCCATGTGGCCCAGGAGAGCCGTCCATCAGCTGACGCTCTCCATGCACATCACTGGGCCTGCAGGGTTTGTGCATCACACACACAGGGGCTATAGGGGCTCAGCCCCACCTGGGACCCCCCAGTGCCCCATATCCAGACTCCATCTCCCACCCCAAAACCGGATCCATCCCCGGCACGACCCCAAGCCAACATTCCTCCGAGGGCTGCCCGGGCGCTGTGCGTCTCTTTGTAGGATTTTCCCCCTCTAACAGGCTTAGTTAGTGCTGCTTTGTGCCTGAGCCTCTCCTCCCCCCCCTCCCCATCCCAGGTCTGAGCACTGGCAGCATGGGCAGCCCCAGCCCCCCCAGCACCCCGTTCTGCCTGCACTACTTCGACATGCTCTACTCGGAGGACATCGCGTGGGCTGCCAAAGGGATGGGGGAGACCTCCCAGAGCGGCACCCCCGGGGGGAGAGGGGAGGTGAAGAAGGAGCCGGAGCAGTGTCCCATCATCGACAGCCAAGGTCTGGGGCTGGGGGGCGATGGGGAGCTGCAGGGGGGGCTGCCCTTGGAGGAGCACTCGCTGGAGCAGATGCAGAGCATGGTGGTGGGTGAAGTGCTGAAGGACATCGAGACGGCGTGCAAGCTGCTCAACATCGCTGCAGGTGGGTGCAGGCAGAAACCCCCCCCCCCAAAAAAAGAGACCCATAAAATACTCCCAAAGTATTTTGATATTATCAGATCAACCCCTACAAAGCCTCCAGAAACTCCTCAAAATGAGGAGGAAGGGCTCCCTCATCCTCCCCAGCCTCGGCCCCACGGGGGTGGGTGAGTGCAGGCCCTATGGGGTGACTCAGCTCTCACTGCCCCCAACCCCAGACCCCGCAGACTGGAGCCCCGGTAACGTGCAGAAGTGGATCCTATGGACGGAGCATCAATACCGGCTGCCGCAGCTGGGGAAGTCGTTCCAGGAGCTGTCGGGGAAGGAGCTGTGCGCCATGTCGGAGGAGCAGTTCTGCCAGCGCTCGCCCGTCTGCGGCGACATCCTCCATGCGCATCTCGACATCTGGAAGTCGGGTCAGTGCGGGGTGGGGGGGGTGGTGCTGAGCTGCAGGGTGGGCTCCATCTGACCCCCAGCTCCTCAATTTCCAGCTGCGTGGATGAAGGAAAAAGCTGCCCCGGGGGATGTGAGATACTGCGGTGAGTTCTGCCTGGCTTTGCCGGGGCCCTGACCCTGGTTTCAGCCCCAGATGGGGTATGAGGGGCTCCGTGTGTCCCTATGGGGCAGCTGCCCCCACCCCCAGGGCTCATCCCCATCCCACCCCTCCTTGCACAGGGGGTGATGGCAGCTGGGCAGACAGCGAGGTGGACTCATCCTGCGCCGGGCAGCCCATCCACCTCTGGCAGTTCCTGAAGGAGCTGCTGCTCAAACCCCACAACTACGGGCGTTTCATCCGGTGGCTCAACAAGGAGAAAGGTGGGTGGGCGCTGCTGGGGTCGGGGAGGGGTCCAGGGGGGGGTCAGCCCCAAACTTCCCACCCCCATCCCCTCATAGGGATCTTCAAGATCGAGGACTCGGCGCAGGTGGCTCGTCTGTGGGGCATCCGTAAGAACCGTCCGGCCATGAACTACGACAAACTGAGCCGCTCCATCCGGCAGTACTACAAGAAGGGCATCATTAGGAAACCCGACATCTCACAGCGCCTCGTCTACCAGTTTGTGCACCCGCTGTGAGGGACTGAGCCTGCGGGGACCCTCACTGCCCTGCCTGACCCCAGCGTCATCTTACAGAGCTTTAAGACTGTGGTTGGGTTCGTCCCTGTGGACCAAAGGGACCCTGCTGTCCCCATAACCCCGACTTGGAGAGGAATGAGCTCAGAGAGCACCGTGGTCTGCCAGGCTCCAGGGCCAGGACTGTGCATGGAGTGGATTTAGGGGCTGGAAGCTGTGAAGGGGGATAAGGAGATGATGGATGATGTGTTGGGGGGGCTGCCTGCAGCCTTGGGATTGATGGTGAGAGCGTGCTCGGGGTCTCTGGGGCTGCAGCCGGGGACCTGCTGTCCCCACACACTGCCTGCCCTTCTCTGCAGCCCTGGGCATCATTTGGACGTGCCCTTCCCATAGGAGACCCCGATAACTCTGTGGCATCTGGGAGCACAGCACAAGCGAGGACAACAGCCCTGGCTATGGGTTGGGCACTGTGGGGATGGGGAGGTGGGAGGGAGCTGGGGGTGCCCCCAACCACCCACCCCCATCTGCTATGGCTTCACACCTCTGCAAATACAGGGGGCTCCACCTCAAATCCCACCTCATGGTGAGGGTGTGAGCTTTGTATGGGGCATGACTGCACAGCATGGGACCTCAGCTCCAGCCCCACAGCAGCCCCCATTGAGCAACACCCCCAGCCCTGGGCACGGGGAACCCCGGAGCCCCCCACCCTCAGCACGGTGCTGCCCGCTGGGTTTGGGGTTTCATGTTCTTTAGGGAAAGAGACGCAGCTCTGCTGTTTCCCTCTGGACACAGAACTGGGGATGGTGGGAGCTGCACGTTACACGACGCTCTGAGCTACCTGGCGATGTCCACCTTGTACATTACAGTCATTATTTGTTTGATTTTCTCCATTGTTTCGCCTGGCGCTGAGTTGTGCTTTAGGTTCAGGTGGAGGGGGCAGAAGGGAGCCCTGCATCCCTGTGTAAAAAGTAACTCATGCTCGTTCTTCTGCCTGTACCTCTGTCCAGCTGCCCGCATGGTGCTGCTCTCCATGGGCACAGGGGCAGCCCCAAGCCCTGCTGCATACATAAGGGAAAAGCAGTTTTGTCCCCCTCCCTCCATCCCACTGCTCACAGCTGTTTCTGTTTCCCCAGAGCTGCCAGGGACAGGGGCTGGTGACCCACATGTTGCACCTAATGTGGGTTTGGGGTTTGCAGGAAGGCTGTGCATGCCACACCAGCACCTCAGGGCTTTCCCACCTCCCACCTCCCCCAGAACAGCTCAGGATCCCATTGCCCTCACTGGGAATGCTCTTTACCTACTTTATCTCAGATCCTCCTGAGGGCTTTGCAAGGCTTTGCCCCATGGCTCAGCCCACCCCGCAGGGTGTCCTCCCCATCCCAAAGCCCCCAGCACAGCCCACTCTCCCTGTGCCATTTCCCAGCTGACCCCAAATGCAGCCAGCCCCTGTCCTGCAGCACCCAGAGCCCCATCCTGAGGTTGTAGAGGGCACTGGTTGGGTTGGATGTGGGGGTTTTGGCACTGACCCCACAGCAGGGTCCATAACCACAAGGGCAGAATCGGATCGACGCACACAAACCCAAACCTGGACCCGGAGGATGCGCACAGAGGTCGGTTATTTTCGCTTGCTGCTTTAGTTGTTGTATCCACGGTCATTACAATCACAATATATATATATATATTATATATACTTCTTAAATTACACAATCGATGTACAAAAACCGGGGTGCATTGCTGAGACGGGCGGTTGGGGTTTGTTGTCTGACTTTTTGTATGGGGTTGTTTTTCTCTCCCCCCATTCCGTGTGCTGGGCAGGAGGGGCTCAGTGCCCACACACGGCCCTCGGAGGAGCGCTGCATCCCTGGACCAAGCAATTCTCAAAGCCAAAGGAGAGTGGGAGGTTGGGGGGGAGAAAGAAATGGTAACGATGAGCTGTAGGGAAGTGCATGGGGCAGCAAGGGGGGGTGCAGTGTGGGGTTGTGCAGGAGCACACATGGGTGCTGGGGGGCTGTGCTTTGTGCAGAGTGAAGGTGAAGGAATGGAGTGAGCGGGGCTGCAGTTCCCCTCCCCCTGCAGGAGCTCGGGGTCTGAGGGCACCAACCCAGCAGCACCCGGAGGGTCCCCACTCTCTCCCATTTTGGCTGCATGGGGGTCCTTGGCCAAGAAGCATTTTGGGATCTGCTTCGCTCTCACCGAGTGCTGCTCCCTGCAGAGCACCCTGGGCACAGCTTTGGGCAGCGAGGAGGAGGAGGAGGAAGGTGGAGAGATGCCACCACGCTCCATGGTGGGGCTGCTCCTCTTCCCCCCAGTGGGGACAGCTGGCAGTGGGGCAGGTGGGGACGTTTATCCCCTTCCTTTGGGGATGGAGGAGGAATCAGAGCAGAGAACATGAAAGCATTATAAAACAAAAGGTGCAAAACCCCATCGCTTCTCCTTCTGTTTGGAGAGGGGTGAATTGGGTTGGTCCCAGGAGATCAGCGCCGCATTTCGGAGCAGTTCCAGCCAATCAGAAGGCGGCTTCATGAGTTCAGTATCTTTAAAAACCAACCGAGGAGGAGCTCGCTCTGGTCGGACTTTCAGATCTTGAGGTATCGGCTTTTCACTGGGATAAAGAAATCATCTCACGCGGAACGGACGGCGTCGGCTTTCGCTTCACGTTATCTTAGAAGAAGAAAAAAAAGCCACTATGCAAAATACTCTTCGGAGACAACTCTTAAAAAAATAAAAGCTCGGTCGGAAAATATGTCTGAATCTCTAAGAGGGAGGAGTGACGGAGCGGCGGCGGGTGGAGAATGGAGACGACGGAGGGCGGGTTGGTCTGCGGACGGCGACGAGGAGCACAGCACAAGACTTAGATTGCCTCCACGTAGTTGGCGGGGTACAGCCCCAGCTGCCCGTTGTCCAAGCGCCCTTTGCACCATCCCTGCTCGTCTTCTTCACCCAGCTTGGTCAGCTCATCCCCTGCAGGAGGAGGGAGGAAGGGAGAGCTTGATGATGGAGCATCCTCTGGGGTGTGGGATTCATGCTGGGTGAGGTTTACAGGGCAGGAATGCAAAGGGTGCCCCGTGATTCCTGCTGCGCTCCATCCCTCCCATCCCAGGCAGTGTTGTGCCTTCCCCTCTCAGTGTGATGGGCTGAAGGTTGGACTCATTGACCTTGGAGGGCTCTTCCAACCTTAATGCCTCTCTCTGCTGAAGAGCTGGGGTAACTCTGACCCCATTTGGTGGATTTCCCACCTAAAAGGGGAATCACCCCTGGGACAACCCGTCACCTGCTTTGAAGCTGAGCTCGTCCTGCTCCTGCCCGTCGTAGTCGTACAGCGCCCGCACCCGCACGCCTTTCCCTGCCGAGTCCTCATCGAAGGGGTTGGTTCCACCATTGGCCTCGCTGGCGTTGAAGGAGTTGCTGCCCTCATCGTCGGACCACTCTGCGCTGTAGGTCTGCCCACGGTCGTGGCTGCTGACACTGGGGTGGGAGGGAGAGGGGATTTGGGATGGGCAGCACCCCAATATGGAGCCTTCCTAAGCTGCAGCATTCAGGACCCCAGCTAACAGCACAGCCCCAGTGCTGGGACTGGGCTGCACCACCCTGATGGCACTCACCTCCCGCGCTCTCCTGCTGATGCTCCGCTCTCTCCCGTGCTGCTGGCGTTGGTCAGAGTCACCCCTTCACCCTTCTTCACCTTCTCCTTGCGCGTTATCGTGTGCGTCAGGTCCGGGTTCCACTCCTGGAGGCACAAAGCGTGAGGCTCTCAGCATTCAGCTGTTGGGATGTGGACCCCAGTCCATGGGGAATGCTGAGCCTCACCTCAAACTGGGGCCAGTTCATGGGCATGCCAGGACCACTGGTGCTGCGGAACCACCGGAGATCCTCCTGAGCATCTGAGAGGCGGATGGTCTGCTCCAGCTCCCGGTAGACATTGGCATAGCTGTGGGGAGAGGTGAGATGTGGGGTGCCATGGGGTGCCCCATTCAGGGCAGCACAAGGAGACTTCATACAGTTAGTTTCTGCCCAGACAGCAGGGAGAGCCCCTACCTGCTGCTCTCAGCCAGGTTCAGGTGCCTTTTGATATCCAGGAGCACCTCCTTGAGGAAGTTGAGCCTCTTCTCCTCAAACTGCTGGCACTGCTCAAAGACCTGCTCCATGCTCTCCATGTACTGCGGGGTGCACTTGTTCAGCTCATCCAGAACCTTCTCATACTTCTCCTGAGTCTGCAGGGTGCATGAGGTGCCTGGTTACACCTTGAGCCCCCACAGAGCCAGGCTGACCCATGGGTCTCCATGCTGGGGAGCTTCTCCTGAGCCAAAGACCCTCCACAGGGAGAAATGAGGCTACAGGAGAGATCTTGCCCCAGTAGGAAGGTAAAATCTCTGCTCACACTCACTACTGCCTGTAACCTTGTACACACAACCAGATACAGGGAAATGGGAATAAATGGGGACAACAAAGTGGTGGTGTCCATTTCCACTGCCCTGTGCTGCATGAGCCCGCAGCAGGGGCAGCAGTGGAGCTGCACCATAGTGCTGATGGCTCGCACCTTTTGCACGTCCTGCTTGCACTTTTCCACTTTGTCCTGGAGTTTCTTCTGCTGCTCGGGGGTGTTGGATTGGTCTGCCTTGCTGTTGGCCTCCCGGGTCATTGCCAGCTTCTCCTCCTTGCAGGCCAGGTGGTAGGCTTTCTTGGCTGTCTCCAGCTATGGGGAGAAGAGAGGATGAACATGGGATTAATGAGGACACCGTAACACCCAGTACAGCTCCTGCCCTGTCCCTCTGCCTGCAGAAATGTGACATCCAGCTTGGACCTAGAACTGGGGCTGGGGCAAGGTCATGTCATGCCATGGTTCTCCTCTCACCTCCTTGAGCTTCTTGGCCCAGGGCTTCTGTGCTTTCCGGAAGCCATCCTCAGCCTCTTTGGCCTCCTTGAAGCCCCCCATGATCTGTTTGTGGTAGGCGTCCTTCTGCCAGTTCTTCACCTTCTCAAAGTCATCGTTCAGCAGGCTGTTCTTCACCTCCTGGTGCAGCTCGCTCACCTTGTCTGCCTCCGTCATGATGGCACCCCACGCTCTCTCCAGGCTGCCATACTGGGGGCCTGGGGGTGTAGGGGATGGGTGAGCACCCCATGCAGCTTGGCCCCCCCCCCCCATGGCATCCAGGTGTCCCGATACCTTTCTCAATGAGCTGCCTCCACCTCTTGGACCAGTCAGTGAGCTGCTGGGCGTAGGACTTCTCAATCTTGGCCCTCTCGTGCACACAGTTCATGAGATCATTGCAGAGCCGGTGTCCATCATCAATCCGCTTCACTGTGCGCTTGTAGTTCCCCACCTGGGTTGGGGACAGGGATGGGGATGGAGATGTGGATGGGGACAGGGGGACCCCAGAACTGGGCTGCCTTCAGAAGGGAAGGGCACGGAGCTGGGTGGTGCCAGCAGAGCAGGACACAGAGGGGACAGGGTTTGGTAAGGGCTCACCTCCCAGAAGCTGTCGGTCGTCTCCTCGGTGGCTGCTGCCGACTCGTCGTAGGAACCCGACATGGCTCCTGGCACGGCCTCGGCCGTCAGTGCGGGCGCTCGGGGGCTCTTGTGCAAGCAGCAGCCTCATGCACTGGGGAGAGCAGAGGGGTCAGGGTGGGCAGCAGGGACCCCATTCCCATCCCCTACACCATCACAATCCCCATCATCTCCATCCCCCATCCCCTGCAGGGTGAGCATCCAGTTGCAGGGGATGGGGACAGTGCCCCTTCCGTCTTCCCTCCTGTGTCCCCCATGTCCCCTTGTAAGGTGCCATGCAAAATCCAGACCCGATGCAGACATCCAAGCCCCGCGGTTTCTTATGCAATGTCTGGTCAGGCAGAGCTGCCACAGAGCCACCGAAACCCTAAAGCTGCTCTGCTGGGGTGGAGAAACATGGGGAGCAACACGGGGAGCCCTTACCCAGGGGGGGCCCTGGCCCAGCTGCTGCACATCCTCAGGGGGCCGAGGAGTGGGGGGAGCTCAGCCCGGAGAAATTCTCGTCCTGATATTCCAGCCTAATCCGTCCTGATCTACAGCAAAACGGCATCCCCGGAGCGTCACGTGGGGGCTGCTGCATGGCTTAACCCTTCACTGCTCCGCTCGGAGCTGCATGTGGGGCTGGGGGATGTGGGGATGGGGTTGGGGGGTGGGCATCGCATGGGGACTTGGGAAGGGGTCAGTGGATGGGCATTTAATGGGGATGGGGAGGGGACCACGAATATCACGGTGACAGTGGGACGCTGTTATCCCCATGGGATGTGCTGGGCTTGCCCTGCATGGCATCTGCCACCAGCACGGGGACAACACAGCCACAAACCACACAGAAGTGCTGGGGTGGGGGCATACAGCTGTGATCCCCAGCACCATCACAGCCAGGGAGGATGGAGATGCAACGGGAGACCCAGACACCTGGGTCACATCCCATACCTGGGAGAGGGCGATGGCATGGGGTGCAGCCATGGGATGCGGGGTGTGGGGTTGCTCTATGTGCACACATCGGGCCCCATTGGGATGGGGCAGGGAGGAACGAGCGCTGAAACAGTTACTGGTGCGCCACGGCCAGGCTCGCTGTGCTGGAACTAACAGGGCCTCGCAGGGATTTAGTGATATAACCAAGAAACCCACCAATCCCTGCCCGCCCTCCCCAGCCAGTTAAAAATAAACCCGTGCCTGTCCCTCGCTCCGCCGCAGAGACGCAGATGGATGGGGAACACGGCAGAGCAGAGCGCAGCCAGCACTGTCCCCGTGCAGCCCATGGCGTGCAGCACCCACCCACGTGCAGGGGGCACCTACAGCACGGCCCCCACCTCCCTGCATGGCCCCCACCTCCCTGCATGGCCCCCACCTCCCTGCATGGCCCCCACCTCCCTGCACACCCACAGTGTGCCCCAGGCTGCTGGGATTTGTTCACACCTCAGCTCTGGCTCTGAGTTTTGTCATGGATGTGGTGCAAAGCATCCTCAGGGGGTCACCCCAAGGCAGCCCTGGAGATGCTGGGGGGGGTCCCATGGGACCCATAGGCACGGTGCCCCCCAGGCTATGGGGTACCGCAAGGTTTTGCTGCAGCTCAGCATTCAGTGCTGTTATTTGGGTTCGAGCTGCAGCTTTGGGGGTTATTTTTGGCTCTGCATCGCTTTCAACGTTGCTGCCTTGTTGCTGCTCTCCTGCCATGCACCCAGACACACAAACACGCATGCAGGCAGACATGCACACATGTGTGTGTGTGCTCCGTGCAGCCAGACCTGTGCTCGATGCCCACCGCCCAGGCTGCAGCGCAGCCCCCCCATCCCCTCCATCACTTCACATTGAGGTGGCTGGTGGTGATGCCCGGTGGCTGAGCACAGTGTGGGTGAGCTGCCAGCCCCAGCTGGGTGCTGTCATTGGGAACCCTGAGCAATGCAGCTCTGCATCCCTGCCCTGAACCACCCCAAAAGCCACCAGAGGGTTTTGCAAACTGCAGCAGTGAAGTTTGTCTGAGCTCGTGCCCCTGCAGATGCTGCTGTGTCCTTGGGTTGCTCCCACAGCCTCAGCTCCCCCTGCACCTCTCCATCCTCCCCAGCAGCCTGCTCTGTGCACAGCTCAGCTCTTGAGATGCAGCTCCTGCTGCTGCAGTGGGTCTCTGTCCCTGTGCAGGTGCTGGGTTCTGGGATGCAGGCGCTGACCCCATGCAGGCAGGAGGTGCTGCAATGCAGAGGGCTGGCACTGCTGATGCTGTGGGCACAGGAGCTGGGAATCCCCACAGCTGCACCATTAGGAGCTGCTTGAACCAGGCTGCACCCCCATGCTGGGGCTGGGGATAGAGAGGGTGGCATCACAACCACATTCACTATCAGTGGGTTTGCTACATCCACTGAGCAAAGCAGATCTGAGCCCTGCTGCAGGGCTGAGAGTGCTGATGGGGTCGGTGCCATGCCAGGATTAGCCTTAGTGCCAAACCCTCCTGCAAAGTGTCCCAGCCCTGATGCAGCCCCTCAGTGCTGCCCAAGGACCTCATCTGCAGGAGCACGTGAGCAGGGCAGGATGCAATGTGCTGCGTGCTGTTGTCATGTAGCTCCTTGGTGGCTCCCAGCAGGGCCATCAGTACAGCAGAGAGCCCTGGCAATTCAAAATGAGCTAATTGTCTGGGCTGGTCTTATTGCAATTAAACGCGGAGTCCTGGCTTGTCACAAAACACCCTTCCAAGCAGCTGTAATGTGAAATAGGTGCTGCATTTTGGTTTCCTCCTGCAAGGAGCCTGGGGGTGCGTGTAGGGCTGTACTGGGAGGGATTCAGGCTGCATTTCAGCAGCCCCAATTTGGCTGCAGGCAGCTGATATCCTCACCCCTATTGCTGCTAATTGCAAATGGTGGGTGCAGCACTGGTGGCCTCGGTGCCACATGAAAACCACTGTAGCTGAAGACAAACAGAACAGCAGTGCCAAGAGCAGGGCCCCACCTCATGCACACTCATTGCACCAAGGAATGGACACAGGGTGCTTCTCTATGGGGTTCCAGACACGGCAGTGCTGTGGGGCTGGCTGGGGGGTAACGCACACAGCACATCCATGGGGCGATGTGTGGGTAATGCTGGGAACTTCTGAGGTTCTGTTCCACTGAGCCCTGTGCAGGACGTGCCCATGGCAGCGCCTTGTCCCAGCCCAGGGGGAGCAAGGACAGGAGGGGACGGGTCCAGCGAGCAGACCTGCAGCTTCCTCCAAACTGGAGCATTTGCAAAGGAGGTTCATTGGAACAGGATTGCTACAAGAGCCCCACGTCCCATTTGTGGACAGCAGGGAGCCCACCTGGCTGGGATGGGGCTGGGATGGGGCTGGGATGGGGCTGGGATGGGGCTGCGTGCTGCCAGTGCTGCCACATTGCATCACCAGGGCAGTGCTTTTTGCTCCAGGACCTGGCAGCAATCAGCTTCACATTCTGTGTGCTCTGCAGAAATATTCCTCCTCCTCTCCCCTGCGTTATCTGGCTGAGCACGCAGGACACCCATCAAAGTCTTCCAAGGGATTTTACAAGCCTTGCTCAGATTTCTGGAAGTTATGCGTGGCATTTGCAGATAACAGCAGCGTTTCTCTCCGGGGGAGCTTGCAGCCAGAACAGGTACAGCGGATGTGCCAGGAATGTGGATAGACACCAGTGGAGATCTGGAGCAGGATTGTCAGCCCCATAATGTGCTCAGGCCTGGGGAAGGGAAACTGCTCTGAGCCTCAGTTGCTGGGGTTCCAACTTGCCTTGCAGCTCTGCGGCTCTTCTCAGCCTGCCTTCTTAGCTCGCTGCTGTAAACAAGGATGCTCTGCCTCTTGAGTAGGGATTTTTGCAGTCCCAGGAGTGGGGTTGAGATGGAAATCCAAATATGTGCTTTGCAATTAAGCTGAGAAGTGCTGGAGGATGTGGGGGCGCTGACCCCTTGCTTCCATATGAAGGTGTGGGGAGGCAGAGCACTGTGTGCTTGAGGGGGGGGTCCCATCCAGGGCTGGCATCCCCCTCCTCCTGCCAAGGGCTGGCAGTGATGGAAGTGGAACGGGGCTGTAATGGGGCTGCCATGGGGCTGCCAGGTACCTGGGGTTTGGCTGTTAGTGGTGGGGGAAGAGACTGGGGTGTGGGTGGGGGTCTCAGTGAGGGGGAAGGAAACAGGGAGAAGCTGGGGGGAAGGCAATTAAAGGAGGGGTTCAGCAACAGGGTGAGGGGCTCATCTGGGCAAGGAGACAGTGATGGTGGGGGCAACACGAGTCCTCATCCCTCCGGACCATTGGAGCAGCCGGGGAAACTGAGGCACGTCCCTGGTAGTGCAGCAGGGTCACAGCCCCAGCACCATCACGGACACACAGGGGAACTGAAGGTCATGTGTGCATCCCCCCAGCTCACACTGATGATCAGGTACATCATACCCTGCCCTGGGGGGTGAACATAAACCAGCTCCTCGCAACACCCCCCTGACCCCCCCATGCACACAAGGCACCCCAAGCATCCCGCAGCTCCATCCCCCTCCTGTCCCCCGTCCGTCCCCAGGCTCCCTGCAGTAACGCACCGCAGGGGCTGCCGCTTACCTGGGCCGGGCTGTGTGGCTGCAGGGGGCTCGGGGGGGTTCGTTGGGACGCTGCGTTGCGCTGCGCTCAGCACCAGCCGGGCAGCAGCACCGTGCACGGCCACGGGAGCGCGCCCAGCCTGCAGCCTGCAGTCGTCAAGGCAACCAGGGATGGAGCCGATGCTTAAAAGGTTGCAAAAACCATCCAGGGAGGATGTGGACCCCCCCCTTCCCCCCAACATCCACATGCCTCGGCATCAGGTTTCTTAGGAAGCAGGAAGGGCAGGTGTTTGCTGCGCCCTGTGTGCACACCTGGGGCTGTAGGGTGCTCAGCACACACTCGTCACAGTGCAAGGTGATGTGCTCCTGGGGCACAGTGGGTGCTGGGCTATGGGGGCACACACAGCAGCACCTTGTGTCCGGCCCCATTGGTGCTGCAGGGCTCCAGCAGGGCTGGGAACAGGTTCTTATCAGCCTCCAGCTGTGCTGCAGTGTTGCTCTGTCCTTGGGATCCTTGGGATCCTCATGCAGCAGGTGCAGGGCAGCAGGATGGGATGGAGCAGAGCTCTCCCTCCACTCCTCCCCCTGGTGCTGTGGGGAGGGTTTCATGGCTGAGCTCTTATAGGAACAAACACCCCAGAACACCTTTGGAGAGGCAGCTGGTGCCGCCTCGCTGCCAAATGTGCCAGCAGGGAAGGAGCTGGTGCAAGAGCTACATAGAAACATGGGATGGGGAAGGGGCAGAGTGGCTGCACCCCATGAGCTGCTGCTCCAAGGCCATGGAACCAGGCAGTGCCTCCTCCCAAACCCCAGGGTTGTGTCTGGGCATTCATCCCATTGTGCCACATCCGTGAGCCCTATGGGCAGCAGCAGCTGGAGCCATGGTGCGGGTGGGCTCTCCCACTCCCCATTGCCTGCGTTTTCCCCCAGTTCTGGGTGATGTCAGGGAAATTCAAAGCTGGCAGGAGACGAACGGCTCGGGCTGAGTAACCGAAGCCGCCCACAGGAGCTGCAGTAATGAGGCTGGCTGCTTGTCGGGCTGCAGCTGCCCAGATCGGGTTGCCCACAGAATGCAACCCGCTCCCATGAGGCTCAGCCTGGATCAGCTTTCCCCTAATGAGCGCCTTCCATTCCTTAATGAAGCTTGGTGGGTCTGTGTGCCATCTGAGCACGTCTTCCAACCTTTAGCAAGCCAGAAAGGACCTGAAATATTTCAGGGCTCTGTGCTGGCAGCAGGGGAGGAGGCAGCGTGAGACCCAGGTGAAATAATGCTGCCCCAACACAGAGCAGGGGGCTCAGGCTCCTGCAGCATCATTTGGTCTTTGCTCTTTGCCATTTCAGGGTCCTCAGCCCCGGCAGCATCTGGGCACAGGGGAGCAAATGCTCTTGGCATTAAACACTGGGGGGTGGGGGGGGATTCCAGTGCCCTCTATCACCTGTGATACATGGAGCCCTGCAGTTCAGAGCCCTGCAGTGAGTGCCAGCTGGATGCTGTGGCACAAACACGGCCATGACAAAACCTCCCCCATTGTGCACCATCCCAGCGGTCACTATTTCCTGCAATAACTCATTTCCCCCTTCAATAAAATGAGTTTCCCCATGGGAAGCAGCGGGCAGTATTGGCAGGAAATTAGCCTTGATTTATGTGGCTCCTTGGCACTCTGAAATTAAGATTCTTCGAGCACCACAGTGAACTGAGAAGCAAATCATCCTGACTGCACTGCTGGTGCAGCAGCCCCATGTTTGTGCCCTGCATCAGCTACAGATGTGCTGCAGGTCCCAGGAACACTCTGGCTCGCTGGGAGAATGCAAACACGAGGCTATTTTGCATCTCTAATTGGCATCGGAGGATAATTGGCCCCTCTGCAGCAGTTATGCAGAAAGCCGGTCATTGTGAAGGGCCCCCGACGTGGGGCAGGTGCTGCCAGCAGCCCAGCTCCCACCACAACAATCCCCTTTTTGTCTGCCCATACCCAGCCCCAAGGCGTCCTGTGAGCCCCTTCCGGGGCAGGGGCCGGGACATAAAGGCTCCTTTTTATTGGGAAAATGCCTGTGTGTGGGGTCTGCTGTGGGCAGCAGCTGGGAGCAGCGTGTCCCTATTGCTCACAGCCATGGCAGTGTTGGGGTCGCTGCCTCCTTTTCCCCCCTGCTGCTGTGCCCCATGGGGAAGTGCCTTCTCCAAGGCTCCTGTTTGCCTTCATGCCGTTGCACAAGCACTGCCCTGCTCGCTGCCCCACCGGGGACAAAGTCTGTCCATGGGGCAGAGCTGCACGTGAGGCTCCTGCAGCCACCCGGGCTGCCTTTCCTCAATCCCTTTAGTTAAATCCATCCCACACAGGAAGAGGCAGCGATGGCCAAGAGGGGTAGGAGGGGATGGGGACACGGCTGCGAGCACCCAGAACAGGCTCAGTGCTGTCACCAGCAGCCCTGGCATTCAGCCACTGATAAATTCCCCTTTGCAGCGTTAATCTCCTTCCCAAGCCTCTCCTCTCCCTTTTCCAGCTCTCATCCCTGAGCTGAGGAGCCGTGGGGACGCAGCACATCCTCACCACCAGCAGTGCCACCATAGTCCTGCCTACCCAGAACTGCTGCATGGGGTTATTTTCTGCCTTGTGAGCCCCCAGCTGCAGGAGCCACATCTCGGTGTAAGGTCACCGTGCCCCACAGCTTAGGGGCAGCCCATAGTGCAGGAACTGCTGTGTCCCATATATGTGATCTGTGGCAATGCAGCACCCAGCGGGAGCAGCTCGGGGAGGCTGCAGGAGGAGCGCAGCTCTAATCCGTTTAGCAAAGTGCTTGCTTGGCTGTTTGTGAGCAAGGAGCAAGAATGGCAGAGAGGAGATGTGTGCAGAGCAGCGGGATGGGAAGGACAAGGGCAGCAATCCTGGTCAGGGCGTGGGGCCAGGAGATGTGTTTCTCCCCTGCAGTCATTGCTGCATCCCTGGGTCTGCTTTTCCCCTCCTCGTCCTATCGGTGACCCATCCTGGTTCTTCTAAAGGAGCAATTCTTTGCACCCAGGGCTGAGGATCCTGAATTTCTCACCGGGCAAGTCAGAGGATGCCAAGCGCACAGCAAGGAGGCAGAGGGAAGATGAGCACAATCGTTCCGTTTGCTGACAGCCCTGACAATTGCAGGCTGTTCAGGGCGGCTTTTTGGCTCCCAGCCCTCTTTTATCCATTGTGGGGAGCTGGAGGGACCCCGTTCCTGGTGCGGGATGCTCTGCGGGCTCTCCATGGAGCAGCACAATGGTGCCAGCCCCCAGCTGACAGTGAGCCTGGCCTTGGGGCACTCCTGGGGCTGTTATTGAGCTGATGCAGGTTTTGCATAACGTATAGAGCGGGGGCGAGCTGCGAGATGCCACAGAACCTCAGATGAGACCCACCTGACAGCAGCCCCCCGAGCTCAGGCACAAGATAGTAAGCAATCCCCAATCCTAGAGAAGTTTGGCCATGTCATAAACCAGGCAGCACTGAGCTGCTATGCCAGAATCTCACCTCCCAGGTCCAGGAGCATTACAGGGCTGACACCTCCAACAGGGTGCACAGCAACACGCCGATACCAAGCGTCCCATCCGCACAGCAGGGCCACCACCATCCCCATCACCCACCGCCCACCGGGAGCCCCCCACTGCCAACATCTGGAGCCAGAACATGCCGGGAGCCCCGGAGACGCGTCGGTACCTTGGGCAAAAGGCTGCAGGGCCCATGGGAGGGCACGGGGAGGGCGCTGGGCTGCGGATGCTGGGCGGCACTGGGGGTGGCCGGGGTGATGGCTGGGAACCCAGAGGCTCCGTCTCACTCGGGCTGGTTCTGCACATTGGGAGGAAGGTCACGGCAGATGGGGAGGAGGGGGTAAAGATCAGCACGGAGATTACAGAGGCATTTTTAGCCAGCCAATCGCCACCCCGGCTCGGCATAATGACTCCTTCGCAGCACAAGGTGAAAACGTTACCGCAGGAGCGGCGAAGAATAAGCTCGGGTGGCTGCGGGGGGGTCCTCAGCCTCATTGCACACTGTGCTGTGAGCTGACACCTCCCCACGCTCTTTCCTTCCCCTCCATCCTATGGCTCACAGCCCTTGTTCCTTCCCTTCTCCCTGTGTGATGTGGGCAGACCTGAGGGTGCCCCATGGTCTGATGGAGGGATGCACCTAATGGAGCCTCCACCCATCTCCCCTGGGGTGCTGAGACCTCCAAGCAGCCTTAAGTGCTGGGTGCTGTGTGGGGTATGGGACACAGCCTGCGTCCTGCCATCCTGCTCTGCCTCTGCCCTCAGCAAACCCCATCCAGGACCAAGGGAGCACAGTGGGATCAGAGAGTGTTAGTGTTGTGCTGAGCAGCGTGGTGTGAGCGGAGCTGTGTGTGCTGGAGCCCCAAATCCCAGCACAAGGAGCTGCTGGGAGCTCGTTGTGCTGGAACCACGAGCCCTTTGCTCTGCAGGGAGCAGCGTGGGTGGAACTCACTTACACGCTCATTTTGCTCCCTGGGATCCCAGCCAGAGCTTTACAGCCCGGCTCCAAAGGGCAGCACTGACTGACCAGCTCCTCACGGCTCTGCCTGCAGTAAGGGCTGATGGCAGCAGGGCTCAATGTGAGCACACAGAGCGGCTGGGAAAGCCCTGCTGGAACATCCCCTGTCCTCCATGTGTATGAATACAAAGGCTGCTCGTCCCCATTATGAGGCTGCATGGGGGCACCCAGGGAAGGCCATGGGCTGCTGTCAGGGTGAATGCATGGTGACTGCTGTACTCATAGCAATAGGAAGCCATGGCCAAGCCCTGCTCTGTGCCTCCTGGTCCCCCCTATGCCACCAGCCCCATAGTATGGCCTGAGCCCTGTGCTAATCCACGGGGGATGATCCCAGCCATCAGCACTGTAAATCCCATTGCTGTGTGACACATGTGGGAGCTGCAGGGGATGGAGCTGAGCTCCATGGCTGCCCCAGCGCCCACTTAATGTCAGGGATGCTGAGGTTAAAGGGCTAATTCCTATCAGGCATCACTACGGACACCTTTCTCGGTGACCTGACTGGGGGCCTTGCGCACCTTGCTACAGGCAGCGCGGTGGACACCCTCAGCGCTTGGGGGGCCTTCGGGAGGCCGGAAGTGAGAGCGCGGCGCATGCGTGTTCCTTTCCGCTCTCGGCCCCACTGAGACTGTCACGGTGAGGCCGCGCTCCGGGCCTACATCGGGCTCGGATCGGCTCCATCCGTGGGCGGAGCCGTGAGGCAGCACCGGGACAGAACGGGGGAGATCAGGCCCGGCCCATCCGCGGCGATATTTCCGGGATCGGGGGGATCTGGGCCCGGGATGGCGAGGCGGAAGGCCTGGGGGTGCAGTAGGCCGTAGTAGGCCGCGGGAGGCCTTAGACCGGCAGGGTGGGCCGCGGGGCGCTAAGGGCTGGGAGTTGTGATTCATTGGGAATAGGCAGGATTTAGTGCTGTTTGTCCTTTAGATGTTGATGCCCAAGAAGAACAGAATTGCCATCTACGAGCTCCTCTTTAAGGAGGGAGTGATGGTGGCCAAGAAAGACGTCCACATGCCGAAACACCCGGAGCTCGTCGATAAGAATGTGCCCAATCTCCATGTGATGAAAGCCATGCAGGTACGGAGGTGAGGGCGAAATGCTGGGTCTGGGCCATAAGATACTGTATATAGCAGATACCTGTGGGTAAATGTTGCTGCTTGTTACCAAATAACATTGTTATAGTCATAATTTCTTTCCTATTACAATAGTCCCACTATTTACTTGATCTGTTCTCCACAGTCTGTTGAAGACTTTTGGTGTGATCCACATCTCTAGCTCTTTTCTTCAAGCTCTGATGCCTTTGTATGTGGTATCATTATATTTCCTGCATGTGCACTTAGATTATTGCCCCATGTCTCTGATAAACCTGACGTAACTGAGAATTCTCTCTCCAGTCTCTGAAATCCCGTGGTTATGTGAAAGAGCAATTTGCTTGGAGGCATTTCTACTGGTACCTGACCAACGAGGGCATCCAGTACCTGCGCGATTACCTGCACCTTCCCCCTGAGATCGTCCCTGCAACCCTGCGCCGCAGCCGCCCCGAGACCGGCAGACCACGGCCCAAAGGTAAACTGGGGTTGGGAGGTGGCAGCAGAAGGAAGCAGAGGGTGAGGGTTGTGTGTGTTAGACAATGTAGGTGAGGTTAGTCAGCTGGATGTATAAACATTAATAGATGATGCGTCGTTATGGGTTTAGTTGTGTTTATATTTGGCACTAATACTGGAGTACTGAAGATTTGGAGGTGGCTAAAGAAAGTTGTGAGTGAGGGAAGCACACAGAGCTTTCCTGCTGGTAACACAAGGGAGTGGAGCCTCTGAGATCCGGCCCATTGACACTGCAGGCTGTGGATCGAGGGGACAGGTGGTGGCTGGAGCTTTTAAAGGGCTTTTCAGAGCACACAGACCACTGCAGTTCTCCATCAGGAAGATGGTGTGTGTGTTCTCTGTCAGTCCAGCAGATACAGAGAACCTTGGCTCTACTAGAAGTATCCTTAGAAAAGCTCCTTGGGAGGCCAGGGTTGCCATTGTAGGGAACAAACCTGTGGATGTAGCAGCCAGGCTGGGCCGTGAGGTTCAGTGATGGAGAATGAGGGCTGAGCTTTGGTGCTGGACAATTCTCTGGTACCTGGGATGAAGCTGGTAGCCCAGTCAGCAGGTTCTGGGCCCTGTGCTCAGGATGGAGGCTGTGGGCATGTTGTAGTGAGGAGCAGTGCCTGCACCTCCCACAGCTTGGTTTTTAGGCAGACAAAACTGTCGCATCATCTGCTTCAAAAGAAAGAATTGCATTGTAACTAGGAACATGATGGTTTCTTTGATCTCTCAGCTTTGGGTGTTACCCAGTGTAAGCTGTGTTTATCCAGAGAGCTGGAGTGACTGCGGATCTGATGAAAGCTTTTGTAGTTCAATGGCTAAAATTTGTCTTTTCTGGTGCTTTCATGCAATGCTCCCAACTTTCTCAAGTGACATGTTGGTAAACAGGCTGGAACATTGAGTCTAAAGCAGAGTTCAGTATCAGATCTGGCCATAGCTGTGTCTTACTGCCCGAGCATCGAGACCTTGGTCTGATGCTGTGGGAGAACATTTAATCTTTGATATTCTGGGGGAAATCCATGAGTTGCACAGAAACAGGCAGTTCCACTGCGTCCGTTTCTTTCCTGCAAGTATTCTGTCCGATTTTAATCTGATGTTACATAGATAATCTGCTCTTAGCTTTATTAATCTATTCTGCTGCGGAGGATTTGTAATACTGATAGTAGTACTTTAGATGGGGCTCAGAATGCCGTGCAGGTTGTGACACAGTGAAGAACAGCCCTGCCAATTGTGACAGATTCCCTGCACTCCTGGCTTTTTATAGTAATTATTGGTCCTTGGGATAGTTGTTGTAGCTGTGTTGGATGCTGTACATTCAGTTTTTACACTGTTGATGAGTTCACTCCAAGCACAAGCTGTAGCAGATTGTACCCTTGAGGTGAAGTGTTCCTTGCTGTATTGATTGTCCAGGTAAGCTTACATCCACTGAGCTGTGTAAAGGGCTGTAATGCCTGGCAGGAGGGATCGCCACCAGGTGTAGGGTTATGCCTGAAATCTGCCATTTGTGTCCCCTGATGTCCCTGTTTTTGCTTACAGGTTTGGAGGGTGAGCGCCCTGCACGTCTCACTCGGGGAGAAGCTGACAGGGATACGTACAGACGCAGCGCTGTTCCACGTGAGTGTCTTTGCTGTGCGTCAGGCTGAGCTTATTCTTTGTGCAGCTTCTCTCTTTGGGAAGATCGTCTTCAGCACTTACCTCCTTTTGAAAAGAAAAGGGGGACATGAGGCTATGGGCAGAGTGTAGGCATTTACATGGCAGAGTTCAGTTTTCCCTGCTGTGAGTATCATTCTTCTTTTAAACTATCAAGGTCTGCTGGGATATTGCAGGCTGGGGCCAGGCTCCCTTTGGTGGTGCCCAGAGGCAGAACCAGGGGCACAAACTAAAACATGGGAAGTTCCATCTGAACGCAAGGAAAAGCTTTTCTTTAGGGGTGTCTGTGCCCTAAAACAAACCTCCCAAAGAGTCTGTGGAGTCTCCTTTACTGGAGATACTCAACCTGGATACCTACCTGGATGGGTAGCCCTCAGTATTGTGTCATTCTCCACTTGGTGAGTGGATTCTTTGGTTTGTAACTCAGTCATTTCTCTCATCAGCTGGTGCTGACAAGAAGGCTGAGGCCGGTGCTGGAGCAGCCACTGAATTCCAGTTTGTAAGTATTTGTATTCAGATAGGCTTCATTTATTTGTGCTCTGAGTTAGAGACAATGCATGTATCTGTGTGTGTGGGTATGGTGCTTAGCAGGACTTCCTGCACTCTTATTGAATAAACTGAAAGCCTTACTGCTGTGACAAAAAGTCACTGAGCTTTCTAGGGGAAATGTATTATTTTGTACTACAGAGACAGAGAGTTTGAGCTGTGATAGAGCTGACCAGGATGGGTTCAGTTTGGTCTCAGATCAGAGTTAAGCTGTGCTTGGAGCAGGGGATGCTTATCAAAGTAATGCAGTGCTGCGGGCAGACACTTGGCTCTTCTGTCAGTGCTTTTAGCACTTATTTGCTGTTGCTTGTTCAATGTGGTGACTTGTAATGCTCTTCTTTTTCTCTTGCAGAGAGGTGGATTTGGTCGTGGACGTGGTCAGCCTCCTCAGTAAACCTCCCGCTCATGTTTTGTGTATGATAAAATAGGTGAAAATGCCACTTGGGCTGCATGGCTGTGTTCTATTGGAGTGTCTGAATTCAGTGGGTTAATAAGAAATGAAGGAGGATGGTGAGAGAGGATGGTGACGGCATCTGGAGCTGAGCAGGGGGCAGCAGTAGGGCTGCGATCTGCATCGTGCCACCAGGTGTCACCCACAGCACAGCCATGGCACGGCGCTAATGGGGCCGGATGGTGCTGCTGTATAGGGCAGGAACACAGAACGCAGCGAGAAGGGGCTGCTTACAGCCCTCATATAGGGATGGAGCAAATGGCAGGCGTGTAATTGGGTTCTTCATATACCTGAGGGCGTTGGAACCTGACTGCGACTGAGCTGAGTCCCACAGGGCTGCTCTGCTGTAGGGTTTATCCGTGTGTCTGAGCAGGGCAGCTGCAAAGCAGGTCACAACCCATCCTGGCTGGGACCCCACAGGCTGTAGGGCTGCTTTACCCCATCCAACCCTGGTACAGCCACAGCGGGGCCGGCCAAACCCAGTGCGCCCCATTGGGTCTCATTGTGCCCCATTGTGCCCCATTGTGCCCCATTGGGTCCCATTGTGCTCCATTGTGCCCTATTGTGCCCCATTGTGCCCCATCCCCTCGTCCCACCCCTTTGTTCGCTGCCCCCAGCCGCGCTCCGCCACTGGCGTAAGCCGTCCTTGCGTAAGTTACGCGTTCTTCCCTCCGTGGCGTCTGCGCGCTTTGCGTAGAGCCGCTGTCAGAGCGGAGCCATGTGCGCTGTCTCTCCGCATTTTGCGTAGCTGTCAGGGCGCTCCGGCACGCAGCCGCCGTATTCTCGAAGGTTTTGCGCAGGGCCGGCGTCGGGCGGAGGCGTGGTAGCGGCGTCTGTGTGTGCCGCGGAGAGGGGGGAGCGATTCTGGAAGCCGGACTGCGCCGTTTGCGTGGCGGGCGCGCCGCGCAGCTGCAGGGAGCAACCGCCCCCTCCCCCGCCCGCCGTTTTACGCCGTTTGCGTAGCGTGCCCAAGATGGCGTCGCGGTCGTCGTCGGCGGTGTCCGGAGCGCCGGCAGCGGCGGCGGAGCGGCTGGAAACGAAGGGAGGGATGAGGCGGGCGAAAGGCGGCAGCGTGTAGCGGGCGGCTCCGGGCTGCGGGAAACAGAGACTGACAGACAAACAGACTCTCGGGGAGGCGGGTCCCCCCCTCCGTCCCCCCCGTCCTTCCCCGCCCGCCCCTCGCGGGATCCCGGCGGCTCGTTCCCGGCGCTGTGTAGGGGCCCTGCATAGGCCCGGCCGCGCCTCGGGCCGCCCCCGGGAGCGGAGGATGATGAAGCTCAAGTCCAACCAGACTCGCACCTACGACGGGGACGGCTACAAGAAGCGGGCGGCCTGTCTGTGCTTCCGCAGCGAGAGCGAGGAGGAGGTGAGGGCCGGGCCGGGCGCTGTGGGGGCGTCCGTTCAACGCTGCCAAACTCGGGGCTCTCCCCGCTCCCATAAACCCCTTTTTTTCCCCATTTTTCCCCTTTTTTTCCTTTTTTCCCCCGTTTCTCTCTTTGCTGAACGCGATCTAATGCCCCCACGCTGAGGCTGATGGTGGAGCAGCCCGGTGAGGAGCTTTGGCAGCGCTCTGGAGCAACCACGCTGGCAGAACTTCAGTCCAATGCATCACATGAGATGGGAGAGGAAACCTGACCTTGGGTTTATAAAAAGAAACGGGGATAAAAGGGGACTGATGGAGTGCCAGGAGCTGCCCAGCAGAGCGGCTGGGGAGGAAGTGGGAATTAAAGGTGAATTGGGTGCTCTGAGACCCGTTGCCAAGGGCTGGGATCGGCCTGACGTTGGAAAGAGGAACTTTGCTCAGATGTGGATTTTGTTTTTGGGCCGTTTTCTCTTTTTAATTTGCTTTTGACGTGGGCACAAAGCAGGCTGCACCGCACCTCACTTCATTGACTGGCTCCTGAGCGGCTGTTGTGAAGGCTTTGTTCTCCCGATTATCATATTTGTAGCTACAGGAAATAGAAGGGAACGCAGACAGTTCGCTGGAGGAAAGTCAATTAGCATAGTGTGCAGTTAGTAGTTAACGTGCTGCTGGAGGCTGAGCAAAGCCTTTGTAGCTGCGCTGTCATGGTGAGGAGTGTCAGCATCTCAAGTGGAAATGATGTGAAATAAACAGGACAGAGACTTGTTGCAGCTGCGCCTTCCCACCTTTCAGGACATTGATGCTCCTTTGAGTTTGCTATGAAGGAGGCTGTAATCACATTGTGTAATGATGCTGGGGCTTATCAGCTTGTGTGGTCGAAGGGTTTCCTGATGCACCTTCAGTTGGGGAGGCAGTTCTTAAGAACCAGCTGTTGGGCCATGTTAGAACTGTGTGTATTGGGTTGGTGTGGGTGCTCAGCTGAGTGCTGTACGCTCCTTTTACTTTCAGTCTCTCTTAGCATTTGGCCCCAGAGAAATCAGGTGTGCTGTGTTGGTCCATGACACAAGATGCACTAATTGCTTTGTTAATGATGCAGTGTGGGATGCAGATTGATTTCCTCAAGCGTGCACATGTGGGTGCCTTGTTGTGAGCCTCAGAAAGGGCAGGTTAATGAATTATGGTTGTGTTTGATTGTGAATTGGGCTCTGAGGGCCTCACACAGCGGGTTTATTTATGATATCTGTGTGTTTAATGCAGGGCTGGAGCTGCATCGTGCCATCTCATCTCTGATGTTCCAACCACGTGGGGTTGTTCAACAGATTGGTTGAGGAAAGTTGTTAGCAAAGATTGATGGATTGATGACTTTGATTGAAGTGGGATTTAGGGTTTCATTAAAGGGTCTCTCCTGGCAGGGAGAAAAAGAATAGGGCCAAAATCTGTTAGTAAAGATCTGTTGAAGGTTTATTGTTGGAAAATGAAGGGCAAAAGCAAGCTGTGCTAAAGGAGCCTGCTGTACATTGCATTGTTTGTTTCTGCTTCTGGTTACTGTTTCTTTTGAGGGCTTAAGAAACAGCAGCTGCTCCCTATCCCAGTTCTCCTTCACTTCCCACTATGAGATAAAAGAGCTGCCTTGGAGTTCCTGATTGTTCACCATTTAAACGATCGGTGGGAGAGCTCGGAGATGAAGAGAGCCCAAGTCCTGCGTTACCCCCCAGGTCATTCCTTATTGCCATTGTCGGTGTGTTTCAGTATCATGGTGTTATTTTTAAGTAGTACAAGTATTTGTGTGTGTGTGTAGGGCAGCTGTTTCAATGAGGAAAGGTTCCAGAACGTGTCAGTAACCTCTCAGCATCACAGAGCAGATGGAAGGCTGCTTAATGGCAGCACCCCTGTTCTATTTGAACAGAAATTAAAAGCAACTGTTTGGCTTTAAGTCCCGGGCTGGTGTAGCTACAGGTTTAAGCACGCCTGCATTGTAACTGGTGAAAGGACAAACCGCTCGTTAACAACTGGTGTTCTTTAAAGACGCTGGGAGGAAATGCTTGGGGAAGAAAAGCATCCGGGATTGGCCGTCTTTTTTTCCAACTGTGAATGGAGGCTGAATTAAGATGGGAGAGCAGAACTTTCACACAGCTCTGGTAAGAACTCTGGCTCTGGAGCTGTGTGTGTGTGCCAGGCCAACACTGTCACCAAAAGCCACGTTAAGGAGCCCCCGCAACGGCCTCAATTGGGGGAAGCAATTTGAATGCAAACAAACTTTCCTCTTCTTGCCCCTCCTGGGTCACTTGGGAACAAAACTGTGATGTAGTGCAGCAGTTTTCAAACGTTAGCTGTAGGCTCTTGCTGATCACACAGTGTTCTATGCCATCCTTTGTGCGTTGGCTTCAATATAAAAATATTATTAGCTGGAACCACTTGGAGCACTTTGCTGCCTGCAAGTAAAGGGAGCTCGGCATCATATGATCGTGGTGCTGCTGGTGGAATAGAGTCTCACAGCCCTTGTTCCAATGGCTCAGCTTAACTCTTGCCATTCCCTTCAGCTACAGAGAAGGTTTGGGGTTGAAACCGAGTAAAGCTCTCCCTGCCTGCTCATAACACGTTACCACGGCCCAGTTCAGAAATGACTTTGTGCCTCTGCCCTCCCTGCTGTGCTTGTAACTCTCTTTCTCCAAAAGCAAGAGTGTATTCTGCCAAACTGAGCTTCTATCGAAGAAGTGCTTTCTGCCCTTTTGTAATAGAAGCCTGTGTAAGCAATTCCACGGTCTCTTGTGCTTTCCCAAGCTACGGTGGGATGACAGTGGTTAAATTTTCACTTCGCTGGGAGCTCCATAAGCTGTTGGGAATCTGAAAAGCTGAATCAGGTTTTATTCCCCTGGGACTTGAGGGTCACTGCATGGTCAGCACACAGGTTTTGCCAGGCAAACCAAACGGGGTTTAGGGTCTTTGGGAGTGCCTTATTATCAGCCCTTTGCTGCTGAGGCTGGGGCCCTCCAGCTGCCTCCTGCCCTGCAGATAATTCTTGTGGTTATCCGAAACGCAGCCCTGCTGCAGGGAGAGGCTCGTGGCCGTGTCCATCTTCTGGAGGAGCAGCAGTCACTCTAAAGTTACAAGAAATGTGTAGTAACGGTAATGTGAGCTGTGGTGTTTGGGAGTAGTGTGGGACAGGGTGATTGATTGGTATTATTCTAAGAAGTGGCATAAAAACATGCAGGGTTTTCTCTACTTTTCCTATGGTTATCACACCATAGGTGTGATCCAAATCACGTGAACCTCTTCCAGCCCGGCTCTTCTTCCCCTTCTCAAGACTTGTCCTTTACTTTTGTCGTGTTCTGTAGGGTGGATTATTTCCTCTTCTATAGACTCAGAATGGCCTGGGTTGAAAAGGACCATTACAATAATCACGTTTCAACTCCCTGTTATATGCAGGGCTGCCAACCACCAGCCCAGGCTGCCCAGAGCCACATCCAGCCTGGATTCCAGCTTCCCACCATCCATTTGCTGCCTCTGTTTTCCAGATGTGGCATCATAAGTGAAATCAAATTGTGCCACAGAGCAAGATGTGGGTTTTTGTGCCCCAAAACATCGCTCATCTGAGACAACTGTGCTGCTGAGGACAAGCAGCTCTCCTGTGATGCTCAGGACCGGGCTGTTCACTGTCTTGCTGTTGAGGTTTTGCATTGCAGTGTGTGGGTCTGGCCGTGACCTGCTAACCACAGGCTGTGCCTTTGCTGCCTTGCATTGTGCGAGCTCTGTAACGTGCCCTGAATAGCAAGAGGTCACAAGCACTGTCCTGCAGGCCCCGTGCTCCTTGGCGTGCTTCTTTGGGCTGCTCAGTGTTGGTAATTTGGCAAAGCGTGTGGTTTGTGGTGTAGTGTAATTGAGGCTGTTTCTGCTGGTTGAATGGAGGAGTTTCTGCAAGGCTTTGCTATGGGGAGCAGCTCCTCGTGGCTCCTCAGGAGCACAGTATCAGCCCCTGTGTTCTTAGTGCCTGGAGGTGGTTCGATACAGTCAGATGGATCTTGGTTTTGTCAGTTCTAAAAGCACCGAGTAAAAATACATTGGGGTTATGAGAGCATTTGTGAGCTTTGGGTAAAGCATAAAAGGTCTTTATAACACTACGGTGTCCTGGCTGGCAACAGGGCAACCCAGAGCCTCCAAATCCTGAATGCAGACACTCCCATTGAATTAAAACTTTCAAACAAAGGCAGATTGTACAGGAGAAAAGCGCCGGGGCCGGCCCTCCTCTCCACCCATCTCCATGAAGTGCCTTGTGAGATTTGCTGGTTCCTTCCAGTCTGTGTTCTAATAAATGATGCTAAAGTGAAACAAGGGGGTGTGTGTGTGGGGGGGGGGTTCTTACTTCAGACACTTGGTTTTGTCACTTTACATTGGTAGAAATAAATACGAGGTCTGTCTCAAGCTGGTTTCTGGCAGCAGGATGGTGTTGGGATGGGGAGCACCTGTTTGCCATCTTTGCTGCCCCTTTCCTGCCTGGTGTGTGTGTGTTTGGAGGCCTTTCCTGGAAGGCTGGCAGGTAGGCAGCTCTAATAACATGCCAGGTTAGCTTCTAATCATGCTGCAGCCCTTTTGGTCTTTGCTGTAATGCTTCTATGGAGCCTCTTTCTAGGAATCACGTTGGTTACAATGCAGCTACTGTTGTTTTATTTATGGGTGGCTGCTGTTTAAATCGAGCGTCGCAAAGGGAGAACCTGAGCCTCAATCTGCTCTGTTAACTCACATAGAGCTCAGCTGTGTGTGCCTGCAATGGAGCACCATTATTCTGGGGGGAGGTGATGTGATTGAGGAAGACCTCTGTGTAATGAAGTCATCATAAGGTCAGCAGTGTGTAATGGGGCCTCCCCAATAAAGGTCTGGTTCCCATTCTCTGTAGTTGGAAAACGATTCTGACTTTGTTACGGCAGCAATACTGTTCCATCTCTGTGCTGAGGGAGCTCAGCCCCTGCTCTGCTGTTATCTCCCCATCTGCAGGTATGCTGCTCCCCCAGCCAGCTGCAGGGGAAAGGTTTTAGCTGAGGAATGCAGTTGTTATCTTGGAGCCAGCATTCAGGCTGCTCCTCCCGAACACTCAGTGCTGTGTTCAGCAGATCACGTTTGTATTGGCTTTGGGGCAGCCTGTGAGATAGATGGAGCGTGGCCCCTTGTGAAAATGAGGGTTTGAGGGGGAACCTTTTCACTGGATGCCTTGAGATGCAGTTCTTAGACATGTGAGTTTAGAACAGGACAATGTCTCACCCTCATTGTGAACCTGGGCCCTTTGTCTGGGGAGAGCTCATTGGGAGCAATATCCTGTTTAAAGCTGTTCAAAAGGAGTGACCTTGTAGGGCAGCTTCCTGCTCTCTCTGGATGGGATTTCCTTTTTATTAAACAGGAAATAGTCTGATTACATAAAAGTGTGAGAATGACAGGTTCTTCCTTCCCAGCGCAGGTTGTTGGTGTTAATTCTATTTAGAAGATGCTCAACTGCCAAACCAGCTGAAGTTAATTTACTTGGACTTAAACTGTTGTTTACACCTAAATGGTTCCTACTGCTGCTGGTAAAGCATTGCCTTGCTCCAAACTACCCAGCAGAATTAAGGCAGCCCTTTCAGCTTCATTCATTTCTGGCGTATATTCTGATCTCTGCAATTCATTAGACAGACTGCGTAGGGCTCAGGGGTTTGAAGGGTTTGAAGTTCAACAATTGATGTTGCTTCCTGTATTGCAGGATTGAAACGTGGGCTCGGACTGAAGCAGGAACAGGAGGCTTTGGGACATCATTATGGTGGGACCCACAGCGTGTTGCTGATCGGGGCATTCTGACACTTGAGAACTAAGAGTTGAGTTCCAAACTTAGGAAAGGTTAGGCCAGCAGTTGCCAAAACGTTTGTTGTGACCCCTCTTCAGTTTCTGCTTTAAGCTTTGCTGCTCCTGGTTGGAGAGCTGCTGTTTGGAGTCCACAAATGATCCATGTTCCAGTCCATGGGCTGCCCCCATCCCTGGGCATTGCCTGGATGGCCCCAAAAAGGAACAGATCTCTTTGCAGGGTGGTTGGCAGGCAGCTGAGAGCTTCCAGAATAGGAAAGTACTGCAGAACCTGTGAACTCTTGACTTTGTTTCTGTCTCACAAGTGCAGTTTTGAGGTCTATAGGTGGGTTATTTCCTGAAAATTAGTGCAAATCTTCTCATCCTCCACTTGCAGGTCAACATTTACACAGTAAAGCCTTGGATTTTAGCATCTTGCTCAGTTTAACTTCCGAATATCTGGTTGAAACAGCGATGACTGGCCTGTAACCTAATTGGACTGCTATGCTGGAAAGTTTCTGGAGCAAGTTGCTTTGGCTCTGAGCTTTGTGCCAGGGAAGTGATGAAGTATAGCATGATGACTGTAATGAACGAGCTTTGTTTAGAGAGCTGAAAAACAGTTTTGTTTTGAGTTTCCATCCCTGCTCATGGATGTAGCACAAGTAGGTTCCATAAGCACAGCGTCTCCGTTTTCTTTGGGGGATTTTCATACAGCTGAGGGTTGTTAGTTGGCTTCTTGTTTCCAAAAGACAACAAGTATGTTTAATGAGGCTAAACCCAACTGCACAGAGCAGAATTACTTTGGAATAAAACATTTTGAGGAAAAACTCCCACAAAAAGGCTGTCCATCTACTCAGCCTTCTTGTGGGGTTTTAGGTGGTTAATTAAAAGCTTATATTTTGCTTATATATCTCACTGAACAGCCTCATCCAAAGCCAAGTTGAAATAATTTGGAGGGCCTTGGTGTTGTAGATGATGCAGTTGGCACTGCTGCTTGCAATGGGCTAATGAGACTGTATTGGATAATGCCAAGCATTTTCAAGAGTCCATATTGGATTGGCCGTGTTTGGAGGTGCGTGAGATGCAAAGACAAATTCTCTCCTCCAGTTGGGCTCTGTGCAGCAGCATCACTTTGTGTTCATGCATCTGCTGTGCTCTGTTCTCAGGTGCTGCTGGTTAGCAGCAGTCGTCATCCTGATCGATGGATCGTCCCTGGGGGTGGCATGGAGCCCGAGGAGGAGCCCAACGTGGCTGCTGTGCGAGAAGTCTGCGAAGAGGTAAGTGCTCAAAGAACAGGAGCTCTGCGTGTTTGCATCACTCCAGCTTGGTTTCCTGCAGGTAAAGAGAAATCTGTGGTCACTGTGCTGTCTGCATTGTGTGTATGGGGGAATCAGGGGCCTAAATGAAGGGTATGATGGACTAGATGGGCCCTCAGAGATCCCTTCTGACTCTAAGGATTCTGTGATAATACAGAATGACCCGTATGGAGAAGGCCTGCTTTTGTGTTGAAGCTGGGAGAGCTGTTTTTCATACTTAATTAAAGGAATTTAAGGTCAGCACATGGTAACGGGCTGCATCACATGTAGCATTTGTCTTTAGAACTCACTACTGAATATTACTGAACAGGAGAGATGCTTGGATTCAGAAACGATTAAATGATTATATATGGATGACCAAGTCAGGCCGTAGTTATGTAAGGCAGGATTAAAATGCTTTCAAGAGGTTTATGAATCTTTGTGCTACAGAACAGAAATGAGGAGCTAATTGATGGGAGCTGGGAGGAAGCTTCTCCCATGGTTGCTGTATTTAATTGTCCTGTATATGAAGACTTTCTTTCCCCTGAGTAGTTGGAATTACCTGTTGTGTTTCTCTTTGGACGTTCTATAATCCATCAGTTTATCAGAAGGATGGGAAGGTTTATACAGTGAACTTTGGTTTAGGTCCCTGTAGTGCTGGGCATTGCTGCTTGCAAATAGTGTTCAGCCTGAAGGATGGCTCTTGCTTTTTTAGGAACTCGTTAATCTTTCAAATATGAGCCAAAGTGAGTTTAACCAGAAGAACGGGAATATTTTTAGCTACGGAGTCCTGCTTTACAGCCTAATCATTATTAATTATGAAGTTATTTGATACAGAAGTCAAAGGTTCATTCAGGAGATGCGTGGCTTCGCCTTTCAAATCCTTAAAATAAATCTGTATCGACCCTCCCTTTCTCAGGCGGTGAAGCTTGGAAGAGTTGCTCTCTTTCCATGACAGCTCGGTGGTTGAAAGGAAGCCTTGGCATGGACTCAATCTGCAGAGAAGGAACTGGTTTGGGCTGGCTGAGATAATCCCCTCTCACTCAGCTGGTGTTCCCTGGCTCACGTGGACTGATGCCGAATGAGAGTGTAATTCAAACTGTGGCAGCCTGGCAGGGTTGAGTCATTCCCAGCAAAAACCACCTATGTGCTCGAATGCTGCTCAACAAACAGCCAACACAGCCAGCTCAGAGAGCTCTGCCTTGCAGAGGTGCTAACCTCTGCCACAGCTCGACCCGTTGGTGCCATGCAGTGGGAGGTAAAAGCTCTCCTGCAGGCCTGTTGTGTGGGTATAATTACCTGAGCCCTCCTACGGTGTATGGTCAGAGCAGCTGAGAAACACAGGGCAGCTTGTGGGCTTATAAGGCCTTCCTGAAATCTGTTTGTGTTCCAGCGCTCCGCTTGCAATACACCAAATTAGAATGTATATCAACTGCCTTGGGCTCAGCGAGCTGTTTACTGTAAAATGTTGCTGGGGAATGTGCACGTGAGAGGGCAATGTTTGCAATGCTCGTGCTGTAAGGGACTCGTGCAGCCTGCACTACTGATTTGGCAGGGGCAGCATTTTATGAGGCTGCTTGCTGGGCAACCGGTGTGCGTGCTAGCTGGAACTTGCTGCTGAGAATTAGGCTGTTAATCCTTGTTCATCCTTTCATGTGAATTTCAGCTTTTTCCCTTATGTGTGTGTGTTGCAGCTGATGCTTTCTGTGTAGGTTTGCTGCCTTTGCTCCTCTCCTGGGACAGGTGACGGGGAGGCAGCAGGTCAGCTGAGCCTGCATTAGGAGAGAGAAAACCCAGCGCTGCCCATGCTGTGCACAGCAGTGGTGTTATCCTGCAGGAAGGTGGCTGTGTGTGCTGAGCAGTCACAGAGGAGATTTGCAGGCTTGCATTTGCTGATGTTGGTCTGCCTTTTCCTTTTTAATAAGAGCCAGTTGGAAGAGCTGGAAGGGCTCAGTCCCATTTCAGTTGTGGTCTCTGTAGATGACAATGAGCTGGTTTTTTTCAACTCAGTCTTTTTTTTGCATGCTGTGCATTTTCTTTTTCAAATATGCTTCCCTAAATGGAGAATTGAAACTTGTGCATTCGCTGTTTAATTCCATCATCAACGTGTGGATCACTGCTGTAAGAGTCACGCCAAGAAATCAGACTTCACCTCTTCCCAGTTTTCAGCATTTCAGAATGGCTCTTTGAGTGAAATCTGCCATCCCTTTGTCCCAGTTTGAGTTCAAGTCCTTGTCCTAGTTTACATAAGGACTCTCCATATTAATCTGTCCCTGCAGATGTATTAAAGCAGACAGGTACCAACACTTGTCACGCTTTCTGTTGTCTGTATGCAATGCGAACTGACAGAGTTCTGTAGGCAGAGTGGCAGCAGATGAGCACTGCAGCTCTGAATGGGAGCCATCTTATAGAGTGAACCCCTTACTTAGAATTACAGGGCCTTTTAAAGTACTAATTATTGCCAGCATGGTGTGTTCTGGGTTTCTTCCTCCTTGGATTCAGTTTCTCTCTGCTGAAATGAATGTCATGTTGGGGATAAGGGCTTTTCATGGGTGTGAGCAACTGGTGAAGAACATGTTTTAGAAATAGCTGCCTTAAATTCAACTTCTTATGGAGTGACTTTGAAGGAAGCTTCCACGTTCATCTGTTAAACCCAAAGGCATTTAATTCTGCACTTAGAGCATCTTTCGCATCCTGACCTTTAAATACTGAGAAATGTCAAGTTCTATAAGATTACGGAAGTGTCGGTCGTGCTTCCTTCATGGGGAGCAAAAGGAAGATAAGCTGTGCTTTATCTGTGATCAAACGGGCAATGGATGCTGCTATCAGAACTAGTCCATCTTGCAGCCCTTTGATCTGGTTGCTGGACAGTAGTTTCCATCTCGAGGCTTCTGAGCGATCTTTTCAGCTTCATGTGTTCTGTGAGTGATTTAGGATACGAATAACGATGTCTTTCAGTGCCAGCATAGGAAGCCCTGTGTTGTATGTGCAGCATCACGGCAGGGATTGTGAACGAGTGAGGTGTGATAGCTTTGAGCTCTTCATAGGTTTATAATACTCTGTGCAAACAGACAGTGAAGTTGGTCTGCTATTACCTTGTCTACTCAAAACTCATTTTTATGAGTGTAATGCTTGGAAATTCTTTTGTGGTGGTATTTTATAACTGCATCAGCTGTAATGCAGGGAAGAATTAGTTAACTAAATGTAACCCTCTGTGAGACACAGATACAGCAAGAAAATTTGCCTAGCTGCTGTATAATTGGTGTCTTCAGAACTTGTCTAAGCTAGCAGCCCTTATGGGTGTGATTTACTGCCTTCAGTTCTGCAAGCATTAGAGATTTGGGTGTTTTACCACAGTCCTGTTGCCCAGCAGTATTCTATAGTAGATGCAGGCTTTGAGCCTAATAGAGCAAAGTAAAATAGCTGAAATTCCAACCCACATTTTCCTTAGCTCAGATGGAAGGAAATAAAAGCTGTCCCTAGGAACAGATGGTGTTGCTGCAGGCTGCTTTTTGCATCTGACCCCAACTTATTTTCAGCTTTGAAACCTGAACCTGCTGTTCTTGGATGTCTTCGGTAATTTCTCTTTATTCAAACAAGTTGTTCTGTGAGCAGCAGAGCCAGTAAAACTTCATTTCCTCCCCATTTTGGTTGCTTGTTCAGCATGCCCAGCCCACCCCTGCCATGTGCTGGTGTGGGGCAGCAGTGTGCTGTGCTCCTGCTAAGGCTGCCTCCCCGTTAGTACTATGTTAGACATTGCAAACTGGTTTGGATCTGCTGGATGCATGGAGCAGAGGGGGAGGGGATGCATGCCCGAATAACTTGGGCTGCTGCTGCCAGGCACGCTGCTGCAGCCCATGGCTCTCAATCCAGTTACTACCGAGGAGAAAATTCCGGAGTCATCTGGTGCAAATTAAGGCTTAGATCCAGTGCCAGTCCTGGGTGAGCCTGTGGCTGGGCTCTGGCTTTCCAAGAAAATGCTCATCACTGCACAGCAGGGATCAGGGGAAGGTGCAGAAGGGTTGAGCCCCATAGGAGCCCCCATAGGAGAGTCATTGCGCTGGAAGATTTCATGGTCGACGTGCTTTGCAATCTTCAAAGCTTTACTGTTTCCCACTTTGATTATGGCCAGCCTAATATTTGATTGAATCACACCACTCAGCACCGTTTGCATGCGATAAACTCACAGACAGAGGAAGCCCTGGCACTTCTTTCAGCTGCCTAATAATAATTCAGCGTGGTTTTCCTGCAGCACCTTCATTTGGAGTGACGGTTTTGTGCCATTTGGATGAGTAAGTCCAGGCTGAATAGAGAAGAAGGATGCTGGATTGTAGACTGGGTGTTACTTTGGATACCTCTTTGCTTCACCAGAACAAAAGGAAGGGCTCCATGTGCCTCTGGTTCACTCCTGAGAGCCATTAGTGCAGGTCAGCAGCAGCAGCTCTTCAGATGAGGTAGAACTGCTCGGATGCAAAGGTCAGTGTGAGTTCTGTGTGCTGGCCTTGGCTGAGCGCATACATGTGAGCGGTGACCTTCATGGAACTGCTCTTTGACTCCAGAAATAGCTTTGTGCTTAATAGCCAGTGGCCCACCTGTGGGCCAGGCAGAACGTTTTACTTGTGCTTGGAAGTTATTTTCTTAAGCTATAATTCTATAAAGGTAAAAGTGCTGAGCCCTGAAGTGATGTTTATCCATCCCCAGGCCGTAAGAACCTTTAGAGAAGGTTCTGGTAGGAATTGAGGCTGTATCGATGTGCCATTAATAATGTGTCATTTTTTGGTTTTCCTCCAGATTGAATTAAAAAAAGAAAAAGATTTGAGTGCAGAAAAATAAGGGAAGAAATCCTGGGAATGCAGGCATGGCTGGAGCTCCCGGTGCTCCTGTATGAGTTCTCTTGTGACCATTAACTGTCTGCTTCTTGTTCTAAGGGAGCTGCTCCTGCTCAGCACATGGGGCAATGCCTGTTGACTTGTCGTTAAAGCCTTTCTTTTTTCCTTTCAACTTTCCTAGGCTGGAGTGAAAGGGACGTTAGGAAGATTGGTGGGAATTTTTGAGGTAAGTTTCAGACACGGTTTGGGGCTGGGAGGTTTAGTTGTATAAAACCCTCTTGGAGTAAAAACCTCTTCCCAGTTTTTCCCACTTCACCAGTGATTCATTTGGAATTAGCAGTGATAAGGCAGCACAACACTGAATCTTCTCAGTGCCTTCATCCCTTCCTTAGTGCTTCCTTTTCCTCTCTGATCACCTTGTCACTGTTCTGTTCCCTTTGCCTTCCAGAATCGGGACAGGAAACACAGGACATATGTTTACGTACTTATTGTCACAGAAGTGTTGGAAGACTGGGAGGACTCTGTCAATATTGGTAAGTTTGGCTGCTTGGGGGGAGGAAAAAAGGGTGGCCAAATAGTGGGCTCTGTGGCCTGGGGGAGGTCATTCCAGCCACGCTGTGTTTAACTCCTGAACCAGGCTCAGAGCATGAAGAGCACTGTGTCATTTTGCTGCACTTGCTGATTTTTCTTTATTGCCTGCAGGAAGGAAAAGGGAATGGTTTAAGATCGAAGATGCCATCAAAGTTCTGCAGTATCACAAACCGGTGCAGGCCTCGTATTTTGAAACCTTGAGGCAAGGCTGCTTGGCAAACAACGGCACTCCAGTCATGACCACGACGTTCTCTGAGGGCTCCGTGTCTGACATCAGATGACTGAGGACGTCCCTGTGAGAGAGAGTTTGGAAAACAGACTGAAACATGGATCCCCCCCTTCCCCCTCCCCTTTTTCACATGCCTCCTCTATCAAACAAGGCAGCAGCCTGTGGCAGAGCAAGTGTTAAAGAGTGCTGCAATTTAGTGCAAGGTGGGATTTTTTTTGTTGTTGTTGTTGGCTTCTTTTTGTTTTATTTGATTTTTTTGCTTTTTTTGGGTATGTATTTTGTAAGATACATTCTGTGCATGAAGTGCCCCTATCCCGTCACACCGCTTCCATTGCCTGGCCAGCGAGGCTGCCACTTTTGCCTCTGCCTTGTGTTCTAAGTGTCCCATTAATGTCATCCCAGCCACAGCCACTTGGTTTCCTTTTTTTATTAATTAAAAGACTTCAAATGTGAGCTCAGCTCTTTAAGTCTTAGTCCGTACTGTAAGGTGCTGTTTGCTCACTTGCAGCACATGTGTATAAACAGCATTTTTCTTTTATTTTTAGCTGGAGAATCTAACATTTTAATTCTTTTCTTTTTAATCCTGGCCTGCTCCCGAACTGAAGGGTTCCCAATTCATCCGTTTGCCTTTTGGTTTGGGGTTTTTTTCCCCCCCTTCCCCTAACAACCAACGCTCTGTGGCACTGCTCATGGCTGGGCCAGTTTACTCCCCATTCAGCAGCTCCCCTTTTGGTGCAGTGACTCTTGAAGTTGAGGGCAGAGTTTTGATCACCTGCAGACATCCCCGCTGCTCAGTGGCTTCTCCTGCAGCTTCCGCCGCCGTTTCTGCTTTCACATCAAAACGAAAGGAATAAAGAGTCGGTCCACAAATAAAACAGCCTCAGAAACGCTACGGTAGGAAACAGATTTCGCTGTCTGTGGTAGGAAGCGGGGATTCCTTTGGGGCTCAAAGTCTGACAAACTGGAGTGTCCATCACCAGTGCTGTTCTGATCCTGCTGCGTTCTGCTGATGTCTCTCCTTGTCCACATGCCTTATACCGCGCTGAACTGGATATCGTAGTTTGTGCTGAGCATTGGATTGTACCTACTGAGCGTGACTGCGCGAACCCTGGGCTGGGTAACCACACATATCCCTGAGGAGGAGCCCGGGGCTTTGCAGCACTTACAGGAGCACGTTTGGAACGTTTAAACTCTCCCTCTATGAAAGGTACAGCTGCCTCCTGAGCAGGATTGCTGCACCGTGGATAGGATCATAGCTCCCCTCATGCGTTGGCACACTTCACTTTTCTTTTTTTTTTTGGTCGTTGTTCTGTTTTTATTGATGTAAGTTTCATGCTGTCTGATTTGCCAACAGTGTTGTCTAGTTGGGAAATAAAATGGGAAGGGTTGGGGCTGGGGGTGGGTCGGGACAGGTACAACTCGTGGGAGGGGCATTAATGAATCCCTGGCTTGGGACAAGAAGCAGTTGCTGGGTTCAGTGACTCCTCTTTTGTCAGAACAGCCAAGATGTGAAATTAAACCTGCAGTACTCTTTTATTTTTCATCTTTATTTAACAAAAGCATATTCTAATAAATACTCACTGTTTGGAGTTTTCTCTCTTCCCAAGAAGCGCTGAACGTATGAAAACATGATAGAAATATCCTTGGAGCTCGGGATGAGGGGGATGGTGTCCTTGCTGCTTTGGCAAGAAGCTGTTGGTGTTCAGACCCTGTTCTGTTCTTGTTCTCATCATTGTGGGGTACCCAGGCCATAAGCAGTGATTGCTGACGTGAGACCCCTTGCATAAGGAAAGGTGAGAGGTGTTATTCAAGGAGTAGCCTGGAACTGAGCCTCAATCACAGCAGTTCAGTTCGCTTCAACTTAGAGATGAATGTACAGTGCTGCCCTGCTCTGCCGATGGGCCTGAACCAAACTCACAAGGGCTTCAATCTTTGGAAGCGAAGGATTCCAGCATCCTGAGCCCTGAGCGGCACCTACCAGCCTCCTACTGCCTTCAATGGAGTCCATGTCTTACTCTGCAGCTCACAATGTGGAGAATGCTTTGCAGCAAAACCAGCTGGTAACTCCTGAAAGAGTAATTGCAGTTTTAATATCAACAGCATGCACACATTTTATTTTATTTTATTTTTGTTTTTAAACTAAAGAATGTTTTTACAGGGCTGTTTAAACTGACGATTTAGGGTAGAATATTGTTAATGACTTGCTAATGGCTTCTTTGTTTGGGTCAGAAAAATAAATTGTGCCAAGAAAGTGTCCTAATGTGGCATGGATTGATGCTGTTAACACAGTAACACGGAGTGGCTGATACGATCCTTAACTGGAAATAGCTCCTGGGGCACCAATAGCTTCTACCCAGAGATGTGGGTTTGGGAACTGAACCTGGGCCTGTCCCAGGTCTTGTAGAACCTGGTGGAGCACAGGGCTGGTACTGAGCTGCTATAACCCACCATGTACAACCTATGGGCTCATTGCTGCCAGCCCTGCTAGAACTGCTGCTATTCTGAGCTGGTGGAATTGTTGCTTTGAACTGTCTCATGTCTGGGCTGCCCCTTTAAGCCCGGCATTATCAACCTGTCATTGCAGCGTGTCTCAGCTTCCTGCTTACAATAACACCCTGTGCTTGGTGTTCCATTATAGCTGTGGATGTTCGTGCTGCTGTTTCTCTAACAGATGCTCCATTCAGACAACCTGCAAGTTTCCAGTGCCCTCTGCAGCTCCTTCACCACCACCTTCTTTGCTCCCTCGTTGCTTTCTGTGCACGTGAGGACTCTGCATGCTGAGCAAGGAACAGGGGACAAGGTGAGCAAAGCTGGATCATGGGATGCTTCAGAACTGGGCTGTGCTGTGCTATGGGTGACAGCTCAGGGCTGTGGGCTCAGTGCTCAGCCCCATTAGTGCTGCTCTATTGGCTTCACATGAGGCTGAACACACGGGAGGAGGTGGGTGTCCCTGCGTGGAGGAGTCCCACATGGATTTATTTCCTCCATCTCTTTATTTCCTCCATCTCTTTATTTCCTCCATCTCTTTATTTCCTCCATCTCTTTATTTCCTCCATCTCTTTATTTCCTCCATCTCTTTATTTCCTCCATCTCTTATTTCTCCATCTCTCTCCCCCCCCGTCCCGGTCTCTGCCGCCCCCTAGCGCTCACTCCCCGGTACTGCACCATTCCTACCCACGCCCCCTTCCGCACTGAGCCCCCTCCCCATTTAAGCCCCTCCCCGCTGTCACGCGCTGTCAATCGCTCCACCCCCCCCGGTTCCTCCCTTCAGGCCCCATAGTGCGGCCGCCATAGGGGTGAGGCGCCCACAGCCCCACGGGTGTCCCCCCCCCTCACCCCACGCCGTGATTCCCGTCCCCATGTTGGGATCCGCCGTCTCCTCCCGGCCGCAGCCATGAACAACGCCACGGCTCCCAGCGCTCCGGGCGCTGCGGGCGATTCGCTGGTGGGTTCCGTGCTCGGCCCCTTCGTGCTGCTCACGCTGCTGGGCGCCGTCCTGGCTGCGGTGAGTGACCCCATAACAAGCACCGCCTGCCCACCCCATCCTTAACCCCATCCCCAACCTTGAGTCCATCCCCATCTCCATCCCCGATCCCAGCCCTGTCCCAGTTCCCATCCCCAACCCCAGCCCTGTCCCAGTTCTAACCCTAACCCTGTCCCATCCCATCTCCAGTCTCAGCACTGTCCCCATCCCCAACCTCGTCCCAGTCCTCAACCCTGGTCCCACCTGCAGCCTCAGCCTTAACCCCATCCCCAACCTGATCTGATCCTCAGCCCCAATCCCACCCCTAAACCCAACTCCATCCCCAACTCCACCCCATTCCCTGATCCCCTCCCATCCCCACTCACTGCTCACAGCCCATCCCGTCCCCATACAGGTGATGTACGTCCAGAAGAAACGCAGGTGAGTGACTGTGGACCCCCCCACCCCACACCCCCCCCGTTCTGTGCCCCATCTCCCCGCTCAGCCCCATCCCCACCCCAGGTCGGAGCGGCTGCGGCACCGGCTGCTGCCCATGTACAGCTACGACCCGGCCGAGGAGCTGCAGGAGTCGGAGCACGAGCTGCTGGTGGAGGCGGAGGAGCATCAGGTGGGGGGGCACGTTTTGGGGCTGGGGGCCATTGTTGGGGTTGGGTTTTGGGGCCAGGACCCGCATTTTGGGGTCGGGTGGGGGCTGTTTTGGGGCCGTTTTGGGGCCACCAGCTGCATTGCGGTGGCTCAGGGCTCTCTTTACCCTTCCCTGCAGGTGGGTCCCAGCTGGGGGTTCCGTGGGGGCTGGAGGGCCTGAGGCTGCCCCACAGCGGGGCCGGACCCCATAGATGTCCCCAGTGGCAGCACCGCACCGGGAAGGCACCAGCAGCCCCATGAGCACAGACGGTAACGGGGCACCTCCCTGCACAGCTCTGCTGCTTTCTGCTGAAACCACCCTAAAAAACCCCTAAATGCACTGAGGATGGGGTGGGAAATGCACTGGGTGCAGCCCCACGGAGCACCTACGGCTTTTATTGGCCCCATATGGGGTTTGTGGGGTCGGGACACCCCAGGCTCCCCGAGTGGGGGGCAAATAAACGTTTCTGTGCAGTGCTGGTGGTGCTGGTGATGGGACGATCCCACACGGGGCTCAACCCCAGAGCCCATAGGAGGCTCAAGAGCAGAACATCAAACGTCCATAAAACGTTTTATTCAAGTAACTGCAAATAGGAAACCAGGCGGTTGGTAACAGTGGAACAAAAAAATAAACAGTAATAAATCCCCCCTATTGCCCCACACTGGCAGCACCCCAAACCCGACACCAAACCCCCCCCCCAGCCCCAACTGCAGCCGTGGGGGTGGCACAAGGGGGGACCCCCGACATCCCCAAACCCCCAACCCAGGAGCAGCAGTGAGTGAACCCTTAAAGTAACAGTAGGAAAAGAAATGAATGAGCAGATGCCTGAATTGGGGGGAATCTCCCCCGCTGCGACCCCCAGCAATGCACCCCCCAGAGAAACAAGGAGGAAAATGATGACCCCAAAAGCAAAGGATGCTCAGCCGCCCCACATCGGTGGAGAGGAACTTAAATATCCAGAGGTAGTTGTGAATGAGAGGAGAACCAAAAAGGGCTAAAAAATAACCCCCCCACCCCAAATTATATATATATATTTATATATAAAAGAATAAAATAAAACCCAGCCAGAACCGATGGGGGAAAGGGGGTCACCCCAAAACGGGCAGTGAGGGGGGAGTGGGGCTGCCCCACTGTGCTGGGGGGAGCGGGGTGGGGGTCCCTCCCCCCATAGGGCTGTGGGGCTGAGCCCTCTGTTCCAGTGCTGCTGATATTGGGGGGTGAGGAAGGAGCGGGGCAGGAGGGGGAGGAGGAGGAAGCCGGGTGCTGCTGTGGGGGGTGGGGGGATGTTGTGCCCCGTCCCTCTCCCTCAGTCCTGGGGGTGGTGATGAGGTAGCGGCGGTTCAGGAGGGGTCACTGCTCCTCCTCGGATGACTCCTGGGAAATGTTCACCTCCTCCTCGTCCTGCTGCTGCAAAGCAAAGGAGAGACGTGGCCTGGGGGAACCCGAGGCATCAGAGCCCTTTGGGGGGGCTCTATGAGGAGCCCCATGGGGGGGCTGGGGGGGCACACGGTGCTGACTCAGCACTGAGTGTGAGCGTGATGCAGCTCTGGCCCACGCTTCCTCCATCCCCATTCATAACAAGGCTCTGCCTGGGGGTCACTGCTATAGGGTGACAAGAAGCCCCACAGATAGGAGGAGGTTGTGGGGGGGTAGACAGGGGAAAGGGGCTCTCACCGGTTTTTTGGGTCGGCCTCGAGGTTTCATCCCTGGTGTGACGGAGGATTTCTGAGTGTTTGAAGGGGAAACAAAACACTGAGGTCAGGATGGTGCTCACACCCCCCCCCCCCCTCATCCCCCCCTCCCATCCCACTGCTGCCAAACCCAGTGACACCCCAATGGCATCAATCCCCCAGTGCTGGCCCTGATTTGACACAGGCCAGACAGCAGCACAGGATGAGTCGCTTGTTTTGAAGGCAGGTTACAGGGTGTGGGCACAGAGACACCCCCACAGCACGGCCCCAACCCGGGATGCAGCTGGGGCTGGTTGTGGTTATGGGGGTCGGCCCACAAATGCCCCCATTGATGGCTCCCACATACCCTGCCTTTGGAGCTGGCCTTGTTCTTGCTGCCCTTCGGCCGCCCGCGGGGTCTCTTGGGGGTGGGCGCTTCGCTGGGATCCTGTTGGGAAGTGAAGGGTTGGGGGGGGGGGTCACTGCGGATGGGGTCGGTGCCCCCGGGATGCAGCAGTGCTGCAATGGGTTCAGTGCTGCTTTGGGGCACTGCCAGCCTTAACGACCCTCCCCCCGTTAATCTCCCAGCTCAGCTCCCGCTGGTCTCTCCACCCTCAACTCAACGCCCCCCCCCCAATTTCATCCCATTGGGAAACCCCAAACCCGCTGAGCACAGGGTGGGCAGTGGGCACACATTGCCTCCATGGGGGGAGGGGCTGTACACAAAGCGTTGTGGGAGGGCTGTGGTAACCACAAAGCCCCCCCCCTTCACTCCACCCCCCACCCGGCAGCATCTGATCCCTCTGAGCAGCTTGTGCTAATAGGGCTTTAATTAGCCGGGCTGCAGCGGCAGCTCCATGGGAGGAGCTGCAGGAGAACCCAGCGCCTTTACCCCAATGCTGGGGGGGGGGATTGAGGTGCAGAGATTTGGGGTGTGGGGCAGTTTGGGGGGGGCTGCATCACCACGATGCTGCACCCTGAGCATCCCCCCCCCCCATAACCTACATGTCCCCCTCCCCAGCACCCACCCCCGTGCTGACCCCCCCCTTTTCCCCCCCACCCCCCCCAATACCTCCGGTTTCTTCCTGGGCCGCCCCCTTCCCCTCTTCTCCGCCGTGTCCTTCTCCCCCTTGGCAGCCAGCGGCGGGCTGGGCTTAGCGCCGGCGTCGCTCATCCTTCCCTGCGGCTGCGGTGAGGAGGAACGGGGAGAAAAAGGGGAGGAAGGTCGGTCAGAGCTCGGCCCCACAGCGGGAGGGAGAGGAGGAGGAGGAGGGAGGAGGAGGGAGATGGGGGGGGGGCGCGGAAGTGACTCAACGGGGCCGTGGGGGATGAGGAGCATCCCTGGGGTCAGTGGGGGGCAGGGGAGGGGGAACCCCGCTATGGGGGGAGGGATGGGGGGAGGTGATGCTGATGCTGATGGATGCTGTGGGGTGGAAGGGGGGGCACAGCAGCCCCTCGGCCCCCAACATCGTGTAGGGGATGAAGCCACAAAGCCACGGTGATGGAGCACGGAGGGCTCACGGTGCTGGGGGGTCCCACAGCGTTTTGGGGAGCCAGACCCACAGCTGAGCATCAGTTCCCCTTCCAGCCACGTGGGCTGAGCGGCTCCTGATTTAATGTGGAGTCCTTCAGATCCCACATGGCTCCACACGGCCATGGGGAGGGGGCTGGGGGGGTCCCGGGCTGCATCCAGCTCCAGGGCAGGAAGAGAAGGGCCACACGTCCCTGCTGCATCCCATAACCCAGCCCTGCTGCATCCCATAACCCAGCCCTGCTGCATCCCATAACCCAGCCCTGCTGCATCCCATAACCCAGCCCTGCTGCATCCCATAACCCAGCCCTGCTGCATCCCATAACCCAGCCCTGCTCCTGGCTGTGGGGACACAGGGATCAGCCCAGGCCGCCCCATTGCTCATGGGGAAATCCCACAGAGGAGCCGATTCCTCCACCCCAATAACAGTGCCAGGGGTTGAAGGAAAACCTGCAGGGAAAACCTGCTCATCCGGACCCACAGCACAGCACTGCCAGCCCCATAGGGAGCCAGGCACAGCCCTGCACCCATCCCAATGGAGGAGATGGAGCTTCCAGGCAGAAACAGCATCAAACTCTTCTGCTCCTACAGCTGCATCCCCAGCAAAGCACGGGGGGCTCCTTCCCCCCACACCTTCCATATGGGAACACACGAGCACGTGGCTGCCATGGGATGCAGGGCCCTATGGGGGCACAGGGTGCTTCCAACCCACACATCAGCTCTGGGAGTGACTCATAAGTTCAAAACATCCCCCCCCTCTGTTTGCTGGAGGCAGAAACCACGCGGTCACATCAACACCCCACAAACAACTGGAAGCAGCACAGGGCCCCCCCCGCCATGAAAACAACCCTCCAGCCCCATCCTTAAGGGCTGTAGGGGAATAACGGGGGGGTGAGCAGCTGTTTGCATACGTGGGTGTGGAGGTGCAATGTAGGGTCGTGTGATGGGGCTGCACGTGGGTGAAGCACCCAAAGGGTGGCGATGGGTGTTTGCAGCTCAGCCCCCCCCCCCCAAATGCATTGCAACCAGAGGGAGCAGCCGGGTTGCCATGGAAGGAAGCAGCTGAGAAAGGAACCTTTCTGGGGGGGGGGATGTGTCCTGAGGATCGATGGGGCTGAGGGATGGATGGAGACCCCCCCCCCCATCCCTATGGAGCTCTGCCCTCCCCCCAGCCCCATCGCTGTGCTGCAGGCGGGCAGCAATGCCTGCAAGGCCTCCCCTGCCCCCCCCTCCATGCGAGCAGCCCCATTCATCCCTCCATCCATCCAGCCCCATTCACCCCATTGGGGGGGGGGGGGCGGTGCTGTACATCCCCCCCATCACTGCAAGGCCGGGCTCGATGGCAGCGGGGGGGGGCACGAACCGCACCCCCACGGGGGGGGGGGGGGGGGGATAGTGGGGAAGGGCTCATTGAACCCCCCCCATAAACACACAAACACACCCCGGGGATGCTTTGAAGCCCCCCACCCCCCAACCGGCCATTAAGGGCAGCCCACCCCCCTTCCTTCCTGGGCACGCATCATAAAAGGAAGTGATAAAAGAAAGAAAGGAAGGAGGGGGGGGGGAGGAAGAGAAAGAAAGCGGGGCAGGAAGGGCAGCATCGGGGCTTTGTGCAGCGCCTGTATTACGGGGGGGGGGTCGGTATGATAATAAAGCCCCATTTCGCAGCATCACCCCATGGGGAAGGGCTGGGGGGGGGGGGGGGTGGGAGTAGGAGGGGGAGAAACAGAACGGCAGCCACAGCTGTGCCCCCCCCAACACACACATACAGCTGTGCCCCCCCCCAACACACACATACAGCTGTGCCCCCCCCCAGCACACACAGCCGACCCCATTGTGGGGGGGGGCAGCCGCCCCGACCCCATCCGATGCATTGTAGCCCTACAAACCGACCCCACTCCCCTCCCATCCCCCCATCCCCATCGCCCCGCGGCTCCCGGTGAAGATCAGCATTATCAATACGCACCACCCACCGCCTCACGGTGCTCACATCCACCGTCTGGTCCCCGTAGACGTTGAGCAGCCGTCGGTGGATGTCGACGGGCTCGATCTTCTCTGCGTGCAGGAACTCGATCACACACCATTGCTTCATACGCACTTCGATGTCGGACGCCATCTTGTCGGAGCGCCCCTCTGCTGCCATCTGTCGCGCGGTGACAACGCGGATCTTTGGGGGGGGGGCATTGGCGGGAAGGTTCAACCTCCACCGCCATCCCATCAACATCCGCTGTGACGTCGGGGGTCGTGGGGGGGGAGGGAGGGTGGGCTGGGGTTGGTTGGTTGGGGTTGGGGGGGGGTTGGGGTTGACGCGAGAAAATAGGAGGCATTACTTTCGGAGCAACCCCCCCCCATATACACAGCGCTGAATAGGGGTGTGTTGGTCCATCCCCCCCCATATCCATCCCCATTGCCCCCCCCTATAACCATCCCCCCCCCACGAGCAGCACTCACCGTCAGCGCGATCTGTTGTTGTGATTATTAATGATGATAATTAATGATGACTGTTAATTAATTACGGGGAGTATTCCTTGTTGGGATCTCCCCCCCCCCCCCCCCTCCAAATCTGGCTCCAGATCTCCTTCAGTTTTAAAGGTCCCCTTTTATTGAGATAATAAAGGGGGGGAGAGACCCCAAAGTGCTGCAATGGGGGGGAAAGGGGTCAGAAGCGTTAAGGGAATAAAGGAAGGAAGGGGAGAAATGGGGGGGGGGGGGTGCTCAGCCTTACTGGAGGGGTCCAGATGTTAAAAATAGCCCCAACGCGCTGGAAATTAAATAAGGGCACCGGGGTGAGCGGGGAGATGGGGGGGGGGGAGGAGCTGTGGGGCTGGAGCTCCGTGTGGGGCGGGGCTGCTGGAGGGTCCCCCCACCCCCCATTGGGGTCGGATGGATGGAGGAATCCTGCCACTATTTGGGGGGGGTGTCCCCATTTGGGGCTGCTCTGATCCCATTTGGGGCTGCTCTGATCCTTTTATCCTTTTGGGGCGATCTGAGAGTGAAGGAGTGAGGTTTTACTCTCCATCCCATCTCAGAGAGTGGGGAAGATCCACCCCCCCCCCCAATAAAACACCCCCACCCAGCCCAGCCGACAAGGGAAGGGGCCTTTGTTTGCCCTCCGGGCTTTGTTCCGCTGCCCAACCCCACGTGGAGCCGCCCGGCACTTTTCATTCATTTAAACCCATTTTCCTCCCCCCATTTCAGCTTTAACCCCCCCCTCACTGCCCGGCCGTGTCCTGCAGCCCAACTTCCCACATCGGTACGTGCTGCAGGTGGGCGGGGAGGGGGGTCTCAATGCCCCTTTATCCCACCCGGCCCCATCCCGGTGCTGGGATTTAGGATTTGGGTGCCCGATTCCAACCTATTTCCTTGGGAAAAGGGAAACCGGCTCCTCCAGGGGCTGATGGGGAAAACAAACCCCAGCTCACACTGGAACCAGTTCAGCCGGGCTGTGTTCATCGCCCTGAGAACCCTCTTCATGAATCCTTTAATGTGACCCCATCGCACGGCAATGTGTGGGTCGGGGGGAGGGCAGCTGCTGGGAGGGGAAGCATTGGGGGCAGCCATGGGTGTGCTGGGGGGTGAGCAGCAATGGGAGGGTTGTGTCCATCCCTGTGTGCCATATATATATGGCACCCAATGGACCCATCCTATGGGGTCTGGCACCCTGCTGGTGCCCCGCATCCCTCCGTGCTCATAGTGGGGTGGGAGGGCGATCCTTTGGGCCCCTGCCCGGGGCTGTGGGCCACGCTGGGGCTTGGAGCAGCCTCACAGCTCACAATGGGCTTTTGTCCGGGAACATCCCCCCATCCCATTCCCAGTAACATGAAACCTCCTCGGGGCTGCGGAGCACAAAGCAAATCCTCATCATAAGGACACTGCCAGCCCCTGCCGTGCCTCCTGCACACCCGGTGCTGGGACTGGGGGTGATGGGGTCCATGGGGTCCATGGGGTCCATGGGGTCGGTGGTCGGAGCAGCCCCGCTCTGTGATGCTGCACCTCCCGGCCGTGCTTAATTAACGGGTGTGGAGGGAAGTGGGTGATGGTGGGTTTGGGACCGCGGTTCCCTGCTGCCATCTAACGGGCACAGCCCACCCGGCAGCTGCGTTGGGGGCTGCGGGAGGGGCTTCCCCGGGACCACGTTATACGGGGATGGGGGGAAGGTGTAGGGATGAGCTGTGCCTCCCTCACAGCCCATCCACGGGGGGGGGGGGTCCTAGTGATGCTGGGGGTGGTGCTGGATCGGGTGGGACCCTCTGCTGTGGGGTTTTCCTTGGCTTTGTCCATCGGCCCCATTTCAACCCCCAGGTAGAGAGGGACAGCTGTGGTGCAATGCATGGGGCTGAGCCATATAGGATCACACCCCCCCCATCCCCAAAGGGCTGTGGGGGCAGCGGGTGGGACCCAGCCCTATGGGTGGCTCAGCCATGCTATGGGGATGTGACACGGTGCCCGGTCAGGGGATTAGGGGCGGCTGTCGGGGGTATCGCTGCCCGTTCCCAGCTCCGGTTACGTGGGGTTGGGATGTGGCGCCTGGCGGTGGTGGAGCCGGGAGGGTCAGCTTTCAAAGAGAGCAGAAATGTGAGCGGGGGGAGGGGTGGGGGGGTGTGAGGGGCTGGGGGCTGTGAGGGGCTGAGCATCACATCCCTCTGTGCCCCTGAACCCAGCGGGGGAAGAGGCCCTATGGGATATGGGGAGGGGGGGCTCCATGCTGCGCGGCCACCTCTATGGCTTTGTTGTGGGGTGGGAAATGCGCTCTCCTCCCCCCATCCATCAGCCGAGGGGGGTGTGCAGGGCTGGCAGCTGCCTTCCCCTACCAGCTCAGGGTGGGGAGGGGTTGATTAATTGCTCTCTCAGCAACTGCTAATCAGCGTGGGGGGGGGGTCGGAGCTGAGCGAGGTGCCGGAGTTCCCCCCCTTCGAGGTGCAGCATCACGACGGTGCGAGTCGGGGGCGGCCACCGTGACTCGGGGCTGGGTGGGGAGGAGCAGGGACCGCGATTTTCCTGCTGAGATCCCCCAGAATAACCCCCCGAAATGAGGAGCCCGAAACATCGCAGCTGTGTGTGGGGTTTAAAGGAAAGCACAAACGCAGCCGATAACCTGGAGGGGCCGGATTTGGGTAGAACGTGTGGGTTGGGAGCGGGGGGTCTCCCGGAGCTCAGGGTGGGGGTGAGGGAGGGGGCGGTTTGTGGCTCCGCTGCGTTGGGGTCTTTGAGCCCATTTCCAGGCGGTTCAGGTGGTGTCAGAGCCGCAAATTGCCCCCAGCTCATTTCACAGCGCTCAGCCCGGCTGCAGTGAGGGCGGCTGCCGCATGAAGGCACTGGAGGCTGAGAGATGTGGGATGAAGGAACGTGGGGATGGAGGTGTAGGGTGTGAGAGCTTGGATGTGGGATGCAATGGGGGCTTCTGGGGACCCTGCAACGACCACCACACAGGGATCTCCTTGCTGGGATGCTGTGAGCTGTGCTGTCCTGGCCCAGCAGGATGATGAAGGCGAGGGTTGGCTGACGAAGGGATGTTTTGATTATTATTAATTGGTTTAAAGCGTGAGAAACCGTGAAATCTGGGCCGTGCTTTATTACAGCTCCCATCGTGCTGGACAAGGTGGGAGTAATGAACTGCGTGGTGCTGCTGTGTGTGCTGAGAGCACCCCATGACATCAAGGGGGGGCTCTGATCTGCTCCGGGTCCCCTGGTGGGGCAGTGTCCCCCCAAATGCTGCTGGAGCTGCTCCTCCCATGGTCTCACTGAGCAGCCCTGGGGCCCTTTTGGGGTGGGAGATGGCACCATTTCTTCCTTTTTCTCTTTAATTAACAACAATACGATCGTTTCTTTAATGATTAATCAAAAGCCCGTTGAAGTATTAATGCAGCACAGCAGACGGGTTATTTGGTCTCAGCCACTCTATGTCCAGCAGGGGCTGATTGGTGTTGGGGTTTCGTGCTCACCCATCACCCACCCCAATGTACCACCAGAGCCCCACAGCTGCACCGTCCCCTCCAGGGCAGCCCAATAACATTGGATGTGGGGCACTGAGATGCTCTGGCAGCGTTTTGCCACCCAGAGAATGAGGATTAATGAGGATTAATGAGGATTTCTGCTTTGCGGTGGGGTTTGGATACAGCACTGAAGGGGGGGACACACCGACCCCCCCCAGCACAGCCCCTCATTGCTGCGGTTGGTCGATGAGCAGCATCATTACTCCTGCAAAAGCAAATCCGTGCTGGCCTTGGTCGGGCTCCAAGGAAAGCAGCGTTTCCTTGCAAAGCACGAGGCCATGAATATTTGATGCCCGAGGAGGGTATTTCTTTCAGGAAGATGTTGCATCAATTATGCAGGGCCTGGGAGGGGCACGGGGCTGTTGTTTTGGTGGGGCCGTTTTGGGGGCTGCTCTGGCACCTCGGGGGTCCCGCAGACACAGCTGGAGCCCATCGCTTCCAACCTGCATCCAAATGGAGCCGAGCAGAACCACCTGATCCGGTTAAACGACTCCGTGTCTTTTGTGATGCTGAGCGCTCACTTTACATGACTTTACTCTTCATTTCAAGCTGCCCGTGCGATGGGTGCTGCCTTAATGCGCCCATTGCTGTCGGGTTAATGGGCTCGTTGCTGATGGAATGTCAGCTTTCTCTCTCTCCTGCCATTAGGTGGGAGTGTTGCAGAGGAGAAGAGCAGCGTCGCTTCCACGTCTGGGCTGCGAAACCCGGCCGCGATTCCTTTGTCCTCCTTCGCTCCGGGGGCGATGAGCTGCAGAGGGGAATTAAAGGGGAGGAATAAGGAATAAATCCCTGAGGGGGACCCGGCGATGTGGATGGAGGAGGTTGGGGATGCAGCGATGGGGAAATGGGGCTGAGTGAGCTCTGTGCCCATAGATACCACTTGGGGGAGCACAGGGGGGTCCATGCCAAGAGGTGGCCGGGGGTTCACATCAGCTGGGCAGGGTGCAGGCTCCAGGGTGCAGGGAGATGCTACAAGGGACCCAGAGCCCCCACAATGGGGCAGCAGGGGGGCGGGGGGCTGCCAGGAGCTGGCACAAGAGCAGCCGCCTTCCTCACGAGGAGGAGGAGGAGGAGGGGGGGGGTTGGCTGCCGCTCACAACCTGCGGCCGAATCATCCCTCTTTCATCGCTAATTCCTCCCCGTGAGCCCGGATGGGCTTTTTATTCTCACCCCCCCCCACCTCCATTTCTTTAAAATGCAACCCTTTCCATCAAAATCTGGTTAGTCATGAAGCGTATAATGAGTTTTATATATATTTAAAGCGGTCTGACATTCGGCATCCCATTATCCTCACTCCTCAAGAGAAACATGGACTCAACGTGTGTGTGTTGATCCAATAAGAGCTCAGTCAGTACCATTTTTTGCTCTCCGAAATATCCATATCTATTACCCATATTCGTGTTCTGTTTGTGTGTAGGAGTCTCTTTCTTGTGGAAAGAAATCCAAAGCCATTTCTTTTTATTTTTCACTTTTTTTTCCCTCCCCCCCCAGGCCTGTAATTGGTGTGTTCTTTGTGCTCACCATATTGCTTTGGCTCTGGGTTTTGTTTGGCCATCCTTTGCTTTGGTAAATCACAGCCCAGCTCTGATTACCCAATGCAGGAGAGCTGGGGGTGCTCTGTGGGCACTCACTGGGGCTGGGGTTGGCAGGTGGCTGCAGGGTGGTGCTGGGCTGCCCCATGTGCTCCTCACACCCCATTCCCAACGACCTCCCAGCTGTGCTCATCCCATCCCCTGTTCTCTCATTGCACTGACATGAAGCACCAAACCTCCTGCTCAACACCCCCCCAAGGGAGCAGGACATTGGTAGCAATGCGTTCTTCCACCTTCCTTTCCCTCTGAAATCCTTCTCCTCCCCTTTTCTTGCAGATTTCCCTTTGGTTCCTGCATCCCCAGCACAACCTGCCCACATCCACCCCTCTGCTGCACCTCCTCCTTCCCCTACAGACAAATGGGATGCCCCAAAAGCAGCCCCATTCACCCTCCTTCCCCCCACCAGCATATTGTTCTTTAAACTCACACAAAACCAGCCCTTGCTGGGACTTTTAGGGTTGATATTACAGCTGATTACCATCCTATTCATATTTTGCTTTGAATTAAAGGTTTCTTCTCCCTGCCCTTCCACCCACAGCAGTGCTGGGAGCACATCCCATAGATAACATGGGCCGTGCACCCTCCTCGTGCCTCTCCTCCCCTCTGTGAGTGACCAGTGAATAGGAAGGAGGAGGAGGTGGTGGCTCAGCCATCAATAATTCAAACCCTTCTGCAGAGCTGAGCCGGAGAGTCCGGTCCATAAATGCGGTTTCATGTTTTCCTCTATTCAAAAAATAAAATAAGAACTGCAAGCAGAGCGTCTCCTGGGTTGTGTGTGCAAGGGACGTGGTGACCTTCCCTGCTGGAGGGGAGCCAGGCTGGAGGTGGTGGGTGGGAGCTGTGCTCCTGTGCTATGGGGGGTGATGGTGTGACTGAGCCTCATGTGAGGCCTGGAGGGTCAGGGGAGGATGCTGAGCTGCTGGAGCTGCTGTTGTTGATCTCCGTGTCCTGGAGCTGAGCATTGAGCTCAGGGTGGGGTGTGTTCCTCCAAACCTGCCTCCAAAAGGCAGCGATTTATTCCTTTCCTCTTGGAGCCCGGTGAGGCCGTATCGATCCCTGCGTCCATCTGCTGACAGTGTCCAATTCTCCCGGAGCATCTGATGGTTGGAAACGCCCTCACCTGAGCACCAGCAATGTCTGCAGCACTGACTTTAGTGGGGTGTCCAGCATCGCTCTCAGGATGGCCCTGAGCACACAGGGGTGACCCACACATGTCAGATAACCCCCCCACCATGCTGCTGTCCTTCTCCCTTCACCCCTGGGATGTCTCCCATCCACCCCCACTTCTCGCATCCCTCCCTCCTCGTCGTGGCCTTTCCCATCAGGCTGAGCCAGGTTTCTAAATGTTAATTGTGTTTTGACGTTCTTGATGCTGACATGAGCGCCGCTGATAGTTTGGCTCCTGGCTGACAGCGGGGAGAGGATGGTGAGAAACGGAGCCGCACATCCATGGGGCTCAGGGAGGAGAGATGCTGTGTGTGTGTGTGGGGGGGAGAACATCCCTCAGGGCTGGGGGGGATGGATGTGGATGTGGATATTTCCCACTGGAGCTCTCTCCCAGCTGCTGGATGAGCTGTCAGCTATGGGGCAGTGCTATCTTTTGGCAGCCAGGTGCTGCTTTGCCCAGCACAAGGGCAAAGTTTATTCCCCAGGTTGACTTAAGAGACCTCAAAGTAAAAAAGATGTGGAAAAGGAGCAAATGTTCTCATGCGTGGCTGTTTCATGAGTTTCCATGAGAAATAAGAGCCGGGATGGAGGAGGGATGTGCCCAAAGCCCCGCTCTCTCTTTGCTGCTCTGAGCTCTCTGCTCCTGCAGGTGGTGGTGGCTGCATCAGCATGAAGAGTGCAGAGTGTCGCTAGTGGAGAATGCTGCTGGTGATGCTTCAGCCCCAAATTCTGTGCAGTTTTAGCTTCCATCATGATTTCTTGGGGCTTGAGCAAAGCAGAGCCACGTGTCCACCTTGTCCTGCTGCAATAAGACCCCGATCCTTCACCCGGATGCCCCTGAAATCCTGCTGAGGTGCTGGAGGGCTTCACCCAACCCGAAGCAGCCAGGATAAGGCTGACCTTAGGGCACCTCCGAGAGCTGCTTTCAGTGAGGGGATTTGTGCCCAGCTTATCCCATGGTGGCTGCAGCCCCCCTCAGCCCCATGTGCGTCCCATGAGCTTGGGACACCATCAGGGCCTGGATGGGCTGCCCCAAGGCTTTGTCACACTGGGGCAGGTAGGGGTGTCCTTGGTGAATTTGGGCACCAATGGGTGTACCCCATACTCCTGCCCTGCACCAGGCTGGGACAGTTATTACCCTGGGTACATCCTTACCTGGCAGCCAGGATGGAGTAATGGGGTCACTCCAATTCTGGACCCCTAAATGGCCCCAGGGGAACAGCCAGGCAGACTCATCAGTCTGGTTTTGCAGCCTTTAAACAACCCACAGACCACAAAGATAGATGGACGCTGGGTGAGAGCTGGGTGCGTGCATGGGGGGCTGGAAGGGCCCACACCCCCTCCAGGGCTGCCCTCCTCTGCACCAGAGCTGAATGCCAACGAGAACCACTCCGGCTCTGGCTGAATATGAGATCACTGCAACAGCCTGATCTGTCTGCAGGAGACAGCACTCCGGGCACGATCCCGTGAGCATCCGACTCCATGGGAATATTGCCACCTATTTAATGGCAGGAGGGCGGCCCGCCAGCTTTCCAGGAGAAAACATCTTGTTGGACAGCACAGAGCTCCTCCAGAGCCTGGCCAGGCTGTTGTGTTGGGAGCCAGGCAGTCCAGAGCACTTCTGGGATGCCAACTCCATCTCCAGCATCTATTCCTCTCCAGCACTGAGACCTGAACTGCTGCATCCTTCCACCCAGGGCTGTTGTTAGACAGCTCCAAGCAGGCAACACAAATCAACCCTCAGCGAAGACAAGGCTGGAAATGGGTGTCAGAAGGGCCGTGCTTTGTGTTTTGGGGCAGGTGGAGCTGCAGCATCCCCTGTGTGCAGGGCCTGGGGTGTCTGAGCACATGCAAGGTGTGCTCTGCCACTGCTCCAGTGACCGATTATCTCACACTCATTACTGTGATGGATTGGAGCAGTTAATGTGTCAATGGTCATTACTTGGGGGCTGTGTTTTCTCTAGATTAATGAATCGATGCGACACGATGGGCTCCTTAGAGCTGCCAGAGTCCGGTGGGTTGTTTAATAGCAACAAAAACAGGGCAATGCATGTGCACAGCCATGGGAGTGTGCACAGAGTGGGTGATGGGGAGATGGGCAGCAGTGCAGGGTGATGTGCTGCTGATTTCATTGGGAGAAGGTGGAATTTGGGGACAGCAGACAATGCACAAAGTGGGAGCTGAGCCTGGAGCAGGGACTGTCCTGTGCCCACCCCTGGCACCGGAGGGTCTTTCAGGGCTCGGCAGTGGCTGCAGCATTTGTAGCCCTCAGTTTTATGCTCCTCTGCTCCTGCAAATGCAGAAATTACAGAACGTGACCCACGAGGTGTGGGAGCTCTGGGTGCCTCTCAGTGCTGCTGCCGTGCTCGTGGCTCCGCCGACGGCTGCAGGTGATGGGAAGGGACGGGAGGAGAGGACAGAGATGAGCAAAATCCACCTTGATGCTCCGTGCCGGGAGGGGACGGGTCCGGGGGGCACGACGGTATCGGCACCGTGCGCCGCAGTGACCGCAGTGACCGCACTGCCGGGGTGGGGGCGGGCGGGGGTGCGGCTGATCCCCCTCCCTGGCCCAGGGTGGGGGGTGGAAACGGGGGGCGTGGGGCGCCCCATCAACCCCCCCAACTCTCCGCGCTGCGCTGCTGCTTTAAAAGGCTGGCAAACCCCGCGGCGGGCTTCCCAGCGCTTCTTCATGCAAAACTTCCCCGGCCCCAGCCCTCCTCCTCCTCCTGCTGCTCTTCCTCCTCCTCCTCCTCCTGCTGCTCTTCCTCCTCCTCCTCCTCCTGCTGCTCTTCCTCCTCCTCCTCCTCCTCGTCGCGGCTGCGGAGCGCGGCGGGTCCCGCCCGGCTGCGGCTCTCTCGGCTCCGGGCCGGGGCCGGGGCTGCGGGGGGGGTTGTTCCCGGCAGGGCTCGTCCCCTCCTTATGCCGCAGGGCCCCCCCTGGCTGCCCGAGCCCCCCCCGGGGCCGGAGGCGGCGGCCGCGGCCGGAGAAAGGGGTCGGAGCCGCCGCCAACTTCGTGCGCTGCCCGCGGGTAAGTGCGGGGCGTCCCCCCAACCCCTCCCGAACCTTCCTGCAGAGCGGCTGCCCCCTCCTCCCATCCCTGCAGCCCCGCTCTCTCCGCTCCAGCATTCCCCCCCCCCCCCCCCCCCTTTTTTTTTTAATATATAATTAATTTTTTAATTAACGGTGGGGGCTGCGGCGGTGGGGATTGCAGCAGGGAGCCCCTCGCTCTCCCTCCCTCCACACCCTTCGACCACAGCTTGTCCCAAGCGGGTCGGGACCCCCCCCCCCCCTCACTGCATTATTAATAGCGATGGGGCAGCCCCTCGACTCCCCGCTGCGGGACACGGAGAGGGGGCACCCCACGGCTCTGCCCTGAGCCTGGGGGAGGGGAGGACGGGACAGGGAAGGGGGCTCGGGGCGGGGGGTGCACAGCAGGGACTGAGCGCAGGGCAGGGGGATCCCGGGGGTGGGAGTTCCCCCATTACAGCTCTATGGGGGCTGGTGGGGGCGCAGCCTGACGCGGAGCTGCAGCAGCCCCATCTCCGGGCTGGGAGCCGCTGTGCACACGCAGCTCCCGGGGTTTGTTTTCCTCTGTCGCCACTCGGTGGTTTTATTTCTTCCTTTTTTTTTTTTGCTGGGAGCCGAAGTTGGCAGCCGTGGGAAAAAAGCGGAGAACTCTCCCAGCGCCTCTAAACGCGGCCCCGCCGCTCTCCCTCCTCCTCCTCCTCTTCCTCCTCATCCCCCGGTGCGATGAGCTGGCCGTGCTCTGCCGCTGCCCCGGGGGTAGAGCCGGTGTCTGCGGCGGAGAACGGAGTGTGTGTGTGTGTGTGTGTCGGGGGGGGACCATATCATATAGGTGATGTGGGGCTGGGGGTGCGCACAGCTGGGCTGGGGGGTTGGGGGGGGGGGGGTCTGTCGGTGCTGGCTTTGTGCCGGTGGGGAAGGATGGAGCGGAACCGATCTGTTGAATGAAGCGAGGAGCTGAGGCAGATGCCAAGAGGAGCGGCAAAAGAAAAAGCTTTTTTCCTTCCCTGCCGTCGTTGGGTGGGAGCGGGGATTTTTCTGCACTGCTGCGGCTGGTGGTGGTGGGGGGGTGGGGGGGGGGGCATTGGGTGCCCTGTGCAGATGAGCTTTGTAAGGGCAGCAGTAGGCTCTGGTTGCCCTGGGTTTGTGGATATGAGTAGATCTGTCTGCGGGGCTGCAGCAGGGCTGAGCTGGAGCTGTTTCTCTGCACCCCAGGGATGCAAAGAGGGGGCTTTCCTGGTGGGTTTATCAGCAGGAGCTGAAGCTGCTGCAGGCTGAGCCTGGATCCCGGGGCACAGAGCTGCCGTTTGGAGGAGCCCACCGGCTCCCCAAAAAAAGGGCATCACGTGCCTCAACTTTGGCATCAGTTGGGAGGAGGAGGAGGATGGTTCGTCAGCTCAGCCACCCCCTCCCAGCTCTTCCCAGAAAGGCAACGGCTTGAAGAAGTGGCAGGTCCTAATTATAACGTGCACCAACCCAGCTCTGAGCCCACCGTGGGCACCATCCCCTTCATATCTCATGGTGGGGCTTCCTTTTCATGGCAGCCCTGGGTTTTCTGATGGCCCTGCACCAAACCTGGCCGAGGGATCTCTGTGTTTGCAGGGCTGGGTGCAGGCAGAGGTTGGTGCTTTTAGAGGGGGAACTCTGGCATGATGGGGAGTAGAAACAGCGCCCAGCACTGCGGGCATCTCTGGGCACCAACATTTCAGCTGTGCTCCCTTCCCAGACCATTCTGACGTGCAGAACTGTTGTGTTTTGCTGTGTGGCAGCAGGGCTCCTTCCACCCACCTCGGAGCTGTTTGCTGGGTGCAGTGGGAGCCCGGTGAGGTGCAGCGCTGCCGTCGATGCTCTGCAGCCGAATCCTCCTTTCTTGCCTTCCCCTCGTTGTGAGCCAATCCTTCAAAGTGAGGGATTAACCGTGGCCTGCTTTGCAAAGGGAGGGGGAAGGAGAGCGTTCGCCTGCAGTTAAGGGTATATATATATATATTTATATATATATACAGCATGATAAATACTCCTGGAGTGATCCGCGCCCAGTGGGAGCTGCTTTCACAGGGCTGCAGCAGCCTGCAGGGCAGCGTGGAGTGGTGGCACCCAGCGTGGGGCTGCTGCTGTCCCCACATCTGTGGGGCTGAGCCGGGGAACATCAGCCCCTTCCTGCAAAGCACCGAGTGTGGCTGCAGCAGATCCTGGAGTCTGCAGGAGCTCACAGAGCTGAGGGGGCCGGCAGGGCTGGGGTTGTGCAAGCATTGGGATTTCTATCAGTCTGTGCATCCATCTGAAGGAGCTGCATCCTGGGGTGGATCAGGTGAGTTTTGGGGTTAAAATCCGGGGTTTCTGCTGCCTGCTGAGCCGTGGCTTTGTGAACACTGGGGCACTCGACCTGAATACTTAAGATTTTGCCTGGCGAGAGAGAACTTAACCCGGCATCTCCTCCTTCAGCACGTCTGAATTCCGCTGTGTTTGACGGAGGCTTTGCAATTAAAAAAGCAGGAGCCAAGGCAAAGCTCCCCTCAATAGACTGCAAGTGGGGAAGAGCTCGAGTGAGCTGACTGGGGTGTTGTGCTGCGCTGCTGTTCCTGCCTGCTGAAGGATGAGCAGGTGGGCAAAGGAATGGCCTTGATTTCCAAGAAGATGCTGGTGAGGGAATGGCAGCAGCGTGGGGACATGGCAGGGGTCTGCCTAGAGGGGTGGGTGGGATGAGGTGGGTACCCACTGCTGTCCTGCATTGAGCCTCCAGCTCTGCGTGGGATATGGATGTTGCTCCTCTTGGCTTTGCCTGCAGTGATGCAGACATGGGGAGTTTCTGTCTGATTGTTCCTGGCTCTGAGGCAGCACCAGGATGGGGAAGGGAAATTCTGCAAACATTGCTGGTGGTGCATTCAGAGACGGGATCCGACTGCCTCACCCAGAGCTGCACCAGCCTTGCTGCTTGCTGGATAGTCCTTGAGGTCCCTTCCAACCCAAGCCATTCTATGAGTCTATGATTGTCACCCTGGGAGGAGCAGAGCCCCTGTGAGGTTGAGGGTCCATCTCTGGAGCGCTGCATCCAGCTGCATGGAGCTGGGGGTGCATCACTGCCTGTGGCAGCTCTGGGCTCCTCTGCAGCTGATGCACCTCAGCTGAGCCTCGCTGGTGCAATGCTCACAGCTGCAGGAACTGAAGCCTGTTTGTTGGTGGCTGGGGAAGGCTGTGCCAGGCTGGGTTCCTCAGTGGGCACTGGCAGCGAGGATGGCCGTGCCTTGGGGATGGCAGGTGGCTCAGGAGCACGGCCACCACTAGAGGGGGGCAGGATGACACCGTGCTGCACCTCCTGCATCCCCAGGGTGCTGGGGCGCCTCCTCCTGCCCCCTTGGCTCTCCCTGTCCCGACATGGTTTGGGGGGCAGCAGCCCCATTCTGCAGCTCTGGGTGCTGGTTGGATTTATCTGACCCAAGCAAGGCAATAATCCGTGGGATTTCCTGCTGGGTCTGGAAATATGCTTGGCTGGGATTAGTCCTTGCACCCTATGCCAGGTCTCAGATCTGAGCATTGCAGGGCTGGGATGAGGGTGATGATTGGGTTCATTGCTCACCAACAGAGCGCTTGGTGGAAACAAGAGGCAGCAGCCTTGCTCCTCAGCCTGCCTGGGATGCATGCATACATACACCGAGGTGCTTGCAAACATGTGTGCTTTTTCTTTGCTCATCAGGAGCACAGCTCAGCCACCTCGCTGCTCACAGGTGTGCTCCCACCCCACCAGTGCTCATACAGGTGTGCCTCTCCCTCCAGATATGCAGGAAGGGCTGCAGGGTTTGCAGCTCCCATTCCTTGGGATGGACCCACCTCCTCCTCACTCTGATTTTTAGGGTGAGGATTCCTCATCCAAGGGATGTGTCTTGGAGAAATGGCTTCTCATCTCCTGCCCCTTCTGATGAGATCTTGGGCTGCTGGCAGCGCAGGCTCGTACTGTAATTCAGGCTGCATCTCCCTAATGATTCAACAAGGGATTCAAACCAGCTCTCCCCTCCCCATTATTTGCGCTTTTTTTTTTCTTGCCTGCCATGATATTTTTACCTTCAGTTCGTTCAGTCTGTATGATCAAAGGAGGCACAAAAGGGAGAGAGCAGAGAGGGAAAAGCTTACAAGAAGAAAGGCAGAGGCTGTGGGCTCTGGGGGCTGCAGGCTTTGGGGGGGGGGCAGCTTCTGCTCTGAGCTGCTTGGAGCTCCAACAGCAGAACTGTGGCTCCTGGGCTGAAGGCACAAGAAGAGATGCAATTGTAGGTCCTGGGTGCAGGAGGTGCTTTGCTTTGCCCTGCTCCATGCACAGGATGGTGCTTGCAAAGCCCCAGAGGAGATGGGACTGTCCCTGTGGCATTATGGTCCTTCCCCTATTCCCCATCCCTATGGGATGCACTCAAGGTTGTGCCCATGGGACTGCATTGCTGGGAGGTGGCATTGAAGCTGGGGCAGCTTTTGTGCTGCAGCACTCCCCAGCTGCTGCCTTGGGAAGCACAGAGCTCAGCACTGGGTAATTCTGGTTGTCTTAAAAGCCCCAGCTGTCAGAAATGCTTTGGAGATGGGCCTTCAAGTGGCTCCAACAGGCAGGGATGTACATAATTCATGGGGGTCAGTTGAGGCAAGGGCCCTCCCAGCTGGTGAGGCTGCAGAGCTCTGAGTCTCCTCCATGGGTGTAAAGGGGCTCAGCTCCAACATCACCCCCAATGGGGCTGGGGAGGGTCCGGCCCAGCAGGTGCTGGTCATTGTGCTCTGTACCAGAGCTGAGATTAATTTAAGCTGTTCTTTGGGTCTTTCCAGCCTGTCCTACTTGGGGAATGCATCTGTCTGCTGTGCTCTCTGCTTTTTGGTGCCTTGCATTAATCATGTGCTGCCCTCGCAGCATCCATCAGCAGCTGCTACAAGGGAGGACCTGCTCCAGAGGGGAAACTGAGGCAGGGGTGTGCTGCGGGGCTCTGATCCACTACTCCTTCCCTGTAGGAACCCAGCTTGGGGGCCGAGCACCTTTGCAATCAGCTGCTTTTAATTTGAGCCAAGAGTCAGTCAGCTCAGCTCAGCTCACCTCCCTGGGGCAGGCAGGAAGCCAAACCTGCCTTGCAGCTTGGGTGAGCCCTTGGTGCTGTCGATATTTGCTGTCCATAACTGCTGCTCGCAAGAAAGCAGCAGCCGATGCAGAGCTCAGCAGCCTGAGTGAAGAGCAGCAATGCTTAGGGGGCATTTTGGATACAGAATTCCTGGTGTCTTTGCTGCACAGACAGATCAGCTTTTGTTTAAAGCCTCGATCAGCTCTGAGCCTGATTTGCAGCACAGGTGTGCAGTGTTGATGGCAATGCCCTCGTGGCAGGTGGTGGGGAAGTTGTTGGGCTGCCTTGTCCCTGGGATTGAGCTGTTTGGTGCCTCCATTTCTTGGCCTCATTGCACAGGGATGAAGGCAAGCTGCTAATGGCAGCAGTCTGCACGTGGCAGGGCTGTGGATGGGGACTGGAGGATGTTGTGGATCAGGTAGGTGGGATGCTCTAAGGCAGGAGGGGTCAGGGCTGTGAGTGCTTTTGGGTTTGCCTCTCTCTGAATATTGTGCTGAGACTTGAGCCAATCTACCAGCTCTCCTGAGAGGCTTTGGGATGGGATGGGATGGGATGGGATGGGCCGGGTCCTGCTGCCTCCCTGCAGCCCATCCAGCCTCCCACCTGGCCCCACTCCTGGAAACATGTGAACCTCTTTGCCCAGATGCAGAAAAGTCCCATATCCCAAATCTTTTCCATTGGGCTCTGATGGAAGCTTGAAACCTTCTGTGCTCCTGTTTAATTTTCTCTCTCTTTCTCTCTCCCTTCTCCCTCCCAAGGGCTCTGCAGGAAGGACCCAAAGCTCTACTTGGTCTCACATCCCTGCCTCCTCTCCCCATCATAGCAATGCCAGCCCTGACACCCCATAGCAGCCCCACCACTCACTGCACACAGGGGGCTGGCGTCACCCATGGGCACCACTGACGGAGCTGCTGGAGCCATGCTGCCTGCCTGACCGCTGCCGGGTTTTGGGCCGCGCACTCTGCCCCAGCACGGCTTTGGCGATGAGCGGGGCTTCCTTTTGCATGGAGCGTCTCTCTTTCTGCCTCCTCCTGAGTGCCTGGAGCTGGGGTTGGGCTCCCGGGGGTGCCGCCAAGCCCAAGGGCCAGGGCTACCCACATATGAACTCCATCCGCATTGACGGGGACATCACTCTCGGGGGGCTCTTCCCCGTGCATGGCCGGGGTGCTGAGGGCAAAGCCTGCGGGGAGCTGAAGAAGGAGAAGGGCATCCATCGCCTTGAGGCCATGCTGTTTGCTCTGGACCGCATCAACAACGACCCCGACCTGCTCCCCAACATCACCCTGGGTGCCCGCATCCTGGACACGTGCTCGCGGGACACGCACGCCTTGGAGCAGTCGCTGACCTTCGTGCAAGCCCTGATTGAGAAGGACAGCACCGAGGTGCGCTGTGTCAACGGGGGGCCCCCCATCATCACCAAACCCGAGCGGGTGGTCGGCGTCATCGGCGCCTCGGGCAGCTCTGTCTCCATCATGGTGGCCAACATCCTGCGGCTCTTCAAGGTATGGGTCCCAAAAATAGGGGCAAAAACAACCGTGTGGGTAAAGCACCGCACTTGTTCACGCTTCCTCCTTCCTCCGTGGCTGGGGGCAGGCAGGAACTCTCACGAGCGTCTTTAAAACCATTTTTCCTGCCTCCCCCGTGTCCCCAGGGATCCCCTCCTCCATTCCCCTGGTGACAATGCTGCAGCAGCAGGGTTTTATCTCAGAAGGTGGGATGCTGGCACTGCCGGCATCAGAAGGGATGTGGGATGGAGATGGCCTTGCAGGTTACGGATGGGGATGTTGTCTGCAGGATGTGAGGGGCTCCTTTTTGCCACCTCCATCCCTGTGTGAGTTGCTCACTGAGTTTGGTCCTGGTGGGTCTTCCCCAAGGCAGACAGTGCTCATGTTAGAAGGAGCTATGCTTTCATGCGCACCATCCCAACGTGGTTATGGTGATGGGCAGTTTGATAAGGAGGTTTTGGATTATACACCCAAAATGTAGGGTCACACCTTGTTGAGTTGCTGGAGATGTGTTTGTTGCTGTGATGGAGCTATTGCAGGAGGGGATGCTTGGTGCTCCAGTCCAGGCATTATGTAGGGACACCACTGCATTCTGCTGCTGGTCAGGGTGTGCAGGAGGAGCAGAGTGCTTGTGGCTGTGGCATCATCTGAGGGCTGGCTCTCCCTCTGCTCCAACTGCATGAAAACCAAGGAGTTCATAATTACATCCCCCACGCTGTGCATCTATTTATCCACAGCAATGTCCTGGGGTGAGCACGAGTGTTTGAACAAGAGCCCCTTCAGCAGCAAAAAGCAGAGAGCAATGCAAACAGGCTGCGCACCCCGCAGTGCTGCATGCCCTGAGCCATGCTCTGGGTGCTGCCTTCCCTTTCTGAGCCCCCCCCAAGCCCTCCCTTCCCGCAGGGCTGGCTGCCTCCCCCTCCTCATCCTCACACTGCAGAGCACTGAGCCCTCCCGGGAGGGCTGGAGGCTGTTAGCAGAGCCTGAAAAACAGTTCGCTGATGGAGTTTGATTTTTCTGGGTCCCTTTTAAAAACGTGTTAATGTTCCAGGCGACGAGCGAGAGGGCTATTCAATAATTAAAATAATATAAATTAGAGGGAGCGGGAGGAACTTAAAAGCTATTTGCCGAGACAAAAAAGATTGAGGGCTTGCTTCAGAGAGGGAGGAAGGAGGCAGCGGAGTGACAGGCGGAGGAGTGCAGGGAGCTGCGTTGGGTTTGGGTTATTTTTCCTCTTTCTTCCCAAATTTGGTGGCTTGGGTGAAGCAGCAGCGACCACGCAGGGGGGACACAGCTCAGCCCCAATGGATGCTCCATGGCATTGGTGCTGGTGGCCCAGTGAGGACATGTCACAAACCTCAGTGTCCCCTTTGCAGCTCCCATCTCCCCACCAGGCACTGAGGATGGGTACATTGATCCTGCAGGGTTCTGTGTCCCGCCGTGCCCTGTGCTGCCTGCTCACCGTCGCTCTTTGTTATTCAAATAGTGGGTTTATGGCACGGACATGCTTAAAATGAAAATAAGGCAACTTCCATTTCACGCTGCCGCTGACCTTTAAGCGCAGGCGGCTCCGCTCTGAGGTTCAGCAAAGCGTTTTCCTCCCCAGGCACTGCTGTGCTCACGTTGCCTTTTGCTGTTCCCTTAAGAGACGATGCTCTGCTGCTGGGTTGGAGCCATAGATTTGACCCTGGGACCATGCACCCAACTGTTGCCAGAGCACCCTGGGTGCAAAGTGCCAGGACAGCTCTTGTGCCAAATAGAGCCAAGATAGATGCATGGAGATGAGCCCCTGGGTGCAGGGTGAGGCTGGGTGTGTTGTGGCAGTGGTCCCTCCGTGCCCCCTCAACCCCATCCTGTGCTCCCCTTCCCTGCACCCGGGTCTGTTCCATCCCTGTCCCTTCCCTACCAGCCCAAACCTGTTGGCAGTGAGGGCTGGCACAACGCTGGCAGGGCTTTTGTTGCTTCCAGGCTACATAAATAAATAACGTGTCCTTCGTTAGATGCCGCTGCCTAATTAAAGCTGTACATCAGTGGAACAACTCGCAGATGTGGCATCCTCTGTCCAAGCTGGTTTCATCTCTCCTCGCAGCTCCGCATGCAGAAAATCCTCCCCCCAAATCCCTGCTCTCGCCTCCTTGCGATAGCATCTCTCTGTCGTCACCACCAGAGCTTTCTGGCACGCTCCAGCTCCTTCCCAGCCCTGTCTGCTGCCTCTCCAGCCTCAGCGCTACCCACTTTCTCCTGATCAACCACAGTGATGTGAAAAGAAACCAAATCCATCCCCTGCAAATGAGGCTCCCAGAGGCTGTGGCAGGAGCTGGGCTGTGCTTTGCAATCCAGTGCTGACCCAGGGCAAGGATCTCCCCTGGTGAGTGGGCGCACCGAGCGCTTCTAGGCTCTCCTTTCCTGTGTTGCAGTGAGTCGTCGAGCTCTTTTTTAGCACAGGGGTGATGCACAGCATGAATAATTCACCCTAGGGAGGATGGCAGCCCGTTGTGCAGGAGCTGAGTGCACTATGGCTTCACTGGCTGGGAATGTAGGGCAGGTGCAGACCCTGTGGGGTGAGTGTTGGGGTGAGGGGGGTGGGTTTGCAGGATGGGAGCACATTGCTGCCTGCCCTGAGCTGCATCCCCTCATGTGTTGCTGTGTCACCCCAGTGGCATCGTTTGGGAAGCAGTGAGGCTGGTTATCAGCTCCATGGTGGGGTGGTTTTTGGGTACCTGCCCCCCATTTCCAGCTGGGTAACCAATAGGGCTGAGGTCTGAGCAGGCCCTGCAGCCCCCCCAGCCCCTTTGGCGCTTTCTGCTCTCTAATTAAAAGCTGCCGTCCAAATGGCTCAATGATGGAAATTCTAATTAAATCAATTCCATCTTGTCGGTGAACCTGAGGTTTGCATAAGATATGCATGAAATTAATAATTATAGTTAGGGAATTAGCTGCTCCTGACCCCATCTCTGGCTTGATGGGGGGGGGGTTGGAGGGTGCTGCTATGCTGAGTGTGGGGCATTGCATCTCTGTGTATCTCCTCTGGGGCCATGCTGAAGTTGTCACCTTTGTTGAATTCTTTCCAAGCTGGAACAAATTCTGCCCCTCCACTCTCAGACAAGACGCTGTATGAGCTCGTAGGCTGCTGCTGATGGGCTGGGTGTGAAAACTCAGTGCTTTTGTGGTGGAGGCATCAGGGGAGAGTTTGAGGTTGACCACAATGGCCCACTGCCATCAGCTGCTGCCTGCTCCCCTGCCATGCTCTGTGCCCTGGGGATGCCTTCTGGAGGTTGAGGGTGTTTCTGAACAATGCTGACTCTGAATCTTTGTCCGGAGTAAATGGGGAAGGAGGGGCTTTGTTCCACCTATCCCGGGGTTGCTGCTTGTTCTTGATGGGATAAAGGAGCTCTGGGGTGCAGATTTGATCCCACTCATTTCCCCGCCATACTGCAGCGTTCAGCTTGGGCTGGCCATGATCCGGGTGAGGAGCTGGGACCCACATGGTGCCTCTGTGACTTCATTCATTGTGCTGTGCCCAAACCTGCAGCTGAGATGCATCACCAGCTCCCCCCCACCTGCAGCTTTCTTCTTTCTAAGAACCTCGAATTCCCTGCCTGCATTTTGCTTTTATGGACCTGAAAGAACTTTTGTCTTTTATCTGAGAAAATAGCTGATGCCAGGAGTTGGGCTATTGTAAACCATGAGATCAAAAAGGCAGAGGGGGAGATAGGCAGAGGAAATCTATCAAATGGTCATTTGGGAACTGGTCTTTTATTTTCACTTCTATCCAAGGTAGTACAGTGAGAAAGAAAAGCTCTTTCAATTTGTTTATGAGAATCCAGCATCCTGCTACAGTCCGTGCATCAGTGGGTGTGTTGTAGGTATGTTTCCAAGCAGGGGTTGGACCAGGAGTTAATCCCACACATGTTTTCCATACAGAGCCCGGCTGCTCTTGCACAGCCCTTGGTGGCTTGCATGGGATGCAGCATGCTGGGGGCACAGCTGGGAGCTCCCTATCTCTGTCCCCATCCCAATCTCCATCTCATCTCCAACCCCGTCCTATCCCATCCCCATCCCGAACCCCACTCCATCTTCATCCCATTCCATCCCCAACCCCATCCTCATCCCCACCCCCATCCCCTGCTGAGGACACGTGGTTTTATTTAAACCATTTATAGAGCAATGCTACCAAACAGAGAAAAGGGATGGAGGGAAGCAGCCGCGCAGCCCAGCTCCCTCCCCAGACAAGAGATGGCTGGGCACACACCTTGCCAGCTGAGCAGAATGTTAATCACAACTTGTGCATCACCTCTTGGTTGCAGCTCCCCACTGAGCAGTCGTGGCCCCTCAGAAAGGAGCACAAAGCAGATTGTCACCGAGAATAATCCCATTTGTGTCCTCATAAAGGTTCCTTCCTTTCCTTCTCCTGCTCGTTCTCCTCTCCCTTTTCTCATCTCCAGCACTGCAGGGAGGTAAAGGGGTGCTGCTCCTTTCCAGGGGCCGTTTAGCATTCAGGTGGAGTTGTGGGTTTATAACATTGGGATCTCATTTAATAGAAAGTGAGAGCCTGGAATGGAAGAGGGGAAAATAATAGAGAAGCAAAGAGAAAACTGGAGCAGGCTGGGAGCACGAGTGGAGGAAAGGTGAGGGGAGATGGGGGAGCTGGGCAGCTCTATGGCGTTGGGAATGCGGGTGAGGTGAGGGCATGGATTTTGCCTCTTTCTCCTGATGCTTTTATCTTTCCCAACTCCCTCCCAGATCCCCCAGATCAGCTACGCCTCCACTGCACCAGACCTGAGCGACAACAGCCGCTACGACTTCTTCTCCCGCGTCGTCCCATCCGACACCTACCAGGCCCAAGCCATGGTGGACATCGTCAAAGCCCTCAAGTGGAACTACGTCTCCACGCTGGCCTCCGAGGGCAGCTATGGGGAAAGCGGTGTGGAAGCCTTCATCCAGAAATCCAGGGAGGATGGTGAGCAGCTTTCTCCTGGGTTGGGGACTCGGAGCGCGTTTTGGGGCAGAAAAGGCAATAGGATGATTTGCAGCTTGTCTGGGAGAGGGATGGCTGTGAGCTGGGGGCTTTGGGGCTGCTGTGGTTGCTGAGCTGTCAGGACATCATGGGGGCAATGTCTTCAGCTGGCTGCCTCTTGGCTGTGCATCCCAGGGCGATGTGCTGCCAGCTCCCCAGTGCTGACAGTCCGGATGGGAGCAGACGTCTGTCTGCAGGGCAGGGTGGCAGCTGCCAGCTCCTTTCAGGGAGCATCTTCAAATCCCATTCCCTGCACACGAGGAGACTTCAAACCTGCCGGGTCGTTGGCTGCCAAGCAAGTGCAAACTGATCCAACCCCCGCCCCCCTCCCTCTGTACAGAGCTGGGCGCCTTCCAGAAGAAAAAGACTTTTACAAATAGTCTCAGGTTTTAACAGAAAATAAAGTTGGCACCGGCACACGCTTCACCCAATTTGAGGGGAATTATCCTTGAGGGCAGGTGCTTTAACTTGTCTATAGGCTTTGGACAGGCGGAAAGTCTGCGCTCAGCAAAACTCTTTGCGAGGATTTGTCGGGAGGCAGAAAGAGTTTTGCTGACAGGAGCACTGGGATGCTTAGGAGGGATTAACAGCCTTGGGAGTGCTGCAAAAGCTCGTGGGTATCGGATGGATGCTGAGCACCCGCTGAGAGGGACAGGGACCCCTGGGCATCACTGCTGTGGGTATTAACACCACGAGCATCAGTGCAGGGAATGGCTCTGTGCACCCCCTGGAGCCATCCCAAGACCCCATGCAGGGAGTGTTGGGGCCAATCCTCACCCCCCATCACTTCACCTCTGCAGCATCGTGTGCATGGGGTGAGCTGGGAGCTGAGGAGTGTTTTCCGAGGCAGTTAAAGCCCTGCAGAGAGCCGGCTGCTGCCTATTACTGGCTTAACTGTGTCTGAATGGCACATTAAGTTCTGGCAAAATCGGTGGGACACCAGCCTATCTGGAGCTAGTCAAACTGTGTTATGGCCTTATAAATGGATAAAGGGAATACAAACTTCTAGGTGACGAGCTCCTAATCAAAGCCCTATAAATAGGAACAGCGTTAATTCTGTCTCTCTCTCTCGCTGTGGCGCTGGGAACCGGCTGTGCTTTTAATATGCAGAGAAGCCCATCTGGGGATTCAACCTGGAAACTGCTCTTCAGGATTTTGACTTGAAAAGCAGAATATTTCCATGGCTCTGCGGTCCTGCAGGAGGATGTTTCAGAGCTGGGGATACAGTGACTCGAGGCTGTCTGTGTGGCTCAGCACAGCCCATGGTGGGGATGTGGAATGGTGCTGGGGTGCTCACTGTGCTGTGTGTGCTCAAAGTAAGAGTGAGTGCAGGCTGCTGCAGGGGCTGCATGGGGCTGGGGGTGTGAAGGTTGGGTGTGAGTGGTACCCAGGGGCTGTAGAATGGGGGAGTGATGCTTATGATGCTGCAGGAGGTGCATGGGGTGGTACCTGGGGGATGGGGGAGGATGATGCTTGTGATGGGGAGGGATGATGCTCAGCAGTGAGCCGAGGGCTGTGTTTGTGGCTCTGTTAACAGTGTAGCTGTTGTCTCTGCTGGGGTTTGTAAGTGCTAACTGCAGCCCCATCTGCTTAGGGATGGTGGGAATAAAGTGAAAGCTACTTTTCTGAGGATGAGGGATATACTGCATGACACTGAGTGTGGTTTGCCACCCAAAATGTTGGGTTTCCTGGCTTGCATTGGGCCGGCAGGTTCTGCTGAGTGCCCACATCCTGTGGCAGGGGAAGAGCTGATGTATCTGCTGGGTGACATGGAGAGGTGGCATGGTGTTGGGCTCTTCTAGTCCTACTCCTTATTTTAGAGCAAGCACAGCACTGTATGGCCCAATGATAACCAACCCGGCAGCCCTCTGTGGGTCTGGGTGTGGGGTGGAGCGAGCCGGGGGACTGGGCACCATTAGAGCCTCCATGACACACCAGTAAGGGGTGGTGCTGGGAGCTGTGCTCCCTCCGCAGCCCTCCTGGTTGGAGATACCTGTGGTTGATGCTCACTGCTATAACCAGATGGTTAATGATATGATGGTGTAATTGCAGTATAAACGAGTGTACACGGAGCCGAAATGCACGCGTATTAATCCGGGGCTGAGGCAGTCCTGTAATTTGTGTATCCACATAACCCAACGATTATGTGCATTAGTGATAATTTAGTTATCAAAAAGCATAATTCCACTGTAATTGCGGCAGAGCGGTGGTATAAGTGCAGCCCGTGCCTTATCAGCACAGCGCTGCTCCCCTGCTCCCTTCCATCAGCCGCTGCCACTCGGCTGCCAGCAGGGGGTCGGGGCTGCGCCTTGAGCATCAACCAGTGGGGTGTCCTCAGCTTTGTCTTTGCTTTTTGTCTCTTCCCTTTTCCTTTTTCCTCTTCCCCTTCCTCCTTCCCTCCCTAACCCCTCCTCTTCTCCATCCCTTCCCCCCCCCTTTCCTCTCTTCCTTTCCCTCTCCTTTGCTCTTTTCCCCTCCCCTTTCCCTTTCTCCATTCCCTTTCATTAAGAAGCCTCCTTCAGCCTCGTGCTCTGTGCTGCCCATTGCAGTGTTTTAGGAATAGCCGGGTTACGCCTCCATGTCCCCTATCAATTCAGATGGCTCTGCTGCCACCACATCCCTTTACACCAGCACTGGCAGAGGGCGAAGGATCCTTCCTCTCCTTTTTACAGCCCGTTCTCCTATGTCTGGCTCTCATTTGCACTCCTCCAGCAGCATAAAGCAGCCGGCAATTTATTTCTGCTTTCAGGTGCCTGCAGACTGTTAGGATGATGTAGCAGAGCTGCTGTAGGGCTGAGGATCCGGCCCCGGCCGCCGTTAGTCACACAGCAGGACTGCGGGGTGCAATGCCTGGGGACACAGCAGTGTCCCCCCCGCAGCCTCTGTTCTCCCCCCCTCTGTGTTGCTCCTCCAGTACATCGCCGCGCTTCATTTCTCATGCCAAGCCTGAGCGTTCCGAGTCGGTTTTTATTTCCATCAGGCAATAATGCTCATTGCTGTAGTTAGCAGTTAGCATTCAAGCTGTTTGCTTTCTGATGCATTAGCAACTTGACCTTCAGTTTCGATTGCGAGCGGATCCTGGTGCTAAACCCGCTGCAGCGCCGCGGTTACGGCACAAAGCAACCCCTCACCAACGGGATGGGAAGGAATTCACCCCAGGGCAGTGTGCTCTGCTGAGTGACCCATGGAAAACCACCCTGCAGCTGCGGGCTGCAGCCTGACCCTGCAGAGCCATTAGGTTTTATATACTGCAATTACTCCTTGGCCTCCGGGGGCTGCGCTGATGGCAGGATGGCCATCATTCATCAGCAAGGAGGTTTTTCAGGTGCTGGAGTTATAAAGATGGTGTTTCATTCAGCATTAGAAGTGCATTTTCTTTTCCCACCTGCCCTGCAAGGACGGTGGGTGTTGTGCATGTTTGCATCTAGGTTGGCCCCAAAGCCAGCAGTGGGTTGTCCCAACCCATGGTGTCACTTAGAGGGGACCGAGCTGCTGCCGTCTCCATGCTCTGTGTGCTGACACCTCTGCTGTCACTCGAGCTCTTGGAGGTGAAGGATGAGATTTATGCTTATGTAATGGAACTGGTTGGCGCTCGGCGTGCTGTGCCACGCGCCGTGATGTGCCGCGCTCTGCTTTGTGAAGAGGGCAATATTTCCAGGCGAGTGCAAGGCTCCTCCGTCATGTGCCCGGATCAATTTCACACTGTCATTTCCCCCCTCTCTTGTTTTATCCTTCGCTGAGTTTTCTATATTTTTAGTTAAGGGCCTGATACATATTTGTGATGCATTTGTTCATTACCATGTGACATCCGTGGCTGTCGCTCCGCTTGGCGCTGGGCTCATTACTTTTGGCTGATGCATCAGAATGTCACCCCAAAAGGGGCTCTGACACTCACAGCTGAGCAGGGACTTTGGGCTGCTCTCAAACCTTCGGTTGCAAGCAGATAACTGGGTACCACAGACAACAGGTTTGATGTGTGGATGTGCACGTGGCTCACCACGGGTATCTGCTGACACTGGGGAGCTCCCTGTGCTGTGTCCTGTGGGTGGGATGCCTGTGCATCTCTGAGCATCTTCTACCCAAGGACTTCAGTTTCCCTACCTAAAATAACCTCGCTGCCCTCAAGCTGTTTGCTGGTGGGTGCTCCCAGATCCCTCCCCCCACCTCCCTTCAGACCCAGGGCTTGGTGTGCCTGCAATCTGCCTGTAAATAAGGCTGACCTTGCCTCTTTGCTCTGTTCCTGGTTACTTGTCTGGCTGTAATCCCTTTGTGCTCCGGAGAGCAGCAGGACAAAGAGGAGCTAATAGCTGTGGTGGAGGCAGCGCTGGCTCTAAGCTGGCTCTGGGCTTTGCAGGCAGCCCACGTTGCTTGTTGATATGTCTGGCTCCTGTCCCATCCCCAACAAGGTGATGCATGGTGGGATGTTGTCCTCTCTGTGGTCTCAGGGGGACCACAAGGGGAGGAGCAGAGCAGGGTGTGTATAACAGGGTCCTTTCATTGGGGTGAACCCCAGGCTTTGAGGCTGTGCCCTGTCTTGCTGCCCAGAAGCACTGAACCCCACAGTGCCATCACCACGCAGCATCCCTGGGCTCCAGGCTGCAGTGAAGGGAAGAGTCACTTTTTCCCCCATTGCAAATGTATTAATTACTGCTTTAGGCCCAGCAATGCGGGTGGTTGAAAAGCAGGCACAAATTGCTCAGATCCATAACGTCTGATGAGATTTCAAAGCACTGAAGAGCAGCAATTGAATGCATTCCAAGGCCAAGGCTGGCGGTGAGTGCCAGCAGCCTCCTGTGATGGAAGCTCGATGTGATGCAGAGCGTTTTGAGGGTCTGGGATCCCACTGGTCTGGTGTGACTGGGCTGGGGGAGCTGCCTCTGCCCCCTGCTTTCCATCCCCAGGAGGGACAGGCAGAGATGCCTGTCTTGCAGTGAAGTGCATTGAGCTTTGCTACATGTGGAGATGCATCAGGGCTGGTTTGGGGTGACAAAGTGGGATGGTGTCTCCCAGTTTGCTCATGGGCTGCTGGCAGAAGGAGCAGCCAGAGGTGCCCAGCTTTGGCCTCCTGCCCCAGCTTGGCCATGGGTTTGCAGCATCCCTGCATGTCCCTGTGCCAAGCAAGCATAGGGCTGCTGCTGCTCATGCCAAGTCATTTACAACATACCCCACAGCCGGGCTGTGCGTGCCCTGATGCTCTCGCAGCCCGGAGGGGTCCATGCACACCTCTGTGTGCAGCAGGGCTGAATCAGCCCCAGCTTTTCTCCAACCCAATGCATTTGCACAGCGCTTTGCAGCTCCGCAGGGAGCCCGGGCAAAGCGCTCCCTGATTGATGGTGTACGTTAGCGACAGCAAAAGCTTATTATCTACCTGCAATCAAGAGGGCACTTGAGTGCTGCGCTTCCCGGAGCAGCTGTGCTCCCACCGAGCCTGTAATGGTGGAGATTAAACCCTGACCTGTGTTTGACAACACGTGTTAACCCCACTGTAATGAGGAGAGTACCAGGAGAGCGGCCGATGGATGCTGGGAGGTGATGCTATGGGAAGTGGGACATGGCCACGTGCTGAATATTTCCCCCTCTGATGCTGTGGGACTGGGCTGTCCCAGCTGCGAGGTGCAGAGCTGGGTGCAGGAGTGCTGGCCTGGCCCATTTCAGGTGTACAGCTGGACCCGTATTGCTCCTCTTTGGCTCTCCCTCAAAACTGGGGGAGGAGAGGTGTCCCCAGAGCTCAGCTCCTGCCCCCTGCCCAGCCATGGGGTGCTGCAGGCAGGGAGCAACGCTGCACTGCTGACACAGGAGGGAGAGCAGCCACTGCATCCCCACCACCGCCTCCTCCTTTGCCATAAAGGAGTGCTTTGACTAAATGGATTTTTGCATGGAGACAGCGGGAGCATCGTGGTAAATCCCCTCCCTGCAGCAGTGGGGGGTATGAATAATGCAGGCACTAAAAGCTGGGGCTGCTGGAGCACTGAGATGCTCTGCCCTTCCCCAGCCTCCCCCACTGCCATTGGCCTCTTTTTCCAGACCATTAATTAAGGAGAAAAAAAAATACATGTAATTGGTCTTGCCAGCTTTTGTATGATGGGTGGAGGAGGGCTCTGGGGCTTTCACCTGAGCTGCTTCTGTGTTGCTATTTTGGAGTACAGAGAGCCCCAATTAGCTTTAATAAACTGGAAGTGGTTGCAGACACTGCTGTCTGTCCTTAGGGCAGTTTTCCAGCCATGCTGGAGTTCCCTCCTTGCTTTTCCCACCTGCTGGCCTGGCTGCATCCTGCTCCCGTGCCCTGCTCTCTCCAGCCGCTGCAGTAATAAGTTCCTCATTATGCCCTAATTGGCCGTATCCTTTTTTTGTTACCATCCTCATTAGTGTGATTTAACGGAGCTGCTGCGTAACTCAGCTTCTTCTGAATTGCCATCGATTTCATCTCCTTTCCTATTTATTTATGGGCCCATCTCTTGTGCCACCTCCTTGTCCCATGCATGCAAGCAGCCAGCCCTTTCCGCTGGCAACATTTGTCCCCTTATTTTTTCTGGGCACTGATGTTGCTCTAAGCAGATGAATGAGGAATGAACGCAATGCAGACCCCTCACTGCTGCCCTGGGGAAATCCCAAGGCTGGATTTGCTGCAGCCACACTGGGTATGGGCTGGTGCTGCAGATGATGAGTGCACACTTGGACCTTCATGTCCCTGTGCTGCCCACCTTTGTGCAGGAGCACACAGTGTTGTGTGAGCCTGGAGCACGGCGTGCATTGCTGGGAGCATCAGTGTCACAATGCTGTGCTGGCTTCAGCACTGTCACACAAAGTGTGTGCTCCTGCTTGACCGCACCGGGCTCTTGGAAAGCTCTGGTGTTTGCAAACTGCTGCTTTGCTTGGAATTTCTCCTCCTATTGCTATGGAAACTGTAATTAAGCTGCACTGGCTCCATAGGCAGAGCCACCGTCCCCGGGCAGTGATGTGTCTGTCCCGCTGGCGCTGCCGGCTGCTGCCCGCCGAGCTGTCCGGGAATCTGTTTATCCAACTCCCTCCTCTCCATCCATCTGGCTCCCCAGATGGGAAACAAGCAGCAAATTGGCCCAGTTTCTTCTTACCGAAGGAAACAAACCATGAAACGTCTCGGTGGTTTGGCTGCATTGGGAATGCAGCGAGCAGAGCCCCCAGCCCAATTGGAACATCCCCTCTCTGCAAAGGGGCAAAGGACATTATTTTGCTGGAGGGACTGAATCCTCCCGTCCATCCTCCTCCTGCTTCTCTCCTGTGCTGTGATCTGGGGAATCTCAACCCTCTGCTAATTGCTCTGACCTTTGCTTGAGCAGGGATCTTCTAGTGGCAGGTGAGTATCAGCTGTGTCATTTGCCATGCAAATCGACACCATCAATTACATCCTGAAGGTCCTGCAGTCTTTAATTTTCTCTCTCATCTCTCTCTCTTTATTGGCATCTGTGGTAATGCTGGAGCAGGAGGGCCCTGGCTTTTTGGAGCTGAGAACCCAGCAGCCACGTGCAGGGATGTGTCCAGCTGCCAGCTTCCCCTTGTCTCTTCTGTTTTGAATTAGCTGTTTCTGCACACTCCCCATGGCTGGCTGGGTGGTTGGCTTGGGAGGTTCTCCCCAGCCCAGCAGGAGGAATAAGGGGGTCTCTGGGCATGGAGTGGGGCTGCAGGGATGAGAATGAATCCCTTTGTGTGGCTGTGCTGTTTGCCCAGGGCCAAAGGGCTCTGCCAGGGCTGTGGCCCATTGATGACTCTTTCCAAGTCCTGTATTTGAGCATTGCTTGAGTGGAGTCCTTTGCAAAAAGCCAGCACTGGTTCTTGAGGTGATGCTTCTGTGTGAGAATGGTGGCAGTCTGAAATTCCTGAGCCTTTGGACAGGGAGTTCAGACCCTTTGGGGATGGGGTGTGACGTGGTGTGGACTGAAGTGGTGGGTGGGAAGCAGGGGTGAGATGCTGGATATGAGGGAGAGATGCACTGAAGACTGAAGAGGAGGGGAAGGGTATTGGGGCACCGCAGGGCTGTGGGATGGGGCTGTCCCCATGGTGGGACCAGGAGGGTCTCAGTGCTGGGCTGTCTGTGCTGCAGGTGGTGTTTGCGTGGCCCAGTCCGTCAAGATCCCACGGGAGCCCAAACCTGGAGAGTTCGACAAAATCATCCGCCGCCTCCTGGAAACCTCCCACGCGCGAGCGGTCATCATCTTCGCTAATGAGGATGATATCAGGTGTGGAAGGGCTGGGAGGTGGGCGAGGAGGAGCTGCAGGGTGGGACAGATATATGTGCAACATGGAGGGGATGCACCTTGTATCTGTCAGGGCTGATTTCCAGCTGACCTCCTGGCTGCTTTGTGCCATTGAACTGCAGCAGCACAGAGCTCAAGGGAGAGAAATCCGCATTGTGCTGGCTCTGCACAGCCTCAGCTCCACCACAACAGATGCTGGGGACCCCTCCTCACTGCAGCCATGGAGCTCTCCATGCCTGGAGCTGATGAGCAGCTCCACAAGCACAGCAACACCTTGCAGCTACAGAATTGTTTGAGTCAAAAGAGACCCTTAAAGGCCACTTAGTCCAGCTCCCCTGCAATGAACAGGGGCATCTGCTGCTAGGTCGGGTTGCTCAGAGCCTGTTTGTGTTGTTTGTGGAGCTCTTGTTGATGATGGAGCAGAGTGATTCACATGGAGCTGCCCCTGATTTCCTAAGGATCTAATTTATTAATCAGCAAACATTATGTAAATGTGGGTAAACTGCGATTTGAAATCAGTTTACATCAGACGTGCAAATGCTGCGAGTTTCTTCCTTCCTTCCTTAATGGAAATGTCTGCAAACGTGACATTTACGTGGCTGTGTGTTGAGAAACAGGGGATTTACCTTGCTGTGCAAGCCCCATTAAGAAGGGTTTGCAAGCATTTACCCACCCAAACAGGATTATATTGCATGAAGAGAGGTTTCCACACCCCAGCTTACATGGGGCAGAGCATGGCTTTAACCAGGGCATGGGACAGCCCTCATGCAGGCCCTGGCAGTGCTGGATGGCTCTCTCCCATTCTTTGCTATGCAGATCAGAGCTGGGGGCACACAGGCTCTCCAATGCTGCTCAATTCCTGCCTGCTGCAGCATAACCTGATTTTGGTTTTTTTTAAGCCTAATGTTGGGTAATTAAGGGGGAAATTCAATTTCCAGTCAGCAGATATGCAAATGGAGTGGGAGAAGCAGCCCGTGCCCAGGCTGGAGAGGATGGAGGGTGCTGGAGTGGAGCAGTGTGGTTTGTTCTTGTGCACCCATTTATGTAGTGCTGATGGGGTGTTGGGGATGGGAGATACAGAAGGGTCTGAGCCCCGCTCCATGCCAGGCTGTTGTCTCCTTAGAATCACAGGATCTTGCTTAGGGTGCACTCTGCCCTCATCTGCTCCCTAACCTTCCCTGGCACTGAGATCAGGCTGACAGGCCTGTAGTTCCCCAGGTCTTTCTTACAGCCCTTATTGTAGATGGGAGTCTAGTGCCCATTGCTTTCTCTCTGCAGAAGAGTGCTGGAGGCGGCCAAGAGGGCGAACCAGACAGGGCACTTCATCTGGATGGGCTCTGACAGCTGGGGCTCCAAGATCTCCCCAGTGCTGCACCTGGAGGAGGTGGCTGAGGGCTCCGTCACCATCCTGCCCAAGCGTGTGTCTGTCAAAGGTAAGAGTCTCCTCGTTAGCTGTCCTCCTGATGGCATCCCATTAACCACAAGGTTTGTGCTAACGCAGCCCTTGCGTTTCCCACTGCGTTGCCCCAGGTGGGCACCTCCCTGCCAGCCCAGGGACTCACCCCGTTGTGTCCCCTCTTCCCGGGCAGGTTTCGATCGTTACTTCTCCAGCAGAACGTTGGACAACAACCGCCGAAACATCTGGTTTGCTGAATTTTGGGAGGAAAACTTCCACTGCAAACTGAGCCGGCACGCGCTGAAGAAGGGCAGCAGCATCAAGAAGTGCACCAGTAAGGAGAGTGGGGATGCTGCAGGGTCGTGTGGGATGTGCTGGGGATGTGAAGATGCTGCCCAGGGTGGGCACTAGGTCTGATTGCTTTCCCTTTATGATCTCTCAACTCATCCGTGTCCTTGTTGCTCAGGAGCTGCCAGCCCAGCTCGAGGAGCTGCATGGCACTTGGTGCTCTATGAGTGGCATTGAATGTGTTTGGCTTGTGTGTGTTCGGTCCTGGTCCCAGGGCTGCTCAGTGCTTCACACAATCCACGTGTATTGTAGTTTCAGTGGTAGGAGGTGAGCACCCCGGGGCATGTGCTGCTCTGCTGTTTGCCCTTGTGTCCTTGCAGACTTTGTGCTGCTGCAGGTGGGGAATGGAGCATCCTTGTGTGCTTTGACCGCAGCAGAGCTCAGTGCCAGGCTCCTGACCTTCTCCTTAAACCCCACTGGGTGTTTTTAGCCACTTCCAGCTCAACCGGTCTTGTAGGGATTAATGCAGCAAACAAGGCAAACAGGGGATCTGTCTTGCTGACAGCACGGCTGCCGAGGTGATGCTTGGAGGCTCAAGGAGGTGACATGTTTACTGAGAGATGGGAGAGATTTACTGCCTGCCTGGCACTGGCTGAAGACAGATAAGAGCCCAGCGGCTGGAAGGCTGCAGCTGGAAGGACGTGAGGACGTGGGCATGTCCCTGCATCCTTGGGAGGGACATCGGTGTGTGGTGCCATGGGATGGACAGACCTGGTTGTGCTTGTGAAGTCTGATCACAAAGGGGCTGATTTTTTGATTTAAATCACAGTGTTTGCTCACCCTCAGCCTCAGCTCAAACCACGTAGAGACAGGACAACTTCTCCTTGCTTTTGCATCCCCAAACCAGGCTGCAAGGTGCCCACCAGTGCAGATGGGGTGGAGATGGCTGATACCTCTGCTTTCCTTAACCCCCTTGGCTTCTCCAGACTGACTCTGTGCTGAGGTCTCTGGTGGGCTCACGAGTCCCACACTCATGGGTTTGTTTTGCTCCTGTCAAAAGCCGATGTTGGTGATGTGCTCGGAATCACTGCTAATCCCAAAGCCTCCTCCACTGCCGGAGAAAGGCCCTCAGAGAGGTGCCCTCAAAGGCCCCTCACGCACTTGAAAATTAATTATCAGCCCTGTAGAACGACGCACGACCCTGCTGTTATAATCAGCGAGGTCACATCCCTTTTGCAGCCCTAATCGACAGAGAGATTCATGGAGATTTATTGTCTCCGCATCGGGAACGCGACATCATGAACCTCAGCATCCTGCTCCGCATCGTCTCCTCTCAGCATCAGCCCAATTCCCATTGCGGTGGGTGGGCTTTCAGGGGCAGCAGTGGGGCTGGGACACCCCCGGGGGCTCAGCGCCTGCATGCAGTCTGTTACAGCCTTGCTTTAATGGGTAATTATCTTGACAAGATAGAGTGGCTTGTCTGCGTGCTGAGATGAATGTGGGGAGAGGCCCTACGTTGAGGGAGAAGATTAATAGCCCCTGTCAATAACGTGGAAGAAAGGATAACTTGACGGGTTTCGCATGAGTAATCCCCACGTAGTCCAAAAGCATTTTTATAACTTAGAAGAATGGGTTATAAATCCTTCTCCTTGATATCATCTTTTCTTGTTGGTCAGTTCACTATCAATTTACCTTAGCGTGCTGTCAGCTGTGCCTCCGTGCCCGGTGCTGCTTGTTCCCATCCCAGCATGGGGACACGGGGGTATCATCCTTCCGACTCCATGGAACCAGGATGAGTTTGAGTGCCCTCAGATGGAATGCTTGTGTCTCTTTGGAGGATGAGGGCTGTGCCTTTTGCTGGCAGGGAAGCTCTCCTTCCATCTGCCCAGGGTCAGGGCTCCCTGGTGCAGCAACACCTCGTGGGAGATGCTTTCTTAGCTGTAATTAACAGCGTGTTACATCGATCGATGTCTTCTGTTAAATGATGAACATGTTTCCAGTCCTATTAAGGGTGGTTATGACAGGAGAGGCAGGCAGCTGTTGCTGGCAATTAGTGGGTCCTTACAGCATCCTTACAGCACTGCTTTTGTGTGTCCACAGACCGGGAGCGGATTGGCCAGGACTCCTCATACGAGCAGGAGGGCAAGGTGCAGTTTGTCATCGATGCTGTCTATGCCATGGGACACGCTCTGCACAACATGCACAAGAACCTGTGCCCTGGAAAGGTGGGACTGTGCCCCAGGATGGACCCGGTGGATGGTGTGGAGCTGCTCAAGTACATCCGCAACGTCAACTTCTCAGGTCTGGGGCTCTGGGGAGCCCGTCCTGCTTGCTGGGTGTCCCCTGCCATGGGTGACACAGCACCCATAACTGGCTGCCTTGCATTGCTGCTGGCAGAGGTCCCACAGCATCACGCTGCTGTGCCCTTGTCTGTCCTCAGATCTCTGGAAACGCATCTTTTCCTCCGCTCCTCCTCTTTAATAAACATTTTCTGTCTTGTCCTCCTGATTGTTTCTATTTATCTCCTCTCTGTGATCTCCTCTGCAATGTCTCCTATTTATTTCTCCCTCTTGCTTGGTTTTTCTCTTCCCTCCCTTTACTGGTGTTATCAATTGACTTAACATTAAATCTATTCCTCAGTTTTTCTTAAAAGAAGTGCTAAAGTGGCCATCATAACAGCACTCCTTGCCTGGCACTACCAATAAATTCCAGCTCTTGGTGGGTCTGCTGGGCTGATCTGTGGCTCCCCATGTGGTCCTTGCATCAGCTCAGGCTCAGGAATGATTTCCTTTCTTTCTTTTCTCCCCTTTCGTTCCTCCTTTTCTTTCCTTTCATCCCCACTTCTCTCTCTTCCTCTTCTTTTCCCTCTTCTCTCTTTTCTTCCCTCTTTTATCCTCCTTTTCTCCTCCCTTTTCTCCTATTTTCCTTTTTTCCTTCATTCCTTTTTTTTTTCCCTAAGCACCCACCCTGAGCCCCAGCTGGCACTGACCACGTGGGGTGGAACACCAAACCCTTGGATGCCATCACTCACGGCACCCTGTGCTGTGGGGAGCTCTGGGTGCTGAGCAGTCCCTCTCCTGTAGGCATTGCTGGGACTCCAGTGACCTTCAATGAGAACGGAGATGCACCAGGACGTTACGACATCTATCAATACCAGATCAGGAACTCCACTCCTGAGTACAAAGTCATTGGGCAATGGACCGACCACCTCCACCTGAAGGTAAGGCAGGGGATCATCATGCAGCATCTGAGGCTCAAGGGGTGTGTGGATGCAAAGTCAGGCTGCCAATGCTGTGGTTTGGCAAACGTCAGCAGGTGTCTGGCTCAAGCATCAGCTAGAGCACCTCTTAAATGAAGAAAGGTCAAGGGAGCATGGAATAGGGGAGGCTCTGGGGAGACCTTATTGTGGCTTTCCAGTCCTAAAGGGAGCCTATGAACAAGAGGTAGATCAACTTTTCAGGTTGTCTGATAGCGATAGGACAAGCGGGAATGGTTTTAAATGAAAAGAAGATGATTCAGGTTAGATGTTAGGAGGAAGTTCTTTACTCAGAAGGTGGTTTGACCCTGGCACAGGGTGAGCTGTGATTCCCTATCCCTGGAGATGGCTGAGGCAATGGATGGGGCAGACTGTTCTGTTGAGGGGCGATAAGCCCATAGCAGGGGTTGGGACTGGATGGGCTTTAAGGACCCTTCCAACCCAACCATTCTATGATGTGACATGATCAGTTGTCCTGATGCCATCTCGCCCCACAGGTGGAGAACATGCTGTGGCCAGGGGGTGGGAGCCAACTGCCCAGCTCCATCTGCAGCCTGCCCTGCAAGCCAGGTGAGAGAAAGAAGCTGGTGAAAGGCATCCCCTGCTGCTGGCACTGCGAGCGCTGCGATGGGTACCAGTACCAACTGGATGAGTTCCACTGCAAGCGGTGCCACTTCAACGAGCGGCCCAATGAGAACCACACCAGCTGCACCCCCATCCCCATTATCAAGTTGGAGTGGAGCTCCCCATGGGCTGTGGTTCCCGTCTTCATTGCCATCGTGGGCATCATCGCCACCCTCTTCGTGGTGGTCACCTTCGTGCGCTACAACGATACGCCCATCGTCAAGGCCTCGGGGAGGGAGCTCAGCTATGTCCTGCTGACGGGCATCTTCCTCTGCTACGCCACCACCTTCCTCATGATCGCCGAGCCTGATCTGAGCACCTGCTCCTTGCGACGCATCTTCCTTGGGCTCGGCATGAGCATCAGCTACGCTGCGCTGCTCACCAAAACCAACCGCATCTACCGCATCTTCGAGCAGGGCAAGAAGTCGGTGAGTGCCCCGCGGTTCATCAGCCCCGCTTCCCAGCTGGTCATCACCTTCAGCCTCATCTCGCTGCAGCTCGTGGGCGTCTGCATCTGGTTCATCGTGGACCCGTCCCACTCTGTCATTGACTACGAGGACCAGCGGACTACAAACCCCCACTTTGCCCGGGGCATCCTCAAATGTGACATTTCGGACCTCTCCCTCATCTGTTTGCTTGGGTACAGCATGCTTCTCATGGTCACCTGCACTGTGTATGCTATTAAGACCCGTGGGGTCCCAGAGACCTTTAACGAAGCCAAACCCATCGGGTTCACCATGTACACTACTTGCATTGTGTGGTTAGCCTTCATCCCTATATTTTTTGGGACGTCGCAGTCAGCAGAGAAGGTAAGGTGGTGGTGGACCTGTGGGCTGCCAGGAAGGGGCTGAGCAAGGAGGGATGCTTTCTCACGAACCATAGAATATGATGAGTTGGAAGGGACCCATCAGGATGTGGTTTTGTTGGCTTGGATATCATGGTAGCGATAGGAAGTGTTGATTTGAAGCCTCTTGCTCCACTGGGAGCCTTGTCTCATTACCCCTCCCCCCCTTTTTTCTGCACACTGTAGTCCCCCATTGCCCCTGTATGAACAATGCTGATGGGGACTGTCTGCTGCTGGGTGGGGAGGATGGGCCCATGGGGCAGCTGTGGACTGGGGGGCAGACCCAGACCCTGGTGTCATTAGCACCAAGGAAAAATAACCCTGAGCACTACCTGTCCTTCCTCCTGTGCCAAATCAGTGCTCTCTGAAATCCCCCAGAGCTGGGAGCAGCTGGAGGTGAGGGCAGGGAGGAGCAGAACCCTCAGCACTGCAGCGGGGCACACGGCACCTTGCGCCTTCTCGCTCCATTACCGCCTTGCTGCGATTTTAATTAACACCCATTTGTTTGGCAACAAGATGCTGACGGCAGATTCCTCAGCGTGGCTGCGAATCACACAAGCTGTGATGGGACGTGTGGCCCTGCTGGAGCTCTGAGTGCCTCTTTGCAGCACTGTGCATGGGGACAGGATGGGTGATGTGAGCACTGGGTCTGCTGCAACCCCCCTCCCCATCCACCTGCCTCCCTCCATGTGCTGGGGGCAGAGCGTGAGCTACCAGCCTGGATGAAACCCGTGCTCAAGTGAAAACAAAGGGAAAAAATCTCATGAATGAGGAAAAAAAATCCCCTTTGCTTGCCAGACAGAATGGGAATCGCGTTTGTGTTACACACCAGCAGCTCACGCCTGCCAGCCCTGCGACAAATAAACCTCGCTGCTGCTATTCCCTACAAATCCCTGGCATCAACATCCCCAGGGTGACTGCCACTTGGATTCCCCTTCTGGATCCATCACAATTAGGGTAATTATCCCGAGTGTGTCCCCATTGATGCTGAGCTGCTGAAGCAGTGCCTTTTGGAAGCACCTATTGCAGGAGGGCTGGGGTTGGCTTGCTTTTGCTGTGGCCTTTGCACGTGTCCTGGAGTGCTGGATCTGCTCAGAGCACCTGAGTCTGCACTCACACCTTAAGCTTTGCCTCAGCTAGAAAATCCCTTAGCAAGCCATCCCGCTCTGGCTAAAGGAGTGAAGGAGAATTAAAGGAAACAAATGGAGCCTCTCGCAGCATTTCCATTTTGATGAGATGGCAGGGGAGATACTAACAAGAAAGCAGGTTTTTTAAGAAATTATTGCAAAACAAAAGCTCCCTTAAAGCCGCCTTAATGTGCTCGGCATACTGTGGGTAATAAAGATGGAAATGATAATGATTGTAGATTATGCGCAAGGTTGCTCACCTCTTCACTGCAGCTTGTCATGGGATAATTTAGGGCTGCCGAAAGCTGGCTGTCAAGTAGCAATTCGACAATAGGCTGTGCCTCACTTCGGGGGCTTGTAATGTGCAGGGCTTCTCTGTTATTAGGCTGCTAACAAGCTGATTAGAGGCGGAAAAAGTGATGTTCCCAACTCCCCTTGGATGTGGCTTCTCTTTCTCAATGCCTGTCACTGCCGAGCTGTCCCAGGAGGGCTGGCAGTGTTTTGGCACTGGACGAGGATGTGCTGCTGTAGGTGCCTTTATGGAACATCCCTGGGGTATGGGGTGGCTGCAGGGAGAGGAGCAGCCAGAGGGATCAGGTTGGGTGCTGCTTGGAGCTGCTTGGTGCTGTTGGCCTCAGTGCTTCCACTTTGGTTTGTGGTTCAGGGGTCCAAAAGGTGTCATTGTGCAGCCTGCATGGTGGGGTGGAAGCTGGGGGTGTTGGTATGGGCATTGCCCCACAGCAATGCTGGAGTCTCATGGGGTGCCCTCAGATCCCCATGGGAAGGGCCACCCTCTCCTCTGGGTGGCTCTGCTGGAGTTTTTGGGATGCTGTGGGGCAACATCCCAGCGGTGCCCAGCCCATCCACCACAACCCCAACTGCGGATGAAAATCCCCATTTGCCTTTTATTTCCCTTTGCCTCGTGCCTACAACTTTGCATGGAGGTGGCATATTATTACAACAAGTCCCCCAAGCCTTTGCTCAAAAGAACCTCTTATCCCCACCGATCCCAGCGGATTACAGAAATAGCAAGAACAGAGGATCTAAAGAAAGAGACAATTTCCTGTGCTGATAAGGCAGCAGCTGAACAGTGGTGTCATTGTCTGGTGCTCTGTTTATCACATTTGCTTTCAGCAAGAGAAAGAGAGAGGGAGAAGATGAATAAGGAGTGTCCAGCAGTTTGCTTAGTGCTGCTGGGGAAGGGATAAGTGGGATTTTCCTTCCCCAGCACCCACTGCAAAGGCTGAGATTGACGCTGCTTGCACAGCTTGCTCGGCCTCTTGCAATGTGTGATTATTGCCAGATGATGCTGAACGTGGCCCATTGGTGCCTGGGGTTGGGGATCTGTGTTATTCAGGGCTGACAGGGTCCCTGGATGCTGCAGCATCTTGTCTCAGACAAAGGCTGGTTTCTCTGATCCAAGCAGTGAGGAATGGGATGCTGCTGAAGTGGGAAGCGTTGTGTCCTCTGCTATCACAGTGCACATCTCAAAGGGCTCAAAGGGGGCAGATCAGGTGTTCTTAAGAACACATGGGGGCCTGGTTTGGAACCCAACAGAGTGGGAACCAAAAGTGCAAGAGATGGTCGTGTCGTGGTGTGGCCAAAGGTTCTGCCATGCACTGAGGCAGCGTCTTGCTCCCGGGGCTCCAGAAGATGCCACCAGGAGCTGGGACACACCAGTGGGTGCCACTGGGTTCTGCCTGCAGGACCTCATGGAGCAGCAGCAGCAGAAGCCCCATGCACCACATAGCTCCGGGATAAAGTGCATCAAACCTCCTTGTTAGTGATCTGCAAAGCAGCTCCAGCATCTGTGCACAGCTGGAGTAAAACAAACTGTGCACAAAGCACACGAAGACCTGGAGCTCATCCCTGCTCAGCCAGGGGAGACCCCAGTGTGAGCCATGCAGCACAGGAGGGGATGCTGATGGGGATGGGTGAGAGGTGGGGATGGGAGGAGGGAAAGGATCCTTTTGCCTCTCATCGCTGCCTGCTTGAGATGCCCCTGGCTTGCGAGGAATCTGCCAAAGACTTTCCATAGAAAAATGGATTATTCTACAGTCAGATTAATGGGCTTTCATTTTGCAAAACATCTGTCACTGTTAGTCCTGGACAGTGAGCGTGAAATTAGTTTTGACTGCAGAAAGGCAACGTCGGTGTGTAATATGTGACTTACATGACAACGGCCCACGGACCAGCTGGGGAGTGGGGATTACCTGGAGGGAGGTGGTGGGGCTGTGGGGTGCCCCAGGCTTTGGGGATGGAGTGTCCTCACTGTGCCCATCACAGAGCCACCCATTGCCCTCCACATCTCAGCAAGCCGTGGTGGTCTGAGCTCATTCATCCCTTTGTGTCTTGCAGATGTACATCCAGACCACGACGCTCACCATCTCAGTGAGTTTGAGTGCCTCAGTGTCCCTGGGCATGCTCTACATGCCCAAGGTGTACATCATCCTCTTCCACCCGGAGCAGAACGTCCCCAAGCGCAAACGGAGCCTGAAGGCGGTGGTGACGGCAGCCACCATGTCCAACAAGTTCTCCCAGAAGGGAGGATTCCGTCCCAATGGAGAGGCCAAATCAGAGCTGTGTGAGAACCTGGAAACACAAGGTAATGTGGCTCGTGGTGGTGGGGCAGCTGGCAGGCTGTGCTGCGTGAGTGTGGGCAAGAGGAGTGCTCTGGTTACCTGCAATGGGAGAGCATCATCTTCTGCCCATTGGCAGGGCAGATTCCCTCTCCATTTGTTTATTCCCACTCTAGAAATGCAGTTTTTTATCACTGTAGCCGCACGGATAAGACAGGACTGGTTCTGCCCACTCCCTCCATCCCCTCCGCGAGCCCACGTGTGTTCTCCTATGGGAAATGCTGGTGGGTGGCTGGAATGGGAAATATGCTGCCACTGCTACGTGAGACAGCAGCTGGGGCTTGATGAAATGTGTGTGTTGCAATGAGCACCTAGGGAAGGATCCTAAAAGGATGGCTGTAGTCCCTAATAGGGGCTGATAGGAAGATGGGTGCCCCTATGGGGCCCAGATGAGGCTGAGGCTGCCCTGGGAACACAGTCACTGCTCTGCTGTGGGGAGAGGCCTGGGAAACCCTTAGAAAGGGATTCCAGCATCAGTGGGATGGAGACCAAACTGCTATTCCACAGATAGCCATGATTTCCTTTGTAATCCCCCTCTCGCTCCCTTTCCAGTCTGCGCTATTTCACACCCCTTGGCATCTCTGTACAAGCCATGTGTTCACATCTCCCCGTGCAATGGCTCTTCTTGGCTGTAGCCCTCTATGTAATGTTTCTCCATGGGCAGTTTCTCTGCTTAATCCACTCTTTCATCTACCATTGTGAGCTGTGGAAGGCGGCTATGTGGTCAGAGCCCCATTCTCCCCATGTTGCAAGTTGCTTTTGTCAGATGCTGTCACAGCTCCTTCTGGCCTGTGGTCCCACAGGGGTGAGGGTTCCCCTCCCATCCCCTTTTGTCTGTGGGGATCTGTGGGCTCACTGGGAGCAGACCAGGCTCCCCATGTCATCGCTATCTGTGGTGCTGTAGGAGCATCAGCACATCACCTCCCTCCAGCCAAGAGTATCTCATCCACAATCCGAACCCTCATCATTCCCATGTGCTCTTTGCTGTGCTGAACATCCTTCTCCCCGTGGGACTCGTCGCAGCAGCCTCCAAGGCTGAGACGTGCTGGGAGCAGGGAGCTGAGCTCCTGTCTGCTGTGTCTCCAGCTCCGATGTGTCGTGCATAGGGAATTGGGGAGCTGGGTGTGCAGCAGTGAGCTGCAAGCCTGCCACGACACTGCTGCTGGTGCAGGAGGCACCGAGGGGCTGTCAGTGCCAGGCAGGGGGGCTGTTCTTTGCTCTGTCACCAGCAGGTCACATATCCTTAAATAAACAACGGAATGAATAATTCACAGGGCTTTGATACGGGCAGATTGGCTATGAAAACACTGCGGCTAACAAATAGCTCTGTCAGCTCTAATTTCTTATGGCCTATCTAATTGTTATCAGGGAATACCAGTAGAAAATCTGCAGTGAGGTTCATTTGTCAGCGAGGCACCGAGACAGAGGGAGAGCATAGAAGGAGGAGAGTGGGCATGGATGTGTCCTGTGTGGATGGATGTGACCCTTAGAGCCACAACATCACAGTTCTGCACCCCTCCAGGGATGCTGACCCCACAGTTTGGGCAGATGCCATCACTGCTGCCCAGCTCACCACTGCTTTTCTTTCCAGCACTGTCCACCAAGCAGACCTACGTCAGCTACAGCAACCATGCAATTTAACTGCAGCGATCTCAACCGCCTGGCACAGAGGGAGGCTGCAGGGGGAGCCAACCCCAGCGCTTACAGCAGAGCCCAGCGGGGAGCAGGACAGGGAGGTGACAGCAGGGTCCTGCTCCGGGCCGGGCCGGGGGCTGAGCTCCCATTGGAAGATGATCAACAGCAGCAAAAAATCAAATCAAGAAACAATCAAACTAAAGCACCGAGCACCGTGAGGACGCTTCCAGCCCCATGGAGGAGCAATGGGGCGGAGGGGATGGAGCACGGGGAAGAGGGGACGGACTGCGGCGAATCTTTGGGTTTATTTTCCTGTATCTTAGCAAAAAAGAAAACCAACAAACCAACAAACCCACCATTTTCCCTGTTCTGGAATCGTGAGGTTGTTTGTGGTTGTGCAGAACCTTCTGTTTCCTTTCTCTTTTTGGTTTTTAACCCAATCCTCCCCTTTTCTTTTGGTCCCATCTTCCTCCTCCCCCCCCCCCCTCCACTCTCCCGTCTCCAACCAAATTCTCTGTGTTGCAAAAAGGAAAAAGAAATAAAAAAATCTATAAAAATTTAAAAAATAATAATATATATATACATATATATTAAAAAAAAAAACACATTAAAAATAACTGGAGAACGAAATAAAAATAAAGTGAAACCCAGACTGTGTTCAAAGTGCTGATTTCTATAGGTGGTTTCTTAATGTACGTGATGACCGTATGGATTGAAATCTGTCTGCTTTATGTACCGACCAGTCAAACCAACACACACACACACACATGGAATTACAAAGTTCAGTGCCTGGATGTTTATGAACTATTCAATGACTGTGTAGAGCATGATCATTTTTATACGAGGAGATTTCTAATAAAAGACCATGGTTTTGCACTCGGCGTTTGCTGCCTCTTGGTGACTGTTTGCTGAGGGGCTCTGGGTGGGGGGAAGGTTTGGGATGGGGCTCAGCATCCTTTCTCTGCGGGTGGACCCATGTATCGGGATGGGGCAGGGATAGGAGGTGGCTCAGCATCACGTCAGGACAGGTGCTCATGGCTTGGGGTGGAATGTAGGGCAGAAAGGGATAAGCTCTCCTTGTTTGCCCTTCCCCAGGGATGGTGCTGGGTGTGCAAAGTTATTTCCCATCTTTTTTCCCCTCTTCACAGGTGAGATCAGCTCCACCCCCATCAGGACCCAGCTGGGTTAATTAGGTTGGCTCTGCCTCACTGCAGCCCTGTCTTGCGTGGAGGATGTGGCCCCAGTGCCAGCTTTAGGAGCAGCTTATTGCACCAGACACATGGTGTCCAGCTTTGGGGGGGGGTCTTGGGGTTGTTGCTTCTTGTGCCTCTGTCTGTCTGCTTTGGGAAGGTGCTTGGAAAGGCAAGGTAAAGGGTGGCTGCTCCAAGCTCCTCTTCATTGCTGAGAGCAGATGGGAAGTGGGGAAAGGAGGCATGGGCAGGTGCTGCTGCCCCAAAGAGCTGCCTCCAGCTTTGGGGCAGCCCGTTGCTTTGGGTGCAGCCTGCTGGAGCTCCCCATCCTCAGAGGCAGATTGCTGAGGTGTCCTCCCATCCCTTCAGCTGTGTTCCTCCCAGATGAAGTTATCCCATTGTTTTGGATGTTTCTAGACCCAACTGCAGCCCTATGTCCCGCTCCTGTGCCTGCATGCCCCAGGGGAGGTCTCAGTGCTGCTCTGAGTGCTGCAGGGACTGTCAGCTGTCAGCATGCGCTGCTCCCTGCCAGTGTGGGGAGGGCAGAGCATGGCTGGAAGGCAGGAGGTAGGGGAGAAAAAAGGGATATAATGAAAAGCCTGGAACTTTGATAAGATCACACTTGTCAAAAGAGCTCCTCAGGAGGAAAAATTGCTCCGCTCCTGCTACATCCATCACTGTCTGATCGGATGCGAAATGCTGCCTGGTTCAGAGGGCTCCCAGAAAACCCGAGTTGATGTTTCTGGCGCTGTTTCTAGCTCCGAGTTACCAATCTGCTGGTTTTACAAGCAGCTTTCCACCCCAAACTCTGCATGACAGTGATGGGGATGGCCAATCTCGCCTTAATTACAGCATCCCGTCGCTCCTGTGAGGGATGCTCTCCTCATATGGGGGATGCTCTGAGTCCACTGGAGGAGCTGTGGATGGAGGACGCCTGCTGGCACCCAGCAGATCCCCCTGTTTGGTCACTGAAGATCCAAGGAGGCTCATGGCAGCTGCTGTATCAGAAAGGGATGTGAGCTGTGCCAAGGGCTGGAGGGATGGTGGGCTCTGGGCTCCAAGGGCTGATCCCAAAGTGGCGCTTCTGATGCTTGAGCACTCGGCCCATTTTGGAATGTAGTTCCAAGCAGATTCATGTCCCCCTCTTGCTCCAGGCCCTGTTTGAACACAACAGCTACCCTGATTTCTTGATGGATCTGGTGGAGTGTTAAATCAAAAGAGTCCTCATGTGGGCACTTATTTTGGTGTAAGTGTGCTTTGCCGCGATTCAATCTTACTCCTCACAGACTTGCAGCCTAAATGATGTAAAGACGCTCTTAAAACAGACATGCAAAATATTTGCACAAATCCAACCTCGCCGGTCTTGGAAGGGAATTTTAATTGGCCCCATTTTTATCAGCTCAAAACCTACCCTTGCTGGCACCATCCCTGCACGCTGTTAAATAGACCTGCATCCCTCCCAGCGCTGGCTGCCAGTCGGTGGCGGATGCAGTGACCTCCGAACACGGCTGGTTAATTTTGTATGGCATTTCATGATACAGCGCCGCTTAATTCTAGACGCTTATTTGATTATGAAAGCTAATTAAAAGGGAGCAGTCTATAAGCCATTGAGATGGATATAGAGCGCTGCAGGTCTGGGCTGCGGTGCTGCTATCTGCAGAGGCTGCTGGGGCATTTCAGGAGCTAGCTGGCATCAATTATGATCTGATTTCGGTTTTGCTTAACATATTGGAAGACAAGATAGATACTGAGTGTTCTGGTGGGGGGAATTCCTGGGTTTTGGCACTTTCTGTATGTATTTTTGGTCCCTGTGCTGAAATCTGTGCTGCTGTTCTACTTGCCTCTTTCGCAGCTTAAAAGCATTGCTCTGATTTTCCCTTTATTCCTATGAAGGACCGTTGAATTTAAATAGCTCTAATTGCTCAAGTTCCCCCCAGGGTTGGCCTGCATGTTTCTTCACTTCTAATGGAAGCTGAGAAATGGGGGAGGAGCCCACGGCAGCGCTGCCCCCCTGCTCATATCTCATATCTCACCTCCTCCTCTGAGCTCCCCCTCGATGCTTTTGGGGTCCCACTGCCCCTCTTGTTGTGTGTCAGGTCCTGGGATGTGTGTGAGCTTCACCCCAACCCGTGTGTGAGGCAGCAGCGTGGAGCCCATCATTAACTCTGTTCTGCGAGAGGCAAATTACAGACTTCAGTGACACAATTAGGCCAACTCTATGGGAGATGGAAAAACAAAATCATTTCTCTGTAGATTTCTCAGCCTCGTCTCTCGGTTGCCCACCAGCTGGGGCTGGAACCCTCCTATCAAAGCTGTGGCAGAACTCAAAGCAAATCCAGAAGAAGCAGATGGATTGGGAAGGTGGAGGACACAACACCAGTGGTGCATCCCTTGCTCCAGGACTGGTCTCCATCCATCTTCTCTCCCCCTTGGAGAGATGCACAGTCCCAGCTGGAGCTCTAAGCTTGGAGCACTGGGCACCACTGGGAGCTTTGAAGGCACAAGAGGAGACTTTGTGCACATCTTTCCTTGGCTGTGGGAAGGCAGGGAGGAGAGCTGTGGTGAACACAACAGTGATACTGAGGGGATGGGCAATGCCTTGGAACCATTGGCAGATGGAAGACACGCAGTGCTGGGGGCCATGGGACCCCAAAGGGAGGTGGGAGCAGCCCAGTGCCAACTGCTTGGGTTGCCCTCAGCACAGCACCCATGGCCATGCAGGGAGCTGTGCCTGTGGGGCTGGCCCAGCAGCCATGTTCTCTGTATGGCCAAGAGAGTCAATGGCAGATTGTGTTGAAATCTCACTTTAGCGGCAAAAGCTGCAATTAGCATTTAATGAAGCTTCTTGCTTTTATTTTTAGGTAACCTCCGATTCCCTGACTGTGTAATTTAGTCCTCCATTGCTTGGAGATAATTAAAGTATGTCACTATAATTTGCTTTTTTTAAAAGCCTGTAATTATGTTTTTATTGAGAGTAAAAAAGGAGAGGGGGAGGGGGAGATGAAAACAATGTCGGAGGAGGAGAAGGCTTTGGATGGGCAGAGGGGATTTAATCTGGCTTCAAGCCTTAGGAGGACTTTTTAGGGTGCAGGGTAGATCAGGCAAAGAGAGAGACCTCCTGCATGAGCACGGCTAACAGCATGTGTGTAATGGCAAGATGTCTCAGGTGGAGATATGAGAGTTTTGCAGGACCTCAGCGTTCATGCATTATGTTCATCAGCACCATAACCACAGCATGTGCAAGGGCTGTGTGTGCAGGACCAGCTGCCTGGTCCTTGCTGCCATTCCCCTTGCAGCACCCCTTGGTTCTGCGCTCCGGGGCAGTGCTGTGCAGGACGTGCCCAGCCTGGAGCAGGGCAGAGCAGCTGAGGTCTCACCCTCGCAGCCTCCCACCTTCAAGACAGCCCTGCCAAGCCCAGCAAACATCTGCACACTCTGGGTGCGTGCCCACCAATTGCAGGCATCTGGTGACAGCAATGCTTTGCTGAGTGCTGACTATATCTAGGGACAGCTGGGTTTGGATTCGAGGTTTTCCCACTCCCATCTTCCCAAGCCGATTCCTCCCAGCCTCACTAGAACTTCCCCAGCTCCATCCATGACCTGGGAGGTGCAATTGAGAGTCTGCTTCTGCACAATGCAGGGTGGTGTGGCTCATGCATAGGTAGGTCCTGCACAATGACCTATGAACAAAGAGGAATTAAGTCAATCTTTCCATGCCTGCAGGGACTGCACAGGCCTTGTTAGATGCTCCTTGTGTTGTGACAACACAGATGCTGTGTTGGCATCTGTAGCTGCTGCTGCTGGATGTCAAACATCCTATGTTCATTGTATGGGAACTGCTGAATCCCAGCCTGAACCTCTGATTGCACAGGTGAAGGTAATTCAGCTGTGATATTGGAAGAGGTAGAGCCCAGCTGCACCTTTCTTAGAGCCCATTTAAGGGCTGCCTCCCACTAAGGAAGGATCTCCTTTGGAGACTGATCCTTGTGGAGGCTTTGGGTGAGCCCAGGAGAAGGGTAAGCTCCATCCATTCTTCTCACAGCCTGCAAAGTGGCAGGTAGAGGGGGGTGGAATATGGTGGGGAAAAAAAACAACAGGCTAATTGATTGGCCTGTGGCCATTTCACAGCCAGAGAGAGATGGGATGAGTGGGATTGCTGGCTTTTTCTTTTTGTTGAGTTATTCTTGCTCAGATGTTTGAGCACTAAGAGGTTACGTTTGGTTTAGAATATATTTAATTCATTAAAACGTTGATCTTCTCTGCTGCGGAGTTCAGATCTGATCCCAGGCTTTACTCCTTATCTAAATGCAAAGGTTTCCTGCCAAATATACAAAGCAGCAAAGCCTTGGTGCTTAGGAAAAATGACATAATGAAGAGAGAATGGTGCAGGACTGCATTCCAGTGCAGGGACCCACTGCTATTTCAAGCAATATCAGCACCAGTGTGTGCTCAGCTTCCTTCCTGCCCATGCTGTGCTGAAGTTTTTAGGATGTCTTGCCCATTCCCATCATTTGACGTGTCTTGGTTCTGCAAGCAGCAGCCCGAGGCCCTGCAGCCAGCTCAGGTGTGAGGTGCTGGGATGCTGTGAAATGTGCTGTGGTCCTTTGGAACCATCTGCTCCTCGGGGATGTGGGCTCATGGGATGCTCTCTGATGGAGCAGCACCAGCTCAGGGATTTGTGCTATTCTCTGCCCTCACAATGTGCACTCGCTGCTCTCCAGGGGTCTGAATGGAGCACAGTGATTGCAATCTACCCCTCCTCACTGTGCAGAAATCCCACTCCCAAGCCTGGTGTCTCACCACCTTCCTCACAGAGCCTTTGTTATCTGCTGGGGATAACAAAGGGAAGGAACAGCACTTAAAACCCAATAAAACCCACACACCATCATCAGCTTTTGTACTGGTTGCTATGGGAACCCCCATACATGCACCGGAAACGCTGGAGTATGCAGATGAGCTTCTTAATTAGTTCTTCTCAGTCTTTCATGCTCCTGGTGCAGCAATTTGATCATTAGATGAACATGCCTCTTAATTATCCCTGGCTTAACCAAACATGAGCCAGGGTGACCTTTGGGGAGTGCAGGGAGCCTTAGGAGCAGTGGGAGGGGTGAGATGGAGCTGGGTTCTTCTCCAGCAGCTTTTGGGATGGGGGGGCTGTGCTGCTCCCCCCACTGATCCCAGAGTCAGGTTGTTTGGGGCTCAGCACTGTGCCAGGGGCTGAATTCGGTGGCAAACATGAGGAAAAGGTCTGAGCTCCTTCCCATCTTCTGGGGCAGTGATGAGAAAGGCTGGCTGGGATACCCCAAGCCCTGAGCCCCTCTGGGCAATGGGGGGGGCTGCAGCTTTATCCTGGCACTGCTGGTTCCCAGGGGTTGGGGCTGAACTTGTTGCCTCCAGCTCTGCGTGCCAGTTCTGCTGAGCCAGATGCCAGCCGTGTGTGCATGCGTGAGCTCTGGCTGTAAATGCTATGAGTTTTTCACCAAACAAGCTTCATTAATCGTCTAATAACCGGATTAATTAAGGACACTGAAAGTAAACAGCAAGAGTGTAATTTGCCTCTGATTGCCATGTAATTGCAGGAGCATGGTCCTATTTGCATATGCAGAAAGTGGTGTTGACAGAGGCGTTGGGACCAAGAATAACAATTTACGGAGAGCATCCACGTCCTTCTGGTGTCCAGACCCCTTTACCCATCCCCTTCATTGCTTTCATTGCATTCCTCTCCTTCCCAGCTGGCCATCTCTCCTGCTGCTGCTGGAGTTTTTCAAGCTATTTGTATTGATGCTCCAAGCAGATCCACTTGGGTACATTCTCCTGTGTCCTGCAAGGTGGTGGAGCAGCAGAGAGGAAACCTCTTGGGGGTCTTCTGCTGATGATTAAGGCAGCCAGGTCAGTCACTTTTTGATGTCCTTGCTTGGGACTCTGTATTATTATGGCTGTGTTTGGAAGAATTTGCCCTTGCAAGACCCATAGAGCTTCCAGGCCTCCACGAGGAGACAGGGAAACAGAGAGAAAGAAGCAAAATGGGGGCACATGGTGAGGAAAGCAGATTATGTGTGGACTGGAAGCAGAGCCAGGGACTGAATAGCAGAGTCTGAGTCCCGCAGCATCTCTGCCTCTCACGTCCTCCACCCCTCATCAGCTGGTCTTCTTTTTTTTTCCGGCACTTCTCTCTTTCCCTGTGAATGCAGACATCTGGATGGTGACTAATCTTCCAATTCTCTGCCTCCCATTAGCCTCGGGTGAGTTTTCTTCTTGTCTTTGACCTTGTCAAAGCTGGATCTGGGCTGCTTGAGGAATGGCAGCACGTGGTGCTTTGCAGAGATGCCTGCACGCGTCCACCACGCATGTAGGCATGTACCCAAAGGGAGAAACTCAGAAGACACATCCCAGCTCAGAGAACCCCCAGGGTGACACAGCTTGGTGGAGACCCACGCAGGGCTGTGACCCACAGCTGCCACGATTTCTGGTGTTCCCATTTCTTTTTGCTCAAGGCGGATGCGGCATCTCTGCTCCCCAGGTATTTCAGAGCGCTCTTTTGTGCGTTGATGGGCTTGGACCACATCCGTGTGCATTGTTTGCTTGAGAAAGGCACCTGCTGCTCACTTGTGTGCTTCAACACGCGATGAGGATAAGAGGCAGCAAATCGGAGCCTTCGGAGCCATTGTTTTAGAAGAGGCTTGCTGGCAAAATGGATGGGGGCGAGTTTGCCAGCAGAACGCTGCCGACAAATAACTGTAAATGCAAATGGGGACCTGGGACCCCCCTGCCTGCCCGCGGGCATCTTTCCCATCAGCTGTTTGTTTCCTTGCAGCATCCGAAGGTTTTGGGCCAGTTTCCCACAGCTCTGAGTGCCGTACCTGTCCCCAGCAGCTGCCAAGCTCCATTCATCACAAGGCAGCGTTTTGTTTTCCTCTTCTGGAAACTCGAAGCATTTAGAAAGGAATCAGGTTTTCCCTTGAAATTCAGTGGGGAGAGAGGTGGAAGGAAGGCAGCCTTCTGTTTGTTTTGCACAGCCTTTCTGTAAGCTGCTATAAACAACCTGTCATCATATCTCCAGCGAGGCAGTTGAACAGGCTCCCCAGGTGTCTGTGCTTGGTTCCTCGCCATGCGAGGTCTCGTTAAAGGTGCTGTTTGTTCGCGGTTCGGCACGGACTCCCTTCGAGCTTGAAGAGCAAGACGGGGAAATAGCAGCAATTTTGATTAGGGCATTATTGTGAACTTCTGCAATCTCTGTTTCCTGCGGTGCACGAGGAGCTGCTCCTCCAAGAGCAGCTGGAGGCTGCACCTTGCAAACGCCCTGCGGTGAAAGCTTCAAAGCAAGGAGCGAAGGAGGCAATGAGCACCTCCTGAATGCGAGGGAATCCTAAGGGGCTGTGGGTGTTGGCACCCGCTGTGCCTTTGAGACCTGTCCCATTGTCAGCCTGCTTTCTTCAGGGAGGGAGGCCGAGGTGAGGGCCCTGCCATGGCCCACGTTGAGCTGCTTTTGAACGCTGACAGCCCTTCCTGAAGCAATGTGGGGCTCCTTCTGGAGTGGAAGTATCACTGCCTCTGTTCAGTGCAAGTCAATGCTTCTCATCCTTTGCTCCCTCTGCCCCTCCTGGAGGGGAAGTACCTGGTTGATCTCTCGAAACTCAGGAGCATGAATCCACCATTGAGGTGTAAAGATCTGAAGGTAGCATCCTTCCTCCCCGCCCCTTTCTTTCCTGCTGTGCTGCAGCAGATGTGAGTGGTCTGCAGGAATTCGCCTTGGTGAGCCCAGAAGGTTGTGCTTGCAGGCTCATACAGATCTTGACTTGAGCGATCTTTGGCTTTGAGGATACTGAGATCCTAATTCAATATCTGCATGCCCTTGGCGTGTGCAATTAATCTTTCCCTGATCTCACTCTTGAGTTCCCTCCCTTTCCTAGTGGGCTCTGCATTCTGGTGCCATCTGCCTTTCAAGGCTGATGAGGAAGCTGCCTCCGGTCTGACTGTCAGTGCTGCTTCACTTCTATTACATCTCAGATGCCTCGTGTTGGTTTAGTTTTTGGAGGGGGGTGGGGGAAGGAACCCTCTTTTGTGATGCTTTTTTTCCTCCCTCTTCTCTGTAATTAGATGTAGCAGTGATCAAAATGTGTTGCATTGCACTGCAAACTTCTCCAGGCAGATGTTTCATGACCGGAGGAGAGATGACTTCATCATCTCATCTTCATCCACTGCATTAGGGGGAAAAAAAAAGAAGAAAAAAAGAAAAAGGAGAGCGATGGATTTCCTGTTGTGTGAATACGGCTCTTCAGGCTTCAGGGGAGGGATGCACACAAAAGGAAGCAGGAATGGGTAAGGGAGGGAGTGCAGCCTGTTTTATGGCAGGGCTTGCAGCACGATGCAGGCTGGCACCTCTGCATTCTGACCTTATCATACTGACAATATGGGAATACTGACATCAACTACCACCAGCCCTGAAGCAGAGATGCAGGTTTGGCTGGGGGGTGTGCAGGGATAATACATCCATCTCCAGCACTGGGGATGCTGAGCACAATTCCTCAAGCACAGCTCAATAAGTGAGCCATCAAAAGTAAAAATGACAGCAATTCTGCAGTCAATATCATGTGGCTGCAGGTTAAATAAATAATATTTGAATGATAATCATTCCAAATGACACTATTTCATCCACCACAAACATGTGGTTAAGCTCTCATTAGTGGAGACTACAAGCTTTGCAGGAAGCACGGAGCCTTTGAAAGCGAGTCTTTGGATTGTGCTGCTATAGAAATTCCTGGACTGCTCTTGTGAGTGTTTAATAATGCCTGGGACGACTGGAAAGGCCAAAACCCTGAAATAGAGCTTTATATTTATTTAATATTTATCTATTTTGAGTTCTGCCTTTTTTTTAGGTTCTTGGTTCTAAAACTTGCTTGTATTTAATGGTCTGTATTATGGCCCTCGGTCTTGGCAGGCGAATCCACATGGCATTTATTTTCAAGGGCTTTTTCTATCTACACATGAATGTATAAAGATCACTTCAGCAGCAGATGTTGTAGTTTATACAGACTTCAGGCTTTCCCATAATGCTGCTTTTCCCATCCTACTACCTTTCTCCATTGCCATTTTTAAGCCCTTCTGGAGCTGTCCTGGATCAAGGCTGCCTGTGCCCACCACGCAGGATGTTTTGTTCCCCAGTTTGGGAAACTGGTGAGCTCAGCACCTCATCAGACCAGGCTGATTTTCAGTCTTGGCTGTAATATTGATCCTCGCTTAACATAGTAATGAGAATCTGCTTCCCCAATCAGTGAAGGAAAACTCTTGTTTTCCAGCTGCTTGGAGGAAATGAGCTTCATCACACAGTGCAGGATGTGGGGTGGTATGGACGTGGGTGATGCTGGTATGGCTTCGCTTTGGTGGTGGTCTTGGTGTGGACAGGAGTGCAGTGCCCCATCCCTGGAGGTCCCCAAGGCCACGAATGGGGCCCTGGGTATCCTGAGCTGGTGGGGGGCATTAAGCCTGCAACTGGGTTTGATGCTTGATGATCTTTAAGGCCCCTTCCAACTGAAGCCATGCTATGTTTTTTAAGATATCCTCATGCTGTATGGCACCCCTTGTCCTTCTCTCGTACGTCCTTGTGTTTGGTGAACCTCTGCCTTGTGCATCCCAAAGCCAAGAGTGGGGTTGAACCCCATCATCCACATCACCATCCTTTCAACCCTCCTGGGCCAGGTGATGACATCTGAGCCCCATATAGTCATGGAGATGGGGGGGTTTCTCTAAGACAGCTCCTTGAGGCCTACCATCTTTCTCATTGAACGAGTTATTGGGGGGGAAGCCTTATTTCCTCTCAACCTGTGGGTAGATCCAGCTGCAATATGGGTGAGCAGAGCTGCTCCATCCACGCTGCCCAATCTCAGCTCCCCTCTTGGCTCTCCCCATGCCCAGCACATTGCCGGACCGTCTGGCTGACGGCAAATTGTTTTTTGATGGCTGACTCGGTATAACTGAACTCAATTTGCCTTTCAAAAGCAGCTAATAGTCGCATTAAAAAATCCATTTTCACTTGTGATTGAATTTGACGGCGGCTCAATCAATAAGCGAATGGAGTGTTTCACACGCTGTACCGAGCAGGCGTTACCACAGTAACGGTGTAAAGTGAGCACAGCCCAACAAATCCCCCCTTCAAGAAAGAAATATTGGTTCCATCACCCCACAAGGGGTTGCTCTGGGTGGGCAGCATGGCTGCCAGGGGATTCTCCTGTTCCTGGAGGTGGTGATGGTGTAAAAACCTGTTTTTCTCTCTTTCTCATTCTTTCTCTCTTTCTTCCCCATAATGAAGAGGGAAGAGTGTTTTTGTCTCTACTTGGAGCTGATCAACCTGATGGTGAGTGGTCATGGCCTCATGATGGGATGGCAGTGGGGTGGTGAGGTGACCATAGAATCATGGATTAGTGCGAGTTGGAAGGGACCTCTAAAGGCCATCAGGTCCTTTATGGGACACAGGGACACCCACAGCTCCATCAGTGCTCAGAGCCCCATCCAGCCTGACTTGGTGCATCTCCAGGGATCACCATCACATCTCTGATGGCAGCTTTGCACACTCTTGGGGTTGGAATGTGCCCATTTCTGCACCTTTTTTTTCCCCCTTTTCTCCCCACTCAACATGGCTTGGATGGGAGGAGAGCAGCCATGGGTAGGGACAGAGCTGGCTCCAAGCTTTCTGGAGAATGTGGGTTTTCCATGAGAGGAGATACATATGTGAGTATGTTGCACAGGTACATTAAAATAAGGCTCGTTAACATGTGATGAAAAATGAACCTGGCCCTTTGATTCGTGACATTCAGAATGTTTCCTTTCAGCCATTGTGTGCTTTACCCCTGTTGTAGTGTAAGATGAAAATGAAATGACTCAGCCAGGAGTTTCTCAGTTCTTCATCTTTTATTTTTCCTTTCCCTCTTTCTCTTCCCTTTCCAAAACACTTTCCTGGGGGTCTTTAATGAGATCCTCTCCCCCTGTTTACTCCACAGCCGCCCTGTTCCTTGCTGTGGGTGCAGGGAAACCTACCTGATGCTGCAGCCATTCTGTCAGCGTGGGGCAGATCCCCCACTGGTGTGGTGCCTCCTGCAGACCGTGCCCATCTCCATTGCTTTCCTTCAGCCCTTCTGGATTGGGGAATGAAAAAGATGCCTGCAGCACATCTGCGTTTTCTCTGCAGGGAGCTTGCCTGAGGCTCCAGGATGCCTTTATTTGCCTTATATTGCATCTCTAAAGTGCAGGCAAACAATGCAGTGCTGTCTTTGAGCTCATTTCCATAGTTTGATCTGCTTTAGAAGAAGAGGGGGTGGGGGAACGAAGTCTGTGCTAAGCAGGAGATGGAAGAAAAGGAAAGCTGGCCACCCTGGGCTCAACTGGAGCAACTGGGGGCTTAATAGAGTCGAAATGTGATGCCCACCTGGGCTGGATCTATGTTCTGTATTTTCCCATCTCTCTCCTTTGCTGCTACAAGGCCCAGTTGGTTTCTTAGAGCACTGAACCAGGGAGGGCTCCTGGCCCACTGCAGCATTGCATTTCTCTCCTTTGGGTTGTGCACCATGTCCCGGCTTCTCTGCTCCTTGTAGGTGAAAGCAGCCATTGCCATTCGTTTCAGAAGCTGCTTCCACCATGCCTAAGTTTGCTGCTGCTGGTTGTTAGGGATGGTTCCTCATTCCCATGTATGCAAGGAGAAACAAAACCTGTAACAGAGGTGCCTGAGCAATCTGCAGAGCTCTGGAGACAGCCCAGAGGGTCAGGCCTTTATTTCCTGACAGGTATGGGGCTACTCTAAGCTGTAATTTAATTGTCACTGGGAGCTGGCATCTCTTTGTTTAACATTCTGGAAGGAATTGGCAACAGAGCTGGATTCAGTGTGTGGAGGGAGCAGCAGCTTCTTTCACCTGACTGAGCACAGCGCTGCTGTACAAAGGAGATGCTGTGGATGCAGCAGGACAGGCTTTGCTCCCAGTGGGCATCAGAAGACCCCAGTCCTGCTTATGTATGGAGCATTGCATGGCTCCCCAAATCGTGCTGCCAAAGGCACTGTGGGCTTAACTGCCCTGGGAAAACTCCAACTGGATGGACCAGGGGCAGCAATGGTGAGACGTATGTAGGGCTCCTGCATCACTGTCACCTGCACAGACTTTATTAGAGAGAGCTCGGAATGAAATGGTTCCTTAGTGCTCCTCTCTCCCAGCTGCAGACTGTTGAGGTGTAATAATGCAGAGGGAGGATGTAAGCTATTCGGTCAGCTCTGTGTGCTGCAGCAGCACGTGTGCTGTCCTTAACCTTGGGAAGCAGTGCCTCCCATAAAAGCCACTTGGGGATGAATTGGCTGCTGGTGATGGAGTTCCTATAGGGAGATGTTGTTGTATCTTTGGGCTTAGGAGCGGGGGGGTATCTGCATCACCACAGCAGCGGGACCCTCTCTGCGTGGTTGGGGACCCTCCATGCTTGGCAATGTGTCTAATGCTGGGGGTTAACCCAGGAATGGGAGAAAGGAAAGAAAGGTTCTCCTTTAGGAAAGCAAGTACTGAGATGAAATGCCTTCCTTGGGTTGTGCAGAAGATGCAGCAATGTTTGGGCAGCGTGCTTGAGGCGGTGATGGGAGCTCTGTGTTGAGGTTTATAATCTGTGATGAGATTAACAAGTGTTGGCTGGGAGGGCTCAGAGGGAGGAAGCAGCATCGCAGAGGGTGCGAGTGCAGAGCCCTGAACTAAATCTACTCAGACTGGGCAGTGTCACGTTTTGGGCCAGGCCAGAGGCTGTTAAAGCTGAGAACTCAGGCCAGGTCTGCAGAATCCACTTAGAGCAGCTTTGCTCCTGGGGGTTGGTGTTCCCAGTGCTGTGTACAGGATGGGTTTGTGTGACAGGGGATAAATCTTCCCCCTCCATCAAAGTCAGTGGGGACAAGGGACTGATTTCTCAGTATGGAGTCACCAGGGACTGTGGGTCCTGACAGCCCTTTCCTATGATGTCAATAGCACAGCCAGCTGATTTGGGATCTTTTACACAAGTAGCCTGCCTCAAAGTGGGCTTTAAGACTTGTGAAATGATTTCCTGTCTTACAAGGCTGTGCAATTGCTTCCAGATCTTTCCCCTTTACAATTACGTGGAGAAAACTGAAGTTGCGAGGCGGAAGTAAAGAAATAAATGTGGATGGGGAGAAAGTTCAGGGCTGAGTTGGCATTGTGATTAATTACAGATCAGCTGTGTGACAGGGAAGTTGTCCTCATTGCAGAGAGCAGGGAGACCTGCAGAAGGTTTGGCACAAGCCATGAGTGCAATAGGGAGGCATTGAGCCTGGGAGGCATTTTCCTTCTGTCTCCCTCACTGCCACCCTTTGCTTTGGGCTTATGTGTGTGTAAAAGGGCTTCTTGATCATTAATGGAGCTGCTGAGAAAAATGAGGTGGCTGTGGCTGCATCCTGTCCATCTCCCCTTCCCTTTCTACCCCAGTAATTTTTTAACACATCAGCCAATTTGAACTGCAGTTGAGAGGAGACTCGAGGCCTGGGAGATGCTCAGTTCTCTAACTCAGAGTTGCTGTTCATTTTTGTTCTTTTCTTTCTTCCCACGTGTGCTCCCTTTGCTCTTTTTTAGCCCTGGGGAAAAAGAAAAGGGGAAAAAAAAAAAGCTATAGGAAAAGAAGGAGATGGTCATAGAGGTCACTGGGACAGGAAGAGTTGCCCTGCTCTGGAACTGCCCTGCAGTCAGTATGAATGAATGCTCATTGTGCTGGAATCCACGGTAATATCTCAAAGCAATTGATAACAAGGGATCTAAGAAATAAGATAATCTAGAAATAAGTGAGCATCTTTTTTATCCCTTTCCCTTTCTCCTCGGAGAGCCCTTATCTCGAGAATCGCCGCCATCATCTTTCCAACTAAAAACTGCTGACAACTCCCTCTCGAGCAGCCCTTGGCCTCTGCCCTCTTGTTTGTAGGACAAATGGCTCCCTCCCTGGAGCTGCAGCCTGTCCTTCTGCCAGCAGAGCCCTCACAAAACCCACAGAAAAGCACATTTTAGGAGCTCTTCTATGTCACCCTTGCAAGGAGGAAGATGCTCAGGGTGTCCTATTCCTCTTGGGAATGCAATCCTTCAGTGAGTGATGAGAAGAGACTGACCAGCCTTGCTGTATCAACCAGCATCCCTGCCATTGAGGTAGCATTGCCAGGAGAGCTCCTGCCTGCTGCTTGTTCTGTTAGGGCTGTGGGCTATGGGAATGCTTGGTGCTGGAGCTTGCTCCATTCGTGCCTTCTGTTTTTCTCCTTTAGCACTAAGACTGGAGCTGAGGGTGTCCTTCTATATCAGAAAGAGGGGATGGAGGCATTGTTTGTGCAGAGGTTTTGCTGCAGCATGGCTCAGCTCAGCCTCACAGCTCTAACTGTGCTGCTAACGGCAAGTTAAAGCAAACAGAGCCAGGAACGTTTCCATTAAACCAAACATGAGAACTCGTCACCACTACAAAACGCATTGGAACATGTCTGGAGGATGGGAGCTTCTGAGTGGACGTGCTGACACATCCCTAACCCTGCTGCTGGCTGGGGGCTGAGCCACCGCTTCAAGGTGTTGTTTTGCACTGCAGCCCTGGTTGTTGGAGCTGAATAGCTCTGAGCAACTCATGAAACACCGTAAGTGCACGTCTGCGTTGTGTATAAGCTCTCCCCAGGGGGAAAAGTGTGTATTTTGAATGTCTTGTTTTGATAGGGCATCGCTGCTGGTTCTTAGCATGCATGGAGCCACAGTCTGTGGCTGGGATCTGCCTTTATATGGGGATGAAGAGAGACAAACCAACATCTCCTGTGAGCTTCAGCAAAACAGCCTCAATTCTTCTTTGCCTCTTCTGTGTGTGTGGCAGGGGGAGGAATCGCTCTTGTTTTTATTTACTATCCGTGGTTAAGCACCAAAGACCTCGCTCTCTATTTGTGCACCTACTCCTAATTACAGCACGGGTTCGCCTGCTTTTAGTGAGAGGCCGGGCTCCAAAGCAGTTTTAATTTGTGCCTTTGTTTTCATCCCCTGCAATGAAACAGATCTGAGCAGCTGTCGTGGGCGCTTTGCTCAAAGTGGAGAACGAGCCCTTATGAGAAGGGTGGCTGGAGGGAGAGATTAATTAACCTGCCCTTCATTGGCTTTGTAAGTGGAGAGGGAGCTCTCTCTCAAACTGCTTGTTGCTTATTTAGCTCATACAAAGCTGCCCAGTCTCAATTCAGTCTTAATCACATCCACCTTCCCACAGTGCCAGTTTTTGCTCATACATGTGAAGGCCTTCTGTTCCTGGGTGGCTGTACTCGCTGTGCACCAAGGGATGGAGAAATGCACCATCAGTGGCTGCTGCACAGACAGCAAAAGTCTGTTGGTTAAACCCAGTTGTGTTCTCAACCATAGGAAGCTACTTCCTAAAACCAGAGAGAGGGAAACAGGGCAGAGGTGGTCGTGGAGAGCATCTCTCCTCCTCTCCCAGCGTGTGTTTACGATGTGAACTAATTAAATGAAGGCTGGGTAGCTCAAACCCATTGATTTTTGTCAGTGGCAACCTTGATATGTTATCAAAAGTGAGTAATCCCTTCCCTGTAAAGCAGACTTTGATAGATCAATAAGGAGAGAACGCGCTGTACCTCCTGGCAGCTCCATCAACCTTTGAGAGAGAGCTCTCAAGGGCACAGACATTCCTGCTCCCCTGCTTCCAAAGCTCTGTCACCCCTTTCCCTGCTCCTGCTGCATTCTGTCTCCACCACCGCTGCCTTTCATCACCCTCAGTTTGTGGTCCATCACTTCCCTGGAAGAACTTCTGGTACCAAACAGGGCACAGCTGCGGCAATGCAAGTAGAAGGGATTTGGATAGAAAGGAAAGGCATTGGGGTGAGAATTAAAGAATTAAAAGCTATCACTGCTGTCATAACCCCAGTCAGAGCTCTGCTGTCAAGCTTCTGATCGCATCTTTGGTTGTGAAGGATTAATGCAGTGCTGCTCCTTGTTGGGGTGCAAGGAGATGCTTATGTTGCCCTGATGGAAAGCAGTGGTGCTTTGGCCATGAGCTTCATGAGCAACCGTTTTGTTTTGCTCCCTGATCTCTTTGCCTATACATCATGTGGTGCCCAGCACACCACTACGATCCAGTGGTTATTCTTAACAGCCAAATACAGCGCGTGTAATCTGAGGGTGAGTGTGGGAGCTGTCAGAAGGAAATGTCTGGCCTGTGAATAGCTGAAGGTCATGTCGCTGCGATGGTAACTCTCCCTGATGTTTGCAGCTGGGAATGTGAAATTGAGTTCTCTCTGCCAGGAAGGTCTTGAGCAGCAGGCAGGAAAAGGGAGAGCACACATAGCAGGAGCCCGTGTGTTTTGAGTGTCTGCTTCCATCAGGCTTTGCTTTGGAGGAGCACGGAGCCTGGTTTCTACTAGGGAGCTCTGGCTGTTGAGTTCTATGGGATGCTGTTGGTCAGAGGACTGTGGCTGATGGTGGTTCTGGCAGAGCAGCTCTGCAGTATGACAGCACGTCATGGTTGTGCTGCACCCAAAGCATCCCCTTTGCTATGGAGGCAGAGAAGCAGTTGTGTGAGGCTCATATGGAATAAACACAGCTTTGCCCTCGTCTTGATGTTACAGAGGACAGCGTGTCTTGTCATCTGTCACAGCGCTCCTGTCCCTATTCCCCAGTCTGTATTTTTCTAATTTCTTTTCCTCTGTTCTTGGAGATCAATGAAACGCTTCAATCCAGGGGGTGAAGTCTTAGGAAGCATCAAACCCCTCCCCCCCCCCAAACCAACAACCCCAAGCCCTGCAACAAACAGCTCACGAGTGGTTCTTGTTTCACACATCTTATCTTCCCGAATTAGACACAGAGTGGCAATCAAAGTCAATGCCATGCTTATTGTAAAGCCCTTACAGCGTGTCTGTGCGGCAGCTCCAAGGGGAACGTTGAGTTGTTCCCTGGCAAAGTGGATTTTTTCCCTGTCGCTTTGAAGCTGGCAGCCCAGGGCTCTGCAGCCAGGAGGGATCACGGTGCTACCCAAGCATGGAAAGTGCTGGTGTCCCCTCACCCATGTGCACCCTCCAGCACAGACTGGATAAGATGGTGCTCCATCAGCATCAGGTGCGCCCAGCCAAGGTGAGATAAGGAAGGATGTATATGGAGAGTGAGTAATTGGAGGCCAAGAGGCAAAAGTGTCTGACAGGGCAGGATTGATCTGCAGCTTTTCATTGGAACATTTGCCAAAAAAAAATAAAAAATAAATACAAAAAATCAATGCTTATTCCCTGGACTCGGGAGTGTGTTTACTGTATTCAGCAGCTTGCATTAAAAGTGAATTCCAGCAATTGCAATTACAGCTTTCTCTTTCTTTGCCATTCCCCTTCTTCCTCCCCCATTCCCACTCCCCCCCTTCTCTTTCTGGCTGCCTTTTGTCATGTTTTGGAGCCTAAGGCAAAGCTAATGCAGTCAAACTGAAAGTGGTTTTGTAAATCGTAAAGCCCACCTTCCCCCTTCCTCTCCTCTCCCTTGGGATCTTCTCTTTTCCTGAGCACTGTCAAACTCGATTCAGCCCAGAGACGTGGAGGTGCCTCTCTGAAGCGATGGGAGGCTCGGAGCCGGGCTGGAGCATGGCTCAGCAGCTGGGCAGAAAGCCAGGACATGTTTGTCCTAATGTGCTCTGATAGCACCATTTGATTTCCTACTGCCTGATGGCAGAAGTCTTAAATGCAGCTTGGGGAGATGCGGGGAGGCAGTGGGAGAGGAGAAGCATTGGTGGGGATGGGAGGGGAAGGAGCCTGGGCAGTGCTTGGGATGGGTGTCCTAGGGTGGGCTTTGCATCTCTGCTGCACCAGCACAGCTGTGCTGAGTGTCCCCAAATCCCCCCAACTGCTGGGGGCTGCACAGGGCCCAGCAGACCCTGTAAGCCCTGTGGACTGGTCCCAGTAGAGGGCACTGGTGCCTGCACTCTGCTCCTCATTATTAATCTCTAATTAACGTGCAGTGCCATACTGGGACAGTGTGAGGGCAGAGGCTTTGCCAGCATGTAAAGCATTGGGTTCTGGGGTCATTCCCATGCTCCCCAGGATCTTCTTAATTGAATCACAGAATGGCTCAGGTTGGAGGAGACCTTAAAGACCATCCAGTTCCAACCCCCTGCCAAGGGCTGGGTGCCACCCACCAGATCAGGCTGCCCCAAAACCACCCAGCCTTGGGCACACACACCCCACAGGGTCAACCACAACCAGCAGCACTTCAGGGCTCATCCTGAGCAAAGCTGACTGTTTATCTCCCATCTGCAGCACAGTCTGCAGCTGTAGAGGAGGGAGACGGAGCCTCTCCAGCACTGAGCTCTAACCAAGTGGCTGCAAACGTGGCTTTGATGTGAGGATCTCGTGCTGGTGGGGCTGTGGTGTGTGAAGTGGAAAGAGCTCAGCTTGACTCGCAGACCCCAGCTGGAGCTGCAGGCACAAAGCGCACTTACTGCCGCTTGTAACGCGAGTGGTTTTGATTTGGAGCTTGCTGGTGGGGAAAATAAAGTGTGCAAAATCAAGAATTCATTGTTCCTGCTTTGCTTTTCTGACGGGAATGTTTTCCTTTGCATGTGAACCTGTGTGGAATAAAACAAGGGACTATCGAATGCATTTCACTCGTGCTTTCTCTGCGTATTGATCTAGTCTCTTCTGCAGGGGAAGTGCCTCCAAAAGTGCCCAAACCTGCTGCTGTCGGGTGAAACAGAAATACTCTCTGTCTTTTTTTTTGCTTTGGATGCTTCTATTCATTTAATCCGAAGCAACAACTGCTCCCAGGTACAGCAGTTTCCAGGATGTGCAGCCAAAACCCTGCTCAGCCCTTCATTCCCATTGAGACGGCCTGCAGCACTAACCCTGCTGCTGTATGGGATGCTCCTCTCTCCCCTCTGGGCAATGGGGATGCCCCGGGACTGGTGGTGCGTGGTCAGGATTTGCTCTGCTCATTGCTTTGGACCTGGCAGAGCCTCTGAAATGGATTTACCTCTTGCTTGTGACTCCCATCATGAACTCCAGGCAGTGTTCAGTGCTTTGCCAGTGCATGCTGTCTCTTGCATTGAGTGCCTGGGCTGGTAAGTGCCTATGAGAAGCCTGCTGAGCAGCAGCAGTGTTTATCCAACTCGCTTTGATAAACACACTTTAGAAGCTTCCCTGGTGTGCTCGGGCTGCTCAGCACGGGGCTGACCTCAGCCCTTCAGGTCTGGACGAGGGACAAAGCTGTGGCTCTGATCCCTTCTTGCTGTGGGCTGCCTGTACCCAGCTGCACCGTTTTGGTTCTGTCTGCCCCCAATTCCATCTACTGCGTGTTATTGGGAGAGGGTTTGCTGTTAGAGGCTGCTTTGGGCTCAGGAGCACAGAAGTGTGCAGTGGTTTGATGCCTGGAAGCTTTGTCCCCCTTTGCTCCTCTCCTGTGCAGCAGTTATGAGAGCAGAATCTGGCCTTCATGGGCAGCCCTTCATGCTTTGAGTCCTGTGTGCTTTGCAAAATCTGGCTGCAAAGCCCAAATCCAAAGCCTGAGGGAATCACAGAATGGTTTATTGCCCTGGACCAGTTGCCACCCACTGGATCAGGCTGCACTGGGTCCCATTTAACCTGGCCTTGAGTACCTGCGTGGATGGGGCATCCACAGTTTCTCATGATTTTCCTTTTAGTTTTGGGGGGACGTTGCATTGGGCACTAGGAAATGGATGCTCTGACATCCTGCTGTGGCTGAATTCTGTGCTTAGTTTTCCTTGGGTAGCTCAGGAGAAGAAAAAGCAACGCTGAGCTTTCAGATGAAGCCCCAGTGCCAATTTGCATCTCTAAAGCGCTGGGAGGAGCGCTCTAGGGTTGCTGGCTGCAGACCCTTTTTGCTCAATCTAAAGTGCCGGGGCTGTGCACAGAAACAAACATGATGTTGATCTTACTGACTGAAGTCAATAGAATGCAATTCCCTGGGTTGCTAGCGAAAGCAGCACGTGCTCCAGGCCTTTCCACAGCAAGTCAGTGGAGACGCTGCTAAGTCAAAACCTGCTTTTTCCAGACAGAACGATGCACAAGTGTTTGTTTTCTTGAGTACCTAACTAAAGTTGCCACATACAGCAAATGAATATTGACTTGAGCGCAGTTGCCAAGGCAGGAAGCTGAGGAATTCCTTTTCCATTTGTTTGCAGAACAGGTGATGAATACAAGGAAGGGGATGGAAGGGGATGCTGTGTGTGCCTGCCCTGCTCCCTCCTATTTGTGGCTGGGGATGGAAGTGCCCTCCTGCCCACCTCTCCCCATCCTCCTCCTCCTCCCCCCCTTTCCTTTTCCCTTTCCCTCCCCTTTCTCCTCTCCCTTCCCTTTTCCCTATTTTCTTCCTTTTTCTCTTCTCCATTTTCCCTTCTCCCTTCCCCTTCTTCCTTTCTCTTTCCCTTCCTCTTCTCCCTTTTCCCTCCCTTGTTGGTGCCAGACATCACGCAGCAGATGATCCCCGGAGGGGTATGCTCAGCACACACAAACATGATGTTTACTGGCTCTGGGATGGATCAGGGAGGGATTTAGAGACTCCGAGCTTGGCTGCACAGCTCAGAGATCACCCTGCAAGTAAGTTATCCTCTTTGCTGACACCGGCTTTCTCTTCGGGTCATGCTTCTAAACCTCTGGACCCCAAGATAAATCACTTCCTGCTGTAATTACAGAAACTCATTTATGGTGATTAAGTGGTTTGGTGGAAGGTGGTGGAAAGGTGGTAGCCAAGCTCTGCTGGGCTGTGCTGTAATTAGGATGAAAGGGCTTCCTTCTCCTCCTGCAAATCTCCCTGCACCTCCTTCCTCCTCCCTGCAGGTCTGATGGAGGCAGGTCACTGTCGGTCTGACCCATCCCTGACTTGAAATGAGTTTGCTCAGCTCAGTGTGAGCTTTAGGATGTAAATATGCTTTAATTATCCAGCTCGGTGTTTGTGCTGGGGTGACTCCCCTGTCTGTGGGGGCAGCAGCTCTCTGCAGGTCACCTCTCTGCGAATAGAGGAGGGTGTGAAGCAGCAGATTGAAGTGATGACTTTTGAGATGGAGTAAACCCTTCTGCAGGAGCCCTCCATGGCCTTCCCTGCAAACCGCAAGGAAACAGATTCACAAGCAAGGAGCATAACTCTCATTTCCTGCTATCTACAAACCAGTCTGAGCCAAGGAACCAGTCTGAGTTCCTGTGCTTGCATGAAGCGTGTTCCTTTTAACATCCCACACCCCCCGATGGGAGCCTGCAGACACTAATTGCTTGCGAAGGCTCTCTGAAGTGCTCCACTTGGGTGGATGTATTTCGTGATCTCCAAGCAGCGCCTGGACTGCCTGATTCCTCACCAACTGCTTTCTGTCACTGCAGTCCCTGGCTTTGTCACAGCCAGCAGCGCAGGAGGGGAGAGCTGTGCAGGGTTGAGACAGAGGGCAAAGCTCTTGGAAATCAATGCTCGAATTGCTGGGAGAAAGCGTGGCATCACAGTGATCCCGCTGGGACAGCCGCCCTTTGTTTCTCTCTGTCCCCTCTCTTCGGTCGATGCGAGAGCTCTGTGCACAGAAGGGCCACCAACCTTGATTTGTTCTTGATTTTTCCTCCTTCATGAGGCTTGTTGGTGAGAAGAGCTGTGTGTAGGATGGAGGAACTCTGGCTTGGGTGAAACAACTCCTGTTCGTGGTGATCTGCTCAGAGCCATTTCCCAGGGATGTTAGCTGGGGTAGCTGGGATTTGTTGGCTTTGTTTGTTGGCATCCAGGGCAGCGCTTTAACCTCATATCTCTTACATTTCCTTCATCCTACACACTATGTCTGAACAGTGCTGGGTGTTAGGGAAGGATTCATGCAGTACTTGAAGAGCCCTTGGGACTGCATACTCTTCTTCTGGGGACTGTATAGAAACAGACCCTTATCACTTTGTCAGCTCCCCCATACCAGTGCCAGCGGGTCCGGTGCTTCTCTCCCCATGTCCCCACAGCCCTGCTGAGCAGCCCCAGTGCTTTGCCTTCTCCTGGCAGGATACCCCTTGCAGGTGGCTGATGGAAGTCAGCAGGATCAACACTTGGCTGTCAGATCCCAGCGTGAGCACAGGGCTTGGGCAGCGGAGTGTAGAAATGCAGGAGGGTCTAAAGCCAATCTGATCTGGAATTGCCAAGGCAGGGATGCCCACAGTGGCTCTTGCAAAGCCAATCCCCAAGGCTGGGCTGCCTTTGAACACAAATTAGTCTGGACTGAAGTTGCTTACATCCCCTGATGTGGTTTTTAGCATTTTGTGATTTGCTCCTAATTCATCTGAAGCCAGAAATGCTTCCTGGTGCTCCCTCTGAGTTTTCATCTGAGTCGAGCTGGATTGCCTTGGGCTGTTTCTTCAGGACTGGGAACTTTCTGTTTTCTCCTGGCTGATCACACAGGGTAAAAATCACTGCAGGAGAGCATGAACTGTGAGCTGCTGTATGGGCTGCAGGGCTGCTGTGGGTGCAGGGCTCTTGATGATGGCCAGGAAACCAGTAGGAACATCGCTCCCCTTCCCTCTAAATTTGTTCCTTTTTATCAGTACTCACAGTTCAACTCCAGCAGCCTCAGCAGCAATTAGTCCTTCACAACTGGAGTTAGCCATGCAGTGGGAGTGCACTCCTGGCAGATAGGTGAGAGGCTCCATTTTGTGTGGTCAGGGTGGGGAGGTGATGGGTAGAAATGAACTACAGATCACCAATAGTGACTCAGGATGTTCTGCTGATGCCACCCAGATGCCAGGATGGAGAGGTTAAACTTTATTTTCAGCCTGCAATTCTGGCCTCATTCAATTTTACCCAGAAGAAAAACTCTTTGAATAGTGCATGTGCCCGTGCTGCTGTGGCATGTTCATGCTGTCAGTGAGGCGAGAATCCCTTTGGCTCTGGAGTGGAAACAGACCTCATTTTGTGTGGCTGTGTCACCACTGTCACCCCGTACACCCTCCTGCCCTGCTGCTGACCCAGCCCAAGCTGCTGCTGGGTGAGCAATGGGGTACAGACCTGCCTGGAGGCATGGGTGCTGGTGGTGCTGCCCTGAGGGTCATTGCTCAGCCAGAGATACAACAGACAGACACACATCCTCCTGCTGTTCCCCGAGGCTGACTTCATTTACCATCAGCATTTTTCCAGAAGCAAAGCTGAACCCTAAAACAAGTGAGTCTTTTGCGGGTTCAACTGCAGGACTTGACTGCTGTGAAACTGCACAGCAAATCCCCAGGCCTGGGGCTCTTGTTCCTGTCAGCCCTTCGCCTCTGGCTTCATTTTCCCTTGCAGCCCGTTGGCACACTCATTGCAGCAGAGAGGAAGATGCTTTTGCAGCCAGGAGCCAGCTCATCCCTGAGACCGCAGGGAGCCGCAGCCGCAGATTGAAACCACAGCTCACCAGCAAATGCAAAACAATGTGCAAACATGTTTTAATGTCAGGTTTATATTAAAAGTGGACTAAGAGATTAAGATGTTCATCTGCCTTGCAGGGAGCGACTTTATAAATCTCAGCTTGCGTGCTCTCGCTGAGCGTTGCTAATCACCAGGCTGGATCCACATCACGTGTGCATGGTCTGCTCGCTCTTGCAAGGCTCTCTTTCTCCAGGCAATGGGAGCTGGGGCTTAATGAGGTTCCTACTGACACAGAGTTATTGGGTTCCTTTCCCCTTTTAAGCATCCTGCTCTTCAGGCTGCTGCGTGTTGGAGACTCTGCTTCAAGGACTCTGTGGAGCATCGCTGGGTCAGCAGGGCCCCATGTCTGGTATGGGATCCCCTACTGGACACATTAGAAGATGCCACAGGACTAGCAAATATCACTGCAAAGGCCTTTGAAAGCAACTGACACATTAAACCTGCTGCCACACTGAAGTGCAGTGGTGGAAGTGATTTAGGAGCACTGGAAAATCTTGTCCTTGACCTCTTAAGCTTGTCATAGCCATAGGATTGGAGCAGCTTTGGCAAGAGATGATTTGGTTCTGTGGCTTTTTTTCCCTTCTTCTCTACTTGTTTTATTCTCCTACATCCATCCAGAAATCCCCCTTTGCTGGATTGAGGGCTCTGGGACACTCAGCAGCATTCTGCTGCTGTTAGGAGTTCTAAAGGCAGTAAAGTTGGGTCCTTGAAGTGCTGTCAGTAATCATTTTTATGGCGGTCAGATTGCTCATTAGCACACTTGTTTTCAGATATTTAAGCTGGAAAGAAATCTATAGTCCTTGCATTTTTAACTTGATAACCACTCAATAGAACAAATAGAGTTGGAAATTAGAGCAGAGCTGGGCTGCAAGAAATAGTCCTGAACGCTCACCTCTTGCCCCAAAGGTCTTTGGAGACAATTGCTTTGAGAACACAGCTTGGGGGAGCACATACATTCCCAGCCTACGAGAAGTAATAACAGCTCAGGTTTACAGCGGTGATTAGCCAGTAGGATGGGACCTGGAAGGGGCCCTAAAATAGGTGTATTGAAAGCTTCTGCTCTGAGTCTGGGTGAAAAATAAGGTCTGGATCAGAGCATTTGTTTTCAGGACACGAAGCAAAAAGAAACAGCCCAAGAAACCCTAAGTGATGGTTCCCAAAACCTGCAGGATTTAGAGCAGTGCTGGAGTGGCTTTCATTGAAGTCCTGTTTCTCCAGGCAGGGCTGTGAATGGCCCTTGGGCAGGTGATGGGGTCTGGGCAGCTGGTTGGGAGCATAATATAGGAGGGGTCCTGAGGGGGATGGTCTGCATTTCATGCTGGCTGTGGTGTCAGGAGGAGGAAGGAAAGCCATGGGGAAAAGTATATGGGAGCTGCTGAATCACGGCTGAACCTCTGATTGCCCACCTGAGATAAGCACTGAGCCAGCCCTGGGAGCACAGTATGGTAATTCAGCTGTGCTACTGGAAGGGGTAGAGGCCAGCTGCACCTCTCCTAGAGCCCATTTAAGGGCTGACTGCCACTGGGGAAGGGGCTCCTTTAGAGGTTGTTTGCTGTGGAGATTCTCAGCGAGCCTGGGATAAGGGTAAGTTCCATCCATCCATTCTTCTTTAACGTAACAGCTTGTTTAGCCTGACTTTTCTGTGTATTTCCTAATTATAACATCAGTGTGTTCATTGATTACGCAAAAGAGGAATGTTGAAGTGGGCAGCTGTGATGGGAAAATAATAGTGACCATCCCTGGACCGTGGCCTTTCTGCCCTGGGCTTCCAGTGATGTGTTTGGGGGCATCCATCAGAGAAGCAGCAGCCTGGCTCCTGGTGCTCACCTCCATCTCCCAATGTTCCCTTCTGTGCAGAGCACAGTAAAGGAGCAAAGGGTTGGAAGGTTGGTTGGGATTTTTTTTGGTCCTGTAAAGCATTTTGGGATTCAGTTGAAGGCAAGGTGCTCTGCAGATGTAATCTCATTGTTAGAAGGCCATTATCATTATTCACCTGCTGTGTCTGTCTGTCTCTCTAAATGGCTTTAGCTGTCAGCCTATTTATCCATGTTCCCCTCTTATTATTGTACTGTAAAACACCAGTTTGCCCCAGCTCCTACACCCCTCCTTCCCCATTTCCCATGCCAACAGTGCTGTGCTTTGTCTGATGGGAGTCCAAGGAGCCCAAAGCCGGGCTGCCCTGTGTTCCGTGCATCCCGTGCTGCTGGGGAAACTGGAGTTGTTCCTGCAGCCCTGAATGCAAAGGGGCTGCCCAGGGTGTGCTCCCCCCACAGCCAGCCCTCATCTGTCCCTGTGCATCCCCTGTGTGCGCCGGTGCTGCTGCTTAGCAGCGTTGATCAGTGGAGATAATTAATATGAGGAAATAGAAGATTTTGTCTTGGGCTTATTACAGACTCTAACCCTATTAAGCAGGCCATTTGAAGTCCAGGGAGGGCTGTTTCTTTCCAGAAGAGATTGCAAGTGGATTGAGTTCCATTATGTTCCTAATTAAAAGGAATGAAGTTAAAAAAAGAGAAAATAAAGAAGGGGAGGAAAAGAAGCGATGGAGCTTTGTGACACTTTGGGAGGGAATGAAAACCTCTTAGGGGTTTTCCACTGATGTATTCACATGTGTTGCCTTGGTGCTTTCTGCTTCCCTCTTCTATCACCAACCTGCATGTGGAGCCTGTTATCCTTGCCCAGGAGTGGGAGGACCAGGGTAGAGCTGAAGGGGCAGCAATGGGGCTGAGCATCAGGATGATGCCATTGGAGCTGGGCAGGGATGGATGCTGCAGGCAGGGAGAGCCGTGGTGCACAGCGGGGTGCTGGGTGTGCAGCTCTGCAAGGGATCCTACATCAAGGAGAGATCCTACATCAAGGCAGCACCGCCAGGCTCCCGTGAGCGCTATCACTTGCCCAAAGCACTCAGAGCACTTACTTATTTTGTAAGGCGGCCCGCAGCCTGTGATGTGCCAGACGTGGCGTGTCTAAGAAGCCGGGCTGTTCCTTATCAGCCTCTCGCACTGTCTCAGAACCCTTCTGCTAAGTGTCTTTTGTCCCCTAATAAACTGATAAGCTGCTGGTAATCCGCTGATCACTGATAGGCAGGGCAGCCCTGCTCTCCCTCCTTGCACAGATAAGGCGGCCCTTTGCCAGCGGGCAGTGGGTGATACAGCTCAGCCCACAGCAGGGAGAGGGTGGGCTTTGGGGGTGTGTGCCCCCCACCCATGGTTTGTGTAAGGAGAGAGAACAGGACCTGGTTGGGCTCTCCTGGAGGTGCTGTGTCACTTGGGCAGGCAGATCCTGCATCCATCCTGCACAGTGTGGGCATGGTGTCTTGTTCCCAAATGTGCTCCCTGGCCCCTCTGTCAGCTGCACAGGGAGACTGGAGAGAAAGGGAAAGTGGGAGGGAGGAGGAGGAAAAAATCATGTGTTTCTTCCTCTTCCCTCTCTGTTGTAGCACTCTTGCTCTCTGCTGTTGGGAGATGGGCAGCTGTGGGACATCCCAGCTCCAGAGGGACATCGCTTCCTTCCCAGCACTCACATCACTGCTATTTAATTTGTCAAGTGATACGGTGGAAAGGAACGAAGTGCCGCATTTTGTATTTTTACCTGCTCATCAACGTCCTCCTTGGGGGAAGCTGATCTTTGGCCTGTTGCAGCCACAGCCCTTGTTTAGCGGAGTTTGGGTTTCTTCTGACTATTTCTTGCTGTGGAAAACAACTCATTAGCACGAGGTGTGCCGGGACTCTGGAGACTCCTAAATTCCTGCTATTTTTGCACTGCACAAGGATGGTGTGAGCATCCCTCCTGGCACCAAGCAGCATTTTGAGCTCATTCCGTGTCCTCACATGTTTTAGTGCTAATGCTGCCTACTCTATAACATAAACTTTTGAGCTGGGGGCATAAAATCCAAAGCAGGATCCATTTCTCCTCCCCGCCTTCTCCCCCTAATTGCGTGCATTTATGTGTCTGTTTGCCGCTGCTGGAGCGAGTGGGCTCAGCCCAGCAACCTGCTGTGTGTGGGGACTGGAAATGAAGGATCAGGAAGATGCTGACAGCCTGCTTGCGAAGGCTTGATCAATCAGTATGTAATAGAAAAACGGCTTTGGCTCTACAGGGAGAAGGAAGCAAAGGATTTGATTAAAAAGTCAGACTGTGGCTGGTTGGAAGGGACATCTCTTGGAGGCGGATGAATCATCAAGTAGTTACAGCACAGGGGTTTGGCTGGAGAGCAAAGTGGGGGGAATGGCCTTCCTTCCTCTGCTCAGCCTCCTGAATTGATATAGAGTGGCTGTGGGGCTCTGCTGCTGCCTGTGAGCTGGTTGGGATGGAGCAGTGCCAGGTTCCTCGCTCAGGCAGCACCGTGCCTGCCTTGCTGGCATTTGACATGGGTGAACATGCACTAAATAATCGGCAGCCTATCGATCCGAGGTCACCCATGCCAAAGTATGATCGATGGAAACAGACAGCTGAGTGGTTCTGTAATGAAGTGCCTTCACCTTAGTGGATTTGGGAGAGAGGAAGGGTATGGGAGATTAAATCCTCCTGCCATCGACAGCTCATCAAGCAGAAGATGTATTAGTGAGGAGAAGTCATGCTTCCTGAGCCCTGATGGGAGGAACTGAACTGCTGGGAATTGCTGGTGCTCTTTGGGGGAACATCAGCCAGGAGTGCAGCCCTGCTGCCTCCCAGCACCCCTCTCATGGCTGCAGCTGGTGGGGGGTGACCCATGCAGCAGTAAAGCTTGGAGGGCTTTGGAGGTGCAGACATTGCATTGGCTTTGCTGAACCTCATGAGGTTCTCCTCACTGCTGCGCCTGTCTAGGTCTTTCTGGATGGCATCCAGTATTTGCCGTGGCTGCTGCAGGTCTCCTGGACAAAGGGCTGATGTGGGTCTGACAAGCAGCAGCCACTGGTGGGCTGCAGATGGCAATGAGGGGCATCAACTGCAACCTGATGGCACTGAGGGGCCTTGGAGCTGCTGGGAGTTGTGCCGTGCTCCCAGACACCCCAGCCCAATGTGCAGAGGAAGGCAATGGGGGCTCAGGTGGGACCTGGCAGCTGCCACGTAAAGTGTAGTGAAGCTGTGGAGTGGAGAAATGAAAGGCATGAGGTTGGATGCTGCATCTCCAGCCATTTTTCAAGACAAACTTTCCTCCGTGATCCACACGCAGCCTTATTGAGCTCTATTTCCTCCAGTCTAACTACAGAAAGAAATTGGCACCAAGAGCTCTCACGGGCAGTGTGGAACGGCAGCGGCGGCTGTCAGGGCTCCGGGGGCTTTATTGCCCTGCCAAACACCTACATCATGGTGACACTTACATAATTACATATCGGACTGGCGAGGATGAAGCGCCCGGCACCTCCTAAACGTGTCAACATGATTTGAGAGGTTTGGGTTCGGCTGGACTTCGTAGGCATTAGATTTCAGACTCCAATCACACGGGCATCCGGAGGATCAATAGCTGAGCATCGCGTGGCAGCTGGCTGCAAGGTGAGGGAGAGCAGCTCCGGGCGTCAGCGTGGCCGGTTAAGATGATGGATGAGTTGGGTTTGGGTTTGTTCGCTCCTCCTCCTGCTGGGCCTTGTTCTGCTGCAAAGAGGAGATCTCACGGGCAGATTCTGTATTCTCGCCCTGTGCCAGCAGTGCAGCTTGATCGTGGATGCTCTGTGACCCTCATTATGCAGCAGAGCGCTTCCCAGCTTTACCAGTAATCCCACTCTCAGCTCCAGCCGCGTCATTCCGTGCTGACAGCAAATGGGTTTTGGGAAGAGAAAGCTGCTGTGACGCAGCTGTCTGCAGGCTGAGCTCCCTCTGACAGCACACATGGAGGCTGTGATGATGCTGTGCTGCTGTCAGTGCATGAATGGGATTTGGGGCCCTTCTGTGTGTTCTCACTGACGTTGCATGGGATGGAGATGCTCTGCTTTGGGCAAACCTGCCCTTGAAAAATGGGGAAATGGCAGCAATTTGGGTGATTGAGGTTGAGTGGGTTAGGACAGAATGTCAGAATGCCTCGGACCAAAGATCGAATTGGGGATTTTCTTGCAGACTCATTGATTTGGAGTCCTTTTGTGAAGAGCTGAGGTTGCTGCACTTGTTGGTGCCCTCAGCTCTAACCAGTGACGTGTGACATGTGGGACCTCTTAGTAACCACATTTAATTAAGTCTATTTAATTTAGTTAATTAAAACATCCACTGATTGCTTGTTAACCCTGCACACCCGGCTTCTGGGCAGCCCTGCTGCCAGCCCTTTCTGTCATTGGAGCTTTGTCCTCTCCTGTCCCTTGGATGATGACATCCAGCCCTGACTTTGCCATCATGAGTCTCCTCCTTGCAGCCTCTGGAGGACTGTGGTCCCTTTTTCCATTGGGAAAGCAGTGTGTGCCCATGGGTGACCCAGCTCCGTCCTGGCCACGTCTCACCCAGCTCCTTCAAATTGAGCTCCCTGATGGAGAAGCTCAGCATCACGCTGTGGTGTCTTTCAGTTCACACTCAGACCAACACAGAGCTGGACTCACTTTGCAGCACCCGCCTGCTTTATCCAGCACAACTTAAGGGGAAAACACCTGCAAACAAATTGAACGTTCCGAAGTGCAAATTGGTTTTACAATTGCTTGAGATTTAAAGTGCCACTGCAGCAAAATAATGTTATTTTTTTGAGCGGGTGTCTTTGGAATACAGATTGGATTTGTCTTGTTGGTAGAGCTGGGTTCATCCCATCTCTTGGTGGGTCATTTGGGATGTGCTGGGCTGTGGCTCATGGGCTGACCCCAGAACTGTCCCCAGTGGGGATAACCTGATGGGTAGCAATGCTGCGGCTCTATGCAGCAATGCTCCAAACTTCCCCTTCTCCTCTGCGTGCTCTCTGCAGTCTTCATTTCCACTAAATCACCTCAATTGGTTTCGCTCAGCGGTCGGAAAGCCATGCTTGGAATATAATGGTTGATCTTTTATGACATTTACCGCCACTCATGTCAGCGCGCGCGCCTGTTTAATTCACTTGTTGCTATGCCATCCATCAATCACCATAAATGTTATAACAGCAATCTGTCACCGGGGGGGGGCAAGCGTGGGGGAGTGTGAGAGGTGTGTTGGATGGGGCTGGGAATTGAGTGACCCCTCTGTTTATAGTGGTGGGAGGCATTGCCTGGCTCTGAGCAGTGCTGGGGTGGTGGGTTTGTGCAGCAGCATGGTGCTCCTGCAGCTCGTTCTGCTGTTTGTGCCCTCACCCAGCACGCTGTCCCCCTTCTTTTGTAGGGAGAGAGGCTTTGAATGAGGTTTCAGACAGTGATAGCCAGCGTGGCTTAGTGGCAGTTTGTATTCCCAACAGCCCGTGTAACAGCAGCCATCAACAGCTATGAGCCCGGCAGCAAAGCAGATGAAGACAAAGTAGCCTCAGGTCCCACTCGTTGCCCTTTGCAAGTAATTATATTAATACACCCGTGAGCTCGTGTAATAACAGAGATGAGATCTCTGCGACGCCCTGTTTGGGTGATGGCAGGCTTGCGGGAGATGTCTGAGATTGCTTTCCCTGTGAAGAAACAGCATTTTGATTGATCTCTCAGCAAAGATATGAAAACGCTCCGACTCGGTGCCACATTTCCTTTTTGCTGTGACATTTTGCAGGAGGGAACGAATGGCGTGCAGCCATTCCCACCGTCCGGGTGATGTTACCAACAGCTGCGTGCAGCTCAGCATCGCCTGCAGCACCAGCTGTGCTGGAGGGCACGTCCCCAATGGATGCTGGTGCTGAGCTGTGTGGGGCAGGGATGGTCCTGGCTGTGGGTGATGGCAGATGAGCTGCTGGAGATGGGTCAGAGCACAGCATGGCAGGTGCCCCCCTGCGTCTGTCTGCTCCTCGTGGCTTCAACATGGAAAGTGTTTTAGATGCTCCTTTCCCTCCCTGCATGGAGCTGATGGCAACTCTAGTTAAAAGCTGAGATGCTCATGAAATACTTATTGCCCCAGAGCTGTGTCTGCGCTGCTCTCTGTTGCAGGTGAAGGGATGGGATCCCTTTGGGTCCTGTGCTTTGGGAACCAGCAGGCACTTTCCTTCCTCCACCAACCCCTGTGTGTGATTTTGGCCTCAGTGGATCCCAGTTTCCACGTCTGTTAAATGGAGTGATATTTTCCTCCCATGCACTGTGGCTGTGCTTGCACCTCTGGCCCCGCTTGGCTTTTATTCTCCTCGCTGTAGAAGTGCTCAAAGGTGCTGGCTCACATCAGGAGCTAATGGGCAGCATGCTCAGTGAGCAGGAACAGGGCTCTTCCTATTACACCACCAGCACGCAGGCAGCTCTCCACTCTCCCATTCTTCCCCCACAATCCCTCCTCCTCACTGTTATGATGATGCTCAGCTCCAAACACCATTGCAGCTGTGAGCAAATGAGGCATCAGAGCTGAGAACAGACCCTAGGAGAGCTCAGCTTATGTTCCCACTCTGCACCCCAACATTGCCCTTGCAGGTTGGGCAGCTGGGATCTGAGCGTTGACTTTGGAGGTGCTGGTTGGGCCCTGAGTGTAGCCATGCAGCTTTGGGGCAGGATCAGGTGCTTTGTGCACTGCAGGAGCAGTGTTCACCTGGTGAGAGAGAGGTGGTGGTGGGCTGTGGTTTGGGGGCTCCAGTTTGGGGCTGGTTGCCCAAAGCCTTGACCATGAGGATTTGTGGCAGAAAGGCTGCCAGAGCAGGAGCCTAGAGCAGGGTGAATGGAGCTGCTCTAATGGATATTAAGTGATTTGCGAGCCTGCTGCTTGCAAACACAGCTGTAAATAGAACAAAGGGAGGGAGTAGCAGATGAAAGAGGCTCAAGCTCTTTAGTAGAGCAGTGTGAAAAATGGGGAAAGGTTCCTGAGCAGGGCTCGGATAGCGAGAGAAACAAAAGCCCCGGCATCTATTTTCATATCTTTTATGTCTTCCTTGCACTTAATCTTGTTTAGCTCTGCAATTAAATTTTAAGACGCATAAGAGTGTTCGCTTACACACTTGGATTCTTCGCAGATTGAATTATTTAATAGAGTGTGGAGCGGCTCCATGATCTCGGAGCTCCGGCACCAAAGGCAGCCAAGCAGAAAATTAATAAACACTGCCTGCCGTCTCCGCGCCTCCCGCGCTCCCCTCGCCATCCTCCCTCTCCTTCTCCTGCTGCAGCCGCCCCTCTGCTCCCATCCCTTTCTGCTGGGCTTTCCTCTTTCCATCCCGCTGTTGTCTCCTCCCTCAGTTTTACCACCTGCCCTCCCGATGCTCTGCGCATCTCCTCTCAGTTTCTGTGCATGTGTTTGCTGTGATTTGGGTCATGCTGGGCAGGGAACACCCCTCGTTAGCAGTGGGGTTGGGTGGGACTGGGCTGTGCCGTTCTGTAATAGCATTCCTTGGCCTGGAATAAATTGCAACTCAAATGCTGCTGGAATTCTCTCTCTCCTCCTTCATTCTCCAGCCACCAAAGTTGATCTTCTCACCCCTCCTTTTTATTTTTTTTCCCCAGTAACCTTTCCAGGCAACAAATTGCAGGGGGCAATTACGCTGTTTGCTAAAGAGAGCATTAAGCCAGCCACAATTTCCATAGAGGATATTGTGCAGCAAACAGCGATACAAAAGCAGCCTATGAAATTCATCAAATTGCCTGTTGGATAAAGGCGTGCATTTACAATGCACTCAGAGCCCTTCTGAGTTATCTGAAGAGAAATCCGTTTGTTATTTTTTTTTCTTCCTCTAAGGATCCCCATTTTAAGGGGAAACCAAATAAAAAGGCTGGACAATTACTGCTATAGGAAAAGTCTGGCTGCTCCTCTGTGGGAGGCCATGGTGGGTTTCCTCTGATTATTGGATGCAACGTGCTTTGAGTTTGATGGTTTTCGGTGCAAGTCTCCATTGGTGTCTTTGTAGAGTTATGGAATGTTTGGGTTGGAAGGGTCCTTAAGGATCACAGACCCATGGGATGGTTGGGTTGGAAGAGACCTCAAAGCCCACCCAGCCCCACCTCTGCTGTAAGATGGGTGCCCCCCAGTCAATCAGGCTGTCCAGAGCCCCACCAAGCCTGGCCTTGGGATGGGACACCCAGAGCTTCCCTGGGTGATCTGTTGCACAGAGCCTCCTCTCCTGGTTGCTGCCCCTCATGCTGTGTGGGATGGCTGCTGATGTGGCACTGATGGGGTGAACCAAAGCTCTGGCTGATAAACCGTGTGAGTTGAGCAGACTTCTACACCCCAGCCCTGTGCCCAACGTATTCCAAGCCATCCACCTCCCCTTGGCTCAAATCAAGATTATTTTTCATCCCTTTCAGGGTTTTCTATGGACCCCCATTCTACCCCAAAGCTTTTAGCAGCAGGGAGTGCTTGGAGCTGTGGGGCTGGGCAGTGGTGCTCACCTGGCTCTGCTGCAGGATGGAAATAGCCCTCGTGGAATTGAAATTCTGGAAGGAATGACAGGGACACAGCAGAGATGCAGCTAAAACACCTCTCTAATTGCTAATCAATAACTTAAAGAAATGTTGCCCTCGCTGAAACCTGCTCCCAGGGAAACAAATAAAAATCCACCCCGTTTGTTCCATGATTGGAACGAGGTTTTATTTGTCTGCCTTCTGCTGCTTTGGGGGCTTTTTTCTTCTTCTTGTTCCTGTTTGTTTCCCTTGTCCCTCCACCCCATTTCACTCAGGGTTTATGAAGTCATCACCCATTCCTCGGTTCAAAACCTCCGTGAGAAACTTTTGGCTCCGCAGACAGACCAACACTAATCTTCTGTGTAATTGAATCATCATTGTGGATATTATTTGGCTGCTTCGAAGCAGTTCTGTTTCTCGAGTAATGCTGTTATTAGCTTTTGGTGCTGTTGTGTTGCTTTTTTTCCCCCCCTTTTTTCTGTAGTAATATTGTTTTCTTGCTTTCAAATGCTGTCTGCAGCGTGGCTCCTTATTGATGCGTTACGAGGATTTCTGTCTCACCTTAAAAAAGAAAACAAAGAATCCAGCACAGGCATACAGAGCAGAGGATGCTACAATGAAGGAATATGACCAAGGGGAATTGCAGTTCAATGGGTCGATGACTGTTCCTTGTGCTTCTCTCCATCCCTCCATTCTGGGAAGGAGAACACGTGGCTGTTCCCTTGTGCAAGGTCTGACACCTCACCCTGAGTTGGAGAGAGATGGATTTGAAGGCTGGACTGTTGGTTGGAGAAGGAGTTTGGTTGGATGGTCAGAATCAGAGAGTTGTGGTCAATGTGTGCAGGTGGAGGTTGGTGAGGAGCGGTGTCCCCCAGAGGTCCATCTTGGGTCTTGTTCTCTTTAATGGCACAAACCGTGGGATCAAATCCACCTACAACAACTTAAACACAGCTGCAACCCAAAGCAGGGCTTGTCCAGGACTGGGTGACACCAGCACTGACACTCCTGCTGTTGGAACTGCTTCTGTGTAAGGAGAAAGCCCAGATCCATGTTCTGTGCTGGGGCACACGGGTGGTTTGTGACGGCTTGGAGAGAAGAGTGGGGAAGGGGCAGGGGGGGCTCGAGCTGAGCTGGGGCCCCAGGAGGGATCTGTGGGATCCTGAAATTGCCTGAATTCATTTCAATTATTGGCGGCGCTTCTCTACAGCACTAAATAAAGTAAAACAAATACAGAAAGCAGAAGGCAATATAAAGCAGTTAGAGAGGATCAGTGGTGAATTGAATAATTCATTCAGGAGAGAAAAAGAGCTATTTGCTATGTCAGTCTTATCTTGATTGTATTTATAGACAGGAACTTTTGACAAGGAAATTACCTGTAAATTCTTCTTCTTTCATTTTTTTTATCCATCCATCCCAGCAAATAACCAGCAGGAAAGCATTGCAGGTTTTATTTCTCCTTCCCGAGGCGGTTTGATGGATTTCTGTGAAGAACACAGAAATCTCATGACCTCACTCTGAGCCCGGGGGAAGCTGCTGCTCTGATAGAAAGCGAGATAACATTGGATGGGAACTCAGGAGGGAGAGCAGCAGCGTTCCTCAGCGCCTCCAAGCAGGGATGGAAGCCACACGTGTGTTGTTTCTTAAGCTGTTGTGGACTGTGTTCAGAGCAAGGGCTGAGGCTGCGATGCTGCTCTGAGCTTCTGCCTCTCAGCAGTGCTGATTTTGGGTTTGTCCTTGCAAATGGGTGTTGTGCAGCTTTGGGGATGATGAGCGACAGGAGGAGGATGCACTGACTGCCCCTGTAAGCGCGGCTTCAGCGCCTGCCAGAAGTGTCACTTTATTCCTCGAGACTTTATTTGGAGTGAAAGATGGCTCAAGAAAAATATATCCCTACTGAGTTTATTTGGCAGAGGGATGCCTGGGGGCTATGGAAGTTTATTTATTGCTCTCATGCTGCATAATTACTCTTTGCTTTATTGATGGGGAGAAAGATGGGGTCACAGAAGAGGGCTTTGCCCCCCGGTCCCTCCCAGAGAGGAAGCAAAGGGGTTCATCCACCCAGAGTGCTGAGATCTGCTCCTGGTGCTTCAGTAGCATCCATCTAACGCACAGTATAATGGGTTGAGTTCTGCACAGGGCAGCAGGGATGGCTCCGCTGTCTGGGAGGCTCTTTGGGGCCACACTTTGCTTTCTCACCCCACAACACAATCCTGGAGAGACCTCACAGAAATCCACCCTGGGGCAGCCACTGTTCCTCCAGCAGCCCTGTTTCTGCTTCCTAATAGACATCGATGTAATTTGTTTTCCAAGCAGCATTGGGGAAATGTGCGTTGCTCGCTGAACCTCCCATTTGCATTGAAGGAAGTCATAATTTGAGCGAAGCGTGAAATACTCACGGCAAACTTCTTGTCTCTGTGAGCGCACTGGAGCTCAGCCTCGTGTATAATTGAGTTGTTATAATGAAGTCTGGGTTTGGTTCTTCAAGAAGGAATTTGTTTAGAAAAGAGACTCTCAACTTAATTTAGATTTCACGCTGTTCCTGAGCTGTCACTGTCAGCGCTGTAGGTCTGGTGGGCCAATTTGTCCCTGGGGTGATTTTGGGAGTGTTGAGTGGTGCTGGGCTGGGATGTGTCTCTCTGAGGAGCTTTAGCATCCAGAATTGGTCCCTGTGCAGCAATCACGGTGCTGCGGGTGATCCGAGTGGAGATGGCATCAGCCCTGAGCAGCGGTATGCTGGGCTGTGACCCCAGCAAGAGCCAGGACCTTGGTGTTCTGCTGCAAACACCACACAGCAACAGCCCTGGGACTGTTCTGCCTGATGGACATGGGGCTGGGGAAGGGCAGAGCCATCCCTGTTGGGCTAATTCTGATGTTCGTGGGAGAAATATAGGGGTGAAAGGCTCTGTCTCATCAACTCCTTCCTATCGCAACAATCCCTTACCTCTGTCCCATCGCCACCATCTCAACACCTACATCCCATCTCCTTCATCCTATCATCTCCATCCCACCACCTCTATCCCAACTCATCCATCCTACCACCTCCATCCCATCATCTCCATCCTATCACAGCCAGGCTTCTTTTTGCCCTGCTCCTTTCTGAGGCAGTCCCCCTCCTGAAGAGCTGCTGGTGAATACTTTATGGGCTCCAGAACTCATTAGCATCTCTGAGCAAACATAAGAGCAACAAGCAAACAAGATCCCTTTCCTTCATCTGTGCGTTTTGGTTTTAAATATTGCGTTTCCAGGGATAAACGTTGGCAACACTTGAAATAAGACGTATTAATTAATGAACGAAGCACTTAATTTAGGTTTAATAGGATAATCCTTTGCTGCATGTAACATAAATAGTAATTGAATATTAGGAATGCATTGAGTGAGAATTAACAACTGCGGGAGAGAGAGCTGCATTTCATTGCGCTCTTGTTAAGCGCGTGGCCCAGCCTGGGTCTCTGGTGTAGGAGAGCTGGATTCAAAGGCTCTGAAAGTCAATGGAGAAACTGCTCTGAAATGGGTTTGCAAAGCAGGGTGAGAAAATCAGGATTAGGCTTTTGTTCTTGACAGATCCAGTGCCTGACCCGGAGCTCAGCTGAACAGAGGGACCTCCTCGCATTGACTTCCAGAGCAGCTGGATCATTCAGCAGCTGAAATCTAGCCATCATCCTAAACACGGCTTTAGGAGGAATATAATAATCAGCAGTGTGGGGAATTGGCAGGTCGGGAGGCAAGGGGCTGCTTTGTTCCTTACCCAGGCAGCGCTGAGTGTTCTGTTCCCTCTCTGCTGCTGGGAGATAGCAGAGCCCTGGCTGGCTGCAGGACATGGATAGGGAGGCACTGGGGGCTGTGCTGGAAAAAAGGAGAAAATTAAGAAAAAAAAGAGTGAGAAAAGCTGGACTTTTAACCCATTTGGAGTCCTTTGCAACAAACTATGGGGCTGTTATGTCAGCTTTTGAAAGCAGGAGATCAAGCAAGGAGACACCAGCAATGTGCAGGAGGGAATGCTGGCATCTCAGCTGTGCAGCAGAGCTGGAGTAGCGCTCCCTGGGCTGTAAGTCACCCCTTCTCTTTTACCCCTGGCTGTGACGGCTGCAGGCAGCGCAGCCCTGCATCCTGGCTCTCTCTCTGAGTTGATTCTGCCACCTTTCTTTCATTCTGGGATTTATTTGTTGCCGCTCGCTCAATTACATTATTGCAAATTGTGAGTGATAAAACCCTTAAATTACTTATAGCTCATCCTTGTTTAAGAGAATAATTAGCGTGTTTCTAAACAGGGAGCAATTCTTCTCAATGGGAAACTTAAAGGATGCTTTCCCTGTAACTTACGCTACATAAATAATTGATCATTGATTACACAAGAGTTTGATGCTGCCTGGCCCCAAAATCTCTCCCTCCTTCTCACGCTAAGCTGCAGTTCCCCTCGTGCTGAGGATCTCTGCAGGCTGGAAGTGCTGCAGATCCCATCTGGGGGTCTGCTCAGGGCTGTCCCCATGGCAGGGTATAGAGCAGCAGTGTACCCCACATTGCTGGGATGCTCCTATTGCATCCCTATTCTGTGATACACCTGCATGGAAACCCTCAACCAAACCCCAGCCTGGCAGCCTCATTGGGATTCTGGAGTTGATCACAGAGTTTCTCGAGCTCTTACTTTAATTATTTTTTCCCCTGACCAGAAAAACTGCCTCAAACCTCCACCGTTTGCCCGTGTCACTGAAACCCATATGAGTGATTTATGCAGCTGGCAGCAGGGAGGTTATTTAGCTATTGTTTTAAAAGCAGGTGCAAGGGAGCAGGAATGGAGACATATTTCATCTGTGCTTCAGCCCCTGCCACCTGGGAGAGGCTGGGAAACAGATAGGGAGAGCTGCTCCCATCCATCTCCTGGGCTGGGAGGAGCAGATCTCATGGCAGGGTTTAGACCCTCTGCATGGCGTTGGGGATGATGTGGGTTTGGGTGGCAGGAAGCTGAGTGCCCCACAGCTGTGGGTCCCAGCAGGAGGAGCCTGTGCCCCCTTATCCTTGCAGGGAACCATGGCTGTTTTCAGTGCTGTGTGGTGAGGCAGAGAGTTGTGATTTCCAGCGCAACCCAGTTCTCCCTCTATGTTAATTAAACAGGACAGGAACACGGACCTGGCTTCTCTGAACAAGAAATCAACTGGAAGGTGGCTCCTTTCCCGAGCACTGCTGCTTCAGCAACACGAGTGGGGGAGACAGGAGGAGGAGAAGAACCCTGGATTAAATTTAATGAAAATAAATACATCAGCTCTGCTGGCAGCAGATGGGGCCCTGCTTAGGGGACAGTGAGTCCGGCTCATTCTTCAGGAGCTGTAACTGTGCTGGCTCACAGCCCGACCGGTGGCTTTGCACAAAGTGCTTCTGGAGGTCTGGGGAAGATGCCATGGAGGTGAGACAGCCCGCAGGACAGTGATAGATGAAGGAATGCTTCACCAAGCTGCCGTGTGCTTTGTGAGGAGCCTGTCGTGCTGGATGCTAAATACCAAATGGAGATTAAATGGTGGTGCTGCAGGAGGGTGGAGGTGGGGAGTTCAACCTCTCTGCTCCTGAGGGTTTTGCTCAGCAAAACTTCCTGCAGAGTTACACAGAGGTGTGGGGGCTTCACAGGGTCAGATGGTTCCTTGGTTTTTCTGTTATTGAGCTGCCCCCTCCTCCACTGCTACCCCAAACCTGGTTATTGCTTTAGTAATGATGTGCTCCCTTACAGTGTTGTCCCAGATCTGGTTTCCTTTGTGTCCCATAGCACATCTGGCACAGGTTCCTGCCCACGGTGTGGAGACCAACTGGCATCTGCCTTCCTTCTCCAGAAACTGCTTCTACACAACGTGATCGTGGAGTATCTCGGAGCCTGTATGTGGTTACAGTCAGCCCACAGCTCACAGAGTCCCCAGGGAGACGGGGACCCAACAGATGGATGGGCAGAAAAGAGAGCAGTAACTGCATTCAGTCCCATTTCCTTGGGAAATCGGGCTGGAAAGGGTGAACCAGCACCTCGGCAGCTGGCAGGGATGGGGTAGGATGTGGGAAGAGAAATAGCTGCTGTCAGGGACAGAGCTGTGAGAGGGGCTGGGGGCTGATGGTCACCCCCAGCATGCAGTGAGCTGTGCCCAGCTCCCAGGGCTGTCCCTTCTTGGCAATGTTAATGAGAGGTTTGCCTGTGTCCTGTGGTGATCTGCCGGGCTTTGTTTGCTTAGCTGAGCTTCTCCAAAGCTCTGGGCTGTTTGTGTGCAGGGATTTGATTTCAGGTCCATCTCGAACCCTCGTCGTGCCTCGTGGTGACATTTCCCTTGCTAAATATCAGAACGAGGATCTCTGAAAGCCAGAGCGAGGAAGGACAGAGCGAGAGATGCGGGATGAAGGACAGCAAAGGGCTGGAGGAGAGGATTAGGGCTACGATAATAGGAAGTGAAAGGAAAACAAAGTCCAAATCAGGCCCCGTGGAGGAGTAAACACCAGGATGGTTGGGTGGGCAAGCACGGCTCCTGCAGAGGCTGTGGGATCATTCAAAAAGCAATTAAATGCTTTCCTGGGGGAACCGGCTTATGGGAAGGAAGGAGACAGCTTGGACCTTCTCCAGTCCCTGCTATCTTTAATAATCTTCCAGCAGCTTGAGCCAGCTGGTGGCTAAAGGCAACAGCCAGCAGTCTGTAGGGGATGTGGGTCGAGGGCTGAAGTGTGGGGCTGCAGCCAGGCGGGTTGGTTGCATTGCTCTGCAGTGCTGCATGGGAGGAGTCCCTTGTGATCCTCTGGGCTGGTTCCAAAATGCCCCAACCCCCTGATGCTACAAGGCCTTGGGAAGAGCGATGGGTTCTGGGCTCTCCCACTGCTCTCCAGCACCAGTGAGTCAAACCCAAGGTTCTGGTCCTGAAGGTTATTCCATGGCATCTGTCTTGGTCATTTTTCTCTTTAATTTAATTGTTTATTCCTATAGGAAGAAAGAAATCACCTTTTCACGTGCCACCCTGCTGCGGCTGCACCACGGGGCTCCTCTGGGTGCTTCCCCCCCTCACAGCAGTGGGGTGATGGCATGGAGCCATCAGAAGGTGGGTTTCTCAGGGTTGCAATGCAGCCGCCGACGTGCGGGAGGCAGCCGGCTTGACGTGCAATTTGCATTTTAATCAAGAAACTCGTATTTTTTCCGTCATTTGCATTTAAATCAGGCGTGTTTCATAACTGAACATCCCTCTTAAATGCGTGCTTTGTGCTTTGGCTGGGCTGGGGGAGGTCAGGAGAGGCTTTGCTTTGCTCATGGGGTAGGTGGTGTCGTGCTTTGCTCACAGGTGGTTTCTGCTGTCCCCTGGGTGAGCTGCTGGAGCATGGCAGAGCATTGCATGTTAATGGCAGAGCATTGCATGTTAATGGCAGAGCATTGCATGGTGCATGGCAGAGGGGAGGCAGGGAGCTGCAGCTCTCCATCCCAGAGCCTGGCTGTCCCCAACCCACTGCTGAGCATTTGGACACCCAGCTGCCAAAATGGTGCTGTGCCCCCACTGCTCCTTTGGGGAACGCATCTGAGAGGGACGAGGCAGAGGCTGAGTAACAGTGGGAATAATTCAGGTTGATTTTTTCCCAGCCTTCTCATTTGCTGAACGTGTCACCAGCCGTGTAGTATGCGGGGAGTTTCGTATCAATTTTCTGCAATGCCAGGCCATAAATAAAGAAAACAAATGTCGTGCCTGTTAATCAGCGGCTGCTCACCCAAATGAGTTCCCTGTGCGTTTCCCTGTTCTATAATTACTTGTCTCCTGCTGCTAGTTTGTAACTTCTCAGGCTGTGGCTCTGCTCGTGGCTTTTCCCCTTTCCTTTGACAGGATTAATCTGTTGCTTGTTGGGTTGGTTGTAGGTTTGCTTTTTTTCCCCTCTATTTATTTCAGGCAGGGGGGAGTTAAGAACCTTTAGATTTGTAGGGGAGGTTGCTGAGTGTGGTTCATGGTGCATGTGTGCTTCTCTCTTCCAGGAGCAGAACCTGAGCTCAGCACCCAGCACAGCAGGGCAGGAGGAAGCAGCCCTTTCAATTCTAGGGTGGGCAGCTTGGAGCAGATAAGATGAGCAGACAAGGAACAGCTGTGAAAACACAATGTAATTTCCCAACCCTCCAAACCGAGGTAACTTCATCTCCCTTCCCCTTTGCACTGAAAATAATTGTAATTTACACGCCAATGGGGACGGACACTCTGAAACATCTCGTGGCAGGAAAGCATTCACTGCAGCCATCACGTGGATCTGCTCCTGGGGAGTGATGCATGAGGAGGGGGGCTAAGAGATGGGTTTTTTGGGGGCAGCAGAAAGAATGCATCCCTGGTGCCTCCCTGGGCTGCCTGCTGCACGCAGCAATGCCGTGTGCTTTATGTCCATTGAAGCCTTCCTGGATGCTCGTTTCCCCGGCAGCCTCTGCTTTGAAGGAAGAATAAAGGACTTGCTTTCTAGTGCAGCATAAGAGAAAGCACACTGGGGAAGCTGGTCTGCCCTATGGGAGGAATAATAGGTCTATTAGGTGAATACATTTGCTGTGCACCCAGCCAAAACGTTTCATTAAAACAACGGGGCTCCTCCCTCCCATGCTAATAAATTAACCTCTGTGCAGGGACGGAGCTGCAGGAAGGAGTTGTTTATTGGAGCCAAGCACTGCAGCTCCCGCTGGAGCCCCATAGCCAACAATAGCTGATGGAGGGGATTCCTTCTTGGCCTCCATCTTTTCATCCATTTCTGTGGCTTTGGGAGAGGATGGGCAGTGACCTGGTCAGGATGGGGAGGCCCTGGTGCACTCTTGGCTGTAGCTTTGGTGTTTGATCTCTGTTTTTGGATGCTACTGCCTCTGGGTTGGGGTCTGTGATCACATCTGTAGGCTCTGTTCTATTTTTTGGCTTGTATCTGTCACCTGGGAGCATCTTGCTGCTCTTTGGGGCTGAGCACTTGGCCGATGCTTGGTGAAAGGTGTTTCCAAAAGAGAGATGCTGTGCTTGTGCGTTCCAGCAGCCATCAAATAGCTCAGAGGAAAATCCATGGTGAAATATTTTCCTTTTCTTCATTGCTGCCCTACAGGCCCCTTGGCAATGCAATGGAGACGCATCCCTACCCTCATCCCTGCAGAGCTGAGTGCCTGAAATGAAGTTATCCCCATCCGCCTTCCCCTGGGTGAGCAGTACAGCACACTGCAGCCTCGGAAATGTGAGCAGATCTCCTGCCTGTCAGCGTGTGAACCCAGCGAGCAGAGCGAGGAGGAGGAGGGGAGGAAGGAGAGCATGGCCATGTGTGTGCAGGAAGCCAGCACTGTGCACCCCAAGGAGACGCGCGCCGCCTTCGCCCACTCTCTGCTGTCGAAGCACTGGGTGCAATGTGCTCGTCCTGACACTTCGCTGCCTGTTTCTCGAAACCCGTCAGAACTGGGTGGGTGCTCAGATGGGTGGCATATGGTCTGAGCTCACCCAGCGAAAACAGGAGCGGGAAATGGGTCGGGGAGAGTGGGAGGGAGGAAGCGCTGCCATCAGGGAGCCGTCCTGCTGGCAGCTGCCTCAATGTGAGCACAGCCCTGATCCGGCTGCATGGGGAGACTGTGGGGAGCTGCTTGGTGGGGCTGCCCTGCAGGGGGGAACGGTCTGAGTGTGTTGTTCTGTGAGTTTCAGGTGTGGGAGTGCACACTGGGTGTCGTCCTTCTTGTTGGTGAGGTGTGGGGTTGGCACCCAGGGCTGAGGATGTCTGGACATCCTGCCCCATTGTGAGCTGGCGTTGCAAGCAGAGCAGTGCACTGAAAGCCAAGAAAAGCCAGATCTGGGTGCTCGCTGTGCCTCCAAGCCCTATGGGCTCCAAGCAGCCATATCCTGCAGGAGCTGTAGCTGCAGTTGTGCTGAGTTTTGGTGCTGAGGGAGTCCAGCAGGATGGGGACACCAGCGGGTCCGTGCTGAGTGTGGTGGGGACGCATCTGCCAGCCCATCTGGCACAGCAGCTGCCGGCAGGAGCTGGGGCTGTGTGTGCTGAGTGCGGGTGGATGGAAGTAACTACTGGGAGAGAGGGGAAACCTGCAGCAGAACAGAGGGCTGCATCTGGGTTGAATGCTGATGTGCACTGTGCTGGTCTGGTGGGAGCTATGTGACACCAAGGAAAGCAATAGTGAAACTCCTAGGGTTTGGCAGAGCTCAGTGCAACCTGTTGTGTTGGCTTTGTGGTCCCCCTTAGGTCTCTGGTGCACTGTGGGAGGAGACAATGCTCTGTGCAGGACCATGAGATGTGGATAGTGTGGATCTGGGGCACAAAAGCACTTGAATAGGGTTTGGGGGGAGCTGGACCATGAAAGGAAGACATGGAGGGCTTAATGAGCCTGATCTGTGGGCATCAGCACCTGAAGTGTGGTGTGATCTTCCATGTGATGTTTGGTCTTGTTGATGGAGCCAGTAGGGACAAGTTGGTCCACAACCCACCGAGAGCTCCCAGAATCCTGAGTCCATCCCCAGCCCCTTACAGAACAGTGCAGAACATCACTCACCTCCAGGCTCTCTATGGAAGCTGGAGATCAAGAAGAGTTTCTTTTTAAAAGCAAGCTGGCTTTGCCCATCCTCCCCTTTTCAAAGCCAGATTTCTGCAGAGATTTGTCTTCTGGGCTCTGGGTTCTCCTGGTTGGATCCTTCTTGTAATTCATCATCACCAACATCACGTCTTGCTTTTAATCAGCCTCCACCATTCAGGCATGCTGCAGCTCCCTAGACAGCAAAGCATTACCCTTCATAACGAGCAGGACTTGGGGGGCACGGGGGAGCACAGCCCATTGCTCTTCATCACCGCCAATGGATCAGAGCAGATCACTTCTGCAACAGCTTTAATAAATTGATTCAATTTGGCAAGCAGAAAAAGATAAAAATAAGAGAGGGAGATTAAAAAGTAAAGGAGGGAATAATGCGAGATGCTCCCAGCAATTGTGGTGGATGGTAAATCTCTTTTTTATTACTCCTTTATTATTTCCAGAATCTGAAGTTTAAATAATTAAGCAGAATAAATGGTGGATGAATATTATTTTCAAGTTTTATTTATTGATTCTCAAGGGACAGATGTGCACAGAGACCCGGGCACTGAGGAAACTAATTTCTCCACTGGTGTAAATCAGCATAGCATCATTAGCATGAACACCATTTAAAGGAGATTTACACAAGCTGAGAGTCCAGCCTCCTAATTTTGGAAAGAAAATATGACAGACTTTGTCAGGTTTGATATTTTTTTGTGTTCTGTGCAATTCATTTCTTTTCCAATTTAAAAGCACACCCCGTATGTTTCCTTCTGTAATTTAAACGTGCTTCTTGAGAGCCTTGTTCACTCCAAAGGTCCTTTTTGGAGCTTGAGATGGCTGAACTGTGCTCTCAGCTCAGTGATGCCGCTGGTAGTTGGGAAGGGATGGTGTGAGTGATGGAATGGGGGCCACCATTCCTCTGAGTGCCCCAGGTTCCTGGCTTTGCCCTCACCACACTGTGGTATGGGATGGACACCTTGATCCTTGGCTGCTCCTCATTGCATCTTTCACCTCTTGCAGGCACCCCGGGGCTCCCATCTTCCAGCGGAAACCTCCAGCACTGCGATATTTTCAGCACTGCGGAGGAGAGCGAAGCGACGACTGCTGCAGTGAGAACAACAGAGGCCGCGGAGGAGAAGGAGGTGATCCGATATTAACAGGGGGGGCCAATTAAGGACGCCAGGAATTAAAGACATCTGACACCTGTAAGTAAATTAACCCAAAGGCAATGTGCTGGTAGAGGAATTTCTGCTACACGGGGAGTGACATATGGCCAGAGCAGCCCTGTGAGCAGACAAAGAGGTGGTTCCCTTTGTTATACAACCTTGCTTGTGTGCTAAAACCAATTAGGGCACATCATCCGTGCTGCTGGAGCTGGTAGTGATGGCACGGGGGCTGGAAATGCTGACAGGTTTCAGGAGTCCCGAACTCCGCTCGTGCAAAGACAACACGATGAGGCGTCATAAGGAGTTTTTTGTACTTGAGTCGACACTGGAATGTAAATATGGGGAACACGGGGCTGGGTGGGAGATTCTGACTTGTATGGCATCATTCAGCGCTGATGATCCCTCCAGCCAGCCTGGCTTTGTTGGGGCAGAGGCCCAATATTGTGCTTGCTGATCTTGTCTCGCTCCTCTCCACAAAGCTGGGCCATGTTCTTGCCCCTACCCAAGTGTGTTGTGCTCATCCACTTACCCAGCATCTCTCCCACAAAGCACTTGCCTGGCTCTGACAGTGGGGCAGCCATCACCTGTCTGTGCATGTGCATGGGAGGAACCATGCGTGGGACTGAGCTCTGGCTCCCACCATCTCAGCAGGAGTGAGATTTGGTCCTCGGAAATGTCATTTGCTAAACAACAAGTCATGATAAACACTTATTGTTATTCTCCTATTTATTTTCTCTCCCCTCTCTGTGGGAGTAGATGCTATTGCTAAGTGACCGAACTCTCACTTGACCCTTGAAAATCCAAGAGTCATGTTTAATTCATGTCTTTTATTTATAGGTTTGGGGCTCCTCTGGTTGCTGTCCTGAGCTGTGCTCTCTCCAGGAACAGCCGTCAGGACTGCGCTGCAGTGTCAGCTCCATTCACGCTGATGAGGGCTTGGGAAACAAACAAACAAACACAACAAAATCAAGGGGGAAAAAGAAGAAAAAGGGGAAGTTTTGCAGTCTGAACGCATGGATGGATGTTTTCAGAGCAGCTGCAGCTCACTGCCCACCCACCCGCCATCGTATCAGGGGTTTTCCTGCCCCAACCAGAAGTTTTGTTTGTCACTTTGAGCTCTTCATGAGCCTTATCATAAAAGGATGCTGCTGGGGGTGGAAGTGCGCTGGGTCATGGTTTGGACCCATGGTTTTCCTCTCCCACTGCCCCTTTTCTTCTTAAAGAATAGGAAGGAATTATATCCCATCAGTGGCTTTTAAAAGCCAACTGAAAATGTCCTTTATTAAATTACCACCCTATTGATCTAGCAGTCATCCGAAAGGGGATTGATTGAGGACTTAAACAGACGCGCAGCCGGGCCAGACGCTCAATTAATGTGCATAAACGGGCAGGGAAGAAGCAATTTTCAGAGTAAGTCAAGCAAGAGATCAATCCTGTTTTGCCTCCTATGCCAAAGTTGCTTGTGTATTTATTTTTACATTATTCCATCTTGGGGGCTTTTTGTCCCTCTTAAGATGAGCGTGTTGTTGAGAGGCAGCACTCAGAGCTCAGCTCAGTGTGCTCAGCCATCGCTCCTTTCCTGCAGGCCTTGGAGATTATGCCTTCCCAGGAGGGTTGGTGTCTTTCTTCCCAGTCTCCCTGAAGCCAGATGTAGATGGCATCACCCTGTCCATGTAAAGGGGTCACTCATGGTTTGCAGTGACTGGAGGAGAGCACAGAGCCAGGCTGCTGAGCTAAGGGGGAGGGCTGAGCTAAGTAATGTGTTGGCACATGGGACTGTGGGCATGGTGGATTGAGTCCAGGTTGGATTTGGGTATCTCAGAGGTCTTTTCCAGCCTGAATGTTTCTATGATTCTATGTCATTTCACAGCCTCAGGCAGTTCATCCTGGTGAGCTAGAGATGCTAGATGCACACCTGGTGCAGACCCACCAGGTCCTCCCATAAGGAGCCAAAGTGACTGCACAGCAGAGAACACTGTGGATTCTGTGCTCCTGAGTGTGCACAACTGAAGCCCGCTCACTGCTTTGGTTTTTCCTTGTTCAGCATCTTCTAATCAGAAGTCAAATCTCCTTTGGGGTGAAGGACCTCTGTTCTGCCACGCTTAGGGAATATGGGCTCAAAAACACCCGTGTGAGCTCTTCCTTCTCCCCTTCTCTCTTGTTGTCCTCATGATCAGGTGGGTGTAAGATCCATGTTGGGGCATATGGAGAAGAACTCCTGCCTGTTGCTTAGCCGCCTCCTGTCCCACCAACCTCAGGCATCCCTTCTTGCTGCTGCTCCATAGAACAATGTGGCTTTGTGCATCCCCTGCCTGAACACAGAGCCCTCGTCCTGACCTGGCATCACTGCTGAGTCACTGCGGCAGGCAGCCTCTCCTTCTCTCAACTGCAGCCAGGAGGAAACGTGCTCCGAGCTACAGCCATAATTAGCAGGAGCTCATTGCAAAGGCTGAGGCTGAGGGCTTTCCCTGTCTGTTACATCTCAAGAAGCCTGTCATTATGTGGATGGAGAAGCTTTATTCCTCTTTCACTTTGCACAGCGAGGGAGTTCCTTTCCCACGTAGGTTGTGCTGGTGGGAGGACTGGGATGTGCTGAGGGTGAGGGTGCCTTGGGGTTTGCTGGGGTTTGGGCTGGAGCTGCTTGGGGAGGGGACAGGAGGAAGGGATGAGAGGAATTGTGGGGTGGGGGAGAGCTGGAGGGGGTTGCTCAGTTTGCAGTTGTTCAGTTCAGTGCCTTAAGAGCTAAAGCCAGGGATGGTGGGAGGGAGGAGGAGCACAGCCCCTCTGACAGAGTTTGGGAGTGGGGCCTTTGGGGGGTCCTGACCCATCTCCTCTTTCAGCCCATGAAACCCATTAGGAGCAACAGAGAGGAACTGAAGCCGGAGGCTCCTTTCCCCTGTCTCATCTTTGTGATGCAGTCACTTTTAAGGAGAATAAATTATTGAATGGGTGAAATCTTCTGTGCAGGGTAATAAAAATGAATCCTCAATTAGACAGCACCTGAATGGGGGCAGCTCCAGCTGCAGGCAGAGACCTCTCACCTCTTTTTCTTTGCTTTTTTAACCCAAGGTTGTTGTTTCTTCCCTGCCCAAGGTTGGCTGTGCTGGAAAGGATGTGCAACACAGCAGCAGGGTCGTGTCAGCAGGAGGGATCTGGTGATCTCCTTTGGACCAAGAGCTGGTCAGCAATGAAAAGGGATTTGTGTTTGTTTGTTGTTAAATTTTTAATAGCTCTGCTCTTTGAGTTTTGAAGGCAATGTTTCATTTCAGCGCCTTCCTTTGCCCCTGGTAGTACAAGCTGTAATTTGATGTGCTCTGTGTTAATAAAGGAACGTTCCTTCTTTTCTCTCTTGTTCCTCCTTGAGTTGCAACCGAATAAGTGGAGCACAGTTAGCTGGCTGTGAGCATCAGGGTGTGCCTGGGTGCAGTGGGGTGCATGGGGCAGGTGGGGGAGGGAGCCCCATAGCATAGTGCTGGGCATAGGCAGAGAATGGAGCACCAAACAAAGCCACCACCATGAGCAAACCCCTCTGGTGGGCTCTCCCTGGGGTGTTGAGATCTCCCAGCTGCTCCTATGATGGAAAACAACCCAAATGCTTTCCTTCCTGAGGACAAGCCACTGAAACTCAGAGCATCACCATGGCTGTAAATGGCTGCAAACTCGGGGGGCTGAGGAAGCAGTGATTTATATGTATGGTTGGGATTTTATTTGCATTTTAAATCACACTCTTCGGCTAAACTAATGGACCCCCTATTTATAGATGACTTCAACATAAAGTGACTGCTAATTACTACAATTAATATAGCGTTAAAGGCTCGCCAGCCAACTCCACTGCAACTTGTATCGCCTACTCATTTTCAATTAAGGCACAGTGACAAGTAAAATACGCAGTTATTAAGAGCAGAGCCCCGTTGTGTAATTACATTTTTCTAAGGTCATTTATCTCCTGCAATATACACTTATGTGCCCAGTGGCTGCAGTGGGGCACTTTGGAGGGGCAGCCCATGGGAGGGATGGTGGTAACATCAGGGATAGCCAGTGAGGTGAGATTCTTTCCATTGTGCCCTCAGTCTGTGGATGCACATCCTATGGATTCCCATCCAAGGCTGTGCTCACTGTAATATGAAAACCCTGCATCTACTTGAATCAAGGGACAAAGGGGGGACAGCTGCTCTGTAAAGCAAAAGGCAAATGAAATAAAGAGAAGCAGGTATAAGGAGAGGCTCAACTGCAAGTAACAAACACCTGGAACAGAGAAGGAACATCAGCTCCCAAACGCCTGCAGCAGCAGCTGGTGAAATCATGCGCAAAACACGGCAGCGTTAGGGCACGCGTGGGGACAAGGTGTAGTGCTGTGATTGTAATGAAGACAGACATGGGCCTTTAACACATTCAAGCTGATGCTCTGATTGACTGACTGAGAGTCTGTGCTGGTGAAGCAGCTGAAGTCCATCCACTCCTCCAGGGCTTGGGCACCCAGCGTGGCCCTGCGCACTGAGCAGCACTAAACCTGCAGGTCCTTGAGTGCCTGCTGACCAGGTACAAGGGCTGAAGGTGTTTGAGGAGCTCTGTGCAGGGGTTTCCTCGGTGAGAGCAGAGTCCCTGCACAGGCAGCAGCACCTGCACAGGGTGTAGCAGCCCATGGGTTGTAACACCCTACACCAGCACCCAGCAGTGCCCCGATGGCAGCAGCAATGCAGAGTGAGGTGTGATGAGGTGCCTCTTCCATCCCCTCCCTCCTGGCTCTTTCCCTTCTCCTTGCTTTGTGGTTATGAATGAGGTTTACTCAGATTTAAGGTTCTTCTGGGGAGGTTTCTAGGAAGAGATGCCTTCTGCCCACTAAATTACCAGCTCTGCTCTCTCTGCTCACCCCAGAGATCAGATCCGTGCCTCGACTGCCATGAAACCTTCCCAGCATTGAAGGCTGAAAGAGACGAATGAGCAATTTGCCAAGAAATTATCCTCTGGGTTCCCTCCTCTCTCCACTCTGCTTAATTGGGTGAGCTCAGGGTGGCTTTAATTGCCGTGTGCAATGCACAACTTCAACCCCTCCTCTGAGTTTTTGTCTCCAGCCTTTCTCCTTTCCTCCTCCTCCCCGTCCTTCCCAGCACCATTTATCTTCCCCCTCCTACAGCACCTCCCCTTCATTTTTCCCCAGTCTCTTTTGGAAATGGTGACACGCTGAAGCACAAAGCCTGGAGGAGGCTCCTTTATCCCTGTTCCTGCTCCTTGTTTCCATGGGGTTGGAGACCACACTGGGTCCGTGGTCATCCTGTTTGAATACAGCAGCTGTGGTGTGAACCTTGCACCCCATCCCAGAGTTAGCATTTCTGGGTTCTATTATCAGTGCTGTGAATCACAAGCAGGGTGATGGGCTCCCAAAGGGGCACCTGGTACCCAAGGGTGGTCCCACAAATGGCCCCACCTCCACCTGGCTTAGGGTATTCCATCCATTGCCAATGTCTCCCTCCTCTCTCCCCCATTCCAGAAGAGCCCTGTGGTGCATTTCACATCAGTGGCTGAATTTTATTTCCATGTCTCATGAAAACACGAGAGAATACATAAGCCCAGCCCTCTCCTTGGCCAGCAATGACAGATTTGTGGCTCTGTTGTGGTCCCCAAGGACACAGCACAGGCACGCACAGAGCTATGATGAATGAGGGATAATTTAAAATGGCACCCGCCGTCCAAATTCTGTTTGTAATAAATACATGAACCAGTTAAAAATAAATTGATTAGCCAAGGATATCCTCTTAACACTCTTTAAACTCTAACATCTGTTTGTAATAAATAATTCAGGCGGTAGGTATTAATGAGGAGGCCAGGCACTCCAGGAGGGGAGGCTGCTCAGAAGCTTTGCAGGGATGCAGCGCTGGCAAGAAGCATGAGATGGAGAAGCCCAGTCCTGCACACAGACCATTGCATAGTGGAGAAGCTGCAGAATGATGTGCATGCAAGGGCTGAGCTGGGGGTGCACCATCCAGCTGCATGCTCACACCCTGTGCATGGTGGAACTGGCAGACTTGCTGTGTTCCCATAAGTTTAGCTGCATGTGCAGCCAAATGTAGACAATGACACTATGGACCTGTTGCAAGTGGTGCGTGCACACTGTGACCTTTATGACCATTTGCTGAATGCATGTTGTGATCCTATGCATGAAGGGTGGAGTGCCATCCATGCACACGTGTGCATTCTGTGTATCAGCATCCCAGGGAGGATGGAGCTGGGTGCATTGCCTGGGCTCGGGCAGCAGATCTGGCTGTCACAGACTGATAATTGTTGGGTTTCTCCTTTTTTAATCAGTGCTAACAGCTGCTGTGCCCAATCCATGAGGGGCTGCTTCTGGCACTTGTACTGAGCCATCAAGCTCAGGATTTTCTCCCTGCTCAGATGCCGGAGCCAGCTGGAGTCAGACCAGAACTGAGGGTAAGTAATGAGCCTTGGGGACATGGGGGCCACCCGGCAGCTCTGGGTGGGGAATGGGGACAAGGGATGTGTCTGCTGGTACCCGGCCAGGCTGCTTGTGGTCCTCCAGCAGCATCGCTCTGTCTGCTAAGAGTGCAGATCCTCCAGCATGGATACACCAAGAGGGGCTGTCCAGCTCCCAGCGGAGCCAGTTCTGAACTCATCCTGCAGGTAGGAATGGGACTCTGCAGGAGATGAATACCAAAGCACCAGCCCAGGTGAGGAGCCGTGCATGGGAGGGCAGTGATGGGGTGTCTGGCACAGTCCTTCCTGCTGCAGCTCTGTCAGGGAGGTGATCAGAGGGACTGTGAGCACAGGAGGGGATTGGATGTGTGTGGTTGTCATCTCGTGTCTCCAGCTGCAAGGACAGTCCCTAACTCAGCTCCAAGTCTGTACCTGTGAGCACCGCTCCCTGCTGCTCCATCCTCTGCTGAAACAGCTCACAGTGCACCTGAGGCCACGCTGAGGTGCTCTTCCCATTAATCACCCCCTCCGATTGGTGTCTGCTGAGGAATTAAACCCATTTGTCACTGCTGCTCTGTTCCCACCCACCCCTATCCTAGCGCTCTTGCCTTGCAGAGCTGGCAGCTCGTGGCTGCCCCAACACTGTGCCTTCATGACCTGGGGCACCACGGGGCCGGTCCTGTTTCCATCAGCTCACAGAGATCCCAGGTGTGCCCGGATGGACCCTCTCGATCACTTCTCTGCAGCTCCATCACAAGTTGGGGCTTCTCTGACATGGCTGCAGGTGGGGCTCACAGGTACCAGAGCCCCAGTGAAACATCCCCCCTGGGGAGAACCCATTTACTCCACCAAAAAGCAAAGCCTCTACCATCCTCCCTTTCCCAAAACGACCAGCAGCATTTTGGCCGAGTTGCTCTGAGCAGCTCAGCTCCTTGTGGCACCAGGAATGCTGCTGGAAGAGCAACAGGTTCATCCCAACCCTCCTCCATCCCCAGCACAGCTCTGCCTCGACACGCTCCCTAAAACTCGCTCTGGCTGCCAGCACAGCCCCTGGGAGCATTCCCCTGGCAGCAAGCAGGAGCTGCTCATTAATTAGCCTCCCTTTCCTCCCGAGCATCCCCTGCAATAACACGCAGCTCCTGCTTTTTAACTACCTACAAGTAATCACTCAGCCTCCAATAAAGAGAGAAGGAACAAGCCCCTGGTTGTGCTGTTAGCAATCATTTTCCTGGCTGTTAACCTGCTCCTGTACTCTTGCTGAGTAGCCCCAGTTGTGATGGGGAAGGACAGCAGCACCAACCCTACCACCCTCAGCCCCACTCTTACAGGGTGCTGTGCCTGTCCCAGCCTCTCCTGCTTGCCCCCTGTGCTGGTTTAAGTGCATGGAGGAGGTACCCCTGTAGTGCAAGCCTTCCCCTGCCGGGTGTTTATCTGTGTTCTGGCAGTTAGCTTGGAGAATAATAAATCCTTGTGGCTCTTTGTGGCTGTAGGAAGTTTGGGATTTAAGTGAAGGCAGCTGCAGGAATGGCTGCAGGGAAAGGCATAGAGGGCAAGATAGGGAAAGGGGGAATAGGGGAAAGGCTACAATGTGCAAGAAAACAGGAGAAAATGTGAATGACCATAACTGGGGGGTTTGTGTTCATCCTAACAGCCCCGTGTCAGCCTTGGGAAGGCAGGCTCTGCCCCTCAACTCCTTCCAGCAGCACTGAAATACGGTCCTGTCTGAGACGTCAGCCTCGCTGGGCTGTTCCTGAGGAGCTGCCTGTTTTCTTCTCTTGTTGCCCGTAAATCCCCAACACACTTAAAGCCTTTCTGCTGATAGGGAGCCTAACGCTGAGCCCTGAATAAACCTGCTGAAACTCTCTGGCTTAGCATGCCGAATGTAATGTTCTTAGCCAGCCTCATCATGGCAAATCTCCATATTTCTCAGGGATAAACACTCACCTCTCCTCCCTCTGTCTTTTGCTTTATGACCGAGTTCCCACTGTAATTGCTGCAGGGATGCCCCCGTTCCCTGCTCCTTGCCAGGATGACGATGCTGTCTGCTCCCCAGCCCCTGTCTCAGTGCAGTGCATGAATGGGTGAGGGAGGAAAGAGGTTGGGGAGCTGATGGGAGGAGGAGAGAGTCAGTCAGAGATGGTTCCTAAGGCACCGGGGGGAAATGAGGATGTAGATCACCAGAATTGGCTGGGGACAGGCTATAAAACAAAAATAAAAAGGTATTATAATTTATGATGCACAGTAAAAATATCCTAGGAACTGGGTTATGAAGAATAATTCATTCTCTCGCCAACTCCACGTATTTTTAAAGATGATAAATGGCATTATGTGTCTTGTTGGTATCTGTGAGGGCTGGAACATCCAGCCCTGTCCATGCACACAGTAACCCCCACCATGCAACACTGCAGGAGCCCAGCATCCTCTTGGCTCTACAGATGCAGATCCTCCTGCCCATCTCAAGCAGCTTTTGCCCTCTACCTGGTGCCTGGGCACCTCTGGATGCTGCGACAGAGCTGGAGAGAGGAACCCCTGGATTGCAGTTCCATGCAGGGTGTGTGGCTCAGGGGAATGGGAGAGATTCCTTTAGGGATGGAGCAGTGTGGGTGCACGCTGGGCTGACCCCTTGTGCTGGCCCTGCTGGAGGAGCTGGGCTTCACCCAGCTGAGTGCTGCAGAACGCTGTATAAATGGGGATTAGTTGTTCACAAGGTGGATTTGAAGAGTTAGGAAAGGAGAATGGAGCCAAAACTTTCTTTAAACCTGCACAGAGCTTTGGCATCTTTTCCCTCCCCTCTACACAAAGCCAGCCCGCTGGGTTTCTTCTTTGATGAGAGCCCTTGATGCCTCCGTGCCTCCAGGCACTGAATAAAAGGCTTTAATTACCCACTGCCAGGCACGACAGTGCTGCTGACAGCAGGGAGATGCCTCCTGCCCACACCTCGGGAAGAAAAAGCGGATCCGCCGCTCCCTGTTCGTGTGCTCATCCAGCCCATGGGCAGAGTGAAGGTTTTGCTCCCAGGGAAGGATGCTTACCTTCACACTGCATCGCCTCCTGCATCCCCATGGGTGGGTTTGGGGAAGGACAAAGTGTGATGGAGCATTCACCTTGGGGTTACATCACCCCAGAGCCTGGGCTTAAGGAACTGTGAGTTGTGTGTGGCAGTGAATACACCAGGGCTTGGGGACCCCCATCTATCACCAATATTTGCATTAAGAGTGAGATAACAAGCCTGAATTTTGTTACTTCGGCCAAGTGCTGCAAAGGGCACCAGCTGTGAGCTGCCAGCTGGTCAATCACACCCATTGGATGGGCAGCAAGGTGAGTATTGGTGGTGATTGGGAGCTCCAGCTCCAGCCCTGCTGTGGTCCCACCCTCACAGGCTGAGTGAAGGCATCTGCTCCAAGCAGCCAATCCTACAGGGAACCTGCTGCTTCCCAGCACCTGCTCCCTGCCCAGTCCCCTCCTCTGCATATACAAAAACCTATTAAGCACAGACAAGCCTCAAGTATTCCCCAAATGAGTCATTAACCAGGTCCTGGTAACAGGTGTTCCTTTAAAAAGCCCTCTGAAGCCTTCAGAAACAAGGGGAGCGGGAGTGCTTGGCTTTCATCACGCACCAAAAGCAGATTTCTTTTCGCAGCAGGATGGCAGGCTGCCGCGGCCGATAAAAGCACGCGGTGCGTTCAGCCCCAGCTGCAGCGGGACCGCGTGCCCAGCGCTGCCTTCCCCACTTGTAATTTCTTAATCTGGTTTGGAATCTTTTATTACTCCCGGCTCTCATCTGCTTTTTGTTCGCTCGTTGCCTCCTCCCTTCTTGCTCCAATTAAATTATGAGCTGCAGCCGATTGCTTTCAGCCGGGGCTGCTCCACCTTCTGCTCTCGGGCGGCGGGGCTGAATGCTCAGAGCATCCGGGCCGCGGTCCCTTATAGGGACGCTCTTTGCATGCATTTAAAGCCAGGAGCGCTGTGGATCCCAGTACCTGCTCCTCTGGGTGCCAGCACACACTTATGGGAGCACCATGGGCTGAGCGGTGCTGGCACTGAGCGCACATTGCAGCAATGCCTGAGAAATCACTGCTGTGAGGACGGGGTTAGGAAGAGCAGGTGAGTGAGTTACTCGAGCAGATTTGAGGGGTTCACCCCTCTGCAAGGAGCTGGTGGAACCGAGCTGTGCCCTGAGCCAATTGAGGCTGTGCCGGACCCGTGGGAGCTGCCCCCTCCCAGCCCTGCTGCTCGCAGCTCAGCTTTGTTTCCACTTGGCTTCTCTCTTTGTTTACGTGCACGTCGATGTACCCATCGATTTATTGACAGCCGTGCATCGCTCACAGCCCTGCTTGCTCCGGCTGCATGGAGCGCAATGTTCCCATGCAGCTGATGCTGGAGGAGCCCTTGCGAGCACCTCTGCAACGTCTCCTTCCTCCCCTCACTACCCTGGGGTGCAGCCCATGGGGGCTGATTTAAAAACCACAGGGCTGGAAGCTTTGGAAGTTATTAAGGAGTCACCCAAACCCACCCATCTCCTGCAGCACATCAGCCAGTGCCTGACCCAGCTCTGGGTGCTCCCTCCCAGGGGCTGTGGAGGATCTCAGGTGCGTGGAGAGCAGCTGAACTCCATGTTTACAGCAGCAGAAAGAGGTAGGAGGATTTTGTGCTGAGCTGGTTGGTTTGGGGAAGAGATTGCATCTCTGCAACCTGGGCAGCAATAAAAGGGGTGCAGCTGCTATCTGGAAACAAACACACAGAGGTTATAGGGGAAAATTCTACAGTTAGATGAAATTAAGTGTTAACTTAAGGAATGAGAGGAGGGCGGGCAGTGAGGATGCTTGGCAGCTGAGCGCCCACCCCTTCCCACCTCCTGATGGCTTCGTGGCCACAGGGATGTGAGCACATGATTTCACTGTGCTGCCACAAAATAGAACTGGTGTTAAAGGGAGAGAGGGGATCATCTCAGGGTGGGAGCAGGTCCTCTCAGTGATGGTTAAAGGGGAGTGAATAGCAAACAGAGGTGGTGTGTATTTGGCAAGACAAACGGCACCCAGAAAATATGCTCCTTGCAAAGTTTGTGGGGATAAAAATGATTTAAAGCAGCACTGTCAAGATAAAAATCATATCTATTCAAGGAAAACTCCTCACAAGTGTTATTAATAGTCCCCAAGATTGTTACACTTGCAAGCGCCTTGAAATATTACATTTGCTTTTTGCTGCTGCCCAGTTTAACTTGTGCAGGGCTCTCAGCCAAAGGGCACAACAAGGAGCCAGGCTACAGGGCTGCACAAAGCCTGGCTGCACTCCTCAGCATCCATGGAGGCAGCATTTCCAGGTGCATTTCTCCACCCCATGCTCGGAATGGGAGCATCGTCCTGCACTGCTGTTGTGCTGAAGGCAGGAGGGAGCAGTTGGTGCTGCTCTGCACTGAGCTCGTGTTTGCGCCCCATAACCAGAGGCGTGATCAGGTGAGGCTTCAGCAGCGCTGCCTTGCATGTGTCCCTTGGGAAGCTTTGACGGTGAGATTAAAGGCTTCTGTGGCATCACAGACCTCCTCCCTGGGTGTTTAATTACAGGCTGTAATCCACTTGTCTCCTAATCTTCTCTTCACTCACATCAAGGCACCACTGGTCCCCATGGATAGGGCTATTTCCATCGAGAGATACTGCTTTGGAATGAAGTTTCCTTCCTTTCCTTTTCCCTTTCCCTTCCTCTCCCCCTTCCTCTTCCTCTTTTACCCTTTTACCCTTCCCTCTTTCCTCCTCCTCAACCCATCCTCAGGGTTAGGAGGGAACATCCATCTCACCCTGCTCAATCCCTCTGCCCATCCTCAACCTCCATAGCTTTGCTATTTCTTTCCTCCCCTTTTGCTTTGCAGCCCCCCATCCACTTCTCTTGCTCTCTCTGGGCTCTTTCCAAGCACTTGATATCTTTCAGCCTCATGAAGATTCATTTCTCTGCCTGGCCTGCAGGTACATTGGGAAGAATGGGGCTGCTGCTGTATTTTAAGCCGCCTGGTTTGAAAGCTGTGAAAGCAGAACGGAGGATTTAATGGCACGTTAAATATACGGCTGATTGTTAGGTCCAATTCTGATTCCAAGGCAAATATGGCCCTGGGAATTAAGGATGAAGATGAGTTTCACTACGAGGTAAATAAAAATTAGCTGATGTTGGTATAAATATACCTGCATATTAGAAACAGGAACGCGGCTTTGAAATACGCTCAATTAGAGAAGTGAGAGATGTTTGGTGCTTTTCTTTTTTATTATTAAAACCTTCATAAACATGGCAAAATTTCAATGCCTTACAAACAATAAAACCACCCCCTTCTCCAGCGCTGCCTCTGGAGCTTCACGGCTGCTGAGTGCTCCTCGCCTACCTCAAAAGCACAGCCACAAACTGCAGCATTACCCCCGTAGGGGGTGGCTGGGACCCCTGTCCATGGGGTGGTGACAAGGAGTGATGTCCCCAGGGCTGGTGGCTGGTCCCGTTGGGTCTTTTAACCTTTGGCTTTGGGAATGTTGGCTCTTGAAGTGATTGAGGGAGACCTGCCTCAGCTTTTGGTATCGCAGTGGGAGCTGAGTCCTCCAAATGTGGTGCTGGGTTTTGGTTCAAGGTTCAGGGGGTGTCGCTGAAAGTGCTCAGTCCTCTCCATAAGAAATCCCTAATATGAAGCAGGAGGGAGGGAGAGAAAAAGAGCCTGCTTGAAGCGAGGGTCACCTCTAATGGTTACAGAAATTTCTGCAAACACAAAACAACAAAGAAGCGAAACGCGGGGATAATTAAGGATGTAATTGTACACGGGCAACTGCTTAATTAAGCTTTTCCGCTTTAAACCTGACAGGATCCAAAGGGCGGCTGCCCATCTGTAGGGCCATCTGTGGTGCCGGCGGGGCGGGTGATGGAGCAGGAAGAGTCTGGAGGTGATGGTTGGACCATGGAGCTGCCCCAGCTCCCAGCCCTGCAGCACCCTTCGATGGAGCTGGGTGGTGAGAACAAGCAGAGAGAAAACGCTGCTGAGCAGGAGAAAATGGGAGGGGGGCACCAAACCCAACCCCCTTCTTTTGCATATTCAAATGAAGTCGTAATGTTGCTAGGGACTTGATTCAGCTTGAAAACATGTTGTTTGTATTGATTTATCCCCACAGCCCTCAAGACTTCTTGAAAACAATAAGCGTTGACGCTGCCAAAGCTGGAGCTCAGTGTTGGTGCTGCATAATGAAAATGGCACGTGTTGGCTCTGCTTCGCCAGTGTGGTGCACTGAAGGATGCACCCCTACAGCCTGCACCCTGTGCAGCACCTTGAGGTCACCCTGCAGCCTGCATGGTGAGTGGCCATGGCACAGCATGCCTGGAAACCCCAACCCATGCTCATGCTACCCCACTCAGAGCAGGATCTGGCTGTGGCGATGTCAGACACTGCTGCCTCTTCTCTCCCATATAGTAGTTAGATTAACTCTTTTCTTTATCCTTAACACGGCCTATAACACAGCAGAACACTTTTATAGGTCTAGGAAAATTTATGTGTCCTAGTCCAGGGCCAGGTCACACGGCTCCAGCTCACATACTCTCTGGAAGCAGCTCCCCAGGGGTGGCCCCTTTGCCCCTCGGGATGGAGGGGGTTGAGCTGCTTTCTGCAGCACAGAGGATACCCTCCATCAAGCTTCTGGGTGTTGATAAATCCCCATCCAGCAGCAGGGCAGACAGCATTTTTCCAGCTGGGGGGATATGGTTTCTTTCATCATGGCTGTTAGCAGTGAGCCCCTGTGCCTTGTCCTCATGCTTTAGGAGCCCGGCAGGAATGATGCCAGGAGCCAACCTGGGTATCACAGGGACAAAGCATCACGAGTCACCACGCTGAGCATGGAGGAGTCAGAGGGACCCAGGGAGCAATTCGATCAGGTGTCCAATGAGGTGAGTAGGAAGGAGACAGGCTGAGGCTGCAGCAGGGACACGCTGCACTGAGACAGGCCGTCAGGTTGGGTGTCTTGGCACAAGGTTTTGGGGTGGCATTTTGGAGCTGAGCTGTGCTCCAGAACTCAGCTTTAATTACACACCCTGCTCGGTGCCGTCCCAGCCCGCAGCGCTGTCGGCAGAGCCATCGCTCATCTCGCCCAGGTTCGCTGCGTCCCCCTCTTGCTCTGGCTCTTATCTCCCTGTTTATGGCTGTAAATTATTGAAGTCAGAAAGGCTGACTCAGCAACGGAGGCTGGAGGAAATTTCTCCCCATCCATCAAAGTGACGAGTCTCGCTCCCGTCTGCGCTCGGCGTGAGCCGTGTCACCTTGCGGCACGCTCACCTTTGGGCTGGCACTGGTGGTGACACACATGCCTTGTGCCTGTCCCACCCGCTCAGAACAGTGTGAGCATGACACAGGGCTGGCAGCAGGTGCCAGATCCCAGTGTGCTGTGTAGGATGCTGGGTGTGATGGATCTGGGCAGGTGATGATCCCTGGCTGTGACACGGGCCACCAGCAGTGATGGGATGGTGAGCTGGAGTCGCTGGTAAATGTGTGAATGTATCAGTCTGCACGGGGAGCTCTGCTGGAGCATCCTGCATGACTTGTTTTGGGGCTGCCCGGTGCCTGGAGGTACCCATTGGAGTACCTCCAATTGGAGGTGCTTGGAGGTACCCATTAGCCTGCAGAGATACGGCTTGTCCCCAGCCCACTCTGCCACCCACCCCAGTGGCCTCCCCATCCCCACGGTGGCTGAGCACCCAGGGAGGGGAAAGCTTTGTTTGTGTGTTTATCCCTCATTAATTTATCGAAGTGGCACGGGAACCTGCTAATGAAGTCTCGAAGATGGATTATGGCTGGGTTGTGTTACATGGGGCTTGTAGGATAGTTAATTACCTTGGGAAGCTAGAATGCAATGAATACTTCATAAAGCCAAAGCCAACAGTGAATTATTCATTATCCATTTATCAGGGGTGGCTATCATAAACCCTCCGGGGCCATGGGCTGTACATGGGCTCTCCTTCCTGGCTCTCAGCAGACACAGACACCAGATTTCTCCCTGGCTGAGATCCATCCCAATCTCTGAGTCATGCTGATGGAGTGAACCCTGGGGGAAAGGAGCCACGAGATGCAAAACTCACCAGACCGTGGGCAGAACGAAGGACTGGACTGCCTTTAAATACCGCTGCAGTGCATGGCTGGATGGTGATGGAGCAGCGATGGGGCTGTCACATCCTGGCTGCCGCAAGAAATAGGCTTTGCTGCCATCTACCTCTGCAGGGCTCCCCCGCAGCTGGCTCAGCTCCGTGGGGACGCTCTGCTCTGGGGGCTGCCCCACAGCTCCTGGGAGTCCCAGCACCTCCTGACTGGGGATAAAGTCTGGATGGAGTCTTGTAATGGCAGCACTTGGGCTTCTTGGTCCTCCCCTTTATCTCTGTCCTTCTGCTCTGCTTTGGTCACCTGGAGCAGCACTGAGTTCAGGCTGCCTCCCCCCCACCTCATCCTCCATCAATTTGTAGTTCTGTGTTATCCCCTGAAATCCGTGCCGATGTTCTCTGCACCTTAAGGAATATTTAACCACCTGTTAAATTATTTATCCCTCCCAGGTTCTGTGCACCCGGGGCGGCTCGAAGGGCTCCTGGAGAATTAACGAGAGCCATAAATCAAAGAGACGTTTGAGAAATTTCCCATTGCTCGTGCTGATGGCAGCCTGGCCCACAAAATGCCACTCGCAGGTTGGGAGCCGGGTGCTGCCACTTGCTGCTATTACTTGTTTAGGAGCTTGTTAGGTTTAGAAGTTAAATACACTCCAGGAAATGGATGCGATACGCCGAGGGCTGGAATTGGGTGGCTGCCACCCTCTAACGCTGCTGCTCACAGTGGGGGTTTTCAGGCTGTGCAAAGCACTGACATGCAGTCAGTCTGAGGGTGACAGCAGCTGAGAGATGCTCGTGGGTGGCTGTGCTGTGGGACAAGGGGACAGCAGCTTTCCTGGCTGCAATGTATTTGGGTCTGAGTGGATCTGGAGGTCGGTGCTTGCTCCTGCAGTTCCCAAACCACAGCTGGGGCCAGAGGTGACGGTGAGATCTCCTGCTTCTTTTCCAGTGCATGGGTGAAGGACAGTGCAGAGCAGGTGATGGTGCTCTCCTGGTGCTCCCCAAAGGAGGCTTTATCCAATCCAAGATTAAAGCAACAAGCTTGTTTCAGAGGGAGCTTGAAGCACCATTGCCTGCTTGTACTTTTCTTCTGCATTAGGGTGGCACAAGGAGCAGTGCCAGTAATGAGGATGTGTATCCATCACTGAGGATGTGATTTGGGCTCACTGCAGTCCAACCTTTATGCTCCTACTGCAACATCTTGGTGAGGCTTTGCTTGGTTCGATTTCCTCCCTTAGCTCTCATACCCACCATAAGGTGCATTGTGTGCATGGGACAAGCCCTGCAGCATCAGGACACCCTCAGACCAAGGTGGATTTCTGGAGAGAGGACCAACCCCAGCCCCACTTTTCCCAATGAACTGGACCACTGGGCTCCCCACGCTGCAGACACCCAAGGGAGGGGTTTCCTCCCACCCTGAGCACTTTACATCCTGCCTGCTTCCCGCTGCTCCTTCCCCATAGAAATGTGAGTTTCAGTGCATCACGTCTGCCCAGCAGGCAGCGAGCCCACAGCAGCCAGTGGAGAGCTGGGGAAAGCACGAAGTAATAGAGGTATTTATTAAAGGAGGGAGGAAATTTATATGCCATTTCTGCTTCTTCAGCTCTCAGTCATTGCCAAGGGGAGAGGAGGAGTGGGCAGCCTGTGCAGGAAATAGCCAGGAGTCTGTTTTCTGCCCATTTGTCAGTCTGATGAACAAGAAAAATATAGACGGCCTTGATAAAGGGGAAATAAAGAGTCTGAGGGAGGCTGGCGTGTGTCTGCAGGGCTGCACAAAGCTGGGAGCAGCCCCAGATCCATGGGGAAGGCATTCTGCAGGGGGACTGGTGCCATCCCATGGGGTCAGGCAGAAAGGGAGCCCAGGGTGGGGATGGGGATGGTGATGGAGATGAGGAAGGGGATGGAGATGAAGAAGGGGATAGGGATGGGGCTGAGACTGGGGATGACAGTGAGGATGAGAATGGGGATGAGGATGAGGATGGAGATGGGGGTTGTGTTGGTGCCTGGAGCTGTCACTGTGAAGCTGACATTGCCTCTTGGCAGAGCTGAGCCAGCCCCCCCTGCCTGTTAGCTTATCTGAAGTGCCTGGCATCTACCAGAGAAAAGCACTAGGGAGTAAAAAACCCACCAAGTATTAAGTGCTAATAATTCCCTGCTTTTATTTGCAGTTATCCACCTACATGAAAGAGGCTGGATTTTTTGCTGACACTTTCTTGCTGGCAATTGAATGCTGCCTGAATCATCCATCCAGGGCCATTTGTTCATAAAAGTAAGGAATTGCTGCTTGAATCCTTTTATTGCTGCTAACGTGACACATGCAGCAGCGATGGATCAGGAGAAGCTTCATGCAGGCGGGGATGTCCATGCAGGTGTGCAGCAGCAGTGTGGGTGCTCGTGCACCTCCTTTGGGCTCAGGCCTGGGAAGGAGAGGCTGCAGGGCCATACACAAGCAGGAGAGGATCTGGATCTTACCAAGCTCCACTATCTGCAGCTATTCCAAAAGGAAGGGGGGGACTTTTATTCTTACTGCCCCCAGAGCTGCTGGCTCGTCTAAAGGAGCTGCTTTCCTCTGGCAGGGACAAATGGATGAGGCTGCACCCTCTGACATCCCAGCTGCTGCTTTTGCACTTTGATGTGATAAATCCATCCTGGGAGGAACCCGAGTCAGCCCTTGGGCAGGATGGGGCTGGGATGGGTCCTGCTCTCACACCCCACAGCCTCACGTCTGTCCTCACCGCTGCTGGAGCGAGGATGCCTCTGAATTAGGGATGTTATTAACTACGAGCTGCTTTTCCCCTGGCTGCTGCTTGCAGAAATGATAACTGATTTCAAATGAATTGAGCCAATTACTGCAGTTTTCCTAAAACAGATGACTGCAATACTCCGGTAAGGAGGAGCAATCCCAGCTGCAGCACGGATAAGAGTTAAGATGCTGAAATGCCCTTTGGGCCCAAATTTCCAGCTGTCACAGTTTCCTGGTCTATGTCTGGCTGCTTCTCTCAACCGTGTGTGGGTTCAGGCAGCAGCAGCCAAGGGCTGCAGGAGGTGTCTGCTCTGCAAGCAATTATTTGCTATCAGTGAAAGAGACTGCAACGACCCTTGCTGTCTGCAAGCAAGCAGGGCCTGAAAGTGTCAATGCATCTATGGAAAAGGAGAAAGAAAGAACTCCTGAGTGATTCTGGATGGGGTTGGGGCTGTCAGCTCCCTGGGACACGAGTGGGGGGAGCTCCTGCCCCTGCTGTTTAACCAAGTGCTGATTCATGGCTTTGCCAGCCCAGTGTGCTGGTTTCAGATACCATCTGCACATGAGCTTCATCAAAGGACAAAAAACCTGCCCCTGGATGCCTTGTCCTTGTAATGGGAGGCACTTTAGTGAAAAGGAAACCTAATGAAGATGAATTAAGCTGAACTGCGTGAAAATAAGGGATCTTGATATCAGCTTCCCATTTGTCTGCCTTCCCAAATCCTCAGCAATACTTATATCAGCAAACCACAGTCCCAGCATGAGGAAGACCCCATCCCATAGGATGCTCCCACTGCTGCTCTGTCCCATGCTTGGAGTTGCCCCCAGTTCTATGGGACCTTTGCTGGACTCTCAGACCTCAGGATGGTCCCCATCCATACAACCCATGCACAACCTCTGCAGTTCAGGCTGGGTGAGCTGCTGCACCATCAGTTAGTGCTAACCCCCTCAGGGCAATGCATGCAAGTGTACCATTGTGTCATGCTGCCATCTGAGCAGCAAAAGTACACAGATACACATCCAAACTGATCTGAAACACTGGGTCAGGAATGTGGGCTCCAGCTGCTTCTCCTTATAATCCCCTCTTAAGTGTTACATCTTCTGATTGTTTTTGTCAGCTCCGTAAATTTAATAACTGAACTAACCATCTTCTCCTATTGCTCGCATATAAATAAGTGCTGGATCGATAACGAACATCTTTAAGAGCCCCTGGATCTGATGAATGAGAGGAGTCTGCCCGAGGGAAAATGATGAGTTCACACCTCCAACGGTGTTTAAAACAAAGTGTGGGGAGGGAAAAGTGGAGCACCCTCACCGAGATGATTTCAGCCACTGAGAGATTGGATCCACGAGGGCTACAGGGGAGGCTTTGCTTTCTTGGGGCAGGCTGTGTGGTTGCTGCACAAATTGCCATCCCATGGGGGAAGCAGAGCTGCAGGTTGGATGCTGGGAGGGTCTGCAGGGATTTGCTGAAGGAGAGATGAGTGGTGGGCTGGGTGGACCAAAGAGATACAGCTATTCCTCAGATCTCCCACTGCAAAGTGTCCCTGGGGCTGCAGGGATGGGCCACGTGCTCGTGACCTCTGCTGGCTTTGCAGTGTTTGAAGAGAAAACAGAACTACGAAACAAAAACCCAACTTTTTGCAAAGCTTTTGCCCATCTGGCAAAGCAGCTGGTGGGGAGGCATCGCTGCAAGCATCTGCTGCTGCCCGGCCAGCTGCAGCACCACGAGCACAGCCACTGCAGGGAGATCCATTCCTTCCTCTTCTGCACACCCTCAGAGCAGCACAGCAATGTCCCTGCTCCATGGGCTGCTCCCTGACACAGAGAGGAGGTTTCTGTGCCTTGGAGTTGGGAGAAGGAAAGGGCTGAGAAAGATAGAGACTTCAAAGGATGCGAGCAAATATTTACAGGTTCCAAGACAAAAATATATATATCTACAGTGTTGTCTTGGGGATACGGGGCGTCGGGCTTTGGAGCAGAGCCCTCTCACAGCTCCATTTGTTATATTGATTTATAAAGACTGCGGGTATCGATCGCTGCCAGCGGTGCCGTCAGTGGGATGTGCAGCCCCGCAGGGATGGATCCTCTGGTGCTGGGATGGGGCAGCTGGGAGCATCGTGGGGACAGATTCATGCTGCTGGGGTCTGCAGTGCTGCTGTCTTTGTATGCTTGCTTTTGGAAATGAGACACTCCCTTGGGCACCCGGGGGAGGGGGAAGAGGATGCTAAGAGGGAAGCAAGGAGGAGAATATTCAGGTTTGGGCTTTCCCACTGCTGTTACAGCTGGAGAAGGGATCTGGCTGGGTTTTGGTGCTGCAGAGGTGCTATAGAGGGTGAAGAACATGGGATGGATGTGGTGCCCCAGTGGCAGAAGTATCTACTCTGCTTGCTGCCCACCCTGCAGCTCTGCATGTGCATGTGGGAACCTCGAGAAAGGTGTTTGCACACACACACCCTGCGTCAGAGACTCAGTGGTACAAAGGGACTCCCCCCACTCCCCATAACAACCTCGGGTTGCTCTTTCCCCCTTCCCATGCTCTTGTGCCAAGATCAGCTTAGCACAATGATGATGTGCAGGGTGTGTAGTGCTCAGGGCTGTGGGAGAGCTCAGAGGGCCACGTTGGCACCAGGGAGACAACACAGGTGGGGACAAGGGAAGGAGCAGCAGCACACACAGCTGCTTTGCCAGGCAGGAGCACACAGGACAGCAGGGGAGGGCTTCAGTGCACAGGGGAGTGACTGAGTGGAACGTGGTTGTGGGTCTGGGGATGTCTCGGTCCCCAAGCTCGGCCGTCACCCAGTTCAAACTGTCCATGGTCTATGCAGGTGAGACTTGGCTGGAGGAGATGGAGGAGACCTCAGTCTTGCTCTGGGATACGGTGGAGGAGACGTCTTCATCACCAAAAGGGTTCTTGCCACAGCAGATAGTGGTGATCATACAATTACGGAACTGGGAAGACAGAAGGAGAATGTCAGCACTCGAGGATGGTGAGGGTGTGCTGTGGGTCTGAGAACTGCCAGCAGCCCTGAGCTGTGCTGCTGCCCAGGCTGAGATGCAGCTGGTGGGGATCGAGGTGCCTGCGGTGCAGGGGAGCCCAGGGCAGGGGAGGGCCCTTACACCGAGACATCTCACCTGCTTGTTCATGAGGACGTATATGATGGGGTTGTAGAGAGAGGAGCTCTTGGAGAAGAAGGCAGGCACTGCCATCAGCGTGGCCGTGAAGTCTGCTCCCTTGTTGGTGAAGATCCAGAATGCCACTACAGCATAGGGCGTCCAGGCCAGCATGAAGCCCAGCACCATCAGGATCACCATCCGCGTCACCTCCTTCTCTGCCTTCTGGGTGGTGGCTGACTCCTGCTGCTGTGCGGCTGCCTGTGGGTGGAGGGTGGTGAGGGGCAGCCCCCAGGTTTATTCCCCACGACACCACACACCCATCCCTGCTCACACTGCCCATCCTGTCCCCATTCTCCTTTCTGCCCCCTAATGCCAGGCGTTACCTCTCGGACTTTGCAAATGAGGCGTCCATAGGAGAAGAAGATGACCACGACTGGGATGATGAAGTGGATGACAAACATGTAGAGGACGTAGGACTCGTTGTGGTAGTCGGGGTTGTGGGTGTAATAGTCAGGGCCACAGGAGCACTGCATCCCCTCCGGCATGTACCTGCCAGCAAGAAAGGTTCAGACCATCACCAGGACCCAAAGGGTTTCCACCTTGGGACCACCTCCCCCAGGGATGATGTTGCTCCCAGTGTTGCACATGTGGGAGCTGCTCCCTGGCTTCTCTTCTGCACCCTGCTCATTGCCTCATGCTCCTGCCCTCGCTGGCTTTGCAGCACAGCTCCCATGGCTTGCACCATGCCGACACACTGCGCTTGGGTGCGCAGCATCATTTTGTTGCGACACCGCTTCCTCCCACGGGCAGAGGGCTATTTATTTCCTTCCTACGTGGCTGAGCACTTGCCTGCCGGGAACCACCTGCTCTCTCCCTCTGCAGATGGAGGGATGCTGAGCAGGGATGGGAGCTGCTGGCTTGGTGGGCTGAGCTCTCGGGAGCTCAATCCCTGCAGTTGTGTTGGGCTCATGTCATCATAGCTGTGGCTTAAGGGCAATTCAGCCAAGGACCTGCCTGGCCAGGGATGCTGACCCAAGGCTGGAGAAGGGCCGTCTGCCTCTGTCCTGTCATAGGGTTGTGATGTAGCAGAGTATTGGCTTGAGCTGGAGCTGCAGCATTAGAGAAATCACCTCCAACTTATTCCTCCCCTGTGCTCTCAGTGATGTATTGGCTCCTGGCAGGGGATGTGGGTGCCTGAAGGAGCCAGATGTGTGCAAGTGTGAGTGAAATTCACTGCAGTGCTGGGAGGAGGACAGATGGGATGCAGGGAAAGAATGGCAGAAGTAATGAGAAAAGCCCTGTGGGGTTCCCAGCTGGGGCAGTGGCATAAGTCAGGTTTGCTCAGAGCTGTCTTGTCCACTGGGCTGGTGTATGGGAACTGCTGGTCACAGCCTGAACCTCTGATTGCCCACCTGAGGCAAGCACTGAGTCAGCCCTGGGAGCACAGGTGGTTGTATAGCCCGACTCACCTGGACCAGCCAAATAGGGGTGGAGCAGCACAGGAGAAGGCCATGACCCAGGTGAAAGCGATGCCCATCATGGCGTGGGTAGCAGAGAAGCGGAAGTTTCCCATGGGCTTGCAGACAACGATGTAACGCTCTATAGCCAAGACCACCAGGGACCAGAGGGCAACCTGGCCTGCAGGAGGGAGGGAAAGACAGAGGGTCTGGTGATGGTGAGAGCTCCTTCAGACTTGGTTTTCCCTCCATGGTCACAGCAAAGAGCAGAGGAGATTGGGATCAGGTAACCAGCATCCTATTTGATAACTGAGAATCTATTGCAAATGTGCAGCAGGCTGGGAGCTGAGGGGAGTATCTGTTCCTCAGTGGGATGCTGGTGATGGAGGAGGGGATCGTTGTGGTGTTGTAATCGTTTAAGAAATCAACAGAGAGGATTCCATCTGCGTGCAAAGAAGTGTAATTTCTGGTAAAGACACCAGATGTGTCCAAACCTGTTGGTGCCTTTCAATGTGTATTTCATGAGTCTTTCACCGGTGCTGGATCAGGAGGTGGCTGTGTGGGTAGGCATACGTGCACATGTATTTATAAGGGATAATTAAACTTCAGGGGATTGGGAGTGTTTAGTCGGTGCTGTAAGCCTGCTAATGCCCCCAGCTGTGATAATCTGCTGATAACTACACCCTGTGCTAGGATTCGCTGGAGACCTGCTGCTCAGTGACTGCTTCCCATCAAGCTTTCCTCCCTGTGCTCAGGAGCCTCCTCTCTTTACTGGCTGGGAAAACTGGAAGCGTAAGTAATGAAGGATTTCACGACTGGAGATGGTACAGACCCATGACCAACCACTCCCATGTCCTCTACTTTGATCAGGACGCCTTGCTTTGTTTTGCCTAACAGAATATCCATCTTTTGTTCAGACCAGCATCACTGCAGGAAATATCCCATTTAGGAGGGAAAAAAAGTAAAGTTTGTGCAGCAGCTGTGAGTCTCTGCACAAGGATTTGCAGCTGTCAGATAAATTAGGAGGTGTTGTGTGGGCCTGGATGGCTGTGTGGGCTATGGGTGCAAAGTGAGTCTGCTGTTTTGCAAAGGGGCTTTTGAAGGGTGAAGCGTTGGCTACACTGGTGTCCCTGAAAGATGAAATAGGAAGCTCACAAGAGCAACCAAATCAAAGGCAAGTGGGGGCTGAGCTGAGCAGTTGTTGCAAACCCCAGAATCCTCCTTCCCCTCCGTGCTGCTGCTTTGCTCTCCTGGTAGGGGCAGCCTCAGCTTCTTTTTGCCCTGAGATGAGCTGTCACTGCCCTCCTTGTCTTTCAGATCTCTCCACTCCCAAACCCTTTCTGTGCGGTCTCTTTCCCTTTGGAATCCTCCCAGATGCTTCACCTTGGAACAAGGTGGCAAAGGTGCACGATGCTGACTCCAGGACACTGGGTGACCATCCCCAGCAGGTCTTTGTTAGCTGTGCAACTAAGACCCAAGACCCATGGATTCATGCTGGGCAGCTTGGCCAAACAACCCCAGGTTTCATGCTGCAAACCAGGACCCCCTCCCATTTCCTTGTGGTGGTCATGCTATAGCAGTGAGATGGGTGCTTCCTGGCATCAAAATCAAGCCTGAATAAATCTTTTTTTTTTTCTAACCATAGGGAAGAAGAACCTTGCACGAGGAGCTCTACCCCATGCAGCCAAGGCCATCTCATCAGCCCCATAAGAGTATGGGATTGAGTTTCTAAAGCCCTATAAAGAAGCAAGACCACCCTTTGCCCAGCCTGGCCCTCTCCCCCACATCCCACTCTGAAGCTGTTACCTCCCAGAGTGGCGAAGAAGCCCTCGACGGCGCAGCCAACGGGACCGAAGACGAAATATCCATTCCAGGCTGTGTAGAAGGTGACGGTGAAGCCGAAGCAGGCCATGAAGAGGTCAGCCACCGCCAGGTTGACCAGGATGTAGTTGAGCGGCTGCCGGAGCTTCTTGTGTTTGAAGGTAACCAGGAGAGTGAGGAGGTTGATGGGCAGACCGGTGGAGATGAGGAAGAAGATGTAGCAACACACAAGGCGGTATTTCCAGGGCTCGGCTAGGTAATACTGGGGGTACTCGAAGGGGCTTCGCACCACCCCTGTCTTGTTGGACATAGGCACATAAAAATTGATACCTTCTGTCCCATTCATCCTGCCAGTACTATGGCAGCTGCTTTGAGTTTAAGGGTATTTTTTAATCAAGCGCTCTATGGTAATGAATTTTGTTTCGATCCCAATTACCAAAAAAGGAAAAAAAAAAAAAAAGGGAGGGAATCCCCAACCCAATGGTAATAAATAAATAAACACCCCACCAAGAGATCCCTCCCCCAGCTCCAAAATCTAATGACTAAGAACTCCAATAAGTCCTGGGGGAAGGAGAGGTGGTGCGTTGGCCCCGCGCCGTGCCAAGGGCCGGCGGAGCCGCGTGCCGAGGGAGGTTTTATACCTTTGGGCCTCCTTGAGGGAGTGCGGGGGGAGGCCGGATTAGGGGCCAGGCTAAGTTTGTATGACAAGGGCAACGGGATTGAGAGGGGCTGATGGTTTAAGCACCCTCTAAGTAGCCAGTTGGCCCCAAAACCTGCATTAAAGCGTATTAATTGGCAATAAGTGTTTAACGTTGTTTAAGGAGTTGTGGGCAGGAAGGGAAGGGCTTGGGGAGCCCTTTGGAAGAGGGGCAATGGCAGGAGGAGAGGTGGTGAGTTGGAGAGCAGGTCCTTTGGATGACTGATGGGAGAAATGGGTCTCTGCTTGAGTCCATGTTGGAGCACAGCCTTTGGGGCATCCCTGGAGTCCTTTAGCTGCCTATAGAAGTGTTTGGGGTGTGGGGTATCCAGCTCTGCTCCACTGCCCTTGGGAAAGTTGTTGGGGGAAGAGCAGAGAGAGTTTGGCCACTCTGTGCTTGAGGTGCCTGGCTCAGTGTGAGCACCATGTGGTTTGGGTATGTGTCTCCATCACAACTGGATTCCCATTACAGAACACACAAGATCATAAAACCTTCTCAGCAGGGTCAGCTGTAGCTCGGAGCACCAATGCTCCATCCTGCCCAAGCTCTTTCCCATTTCTTCCTTTTGGGTCATGGGTGCTCCTTCTCCATGAGACCTGCCTAAGGCGCCTTAGTGAAGCTCTGCCATTAATCTCTGACATCTGGTGGCGTTAATGGCCCTGATCTGTTAATGCGGTAAGCTGCTAGCCTCCTTCCCACTGCTGCCCTCCACCAAGGCAACGTAGATGGAAAAAGTCAATGGTGTCTTGCTGGAGGAATGAGGTCTGCAAGACAGGAATGGCTTGGAGCTAGAGGGCAGGAGCAGAAGGCTGAGGGGTGTGGGTAGGATGGCTGATGCCCTAATTGCTGTCCCACTGATCCATCCGCACAGGTCAGAGGAGCAGAACTAGGACACGGCAAGAGTAAGTGGGTCACAGCAGCCTCAGGTGCCCTGATATAAGTGATCCCCATGGGATGTCTGTGCCTGTATTTCCCTGTGCATCCCACAGAACTGGCAGTCATGAAATTCTCAGTCTGGATCTCCTTTAGACTTTCCATGAGAACTTCCATGAGAGGAAGAGGTTTGTGTGGAGCAGCCCTATGGCTCTACTTCTCAAAGCTTTCACCTGTTTCATGCCTTTCCTGACTACGATCAGGATTCTGACTCAACTGAATGTGTTTTTGCATATAAAAAAGCACATGCAGATGTGAATCTCAATTCCAGTGTGCCATTCTCACCTTCTTTGGTAGAAGGCAGCTCTTCAGATAGGAAGCATCACTGACTGTCCATCTTCAAAAGACGTGGACTTTGCTGTCTGTGCCAGCAGCATATGACAGATCTGTTTTTTTCCTCTAGAGCTTTATATAAAGACATGGTGATCTCATGGGAGATTTCGTTTTCACCTCCCAATGTTTCTTTGTGAGCATTTCTGCCACATTTTATAGCGTCTCATATTCTTCTAAAGGGTAATATAGTTGTACAAAGGAAGCGGGTTTGAGGGAGGAGGAGGTGAAATGAAAGTCTATTTTGGATTGTGCTCTGATGCTGTGGGATGGGATCAGTAGGATTATTATTGGTGTCATCACCATCAGTTATTGATTTCACTAATCTTTTTTTGTTTTAAGTTTTCCTTTGAAGAGAACAAACCTTCTCCCCTCTGCATTCCAGCTAATGCATGGTACGAATTTGGCTTCATGCTTAGCACCCAGATACCTTCCACATGCAGGGCTGCCAACAGTGGAACCGAGGGGACTTTTGCTTGGACTAGAGCTGGACTTCTCCCACTTTGGGGAGGCAGGTAAGCCTGAGCCAAATGTGTCCTGTTGGAGGGTCTGAGCGTGGCTCTGTCCCTTCTTAGCTGCCCTGGAGGACCCAGCTTTCTCCCTCACAAGCTGAGGTTGGTGTTTCGGCCGATCCCCTGAGGCTGGTGTCAATGTGGATTTAGAGCTCTCTGCAGGTCAGCGGCCGCCGGAGCGATGGCGAAGGCCTTGAATCAACTCTGCAGAAGAAAATGACACCAGGGAGGTTAGCTGGTTCCTCCAGGACGTGTCCTGAATGCAACCTCGCTTCCTTCAGTGTCCCTGTCACAGAAATGGAAAGTGATGGCTTTAATTTGGTGTCTCTTAGCAGGGAAACTTTACGGGCTGTCTCCCAGAGAGCTTTCAATTGCATTCTGTGCCGATGCTACGACAGAGCAACAGCAAAATACAGGCCCTGTATAACGCAGGAGGAGAGGCTTGTTCCTTTGTGTTTGTCCATAAGAAAAGGAAGGGTTTTCTTCCCTCTTGCAGGCTTTTCTGCTTTGCTAAGCTCTTTGAGATGAGATTCTCTTATTCATTGTTTGTCAGCACATTGCGTGAAGGAGCCCTGAGCTTCACTGGGCTTTCATGTCCTGTGTAAAGCAAGAAACCATAATTATAATCAAATAACCGAGCTGATACGGTTGGTTCATTGGGCTTCAGCAACGCAGCCGTGGGAGGGGGTGGCTGGGAGCCCTCTGCTGAATGACACCGAATGCAGAATGACGTTGTGTTTGGTTCTGCAGTGCACTGCTCTGCATCGCTCCTCTGGAGGGGCTCCTTCCTCCTCGTGGGCAGTTGCCCCTGGAAGACCTCACCTCCCCATATCAGATAGCAGCCACGTGCGGCCGCTGCGCTGAGCTGCTTACGCCAGGCTGTGAGCTCCCTTACCAGGAAAGGGGTTAAAGCGAGATAAAGCCAGAGCGTTATGGAGACCATATGGAGGGGAAGAAAACCCTTTATCCTGTAATTGGATTCGTTCCCGGCAGCTCCTGGTGGAGGTGAGGCTGAGTGGAGCTGACAGGATGTGATGGGTGAGGCGCTGCCAGCTGCCCCGTCCAAAGCAGGATGTGTGCACACAAACTTGGAGATCAATCCGTTCCAGGAGCTGGGATGGATTTAAACGTGTGGCAGAGAGAAGGAGGACAGAGATGTGTTTGCACTTTGGTTTGGTTGACTTGCTCCTTGGGTTAACTCAGCTGTGGCTGTTTGCTGCTCCTCTGGGCTGGCACAGCTGCATCCACCCAAGGTAAGGATCTACTGGTTGTGAGAGGCTCTGTGCCATGTCCTCACTTCCTTCCTCAAAAATAAGAATGCACAGAAGCCTGTTTCCTGCACTGCTTTCTGCATTAGGAGCCTTGTCAGAAGGACCCCACATCCAGGGTTCCATGCAGGTTCCCTTCACGCCCCATCTCCAGGCTCTCACCAGCACAGCTATGCAGGGGGTGGATGCACCAGGGCCAGAATACAGCTGGGAAGCAGGGAGAGCTTCACCACAGCAAGCTCGTGTGTGCAGTGCTGGCAAGCGAGCAGGGCCTCATAACCTCCCCTGCTTTTCCTCCTGCTACTGATCCAGGTAACATCCCTGCAAGAACCGCAGGATTTCCTTGGAGAGGTGGGAATTCCTTGGGACCTGTCATTTCCTTGCCAAGGAGCTGAGCAATCCCACTTCAATTGCAAACCTGCACTGCTCAGCGTGGTGCTGTCAACACCTTTAACTAAGTGCTAAACAAGGGCTGTAGCAGAGTGGGCAGGTTTGCAAGACAGCCTTACAGGCCCTGCAGCACCAGGATGGGCAGCCAGCACTGCCCAGCAAACCAGAGCAGCACCACTGTGGTTCTGTACATCAGCAGTTGTGCCAGGGAGCAAACCATGCATCAATGAGGGTGATGGGCAGTGCAAGTTAAAGTTCCATTTAACAACACGGACAGGAGTGCAGCTTCGTTCTGTAGCACTTTGGCACAGCTCTGAGAAGGGCTGAGCGATTGGAAAATGGGGTTTAGGCAAACGGGGCTCATCTTTTATTTTTTAATTTGTAAATCCCATTCGGAGTTGGACTCTGTTATTCCTCGGGGCCTTGTTGGGGATGTTTGCAGATCTCTGCAGTGATGCTTTATTCGTGCTGTTTTGTTTTGTCATAACTGGGTCATTTTTTCTTCTCCGTTTCCAGTGCACAGCCCTTGGATCTCTCTGCAGAAATCTGGAGACTGCTGTGAGAAGCCAGATGGGGGTAATCTGCATGGGGGAAATGTGGGTGGATAGTTTTACTTTCTGCTTGGTGGGGCCACCTCTGTGTTCCATTGGTTCTATGGGCCCATGGGTGCTCCAAGCACTTTGGGTCTTCTGAGAAGCCCTCATACCACTGCCTTGGCCACCAGCAGAGCCCTATTCCCTGCCTCATACCCCACTCTGGGGCTCTTATTTCACTTGGCTGTAGTTGAGGCTGGGCACCCTGCGCCCCTCATTTTTGTCATTTCATCTTCTTGCTGTCCCTGCTTTAAAGCCTTCTAGAGATTTGCTCCAGTCCAAATGTGTCCCTTCCCTCCCTTTGCCCTTCATCCCATAATTGGATTCATCGCTTCCATCCAGCCCAGCCCAGCTCTCCCCATCCCTTTACATAACAGTGCTGGCTCCAGGCTGTGCCTGGCTGAGCTAAGCCTGGTGCTGTGCTTGGCCTCTGGCCACCAAAACCAGTGGAAGGTTTGCACCAATTCCTGTTGCAGGCTGAATCCTGAGCTAGTAAAGAGACTCTTTTCTTTTACAGTTCCTGCTCCCTTCCCATTTATTGCCTCATTTTCCTTCCCACATGCAATCTGTGGTCTCGTGCTGTGGCTCATCCCTATGCTCCCACCAGGACCCAGGGCACGTGCTCAAGAGAGGAGGTAAATGCAGCAGCCCCGCACAGCTGAGCAAAGTAACGGCAAGATCACCTGGAAAAAATGATTAATTTCCCACTCCTTTCATTAATATTTATTCTCCTTAATTCTCAATCTTTACCGTTCAGCTCTCTAAAGCTTTTGTGGTTGAGAGGCTTTCACTGAGGTTGCTATTCATCACCTAAGCAAAACATGCACCGATTAAGCAGGTGGTTTGTCAGATCTGAGTCCTGTGCTGGAACCATCAGCTGCCTGTACGGACCCACCTGTCCCTGCGGGTCGTTCTGCTTCTGTCTGACTTTTGCAGTGGGTGTTCCCATGTCCTGCAGTGTTTTGTTGGGCTCTGGGTTTCTCCCAGTGCGCTCAGTGCACACATTATCTTTCCATGTGCAGCCTTTTTCACCCTGAAGACATCTGACCCTGTTTCCTTGCTGCCTTGCAGAATGAATTGCTGTCGTGAACGTCTGAAAGGAGATAAAGCAGCAGCAAACTCTTCTCCCCTGTTGCAGATAAACCACTATTAACGGCCGAGGGTTTCTGGAATGAAAAGGGTGACTCTCCATTGAAAGCAGCGATAAATCCTGGCCATCCAGCATAATCCAGTTCACCGTATCGGGAAATCTCATGGGAGCTGGCAGCACTGAGAGCAGCAAGGTCTTTTCATGCTACAGTTCTCCCGTGGATGGATAATCTCCATGGCCAACAACTGCAAATGCTGGAGGTCGGATCCTGAATGCTGTTACTTCGGCTTTTACTCCCCTTCCCTCCTCAGCAAAACCACTGCTGCCTTCTGCAGGAAGACAGGGTGTACCTGCAAACTTTGCCTGCAAAGGGGATCACAGGGCTGCATTCTGTATCCTGCGTGAGCAAGAATATCATACATCATCCTCCTGCTGATCCGGCAGTGCAGGCAGCCTTGCAAAGCAGCGATTTAATGCACTTCTCAGTGCCTGAGCTTTTCGTCTTGCTATGCTTAACCTGATATATTGTGATTTGATGCAGAACAGTAGGGGCAGGTACAAAGAGGTAACATGAAAATAAAAGGTCAGCAGGTGCCTGGCGCATGTAGAGGCTAAATTGGTCTTCCATCAAAGCTAATAAACATTCCTTGCGAGCTGGATGGGAAACTCCATTCCTAAAATGCTGAATGGTGTCCCTTACTCCAGAGCTTCAGCCCAGGGCTGCTGATGAACCCAGGATGGGGCTGCTCCGTGCAAGGGAACTGCAGTGACAGCCATGGGAAGAGCCGGGCTCAGCCCCCACTGCGCATGAGGCTGCATTTTCCAATGCTCCTAAAAATATTCCTGAGCCTTCAAGTGCAAAACTGGTGGTTTGGATTTGGAAACCAAAATGGAAACAGATGAGCTGCATCCCATCTTGTTTTCTCACCTCCTCTCTTTTCTCTCTTCACTCGTTCCAGATTGGGGAGAGAATGGCAAAGGAGTGATCAGAAATGAAGAAAACAAAACAAGGGATCGTTATTAGCTGCTAGAACCAGGAGGGTGAAGTGTTTTAGGGCGTCAGCAGGAGTTAAATCCTTGCTATTGATTCTCTCCCTGCACGGCCATGCATTACCGTGAATTAACACCACCGAGGAGAAATGGAAGTGGACGTGAAGCAAAAGTGGGGACAGGAGGGGAGTGTTTGCATGCTTAAAATATTTATGCCGCAAATTAACATGTGTTTTAAGCCTGTGATTCTTCAAATATTTATCCAGCGTTAATATTTTGAGAACTGCATTTAAAATTTGCCACTGGTGCTTTATTCATTAGGAGTGTTCGGCAGCCACAGACAGCAGCCCCTGCTAAATCTGTAACGCATCCATGCAGAGACAGCAGCTGGAGGATGTTGCCTGGGTTGTGAGAAAGAGCTTTCTGCTCCTACTTCCAAAGCAGGGAGCCTGGAATGAGTTCCTTACCCACATCGACTTCAGTCATGACTGCAGATGTCACATTGAGCAGCACATGTGCCGGGTTTTTGACCCAAGCAGAACTAATCTGATGGCAGTGGGGTGAGACCAACGCTCCCATAGGCACCAGGAAAGGGGAGTTAGGGACTGGGGGAGGCAAACCTGTGCAACCCTAAAGGCTGCTGTGGGTCTGGTGGAACTGAGAGCAAACTGGGCTCTGCCAAGCAGGAAGGTAAGTTGTTCCTTCTCGTATATGCCAGCCCCATGCACAGAGGGTTTGTATGGGAAAACAGGGGGTGGTTCACCCTATAGCAGTTATCAGGGCTATTGCTACGGCTCTGATACTCCAACATTACAGCCTTCATTGGCGGGGGGGCACCAAAATCCCTGCCCAGGCTCAGGGCAAAGCAGAATATGGGATTTCAGCTGCTCGCACTCTGCCTGCTCCGTGCCCACTGCAGCTGCCTGGGGCTGGAGCTCAATGCTGGCTTCTAGAGCTGCTTTTCATGCAGCCTCCCTGCCAAAAAGCCCCAAGCACACACTGCGACTTGGAGGGGAAAGTACAGGACATGGAGACAAATGCTCGGTGCTGCTGGCACAGGGAACTCGCGTTCCCCTGATTCCTTGACATTGCCACTGATACGTGGCTTAACAGCTCCCACTGCCAGCTTCCCGTTAAATTACTCCCAATTATGGCAAACGCTTAACTTTGCAGAACTGCGAGCAGCTCCATTTTGCACATCCGTTCCTTTGTGAAGCTTCTCACCTCCGCTGCAATTTTGCTTCATAAAACCAGGAGAGCTTCTGGGAAGCCTAAAGGCTGCAAGTTGTTAATGGGGCCGCAGCAGGGCAGGCTTCTCCCATTACGATGCTGGGGGTCAGACTTCCAGCTGTGACCTTTATTTTCATGTATCCTCGTTCTATGTTGGCAATGGGGCACACCAAGCCTGCCTATAAGGGGAAATGTAAAGGGAAAATGGGGAGGGTGGGAGTCAGGCCCTTTATTTCCAGTTCTGTTTCCCTTTTGAGCTCACTTGCATAACGAAGAGGCAAACCTGGCCGCCAGCACCCGGCTAATTCAGATATGATTAATTCTCATTTTTCCCTTTTTATTTTAAAGGTTGCTCTCCCCGACGCTGAGAGTTTCATCACAGATGGATGGGAAAGCTGCCAGGCAGCCACATTTTGGAGGTAAAAGGGGAAAAGACACGGCAAAGTTTAGTGCTATGCAGAAGTGACCTTTGCTGGTAATTTGTCACTTCCCAACACCATCTGCTGACTCGTCAGCTGCATCCATCATAACTAGAAAAAAGATACTGAAAAAAAGAAAAGTCAATTAAAGCAGGGATTGGTGTCAGATGGGCTTTGCACAATAATCCGTAGCAAAGGTGGGTAGGAAACAAACCAAGCCAACAGTGATGGGTCGTCCCCATTTCATCAGCACACATTCCATGGTCCCAGGGATAAAAACTATGCTGACCACTCTGTAAGTTTTATCTCCAAGCTTGCTGTGCTGCCCAGCGATAAGCAGCAATAAATGCATGGGGTTCTTAGCGACTGCCACGGCTTTTAGGGAAGAATTTGGCCCAAACTGAGCAGTATTGATTGCAGTGGCAGCATTGAGCCCATGGTGAGGCTCAGTGCTCTGTGTACACATCGTATCGACCAGCTGCGATGGAGATAGGTGGGAAAAGACATTTTGCAGGCCTGGGCCATAGCTCTTTTCCTCTTGTCTCCAGCAAATGTTGCTCCGTGCTCAGCCATCCGGGTAGAACACAGCCGTGCTCCCCTGCCACAACATCCCATGGAGCTGTTTGATGTAGGAGGCTTTCATTGCTTCCCTTGCTCATTTTTTCCTCTTGCATTCCCCCCACTTGAGGCTGCTGGCTCTTGGGATTCTTTGTGCAGAGCTGCTGGTTTGTTAATAAAATCCCCCAGTATCAGCATCTGCCTGATGGTTCTGTGGGACCAAAGGCAACTCTATGAGACCTTAGATAAATCTCTGTGCCCCGTCTGTATGGAGAGAGGTGTTGGTGTACAGCTTTGTCCCTGAGGGGTGCTGGTGTGTTCAGGACTGTGAGATGTTGTTATTAAGGGAATGGGCCACAGGAGGACTCAGAGTGGACAGATAAATATCTCACACTGCCTTGGCATCTCCCCACTGGTCCACTCACCTTATAAAACTTTGGGTATAGCTTTAGCACGGATAGCTTTCTTTAACGCATAAATATTTAGATCCTGCCAGGGTATTCACTGCCTTAAATCAGTGCTTTAACAATACCAGAGGGTCAGGCATCATCCTGCCTTGTGCTGATTTTAGTGGCTTTATTGTTATCTTGATTTCTTAACATTACAATGCAAAGACAATTAAGAATGGCATCGTTTGACTGCTGATATACCCACATCACAAAAGCTTTATCCTGGAGGGTTCATGATCCAAATAGACAAGCTAGGAGAGGGGAAGTTTTCCATCTTATAGATGGGGAAATCGAGGCAGAGTGTGATTTCAGGGCTATTTGCAGCTGTGGACCATGTAAAGAACAGCTGCCACCAGTCTGGGGAGGCAGGGATGGGGATCACCCTGGAAACTCTTAAAAACCCAATGCAGATAAAGGTGCTGCCCATCTGGTGCACCCATTTCCATGCATACCAGGTAGCTGCTTCGTGGTGCTCAGGAGTGTGGGTGCTGTGCAGGAATGTGGTTGTGAGTGGGTATATAAGGGAGGATCCCAGCTGGATGTGACAAGGAACAAGAAGAGATCTGACCTGCAGCATCCTGGGCAGTGCTCTCCAGGTGGGTACGTGCGTAGGTTGAGCTTCCATTTGCCAGCTCAGTGGGGTGAGCTGTGTGTGCTCAGATTGGTGCTGGTGGTGGGGGTTGGCTTCAGCATCTGCTGCTGAACATGAGAGAGCTCTGACACAGAAGAGGAAACCAAATCAATGTTTAAGCAAGGTGAAAGGTGCTTTCTGCTCTTCTCCCAAGGTGGGAGCATTGATTCCATCAACTCCTGCCCACCGTGGGCACCTGTCAGGCACGGTGAGCCCTGGGTGCCCTCTGCACTTGGGAAGCTGCTTTGAACAGCTTGAACTCAAGTCACACAATTCCTATTGACAGCAGCAGTTTGATTCTTTGGAAGGCAGTGCATCAGCTGAGCTCCATCTTGCCACTGTTCTCACACTAGAACCAGGTGGATGTTCACCCTCCTGCCCCCAAACTGGCATTTCACCCCAAGTTTCGCAGCCATAAGGAGAGCTGGGCATCGCTTCACCCAGCCTTGTGTGACCGCAGCGCTTTGTTGTGCTGATTCTGAACTTGGGATCCTTCTGCTTTGTGCTTCCTCTTTGTAGCTATGAAGCAAATTCACAAACAAGGAGGTACGTATCCGCCTGGAGAGGCACTGAGCTGATGATCTCAGGTCTGGAAGACACGTCCTGCTTACAAACGAAGGCAGGGACATGCATAAAAGATATATTTTTTGACTAGAGTAATGTGCGGGGGTGTTTCTCTGGGGGAAGAGAGGGAATCAATTCGCAGAGGGCTAGTCAATAAGAGATGAAGGAGGTGACTGAGTTTATCTCTGTATATGGCAGTGTTTTATTGCAATCTTAGAATAAATGAAGCCGCACAAGAGATTGATGACACTGAGATAACGCCGTGTTATCAGCACATATGCATATCAACACGTTGTATTACAAGGGGAAGAACCTGACAAAATCCCCTTTTGATCACTGCAGCAACTCCTGCTTTGACAGCTTGGATGTTGCAGTGAGAGCAGGCAGGGAGGAGCTGCCCTTGTCTGGGTGCCACATCCAAACCCACTCCCATCACCATCCCTGGCCTGGCACGCAGCAATGGATGGGACTGGGAAGTGCTGCAGAGGGAAATACTTATTAACTTCCAGCGCCTTCGGTTCAATACTAGCTGATATTTATGTGAAATCTAATTTAGGGGTCAAATCTGACCTAACGACGTCTTTTTAATGGTGTCCAAACAGAGAGGTTTTGGAAACTAATTAAGGATCAAGTTCCAATCAGGTAGAGTGGTTAAGCTGTGGGACCAGACTTCATTAAATGCATCCAGAGAGAATGTTTTAATATTTAAAGAGAGCATTTAGTGTTTATATAAGTTCCCTTCCCATTTGAAGTCACTGTTAAATCACTTTGGAAGGTAGCTTTTAAAGCCCTTTATGCTCGTCTTTTATGGAGCAAGGCTGCCAAACGCCCTTCGCAGCTCTCTTGGACCCAACGAGGCTTATTAAAAGATTGAGCCCATCAGTGCAGGTTTTCAGGGGTGAGCAATATGAAAACAAAATGTAAGAAAGCAGCTGTAGTGCGTCCTTCCTCTCCTGCAGCATCCCTTGCTGTCAGAGGGATCGACGGGAGTGCTTTGCTCTGGATGTATGCAGGTCTTAAACCACTACAGCTGGAGGGCTGAAGCTTGCAGAACAGAGGAGTCTTTAGCAGTACTGAAGGGCTGGGCTTTCGGTCTCTGGAGATATTGCTCAAGAACAAATCTGTTTACAAGAAACAGTCTGAGAGAGAATTGTCAGTCAAGACGCTTCTATTCTCAGCTTAGGAGCATCTGGAAGAGTAAATATATCTTTAGTTAGCTGGTGGCTAAATTAGATTGCAACTGATGAAAGGCCAGAGGGATTTCTCATTAAATGGCCCTCTCTGTTATTACCCTGGCATCCTCCTTCCTGTGTTGTTCAGGCTCTTGCAATGGTTTCGAGGAAGGCGGCTGGTTTGCTCCTGCTGTATGTGATGTCAGTGCTGGCAGAACAGGCTGAAGGTTTTGTGCCCTTCTTCACCCAGAGTGACTTCCAGAAAATGCAGGTAATCCAGAGACACACACTGGGGGTAACACTGAGGTTCCTTCCTCCTGAGCACACCTTGCCATTCCCATCACCCAGAACAGGAGATGTGACTTTGGCAGCCCCTCCCTTGTTCCAGAGCTGAGGGCTATGGGAGATGGCAGAGACAATTTGTAAGGTGTGAGACTAGAGAGGAAAATCCAAAACTCCTTTACATAAGGAACAGAAAGTGATGTAGCATCTCATCTGCTGGTAACAGAGTCTCCTTTTTCTTTCTTCCCTGCCAGTGGCTGTAATTTCTGCGAAGGAGCTGCAGCCTCCCATCACCACATTGATGGGTCTTTTTGTTGTAACAAATAATTAACCATCCTCCAGATGGTTGTCACCTCTGGGATGTGCAGAGAGAATGTTTTCCTTTTGATGTGAAACTAATACTGTTGAAAGGTGTCAGGCAGGCAGCTCAGAGACTGCATCTTCTCCTTAAACACAGCCAAAGGGATCTTCCCCCGCACGCTGCAATCCTCTGATACAGGGGTGAAATCTTTCTTCCAATACCTATTTGCTCTCTGGATTGTGATTTCTCCTTGTGGGAAGCACAGACATCCTTCATCCTCCTTGAAGGAGAGGACACAGACCCACGCACGGTCCCCAGATGGTTCTCACATCGTTACCCTTTTAGCTATGAGTCTGCTGGTGATTGAGGGGCTTCCAGAGGTACGTGGGTGAAATCAGTCTTAGCTTTCTGAGCACACCTTCAAACCAAAGCAAGCCCATAGCGAGCAGTCAGCACAGCACTGAGCACAGACAAGGGTGCATTTTCGTGTCCTGTCTTATCCCAAAGCAAATTTGTTTTGTTCTATTCGGGTTCTTAATTAAAGGAGGGTCCTGAAGCAAAGTTTAGCCCCATCAATGTGATAGGTCTGATCTTGCAGACTTCCAAGAGAGGCTGGCAATATGTAATGTATGCACAGAGCTCCCCATTTGCAATGAGGGCGTGCAGGTTTCATTCAACTTCAGTGCCACTGTGACAGGAGGGAACTAGGACTGGGCCAGTGGAATAGCTCTGCAAGATCAGTAAATCCCTTCCTGCTGACAGCATCGTCCTGCACAGATCAAAGCAGTCGTCCAGGAGTGTCATGTTTGCTACAGATCATTGCCTGCAATACTGTAACTCAGTCTTACACTGAGCACTGCAGCCCTTCCTGCAGATCAGCATTACAGTCACCAAGGCTGATGGGTTTGTTATCAAACACCCACCAGGGGAACCAGGCTGCGTTGGCTGCAGGCAGCAGTTAGACCTCCATTTCCCTGGGTTTTGTGCCCTGTTCCAAGGCACACGGGCACAGGGCATCCCATCACAGTGCATGTTTGGTGCTCACATGATGCTGTGTATCACTGCCTTGTTTGCCCTCTGCTGTGGGGTTGCAGGAAAAGGAGAGGAACAAAGGGCAGAAGAAGTCCCTGACCCCTCTGCAGCAGCTGGAAGAGGAAGGCTTCTCTGAGCAGTCTGATGCAGGTATCGACAGTATGAAGACTATCCAGGTATGTTGAACTACATGGGTCTAAGGATCCTATGAGGACATGCAGAGGGAACGAACAGCCCAAGGGGGATGGGGAATGTCCCGTGGGTCCTGGCTGCAGATGAATACTTGGAGATGCCATATGAGAAGGCAGTGGGTGGTATTATGGAGCTCACAGTCACGTAAAGCAATATCCCCCATTTCATACCAGTTCTGCCAGGCAACCCAGCAAGATTTCATCAGAGAGCAGTTTTACCTCCATGCCATAAATTACCTTAGACACTGAGCAGGCTGGACACCCCTCAGACCCACCTAGCCTCCACCTTCACACAGGAAGATGGAAACAACATGAGGTCTTTCTCTGCCATTCAGGGAACGCCAGCCAACTGCAAGGCAGTAATTTGTAGCTCAGCAGGTCTGATTTTAACTTGTCATTCTTTCAGGCAGCTCTGCATCAGCTGTCTGGTGTCGCTCACCTCCTATCTCACAGCCCTCTGCACTGGCAGGATCTTACTTATAAAGTGGGGTCCATACAGCTGCACCCCCCCAAGGGCTGTATACAGAGCAGAAAATTGCCAATTTGAGGGATTTAAGTGCCAGTCTAAGCCCTCAAAGGCACGCTTACTTGGTTAGCTAGGTCTGAAAATTGTGCTTTTCCACTCGAATGCAGGGAGCTCTTTGTCCGGTCAGAGCAGCCCCTCCTGTGGTCAACACAACCATCTTCTGCCAACAAAAGGAGTGCGAAGGTCCAGCCCAAAGCACAGGACAGGCAGAGAGGCCATGGAGTTTGGCCAACGTGCAGCTCAATGTGCAACTGCTCTCCCAAACGCGGTGCACCAGTGATCAATAATAGGATTTAAACAGCAAGGATTCGCAGCTCAAAGCATTAAATAACTGGCATTTCCCAGTACCCAACGCCCATGCAGCCACCAGCCCTCCTGTGCCTCCAGCCATGACTGGAACAACTCTATTTACTTTGGGTACATCTGAGCCATGGCTCACAGCTGCTCAGGCTGCAGGCAGGGTGATGTCTCATCCTCAACCTTTTTTTATGCAGGATGCTTCACCGGCATCAGTAAAGCTGATGTTTTGAAGGGTCAAGGTGTGAGATAGTGGAGGATTATAAGGTGTAGAAATGATTTTTCTTCTTTACAGCCTCTGTTGCCGGTAGGTGCCTTTATCTGTATTTCTGAGTCAGACTAGAGATGATCCAATACACGGAAACTCTGGCACTTTGAACAGCACAGCTCTGCATCGGCACTAGAAGGGGCTGACTCCAAAACACTGTTTTTTTCCCCCCCAATATAATGATCGTCCTCTTCCCCTCACACCAACCCCAGACCCTCTACTGACGTGAGCAAAGTGGGGTTGTAGCACCCTGACCTGCCTGCCCATGCTCTGCTCTTCTCCTTCTGATGTTCTTCTTTCCTTTGCAGCCAGCAGTTCCTGCCAGAGCTGGGATGTGGCTCATACTGAGACAGCTGGAAAAATACCAAGGTGTCCTGGAGAAACTGCTCACGGAGGTGTTACAGGACACCCCAAACGGTACTGGCAGGGGGTTGATTTCTGCCTTGGGAATTCTGCCTTTCTCTCCTCTCACCAGCTCATCATCATGGAGATATTTATATTCCTCAGAAGGGCTTTTGTGTCATGTTTGCTCGCAGAGTCCTCAGATACCCCATTCTCTCTCATGTACACACTTTTCTTCTGGGAAGGTTATATGCTCTCTTAGAGTGTTGTCTGTGTCCTAGAGCTGATGTTGACTGTTAAGCATCGCAATAATCTTCCTACCTCCCTACTCCCCCTTCTCAGAAGTCCTCAGTCTTTAGGGTGCAATTTCCAGCAGAGCCTATAATGAAACCTGGACAGGTGAGGCACCTCAGCACCTGCAGTTGTATATGAACACCTTGCTCCCTGCACGGGGGCTTATCTGCTCAGCTGCAACTAAAGGTGCTGAGTGCTACAAAATCCAGCCCTGGGATCTGCTCCCAGCATTTGGGAAGTGCAGAAGGAGAAGTCCAGGGTTGAGATGGATGCAGCTATTCCAGATCTGGAGGGCGATGGAAGCGTTCTTACCAGTGTTGTCTCCAGACCTTTGTCTGATTTGGGCTTAAACTCCCCAACAAAAGGGTCCTTTTATCTCAGCGGGAGCTGCTGTTCTACTTCTCCTGTGCTGATTTCAGTTTGCCTCCTTGCTCTTTCGGTGAGGAGCTGAGGAGGAGGAAATGATATATAAAGCATAATGACAAATTTTAAGGACACTTGTTCCTTCTTCTCTTTCAGCTGACTGATATCAGCAGCATCAGAAGAGAAAGCGATACAGCTTGGTGTAGCTAAAAGACTCCACTTTATGTACGCGAAATCTGTAAAAGAGATTAACAACAAAATCTGAGGTGAGATAATAAAAAGCGCAGCATAATTAAACGAAGGATTTGTGCCTTTTTTCAGCCAGATGGCAAGCAGCGAGTGTGGGAAAGATAAGAAGGAGGGTTTCCAGTTCTAGAGAAATCATCGTCCTTCTGACAAGTGCAAAGCATGCTGAGGAGCCCGAGTCATTAATCTTTGCAAACTAATAGGTTTTAGGCCTCCCTCTTGGCAAGGAGAGAAATGGAGGCACGGTTATGGGACTACCAAGCCATGCCAGGGCAAGAAGCATCAGACTGGGTGAGCTGGGACCCCAGCGGGAGCCTCTGCCCATGGCAGGTCACCCCCATACAGCCAGCAGAAAGCAGCTGTGCTCTTCCTACCTGCAGTCTGAACCCCCTCTTGCTCCCCCAGGCTACATGAATCTGAACAACACATCAAGGAACACCCATAGCGATGATGTGAACGAGGCACGGTGCGAAGCAACACGGCTCCAACATGATTGCTGGCTCTCAAACAAATCTAGATGTGACATCGTAATTCCGCTTGAACATATTGCTCTCCATTTAACATACCTCTGGCTTATTTTAGAGCTGCTTCTCTATCCTGGCAGCAGAAAATCTAACATATGTAAAGTAAGGACCGATGAGATCAATGGCATGTACTCGAACATATCCAATTCCAATCCAATTTTATCCTCCTGATCTAACACAAATTCTGTTCTTACTGCGGCTCATCCAAATCGCTGCGTTTGTGCTAGAACAACACAGACACACTTCTACTTCCTCAGTGTGCTCCCTGCTGCAAGCCATCCCTTGGAGAAATGAAACGTCTCAATGTATAATGCAGCATCCAGCACAGAATGGATTCCAGGTTTAATATTTGATTTGAAGGCGTACTCCTATTGCACAGACGGATCAGCTCCGTGTAACTGGAAGTTTGCAGGGATTATTGCTGAGGCAGGTGGAGCTATGAAATCACTGTAAGAGAGTCTGAGCTGGTGGAAAATAATACATTCCATTAGGCTAAAAATGAAAGCACCTGCATGTCTTGCTGGGTTAGGAGCTCAGCCAGTGCAAATCAATCTGCAGTGGACTGATACCCATGGGAGGTCTGGCAGGGGAAGCACAGAGGAGCTGCACTGTGCTTACTGTGTCCAGCAAGATCAAAGCTGTTTGCTTTGAAGGGACACTCAGTATTTCTGAAAGACCCAGATCTTTACCCCAGGCTTAGATTTGCCCTGCCATAGGAAAACAACAAGAGCTTCCACCTGCAGTGCAAACTGCTCCTTAAAACCCTGCAGAAGCTTCAGTATAGATCAGAGCATCCCATTTTGCCCTTCTCTTGCACTGAAGAGGATTCTTGGCTGAGCTGTGGCATTGAGGAAGGAATATCATGAGCCTTTGGGATTTGCTTCTTGGACCATTTCCCACAAGAATGATGCTACAGGAGAGCATCATTTGGCCAGCAGTGCTGAAGTCCATGCCTGCAAGTAGATGAGGAAGATCTTACAGCTCCAAAAACTGAGAAATAGTTTCATGGTAGGATGAGCTACTGAACAGCTGAGGGAGAGAGGAGGGAGAGGAGGAGGAAGAAGATAGAAAAGACTGGAAGTGGCACCAACTTTCTAAGCTAATAAGAGGCTCGGCGGGCTGAGGAGATGACATCTGATCGGGGGACAAGAATCGGTGTTCTTGGGTCACACCTGTGCAGCGGCTGTGAGTGACAGGGTGTTAAATCAGCACAGTCGGCTCTCAAGAAGGATTTGACACTTCCCCCAGTGACATATGCAGGACTGTGGGCCAGGCGCCAGGGGGTGAGCAATGGGGGTGGGATGGTGGTTCCTCCGGCAGCCCCTCTGTTAGGGATGGTGCATCCGCTGCCATGCTGGTTGGGGATGCAGCATGCTCCCCTCTTCAGGCACCTCATGCGGAGCTATTTCTACCCCTCCGCTTACACCAGTACTTTAGGAAGGAGAAGCAGACAGCACGCTATGCCTGCTCATCCCATATGATAGCTGAGTCACTGCCAGCAGGACTAAGGCAGCTTTGGGCTAGCAGGAAAGGTGGAGGCTGTCCCCTGTTTGCTGTCCCATCTTCCCACAGCCCTATTTACAGCCAAGATGTTCCAGCCGAGGCTCTCTGAGCATCACAGCCCATCTGTGGCAGCAGCAGGGCTGTGCTTGGCCTGGCAGCCTTTGCTGCTGCCCAGGGCTGGGTGGATGATGGCCCTTATTGCACACAAAGCAGCTCTGCCATCAGCCTCAACACCAGCACTGTGTCAATGGGAACACAACACCAGCACTGTGGGCAGGTCAATGGGAACACAAAGCTGCTTTTCCAGCTGTTTGGGCTGTGTCAGCTCGGAGGTTTCCTGCTTTCTCCATCCATTATAACCATGTCCCTTCAGGGCAGGCAGCGATGCTCCCCAGGCTTGTCTTGTTGATGTGTGATGCATCCATCACCACTAATTAGCTTTAATTAAAGGCTGATATTAAGCCACGGTTATCCCAGCCACTTTATTTACTTTCTTTACAGGTGGGAGAAGGGGGGAAAGAAAAGGGGAAGCTGCTTTTGTACATCCCTTCCAACACTTCTCTCCCTGCTGTGGTGGGCAGCAGCCATGTTGGCTTCCAGAGGGCTCACTCTCGACCTCCCCAATATGGCGGAGAAGCCCAACCTTCCTTCCCAATATGGCGCCCGACCCGAACTTCCTGTACAAACATGGCGCCGGCCAGCCGGGCCACGTGTGCCCTTCCCAAGATGGCCGCCATAAAGGTGCCGCCTTCCCTCCTCAAGATGGCGGCCGCCCTTCCTTATTAACGGAGTGCTTCCGGTTGGGCCTGGTCTCAGCGTTGCGGCCATGGCGGAGCTGACGGACGCGGAGCTGCGGAAGGAGCTGCTGGCGCTGGGCTACCGGCCCGGGCCCATCACCGACACCACCCGCAAGGTGTACGTCAAGAAGCTGAGCTGCCTCAGGGCCGAGCAGGCGGCGGCCAAGCGCGGGGGGCGCGGTGCTCCGCCCAGCCCGGGCCGCAGCTCCGCTAGGCCGCAACAGGCCTCACCATCACGGCCGCGCCCCGGGTTCAGCCCCGTCAGAACCGGCAGAGACAGAGAACAGGAGGAGGAGGAGATGGAGGAGATGGAGGAGGACGGGATGGACGAGGACGAGGAGGAGGAGAGAGGGCGAGCGGCAGCGTCCCGATGGGACACCGCGGAGGGAGGCGGCGTGTCGTGGGGGGACACACGAGGGTCGCCCCCTGGGCGAACTGGGGGGTTCGGCGGTAGGAACGAGGGGGGGGTGACCCGGGATGGGCTGCGGGGGGTGAGCGGCACGTGGAGCTCAGCGCTGGACAGCAGCGGGCTCAGGGCTGGGACGGGCCCGGCGCTGGATGATGGGTTTAGGGCCTCCAGCTCATTGCAGTGGAGCACAGCCACAGAGCGGAGCGAGGGGCTGAGCGGGATCAGGACAACCCTGGATGGGTTTGGGGGGCCCAGCACGTCCCAGTGGAGCACGTCCATAGGGAGAAGTGAAGGGCTCAGCGCTAGGGCTGGGTTAGGGACGGCCATGGATGGGGTGGGGGGGCTGAGCTCCGTGCCCTCCTGGGGTACGTCTGCAGGTAGAAGTGCAAGGCCCAGCTCCACAGCCTTTTCCAGTGATGAAAGCAGGGGCCTGACAGCTGGGAGCCATTGGGACACATCTGTAGGGCGAACTGCAGGGCAGAGCTCCGCAGCACAGTGGGAAACAGCAGGGGAAAGGAAGGCAGAAAGGAAAGGGCTTTTCTCCAACAGCTGGTGGGGACAGGGCAGCAAGGTGGAACCCAGCACCCATTGGGGAACCACAACAGGACGGAGCGGGTTGAGTTACCCATTTAGGAGGGGAGAGGAGAACCTGGCGTCCAGTGTTAGAAGAGAGGCAGACAGAGAGCCAAAACTCAGCAGCTGGGGAGAGGGATTGACCCGACGGCTGCCATGGAGGACTGCGAGTGACACAGGGCTGCTCTCGGGCAGCCGGTGGGGAACATCAGCTCCAACGGTGACACCCCGCACTCAGCTCCTGCGCTCAGCCCCCAGGCAGCAGGTGGAAGGAAGGCGCCAAGGCCTCGAGTACTACCTCTCCCAGTTCCTTTTCCTCGCCAGCTTGGTGCTGCTGCTGATTTTTCTGGGCATCCTCATGGTGAAGATGGTTGGGTCCGGCTGGCTTGACCAGACAGAGGAGGACTGTACGTGTACTGCTTTAATTGTGATTTTTTTTTACCTTATTAACTCTTATTTTCTGACGTTATTACTTCCATCACTATCAGATATATCATCCTCTCACTTGACACCTCCATTGCCCTCCCCCTTGCCTTTGGGAAGTCTTATTCACCATTGAAAATAAGTCAAGTGTGTGGTTTTTTTGCTTTTGCCTTCAGTTCTTCAAAACCCTGTTTTTTATGGAGACTGATGCTCTATCCTGGCCAAGGAGGTGTCTTACAGTTATTTGTTGTGATATTTAATACATATGTAGCAGGTACAAATACCTGTGTGGCAGTCTGGTACAAAACCAGTTTTATTTCTTTTGCTTTCAGTGCTGCCTACCAATGCAGTGCTTTGGATGTGCTGTTTGTGTAGCTGTATAGAGTAAGATTAAAAATAGCAGAGTCAGACTCGAAAGTAGAGTCTATAACAAAAATACATTTATTATTATTTTCTTGACCAAAGCTCTTGTTTTGCAGCCAGTTAACTCTCTCTTTCTCTCCCGTAGTTCATCTCCTGCCCATGGATTGTGACAAAAGAACAGATGATGTAAGCACGTATTTATTTACCTTTAAATACTGTGGGTGGGATTCTCATAGAGGACTAATAGTTCAGGGAAGCTTCCATCAGGATTATATCAATGTGAAATTGTTAGTTTTATCTTTGTGATTTGAGGAGTTGGAAGCTCAATTAAGTTCCACTTGGCCTCAGCAATTGTGGCTGTGCTGCAGGTGTGTTCACTTTTATCTAGTGATGCATAGCTAATGCCAGTCCCACTGCTGGCATTTTGTTGTGACATTTCTGCCTAGTCTGACTGCTCTCCCATAACTGTCAGCCTGTTCATGTGTGTTACCTGTTTCTGACTTTCAGTTCTGCAAAGCCAAACAGAAGGACATTGTGATGAACATGCTGCATGAGTTGTATAACTACTTGTCCGTACAGGCTGGTAAGTTCCATTTGTCGTTGTAAAGCACTCTCTCAGCTGTCTGGGCATGTTTAACCTTAATTTGAAGAGAGGAGTTTATGGAACAGTCAGTTCCACTCAGAGAGCTCTGAGAAAGTCAGGTAACAGGAAAACAGAAAAAGGTGTGTTTATTTTTAATCTCAGTAGTGCTTGGCTAATGCTCTCATATCACCATGCACTTGTGGAGTGGTCCTTCTTTGCACTTGGTGTATTGGGAACTGGAGCTGTAAATCTTCAGCTTTGTGGTTCTTTTCTAACAGCGTCTTGAAATGATCTTCAGGATGCTCAGAGCCAGTTAAGTGTAAATCATTGTGCTCTTACAAATGGAGTCGGAGCGACTTCAGAAATTGTCAGCTCTGAGCTGAAACGTGACAGCAGATGATGGGATTTCTTTGAAGTTTCATAGGATTTCTAAAGCTTTGGTACCAGTTTTGTGTGGTCTCTCAGCTTTGTGTGGGATGATTTGGAAGCCTGAGTTCCTGGTCAGTGTTCCTCTGCCTGAGTAGAGGGTAAAGCAGGGATATAGGCTTCTTAGAAGCAGTTTGTGTTGATCACACTTCAACACTGCAGCCTCTGCTGCTTACTGGAAAGCCCCTCTGCTGGCAGTTATGTCAGACAGGTAGTTATGTGTTCTGTGAAACAGTATTTTCCCCCCTCTTTCTTTGTTGAGTAGCTCACACACTAAGCATGAGGTTTTCTTGCTCTTTTCTGACCTATATCAGTGCCTGAGCACTTTATTAATAGTCATAATGATAACCTGCCTACCATGTAAATCTCACCTTGCCACTGTTTTGCCTAGAGCTGTAGCTGGGTTTAAAGGATGGTGTTTTTAGGCAGTTGAGTGTATTTCTGAACTGTCAACGTTTTTTTTCCCCTAAACATTATTTGACTTTTTTTTTTTTTTTAACCAGGTAATTTTGAATGTGGAAACCCTGAGAATCTAAAGAGCAAATGCATTTGGGTTAGTGAAGCAAGGGACCACGTGGTGGTGAGTAGGCTGTGAGCAGCTATTGTTGTAATGTAGTGCTTAGTCTCTTACAAGGCAGTAAATAATAGATACTGAAGCAATTTGCCATCTGTTTTACTTCTTCATCCTCTTCTGATTCTTTCCCATACCTCTGGTTTCCCCTTTGGCCAGCCCTGTTCTCAGCAGTTCGATTGAAAGTAATCTTCCCCTACATCTCTGATTCAGGCTCTGTAAATCTAACTTAATGGTTAGTTGTTTTGCCACAGTCATCAGTCTTGTGAAACTAGAAATTTCCCTGGATTGAGGCCTGGGCAGAAGAAAAATCTTTCTATACCCCAAAGTGTCAGAAGACAGACTGCTTTGATCCAGCATTCCATTTCTTTCATGGTAAACTGTCAGTAAGATTATGTTGTATTTAGTGGTTAGTCCTAACAGTCTGAGAGAGTGTTATTTCACAGAGCGCTTCACGCATCATCTACCATAGTCAGAAGATTTCAGTCCAGACCGACCTTCAGATTTAGTTTTCATTCCTCCAGTTTGCAGAATTATGATAAGAATTAACGTAGGGACAAACTGCATAGAATAAGTTCTCTCATAACTGTTATGAAATAACTCTACTCAGTATTTTAAATGAATGGGAGACTGACATTCTAATGGATTCTTCTTGCAGAATGTAACTGGTGGCTCCCAACAGAAGTTTGAAGCTGCCCTGAACTGGATACTGAACAGTAACAAAGATTTAGGAATATGGTAAGTGGAAGCCTGCTGCTGCAAAATGATCCTTCTCTGTGTCGGCTGGTGTGTAATTGGACATCCTGTGAGGTGTGCACAAAAAGCTTCATTAGATTTCAGAAGATAATCAGAGACTCGCTTTGTCAGTGCTTCCCAGGCAAGCTTCCAAATAAAACCTATGGTCCTAAAACAGATTGGCAACTGCAGACATTCCTTCTCAGTGTGTTTCCCAATCATTGCAATGGGGGACGTGGTGTTCATGAACACACTGTTTTGCAGATGAAGTCAAAGTCTGATGCTGTGCCTGTTAACTGTTACATTGTGCTTACTGCAGGGCTTAAAGTGGTGGCTCTGGTGTCTTGCTTGTGGCCTTGGGAGAACACTTGCTGAACTTGCCTGTGTACTCACTGTGCCCCGGATGACTTTCATTCAGTACTCACAGTGAAAGCAGAGCTTTGGTACTGTGTGGAGCTGCACCCTTTCAGCAAAGGGATTGGGGTGTGCAGGTCAGCAGGGTGTTCTCTTCAGTAGGTAACAGCCACGTGCTCTGGGATCCCTTGGAGCACGTAAGTCTATGAGGAGGAGAAGGAAACAGACAGTTGAATGGTATCTTTCCTTTAGTGTCAGTTCTCTTTCCAGTAGAATGCACAGTATGTGTCAAAGCCAACAGACTGTGACTGTGCAGGAGCTTGGTCAGTCACCTGTGGGGCTCTTTATCTTGGGTTTATTGGCTGCCAGTTGCTTCAGTACGTGTAGAATGGTACAAGTGCTGGTTTCCTCAGGTGAAAAATACCATGTTCAGGCCATAATCTAACGGGAGGCTGTTATGCAGTTTCCACAGATGTAATTATCTGCCTCTGGGAAGTGTCAGCTGCCTCTACTCCATGTTAACTCTGAAGCCTAACATTTGTTTGCATTTTAATATTGCATAACATCGCATACATAAAATGTATCTCTGATTAAATGAGTTGCAGCAGTAGTAATGCTAGAGCTTCATGGACATGGTTTGTGTGGACTGCTACTGCTTGATTCCTTGTCCTAAAAAACATTCTGTGTGTGGCAAACCCCCAGGACAAGCCATTGTTTTCCTATTGGCAGGTTTGGATTTGCTTGTGGGCTGGGGTCCAGAGTTTTCAGATGTATGTATTTTGTACAGGAGCAGTGCTCGTGTCGGGAGCCTTGTCATAGAACATATGCTCTTTTTCTTTTCAGTTTTCATAATTAGCAGTTTTATGGGCTGTTTGCCAAAGAAATCTACTTTCACATAGTCTGCGTGGTGTGCAGAGTGAGCGTTCAGCATCTTACCAAACTGAGGGTGGCATTTCCAGCAACTGCTACATAAGATTGGCGTCCTGTGTGCCAATCTGAGAGTGCAGAGCTGGAAATGAGCTCTGTGCTCAGTGATTCTGCTGCACGTTTCAAGTATGGGATGTGGATCCTCAATAAGATGAGGGGTGGGAAAGAGCCATGTTTGCTGCTGCTGTAGAATCCAGGAACCAAATACAAGCTGTCAGCGCTTGGTGAGGTCTGCACTAATACATGGAGAAAATGTCATTGTCTAATAAGTCATTCATTGCAAACCTGGGATTGAATTAGCTTAAAAAAAATGAAATCCTCCTTGGTTTAGTTGCACTGAATCTGATGGCTCTCGCTAAGATTGCCTGATGCCTGTTGGCTTAGAGGATCTAATAAGGAAGCCACATCATTGTGTATGTGTATAGAAAGAAGGGAGTTAAAAGCATCTCGGCTGGCACAGCAGGTGTGTAGCAGTGATTTTGCAGCAGGACGTGTTATCGATTTTGCTGTGAATGCTTTCTGAGGGTGTGTCCATTTCTCACTGCAGATACAGTTGATGTGTTGTCACTTTCGTAGCTAAACTGTTTATGCTCATCTGTACTGAGGGAAACAGCACAACCTCCGTGGACATTGCAGTCTCCCTCAACTGCTTTCTCTGCAATTGCTGATGAGTGACTCAGTAAACATTTCCATTTCTCTGTGCTGGGAGGTGGGAATCCAATTTAAAGTTTAATCTTCTGCACGCTGAGAGGTGCTGTCAAAGAGTCTGCAGAGGGAGATTTCAGTTTACCAGTGGGAGTTCCAGCCCTGCTGCCTTTTCTAAAGCCATATCCAGTCCTTGCTAAGCAGCCAGTCCCAAAATGTTCTGGAAAGAGGAGGTGCGAAGATGTTGGTGTATTTTCTATGTGGCATATAGAACAAGTTACTGCATCTGCAGTCTGTTTCCTCTCTTGATTAAAGACCGCAGTTGGAGCATCTGTATTCTTCAGTGAAGGTTTTCTGCCTCTTCCCATCAGGCTGAAAGGCAAAGATCTCTCCGAACCGGTTACCAGAGTGGAAGACGTGGTCTGTCTCGAATCAGCCCATCCTCAGATGGGGCTCGGCTGCCGTTTCCGCCGGGCAGTGATCACTGCTGTCATGAACCTGTTCCTGTTTTTCTGGTGTAAGTTGTCAGTGTTTCAATTCGACTTCTCCCCATGCTGGCTGTACAGATGAACATGCATGAACACACGTATTTTTTTCCAGCCATACAAAACTACCAGCAGAGGTGAAATAAATCTGCCAACGAGTTAATTTCTAATTAACCTTTTTGTGGCAGCAGAAAGAGACCTGTAGACCTGCTCTTGTGTTGAGTGCTTAACACTTACCTTAAATCAGCAAGCTGATTAGCTCCCTGAGTATTCCTCAAGTACCCATTACCTCTGTCTGCAAAATAAGTATGTTGACCTATCTAAAAGATTCATTTATTCTTTCTTTTCTTGCATTAAACTACAAAGTCTTCTGGACTCTCCTGTAATGACTTGTAGCGTTTCAAGTATTATAGGCTTTATGGGAAGAGTCTGTCACACCCCAGCTGAGACAGAGGTCTTGCTGAGCAAGGTGATAACGAGAGTCGAGTGCTGGCTGAAGGAGTTTATAATCTAGCCAGACGAGGTGAGGGTGAAAGGGGATAGTTATGTTTATTGTAGAGACTGAGATGCTAAAGTTAGCTCATGTCGTAACAGGGACATTTGTCAGTGCTAAACCTTCAATTTAGATCTCCTGAATTTTAGGCTGGCACTGGAGCCCCAGGCTTTATCTCCTTATCAAGCAGCTATCTGCAGAGCAGTGGAGCTTGACAGTCTTCTTAAGTGATTATTATAGGGGAGGCCTCTAGCAAAGAGATAGCTCTGGGATTAGAGAATTAGAGCCCCGTGGTCACGCTGAGGTTGTTTTTTTTTTGGGAGGGGAGGCTGTGATGGAGCCTTGTGACCTCCTCTCCTCACATGCACACATGCTCTTCTGCTGCAGGTGTTGTTGTACCAGCAGTTTAGTGCAGTGCAGCTCTCTTAGTGATAAAATTGTGCTGCTTGGATTCAGTTCCAAGCAGGCCTATGTTGCAGCGAGGAGGAAAGCTGCCTCCAGAGAGGTGTGAAAAAGAAACCTGCTAGCACTGAGGAGGTACGTGCATGTTACTACTGAATTCTTTTTGTTTTTATCCCTCCAGGTCTGGTAACTTTGTGGGGGATCCTCATCTTCCTTCGGTATCGCTGGCGGAAGATGGAGGAAGAGGAGCAAGCCATGTATGATATGGTGAAGAAGATCATAGGTAGAATCCAGTATCTCTGCAAACCCAAGTAGCACTCTTCTCCTCTCTGCGGTGTCGAAGTCTCTCCTTATTTTTCCCTTCTGCCTTCCAGCTGTTGTCCAGGACCACTATAAGGAATGGGAACGGAACATGGAGCGTTATCCCTATGTGGGCATTCTCCACGTTCGGGACAGTCTCATCCCTCCTCAGAGCAGGTGAGCTTTGTTCTTTAAGGAGGGTTGTCAGCATGGTATTACTCAACTCAAAACCATAGTTACTGGGTGACAGACCACGAGCAGACAATTGATGGGAAGCAAGAAGAGTCTGTCTGGCCTTTCACTTCATAAAGGATGTTGATAAAACTTAGGTTATATATTAACCTGTTGGAGATTAATGTGACAGTCCTGGGGCTGATATTTTTTGCAGTCACGCTGGTGTATTGTCATTGTTCTATCACACAGTAATTGGATTTTGTTTTTCCTGGGCCTGGAGCATCTTTTTTTTTCCTCCGCCATCTAATCTATGTAAGATGCTTTCCTGTTTCTCAGCCATCCTGCCTTGTTCTCCATGAAGGAGCTGCACTTCTCAGAACAAACCTTCCCATCAGCTCAATGGGGTTTTGGGGAGGCTCTTCTGAAGCGAATTTGTACATTGTCTGCCTGCAAAGTTTCCTGTTCAGATGAGGCAGCTCTGAATGGAGGACACAGCGAGCTTCTGATTCTGGTGCTTTTTCAGAATGGAAACATGGTTGAGATTTGTGCTTTCATGTCCTGGGCTTGAAATCACCTCTCAACCAGAACTCTGGTTTAATCTCCTTTACTGTCTGCGCAGGAAGCTGGCACTGGCTTGACCAGCACCTACAGTAGCTGTAAGCAGGGGAAGGCACTTTGAGAATATAATTGTTTTTTCTTTTCATTGCTGGTTTTTTTGCAGGAAGAAAATGAAGCGGGTCTGGAACAGAGCTGTGGAGTTTCTGGCCTCAAACGAGTCACGGATTCAGACAGAGTCACACAGAGTAGCAGGAGAGGATATGCTCGTATGGAGATGGACTCAGCCATCTTATGTCTCAGATTCGGAACACTAAAGAGGAGCAGAAGTAGAGCAACTGTTGAAAAGGACCTCTGCAAGGGAACAGTCCCTTCTGTGGTGGTGGGAAAGAGCAGGTCACGGTCCTGACCTCTTGGGGTTGGGGATTGCACGTATCTGTTTGCTCTTCTTTCTGAAAATCTTCACGTCCAAACGAAAAAGAAATTATCAGGGCAATAATGTTGGCTTAGAAAGAAGATGGGCTTGAGCTGGTGGGAAGCCAGAATCACACCAAAGTTAACCTGCCAGCAGATATCTGGCTTCTGTAAGCAAGCAGGCCTAAAGCAACTTGTTTAAAAACAAATGTGTACTTAAGGATTGAAGGACCTGAGATCTCTGACAACGGTCCTTAAAATTTGACCACAATTCCACAAAAGCCAACTGGAGGCAACATCTGCCATGGAGCGTGTTTAAAGGAGATCAGCATCTCCCATGGAAATAGTGGGGTGGCAGTTCAGGTGCGTTTTGTTAGCGTTTGTTTTTTAGCAGTACAAGGATAGCGATGAGAGCACCTGCTGCTTCCCAACAGGGAGGATGTTTGTGTGTGCTGCACCCTATGGGAATGGGGGAAGAAATAATAGGAGAGGAATGAAATCAGGCGAAGGTCGTTGTAGAGGGAGGGCAGTGTGACGTGCCTTGGTGCTTTGGGCTGGGTTGGGGGTGTGGAGGGAAACGTTTGTGATCCTGTTCCACTTTTTAAGTCTGCAAACTCTGTGCTTTATGTTTTCTTGGGGGGCTGGGGAGGGAATTGGGTGGGAAGTGAAGGATGTAGGAAGCTTCAGAAAGCACTTGTGGCCACAGCCATAGGATTGCTTTGTGAGCTATTAAATAGCAGCTTTGGAATGTCTATTGGGGTTGAATGTATTTGTTTATCCTGGGCAGCTGCAATGTGCTGTGGGTCAGAGCAGGGCTGTACGACGCATGGCGTGTCAGGGGGTGCCAAATCCACGTTCCTGCAGCCTCACAACAGGTAGAAGCAGCAGCGACCCGTCCTCTGTTGGTGCTGCAGGCATTGCTTTTTGTATCTACAGTCATCTAGTTAGTTGAGATTGTTTTTACGTCCTGCACAGGACTGTTGTTGTTCTTGGGGGTGTTGTTTTGGTTTGGTTTCTTCAAAGAAAATATCTCCTGAGTGTGGCAGCTTAAACTGGGCGAAAATGCTGTTAATCTGTTCTTCCCAGTGCCATCAAACCGCTGCCCAGGACAACAATGGGACAGCGGGGACCAAACTCATGTCTGGCCTGAGCAGCCAGACCTGCAGGGAGAGCAGCACAGCACAGGGAGGCCTTGTAGGTCCCACGAGGTGTTGTGCAGGTGAGGTGTTGTGCAGGGAGGCAGCTGCTACCCCTTGTTTTGCTTTTGGTCGCACATTTAAGGTGTTTGGACAGGAGAGGAGACTCGGGAGCCGCCTTGGAGTCATTCACCACTAAGCAGGGAATCGGCTGAAGGCAGCTTTGATTCTTCTCAAACATTGTGATGAGGTCTCCGTGTTGTTACAGAAGCTCTGACAAACACCAGTGCCTATGGAATTAAGCCTTTATTTTTAACCGTTTGCAGGTTTTGAGTTACTATATTTTTTTTTTAGCCATCCAAATACAGAGTGAGGAGTTGAGCATTGCGGTCATGTTTTTGTATTAAACTCGTTTTGTAGAACAAATCTCACTGGCTTGGTGCTGTTTATTACCCGTTCAGTTTAGTTCTGTAAACCAATATATAAAATAAATTTATTACGAATGATTTGTTACCCTTGATTTCTGTTGAGGACTCTCAGGCTGTTCCAAGTGCTTTAGCTCATGCAGATCAAATAGATCCTGCTGCAGGGAGGTGGTGGGTTCTAAGTATAGCCCTGAAGGTGGCATGGGGCTGCATGGCAGCCTAATGAGACAGCGTGGATCCTTGTGATGCTCGCTGGTCTCAGTGCAGCAGCCAGCAGGCTCAAGTGTTGGGCTGCAAATTCAATCTGTGCTCTGGGAATAGGCAGCATTAAGGAGTGCTCGGAAGGCACTTGTCTCGTTTAGTTGTGCTTTGAAGAGGCTGACAGCTTTGGGGATTGGGGGACCGTCATTATTAGCTCAGCAGGTTGATGGGTATTCCTTGGTCCTTTGTAGAGTGTTTGTTCAAATGCAGCAGGGCTGTGGTAACTGGGGGAGCCTTGAACATCATGGGTTCCCCATGTGTTTTCCAGGCAGATCTCTTGTGTATTGGGTGTGCAACATCAGCAGCCTTTGCATGAAGTGGTTCTCCCCTAAACTGCTGCATCCTCAGGTTGTGGTCCTGAGGTCCTTTATTGGGGATGTGATAAGATGTGATGTGATGCAGCAGGTATCAGTGTAGGTTGGGGTACTTTGGTTTGGACAGACATCCCTTCCTGCCCCCAGCCCTGTGCTGCTCTCTGTCCATGGCCACAACACCGTCCCTCCTGGTGTCCCAAGGGTTAAGGCTGTCCAAGCAAAGCCATCACACAGTGCTATGGAAGGAAGCATTTCGATACCAAGGCTAAAAGTCATTTCAGATGATTTACCAGCAGCCCGAGGAGGCTGATGCTGCCTGTTGAGTTGAGCCACACGTAGACAAACCTCAGCAAGTCCTTGGGAGTCGTCCTTGTGCTCTGCTTTGGATTCCTCTCTCACCTGAGTGTCAGTGACTCACACACCGTGCGCCTTCGCTTCTTCAAAGTCCTCTCGTGAGATGGCGACCGAGCTGTGAATCATCCCTGGTTGTGTAACGGCAGCTACAGGGCTGACTCACTGCTGTTGGGTGGAGGAAACGTGCATTAATGTCACCGTGTAGCTCTGGATTACAGAGAGGCCGTTTCCCATCAGTGAGAGGTGCTGGCTCTGCGGTGGCCGTGCTTGTCCAGCCTTGCTGGAGCTGTTCTATTGCTAAGGCATGGAACTGAATGGAGCATGAGGCTCCATCTCTCCTCAGGACCTGCCTTCCTCCTCGCTGCTTTCACCCAATGCAGGTTGCTAAGTTACAACAGAACCGTATTTGAGGTTAGGAAAGAATCTTGTTTGGTGTGCTGGCACGTGCTGGAGGCTGTTTGCTGCGGTCCCCTTCCTCTTGTCCATTGGCAGCAGGTGGTTTCATGCTGCTCCTGCAGTCTGTGCTGGTAGATGCCATGGCACCAGAATCCCTGTCCATGCAGAGAAAAGGGAACCTGGGTTCACCCCTGCTCTGCTTACAGCCCTGCCATCGCTCCCACTTTCCTGCAAGGCATGGGGGGGTCTATAAATAGGCTCTGGAGCACTGGGCTGATGGAGCCATCGCATCCCCTCACTGTCAGGAAGCAAAATATGTACCAACAAGGAATCTAAAATAAAATCTGCCCTTTATCTTTTCATTTCCTGCTTCCATTTAAAGCCTTTCACGTTAAATGTTTTGTCTCCTGCTGACATGACTGCTGATGCTGAGCCTTATTTATGGGATGTCAAGTCGTGCCAGTTCTCCTGGAAAGATCAGCATGAACCGGAGCAGCAGCTCGGACAGGGAGCTCCGTCCCTCTGGCTCTGCCCCATCTGAGCCCATCTCTCCCAGGGTTTGCACTGGAATCTCCATCGTGACTTTGTTCAACTTTGCAAGCACAGCCCTTGTGCTGGGGCTGGGATCCAGCTGGGTGAGGGCTCTGAACCTCCACTGCCCTCGTGTCCCCTGGCTCCTGCAGGAGAACCCCCTGTCTCTGTGTCCTCCCCTGTGATGGAGGAGAGCACCTGCCCTGCATTGCTCCATGGCATTCCCTTAAAGTTGGGCTCATGCTGTTTACATCTCTGCTCCACAACAGCTCCAAGTGTCCAAGCTGAAGCAACGCAGGAAAGCACTCAGCAGGTGGCCGGGTCACATCGGGCTGAGCTCCTTCTGCAGTGTGGAGGTTACCAAGGAACCCGCTCCTCCCTTAAACCTGGGATGCGTGAGGTTGGGTTGACAGCAGCATCCCAGCCTGACCTGGAGGGCATTCGTTCTTGAGGTCACATCTACATCTGATGGAGGCCAAAGGTAATAATATCCTTGTGTGCCTGTAAGTGGTTTCTAATTAGCAGAGTTTTAATGTGAGGTGGGCTTGCGCTCCCCTTAGAGCTCTCTGTGTTGTACAAGGGGCTGAGTAATTGCCTCTGCAGCTGCAGTGGAGGCACCTCCTGGGATGCAGCGGCCTTGAGCTGAGCTGGTTTGAGCGGAGCAACCACTGCAGTGCTCCTGACATGGAAATGAGATGGCTGCAATTAACACAGGCATTAAAAATACATGTCATCCAGCAGGGGAGGTGTGTGTGCCGGCACCATGCAGGGCTCTCAGGGCAAAGAGGGGCTCGGTCCTGTTTGCCCCCCTCTAATTAATGGTGATTACCGCATCCACTGATTGGTACCTCAGCAGCAGAGTTCCTTCCCACCCTTCCCAGTGCCATCCTTATTGCAGGCACTGATTTGTTGCTGCCCTCGTTATCACTGGAACTGATGGGGAACAGTGTCGGGGTCAGCACGGTGTGTCCATACTGCCTGTACCCCAGAATAGCAGCAGGTCTCATTGGGATGTGCTGGGTTGGCTGCAGCACACGAGGTTCCCGTGGGGCTGTTTGGGTCCCGGCAGGTGCTGGGTGTGGGGCACGCGCTGTCCCTGTGGTTCTGGCAGGAAACGCTCTGGGACTTTTCCACTCTGCTCCTGGTGTCAGTTTCCTGCACGAGGCTGTTGGAAGGGCCGGGCGCTGCTCCCCAATTCCCTCAGCTGCTGCATTGCGTCGGGCTCAGCACGGCTCACCCCTTCCTGAAAATACCCCTTCCTTTCTCAGCCCCATTAGCTCATCGACTCATTGGATCCCCAGCATCCCTGTTCATTCTGCTGCCACCTCCCTGCACTCACAGCTCTTTTGCCCCACCATCCCTCCATCATCCCAACCCATTTCCCATAGCAAGCAGCTGCAGGGTTGGTTTGCGCCGAGTCCCATCCCAGCTGCACTGCAGGCTCCAGCCTGCTCCCTACATCACCATTAGTTCTTCGCATGCACCAGAATAAAGCTGCAGTTATTTTCCTATGAAGCCATTGCACAAGGGAGACAGAGTGTGGCCATGAGATTCCCACGTGTGGCTCCCTCAGCCCTAACTCACCCCATGGTTTTGTTTTCCTTTAACACCAGGGGCTGTTTTCTCTCCCTCCCAGTCTCAGCTGTCAGCTGGCCATACCGGAGTGCTGCCAGAAATGCTGCAGTGTCAGCTGATGGTCCAAATGTCCGCAGGCTCCCCCTGCTCCTTCATTTCCCATCCTCGAGCGACACCGAGCAGCAGTGAGACCCCAGAGCCAGCAGCCAGGACAGCAGGTGAGGGATGGGACAGGGGGTGGCCGAGCACTTGGAGGCACTGGGGTGGTGTTAGAAGTGCTTCAAGCGTGGCCACAGCTTGTGGGAAGGGATGGAAGCAAGTTGGACTGTGTGTGAAGTGATCATTGTGGCTTTGGGTTTGGCTGCGTTGCATTGCTTTGCATTGGGTTAGCTACAGGGTTGAGGTTTAGGGTTGGCTTTGAGTTATCTAAGGATAAGGAGCGTGGGGGAAGTGGAGGGAGGTTGTGAGCCAGGTCTGTGTGCACAGCTCCCAGAACTAATGGCTGGAAGGTCAGAGGGGCACAGACAGGTCAGAGCCCGGAGCTGAGATAGAGTTTGGGTGCTTCCATTGCTCTGATTTGTGCCCCAGCAATGGATCGGTGCAGAATTGTTTCTTGGAAGCAGCTGATGGTGGTGGAAAAGCTGATTATTTTCAGGGCTCAGGAGCAGCTCGGTGCTCACATCCCAGAGCTGTGTGGATATGGGGAGGTGACATCCCCATCCCGCTGCCCATCTGTGGGTCCGGTGGGTGCTGCAGACCACGGGGCACTGTGCATCCCCATGCCCAGATCCCAACATGGGTGTTAGTGCTTCTGCAGCCGTTCCATCCAGGATAATCTGCTCCCATCCCTCCCACCCATGACCCCGCGCTTGGTGAAGCCACCAAACAAATCCTTCAGTGCAGCAAACTGTATCTTTGCATCTTATTCATGAGGGACTCAGGGGCTGGCTGTAAAGTTTATGAATGTCATTTGCTTTCAAGGGAGGAAATACAAGATAAAAGAGCTCAGGGTTTCTGCACATGGGGATTTATGGGGTGCTTAGAGCAGGGTTTTGTGCCAAGAGCTGAATGTTTCGCTGCCTGCACGGTGCTGAATTTGGCTGCGGTTGAGGGGCCCATTGCTGTGAGCCCTGTTAGGGAGAGCACAGAGCTGGGAGCACAGAGCTGGGAGCACTGGGATGTTCCTTGTGGCTGATGCTTCGAGGTGCTCAGAGGCACAAGGCCAAAAACTGGACAGAAATGGGGTAACTGGGCTTCACAAAGTGCTCCTGCGGGCTGTGCTGGTGTTGGGTGAGGGAGCTGGCCGGGAATCCAGGTCAGCCTGAGAGCACACGGACCTCCTCAAATTAACAGCCGAGTTCATTTCCTGCCTTCTAATTAAAGCAAAATTAAATGAGAAGCCGCCAACCCAACCCAGCAGCACCGTGCAGTGCACAGAGCCCGGCTGAGCTGCACAGCGCCTCGAGGTGCCCCCAAGTGCCGGCACTGAGCCGGGGCTGTGCTGATGGGCACCCGTTTTCATGGCGATTTTCCTTTTATTTTTAGTATTCCAAAGCCTTTCTGGCAATGGGACCCACGGGCAGAGCTGCTCCCAGTGCTTGTAGCATGGGGAACATCACCTGCTTGGTTCCATTGGGCTGCATTAAGGCTGTGCAGTAGATAGAGCTCTGTGTGGCACCTTCTGTTGTTGGGCCCCAAAGTGGAGCTGTGCCCAGTGAGCACCGCAGACCCCCAGATATTCAGACCCATCTCCACTCTCAGTGCCTGTGCTGCCGTCTCGCTTTCTCCATAGGACAAAATTACCCGTGGTTTCATGTTTTATTGCTGGGGACATGGATTAATCTGCAGTTGGGTGTATTTTTAGTGCTGTGGATTTCTGCTGTCAGACGGGAGCGATTCCCGGTGTCCCATTTCAGAGGGGCTCAGGGTCCGATTGGAGCGAGCTGCTTTGCGTTCTGCTTTTCTCCACAACAAAAAGAAACCAACAGCAAACCTTCATCTTTGAAGGGAGAAATCCTCTTTGAGAGCTGCTTCAACTGCACACAAGGCTAAATGCCTTTATTCACTCCCAGAAAGGCTATGAAGTGCTGCTTTCTTCCTGGGCTGCAAAGCACTCATCCGAGCGGGTCGGCTTTGTTCCCTGAGCTGGTGCTGCTAATTGTAGAGCAGAGATTCCTCTCTGAGGGGTGCGGTGATGAAAGGATAGAGAAGAGAGGGGGGGAAATCACCTTGGGGATGCTGGAACCTTCACTGTTTGTCAGCTACTGAACATGGCTATGGAAGGTGGTAGCGCTCACAGGCTGCAGGAACACAATTGTTTGGGAGCATCCCCTCCTGACGGTGCTCTCTAAGGGGTAGAGAATGTTGTTGACCCCCCCAGCAGCGTTGGGAGGTGGGGAGCTGTGCAAGGATGGGGGTTTTGTGAGGCTTTATTAAGAAACCTCATTCACAGGGAATGTTCTGGCTTAGGGAAAGGCTACGACCATCATTAGCACCACCTCATCAGGCAAACTTGAGGCTGTTTCACAGCAGGGGTGTTATTAATACAGCATATTAATACCCCAGCATTGCTGGCCCAAGGAACGCCCTGATCCGGCTGGTTTCACAAGGCTGCCGTGTTAATTTGATAGCTGTTCTCAGTCAACCCCTTCTGTTTCCTTTGCCTCTAACGGGTCTAAATGGGGCTTTTGGGGACATGTCACACCAGGGCTCCCTGCCAGCACCACGGTGTACACGAGGCCAGGCTGCTCCCAGCCCATTGCAGGGGGTGGCTTTGCAGTGGTCCATCCCCCCACCCCACCTTCACGTTCTCCCATATCCTCTACTTGCAGACACCACACCAAGGAGCTGCACGGGACGACAGTGCAGCAGGGAATGACCCACACTGCGACGTCCCCGCGCTGCTGACCCACAGCCTCCAGCACGCAGCATGGTGGGGCAGAGCGAGGGCAGGAGGGCAGTGCTCCTGGAGCCCTTCGTGCACCAGGTGGGCGGCCACATGAGCATGATGAAGTACGATGAGCACACGGTCTGCAAACCCCTGGTCATGCAGGAGCGGAGCTTCTACGAGTCGCTGCCCCTGGCCATGAAGCAGTTCACCCCTCAGTATAAAGGTAAGGTGTGGGGGAACCGCTCGGTTGGGCTGGGGCTGAGCTGGGAGCCCCTCGTGTTGTGCAGAGCAGGTCGTGCACTGCTGGCTGGGTGCACAGGAACTTGCTTTGGGGACCTTGCTGGCTGATGTGTGTGGGTGTGGGAAGGCTGGAAAGCAGCGACACAGAGCATGGCCAACACCAAACTGCCCCACGCTGCTGTGCTGACTCCAAGGGCTGAGGGCAGGCAGACGTGCTGCCTATTTCTGTAATGGCGAGTCAAAGCTGGCTGCATGTGCAGGATACCTCTCATTCCTCTGTGGGTGCTAGCCCTCAAATAGACCTCTTTTTCCATGCTGTTAACATTTCATTAACCCCAGCTGGGGAGCTCGGTGCTGCGCTGACCTTTTGCTGAGGTGATGCTGTGGGTTCTGGCTCAGGAGCTGCCCGTGTAGTTGGGACCACGCAGTACAGTGCTGGTGTGTGAGAAGAAGGGGCTGGCAGCAGGAGCAGGGCTCAGGGATGCCTTTGCCCCATGGCCTTTGGTGTTAGAGGAGGTGAAGGTTTGCATCAGAATGGAGGAGAGCAAGGGAAGGGGCAGGGCTGGCACCAGCCTGAGGGGCAGAGACGCTGCTCAGGGCCAGTATGACACACCAAGGCAAAACAGCACAGGGGGATGGAGCATCTCTCTGACAGCTGCTCCACCTGAGCCAGGTGGAAAAGCAGAGGCAAAACTCAAGCCTGTGTGTCTCAGCTTTAGCTGTCGAATTGCAGTGCTTGGTGTGCAAGAAGCAGCTCCTCCCATTTCCTTTTCTTTTAAGATGCTCTCCCTTTCCTCCCTCCCTCCCTGCTGCTGCTCCTGACCCTGGGTTTGGTGGAGGCGAGAAGCTCAGCTGTCACATAAAAGCTTAAAATATCTCTTGGTCCTTCAGCAGCACAGAAAGGAGCTCCAGGTGTTGGCTGAGGTCTCCCATCCAATCTCTCCCTTCCCCACAAAGTCGAGGGCCTCTGTAGATTTATGGGGCGATATTAAAAAGATGCTTAAGGAAGAAAACCAGGCTTCCTCTGAGCAATTTGCTTCAGCTGGGGCTGGAGTTCAGTGTCAGAGAGCTGAGCCCTGCTCTGTTCCTATTATGAAGTCATTAAGCACTCCCACCTTATCAGTGCAGGGGTTATCAATACCTTTTAGTCCTCTCCTTTCTATTGCGAGTCCCAGAGCGTTTTGCCACCAGGGGTAATAAAATAGCAATTCTCCTCCAGTTTGGCATCAGGGAGACACATTTTGTTCCCTGCTTCCAGCTGTCCCAGCCCTGAATGCCGGGCATATTAAAGAGGTGGAAGGTTTGTCAAGGGCCAATGTTTTCCCATAGGGATGATGAACATCAGTGGGAACAACCCTGAGGTCCCCACCCCCCACCCATAGGCATCCACACTCCTCACCTCTATTCTTAGGCTGGGGGATTGCTCAGGGGTCATTGTGTGATGCTGATGTGACGCGCAGTGTTGATCAAATATCATCATCCAAACCTCACACCCAAAGGGCTGCTTAAAAAGCGTGCCCTTGACCCCCGCCTACCCAACGGGATTGCATAGTGGGTCACATTGCAAGCCAAGGACCTACAGACGTCTTTTTGGGTGCCCCAAGTATCATGGAAGGGAATCTTCCCTCAGCAAAACCCAGCAGCCACGGCCCTGCAGATCCTCCCAGCTGTGTTTGCTTACCATAATCTCCAATGGACAGAAGGCAGTTTGCGTGTTTATTTGCTTTGGCAAATTGGCTCTGGCAAAGGGAGCTGCCTTGTTTGTAAGCTGCAGAGATGCATCTGCCCACAGTGACTAACAGAACGTGCGAGGATACCCTGGGGACAGCTGGACCCAGCCCAGCTCCACGTGCTGTGAACGGGGCCTCCTTCCAGAGCTGAGTTCTGTTGGTCCAACAGCCCTGACCATCCCATTTGGATCTGCCTTCCTGCAGCCAGACCTGAAAGCATCGGGGCAGGATGATTCACGCGGCTGGCATCCCCTCTGAGAGCGAAAGGGCGATGCTCTAAAAATGCCTGCGCTGCCTTGAGAGGCTCAGACAGCCCTGACAGAGCTGAGCTGCCCCGAGCAAAGCACTGCAGTTATCAGCCCTTCCCAGAAAGGTCAGAGCCGTCTGCACGGCCATTCCTGCGCTGTCATTTGACACGGGGAGGCAGCGCTCCTGATGCCAGGGATGGGCTGAGATGGGCTAAATATGTGATGGGCCGAGTGGCGTTTGTGCCCTGTGATCCTTGTTAGAGTCAGGGAAAATTGCAGGGCTAAAATACACAATGGTGTTTCCAAGCACAAGGGGTGGAAATGAATAATCACTGCTCTGGGTTGTGATTCTCCACGTGCAGATCCAGTCCCTGCCGTCATCCTGCTCTTTTGGACACGTCCATGACAATATATGGGCATCACCTATGCTTGCAGCTTTGCCAGCCCACATGTGTGCCTCTGTGGTCTCTGCCATTAAAAGAAGCAGTCTGCATGCTGGTTGTCTTTGTAAAACTCCTGCTCCCCAACCTTCCCTCTGCTTTCAACCAATGCGAAGCATTTCCAGCCTTGCCCCATGCTCAAAAGTGCAGCCTAAATCCTTCGTCATAAATAAGTCAGGAGCTCTTGGTCCAAGGCAGGGGGTCTGTGCTGGGTCAGCTGCTGCATAACAGAGCCTGAAGGAATGGAGGACGAAGGAACACGGTGTTCAGAGCAGGCAGGTTTCTCAGAAGGAGGGGAGGGAACATTAGAAAAGCCCGTGGCCATTTTCCAGGGTCTCAGACTGATGGTGTTTATTGGGTCTCAAATCAGCCTGGGCTCAGCATGAGGCCACTAAAGTACGAGGCAGCAAGCTGAGCCCAGGAGGACTCATAGCACCCACAGTATCACAGGGGTTAACCCCATTCTGGTTTGCTTTGCCTCCTTTCCTACAGGAGTCATTTCTGTGCACCTCAAGAAGGACAGCTTGGGCAACCTGACCCTGCTGGCCAGTCCCAGCCTACAGCACGAGGGCTGCGGCCGCGTGGACAACACCAGCAGTGACATATGGCACAAATACAAGTGGGCTGCCAGCACCAGCAGCGGCACTGAGCTCGTCAAGAGGTGCCACACGCAGCTCACCAAGACCTTCAAGGACAGGTGAGGGTGTGCCGAGGGCAGGATGCTCCATGATGATGTTCTCCCAGTCCTTGCCTGGAACCATCCCATTCCTTGTGGACTGTGGATGGGCAAGACTGACAGATGACCCTATAAGGAGAGCAAATATCCTCCTTGCTACCCCCCTTCCTTCCCCAAAGCCACCCCCTCTAAACTGGGAAGCATTCCCATTGTTGGACAATTGCCTGTGTTGTGCCTGTTCAGTAGATAGAGATCCCTGGGCATTGATGCTATGAATGGAGCTTTTCATAGGAGCCAAGTACACTTTGAAATTATAATGAAAGAAAATATTGGCATCCAGCAATAGCTGCCTTTCTGAAAATTACTTTTACGGAGTAACAAAAGATCTCTGCGGGTTGGACATGATGAATATGTTTCCTCTGAGAGCCCCAGAAAATTTACCTTATCGAGTTTGAGGTTCTGCAAAAGGGGGAGAGGGAAAATTCTCTTCTGGAGCTCATAAACCAAATGTGTTCCTTTGTGTGTTCTGCCCAGCTGCCCAGGCAAGATGCGACTGAGGACAGAGCTTCAGTACTGCACAGATTCACTTCTGGAAGATGCAAACAGAAACCAGACAGAAAAAAACAGCTCCAACCCCTGGGGACTGCACTGCCACAGACAGCACCTGAACCGCATGTCCTCCAAGTACAACGAGAACAAACTGCACCGTATCCTTTTAGCCCTCTCTCCTCCAGCATTGCCTTGGCTGCAGATAACAGCTCATCATCCAGGTATGGCTTATTGCAGCAGCACCCACCCCTCTGTCCCACTGTCTGAATAAGAAGGAAAAAGAGAAGCATTTCCCATACGAGGACACCCAGGCTTAAGTCAAAGATCCCCTTGGCCTACCTTTAAAAGACACAGCTATGTGGGAATTAGCAGCTGCCCGGCCTTTTATTTTCCTATTACACTTCATTACCCATCAGTCATGTGAGTAATAGTTTAACAGCTTCCCCCACACCCATTGGAGGAAGCACAGTGCTGAGGAAAGGTGCTGGATCGACAGCCCAGGGCTATGGTGTCACTGGAGAAAGGAGCTGTTGCTGCTTTAATTGGTAGGACTGTACTACAGTAAATTAACTGCAATCGGCAGCAAGGGGCCCATAGCAATGACACGTCGGTGAAATTGGCTCAGAAAGTCTCATTACAGTTGTGAGCTATTATGGAGAGCGTCAGCAGTTGCTCTGATTTAAGACCTCTTTCAATTAGAATTTAAAAGTATTGGGTTTCCCTTAACTCATGTTCAGAGTTTCTATTGCTTGAGAACGTGGTGTCGAAATACAACTACCCCTGTATCCTGGACTTAAAGATGGGAACCCGGCAGCACGGGGACGATGCCTCAGAGGAGAAGAAAGCACGGCACATCAAGAAGTGTGAGCAAAGCACCTCGGCATCGCTGGGCGTCCGCGTCTGTGGGATGCAGGTAAGGGCAGCCCTGTCCTTCTGGAGATGGGATGACTTACACAAGTGGTAGTTGCCCATAGGAGCAGCTGAGGATCTGCCTGTACACAGCAGCAGCATCTGCTATTGTGTGCTCAGCTGAACACAAGGAAAAGCAGCAGGCATCCCTTGCCCCCCTCATGCCTTCACTGAGCCACCTCGTCCCATTGCTGCAAGAAGGAAGGCTTCCTTTCCTGCTAAATATTATGGCTCCTCTGGATTCAAATCGTTGCCCTCCCTCCCAGAAACTGAAACCAGAAACTGAAACCACACATTTCTTCCATTCACAGTTTTCAAACGGGTTTCACGATGTTCTGCTGCGCCCGATGGATAATTATGACAACGATGACTATAAAGAACACACACTGCAATGTAAACAGCGCCAAATGCTGTGTCCCTTCCCGGCCTCTGCCATCCTTCTGTTGAGCAGATTATCCTTTAAAATACAACTGGCGTGTGAGCTAATTCCAAATTCACTCTTCCAGTTCTTACTCAGGATTTCCAACGCCTCACATCCATACAAATTTCTGTCTACATCTTCTTGTCTCTCTGTTTAAGAAAACAGCATTATTGCTGCTTGCACTGAGAGCAGGAACACAGCTGGGGCATTGCTGTACCACTGCAGACTCCTAACGTAGCCGGAGGGAAAACACCATAAATCAGTAATGACATGGCAATGACTTACAGCTCCGCAGGTTTCACAGAGGGGTAATTTATTGGAACGCAAAAAGAATCTGCACCAGTGGCTTAAATTGAATAGTTTAAATCTCTGGGAAAGACAGGAGGTGGGGTTTGGTGGGGAAGGAGCCTGCAGTGCATTGCCAGCACTGCTCCATCGCAGGGGATCCACCTCCCAGTTCTTAGTCTGGGTCTGAAATGTTTGAATTAGGATTAGCATGTGGAAAAAAATGAGCAGCAAAGCAGCCACTGAACCCTCATTATTGCTCTCTTTCCCCAAGGTTTACCAAGCGGACGCCGGCCATTTTCTCTGCAAGGACAAATATTATGGGAGGAAACTTTCACCCGAGGGATTCAGGCAAACCCTGCAGCAGTTCCTGTGCAATGGTAACCACCTCAGAACGGATGTCCTGGAGCCCATCATCCTGAAGCTGAAAGCTCTGCTCTCCGTCATTAAGAAGCAAAGCTCTTACAGGTTCTACTCCAGCTCACTTCTCATCATTTACGATGGACTGGAGCCCAAGGAGAGCACGGCAGCTCTGGATAACCACCTGCAGGGGCACTTCCAAAGAACAAACTGCACCACGTCGCACTCCAGAGTCGACGTCCGCATGATAGACTTTGCCCACACCACTTTTAAAGGCTCCAAATGCAATCACACCACTTACGACGGGCCGGACCACGGCTATATTTTCGGCTTAGAGAACCTCATCAAAATCCTTCAGAACATTTCAGAAGGAAAATGACCCGTCCTGTGTGTTGGCCTGGCTTTGCTCGTGTTCGATACCCCCGAGAAGCATCGCATGGGGCCCGTGGGACCCTCCCAGCTGCAGAACATCACGTGCATGGTTTGGAATGAGAGCACAGACAGCTCGCTAGGAAAGTGCAAGAGCTGCTCCGTGCCATTACTGAACTCAACCATAAAAAGCAAAGAGCTGAAAGAATCCGTTCTGGCTGCAATCAATCAGAAGATTTATTTTCCTTTCTTGTTTTACTGCTGTCCTTGATTTATTTGTAAGCCAAAAGAAAGCATTACTTGAAAGAGTCTTAATGATAAAATAGGACCTGCTCACCTCCGCCACGCTCACAAAGCCGAGCGAGCTGAGAAGATATTGTGCATTTAAGTGAGACTATTAAAATGAGCTGGCAGGTCTTAACAGATTGCAGCATTACTTTCAACTCATGCTCAGCGCTACAGGCTCAACACAGAGACAGAAGTGGAAGAAAAACGCACGCCCTGACATTCACGCTCCACCTGCACAGAGCTGTTCTTGCAAGCGTTTCCCCACGCAGGTGCTTTGTTAAAGCACAGACATGGCAGATGCTGCAGAGCTCCTGGTTCTGTACTGCTGGAGGTGTACGAGCACATAGATCTCAGACCAAAGAGTGGACCTTGCAAAGGTTTAATCCCCCCTGTGGGACGTAACAGACTGACAGCAGTCAGAGAGACATTCACATCAACGTATTTATGCTACGGATTAAAGAGAATAAAACATGTCAGGAACTGGATATTAAAGGTCACCTCAAAGTTCTTTGGTACAAATATAATGTGTGTCTTTGGAGGAAAGTGTCACAGAAAAAAAGCCACCCACCTGATTCAATGTTTACAGCTTTTATTGACAGACTTTATTATGGAACAAACATAATTCCTTCCTGCACGGTGTGGGAAGCTTGGAAGGGAAGTCCCTACACAAGGGACAGGGGTACAGAACCCAGTTACTGGGAGCGGGGATACAAATAAAGTTGTCTCAGCAACTCTCACCTGTGGTCCATCTCCTTTCCAGTCCCAGAGCATCCCCAAATCACGCTCCATCTTTCCTTGAGGGCTGCACGTTTCCCATTATTTCCCCAAGTTTAAATACCAGATCTGCAGGGAGAGCCCTTCGCTCGTGTTTTACAGCACACAGCTGGAGAACTGCTGCAATTTATAGCTGGAAAATTCAAGTCATCTGGCCCGGCTGCGTATTTCACTTGGCCTGAAGCACAGCTGGGAATATCTCATTATTTACTGAATATTGCTCATCGTATCGCATATTATTGCATATTTCTGTCCCGCAAGCATCGCTGCCTATTAAAAAAGCCACAAACTTCAGCAGTGAAAGGGCTGCATCACCCCCAGCCTTGGCTCAGTGTCACACACAGTGCTCAGTGCTGATTGTAGCCCACATTGCACGGCTTATAGTGACCACATGGACCCGCCTCAGCTCAGAGCAGGAAATGGGGTCTGTAAATGGGGCAGGATGGGGCAGGCTCTAATATTGAAGCACTGGGAGCCCTGCTGGCACAACCTGGTGTGCCCCACAGCTGAAGGGGCTCCCTGCTGTGATGCTGCACACACGTATCGCTCTATGGGGCCGGGTGGGCTGTGATCCCGGGGTGACCCTAAAGGTCCCATCCATCCTATGGGGTGGGGACTGCGCATGAGCAACTCCGCCCCCACCCTATAAGAATCACGTGTTAAATATGGCGGCCACCAGGTACCGGCGCTTCCTGCGGCTGTGCGAGGAGTGGCCGGTGGAGGAGACGAAGCGACAGCGGGATTTGGGAGCCTTTATTCGGCAGAGAGTGGCCCAGGCCTTCCGAGAGGGGGAGAACACGCAGGTGGGAGCGGGGACGGGGCCGGGACGGCGGCTGCGGCCTACATGGGGATGGGGGGTGGTTGGTGTCTGTGTATGGTACCGAGATTTGTGTGTGTAAGGGTTTAATGCAGCCAAAGGAAGGGATGGGTGAGGGATGGAGGGGCCTTAAAGGATGTTCTGGCAGCTGAATGTCTGCTTTATCCACGTGGAGGCAGCGCTGTTTAATGGCTATTGCTGCTGTCATCACTGCAACATCAGCGGGGTCACATGGAAATGACTGCAGATACCCCGAGCTGAGAATCAGCTGCAGTTTGATGGTGCTTGACAACCTCTGGCCTCATCCCCTCTGCTGCAGGAGCCGTTTCCAGCCCCTTCCAGCACCCCAAGGACAGACGAGCTGTGTCATTTTATCCTGCCTTGTTATGGCTGATACTATTCTTGTTCATGTGTCTGTTTTAATCGTTGCCTTTGATGTCATTGGGCAGCAGTTCAGGGTCCTCATCAAGTTATTCCCTGCTATAAATCAGAAAAACAAGACGCCGTGCCATTCATGGTGCTGAGCAGACTCTGTAAGGCTGAGGCACCTGTCAGATGCACCGAGAGTTTTAGGTATTAGCAAAATCTTTCCAACTTACTGGACCAAAATAGAAATCCATTTACCCCACACAAGCTGCTCAGTGCTTTTCATGCCGCTTTTCCCTGATCAATTATAAACTATTTTTAGCTCGCACCAGGATTTTCTCTACCTTCCATCCCAGTGCCTGATCCTGTTTGATCCTTTAGAATGAAACAGGCAGCAGAACCTGCCTTTGAGCAGAGAAAGCTCAGCTTTCACAGTGCTGGCCAATAAGCACGAGGAGAAAACCATCCAGCTACGTTCACATTCCCTGTGCACTCACAGTTGAGCTGTCATATCTTTGTGAGCAGAACTCAAGGTCCCTTCTAGAACTTACGTGCCTCATTATTCTTGTAGGCCAAGCTGGCCAGAAGTGGAGGAGAAAGAAAATGCTCTGCATTCAGGAGCAGCACAATAGGGGCCAGCAGCATCCTGCATTGCACTGAGAACTCAGCTGCTGTTCTGCTGTCCTTCTCACACTTTCAGCTCAAATGAAATCTGTTGCTATGCAGGCTTTAAAATAAGACTTGTGTGATATTTCTGTCACTTTCCAGATCACTGATCCTGAGACCTGCGACCAAATGTATGAGAGCTTGGTCAGAATCCACACCAACTTCTACAAAAACAAGGTAAGGTTTGCTGTTAGCCATTGCCAGCCCTTTAGTGGGGCAGTCACCACCTGCTGCAGCACACTGCCTCTTCCCAGCAGGGGTTCTGGGCATACAGCAGGCAAATGAGAAGTCAGGTGGATGCTGCACTACCTGGTGCCTTTGAGTTCCCCAGTGCTGCTGTGTCTGAACAATGCCAGGGGTAGTTTTTGCTATGGATGAGCACAGTTCTTATTTCTTGACTGAAAATGAGTAGGGCTCTGTTATTTATTTGGTGGTATATTAAGTCTTGTAGTGCACTTGTAATGCCTTGTTCTGTCTCTCCTTCTCTCACCTACTTGTTTGTGAAGTATCCACGCCTGAAAGACACAAGCTTCACTGGAGTGACAGTGCAGGATTGCAAGATGATCCTAGCAACAGGTACTAATACTGTGATTTGGGAGTAAATCAATGCAGGAGATAAATTACATTCTGTTCTTTGTGGTGTTCACTTCATCACCTCTACTAAACGCTTGTGACTAAAGGACTGATTGGGACTGCCATGCAGGTGTATTAGGATGGCTCGAAAGGTATCAGTTCAGGCATAATTGAGGAGAGTCTCAGTAATCTATCGGGACAAAAAGTCAATTGTGGTTTTTGCAGTGGGCAGGAACAGCAGAGGGTTTGTAAAGGCTTCTTCAGATAGAATGGCAGGAGCTGTATGAAAGCAATCCACGTTTGCTACGTGGCTCAAAAAATTCTTGACTTCCATTTCATCGTGTTCAAATTCCCTTCAGTACTTCTTATCTTGTATTAGACCTTGAGAGAAAACAGGGCACCACAATGCAGAAAGACTCTCAGCCAAATCATTTATTAAGCGTGGTGCAGGAAGCCAATGCCTTTTGTTCTGCTCCAGTTCCTAACTTTGACTGTAGCGCATGGCAACTGAATATTAGTTGTTAGAGATAAGGGACTCCCTGCACAATTGATTGGAAGGGAAACAAACTTGCCTCAGGCCCTGAAATAGAAATTCATTAAGGCAAAAAGTCGAAAAAGAGAAAACATTTGTAAGGCAAAGCTCTTATAAGAGAGCTTTCAGCCCTTTGCCTTCCTGCTTTTTTTCCTCCTCTTTCCCCATCTCTCTCCGTTCTCCTTTTGCAGACATGCTGAAACAGATGGAAGACATGAAAAAAGGGACGTGGAGAAAATGGCGAGAAAGGTTTTACACCAAGAAATCTGAAGAGGACTCGAAGTGACAGGCTGACCCCTGCTCCCCCTGTACATAACCCTAACGCTCCGTGTTGCCATGATGAATAAAACCATTCATTCCTCTTAGCAACAGCAGGTTTTTTTTTGTTCAGACTTTATACCTTTTTTGTAATGTCTGCTCTTTTCCTTTTGGGAATGTGGGACCTACTTTACCACATCTGTGATGGGGGCATATTGGATCGGTGTAAACGTTATAAAGAAAAGGGCTTTGTGGTGTTAGACCAGATCATTAGTATTGTAAGAAACAGCCCATCAGGCAGTGCACGGCAAGGAGGCACAGCCTACAACAACAAGCTTTAAATTTGCTCGTGAAGACAGCAGTAGTGACGGCAGGGAGACATAGCTGTGCTTATCTGTGTTTGCACTGTTAACAGGGAAACTGAGGGAGAGAGAACTTTTAATGATCACGTTTGTTTTTCTTTTGAGAAGTAGCCTGGGAAGATGCAAGGAGGGACTGAGGTGGCTGTTTACCATGGTGACAGCAGAGCAGTGTAAGAAGAGATCTCAGCTGTATACCTTGCCTGCAATGCTGCACTGTTGTGATGCTGGCTCAGCTAACTATGCACATTGCCCCCAGCGGGAAGAGAAGGTTCTGTGTCAGTTACTGCATTCTGAGGGATGAAGATAGGTTGTCATGATGTGTTGCTATATCAGGCCAGCAACTAATTTCAAGCGTGATTAGTCCATGGCTGTGGCATATTTTTATTGCTCTTTAAATCTTCAGCGCTTGTCTCAGCCCCTATTCTTAGGAGGCAGAGGCGCAGGATTAGAGCTGGGATGGCTACAGCGCTGCTTGGCTGGAGAATGATGAGTGTCTAGAACGCAGCTATGCCAGGACTCTGCTTGGCTCCATACAGCACGAACAGCTGCTCCTTCCTGTGTGTTGGACTCTGTTTTCCTGGCAAGTGGTGAAAGAACTTGGAAGTTTGCAGGATGCTCCAATCCAGCACTTCAGAATGCAAGGCTGGTGTTGCAGGTAGTTCTTCATGGTAACATTATTGGCAGTGGGTTGGTGAGTACCTTTGGTAATATAGCCATGGATTGGCTCATGTATTTTAATTGCTCTGTATTTCTATTTATGACAGCCCAGCCTGCATCCCAGAGCGTAGAGGAAGGGAGGTTTCTTTACCATATTTAAGTTTTTATTATAACTTCATTTTGTCTTTAATTTAGTTAAGGCAATTTACACTTTAGTTCTTAAGTAACAACAACAACAACAAAGTAAAACATTACACCAGAGATGAAACTAACCCACAGGACACCCCTTCACAGTGAACTCCTGTAAACCTGCAGTTTCCTACTACTACTGCCCAGATATTCTTTGTCCACAGAAGGCAAAAGACTGTGTGAACACACAGTCCTGGCTTTGATACTCATCCTCACTTGGAGAGCTAAATTATCAAATCCATCTCCTCGAGGTCAGCTCCTCTTTTACTGCACCAAAGTGATGAACAGAACTCTTTAAATGGACAGGAAGCAGCACGGAGCAGGTACAGCAAATACGATGGCTGGCTTGCAAAGTTCCACATTTAGAGACACTCCTGGAATAAGTTAAATACTGCAGCCCTACAGCTACTTACACAACACCTGAGGTGGAGGCCACCCAGATGCAGCGCATGGAGATAAAGATACAACCCCCCACATTTGCAAAATAAAGAGTTATTGCAATGAGGAATGAAAGTCTTGTATAATGTATCTTCCTCTAAGGGCATTGGAGTAACATGTGGGTCCAGGAACTGTGAGGAATCCTCGCCAGCCGTTGGTTCCTGAATTGCTTACAAGCAATCTAAGGAAAATATTGACTTGGAAGCCCCTCCACGTGGTCCTGCTTTCTCTGACAGTGATGTCCATGCATGGGACCCAGCGATAAGCAGCCTCAGCATCTGATCGGTTTGTTCAGTCCTTCAGTGGGTGAAGCTGATCCTTTTTCTGCGTCTTAGTGGTTCATGGTATTCTGGACATCCACAAACCCCATTCTTTGTCTGCGCTTCCTTTGCTCTGTCATCTGGAGTTCAAACAAGGACACAAGTGAGGTAGGAAAGCAGGCTGTTACTCTGATCATTAGCGTGCTTCTCAGGTGTGTGACTGACTGGGCTGCTCTAAGCATCTGCCAGAACACCCCATGAGTTGGACCCTAGCTGATGAGGAGGTATCAAAAAACTCATGGCCTGAGTGTTCTTAAAGCTAAAAGAGCCCTTTGAATTGTATCCATAGTTAAATAGGGATGGGCTGGTTCTGCCTCCTGCTCTTGGAACAGGTGTCTATTTTGGTAAGGACAGAGGGTATTTTAATACAAGCTTTCCTGTTTCTTATAAGGTTTAGTACCTGTTCCTTCAGCTCATTCAGCTGGGAGGTGAGATGGGACACGAGCTTCATTGTTGAGTTGAGTTTGTCTTGAAGATTTCGGATCTCGTTCTGTTCCCCTTCCCCTTCATTGCTGACCAGTGACATGGCTCGCATCCGGGGAAACCAGTCCAGGTTCTTGTTCTGGGAAGGTGACCATGGAGAACAGAGGGGGTGAGAAGGAAACAGAAGATGCAGCAGGATTTCCATGGAGGTTTGGCTACGCTTGGGGTCTAAAGAAATTCTCAAAGGCTTGTCTGCATCCCTGCACATTTCCCCCCACCTACTCATTTAGCCTCTTTACCCCCAGTCTGGGTCCAGGTTCAGAAGGGTTTTTCTCCTTGCCTTCCCTTTTTGCCTTGAACTCACCTTGCAGTCACAGCCTGTACTGCTCGCTACACCCCGATGGCAAAGCAGAATTAACCAGCTAGGAATGAACCTCAGATCAATGACTTCCTTATCTATTTTCCAAAAGTTCCTTCTCAAAACCTGTTGGTTTTTTTTGGCAATCCCACCATTCTCCAACATTTCTCTGGGGCAGGCAGGGTGCAATAAGCTGCTCGGAAAGGACACGTACCTTTATCATCTGAGCCACGTAGCTTTCAGGACCTGTGTAGTCCGTCTTGTTCTTCACTCGCACCAGCACTATGAAGTACAAGTAGTTCCACATGTTGTGCTCATACTTAATATGCTCCTCAAACGACACCGTCTTGTTGTCAAACTTGTCCCGTTCGAGTCCTGGGAAAGGCAGTCAAGTGTGGAGAAGGTGGAGAGAAAAGGAGGGGAGGCCAAGGTAAGAAGTGAGCAAGGAAACACATGAGAAAGGAAGTGCGGATAATTGCCTCCTGTCCCAGGTGTGACTTTCAAGAAGTGCTTTTAATAATTAGTTGGCATTTAGCACACAACAAGCATCCAAAGCAGAGAGAAAATAACCCAGTTGTGTATTCATGAGGCTTCTATTTAAAGTCCTACTAGCTGTGCTTCCTGCCTATATAATCTAAAAGAACAAAATGCACCCAATGGATCTTACAAGAAAGAAAAAAACCAACAGCTATATTTATGGTTGGGTTGGTTTTTTGGATGCCTTCCTATGACCAAAAGCATTCTGGAACATTTTCCTCTATTTATTTCCTTAGCAATATGCTTTTGTTTTCCAGTTGATAAATGCTGGTCCCAGGAGTGATGCACGGCGATGAGAACACCACAGTGCAGCATTCCTTTATCATCTCATTAACAGAAGGACAGTAGGAATAGGGATAATTTCCCCACCCGCTTTGTGTCCTTGTTTCAGCCTCCTCACACTGCAGCGACCCACAGATGAACGGATTTAAGTTGTGTTGTGAACCAAATGAAACCTAAAAACCAGCTGAAGCTTCACTCCTTCCCTTGTGTCTGACCTTAAAGGGAGGAACAGCGTGGGGGCAGTTCCTGTACACGCAGAGCCAAGGACCTTGCACTCACCACATATGAAACAAGTGGTCTTCAGTATTTCTTCTTTCTTTTGCTTCTCGCTCCTCAGGTCAGCAAAGGTGTCAATGATGACCCCAAAGATGAGGTTCAGGACGATGATAATGACAATGAAGAAGAAGAGGAGGTCGTAGACAACCCGAGCAGGAAACAAGGACTCCTGTGATGGACAAAAGGGAAAATACGTGTCTTGCAAACCTCCATCTGTGCTGCCTGGCTGCAAGGACCACAGGCTGAGGGAACAAGGTGAGGAGCAGTGAGGGGGGTGTGATGGGGAAAGCACTGAAGGATGGCAGAGGGGGAAAGAGCTGGGAGTGATATCCAGGCAGGAAGGGCAGCTCTGCGATGGCAGAAGGAAGGGACCCCACTCACGTCCTTCGATGGCTTGCGCAGGATGTCCCCCACACCCCCTCCGTTCCTCAGGCCGTGGTTCAGGACAGTGACAATGCACATGAGCAGTGTGTCACAGGCTCGTTCCCACTGGTCAGCGTCTGCTTCTACAACACCAGAGGGAAGAATAAAAACACAAAGCCAGAGCACAGACAGGGCACAAGAAGCAAAGAATCCAGAGCTCCAGGGATGAGCTGCAGCGATGCAGTGTGATCCCAAGCATCCCAGCATCTCCTCCATCTTCCTCCTTGCAATGGGGGTGTTTGAGCACCCCCAAAGCACCCGCTTTATGACCAAATTAAATCAGTATTTCAACATCTTTTTGAGAGGGAGTGCAGGATTTTCAGGCCCTTCACTCAATAAATGCAAAAAAATGGGCTATTTTCCCCATCTTTCAGTCCTTTGTAGGATTTTTCTGAGCTGGCTGGCAAACAAGGCTGTAAGGTTACCCTGCTGCTAACTGCACTGACCTTTCTGATGAGCTCACTTACCTTGCAAGGCAGTGGGCACAGAGGAGCAGCTAATTTTGTCACCACTGCAGGACTCCATGAAGGTCTCCATGTTCCTTTGCATCCCCAAGGGGTCATCTGCAAGTAAAAGAGCCCATAGCCTTGTCAGAGCCTCAGCTCTTTGCTCCTGTCACAAATGTTCTTCACCTGCATCTCACTGCAGCTTTCAAATAACTTGAAAAAAAAACCTTGATCCACGTTCTCTTGGCCTTTTCTGGGTTTTGAATCATAGAATGGCTCAGATTGGAAGGGACCTTAAAGATTATCTAGTTCCAATTCCCCTGCCATGGGCTGGGTAATCATCCCACTGACATCCCAGCTTTGTTCAGAGATAGCTGCCAGTTTTCCAGGCTGAGATGCAGAAAAACCACATTCTCATCCTTTGAAGTTAGGAGAGCTTTGGATGCAACCACCAACCAGCTGCTTTTGGAAGGGTATTCACTCTTTAAAGCATCCTGATTTTTAGACTCTAATCTCCAACCTACTGTATATTTATGACCTGCACTTGACTCAAATAATCTGGGCATATTTCTTCCATGCTACCTTATCTCTGTGAATGTAAAATCATACCGAGAAGGCTTCAGATGCGAAGAAGAGGAGAATAAGCCTAACCCAAAACCCTGTGTTATGATTGACACACAAGCTGCTTGTTTTTTTAACAGCCAGAGCAACGTCAGCATCATCCATCTTCTGCTCGAGTTCCAGTAAGACTTCTGCAGTGCTACAGCATTCATTCCTATCTGCCCACCTCCTTCTCTGCAGTCCCCCCAACCCCCAGGCCTTGTTTTCTGCAGCGTGAGGTCTCTATATCAATGCAGGCAGATTCTTCTCTGCCAGCCCCAAAACCAGCTTTCCAAAGAGTGTGGGACCACACATCAATGACTGCACACAGTGATGCAGCCTCAGAGAAGGACCCGTGCTCTGCCACAGCAGTCCATGGCTTGGCTCACCTTGGGCTTTGCTGTCCGGCAGCCTGTCCACCTCCAGGATGAAGTCATCCTTCAGGAACAAGAAGCCCACGATGGAGAAGAGGTAGACAAGGATGAGAGCCAGGAGGGCAGTCAGCAGGATGGAGCGCCCGTTGCGCGTCACGCTCTTGATGACATTAAACAAGGTCTCCTCACGGTAGATCAAGTCAAACAGCTGAAAGGATCCAGGAGCAAAGAAATGCTGCAGGGTGCTTTTCTGTGACAATGCCTGGCCTACCTGTGCCCCTTTTATCCCGAGATCTGGGATCACTCACTAGACACCGAGTAACTTTCACATAAAGCACTCGAGTTTTTTGTCTTACTGCAGAAGAATGAAGCAAACTTCAGCACAGCAGGACAGCCAAGAATAGGACGCATACCCCCTGCTTCTGCCCGCACCAGCTCACGTTGTCTCCCAGCTGACCCAGATAAAGCACGCAGCAGAGATTAGAAAGAGAGTGATAGCAAAAGGCTGGGAGAGAGACAGTAATAGATGCTGTCGGGAGGCAGAAAGATCAGCCTACGCAAATACTGGAGCACGGGGCACTGTTCTCACTGCTGGTATCGATCAGCACCTGGAAGGTGCCATAGGAAACTTTTAGCTCCTAACAGCACAGCCTGGCTACATCTGTGCCCCAAACATCTACTGTACCAGGATGCTGTAGAAGAGTTCGTGCACAAAGAGCCCCAGGACGCTGGTCAGGATGTAGCCAACATGGTAAAGAAACTCCACATCCATGATCATGGCCTTGTAGCCTCGGATGAAGGTCCCACGGTTACCCACAAAGCTCACCACGAACACAATCTTGTTGGTCAGCTGGAGAGCAAGCAGAAATGGGAAGGAGGGAGTGAGGTTTGCTGTGCTTTGTGAGTGCAGAACAGCCTCCTGTGGCATGGGACGCTATGCTGTCTTTCCAGCAGCGCTCCGAGAGCTTACATTGAGAGCTCCCAGGATGTTCAGTGTGAGTCCAATCCCCAGGTAATAAATGGATCGCAGGATCAGGGCCACCAGCAGCGGTCTGACACCGTACCGCTTGGTGAACAGGGCCATGATGGAGAAGCAGATCAGAATCCAGAAGAGCAGTGAGATCAATGGGGAATCCAGCACTCCTGGAAAGAGATGACCCACAGCAATTAAATGGCATGAGGTTAAATGCACGTTGCCAATCAGACACTGTGTTACTGCCCAAAGCATCCAGAATCCCAATATGCTGATTATCTGAGGGAAGGAAGACAGAAATGGTGTTTGACTGCAGAGATGGTCCTTACTGATACGCTTTTCTAACATCTTTTATCTGAGATCTCCAACCACTGTAGATCATTAAGGCTCCCAGACAGCTGGTACGTATTCTGTCCTTACTTCCCCTATTTTCCAAACAGGGAAAGTACAGCCCAGCCTGTTCCCTAAGAAGGAAGTCGTGGGAGGGCTGGCAACTGAAACCTCGATTCAGTCCCTTGCCAGGACCAGCAGAAAAGGCTTTAGGAGTCAAGAGGAGACAAAGGCTGAACACAAGCAAGGGGACAATGCTCCCTGCACACCAGGATCCCCTTTATCCTCCACTAGGAGGAGCAGAAGCTGCTGGGGCACTTACCCATGGAAGTGGCTTCAACATAAGGGTAGAAGAAAGCAATGATTATGTTGATGAAGACGGCCAGGTTGAAGGAAATGCTTCCCCAGAGAGTCATTCTGCGGGAGAACCAGTACATCAGCGGCATGCCTGCGGGGAGAGGAGGCAGACACACATCTCAGCCAACCTCGTGCCAGCAGGGAAGGCTGTGACCTCTTGGACACCCACACTGAGCCCAGCACAGCCAGTGGGACCCTCATTCTGTAACAGGAACCCAAGTTCAAAATGTCTCTGCTCACACTCTGTGGTTTCTGGGCCCTTTGACCTCCCCTGGCACCTTGGAATCAGATTGGCTTCACTCCTCCCTGTTCTCCCACCTCTTACATCCTCACACCCTTCCAAACAACAGTGCCTTTGTGTTTGCAGCCTGATTCTCTGTCCCAGGGGAGACACAGGCAGCAATTTCCCATCCGTACTGGAAACCTGTTTCCTGCTGAATTCCTAAGATAGTTTTGACTGGATCTGAAAGCGTTTTCAGTGCTGCCGTGCTACCTCTGGGCCACAGCACAGTATTTATAGTGTGCCTCCTAACTGTTGACTGAGCTCCTGTTATTTTAAGCCAGGAAGTCTGTCCTGGTGCAGCCCTGAAAGCACCTGAGATCTGCATAGTGCAGAGATAGCAGCTTTATCAACAACACGGAGCTGCTGGATGCTGGCTTGGGAGAAGCCAACTGAAACAAAGAGAGGGCTCTCTAGGGGAGCACAGCTGCAGGTGTGGAATGTGTTGGAAGATGCTCCCAGGTTATGAGGAATTGCACTAACAGGAGTGGAGGAAATACAACCTCCCAGGGGCAATAAGGAGATCTCCAGGCTGCCATTGGGGGTCACAGCCCCCACAGAGCATGGCTGCCCCCCGGCTCACAGCTGCTCTGCTGCAAAGGGAAGGTCTGGCTCGCTCTTACTGCGCAGTTTCTTCTGCCACTCCATCTCATTGTGGAGGAAGGACGACTGGTCGAAGAAATCACTGACTTTGCTGCCCTGCTCGTCCTGCTCCGTCGTGGTGAACAGTCGGTACTTGGTCTCCTTGGTGAGGAACTCGCAGATTCCAGGCACTGGGAAGATGATCTGCTCCATGCTGCGGTCCAGGCGCACGATCTGCAGGAATAAAATGCCTTACATCCCACCCATAGCATGCTGGGCTGCCTGCTTTTCAACACCCAGCCATACCTCCCCAAATCCAAATATCACCACCACTCATTTAACGCTACAACTTGACCCTGCAAACACATCCTTGCATGGCTATGCTGGGAGGAACAAGCAAGGACAGGGCTGTTCCACTGCCTGCTCTGGGGAGAAGAAGGAAGGGCCCTAGGGGTCCACGCACACCCCCAACTCCCCATGGGCTCTGCTAATGTCTCCAGCTCTTTGCAGCTGCCTCCTATGGGCACCGAGCTGGGAAGGCTCCTGGTGCAGAATAACGGGGCACGAGGCAGGCAGAGCACACGTGGGATCCATCAGCTGTCTGTACTAGCAGCCCAAACAGGTCTTGCCTCAATCTGGGACGTGTGCTTCTCATAGTACGCCAGCGGGTCCTCCTCCTCCTCCTGGACGGGGGCCGTCGACTTCAGCATCTGCGTCAGCTGCTTGTTATTGAGGCTGAGCTGGGAGAGGAGAGAGGGTGAGAGCGGGGACAGCCGGGGGGGTTCAAGTCTAACTGCACTGACAACATCGTTCCTCAAATTGTAGCGAACCTGATGAGGTTTCAAGGGAAAGCAAATGAATTAAAGCTTCCCAAAGGGGTACAAGTGCTCCCTAAGGTGACAGACATTCGATTCCCTGCAATAATTACATCCAAAAGCTGCTAATCCACAAATTACAAATCAATGCCCCTAAACCCCGGGGAAATCATATTACTGCTGAATCTCATTCAGGAGCTGAGGTACAGCAGGAAGAAATGGCAGCAGAGGACTCAGCCCTTCTGAAGGGAAGGGCAGGAGGAGGGGAGCAGAGGGGAACCAAATCCTGGCTGACAAGCAGCAGGGCAGCCTCCATGCCCGAGGACTTTCCATACCATGGATGAGATGCCCTCCTCCTCTTCCTCCTGGATTCGCTTCACTGGCTTCAGGAGCTGCTGCAGGGACTTGTTGTGTCGGGACAGCTGGAAGGGAACAACAAGAGCTGTGTCAGCATGGGATGGAGCAGCCTCTGCAGCACTGGAGTGGGACGGACAATAAGCCACAATGCTGGGTTTTCATGGAAGGCAAAAAGCACATCTCCCAGCATGGGAGAAAATGGAGATAAATAAGATGTGCAGATGGGTGAGTGGGAGCCCAGCCTGGTGGGTCACAGCAGATTGCAGCATCAGTACCTGCAGTGCCAGTATATAAATGTTGTGGCCAACTTCCCGAGGGGAAACCTCAGCGTTTTCACACTCCTCCTCCTGCAGATAGGCCTTCTTAATCACGTCGACCTGGAAGGCAGCAGAGGGTGGGTGAGCTTGTCCTGGTCTCCTCACCCTGTTTTCCTCCTCAGGAGGGATGCTGGTGCAGCTGCTGGTAGGGCAGCAGCCAATGTGGGTTTGGGCTGAAACTCCACCAGGACCTGGAGGTGTCGGGGTCCAGCAGCAAGTTCATGGGGGTCCTTCACCCTCCCACCCCACTCAGCCCTTACCAGTTCCTGAGGGCGGAGGCTGATGAGGATCCGCTCAGCGTTCTCACTGTCGTGTCTGCTCTCCATGAGGGCCAAGAGGAGCTTGGAGGCGTTGTCCTGGTGGGGAGAAGACCCTGATGAGCTTGAGGAGCTCACACATGTGCCACTGACCCCAGGCCCAGGCTCTGCCCACCTTCAGCTGCAGCACCAGGTCCATCCGGTACTTGCAGAGGGGGCTGATGTCATTGAGAATGAGGGCTGTGATGATGTCAATCCCATTGGACTCGTGGGTCACGATGCAGCTCTAGGGGAGAAATGCAATGTTTTGTGCTATGGTTGCAGCCCCAGGAACAATGCAGACCCACAGCAACACCACAGACCTGGTTCTCGTGGCAGGGCCCTTGGCAATACTCAGTCAGGGTCTCCAGGGTCTGGGTGATGAGGGCCACGTTGTACTCATTGATGTAGAGGCCCAGCAGCCCCAGCCCTCCCGTGGTGCTGCCACACATGATGTCAAGGAACTGCAGCGTCTCACACACCAGGTTGTAGTTGGTCTTGTTGTTTTGGCACCGCAGGAAGTTCTGTTGTGCAAAGCCTGCAGTTATGAGCCTGAAACAAGTCCTGACCCCCCCTCCCAGCACCCAGCTCCAGGGATGGAGAATCCCTATAGTGTGTGCAGACCCCTCAAGAGCAGCACCTGCTCCCATGGACACAGGAGTGCCCTGATTGACTCCTTCCAGGATACCAAGCAAAGGGAGTGGTGGTTATATCCATAGGAAGCTGAGGCACAGAGTGGCCAGTGTAATGCCTGTTTGGACCCAATGGAGGTAGAGCCCATCCAACCCTCATCCCAGCCCCATGGCTTCTGCCCCAGCCCCCAGCACCAACCTGAAGGTCTCGGTTGTGGTTCTCACACAGCAGTTGGAGGAATCGCAGAATAGGCTCCATAATCAGGACTGTCACCCCCATCTCATTGTTCTGCCCCTGCTCCCCGGTGTCATGGCCCTTCCGAAACCCTAAGGCCAGCGGGTATCGGGTGGGGGTGCCAGGCATCATGAAGGTCTCTCCTCGTCCTATGGGCAACCCAACCCCATTAGCATCAGGCTGTCCAACAAGGCAGGCGTTGGTCTGGCTGGGAGAACACAGCCCCATACCTTTGGTGCCAGGGTCAGGCTCATCTCTGTCCTCACGAGGTTTGTTCCCGATGTCGCTCATGTTCACAGACACCGTTGACTTGGTCTCCTGCTGAGCCTTTTTCATCCGGTCATGTAAAACTTTGAAGAACTTCTCAGACTTCTTGTCACTCGTCATCAGGTTGTAAAAGGATTTCTGGGAGGAGGAAGCACAGAGCAGTTGGAGTCTCCACCCCAGCCCGCCCCTATGGTTTGGCAGCCTGAGGCACTCTTAACTTTAAGGTAGCCTAGCAAGCAGGTTTGTTTTCAGCCTCGTCTCTTCTCCCTAAACCCTTTACTTTTCATGCCCCTGACATTGCAATCTTTGGGATTTACAGGCGTACAGCATGCCCTGTGCCTGTTCTCCTTCACCCACAGCAGGGCTAGGAACAGACTGAGCAGCAGCTACAGCAGCTGCAATCTTGGAACCCCACAGATTTCTGCACATGCCATTTGTTGGCTTCCCTGCGATAAAGTATCCCACATAACCTATAAGTTATCAACTGAGCTGCAACTCTGAGTCATTTTTGTGATACCCAGCAGAGGGCATCAGCACGACTCCAGAAACAGTCAGCAACAACCTGCCCCTTTCAGTATCCAGCCCCAAGCTTTAGCCAGTCACTAAGCTGGAAAACTTGGAACAGAGAAATGTCTGTAGTTCCTCCCCCAGATGGTGAGCAAACAAACGCAATCCAAATGCTGGCAAAGTCTGCTGCCCAGAGGCCAACCAGGGACCAAGGACTGCTCTGCACCTGTCCTCCCCATATTGGGACCTTCACAATGCACACGTAAACCACCCCATGGACTTGAGGCCACTGCAGGCACCTGGATCTCGGTGTTGCCCCCGTCCAGCAGCCGAATGGCAAGCAGGATGCTCTCCTGGAAGATCTTCTCGTTCTTGGTGTTCATGATGAGGTCAGCCACCAGCTTAGTGGCTCCTTCTCGGTCCAGCCGGCACTGGACAGCAGCGATAGCAGACCAGTCCTGGTCCTGGCCTGCAGGAGAGGGCACAGATGGATGTGATGCTGCAGTGATGAAGGAGAATGAGCACAAATAACTCACTACCAGCCCAATCCTTCCTCTCTCCCATGGAGGTGGGAGCATTGAGACCATCCACGGGTGTGATCCCACCACGGTTTGGAGCCAGGCATTCAAGGCATGCATGAGCAGCGCAGAAAGACACAGAAGGTGCAGGAGAAGGGCACTCACCTCCCCCAGCAGCATCCACGATTTCCCCTTTGGAGCTGGACTTCTTGTTCTGCAGGTAATTGTTCAGGAGCATTTTCCGCAGCAGGTTGCCCTGCCAAGACAAATAAACATCATGAGGCTCCCAGTGCCAGCAATGGAACAGAACGAGGCTGAGCACCTGTGAGCTGTGGTGGGCAGGGAGCTGCCAGCTGAGCAGTGGGGCTGTGGATGTGCCATAGGGCTGCGGTGCTCACCCTCTCACCATACTTGTTCCTCTTCACCAGCATCTGCTGCAGTGTCCGTAGCACCTTGATGCACAGCTTCTCCTCTGTCTCCATCAGGTCCTTGGTGTGCTGCACCAGCCTGGCCATGCACAGAAGAGTCACCATCACAGAGTCGAGAGGACAAGGAGGTCCCCAGGGGCACCTTCCCACTGCTCCTCCACTCTGTGGGTGCACATCAGGACGCACAACCCACAGGTCCCCAACCCACTCCAAAACCCCCACGGCAACTTCAGAGCATCCTCACTTGGACAAGAAACCTCCGCTCTCACATCGCTGATACGCCTCCGTGCCCTCCATGAAGAGCAGCTCAGGCCGGTGGAGGACATCCACCAGCACAGACAGCTCAGCCTCCACAAGCGGCTTCAAGCGGTCCTCCAGGGCATTAATGATGTCCTACAAACCACAGCGCACACCTTTAGGTCAGTGCATGCCACAGGGACAAAAGGGCAGGACAAGGACTTTGCAATGCCCACACCTTCCTGCTGTCACACAGCCCAATACCTGCAGCTTCTCTATGATGTTCTTGTAGTCCCACTGGTTGGGGGTGGTGGAGACGCGGGGGAAGGTCCGTGTGGCCGTCTTGTAGCTGGACGTGTTCCTCTGCACGGTGCTGGTGGAGCTGCTGTTGAGCAGGGAGCTGACGTGGGCATCCAGGTCCATGGGCAGCGCGATGGAACGGCTCTTGGCTGCGGGACAGGGGGAAGGGTTTGGGGTCAGGCACCCCTTCACCTGCTCTTCATTTGCAGTGAAGATATGAATAAAATACAAGAGAAAAGCCCTCCAGGCTGCTGGGGGCTGTGGTTCATCCACCCATCCCTCCCCAATGCAGCACCCATTGCCTACAGCCCAGGGTGGGAGGAGGCACCGCCTCTGGTTTGCAGCTGGAAAAGCCCAGTGCGGAGAGGCTGCAATTACAAAAGGGAATCCTACGTCTCCGGCCAGTGTCTCCACCCAGCATCTAACCAGCACGCAATGCTTTCCACGTGGTGACTCAGTGCTAACAACCCCTGTCCTGAGTCAGGCAGCTGCAGGCAGGCTGAGGGCAAAGTCCTGGCGAAGGAAAGCTGCCACAAACACCAGCTTGTTTTCTGGGCCCTGCACCAGCAAGGACACACCAGGAATTCCCCAGCCAACCCCAAGCTTCAGCTCTCCTCCAGCCACACCAGACAAACAACACGGAGCTAAAAAGGCACATCCCAGAGCCAGACCTCCCTGCTCCCAGCAGACAGCGTCCCCAGGGCACCCTGCCATGGCTGCAGTAGGGATGATGGCTCTTGCCTGCAGCTGGAGCAGAAGCAGCCGGAGCAGCTGCATCCCTCTGGCAGGCAGGGAGCAGAGCATCCCTCCAGCACAGCTCCTTACCGACCATCGCCAGCGTGCGGATGCAGGCCTCCACTGAGCTCTTGTGCTGCTGCTGCAGCCAGGGGCACTCCAACAGCCGCATGGTGGACTGGAGAAGCTGCACCACGATGGTCTGGTGGGTCTGAAGAAGAGAATGGACAGCTCTGTGTCAGTGCAAGGTGCTCTCAGACTCCTTGTCTCAATGCATAAGCCCTTTGCTTGCTCCATGCATGGCCGGGCTATGCAACACCCCGTTACCTGCAGCGAGGTGCTGTTCTCTGAGAAGGGGGAGCTGAAGAATGCATTGATGGTGTCCAGCACCACTGTCAGCACGTACTTCTCCAGAGTGGGGTCTGGCAAGCGCTTCTCTCGCTTTTTGCACATCTGTGAGGAGATGGGAAGATACTGATGGCATCGGGACCGGGTGAGCAAACACAGCTGGATGCTGCTGGCACACAGCGCTGCTGGGACATGGCTGAGCCAGGGGGCATGGATGGCGACACAGCTTCTGGGTCTATGCCACAGTGCTGCTCCCCAGCCCATAGTGTGGCTGCAGAAGTCCCTGTGGTGCCCACACCCCTTGTTTGCAAAGGAAGCTTTGGTGACATTGCTGTTGTGTCCCTCCTGCCCAACCCACACACCTGGGCCATGTCCAGGGTGAAGTTCTCAAAGAGAGTCCAGATGTGGTTGCTGGTGTAGATCTCTTTCATCTCCACCTCCGTGTCCACATAGCAGTGGTTGACAAAGTTCACATAGGCCATCTTCACCTGCCGGGGAGGTGGGAATGGGGTGCAGGCATCATTAGAGGAATGGAAAACAGAACAAAGCCACTGACACCCTCCTCATAGGGCAGCCCATACCTCTGTGATGCAGTCCTCGTGGGTCACCACCCGCACCACGTCCTCCAAGGGCAGCAGGGATGTACACTTGATCTCAGTGTAGACATTCTTGCCCTCAGCACACGCAGCCAGCAGGTCCACCAACGAGATGTGGTACATCAGGGGGCTGTTCTCCTCCACCCCATCCCTGGCTGCTGTCATCATCTCCAGCAGGGTGGCCAGCGATGCCTTGTCATTGTAGAAAACAACCACATCGTCCCCGGCATTGGTGAGCTGTTGGGAAGAGTCACCAGTCACTGCTTCAGGATGTGAAACCTCACAATGACACCTTCTGCACTGGGGCAATGAGATGCAGCACCCAGGGTGAGATATTTCTTCCAACTCCAGGGAGAAATCGCGTGGTTGGGAAGGCTCTTACCCAATGGAGAAGATAACCACGCTCCTCCTAGGAGCTGCGCCCTGTGCTTACAACCCACGGGCAGGAGAAGTGGTGCTCACCTCGGTCATGATCATGTCCTGACACTTCTTGACGTACTTGCCCTCGGCCTTGATGATGGTGTGCAGGAAGTCCAGGTACTGCACATGGCGGCCGTGGGTGGCCACGCAGTGGATGAAGTGCTGCGGCACCGTCTCGTTGATCTCTGAGCAGAGCTGGTAGTTGTTGAGGAAGATGTGCTGCATTGTCTCAGCCTCCAGGAGCTGTGGGACAAGGGGGAGAGAGTGAGGCTGGGGGCCTGTCCTGGTCCTGCCTCCTCCACGTGTCTTCTCTTGGCTTTCCCATCTCCTGATCTCAACCCCAGGAGTGATATCAAAGTCCTTCAGTCTCCTCTCCTTACCCCAGGGGTCAGGAACAAGTTGAGGTGTTTGTGCAGCAGAGCCTGGTTTTCCTGATTGCCAGCACAAAACTTCTGCAGGAATTGATGGGTGAACTTGAGGATCTCCATCATCTTGGCATCACCCTGAGGAAGGGGACAGAGGGTTGGTGAGAGATGGAGAATAGAAGCAGGTTGCCCAGCTGCAGGATCCAACCACGTAGGACGTCCCCACCCCTTGCCCCATGCACTCTGAGACCAGCTGGCTTCTGTCCCCCCACCTTCTCATAAGGGATCTGCAGCAGATCCAGCATCACTTTGTGGGCGTCCATGTTCTTCAGCAGGCGCTGCTGCTTCTTGCGCACTTGCTCTCCAACCCCACACATTTTATTCAGCCGCTCCAGGATCTGGGGACAGAAGGATAATAACCAAAGGGGAACTGAGCCTGGGAGCCCATCAGGATGGCCACCAGCCCTGAGGACCTGCTTGTGCCCATCATAAGCCCAGATGGTTCCTTCATGCCCAGCTTTGGGTATCGCTCACAGACTGCAGCTTCCCACTGAGAAATCTTTCTTAAAGTGTAAAGCAGAGTGTCTGTACTCATCACCAGCCCCCTCCCCTCTACTGTCACCAGGGTGAGTCTCATTTGCAAACCCAGGGACTTAATGGGCTCTTCATGTGCTGAGCTGGCAGGAATGAGCCCAGGCTTGGACTCATTCCTATTGAACCACTGAGGAGATCTGAAGTTCCCCTCAGTTTCCCTCTCTCCCTCCTCACTGGTGCACCAGCCAGCCCTGGAGATAGCTTGTAGTCTTTCTTACCCCCTTGACTATCTGATAGTTCTCGCTGCTCTTCTCTCCTGGAGCAATGACCTCTTCATCAGCAGTGTGCTGCAAGGGGACAGAAATGGCGTCAGGGTCCCACCACACCTCCCCAAAGCCTGGGGTGTGACAGGACCCTCTCTGCCCTCCTCTTCCCAGCGCTGTGCATGCTCCATTGAGAGGTCTGTCTCCAGCTCCTCTCCCACGCTGGTTCCAGGTATTGGTTTCACCTCTTTCTTCTCTTTCTTGTTCCCATCCACATTGCTGTCTCCTTTGACGCTGCCCTTCTTGTCCACCCACAGCTCTGATTTCTCCACCATGGTGCGCAGTTTGTCCAGCTCTGATTTGATCACTTTGTAGTTCTCCACGTCCTGGGCTGAGATCAGGAGCTGAACCTGCAGTGACATTCACAGGGACTTCCCTGTGCAGCTGGTCTGGGGCATGAACCCCAAACCATCAACTCCCCTCCTTGCCCAAATCTCCTCCCAAACCAAAGGGACCATCAGATGCAGCCTCTCCAGGGTTACCTGCTTGAAGGTGTGCAAGACTTCCTGCCTCTGGCTGAAATGCTTGAAGAGGAGCTGCAAGGAGCCGGAGATGAGTGGTGGGTAGTCGTGCATCGTCAGGTGGATCAACACCCGCAGGAACATCCTCCCTCCCTCGTCATCCACCTCCAGCATGCTGCTTGTCTTCCTGAAACCAAAACAAAAGTGCTTGTGTTAGCAGCCATGTGGGAGCTGGTGTGCACTCTGTCACCTCTCAGGGCAGATGGGACAGCTGCATGAGCCTTCAGAGCTTCATCTTCATCATCACCTGCAGCTCTCAGCCCCAGCAGCAAGTATGGGGAGAAGAGGGAAGAGCCCTGCAGTCAGATTAACTGTACACCAGGGGCAGGGACTCACCCCACACCAAACATGGCCTCCGCATGCTCGCCAATGCGGTCCAAGTTCATTGCTGCAGCTGAAGGGAGAGGAAAGGGAGATAAACAGGGAGACCAACACAATCCTGTGTACTGGCAGAAACCCTGCAGGAACCAGCCCAGCTCCCTGCAGCCCACAGTCCAAGCACCCATGAGACCCCTCATCCACCCTGCACAAATCCAATCCCCCAACTCCCTGCCAGTGGATGGAGAGCTGCTGGAGCTTCCCCCTCCATATCCCTGGGTGTGCCAGGAGCAAAGGGAAGAGTTACTTGTGGAGTCAAAGGCTGGAGCAGTCCCGTCAGCCGCACTGTCCTGCATGGGGTAGACTTCCACAAACTCTTTCTTGAAGACAGAAAGCAGGTAGGAAATCCTGTAGTCCAGCCGCACATTCAGGATGAACTGGGGAGAAAGCAAAAGTGAGTCCTCTCATCACATCATCTGCTTCTTTGCATCAGAAAACCACATCTCCTTGACTCCCTCCCAACCTCACGGTGCCTCTCCTCCCACCTGCAAGATCTCCAGGATCTTCAGCTTGGTCTCCATCACCACAATGTTCTCATTTTCAACACTCCTCCCTCTGTCCACAGGCTCTGGGGCAGAGCCAGCACTGAGGCTTGGAGGGCTGAAGATAGACTGTTTCCTGCTCAGCACCATCGTGGACATCATCTGTCCAACGCCCTGGATTGACCTCCTCACATTCTTCCCTGCAGGGTTAAGGCAGAAGGGAAGGGAGGCAGGAGAGGACCGACAGAAAGACCCACTTAGACTCGAAAACACTATGGGTGTTAACCAGAGAATGAGCAGGAAGGATTTCTCTGCCATGGCTAAGGGCTTGACAGGACTTGTGAATGGGTGACAAGGACTCAGCTCAGCCCCAGCCCAAGTTTCCATGTGATCAAACGGGTGGCTTGTTTTCCTGCAGCCCAAACTGGATGGCACTGGGCAGAAACCCTGGGGCCATGCCTGGTCTGGAGCAGGGACTCACCCGTCACCTCATCGCTGTAGACTGCCTGCATCATCAGCTGGGGGTTTTGGACGCAGTCGATGATGCCCAGCAGCGTGCGCGTCAGGCGCAGCAGCTCACTGAAGCTGTAGAAGCCAAAGTAGATGAGGTTGTGGGCAAGGCTGACGACCTGGGGAAGGACAAGGCAGCTCCAGACCTTGCTGCACTCAGGTACAAGCAGGATTAACAAACATGGGATGCCACAGAGGCAGCCACAAGGTCTGGATGAGGCTGATGGTCACCACGGCCAAGGCCACATCCCACAACATGCCATGACACCGGCAGCTCTCGCACCTCGAAGGTGAGCTTGTTCTTCTCCTCGTTGGCGAAGGGCACCGCCTCGCTCACCACGTTGTTGAGGTAGTCCTCCACAAATTCCATGGTGCTGGCAAACTTGTTTTTCTTGTCATCTCGCGAGGCGTTGAGGTTGGAGTCGTAGCTGCGTGGGGAGACAGCAGGGTGAGCGCAGGGCAGCGAGCGGTCAGGCAGGTGCCCCCCTCCCGGTCCCTGCTGGAGCCTATCCAGTCCCTACAGAGGATGGCACCTGCCATCCCATATCCCTCAAAGCTGCAGCGAGACCCGGCGTGTCTCACTCTTTGATAGTGATGGCGGTGGGGATCTCAGTCCAGAGCCGTGCAAACTTCACGGGCATCACCAGCTCCTGGGGGTCCCTGTCCACGTGCACGTGCAGCATGAGGTGGCAGAAGGACGCTCGGAGATCGAAGGGCAGCATTTCATCTGCCATGCAGAGGAAGATCAGGTCCACGCCGAGCTGCTGGGAGATCTCCTTGATGGCCAAGTATTGGCGGTCCAGACACATGCGGGCAAAGAGCTTCAGCTGGTACCTGCATGGGAATGAGGGAGAGAGAGTGAGGCCGTACAGCCCTCACGTCCTCACCATGTCTGGGCAGAAGACACGGTGGGATTGCGACCTGTAGTAGCTGAGGACATTCTCATCATGGGCATTGCCAGCCCGGGCCTCCTGCGCCAGCTGCCGGATGCTTTTCTCATGGTGGTCGTTGTTTTTATCTGTCCAGGTGAGCCAGACCTCCTCCTCTGAGTACTCGATGCTCAGGTACTCGTGGGTCTGGGACATCTCCTTCACCGGCCTCAGCCTGCAGTGGGAAAGGAGTGAACTTGGAGGTGCTCCTATGGATGCAGCACCATGAGGGGTGATGGGGTTATTATGGGATTTATGGGGACACTGTGACAGCTGGAAGCAGGCAGGGACAGGCGCTGAGCCTCAGCCATGGAACCCTCTGCTGGGCTACTCACTCTGTTTTGATGAGGATGTCGCTGTTCTTTGGGTCCAGCACACACTTGCAGATCAGCTCCTGGGTGACGGGGATGGCGATGTGGTTGGACACACACAGATCTGAGAGGTAGTCCAAAAACCTGGGAAAGAGAGTGGATCAGGGATAGCTCGCTGTGTAAGGGGGGTGCACTGGCCCTCCTTCCAGCCTGCTCCAGCACACCCATGCCATGCTGCACAAAACCCTCTGTGCTGGGGTGCAGGACACGCACCGTGGCTCACGGTTCTTGCGCACCAGGCTGACGAAGGTCTCCACCTCGGTCTTGGTGATGTGCTTCTCCAGCAGCTTGCGGTTGTTGTGCAGCAGGGCTGTGATGGTGTCCTCAGCCAGGATGTCGTAGCCGATCTGGGACTGCATCATGCCGAACTGCTTGGCTATGTGCTCCTGGAGCAATGAGCACACAAGGCTGCACATCAGGGTCTGTTCATGCCCTCACCCCCCCTGCCAAGACCTCCTCAGCTCCCTGGAGCTGTGCAACACATAGGTGGGATGGGGGCCCTACCTGTCAGCCCCAACCCACCTGGTTCTTGCGATAGTCCTCCTGGGAGTGCCGGAGCACGCGGTAGCACAGCCGGAACATGTACTGGTAGGGAGCATTCTTCTGGTCCGACAGCTCCTCCAGCCGCACCAGGGGCCCCTCCCCACCTTTGTCCTTGAAGGGGGCTTTCAGGATCCCAAAGATCTGTCCAAAAGCAGAAATAAGTGCTGCATGCCTTCCACACTGCCTCCTCTGCCTTCCCAAGAGGGGCTGGTGCAACATAAGGGCATGAACTGGAGACCAGTGCCACTTCCTCCATGGGTTTTTTTGGAGACCCATCCTCCATCACATCCCAGGGCCAGGCAGGGGACCTCCAAGGACCTCAGCCTTGCTTGTCTGTGCACAGCCCCAGGGCTACTCACCTGCTTCAGGATGTTCTGCTCTCGCATGAGCTTCTGCCTCTCCCGGTTGGGTTTGGTCACCACAATGTCCAGCACATTCTGGCCATTGTTTGGGACATCACTGACAAAGAACACCAAGTCCTCCAGCAGCTGGATCACAAACCTGCAAAGGGGCACAGCGTGGCGGTGGGACCCTGCAGTCAGGGGGGCCATTTGCACACCCCACCCACCCTCAGCTCCCTGCAATGCTGCAGGCACATTGTGTAGGACCAAAAAGCTCAGGGCTCAGGATGCTGCTGGTTGATCCCCCTGGCTGCTAGAGGCCAGCAGCTGCCCTCAGCTGTGAGACTCTGCAGCCCCTGTGCTTCCTAAGGAAATTATTGTTGTGAGTCAGGTGCCAGGCCAAACATCACAGCCTTCTGCTCGTGATTCATGGAGCTGTGTGTAAGTCTTCTGCCCCTTGAGTCACAATCACAGCAAGCACTGCAGAGCCACGGGCTGGCAGAGCAGCAGCAGCTCACTCTGTCCCACAGAGTATCCCTGTTTGTGCAGGAAACGCCAAGAACCCACCCACCTAAAAATAACACCATGACTAACCAGGCTGCCCCTATCACCGGGCCATCTCACAGCCCCTCGCTTATTTTTCTAGCAGCAAAGGAGGGGCCGCAGCGGGTCTGCAGCGTTATCTGATTTCCTTGCCAGACCCCTGGGGAGAAGCAGGCGTGGATTTGGGTTGCAGGCAGGAAAGCAAATGTAGCACTGGCACCAAGACCCAGTCAGGGGCCCCGTCCCACAGCGATGCTGGAGGACCCCAGCATGGCCCCATTGCCACGGGAAATTTTATTTTACTGTTGTTTTTTTTTTGTTACCTCCGGTCATTCTGGCTGAGAAAACCTTCGTTCATCTTCTCCACCACGTTGGCCAGCATCGAGCTGGCATCATTGGCAAAGTCCAGGTCCCGGATCTCAGACACAGGCACGGAGACAATGGCAAATGCTTCTTTGTCTTCTTTGGTGGGACACGTGCCCAGCTGGGGAGGAACACAGAAGTGGTGTCACACAGGTAGGGCTGTGCCGAGTGTCCCCACCAGCTGCCACACACCCAGATGACATCAGGGACACAGTTTGTCCCTCCTGGAAGCAGGATGGGCTCCAGGTGCAGGGGGAGGCAGCACACTGGTGCTCATCAGGGTACTGCAGCCCCCATGTGAAGCCACTGGGTAAAGCCAGGAGGGAAGGGGATAAATCTGTGCATGGAAGGAGGGCGCAGGGCCTCACCATGAGGCGGATGGGTCTCTCCTCATCAATGTCAATGGGCACGTTGGTGCTCTGTATCCAGGTGTTGGTGCAGAGGTGGCGAAGCCTCACATAAGAGTTCCTACAAACAGCACCGTGCCTCAGTGAGCCCACCCAGCAAAGCCCCAACATGAGCAGACCAGACCCCAGCACAGCACACAATTAACCCTCCCTCTTTATTCCAAGCCCTCCATGCTGGCACATGCTGACGTACCGTGGGACGAAGGAATCTGTCTTCTGCAGCGTGGTGGGGTCCAGCTCGAAGAGGGAGGCGATGTCGTTCCCATGAGGCACAGCCACCAGCCGGTACTTGATCTTTTCCCCTGTGTTCCTGCGGCTGGAGCGGCTGCTCCCCCCCTGCAATGGGGAAAGTGCCCCTGAGTAACCACCCCACTGAGCCCGGCCTCCCTGCACACATGGCATCGGAAGACACACAGCAGCAATGCTCAGAGCAGAAGCTTTTGCTGGGATGCCGGGCTGAGCCTCACAGTGCAGAGACGAAGGAGGGGCTGCAAGAGCACAAGCACGGTGCGAGGCCACCTCTTCTCCAAACCTCATTAAGGGCAATGAGATAAACCCCAAATCGCTCTTCTACCAGCACTTCATTTGCACACCCCCATGGCCTGGTGATCCAACATGCACCGGGACCCCTCCAACAGATGGGGGTGGGGTCCCCTCACAAGCAGGACATAGGGATGGATGCTGCTCTATGGTGCGGGATGCGAGGTGCCCTGCTGGGCAGCCACCAAGCAGGACCCGGCAGCACAGTACAGGCTCTATTTTGGAGCATTTCCCTGTTTTCAGGCAGTATCTAAGAGGCAGCGTGGTTTCAGGCAGCGGCAGCAGCATTTCTGCTAGCGAGGCTGCACACAGCTCACCGTGGGCGCTGCTTTGGGCTCAGCCACGTCTCCTTTATAACTTGGGTTTTCCTGAAAAGTTAAAGAGGGAGATGAAAGACAGCTCTCAGCCCACCCCCTCGGCCCCTCCAAATCCCCAAGTGTGGGGTGTAGGCTCCATTCCTGCCTTGCTTCATCACGGTGCAGAGAGGAAACCTGCCCAGATGGGGCTGGAGGACAGGACCCATCCCCAGTACAGAGAGCTCTGGCCCCAGGAGAGAGGAGAGGGAGAGGCTGAGCCCTGGTTCAGAGCTGGGGCTCTGCACTGCAGCAGGATGAGCTCCCACCGGTTCTCCCTCAAGACCCCAGGGCTGGGGTCTCACTGAGCAATGCAAGCCAGGCAGCAGCAGCCTGAGAGGAGATCTTTGGCCTCCTCAGATGCCACCTGCATGTCTTTTGGTTGAAAGCACCTCAGTTCAGCAGCCATTTCAGAAGCAGATGGTGCCCTGTGTGACTGCCTTTGGTCATCTTTTGCAGTGCTGCAACGCCTTTGGCAGGGGATGCAACCAGCACCCCCATGCACAGCCCTGCTCCCCTGCCAGCAGTCATATAAACCACACTCTTTAAGGGCAGAAACCCCTTTGTTTCTCTATCAGGAGACCTTGAGCCTATTAAATGGCAGCAAAAACCACCAAGCAGATGGCATTTCCAGGCTCAGATTTTGCCCAGCATCCCGGCTGATGGGACCAGAGGATGAGGAAGGGCAAAACTTGGTCAGGAAGAGTTAAACACAGCCGGATGAGTTATCTCCTGCTTCCATCTCACAAGGTTGTGCCGGGACAGCATGGCCCAGGGTGAGCAAACAGAGGAAGGCCCCGGCCACCCCCCCCACCTCCCAGCATTGTGTGCCAGGGCCAGAGGGTGGCAATGGGAGCGGTGGTGTTGGCAGTGAATGTAGCACTGCAGGGCAGGGGATTTTGAAGGGGACAGTCCCTAACAAATGGGCAAACCCCGACATCATTCATGAGCTCAGTGTCAGCATCCCCACCTGCGAGGGAAGAACACTGCAAAAGCAAACGGGAGCAGGGCCAGGTGCTGTCCTGCAAATGTCCCCATGTTGCGGCACGAGGGTACAGGGCATCACTATTTAAGGTGCTTTTGTAGCCTCTCAAGGCAGGGCATGTTTCTGCACCCCTCTGCTTGCCCCCTTACCTCTGCTGCCAGGTAGTTGCCTGTGGCGAGGTGCTTGAAGCGATACAAGCCATTCCAGTGCCCGGCCCCCCCTCGGCACGGGTCATGGTGAACCACCTGGAAGGAGCAGAGGAGGATTCAGAATGGGGCTGCCCAAACAACAGAGACCCGTCCTACCTCAAAGGTGCCCACAAGTCAATAAACTTGGGCATGGACACTGAGGGACTGGAGGGATGCTCATCTCCTGGGCAGCCTGCGCTATGAAGTCACCCCGGACCCCTCAGCCCCACTCACCTCCACCTCCCAGAGGGCATTGGAGCTGGTGGCTGAGGTGGCCGACTGCCGCAGGGTGGTGCGCAGGAAGACGTGCAGCTTGCCCTTGTACTCATCACAGGTCAGGAACTTCTCCTGCTCGGCGTGGAAGAGCCTCACCACGTCCCCCTGGCACCGGGATGTGACAGTGAGGACACAGAGGCAGCATTCACTCTGTGCCCTGTGGCTGGTTCACCTCCTGCAAGCCAGCGCTGCTCCTACTCTGAGCCCACAGCCATACAAAGGGGCTGGGATCACCCACATGTAACCCAGAGCAGGGTGCAGCTCTGGGCAGTCATGGCATTCATGCCCCAGCAGGAGGATGCAGAGGAAGTCAGGGATAAAATGGGCGCCTGGGGATGGGGATCTGCAAGGTCCTCACAATCAATATCCATCCAGCTGCTTCCTGGAGGACCTCAGACCTGAACAATAGCTCTGCAGGGAAAATTCCTTTCCCAGGCAGCAGCCAGCCCTGCTGCATGGCTGAACAGCTGAAAGCCGTCCCCATGGCTAAAACACTGCTGGCACTGTGCGAGCCTCAAATTGTCCTCAAGAGACAACTTAATTCAATAAGGCAAAGGGGAACCTGATGCCATATGAGATACCTGCTGACAGTGGGTACTAAAATCCCCAATTCCAGCACATTCTGAGGTGGTCCAAGTGATGAAATCAAATCAAGATCCCCAGTCATCCTGCCCTTGCATAGCCAAGCAGCTATTCACATGCCCTGTCTGACGAGGGACCAGCGTGGGGTCCCCTGACCCTACAGTGTCCCCGTGGCCGGTGGCCAACCCTCCTTCCTCACCCCCTTCAGCACTTCCTCCATGTGGTCACGGAACTGCATGAAGAGGTTGATTTTCCAGCTGGTGTTACAATTGACCGAGTTCACCTAAGGAGCAACAGAATGAGGTCACGATCCCAAAGAGGGAAACGAAAAAGAAAGAAGAAAAGGGAAAAGGAAAGAGCAGGCCAGCCCTCCAAGCCAGGCCCTGTGCAGGCAGCCCCGTACCTCCTTGCAGCCTGCATTATCAGCGAGCTCATAGTTGCTGGCGTGCAGTGGCTGCCCGGCATTCACGGGGTTCAGGATGACTTTGTCTCCCACAACTACCTGGGGAGCAGAAGGGGAACAGGGCACAGAGAATGAGATGGGCACCCGGTGGGGAGGGGAGACCTGGCAGAGCCAACACCAAAAGCTTTAGGGGAAGCCTTGAGCTCACATTATCTCCATTGCTCCTCAGCTTCCAGAAGGGCTGGATGAAGAGCCAGGAGCCCTCATTGCCGGTGGCATCCAGCGTCACCCGCATGGCGTTCTTCTCCAGCAGGGCCGGCAGCCGCTTGTTCACCGTCAGGTATTTGTTGCTCTTCATGTGCAGGAGCTGAGGAAGCAAACATGGGGTGAGGTCCCAGGGCTGCTCCTGCAGCAGGGACATGGGGAGCTCCTTCCCAGCAGCTGCACAACTTGCTGGATCTGAGTGCTTTCCCACCGACCAGCACAGCCCAGTGCTGCCCATACCTGTATGACGCTGCCATATTTCACCACGTCCCCATGCACCTTCTTGTTCTCCGTCTCGTTCTGTTTCTGCTCCATCTGGGCTGCATGCTGAAAGCCAAAAGGAGAAGAGCTCAGCGTGGTCAGACCCTTCTGCCCCTCGAGTGAGCCCCAGGGGACCACCTGCACCCCAAGCTATAGGAAGTGTGGGGGACACCTCCTTCTGTACCCCAGGACCAACATCCAGAGCCATAAGATGGTTCTTGGCACCTGAGGGCTGAGTCCAGCACCCTGCTGTCATTCTGTGCAGCCACATGAAGTCTATGCAAGCTTAAAAATCTGGACAAGCTCCTCCAGAATCCCCCAATATGGGGCAGCACCCCAAAGGGACCTGGGGATGAACGATGCTCCCACCCAGCAGGGCTGCTGGAGGCTCCTGGCAGCACCCCCACCAGCACAAGAAGGCTCCGTGTGGGCAGAGACGTGCCTGGAGCTGGTGGCAGGTCCTTGCCTGCCATGGTGGATGTGGATGGGTCCACGCTGGCCCAAACACCCCAAGAATGAATGTAATGGTTTGGCCCTGCTTGCAGCAGGCTGGGCCCACCAGCCCCTCTCCAAACCACAGGTATTTTCCATGTGGCAGCTCTGGCAGTGGAAGGGGAGCTGCCAACATCTGCTCCTGGGGATACAAGGATGCAGCATCGACCCTAAGCAGCCAGAATGGGAAACCACAGTGAGGGAAGGGGCTGGGGGAGCATCCATCCCTACCCATCCTGCTGCCGTCTGCACCTGAGCCCAAAGTGCAGCACCAGGAGCAGCAGGACAGAGCGAGGAAATCACAGGACCTCGTGATGACAAATCCAAAGCAAAGTTCAATCAATCAAGCTCAGAAATGAGCCTCTCTGTCCAGCCATGGCCAGTGCAGCTGCTGGTGTGACAGGTCACCATCCCAGCAGGGCAGGGATCTGTGTGGCTCTGTGCATGGTCACAGCAGCACTGACTCTATCCTGGCACCTCCAGCCTTAGCTGGATGCTGCCTCAGCCCTCACTCAACAAAGGTAAAATTGGGGAGCAGTGGGGCCCAGCTCAGAGCCCAATGAGATGATTTAATGAATCCTGCCTGAGCTTCACTTCTATGAATCATCCTCAGGGCCTCGCCAGCTGTCTGAGGAGATTATGCAATGTTTAAAATGGGCCTTTTCCAAATCTTATGGAAGTCAACAGGAGCCTTTCGCTCCCCCAGCCCTTTGGAGCAGGTCCTGCATGTAGCAGCTCCCCCTGCTCCTCTGCTATGGGGCCAAGACAGCACAGTGCTGGGCATGGACAGATGCCATCGCTCACCCCAACCTCTCCTCCTCCTCACAGGACAAAGATCCACAGCAAGAAAAGGGCAGTGGGACAGCAGGACATCAGGATACAGCAAAACCCAGATGGTCCTGGCTGTGCAGCTGTTTTGCAGGAAGCAAAACACTGGAGGGTTTGCACAGTGAAAGCTTTGGAGGCCAACCTCTGCCCAGGGACTGCTCACTATTGGATCCCAGTGTTGGCAGCTATAGGAACTCCACTCACCTGGAGCTTCTGCAGCAGCACCACGTCTGCGATCTTCTCCTTGTCCTGCTTGGTCTGCTTGGCCTTCCAGTACTGCTTCTGTGCCGAGTAGCGATTCATGGGGCACACTTTGAAGAGGCAATCTGGAAGGAGACGAAGGAGAGCATCAGCTGCAGCAGCCTCACAGGGTCCTCCACGGGACTGGTGTCACCTGGGGAGGAGCAGCACTGCTCCCATCCCCGCAGCACTCTGCATTCCCCCAGCAAGAATGCAGGCTGGCAGGGGGTCACACTGCCCGCTGTCAGCACACGAGCTGCAGATCAGAGAAAAGAGGAGTCCAGCAGTGACTCCACTTCCTGCAGCAGCGATAGAAGCGTTCCCATCGGAAACAGCCTTGTAATTTGGGAAGGGAAGCTTCATGGGGAGAAAATGTATTGATGAGGCACAGCTGGGCTGCACGAGGAGCAGATCCTGCTGGGAGGGAGAGCAGGCTGCAGGACTGGGATAGGAGCAGGCTGCAGGACTGGGATAAGAGCAGGCAGCCCCACAGCCCTGAGGGCTGATGCTGTCCCTGCAGTGGACACAGCAGCTCCACAACACGCTGCTGCTCTCCTGTGACTGCTCACAGCTCAGTGGGCAGTGCTGGAAGCTCCAAGCACTTCACAATCAGTGCTGCAAGCAGCTGCACTCCTGCCCTAACAAGAGACACCTGGGTGATGCAGAGGGTAAGGGTTTGGGTCCTCCCAAACAATGGCAGTGTGGATGGAACCGAAATACAGCAGCACAGAAACTTCAGACACAGAAGGAAAAATCACTTCCATCTCTGGCCCCGCTCCCGGCTCGCTGGCAAGCACGTATTTATTTACCTGGGAGTGACGAACAAACAAGCCCAGAGCGCAGTTCTCACCGGCTCGGGATGCTGGTGAGAGGCCAAGTTTCACATTTCGTTTTACAGGTCTATTTGCTAATGGCATGTCCTGTGCCAAGGAGGCTTTGTGATGCTGGGCTTCTAATCGGGGACTCAATGCAGCTGCTGCAATGCCTGGCTGAATTCTCCCACTGCCTCCCAGCAGCACCACGGGGCTACCTGCAGCACCTGGAGCTGTTTTCATTAAGTTGCTAATTAGGTTGCAAAAGGATCTGGTGCAAAAGAGAAACTGAGCAGGGAGGGAAGAGATCTAACATAGCTGTTAAGAGATAGTTGCAGATCAAACCCCTGGCTGCATCCACTCCCTGCCTGCAAGAGCTGCTCGACCTCCCTGTCCCTTGGCAATGTGTTGCAAGGAAGGAAACTGAAGCACAGGGGAAAGCTCCAAAGAAATTCTTGTTGGAATCTGGAGTTTTGGGACCCTGTGTCTGAGCACCAAGGATTATTTCAAGATGGATGGTGGGCTTAAATCCTGCTGAGTGCAGGACTGAGGCATCCCATTCGCTTCTTCCTGATGTGCCAGAATGCAGGGCTGGGGAAGGGCTAAGGGGAAGAAAACACCAATGGAAGGCTCCTCAATGGGCTTGGGCATCTCTAAAACCCATGTAGGTCTATAGGAAAAGGGCCCTATTCCTTTCACCATGCTCCGAACCCATTGAACAGCATGGGAGCTGAGCAGGGAAGGGCAGGGTCTGGCTGCAGGATATGGGGATGGCAATAGCCCATTACAACCCTCTTAAGCCTCTTGCTGCTGCAGCAGGGAAACAGCACCAGCCTGTTGTTTTTACTTCCCTTGTAGTGATAGCTTTTGAGAAGGCAAACCGCTCACTTTCCGGCCATTAAAACAAGCAGCTGGATATCCTGATAGGGTTTGCATGGAGCAGGGCTGAACCCAGAGCAGACCTGAGTCTGGAAAAGAGATTCAGCACCCACCCATATCCAGGAAGGGAGACGCTGTGGCTGCTGGGACCAGGGGAAGGGCTGGGGGTTTGCCATGGCTCCCAGCTGTTCCCAGGTGAAAGTCCATCAGGAACAGAGCGGCTGTGGGGTGTGTCAGGGCTGTGGGGCTGGTAGGTGTCCTGGTAGCCAGCACCATGCACAAAGGAGGGACAAGTGGCCCTCCACTGACTCACCCCTTCCCACCTGGACTGGCCATCACGGCCCACTCCTGCTCAGGGTTGCCAGCACAAGAAGCAGAGAGCACAGCCCGAATCGTGACCACTGAGGATGGGGAGGGATTTACCATCTCACCCTGCATGCCTGGTAAAAGGGCAGCTTAATCCCCTGGCTCGCTCAGAGGTGCAGCCAAGCACAGCAGATGTAATTAGTGCCAGGTGAGAACAGATTTCCCTTGCAATAGTTTGTCTGTTGCAACTGCAACTTTCTCTTTTCTCTCCTGGGCCCTTCCTGAAGTCCTTTACAAGCAGCACCTCCCAGCCTTGGTGAGCCGGGGTTGTGGTCCCCATCCCTGCCATGGGTGCTCAGTTGTCCCCAAGCAGTGGCCCCATCTCACCTCGAAACTTCTTGGGAGGGTTGTCCAGGTCCCCAGCTGCCGGCTCCACCACGCACCGGTCATCCACCAGCCTGCGGGACAGAGCAGGAGCAGAGCTTGATAACAGGCAGCAGCAAGGCTCAAGCAAGCAAAGCAGCAAACACACCATTGGCACCTGCTCCAAAACATCAGAACCCATGTCTCCTGTTTTCTACCCCTTTGCACTCCACCAATATTCAGCTCGATGCTCAGCTCCAGCAGCTCCTCCTCAGTGCCTGCCCTGAATGCATCTCGTTGCTCCTTGCTCACTGCAGCCCCCCGGGTGATATTGATGCATTTTTCCTTATGGCCCCTCTGGGCAAACACTGAGCTGCATCCCGGGGCCTTTGCTCAGTGACCCATACTGGAGGCTCTGACACCCAAACCCTGCAGGAGCGGGTCCTGCTGTGCCCAGCAGAGCCAGATCTGCCTTGGGGTGATGGGCATTGTGCACAAGCAGGCTGCTGCCCCAACCAGGGCTGGGGATGTTGCCCTCAGCATCACGCTGCCTTCAGTCTGGAAATCTGTGATGAGTTCAGCTATCACATCATGGTTCTTCCCCAGCTGGGAGCCAACCCTATGGATGCACAGGGTGCTGCAGACACCAGGCATCGCTCTGCTTGGCCCCAGAGCCCCGAGGGCCGGCAGGCACCTGGTTCTGCAGGACTTTGAGGCTTTCAAGGGAACACAGTGCAGCAGTGGGACAGGCTGGACCCGCTCGCCTGCTTTCTGCCAACCTCTGGGAAGTGATGCAAGGAGAGAAACCGCGCTGAGCTCCAGGCGAGGAAGTGAGGAGCGTGTCCCCACCTGAGTCTGAGCTGCTGGGAGCTGGGTGCAGGAATGCAGCAACTACGCAATGTGGGGAGAACACAGAGCTGGGGACAGGACAGGTGCAGTGGGCACATAGCACTGCACTGCCCTGGGGATTCATGCAGCTGACAGACAGAGCTACATGCTGTCGTACTGCAGAGTGTTTGCAACAAGAGAGATCCTACTTGCAGCTCCAGCTGCTCTCTGGAGGAGGGGAAAATTCCTCTCCATCACTCGGCAGAATGGAATTTGGCCTCGGTGCTGATGGATTGGGACCCCAGGGACCCTGGTGCTGCTGCGTCCTTGGCAGTGGGGCTGGAGCAGCAGCCAACGTCCCAACGAACAGACAACGGCACAGCGGGACCTCTGCTTTCACCCTCTATCAGGACCTCAAAATGCAGCCAGGCCCTGAGCTGCAGCACCAGGCTCCCAACAAAATTTCAGTATGTAAGTTCTCCACCGTGACTAAAGGTCTCCAAGGAAGCATCTGACCCACACAGCCCGTTTTCAGCACAGGAGCCTCCTAAAGGTGCCAGCTCCATCACCTGCAGGTTCTGCACCCAGTGCCACCGCTGTGCCACGCAGCGCTGCAGACAGTGACCTGCCAAGCTGCAAGTCTTAATTAGTTAATGACCTCAGAGCAGTTTCCCCATCTTCAATGCTCCAATTACATGCTCTGCAGGAATGCAAAGTAGTATTTTTCTTTAAGTGATCCTCCGGACCAGCATTATTCAGTTGAGAATTGCTGAAAGCAGACAGGATCCTGACACGGTGGACATGAGTCACCTGTGTTGCTGCTGGGGCAGGGATGCGCTTCCCCCAACACCACGCAGAGCTCCCTCTGCTATCAGGGCTTTCATTTCCCAGGTGCTAATGAGAGAATGCCATGGGTGTCCGAGCAGCTGGAGGAAGACATTGCAGGCTGAGGGCACTGCTCATGCTTTGCCGCTTCGAAGCGCCCTGCAGTGTGATCCTGCATGCTGCTGCCCGCAGCGCATGTGAGCATCTGGTTAGCTTTAAGCCCTGCAGCAGTTCCAGCGGGGCTTTCTGCATGCTTCCAAACCGAGCACAAAGTGATTCCCTGGCCCCCAGCCAGCGTGAGGCAGAGCCTTCGCCGGAGGTCAGGGGAAGCAGCTCTTCCAACACTGCAATCCACGGCCGCTGGACACCCCTGACCCCCCCAGGGACAGCGGTCAGCTGGGGCTGTCCTGCAGGAGAGGAGGAGGACAGCAGAACTTGCCACCAGACACGGGGCTGGGTCAGCCCCTCAGGCTCAGGATGGGCAGGGTGCCCATGGGGCGGCTGCCCTGGCAGAGCAAATGGAGCAAAAATAAAGCAAGGGAGCCACAAAAATGCAGCCGCTGCCCCAGCACCACGAGGATGCTGCTGACAGCCTGGTGAGTGTCTCCTCCCCATGTCCTGACCCAGGGTGGCTGCAGTTGCCCTTTTACCAGCTGTGTTTCCCTCAGCCGCTCCACCCTGTACATCCACCTGCAATCACAATTGCAGCCATCAAAGGTGTTATTTCACGCTAAACAGCCAACTGCCATACAGGCAGGTTTACCACCCCTGCCAGCCCCCAGTGCCAGTCCCTGGGCTCCTTGGATGGTGGGGACAGGGCGGCTCAACCCCGAGCAGCATCTCACTGCTCCTGGCTGGCTCCTGCTATTTGATGCTGGCCCAGCAGGGACACAAGCCGAGATGGGGACACCTCTGGCATCCACCTTTTGACATCTCAAAGAACCTCCTCCTATTTGGTCCGTCTTCAACATCTGAGCGTGTTTGGGTATTTTGGCTCGGCGTTCCCCCATCTTGCTGTGAGCACACACGAGTTCCCCACCCTGCAGTGAGATGTTTTTCCTCCTTCAGAGCAAACACCCGGCGGCTGCTTTGTGCCCCCACTGTGACTGGGAGCAGAGGGGGAGGTCAGCCCAGGGGGCTACAGGGCACAGGGAAGCCAGAAGCACCAGAACATTGGGTATATGCCCTAACAGGACACATGGAAACTCTCAGTATCATCCCATAATGATCCCACAACACTTCTGAGACCAAAACCTCTGCCATAGGGGAGGAAAGATGGAGGGAGCCCTTCCGGCAGGATGCTCAGCTGGGCACCCAGCACCCAGCTGGGGCTGGCAGAGCTATTTGCCTTGCAAATAAACCAAATAAGGTCCCAAACAGGCGGCAGCAGGGCTGGGGAGAAGCACTCTCAGTGAGTCACCCAGTCCCTTATCACAGGAGTGATTTAAGGTGCGGTTGGGTCTCCCAGGTCGTGGGGCATACAGGAAAACAGAGGGTAGGAAATAACCCAGAGAAAACAGAGCCATGGGAAAAGCGGGCCCAGCAAAAGCCACAGCGGGGCCTAAAGCACAGGACTAGAGAAGTGGGACTAGAGAAGCATCCTGCAGAAAAGGCAGCCAGAGCCACAAAGGGGCTGGAGCCTGAAAGTATCTGAACATCTCTTTGTTTGGCTCCTGGCAAGCCATTGGGACATGCTGCGTGGGCTAATAACGGGGCTGGCTCTGCTGGAGCTCCTCCACCTACAATCTCACTGCCAGGATGGGAAGGTGCTGAGTGCACAGACCCCACCACGGAGACCCCTCCCAGTGGGACCCCAGGGTGAGGGCTGAGCACAACAAGGCTGCATCCCACACATGTCAGCACCGTATACACGTGGGGTTTTGTACCTGCGCCCACCAGCACAGCTCTGGGCAGCCTCCTGCTGCTGGCCAGGCATGGCTCCAGCGGGCAACATCCGAGAGGCTGCGTGTGCCCCGCAGTGGGTGTGTGTACACGTGTAGGCGACGTATGTACGTCTCCAGTTCTACACAGGCATGTGGGAGCAAGTGCATTCAGCACAGATTATAGAGCCGGGCTGCTCCTGCCCCAGGAATCCCATCCAAGTCCGCATTCCTGCCTGATCTCAGCCTCTCCTACATGTACCATGGGGCAAGTACTGGCACAGACCCACGTACCAGGAGCAGCATCAGGCTCGGTGCTCAGGGATGCAGGAGAGCTTTGGGTCCCTGCTTTGTGCAGCCCAGGGGTTTTGACCCAGTGTTATTTTAGCATGAAAGCAGCAGGAACAAGGGACAGGTCCCTGGGGTCGGGCTGCAAGATCCCCCCTGTTCTAGTGCACCTGGGGGCTGCAAGGATACGGCTGGGAGCTGCCCACACCCTGCTCCCCCCAACCACTCCAGCCCTCGAGGTGGGCAGCAGGGGCCATCAGGACAGCAGCCTGCAGCCACACAGGGCCAGGCTGGGAGCCCTCCTGCTGCCACCCCCCCCAACCCATCCTGCTCAGTGCTGAGTGCAGCCCCACGGACCCTCCTGCTGTTTGAGCCCATCTTAACCCTCTAAAGATGGGAAAATCACTTCTATCCACAGCTGCTGTGGGTTGTGGGGCCAAATCACGCCCCAACAGCAACCAACAAAGGCAAAGGGGGTTCCATACCCTGCCCTCCCCACGCCCAACACCTGTAAAGGGCTTTCAGTCCCTTCTTCCCACCCAGCTCCACCTTCCCTTCCCCGTTTCCCCCAGGATCAAACCCGCGGTGCCGGGTTTTGGGGGCTCACTCACCCCAAAGTGCTGATGAAGCCATTGACGGAGCCCTCGGCGTACAGGGACACGATGTCCCCGATGTGCAGGAAACTCGACATCTCATTCATGGTTGCCCTCGAGTCGGCTCAGCGCCTTTTCTTCCCGACGTCACCTCCGCGGGCACGAATGGACCATGGAGCAAGCGGGGCTCAGGGTCGTGCCCGGGGTCCCTGTGCCCGGGGGTTCTCCCAGCCCGGCTCTCGCTCTCTGCCCCTCTCCCGTTCCCTGCCGAGCAGCGGAGGGGAGCGGGACGCCCTGCTCAACTTTTACATGTGCCGCGCAGGACTCGAGCCAAGGGAGCCGGGCAGCGGGAGGAGGAGGAGGAGGAGAGAGGGAGGAAGAGGCTCAAGAGAAGCACTGCATGAGGTCTGTCCGTCCGTCCGTTCCTCCGTCTCCCCACAGCTTTCTACCTGCAGCCAATAGAGAGCAATCAGGAAGTCCTGCTCGAAAAAGCATGCAAATATTTTTGGCCTGGGAGGAGAACCGAAGCGGCACGGCGAAGTGTGGGGGGGGGGGATACCCAAAATGAGGCCCCACCCTCTGCTCCCCGCCTCCCGGCTTAGGGGAGCGTGGGCTTGGAGGGGAGGGAGGGGGTCGGCTCCCCGCTGCCGTCGGTCCCCATGTCGCCGTGTCGCCGTGCAGGGACGCGGGGCTCCCCGCAGCCAGGAGGAAGCGCTGTGAGCTTTGCCCGCACCCACCCTGTGCTCACCCCAGGGTGCAGAGCTCCCCCCCCCCCCAGCCCCGCTGCGGGCTCCGTTTCTCCGTCCCGTCTCTGCTGGGGGGCAGAGAAAGGCAACAAAGCACAAGGGAACCAGCGGCTGCGCTTTGCATCCACCGTCGAACCAAGCGCCTGGTGTAGCTGGGATGTGCCCTCCTACCCCGCTGCTGTGACCGCCCCCTTCCCCCCACCCCCAGATCCACTTCTGCCTCCCCAGGACCAACACGCGCTGCCCCCAGCCCTCCAGCCTCGCTCCTAAGGCACATCAGCCGCCTCTTGGGCTCCCAAATATCCCGCACCACCTGCAGAGCCGGGGAAAGCCCGTGGTGAGGACAGGCCGGCTCCGGCTGGATGTTTCTACCCCAGGCAAGTGCTTGTGGCAGGAAAATCCCTGAAGCCAGCAGCCAACTCAGTGCTGGAGCAGCTGCACCTTATGCCACCTCTCTGTCCCCTTTCCAACATCAACGAGCCCCCACCTTGTGCAATGTGCGAGCTCTGCCCCTTCATCCCCAACTACCGGCCCCATTCATTGTGCCCAACCCCTCACCACCACCAGTAGCTGTGAGCAGGAAGGGCCCCAAAGCCCCCCCTTGGTGCCTGCAGCCCATCACCCAGCTCTGGGATCCCAGTATAACACCAATGGAAAAGGATCGTGTCCTCAGAACATCTTCTGGACAGACAGCTGCTCTAGTTCTGGGCTTTAATTAAAACTTGACTGCTGTAAAAACAATATTGGAAGGGGAAGGAAAATAAAACAAACAAACACGATGCATTTCCCTCATTTATTTCTCTCCTGTCCTCCTTCTTTTTTTTCCACAACCAACCACGCGGGTTCCAGGAGCCCAAACCTTGCCCTAAATAGTGGATCTGAGTTTTTTCCACTAGGAAATGGACAGATCCCCCGGCAGAACAAAGGGGGGAAAAAAATTAGTGCAATTCCTTTGGGGGAGATGCGAATTCAGGTCCATCAGGATTAGCTGCGTTTTCAGCACAGGACAAATTTAGAAGGGTTTATCTCAGGGCAACAGAGGGGGAAAGAGAAGATCATGAGAAGGAAAAATAACCGCTGCTGCTAAAAGCAAATGAAGGTTTCAAAACAGGAGCTGAAAGGGAGCCCCAATGGAATCAGAGACCAAAACTTTGTGCACAAATCAGCCTCTCTGATCAAAGGCCGGCAGCTCTGTGCACCCATCCGTGCTGGGCACCTCCTCTGCAGCCTGGCTGAGGGCTCTGGGTGCATTCATCCTTCCCAGGGGAATGCTTGTGTTTGTGGAGCACCAAGTGGTGAAATCACTGGGACACACAAAAAGCTCCATTGCACTGAACACGGTGTGTGCCTGGCCCCGCTTTCTCCTATCCAGAACGGGAGCAGCAAGTCGCAGCCTCTTGTGTCCTCCTTTGCATCTCCTGCCCTGGACTGAACATCCCCAACCAACTCCACCGAGGACAGAGAACAGAAATCATTTTGGTGGTGCATCCCTACCCCACCACGCAGCCACAACCACAACCACATTGCTGCCAACCTCCTGTGCCCCATAGCTCGGTCCCTGGGCTGCTCCCAGCCCATAGGATGCTCTGTGCACGGCACAGCCCCAGGTGAGCAGCGCAGCCCCAGCCTTGGGGATAGTCCCGGGCACACACACTGGGTGGCCGCCTCGCTCCCCACACAGCCCAGGTCCCGGGGAGACAGAGGAGTTAAAAATAAGAGCATTTCCTTCCTTACCCCCCACTTTAGGCCAAGTGATAAATAAAAACTGGGAGTTTCTGCCTCCCGGAGAGGAAGCGGCTGCGGAGAGGCGGCCGGTGAGTCAGTGCAGCAGCAGCCACCCTGCTCCAGGCACAGCCTTCATCCCTGGCGGGGCAGGAACCACATTCCTTTCCCATGCTGAAATTGCTCCTTTTGCAGGCAGCCACTCCAAGTGAGCGGCCACATCCCTCCCTCCAACCCTCCCCACACACCCAGGTCCCGTCCACATGATGCTCCTTTGGCAGAGATCCCCTCCAGCTACACCTCCTGCACACACTCCCTGCGATGGCCCTGGGCTGCAATGAGTGCTCCCATCACTGCAGCTGCACTGAGGATCAGTTTGCCTGCACAAACCTCCAAAAAGCCCTCCAGAGCCCAGCTGGAGCTCCAGGCTGACCTGGGGCTGTGGGAGCATTCACAGCACTGAGGGTGGGATGCGGATGCTGGGCACTTTGGGGCTGGGGAGTCAGATGGGTTGTGGTACCCAAACAGCATCCCCATGCTCTGCTGGCTTCCCAGATAGTAGAAGTCCCATTGGGAGTCCCAGATCAAGGCTGGGAGCGCAAGGGTGAAGCTGCTTGCAAGAGGGAGAAAAATAACTGTAGCATCTTTTGTTCATGGAGGAGGAAGGGAGACACTCGGGCCCTTGTGTGCATTGCTGGAAGGCTCTGCTGGCAGCCATACAGAACAGGGGGGCTTTTTGGCTGGGAGGAGGGTTTGCCCCCTGAGTCAGGGTGCTCTGGGCACATTCTGACCTCAGCATTGCCTATGGATGCAGTGCAGAGGCTGCTCGGGCTCCGTGTGCCCTCCACATCCCTGTGTGCTCTCCTGATCCAGCACCCTGCAGTGAGCAGGCAGGGCAGCACTAACTACTCACATCCCAAACCTGAATCCCAGACCTCCCTACCAGCAGCCGTCTGAAAGTCAGCCCAAGGTCTTCAGGGCCGGGATGAGCCCCCCGTGGGTGACTTCATTAACGGGAGCAGATGAGGACCAGCCCCCTCCTGCCTGTCCCATCTGTACCTCCCCAGCAGCCCCGCGGGAGCAGCCGCGCTCCCCCAAAATAGCTCTCAGACAGGATGACTTTGGCCCACATCCTCAAAGGTGTCAAGGCTGTAGGTTATGCTCACAAACCCCACACAGTGCACATGCCGTGCCCCTCACACAACCCTGTGCATGCTGGGTTCACACCAGCAAGGAATAGAGAAAACAGGGCAAAACTGAGCCGTACCTCCCAGCCCACCTTCGTTCCTTGTCCATCCTCCATCCCCCATGTCTGAGCCCACAACTGGGCACATCCTGCCCCAGGGGGAGCAGCAGGAGCTGAGTGGAGGGGAAGGAGCCCCCACAGCCTCCCAACCTCCCTGGGAAGGGTTAAGCCAAGCTGGCATTGAAGACACTTTGTACTTGGGTTTAAAAATACAGCCAGTCCCCCTGCGGAGCGGCGCCATGCAAGTCACAGGTATATTTCCACCATTGAGCCAATAACCTTCCCCAAGGGAAATTTAGGCTTTTTATGATTAAAAGGGGAAAAAATAATAGCGGGGAGTTAAATATAGTACGGAGCGAGAGAACAATTAGTAGTTGCCATTAGCAATACCAGGCTGAGTTTGGGACAAATGCTGCTGTTGTCTGGAGAGCAGCAGGGATGGTGAAACCAGGGACATCCAGGGCTGAGCTGTGCCCGACCCCCAGCACACAGCAGCCCTCCAGCACCAGCCACACCTCATGGGCACGATTTTTCTGCCTTCACTTTATCAAGAACAAATGGAAGTGTTTGCACAGGCTTGCAACTTCCCTAATAAGCAAATATGGGTTAATAGTGGGTGGAGTAGAGGCTGGGGCTGGGGCTGTACCCTTGTTGTGGGCATGGAGGGCAGAGGGCAGCAGGGACAGAGCAGGCAAAGCAAGAGCCCTGCTCCTTCTTCCCCATTCCCACCCATTTGTTGCCCAAGACCCACGGTGTTGCTCAACCCACCCTTGCTGTGCTGCCTGGTCAGTGCCCTGCGTGGCACTTGTCACCTGTTTGTGGCTTCCATGCAAACTCCTGCATGGTCACACAACTGTTTTTGCTGCACATCCTCCGACTTCTGACCTCTCCTCCCTGCTCCCCGTGGCCTCCTGTGGTTCCAGCAATAGGTGCATCTTCAAGAGCAACCCCAGGAAGATCTGAAACCAGATCAGCTCTGCTGGCACGAGCTGGGCAGCCTTTCTGCCTCTCCTTTCTCACACCAGTGTGTGCCATCCAATGGAGAAGCCTGGAGGGATCTGCTGCAAACTGCTCCAGCCCAGCAGCGCCTGCAGCACAGCCTCCCCTTTCAATAGCTCTTTTGGAGATGGATTACCACGCCAAGCAGCATTTCCTCTGCCTCCATGCAGGCCATGCAGGCCCTGTTGCCTGGCCCGTGGTCAGCACTCAGCAATGAATGAACAACATCTTATCAGAGCGGGGAAATGTGCTGTGTGGGCACAGTGCCACCCATGTGCAGCACCAGCAGTGGGACAGACTGCAGCTCCATCCCCGCTGGGACAGGGATGGGGATGCTCAGTTGGGGTGCACTGCTGCACCCAGCCCCGCTGTGGGACACTGGGATGGAACAGGGGGGAGGGACACAGCAGAGAAAAGATCTGGCACAGCCCCGTCCTGCCCCAGCCTCCATTTCGCCCTGTAAAATGGCTGATCTGAGGTTCTTCCCTCCTGCTCGGCTCTTTGAGACAAGTTGGTGCCGAGCAGCCTAATTACAGTCTTTGCTGAGATAACCACACGCTTCACTGCTGAAGGAGAGGTTGGGTTATAGCAGGCATGGGGCCAGGGACAAGGCCACCACCTCCCTGTGCTCTGCTCCATCCCACTGAGGGATGGGGAACAGGCAGACCCTGCTCCCTTACAGCACACTGAGCAGTGGAGCATGCAGGGCTGGAAGGAAGTGTGCTGTGAGCATGATCCTCCTGCCCAAAGCTCGCTCAGCAAAGAGGGAGGTTCAGGTGTGCTGTAATAGTGCCCTATTGGGCACATTTCCACTCTCACTCCCAAATCCATCTCGTCACACTGGGGTGGGTCACAGAGTCCAGAAGCAGCTTCCACCAACACCGGGCAGTGCACTGAACAAAGACCCGCCACCCCTGTTTGCAGAAGGGAAGAGTTAGTCACGCTGTGCTGAGCGCTGCTGAGTCACCCCAGGCACTGGGATATGGGATGGGAGAGGGTGGGAGCGGCTGTTTGCTGCCTCTCCATGTGAATCAACCGGGGCTGCAAAGCAAGACAGCGGCAAGCTGAGAGGGAAGAGCAATAGCTGGCAATAGTTTATAGCTGCTAACGAAAAGAAAAGGGAACCATAGAGGTGTTTTATTTGCAAGACCGGAGCTGGCTTTAAAAATTATAGGTAACATTATACTGGGTTTTATATAGCACTGAGAGCCCCGAAAGCTATTTCACATACTGCAGCAATGCAGCTCCTGCCTGCCTGGCTCGGAGCAGCAGCTGGGCTGGGATTTTGGAGAGCATCAGCCCCTCAGTGGGGTCACAGTGGGCACAGAGTGATGGGGGAGATGGTGGCTCAAAACGTGCTGCCCCAGGAGCAGAGCTGGCTCTGTGTGAATCACTGCAGGCCCATTTATAGGGCAGGACACGATTGCCTGGTTGGACTTTCAAACTGGGACGCAACGTGTGTTTGTGTTGGTAAAGCAGAGTGTTATTTATTGCGGATCAAGAGCACTTCCCGTCTGGCATTTGGTTTTAACACCAAATGTTTGGCTCATCAGTGATGAACGTTTCCTCTGATCCACATCACGGCTCTCAGTGAGCAAAAAGCTCCGATGTGCTGGGATGGAGGCACCCAGCCTGGCCGTGTGTTCCTCTGCTGGGGCCACTTCTTGTTCCTTATCCCAGCCAGGAGCATCTCCAGCTCAGCTTTCCATACTGGGACATCCCCAGTTTGTGCATCCCATTGCACAAAGCCAGTGTGTCCCTATGGGAGGGCTGTGGATGGGGCAAGCAGGGATAGATTCCCTGCCACCCCATGTTTGCAAAGGGATTCAAGCCTGCGTGTAAAGCAGCAATTATATCTGCTCATAAAAGTGGGCATTGCTCCGTCCCGGAGGAGGGAGGGGAGCACTCAGCCCATGAGAAATTCCTGCCCACGGGCGCTCACCCCCAGGCCTTGAATCACTTCTCTCATCTGACGCACAAGACGGACGATGTCCTTGGAAATGGGCTCTTTGTTTCTCCAACATTGCTCCCGTCTGGGCCGGGGCTCTGAGCCCTCTTTGTTGGTTAAAGGACAATCGCTTTCACAGCGATTCCAGTGGCTGAGAGGGGACTTTTGAGGCTCATCTGAACGGGGAGGGGAGAGCTCAGCAGATGCCCCGTGCAGAGGAAGCGCTGTGAGCTCTGGAGCAGCTTTGTTGTTGAAAAATACCAGGCTACATCCTTAGTGGTTTCAGATTTGGGGCACAGATTGTCTACTTGCTCTGCAATTTTAGAGCACCTGAAATAATGGGATCTGAGGCTGGAGGCGATCTCTGGAACCTCTCAGCTGCCATCATCATACAAATGGGTCGTAATAAAAAATAAATTAGTGTGAGTCCACAGCAGCCAGCAGAGCTCCATTCCTTCCTCAGGCTGAGGATCCAGATGAATATTTCATTGAAAATACCCTATTATGTTGGCTCGTATCGTTGGAATATCTGCGCATCTCTCACCCGTAGCTCAACTTTACAACAGCTTTGTGAGACCTGGAAACCTCACACAGAAAGTTATTCCAGGCACAGGGCTGTCTAATTCACCCCGTGTTGGTGCAGCATCCCATGCAAAGCAGAGCAGGGCTGGGGAATAAGCAGTGAGAGCACACAGCTCATGGCAGGGATGCACCAACACACGGGAAGGAGCAGGAAATTGGATGGAGTGCCAGAGTGCTCCCATAGCACCTCCATGTCTGCAGCAGTCATAGCACCATATCATATCATAGCAGCTCCCATCAGTGCGAGGAAAGCAGCGAGGCTTGCAGAGGCTCCTCCACCCCGAGCAGGTTGCAGCACTTGCTCTATCACCGTGTTGGTGTTTGTAAACAGCTCTTGAAATACATTGTGCAGGATGTGGGAACACCACGTGAGCGTGCAGCTGCTCAGCGCGGCAGTGGGCCCAGCTCTGCCCTCATAGAGCAGAGCACAACACACTCTGCCCTCTCCCACCACCCACCCAACGCAGTGCCAAGCGTGGCTCGGTGCAGACCCCTTCAGTTCCCACCCTCACGGTGGGAATGGCACAGGGATGAGGGCTGTGCTACCCAGGGATGCTTAAATACTATGGAAATGACTTGGTCAGCCCAGGCAGCCCTCGTTTAACAGATGACAGCAGCTGCTTCCAGTGCAGTGAGTGTAACCCAAGTGACTCAGCCCAGGCAAACTCTTCCTCCTGGCATCTCCACACCCGGGGCTGGTGTGTGACACACGACCTGGCTGAGGGGCACCGCTAAGAATACCCACGTTTGATATACAGGAAATCCCACAGGAGTTTATTTGGAGCTCAAGGTTTCTAAGGACACATCAAGGACGCAGAGTCCTGATACCCAGAGAGGTGATGTGGGTTGTGTCTGTTGATGCAATAACTCCACTCAGCCCATTGAGCATGAAAGTAACAATGGCCCTGGTTAATTTGCCATCATTAGGGTCCAGAGTGAACACCTGCAAGACAAGCAGGGAGGGGATCCCCCTCTCACCGCTGTTATTCCAGGTGGGCCAGGAGAGTTTAGATGGCACAGCACCATTCTGCAGAAGGAGAGCACATGGGCCTTGCAGGGAGCAATGCATTCCAGCCCTGCAGCCAAGGCAGGTGGAAGTCTGGGGAGGGAACCCACGCTGGGATAACTCTGCAATAACCCCAAGACATGCAGGGAACGCCTGGAGAGCCGGTACGGACACGGCGGGCTTTGTCTGGGGCAGGTCAGCTGGGTGTGTGCTTCCTGGCATACAATTCCCAGATTAGCAGGAGCCGGGTTGCCAGCAGCTCCTCCAGCTCTGCTCACTTGGTTTCTCCCATGCACTCAAACACAAGATGAGGAGCAGAGTGACATTTCTCCTCTCCAAAGGGTCGGGGTCCTCCAACCTGTCTCCAACACCACATACAAGATTGTCACCATTAACCACCAGGGGATCATCGTGGGCTGAAGGATCTCACCTCTCCTTTGCAGCAGAGGCAGATTTGCTTCTTCTAACCCCCAAATTAAGAAATTCATCCATAAACACCGTAGAAACCAAGAGAGTAATGGGGAAGACATGGAAAAAACTGGAAGGCAGAGGGAAAGAAAGAAAGGAGAAAAACAATTCAGCAGAGAACTGTTTAATGAGGGAACTTGAGAGCACAGAGGGAGAAGCAAGAAGAGCTTGTTCACACAGAATGTTCAATTGAAAGCAACTCGAATCAAACCTGTCCATCCCATCAGTGTGGTGAGACACACAGGGTCTTCTCCAAGGAGCAGGGAAGGGAGAAAGCAGAAAGGAAACGTGGTGTGCACATGAATGATGAACACGAGGGAAAGAAGAGGAGGAAGCTGAATCACAGGGCTCCTGGGCAGGTTGGGCACAGCAGAGGGGAAGCACTGATGTCTCCTGCAGGACAGTGGCAGTGAGGCTCCATGGGGTCATGCATCTGGGGACAGAGGGAGGACACAGCTGAGCAGCTCTGGGCACCTCCAGCATCTCCCACTGAGAGCCATGGGGTGCTGGAGCTGTGCTGCCATCATCAGCATGAGACCAGGGCTCTTGAAGCCTGCAGCCCTATTTGGGGACACCAGAAGCATCCCAAGTGACCTCAGGTCTCCAGGTAACCCCCCACCTCATCCACCCATGGACAGTGTTTGTGGATGGGAACCTGTCTGCAGACACAGCTGCTGAGGCCTTTGGGATCAGCCTCACTCCCTGGTACAGGAAAGGGACAGAGAGAACCCGGCACCCCATAAAACTCCGTTTGCCTTCCCACATGCTGGAAACGTGTGTCTGCCCACACAGTGCAGCGAGGCGGCTGCAGGCAGAGCTGAGCAAGGAGAGGAAGAAAAAAAACCAGCAGAGCAAACAACTCGATGCAACTCGCGGCCCGAACAGCATGAGACAAAGAATCCGCCTCCGCACTCAGATCTCCAACAGGATTCGGGATTTCCCATCCCCCCATTGCGGCTGCTGAGGACAAGGACAGTGCTTTGTCCCATTGGCACCAACACTTGGGTGATAGAAGCAGAAGCAGCACATGCATCTGAGGTTGGAGAGCTGGTACTGCCCCGTGCCCTCATCAGCCCATGTATCAGAGGTTGTTAGGAGCAAGGCATTGCTCCCTGCAGGGCTGTTGGAGGTGGTGTGCAACCCCTTGCAGAGAGGGGAAACTGAGGCAGGGAGTGCAGAGCCTTAAACCAGGCCCATCTGATACAAAACCTCACTGAAAGGTGCTGCTTTTACAGGTGACAGGTTTTCTACCAGCTGACAACCAGCAGTGAGCACAGAGCAACACGGCGGCTCCCAGCTCTAGGAGGGATGTCCCATCAATGCACCAATGGTGTTTTTCCCTTGCAGACTGACCTCAGCCTTCTCCAGGCATTCCTGCTCCGTTCGCTCCCAGCTCTGCATGGCTTCTCCCAAAGCCACCAGCGGCCGCTCTGCTCCTGGAAAACCTTGGCACAAGAAACAATTGTGTCCCGCTGTGTCCCAGCCGGGATGGGACCCGGCGCAGCCCCGCACACTCCCACGCGCTCCTGCGGCTGGAGCTGAGTTATCGGTTTGAAGTCCGATAGTGCCACCTGGTGCTGCCATGGGATCCCACTGCACCGCCCTGCGGACCCACAGACCCGGGTGGGACAGACCGACACGACCCCGAGGAATGGGACACTCCCATGGCAGGGGGAAGAGCCCACCTGTACACCGGCAGCGCCGCACACGGCTCTGCGGGCAGCACGGGGAGCTCAGGGCTCGTGGGTCTGATCTCAGCTGCCCGCAGGAGCGGCTGCTCCTCACTTTCCAGCTCCATCGAGCTCCTGGAGGCACGAGCCTGCAGCAACAGGATCCAATAAAGAAGACATTGGAGTGGACATAACGTCTCGGTACGGTTGGATCCCTCCCTTAGCCCCTCATTCTGCCCTCTCACCAACCTTACGCAAGGTCCACTGGTGTCTGTTCACGTTGATGAACCTGTTCCAAAGGGACAGCTCTGCTTTTGGGGATCCTGCTCCTTTATTTGCTGTTTGAAACAAATCCGAAGAAAGCAGTGACTCCCCGGGGCTGCCACCTCCCTTCCTTCATGCTGCCTGGGGCACAGCAAGCAAATGCCTGACAGAACACAGTGCCAGGTCCAGGTCCTCCAGTGCCACTCTCCCCCTTTGAGCCTCTCACCTTTTAAGAGTTGCCCTTTCTCCCATTCAGTGTCAAGATCCATCGGAAACATTGGCTCAGGGCTTGCAGAGCAGGTGTCTTCATCAGCAGCACCCAGACCTTGAAGGAATTCATCCCTGGAGGCAAAGCAATTGGGCACAAATGAAGGCAGGCAGGAGCAGGGCTGATGTTTGTGACCCTGAGTCCGACCGCATCCCTTATAAGCAGCCTGGAGAGGCCGAGGGCTGCAAAGGGCTGTGGCACAGGTTCCTTGGTGCTGCCTGATGCCATTGTCTGCATGGAATAACCTGGGGAGCTCCAGGGAATACCTGCCAGCTGGGGACAGCTGAAATGCTGCACTGGTTTTGGAAAGCCAACCGCATCCTTACTGGGAATGCTGGGCTCACAGAATCACAGAATCACAGAATCACAGAATTACCCGGGTTGGAAGGGACCTCAAGGATCATGTAGTTCCAACCCCCCTGCCTAGCAGGGCCACCAAACATACACATTTACTAGATCAGGTTGCCCAGGGCCCCGTCCAACCTGGTCTTGAACACCTCCAAGGACGGGGCATTTCAGTGCTCCCAGGTGAAACGTGCTGCTGGCTGTTAGTACCCAAATGGGCAGCCCTCTGCAGTGCACCAGCTGTATGGGATCTGATGGAGCTGATGCAGCCGAGGAGATCTCAACCCTCAGGGAACCCACGCCTGTAACCCCACGCCATCCCCCCACTCTTACATCTCCAGAACTCTGCCAACAACAGCTTCATCTGCAGCCACCTCCTCCTCGCCAGCTGCCCCGCTGCACTGCAGGGCCACGGTGCCACCAGGAGCCTCTATCCCATCGCCCTCCACCACCGGTTCCACGTCGCTGGTGCTGGTGGTCAGGCAGCTCCTGCTGGTGCTGCTGCCCAGCGATCCCTGCAGGCTGACCTCCCGCAGCTCCCCCAGCAGCAGCTCCGTGCTGTCTCCCTCCTCATCCTCGCAGTGCTCCTGGCACGGGATCCCCCCTCGGGTGGGCTCAACCCGCTCTGTTTGCCAGCTGTGGGACCCTCCGGCAGCACCCTGCTCCTGCTGCTCTGCCTGGGGCTCCTGTGCCCCCACTGAGCTCCGCGGGTACCCAAGGAGGCTTCTGAGGAACCGCAGCAGGGAGGGATGGCTGGAGGGCCGGGCAGCCTGCGGGGCGTCCATCAGTGCTGTGAGTGGGGCTGCCAGCGGCCAGTGGCCCAACGGCTCAAAATGGGTTCAAACTCAACGGCCCCCAACGGCTCAGAGCACAGAGCTGAGCAGGGCCGGGGCTGTGCAGGAGGGGGATGGCACCCAGTGGGGTGAAACCTGCACACTGTGGGGGCCCTAAAAGGGAGGGTTTCCTCAACCCACAGCCACTCATCTCTGCAGCATCCTCAGCTCCGTCGTGGTTTGGCCCAGCCTTGAATGCTTGCACTGCTCATAGAGGTGGGAGGAAGGCCCATGGAAGGGCTCACTTTCTCCATCTCCGTGGCCAACACCAGAAAGCTGCAACACTCCTGCAGGCAGCAGCGGGGTGAAAGGCTTTGAAAGCAGCAGCTGTGTTTGCCATCATGGTGCCACACATCCATGACAACGATGGCAGCAAACTGCAGCAAACCCAGCTGCCCATCTCACTTTGTCCAGCCCGTCTGTGGGGCAGCAGGACATGGCTCTGATGGGAGCTTTCCTGGGGCTTTCAAGCCGGTTCCCCTCCTCTCCCCAGTATCTGCCCTCTCTTGAACACCCTCCAGCAGCCGTTGGCAGACACATGGCAGCTCCTGCATCCCACAGCCTGAGCTCAGCCGCCTCTTTGCTGTGGACACAAAGGATCTGTCCTGCCCCCTGCCCCTCCATCACTGCAGGCATCCACTGCTTTGCCCTCCACAGCCCTTCTCTGGTGTCCAGGGCACCCCTGGATCCGGGGCTGAGCCCTTTGCAGTCATTGTGAAGCAGAGGCCTGGCCAGACACATCTGGGATTCAACAAACCTTCCAGCTCAGCTCCCTGAGCATCCCGCAGGGCAGGCTGTCCCAGGGCACGGGGCAGACAGATTAATTGATCACAACCAGCCAAGCGTTCATACTGGCCCCAAACTTCTTCTCTGGCGTTGGCAGTGTCATTCATGGAGGGCAGTGGGGGCAATTTGGTGCCCAGCCATTTCCAGCCCTGCTGCGCTATATCTCATTCTCCAGCATGAATCACACCCTCTCCTCCTCCAGCCAACGGGTTTTTCCCCCATCGAGGTGGATTTCGGATCTCCTCAATCACTTGGTGTGAATCACCGCCGCCACCAGCCCTTCTTTACCTGGGGATGTTCCCGTATGGAAACGGTCTAATGGCTCCACGAGGGCACTTTGCCCACGCAGCAGCCTGGCAGAGCGGACCAACCCCACTCAAAAGCCGCAGCCTTCCCAGACCGGAGCAGCCCAGGACGCCCCATAAAGACGCAGGGCGGCCGTCGGGGACAGGCAGAACTGGGTCTCAGAGGTGCGTTCTGTCCCCTCGTCCATCCAGGCTCAGCATCGCATCGTGTCCCCGGCTGTGGTTCATCCCGGAGCACCTCGATCCCCCGGACACCCCCCGAGCATCCCACGCTCTAGAGCCGCTACTCGCAGCCCCGCAGCCCCTTTCCCACGCTTGGGTCGTGCAAGGCGCCTCTAGAGGGAGCTGAGCCCCGCCCGGCTCCGTTCTACATCTATGGTCTGGGGTTGGGTTTCTATTTTTTTTTTCCTCCCTTCTTTTCCCTCCTCCTCCCCGGCCCTGCTCGCTTCCTTTCCCCGCGCCGCGCCGGGAGGAGGCAGGAAGGGAGGCGGCGGGGATGGAGCAGCTCCCCGGGGGGATGCAGTAGCTCCCTGGGGCACCCCCCGCCCCACCTGGTCCCCGCCGGGACGCGGTGAGTAGCGGGGACCCCCCCGGTGCCCCCCACCCCGAGGTGATGCGCTTTGCCGCCCCGCAGGGCCGGGCCGGGCGGTGCCGGCGCTCCGTGAGCCGGGGGAGGTACGGGGGGGTCCGGGGGTACAGCGGGATCGGGGGGGGCTGATGGTCATCGGTTACAGCGCACGGAGCGCTGCAGCGAGAGCCGGGCCGAGGCTGGGGGTGGGGGGTATCGCTCCGCGCTGTTTTGCCCCGAGGAGCAAATGTCGCCCCGTTCCGTGATATTTCCTCCAGGTTTGTTTGGGGTCGTCGTTGTTGTCTGTTTTTTCCCCTTCCCTCGTGAGGCCGCAGCGGTGACAGCCCCCAGCCCCCACCCCTTCCCCCTTCCCCCCCCCCGGCATCCCCGCACTGTGAGGTTGGGGGCGGCCGATGGCAGAAGGGCAGAGCTGGGCTGAGCGATGTCCGTCCGTCCGTCCGTCCGTCCCCACGTCTGTCCCCGCTCCGGGCATCGCACGTGGGGCTGCGCGCTTCCTGCCCGCAGTGCCGGGACGTCGGGGGGGCGGCCGCGATGGGGGCTCGAGGGCCGAACCCTGAGGCGGGGGGCACAGATCCCCCCCACCCCATCACCGGGCCCTTCCCAGCATCTTCCTGGAGCACAGGAATTGTCCTTTGGGGAGAAGAGCTGGGAGAAGTTGAGTGATGAGTGTGTCATGGGGGCACAGGATGTGTGTCAGAGAGCTTTAAGCAAAGGGAACGAGGGTAAAATGAGAAACAGTTGAGGCAAAGGTCTTTTTTATGAGGGAAGCCTGCAGGAAGGCTGATTCTTTGCCTGCTATGTGCTTGTTAATAAAGATAAGATTCCCGTGCCACGGCAGAAGGGTTGCTAAATCCACAGCATAGGTGCTGGTTGTGTCTTTTAACCCTTTGGGGATGGGTTGCACTGTGTGCAGTGCCTGGGGGTGCAGCCAGAGGTCCTGGATACGTGCAAAAGATCCACAGAGCCCCACGGTGCGAGAGAGGAAATTGCTGCAAGGACCCGTCTTGAGAAGGAAACTGAAAATGAAAGTTCCTCTTAATGATGGCCCCATTGCAGCTCGCCACATTTGCTTCCTAAGGGCTTGGCAGACAGCAAGTTGAGGAATCACATGAGTCAGCTGCTCGCATGCTGTGCTCACCAGACCTGCTGCAGGTTGAGCCATCAGAGCAGCCCCAGAAATTCGTGTTGGGGAATTCCCTACGCTGCCCTAACCCTAACCCTAACCCTAACCCTAACCCTAATCCTAACCCTAACCCTAATCCTAACCCTAACCCTAATCCTAACCCTAACCCTAACCCTAACCCTAACCCTAATCCTAACCCTAACCCTAATCCTAACCCTAACCCTAACCCTAACCCTAACCCTAACCCTAACCCTAATCCTAACCCTAACCCTAATCCTAACCCTAACCCTAATCCTAACCCTAACCCTAACCCTAACCCTAACCCTAATCCTAACCCTAACCCTAATCCTAACCCTAACCCTAACCCTAACCCTAACCCTAACCCTAACCCTAACCCTAATCCTAACCCTAACCCTAATCCTAACCCTAACCCTAACACTAACACTAACCCTAACCCTAACCCTGCCATTCCCTGAGCAGGGAGCAGCAGGAGAGGGGTGGCCCCACAGACCCCAGTGCTGATCCTCTGAGCTTTGCCTTGGATGGGGATGTTTGAGGTTGGGGAGGAAAAGGGAAATCCTGTCCCTGTTGGCGTGGAGGAAAAAACAGCCCCTCCATCTGTGTGTCAGCGGGGCTCAGAGTCCCTGAATGCAGCACTATGTGAGAGCTGGGCCAGTTTGCATTGCCAGGCCCCCATCCCCACTTTGGATGCACTTTGTGCTCTTGTTTATGATCTCAATTTGTTGTTGTTTTTGTTTTCCTTCTGCATAATCTTTCTGTGTCAGCCTGGACTGTGTGTTGCCCCTCTGACCTCACCATAGGTGGTCGTTTGCCTGTAACCAGCACTTAAGTTTTGCCAGGGCTGCATTTTAAGCTGGGTGTCAATGGGTCTCTGGGAATTTCCAGCTGATGCAAAGCAGAAAACCCACCCGCTCTGCCCTGAGAACATGTACTGGCATGCAGAACAAAAGGCAGCAGCCGCAGGGATCCAGCCCTGACTTAAGGCAGGTGGCCCCACTTCCTTCCCTGCAGAAAGCTGGGCTGACGTCAGGGCGAGCAGCGGGCAGCAGAGCAGCGGATGAGCTTTGCAGAGCCCTCAGCACAGGTACATGTGGCTGCAGGGTGATGGAGCTGAGCACTCAGCTGGATTTTCTCAGCTTGGAAGGCAGAATTAAATGGGGAGTTGGAGCCTCTGGATGTAGGAAGGGAGAGACCTGGTTTCTTGTAGGAGCTGTGGAAAGGCAGAGCTGCCTGCAAAGAGCTGCAGCCATGGGGTGGTTTGCTATGGAGGGGCAGAGCTCCGCTGCTGAGCTCTGGGTGCCCTGCAGAGCTGCTGCCCTCTGTGCTGGGCTGTGCCTTCATCCTGGTGCTGCTGTGCCCCCCTCATGTCCTGCCTCTGCCCCTGCAGGTCCCACAGCATCTCTGCAATGGAAGGGAACGAGGGGGACCCACCCAGGGCCCACAGACGGCAGGGCAGCAATGGGCGCAGGTCATCACGGGAGATCAACTCAGGTAAAAAGGGTGACGTGATGTTCGGGGGGGGGGAGCACGCTGGGGCTCTTTTTGGCATGTGTTTCTATGTGGAAGGTGGTGCTCTGTACCTCCAGGGCTTTTTGTAAGGCTTATAAAGCTCTGCGGGATGGAACGCTGAGCTCACACGCAGGTAGGAGATGCTGGATGTCATGGATGAGTGCAGTGAGCAGCCGGGGGGATCGCAGAGCAAACAGCATGGGGAGCTGCTGGGAACCAGGCTGTGCTGGGAACCGGGCTGTGCTGAGCTGAGCTGAGCTGGGAACTCATGCTGCCCACCAGTGGGTGAAACTGGGAGCCAGGCTGAAAGGGACTGGGCACAAACCTCAGCTGGTTTGGTCCCCTGGTGATAAAATGCCACTGCACAGAGCGCTTTCAGACATGGGTGATTTCTTAACCTGTTCTGCAGGTGGACCTGTAAATAGGTGTGAGTCACCGTGGCTCTGTCAATAGCAGAGGTTAGAAGCCCTCCCCTGTTTATGTACCTGAGCTCAGACCCGGCTCAGGGCCACTTTATTGCCCGATGGGGCTGTTTGTACCCTGTCATGTCCATCTCCATCATTAGAGCTGGATCCCACATGAGCACAGTGCAGGAGAGAAAGCCGTCCTTCCCTTACCAAAGTCTGTGAGGCATAAAAACAAATACATGAGTGGAGCTGTTTACGTATGCTGATTTCCTGTTTGAGGCCAATGAGATGCTGTTGTGAAAACCAGTGAGAGGATCGGGCCCTGAACTCTAACCACACTGCTCTGAGCTGTGCTTCCTGTACTGCCTGCTGCCCAATACGGGGCTGCCAGGACCTGCGGTGGGATCAGGCTGGAGCCGATGGGCTGCTGCGCTCAGGGGGTGTTACTGCAAATGGAGTGGGGGAAGGAGGGTCCTGGCTGCTTCAGATCCCATAGAGCAGCTGAAGCCATTTGGGTTTGCCAACCTGCAGTGCCCATCTCCAGCACTAATAGATGCAGAGCTGTCCTCTCCCCTCGGGGCCAGCTGCTGTTTCCAGGTTGGGGTACCAATATCTGTGCAAACAGCCGCACCTCTTGCTGCAGTCATGTATCCGAGGTGTCCTTGCACTACTAAAAATAGTGCCCGGGGTAGTTAGAGCAGGGATTTTTGGGTTTGCTTATTTCCTCTTTGCTCCTGCAGGCTGTTTGCTCGGCCTCTCATGAAACTGTGACTCATTCGGTTTCGTTTTCTGCTCACCGCTCTGTGCTGCGCTGCTATGTGAGGTGGGATTTGTTTATGGCCAAACAAACCCAGTCTGAAAGCAGCCACCACTTCTCAACATTGCCCTTCACCTACTACATCTCATAGACCCATAGGATTGTAAAACATAGAACTGCATGAGTTGGAAGTAGTGGTGCATGTGGGTGCTCTTGTCACCTGTCCTTGGGCATCTGAAGTGCAGGCTGAATGGGAGGGGGTGCACACGAAGAGAGATTTAGGTACACAGCACAGATTTAGGCTGGAAAAGCCTACGTGGCTCCTTTCCAACCTGTGGAAGGCAGCAGCCAAGCTGCCTCTCGACTTCTGTCCCTCTTGCATCTCTCAGAGGACCAGGTGGCCCAGCAGACCGAGGAGGTTTTCCGGAGCTACAGCTTCTACCGCTACCAGCAGGAGAGAGAGGAGGGAGGGGTGGAGGTGCCCATGGACCCGGAGATCATGGAGATCCAGCAGGAGCTGGGCAGGTAAAATCTGCATCCCCAGCCCCGACCTGAGCCCGGCTGCTCAGCAGTCAGTGCCCATGACAGCCCACCTTCCCTCGGCAGCACCAGCAGCCAGGTGGGCAGGCGCCTGGCCATCATCGGGGACGACATCAACAAGCGGTACGACGCGGAGTTCCGCTGTATGCTGAAGTCCTTGCAGCCCACCAAGGAGAACGCCTACCAGTACTTCACCACCATCGCCTCCAGGTGAGGCAGCAGGAATTAAAACCTTCATGGCAGTCCGGAGCAGCTGGTCCCACAACACATGGGCTGCATCTGTTCCAACTTCATCCGCATCCCCACCCTGAGCTCTGACTGAGCTCACCGTTACGGTTCCTGTGTTCTCTGCCTGTCTGCTCTTGTTCCTATTGCACTTTCTTCACACTGTCCCCTTGGCAGCCCTTTTTTTGAGCTGTCTGGGGGCAGAAACTTTGGGTTGGGAAGTGTGGCCAGGTGGATGTCCCAGCAGCAGTGAGAAGACTGGAGGCAAACACCCAGATGATGTTTTGCCCTTATTGCACGAGGCACAGCCTCGGTCTGTGCCCTGGGCTGGTTTGCTCTGCAGCCCTGATGGCATCACGCTGCCCTGTCGAGGTGCCCACGGAAGCTCCAGTTGTGCTTTGAGGGGCTCAGCTCTCGCCCCTCTCCCTGCATTTTGCCCTCAGGGCCACCTGGCTCTCTAAGACCCCTGGAGGGGTCCCTGGGCCTGGTGCAGCCCCGTCCCTGCACCCCTCCGCTCGGTGTGTGTTGTCTAACTGCCTCTCTTCTGTCCTTTTCCTGCTCCCCTCTCCCTGGGAAGCCATGCTGAGCTGTTGGCACCGCTTTGCCACCCTGAGGCGGTTAACGCGCCGCAAGCAGGTAAATTAACCTCTGTCCCTTGGTGCTCCCTGTGTCCTCCTGCTCCATCCCAGGCTCCAAACTCCTTTTCCCTCTGTGACCAGTGCAGCCCTGCAGGGACAGCCATGACAGCACCAGGTTACAACGCAGGGCTGGAGCCTCCTCTTACTTTTCTTCTTTTATTTTTCTTTTCTTTTCCTTCTTGCTAACCCTGCTGGAAAACAGGAACTCCCAAATCAGTGTCAGACCTGCACACAGTGATGCGGTTTGTGCACAGCAGCTGACACTGGGAGCAGGAGCAATAGGCAGAGTGTATTGTGGAGCCCCCATCCCTTGGGAGCATCGCTGAAGGCAAGATCAGTCACTCATGGAGGGATTTGTCTGTGCAGGAAAAGGGAAAATCCTGCTCTAACACACCTCTGCCCCAGGTCTATATAAACATTCTTGCCTCTGGGTATGGCTGCACCAAGCAAGGGATGCTGTGTGCACATGGGTTGCAATCCTGATCCTGGCTGCACATGTAGCAGCATTACGTAGCCACTAAAGCACCACCTCCCCTGTGCTGCTGGGATGCTCCTCGAGCAGCACAGCATTGCCAGCTCTGCCCTGCAGCCCATGAGAACTGAGAGCCCCAGGCAGCACAGGGATGGAGCCAAGCAGGGCGTCCTCTCCCAAGGAGTGTTTCTAACCCAACCATTGGCTTCGTTTCAGCTTGTTTGATAGCGGCATTAACTGGGGCCGGGTGATCGCACTGCTGGACTTCGGTTACTGCATGGCCATCTACGTCTACCAGCACGGCATCACGGGCTTCCTGCGCCGCATCGCCCGCTACGTCACCGAATTCATGCTGTACAACCGCATCGCGCGGTGGATCGCCCAGCAGGGAGGATGGGTGAGCTGAGGGCACCGTGCCCGGGGGGAATGGGCAGGAGGGGGTCGGTGGGATCCAGCAGGAGATGGGAGCAGAGCAGAGCGTGGTCCCAGCAGGGCGCAGGCACTTCTAATGCGCTCTGCTCCCTCTGTTTCCCATCAGGTGGCTGCACTCGATCTGGACAATGTTTACATGAAGTACATGCTGGCGGTGGTGGCCCTGGTGATGGTGGGGCATTTAGTGGTACGACGCTTCTTCAGGCCCTGACCGCCGTGGGGTGGAGGTGGGGGTCCCGCCGAGCTCTCTCTCAAACCTCTGCTCCGTGGTGACACCTCCCAGCCCAGGGGCATTCAAGGGACCTCTGAGAGAGAGAGCAGCGTGGACCCGTCAGCCTCCCACTGCAGGACACGGGGCCTGTGCCGCCCAGGAGATGCCACCGGGAGCTACAGAGGGAGGGGAGGGCTCTGCTCTGCTGTCTGATGTGCCTCGCTGTGCTGCTGAGGGCAGAGCAGCGCTGTGACCTTGTGGCACACAGCAGTGGGGCAGCAGAACGGGCTGCTCTGCAGGACCCAACACATGGCCATGGGGGTGCACCTACGTGTGCGTGTTGTGTCTGCTCTGTGCTGTTCTTAAGGCACTCCTGGGGTGGGCTCCATCCCACTCTGTGCCTGCATTTGAAGAGAGGTTCCAGCCTCAGTTGTGCTGTCTGTAAGTCACTGGAGGGGTGAGCCAGCATTAGGAAGTGTGGGGTTTGCTTTGTCTTCCCCCTGCTCCTGAGCCCGAGTACTTGAGCCTTCTCTTTCTTCATAACAAGCATCCCTTCCCTTTAAGAACCACACTGACAGTCAGTGGGAACACGCCTGGCACCAGCAGGCTGCCTGCGCCCACCCCACACTGCAGCTCCCCAGGGCTGGCACAGGTTGCCCACTCCCCAGCCCCGCTGTGAGCCCCAGAGCTGTGTGCCAGCAGGGCTGGGGAGCACCAGTGGTTTTCCAAACACTAAGAAGCTGCGGTGGGTGCAGGCAGCCTGCCCTCCTCCCATCCTGCTGGCTGTTCTGCCCAGCACACTTGCATGCTGCCCCAGTGGGTGTCCCGCACTGCCAGTAGGAGGCACTGGGGCTGCAGCATCGCATCCTGTAGGAGCTGGGCTGTGCAGAGAGCCCAGGGATGTCTGAGCTGGGCATGGCACGCAGCCCTGTGCATGCATGGCTGCTTTGGCGAGTGGCCCGACCTTGTTCCATTCATGGCCGGTGCTTGAAGATGAGCTTTAGGAGGGGGAGGGCAGCCGGCACCGCTCCCCCATCTCAGATCTTCCTGACTAATGCAGAACAGGGTGAGCATCCCAGCACAGACTGCCTGCCTTAGCTCTGTTCCTTTTACACCAGGCGACTCTTTAAGGTTTGAAACTGTGATGGCTTCTCTGAGCCAAACCCACCCCGTTCCAGCATCACAGGCTCCCAGGGCAGCTCAGCAGTTGGGGCAGCCAGGAGCCTTCAGGGCAGGGGATGAGCAATGGGGCTGCGCTGGGGCTCCTCCTGCTGTTGGGGGATCCCTGTGGGGCAGCCCCCTTACAGACAGCAGCAGCACAGCCCTGAGCATCCTCAGTGGGAGCCAAGGGGTGAATGGTGGGCCCTGGGCTGCCCTCCTGCTCCCCCAGCAGAGGCATTTCCTAATGGATGCCTGTCTGTCCTATTCATAAAACCTTCCACTGTCAGCTCCCTGCGTCTATTCGTACCCTTGTCTCCAGATTCATCCTCAATGTCTTGGGACTGCTCTGCCCCAGCACAGAGGACACCCGGCAGCCTTGCAGGACCGACCATAATTTTATACCACTGATGTTCCTCAGGTTCCTGTGTTTTAATGAAACTTTTCAGCCTCTTTCTGTATCAGGGTCTTCCCGTGCTCATCGCTCTGTCCCCATGCATGCAGTATCCCTGCCCCTGAGCTGCACTCCCTGGAAGGACATTAAAATATCTGCTATATTCCTCTTTATCTCCCTGCCTTGGTTGCTTTCCCTGTAACACTGAGGTGCTGAGTGTCTGTGTCGTGCTGTGCCCAGGCTTTGCAGACGTGCAGATGCTCTGTAGTCCATTTGTCCCCTTTGCAAGTGCACTTCTTTGCATTTAACCACGCAGCTTCATCTGCCACCGTCTCACTGCTCCACTGCATCGAGCAGAGCTTGAGGTTCCCTGCCTGGTGGGAGCACAGGCAGCCTGCAGGTCCCCATCCCCACCTTCATTTCTGGGTCAGAACACCACCAGATGGAGCTTCTCTGCCGCGCTGAGCAACTCATTGCTCTTTTCCTCTTCTCTTACCGGACCCCGTTATCTGTGTGCCCTGCTGCTCTCAGCTGGACTTGTTGCAGAGATGAAAGCAGTACATCAGCTGCTCCTTACCTTGTTCACTACTTTCCAACACACTCTGGCAGCTGTAAGGGAGCACTGTGCTCATACAAACAGCCCTACGTTGTTCTCATCTTCCTGAGGTGCTTCGCCTTCTGAACCCAATTCAGATGTAAGGCCAGGGGACGTTAAATAAAGGAGACTCCTCAGCTCTGTGGTAGATGACCGAGCCTTGACGCAGTCTGTGATACCAGAACTGAGAAGGGAGTTTTTAACCTCGGTGCTGAACAAAGGGAAATTTCCATTTGTAGCCATTTATTTCATTTCTCAGGGCATTTCAAGGGGGAGCTGCCTCGGGATGTCAGCACGGTGCGTCCCTCTGCTCTCCAGCTCCTTTCCCTGCAGAAAGCCCTGCTCCATCCCAGCACAGCAGGGCACAGGATGGAGCCACGAAGCACCCCTTGCACTGCAGGCAGGGGCTGCAGGGAGGTGGGGAAGGGGCTGCCTGCAGACACAGGGGCTGCGTGGGACACGGCGGGTTTGCTTTTACCACAAGATCCTTTCCTTTCACAAATATTCTGTTTTAAAGTGATGTAATATATATATATATTTGAAAATAAAATGGTACACACAGCGCAGACTCCTTCTGGTGCCCTTCTTTGCTCGAGGTATTGCTGGGTGCATTACAGGTTCCCTTGCACAGATCTGCATGAGATGCTCAGCCTCCCATCTTCCAAATGCTTTGATTTCTCTTTACATGCTGCAGAACCTGTATCTCTTTGCTGTGAGTCCCTTTGGATCTCGGCGTCCTTCCACCCTTTCACTTTATTTCCATGAAAGGCTGAAGAAATAAAGAGGATAAAGCAGTTGTTCTCCCAACAACAGTCTTCTCAAAGCGCCCTTTGGATGCATTTGGACGGGTTTGGATCCAGAAGCAGCAGTTGCTGAAGTTTTCTGGCTGGAAATGGCACTTCTGTTAACACAGGAGATTCTGGGATGCAGCAGCTCCGCCAGTTGGAACCTGGCCTTCAGTGAAAAAAAGACAAGAAATAAAGCCAATAAATGCAGATTTAGAGGCAGCGCATCTTCCCAGGTCATGTGGAAGCCTCAGATTAATAAATCAGGATGGAAAATGGCTTCAGCTGAAAATTCCGGGCAGCTGTTGCTTTTCCTCTTCGTACATAAACACTGACAATAAAAACCCCACAGGCTGATTAATGCCCCCACACAGCTCAGCACCGTGTTGGTGTTTCTACTCTGTCATTCTGCAGCCTTATCCTTGAGGCTGAGCCCTGGGGGTCCGCAGCCCGTCCCAACCCCTCACACTGGGGTGGTTTCAATGCTGTGCCAAGCAATGGCAGCTCATGGGAGGTGAAGGCGGAATGCTGCGTGTCGCATTGGTGCCACGTGGTTAATTAACGAGGCTCAGCTCGAGCGCGATAATTTGTTAATCTGCATGGCTTAATTGCCTGCAGTTCTGAGCCTGCCCCTGTGTTAAGCTCCTCATAAAGCGGGTGGGGGGAGCCGAGCTGTGTTTGCTCCTTTGGCTGCCAGGTGCTCCTTCTGTGGGCTGATAAGGCAGAGCCGCTGCCCCGGGTTATCGCTGCGGAGCAGCCCCATCCCGCAATTCAACGTTGCTGATGGGTGAACAGTGCTGAGCCCCCCACCACGGAGAGCCAGGGGATGAGCATCATTACCAGCACCACATTTAATAGGACACCATTTCAATGTGCAGAGCAACACAGAGAATGGCTGGGGTTGGAAGGAAGGGACCTCGAGCATCACCACATTCCAACCCCCATGTTTTATTCTGCAGTGCCAAAGGCAGCAGCTCTGAGCTGTTCAGAGTGTGGCAATTGTCACCAGTGTCCCTCCCTGTCCCCTCAGCAGCTCAGCACAACAGACACAGCAGCCCAGCTTTATTGCTGGTGTAAATCAGGAGCTCTGCCGACCTGCTGGAGCGCTGCAGATTTATGCCAGGAGCTGACCCGGCATCTCTATTTTCAAAACTAGGGCAGATTGAAATATGCTGCTTTTCGATAATATATTCAGGTTAACGGGGCTTTTATATTTGGGCAATTAATCTTGCATAGAATGGAAACCTCTCGGGACAACGTGCGAAGGTTGCTAAGAAGAGGAAAACAAACGTGGTTGTGTAACTCAGCTCTCTCCGTCCCCTCTCTCATGAAAACATATTGCAGTGATACAACAGTGATCTAAAATCCAATAATAGCATTACTTTGATACACAGGAGCATAGCGAGATGTAATACAGCAATGATCTTACTAAGAGGTAATTTTACACTAAAACAGGACGAGGAAATGTGACTCAAAGTGGAATTACTGGGACATAAATCTGGGTAAGGAAGGAGAAACACAACTGTGCCCAAGGGAGGCTGCCCCGTTCATGGCCAGGCTTGTTCCTCCTGCAGCACTGTGCACATCTGTGCTGGGCTCTGTGGGTGCCCAAGCTGCATCAGGTTGCCCAAGGAGGCTGTGGGTGCCCCATCCCTGCAGGCATTCAGGGCCAGGCTGGATGTGGCTCTGGGCTGCTGGTTGGTGACCCTGCACATAGCAAGACCAGGTGATCCTTGTGGTCCTTTTCAACCCAGGCCATTCTGTGATTCTATGATCTGAAACCATCCACCAGCAGCTGATTCACTCCAGCACTGGGCTCTTGCATCATGGCAGGAGCTCCCACTCACTCACAAGCAGCAGCAGCCTGTCAGGATGTGCAGCAGACCGCAGCTCGATGAACGCGTGTTGCATCCGTTATTTCAGAGTGGCAATGACTCTGGAATGCAAACACTGCCCCGGTAGCACCGTGTTGATTTATGGTGGCTGAAAATCCACCCCCCACCATGTCATTTTTGTGGGTTTTTGTTCCTTTCTCCTCCCTTCCCCCTTTGGAGCCCAATAGAAGAGCAGCTCTCAGTGGTTCTGTTACAGCAGCGATCCTGCCCCTGGCCATGGGATTCAGGTAATGACCCATAACTGAAGTAAATTAGTGTTTAATTCCCCATCCCTCGCAGACAGCTTACTAATGGAAATTGATTTCCAGCTTTCTTCTTTTCCACTCAACACGCTCTTCTCACATCTTTATTTCAGATCCAAGTCCTTCCCGGTGACTTTCAGCCCGAGGGTGACCAGCGAGCTGTGCAGCAGCACCCAGCGATGGCAAAGGCAGAGGATCCCTGCAGACACAGCAGCTCCTCCTGCCCGAGCTCTGAGATCCCCTGTTGGAATACATCGGTGCAGCTCATATCCCTGCAACACCCCCCAAAACTTCCTGCTATTACAACCCTGATCCTCACCCACACCCCTCAAGCAGCTCATTTGCACAACACACTTTATGCTTTGGTACGGGCACTCTGCTCTGCCCCACACACCACCCCGAGCATCACTGCAGTGCCAGCCCCGGGGCCAGGCCATGCATACAGGGCCCCAGTGTGGGCTCTGTGTAATCGGACCCACCCAGCGATGCGCACACACCCCTTTTCTCAGCTATTAGGGCAAAACTCAGCAGCCGTTCCCCTCCTTGCACTGGAGCAGCAGCGCAGGCAGACGGTGCCCTCGGATGTCAGACCCTTCTTTGCACGGCGGAGACGGGCAGTGAGAGACGGTAAGGCTTTATGGCTCAAACCCTATGGAAGCTTCTAAAGAGGAAAGCTCTGTAGTGTAATGATGGCAGCAATAACCCTTAGCACGGGCAATAGCAAAGTGTTAATTGTGAGTCAGAATCCTGCGCAGGTGAGATCAAAGCAAGAAGAACCGATGTCCAAACTGATGACTGATGTGTGTTTTTAAGCTGCTACAGGCAAAGCTCCACTTCACGGCACCAGGGGAGGATGTGGGCTTACACCGTGGGTTTCACCGTCCTGCCTCACGTCGGGGGGTTCCTCGGCTGGTTCATCAACAGGAAGGAAACTCCAGTTTGGTACGAGAAGCTGAAGAAGCCGTCATGGTGCCCACCACGCAGGATGTTCCCTGTGGCTTGGACTGTCCTGTACACCGGCATGGGGTGAGTTCTGCACAGCACATCCCCCCCATGGGCAGGGGCAGCTTCTGGCACTGTGATGGGACACTAACAACAACTGCTGCCATGGGGAAATGCTGTGAGCCACAGGGGTGGGAGATGGGAGCACTGATGAGGGGCACAGGAGCAGCAGCTGTGCACATACAGCAGCCATGCAAACCTCTGCTACAGGACAACCTTCCACTACACTATGGATTTATGCACTGTGGGACAGCCCAGCACTAACGAGCTTCCCTCTCCACAGCTACGCCTCCTACCTGATATGGAATGACCTGGGTGGCTGCAGCAGCAAAGCCATCATCCCGCTTGGCCTCTATGGGGCTCAGCTGGCCTTGAACTGGGCTTGGCCTCCCTTCTTCTTCGGTGCACGTAACCTGAAGATGGTAATGCATCCTGGGGTCCCTGCTGTGTGTTTGGGGCTTGTTTGGAGTGTTTCTACCTAGCACAGTGCAACTGCAAAGGGAGCTTTTGCTCTGATATAATTAATGCTGCACCTGGCTCTAGGCAATGGTATCAGCCCCTTCCACTCCTCACCCTGCTCCTCTGATAGTCAGTCCTACCACAGCAGGGCGGGAGATTCAAAAGTCAATAGCCCAGCTGGTGCATCTCCCCGTTAAGGACTCAGGGTGACAGATAAGCCCTTCTGAGAGTCACACCCTGCACAAGTAAGCAGCAAAGCAGCATCTCTGGGGTGGGTTGAGTAGCTGCTCTTATCAAGCAGTACAACACAACACAATGTGAGATCCGTGGTCCCTGAGGTCCCTTCCAACCCAAGCCATCCTATGATGACTTTTAGCAGGAGGGTTTGGAGTCTTGCTGCACTTTCCCAAGAGGAAGAACAGAACTAACCTTCTTCTCTCTGCTCTGCAGGCGCTGATTGACATCCTGTGCTTAGACAGCCTGGCCATCGGCACCGTGTGCTCCTGGTACCGCATCAACAAGGTGGCAGCGCTGCTGATGGTGCCCTACCTGGGCTGGCTGGCCATGGCAACCTGCCTCACCATCCGCATCTGGAAGGACAACCCTGAGCAAAAGACAGGGAAGAGCGAATAAGAGCAGGACCGAAATGAAGGGATTGTGTGAAACTAAACTACACCAGGATCTAATAATTCGGGGGATTTACTTTCGGATAGGCAGAACACACCTCCTCCCACCTTCATCATGGTTGTATGAAGGAGAGGTTTCCACCAGACACCTGTGTGCTCCTGGAGAGCAATCCTGCATCTTCCGGAACTTTCTTTCCACCATTGCTGAGGTTTGGGGGCCTCAATTTAATTTATGGGGGGAAAAGTGGTTGGGAATCTTCTTTCTGTCAGCTGGCTGTAGATTAAGGTGTGTGGGTTTATTTGCAAAGGTCTGGGAATGTAAAATAAATAGTATTTGCTTGCAATAAAATGGAGAATAAATAAATGCAAGTTGTTCTTGTCACACTGGTTTGGCATTAGGTTTGCAAAAGGGATCTGAGAAACTCAAAGGATCCCTTCTGGAGTCCATAGGCTGTGCATTAGAGCAGGCCATTGAGTAGATGTGATTGTAAGCAAAAGTAGGACTACAAAGCACTGAACACTGCAAGCAGCAGCAGAAAGATCATAAGCCAATTAAAGAAAGAAAGAATCACAAAGCCAACTATGTATTTCAGGGCTTGATATAACTGTGTGTTACCACTCATCTCATTTACAGCACTGCATCCTCCAGAAAGCCACATGGCAAAGGACAGGAGGGCATAAATTATTTCTCTCCAGAAAGAAAGTAATATCTGGGCTGCAGATTCAATTCAGTGGAGTTAGGGATGATTTAGGGCATCTGCACACCAGGATGCCTATCCTCTCCTTGTTAGCACAGCACAGCCACGAGGAGCAGAGCGGAGCAGAGCCATCTAGTGCAGCCAGGAGGAATAAGGCAAATCCTCTCGGCTCTGAGCTTCTAAAAGGGGAAGAATATGACTGAAATCACACCTAAGTTGGTAAATGACTCTTCATTTGGTACAGAACTGCAGTGTTTAATAACATTTTAAATGGGATACCTGGACACCCACCTGAACATTCTTTACAATCACTCCTCTTTTCCCTTCTTCCTATTTATTTTTTGTCCTGTTAAGGAAAAGCAAAACCTTGAATTAAATATAGGAGACTTTTCTGAACTTTTCATATTTGCCTTCCCCATTTGCACAGCTGTGTGACCTGCTGACTTCTTGTCTTTATTTCAGTTCTCCCTTCCAGTCCACCTACACACACACCAGCAGCTCTTCTGATGCTTGCAGTCTCTTGCAAACCCAGCAAATGCTCATAATGTGTAACACATTTAATTGCTAGAAATCAACTGGGACCTCTGGGTCCCAGTCAAATCAAAGGGAAGAGGAAAGAGAATGCAGAAAGAAATCCCAGCCATGACTTGGAATCTGGATTAGCCAAAACTTGTGAAATTTGCCTCTAACTGGGGATTTCACGGGAGGTGGCACATGGGTTTGCTCAGGTCCCTCCTCCCTGCCAGACACTGAGGGGCTTTTTTTCCCCAGGCCATTTGCAAGGAGCATGGAGGAATTCCACTAGAGCCAAAACAAACAAAGGCAGCTGGCAGGCTGGATCCATATCACCTTAGTGGGTATGGAAGGTGCTTGTCCAGCCCCCTTAAATTAGCCTATGGAATGGATACCATATCCCACCCCAGAGTCAAGGAATGTTCATAACACACAGCAGGACATGTCGTGGTATACGTGGCTCAAGCAGTGACTCAGACAAAGGCCATGCATTCATGACAGCTTTCACAGGGTCGTGGCATTTAGAGGAGAGGCACCTCTCAGATCTCCATGTCCAGGGATGATCCCTGTCTCCAGGCTTCGGCCAGTCTGTCCATAAAGACATATTCAATATGAAACTGACTGCACACTTGATCTTAGCCCGACGGGCACATCCTCAGCCTGCTGGATACACAATATTTGTCCATAAATAACATCTTTCTGCACCTTTCCATCCAGCCCCTTTCCCAACCCTTGTCTCATTCCATAATTTACTGTCTGCTCCAGAAAACACTCTGCCTTCAGCAGTAAAGAACTCAAATAGACTCACTGGTGTCTGGAGCTACGTTAAAATAGAGAGTGAAACACTAGAGAGAATTTGCTGCTGTGTGTAAACTTCATTGAGCTGATGACAGGCCAGCAGCCCCCTCATTAGCACAGCCCCCTCGTTAGCGCTGGGTGGAGCAGAGCATCAGCTCCAGGGCTCTGAGCACCCACAGCTGGGGCTGCTCCCAGGGAAACAGCACCCAGCAGCACAACCTGGAGTCAGCATTAATGCCAGCTGGACTTTGGGTTAATTGGACGGCCAGCAGCACCTGCCGGCAGAGCAGTAATGGGGGTGTGTGTGCTGGGGATCGTGGGGCAGGGATGTCCAGGGTTCAGCTGTGAAGGAAGGTAAGGAGGTGAGAGCATCTCTTTGCTTTCAGTGTGGCTCATTGTAGCTGAGTTATTGCTCTTCTCGCAGCAAACTGATGTCCTGCCCAGGGGGGATGTGGGCACTGCTCACATTGACCCGGTGGGATTCTGCAGCAGCTGAATCAGCCCGTGTTTTCCGACCCCTTCCCTTAAAACTTGGCAGTTGAGTCCTGCAGTGCAATGAAAGGGACAGGTGAGGGCCTCCAGGGGCTGCAGGATGGAAAGCTGCCTCTACACATCACTGTCAGTGAGTGTTTATTTATTTATCACGTAACGGTAGTTACAGCCGGAAAAAGCAGGAGGGGGATGGCTGCCAGACAATGTATCTAGGGAGATGTTTTGTTACTGCCACCAGCTGTCCCTTCGGAATAGAGAGCACATCTCAGCCATGACTCACACTGCAAGGGTCTTATTTCACTCTCCCATCTACCCGAAAATGTTCCTCCAGCCCAGGAATGCAATAAAAACCTCCTTTTCCTGGCAAGGACCTTCCACTGCCAGGTCTTTTCCACTGCCCCTTTTGTGATCAGCACAGAGCAGCCATTTTAACTGCAGTAAAGCAGCTCGGGCTGCAATTAGAGGACAAGCAGATAACCTGCCATGGAGCCAGGTCAAGGGATTACAACACTCTCTTTGTCAGATACTCAGAGGGAAAAAAAAAAAAACAAAAAAACCATCAGATTGTCTCCAAAATCAGTGGAAAAAGTGCTGTGCATTGGGAGGGAGCCTCAATCAGATCTTAATAACTAAGGCATGAGCAAAGCCTGCAGTGCAGGGCTGAGTCCTTCCATGGGAGGTTTCCCCATAGCTTTATTATCCAGTGGGGAAAGAACTCCATCACTGGCTCCAACCATCAGCCCCACGCACGGATGCTCTTGTCCACACACTACAGGGGAATCAGGGTCATATCAAAACAACTGAACACAGCCGATCAAAGCTTTCATTCCTAAGGCTCTAATGCAAAATGTCAGCTCCACAGCAACTCGGTGGTGTCCCTTTATATTTTTGGCACAGGCAGGCACTGCAGGGGGGTGGGTCGTGACTATTTAGTGCACTGCCCTAGATGGAGCTGTGAAGCAGCTGGGGAAGGGCTGCACAGAAGTAGAGTCTCGGTGCCACATTCCAGAGATTAGATAGGAGATCAGCCCTGAACTCTGCAGAGGGGCCAGTGAAAGCTAAGGCTGCAGGAAAGATGGGACCTTAACAGTCAAGAGCTTCCAAAAATAAAAGGAAAGCGGGTCAGAGTGAAGAAGGGTGAGTTTAACATACAGGGGGAAGACAGAGACGAGCTGTCACTCATTAAGAGAGGATCCCCATCCCCAAAAACACTCCCAAAATGTCAGAGGTGACAGTAACTGGACAGGGGAGCTGGAATCTGAGCGCAGTTACAGGCGGGAGGAAAAACCCCACACCTGCCCCAAAGGAAAGTATTTTCAGCTTAAAAATAAATAGTTTTGCAGCAGGAAAATGGATGTTCCATGGATAGGATGTCTTGGAAGGTCTCAAACCCTTCGCTGTGCTGTTGTCACAATACTCTCCATGCCAGCTATGCCAGCCGTCACATAAACAACCTTCTCATCACTAGCAAACAGAGGAGTGAAGGGGTGGGCAGTGTGTCCTGTCCCCAGAGCACATTTCAGTGATGCTATTAATGAAGAACTACAAAAGGTGTGATTCTCACAGAGCAGACAGCCAAGCTAGCAGGGGGCTGCAAATATCAGCCAGAAGAGAAAGGCATGCTTGGGATTTCATCAGGTTTGGCTCACGTGGGACTGATACAAACTTGAAGTGCTTAAACTGTGAGAAAATTTCCACATTGTCCTGCATTTTTTGAAGAGAAAATGCCCCAAACCGAACATACAAACTCATTCTTAGGGCTCATGTGAAGCCCAGGTGAACCCTGAGTATCCTTCCAAGGCACCGCAGCCTCTTTGAGATCTGCCTGATGTACTGCTGAGCAAAGCAAACACCCTGAGCTTGTGTCAATAAAATCTTTATAGTCCGTCTCCTTCCTTCTATGAAGGACAGATTCCACACCCACAGCAGTTCAGTGCAATCACAATAAGCACTTTACCTGAATGCTCCAAGCACTCTGCCCTTGGCATGCAGCTCACAGCGGTCCCACTAAGTGCTGCCTCACCTCCAGGCCTGCACACACCGTCTGTCATCACAGCTCGTCTGCCTGACTGCTCCTGTGCAGCCACCCAACATCTGCATCCCCTGCAGAAGCAAAAGGGAAAGAAACAAAGGATCTCTCAGCCAACTGGCTTTCAAAGCCTGCACTCTTATCCAGCAATGTTGGCACTGTTGGTGGGAGAAGTATTTTTTAAGTATTCTGTAAAGAAGAGAAAATATGGAGAATGATGTGCTCAGTGCATGTGGTTGGAATTGTCCTGCACCTGAAATACCCGCTGTGAGTTATCAGCCTGACTTCAGAACATCGGGGATAAAGTTCTGGCAAGGCCGAACCCACCACAGTGGGGATTCTCCAGCAAACCAAATGGGGCTGTTCCTCTCCCCTCCGAGCCAAAGCAGTGGTCCTTCAAGGTCAGCAAAATAATAAACTGGCAAATGGAAGGTAAATGGAGAACCTGCCAGCATTGCACCTTGCCAGCGACCTGTCATAGACATGGATAAATAGACACTTAGGCTTCCAGGATTTTCCACCCCTTGCTTAACCCGCCCACCACGAACCCGTCACTTCATTTTCAATTAAAAAAGGAGCGCGGGGGATCGTTAAAAAGACGTAGCAAGAGCTGGGGAAGGAAAGCTGAGAGGCCGGGACACCCAACCCCATCCAGCCTCTATCACCGCTTTGTTCCATATTTAGCCCCCGACAACTGCCCGTAGCTCAGGAACTCCCAGCTCCGTTTTTTCCCTCCCCCTGCTCTCCCCGAGCTTTCTGAAATTGCTCTTTTTCCCAGTGGCTGTAACCGACCGTCCCTATAGCAGAGAAGATGGCAGAAAAGCAGGAGGAGCCCAGCAACACCCAGAATGGAGAACCTGACAACGCGGAGGAGGGCGAGGGGAAAAAGAAGAAGAAGGTGAAAAGGGAAGATCTGCCGCCGTTTGAAATCGTGACAGGGTAAGGGGGTTCAATGTACAGCAGGTGCAGGAGGCTGACATGGGCATCTCCAGCTCTGATGGTGGGGAATTAAAGGCAGTATCTTAAGCCAGTGCAATTCTTGGTGTTCTTTAGGGTTTAAGCATGGCTTTTGTGACCACGGGCCTTTGTTAAGTTTCAGCGTGTTTTGGAGCAGACAGATTCACCCCGGGCAGGCAGGCAGCCAAATCCAGCTGTTTTTATGCAAGCAGGGCTGTTTCTGTAGAATTCAGCAGTTCTTTTGCACTGCATGGAGCCCTGCTGAGTGCACCGGGATCGCTGCCCAATGCAAGGCACGGGCCCTTGATGAACACTGAGTATGGATTTCTTGGTGTAATCAATGGCTCGTCTGAACGTTTCTCTGCCCGTGTATCAGGAAGAATAGCCCTGCTATGGCTGATTTGCTTTACATACCTAAGGGACAGAGCTCCCAAGGGCTCCATGCTCACATCTGGAATCGGGCACTCAGAGAAGCCCTTCATGGATGGGCACGAAAACAAGAGGTGGTTTTCATGCCAGCACACAGCTCCTTCTGTTGTAGGGAATCTGGCCCTCGAAAGAGGAGATAGAACAGATCTGCTAGGAAGCTGAACTCATCAGACATCACTGATAGCAGCTATAAAAAGTGTAACCTGCTCTCTCTAAGCACTTCAAAATGCTCGTTGCTCTAGCATAAGGATGCCCTACGTAGTTCTTCTCTCTGGTCTCCCCTGAAGTTACCAAGGCAGTGTCCCCAGTGCACAAACCAGACCCGTGATTTGTTCCAGCTGCTGCAATGCAAACCTCAGAGCAGACTGCAGAGCCCCAGCAGGAAGGCTGCTCCCTGAGACGTGGCCACCACATCTAAGGGAGATGCTGCAAAGTGTATTTGGGTGGCACTTCTGAAAGCCAAGCATGAGGCTTCATCTCACACATGGGTTACACCCCTGCACAGAGATGACAAAAAAAATATTTTCTTCTTAAAATGCACATGCCCTTCAAATCACTGAGTGGATTCACCTTGGGCAAAGCTTTTGTAGGAGCGAGTTGAACTCCGTGCTCTGCTGTCTGTGTACGTGAAGCTGGTAGCAGCCTGTTTTCTTTCCCTATGCTGATACCAAGCAAGACAAGAGTTGCAATCCCCGAAGTGAAAGTCCTCAGCTATTTGGTGAGGAACATGGAGCTGTCAGTGTGGGTGTTTATACTGTGCTCATTACGACACTGCTTGAAAACTGGTTATTGCTATCTGGAGAATTCCCACATAGCTCATGACCTGGCATCCCCTGATTATTAGTTTAGGACAGATATACTGGGTATTAAAGGTGAGAATGGGGAAGCGAAGCAGAAATCCCAGAGGACCCTTAAAGATGTACAGAAAAACCCAGCAATCTTGACTCTCATTTTGTTAAGGACCCCATCACTGCGGGCTGTGCCTCAACCTGCTCTCATCACTGCTCTCAACTCCTAATTACTTACAATTTTTCAGCCAATAAAGCCAGATATGCGAGTTATGAGAAAACAACTGCCACTGTGCAAGCACTTAAATTCAATTACACTGCCTACTATTCAAGGATTCCAGTTTTAGCCCTTGGATTACGGGCATCTTATGACACGCAGCCAAGTGTTCAAGCTGAGGCTTATAGCAGAGCCTGGCAGACCCAAAACATGTTGGGAAACTGGTCACTGTTTAAGAACATGAACTTCCCCTCACCTCGTTTTTTGTCAATATTTGGCTCAGTGCAGCCCTGGGAGCTCCTGCTGTGTGTTTTTCATGACATTTAAGTGGATGTATTTATTTAGACATTACCTAGAGTGTAAATGAGGCTCCTTCCAGCAGGAGGTGATAAACCCTTGGTTTCTGTTACTGCTGATCATTACAGCACCAGCGTTTATTTGTGAACAGTGGGCAAAAAGCAGCAAAAACTTCAGACCTCAAAGGCCCCCCAGCCCCAACCCCTCCATATACACAGCTCACATACAGGTCCTCAAAGTTATGCCAGTATTGGAGAGGGAAACGGTGAGAAAACGGCTTCTCTATTTGCAAAAGAAAAGCAAGCAGAAAAGCTATCAGCCTAGTGATCAGAATAGCTGGTATTTGTGTATTTTAACAGATTTACAGTTATATGCAAGACAACACAAGACTTTATTTAGCACCTACAGCAAGACAGGGTCTGGTATAAGAAATACAGGAATGGAACTTAACTCCTTGGTGCATTTTGTTGGCATTCTGCTTTTCTAAGCGTGCTGTAACTCAAAGGGGACAGAAAGCAGCAGACAGCATCAAAGCACGCAAGCAATCCTATGGCACATGTGGGTGCTCTCCCTTGCTGTGGGACTTCCCAGTCACTCAGGGGACCAGAAACACCTTGCCCAAGTCCCAGCAGCTGGGAAGTCACAGCAAGGACACAACTGAGCCTTCTCAGGACTGTTTACAATTCACACTTGTGCTGAAGTGCCCTCCCTTCCCTGGTTTACATGGGATTAAGGAGATTCTTGCTAACTAGCAAACACAGTTTACTGCTTGCCTCCATATCCACCATCAGCAAGTTTTCCAAGCTCTCAGCCAATTACTTAGACTCGGAAAAAGCCCTTAGCTTTGTTTACATTCTTTATTGGAAACCTATTCATTAAGCCAATGCACATTCCATGCTGCTAGAAGGACAGATTGAGGTGAACATCCCAGATAATCTCAGATGGATGCCAGGATGATGAGCACAGGGATCTGTGTAGAAGGTCTGATTAAACAGTGAGTCAATGCACCCTGGAACAGATCGCTGCTGTTTAAACTGCTCACCAATACATATGTGCTTAATTTCATTCCTGATGTCACAACCCTGCAGGCATGAGAGTTGAATCAGGAATTGACTAATACCTGCGACTTTGATGTGACACATTTAAACACATGACATTACTTTAAAACAACTTGTGCCCACACAAACTTGACTTTGACACAAGGCAACACGTGGCTCATTGTACTCAGTATAGCTGGACTTCCAAAGAGATGCTGAATTAAAGCATCATTAAAACATTATCTGAAGAGTCATTTGTAGCTTTTCTGGGTAGTTTAGAACTTGTGCACATCAGTGCAAGCTCTCAGTGCAACCCAGAGCAGCATAAACCAAACCATACCAAGCCAACATGATTTGTTTGCTCAGTAACCAAAACAAAAGCCTGTATCCACACTCCTGCTGACCATCCCTCATGAACACAACTCCAGCTAAGACAACTCTAGCACAGAAAGCCCCAGACAGGCTTCGCTATTCAATCCCAGCTTGGGTAGACCTTGTCTAAATAGGACTGAATAACGTGTTTAATAACATAGCTTAGAAAGCAGTAGAAAATCTACTTCTAGTAAAACTTCTGGAGCCAGGCTGGCACTCTAAACATGCGTTGTTATAAATCGATGACATGCAGAAAGAATTAGGGTACTCTGTGACTGACAGCACCAACAGACGTTCCCCATGTAGCTGCTGTTCTATGCATGATGCTGCTTCGACTCATCCATCTCAGTGCATTTTGAAGAATAACCATCTCCTCCTCGTAGCCAGTTAAGCCAATGCCAATAACTTTTATTATCTGCTTTCTGAGCCGCTTCTCCCCTCTCTGCTTTCCACAGGGAACGCCTTCCAGCCATATTTTTCAAGTTCCAGTTCAGGAACGTGGAATACAGCTCAGGCAGGAACAAAACCTTCCTGTGTTACGTCTTAGAGACCCAAGGCAAAGAGTCAACGACTTCGCGGGGTTACCTGGAAGATGAACACGCAGCCTCCCATGCAGAAATCGCTTTCTTTAACACCATTTTGCCCAAGTGTGAATCAAGCGTCCGCTACAACATCACCTGGTACGTCTCCTCCAGCCCCTGCGTGGCCTGCGCCGATCGGATAAGTGAGACCCTAAGGAAGAACAAGAACCTGCGCCTGACCATCATGGTAGGACGCCTCTTCATGTGGGAAGAGGCAGAAATGCAGGCTGCCCTGAAAAAGATGAAGTCTGCTGGCTGCAAGCTGAGGATTATGAAGCCTCAAGACTTTGAGTACGTCTGGCAGAACTTTGTGGAACAGGAAGAAGGAGAGGAAGCAAAAGCTTTCGTGCCGTGGGAGGACATTCAAGAGAACTTCCAGTACTACGAGGAGAAGTTGGCTGAGATTCTGCAGTGAAGCTCACGTGAGTGATGGCTTCTATTTGCTCACCTGGCTCCCTGTATTAGTATCAAGCTTCTTTTCTTAGCTTATTTATGCGGTAAAACATAAAAGCATTTGAAGCTTCTAACACGTTCCTCTCCCCTCCCTCCAGGCCCATCTCAGTAAAGATCTGCACAGAGACACAACAGACTCGGACATGTGGGACATGCCTGCTTCCCACAGCTTTGAATCCAGCAGATGCAGCACCAACTTCTGGAATGTTAGGCCCCAATGGACTACAAATACATGTACAACAGCTCTTCAGTGTTTGGAATCTTTGGTTGTTCCTCTCCACTTCCCTCCCCCCCAAAACAAACCTATGTCGCCACTGCTGACAGGAAAAGTGCTGTGGTTAAAGCCTTGAATGAAATGCATTGCAGTGGAGCCACAGGAAAGAGCTTAGACCTCACATACCAGGATTACTCTGAGATAAAAGACTGTAGAACAAAGCTTCTGATTTGATAAACTCATTTACAAAACACATGCTTCATCAGTATTAAAAAGAAGATAAATAAAGTTCTATTCCTCTGTCCTCCTCAATAACCACAATTTAAATTACAGTTGATTTCTTAATTCTACAATTATGATGGAGCCCCAAATACTTGATTTCAAATGCATCAGATACAGTTTTCCCCTTGTTCAGTATGTCTGTGATATAAACCTGGGCTAAAAAATGAAATAAAATTGGAGCCCGCTGAAGGAATAAAGCAGCGTTACAGCGTTATCTCTTCTCTACTTCAAAGAGGTCCTAAAATTGCTCTGACAGGTGAGGCACCGTGGGACACCCACATATGAGATATTTCATACACCTTGGGTAGACGCTGCGGCTTCTGTGGCTTTCATTTCTTTGCCACCGGATTTAAAAAGCAAATAGAAGCTCAAGGGCTAAATCAAGGAACAGGCCTGATGCTCGCTCCTGATTAGCTCAATACTCCAAGTTCTTTCATCTCACTCAAGTTTATTTCTCACAGCAATTACCCACCAAAACCAAGAAGCAAAAGATAGTCAAACAGGGGAGGAAGACAATATGCAGTTCTTAGAGACACAAATGGAATTTGCAGATCTCCATCAGCAAAGAAAACATACAATACAGATTCACCCATAAAACTCAGAACAGGAAAGTCTCCATACATTTAATAAGCAGCAAGGAGTAACTAGAAACCTTGTTTTACATGAACGACTTCTCAGCTGTCCCATCTATTTGGTTTATTCAATATTTCTGGCATTTCTGTGGGCATTCAGCTTGACACAATAGATTTGGTATTACAGGACAGGGGGTAAAATCAAACATAAAGGAAATACTCTATTATTCAGTACTGGAACCAAACCTCCCCAATATCAAGTGTTCAGCAATGGCCTAACAAGCTGTCACTGACTTCCACATTTGGTGACATCAAACAACATATACCAGCTGAACTACAAACACAGTAACACAAAACAATAACACAAACCAAATCTTTCATAGTATTGCTTTTTAAACAGCATGTCAGTCATTCCTATGTGAGGATTCTCAGAAAACTGAGAACTGCATATGATACCAATCACATCATACAGAACGCACCCACTAGGTGTCTTTATAAACCTCCAGCACCACCTTCCCAAACTCTGCTTTCCTATTGCCTACAGCCACAACACGTGCAGACATTGTTTGCAAGGACCGTGCTCTGATCTGACAGCAGAGGACTGAAGAACCATTAACTGCACGTTGACAGCACAGTTCTTCTTGTGTACAATTCCATTTTTAAAAAGTGCTCGTGTCTAAAAGATACAAAAAACTAATTTTTAATCCTGCAGAAAACAAATATACTGAATATCAACACTGCAGATCCTGAAAAGTAAAAATAGACAGGGCTCCACAGGTCATCATTATGAACCAGAACAACCAATATCTAAGCATTAGAAAGCTCCAATTTCACAGCACAGCAACTGCCAGCTCTAAGAAGCCCCAGTGCAGGTGGAGGACTAGTGACATCTGGTGGCTTGCTGGGACAGTCTAGGAACTCCCTGAGTTACAATATCCCTGCTTTCAGCACAGGTTCCCTAAATCCTACATCTCAAATTAGTTGCTCTAAGACTTTTATCACTTTATTTCCTTTTAGAGCCACGGCCACCACCAACACGAGTGAACTGTGCTCAGAAGAATGTGCTCAGCATGCAGTTTTCCCCCTCATCGGTTAAGAAGTTGCCACTGCTGAAAGCTAGGGAAACGAGACTCTTCTGCTCAGAGAGTATAAACAGTGATCTTTATATCTGTGTCTTCAAACACTTCCCCAAGTATTGCTGAAACTTTATCCCACTCCAGGCGGTCCAGTCCACACCCAATTCTGGAAAATAAAACATCAAAATAACTATAAAACTTTTGGAGCGCGTTATGAATAACAACCCTTCAGGCACTAACTCAACTCACCGTAAATCAATATAATACAGGTAAAATATGGACATAACCAAACCTGAATGTACTTTTATCACTTAAACCCACAGGGGAACACAAACTTCATATACACAATGGATCAGAAGAGTTACACACAATTAGATACTGAACTCTCAGAGTAGGAGATCATCTCTCAAAAACAGCCTCCTACCCAAGAAAAGCAGATTTACACAGCACTAATTTTCTTACTTGGGCATGGAAACGTCAGTAACTCCATTGTTTAGACAGTGATTTTTCATTGCTTCTAAACTCTTCCTCATGTCCTCATACGTTGGTTTGTGAGAAACTTTCTTCTTCGTAATCTAAGCATGAAAATAAAAAATCAGTGACAGCTCTGTCATCATCACAGCAAACTCCCCCTTCTCCTCCCTCAAACAAACCCCTCCACACCCGGGGTCCCTACACTCAGTCACTACAGTAAAGGGAAAGAGACTTGGAAAAAGAACTGTGTTTCACAGCTTGAAATAGTGTAATTCAGCAGCTTGTTCTGTGAATGTAGAAATATAAATAAACACACACAAGAGAGCTTGGCTTCTCCTCAATAGGAAGACTTGAGTAATACATCTCACTTACGTAGGAGAAAGTACTCAATGTTATTAAAGCTGTCACCGTAATATCTAATACAGCCTTGTTACAGGGGAGCATTTGAGTCATTCTCTACTCTTACCAGGTAGTAAATATACCGGTCATCTCTTTGGAGAACTGCCACCTCCCCAGTCTTCTTTTCTAAAGGGAAAAAGGTGCTATTTTAGGAACAGTTACAGTCCTGCTGTGCAACTGACCCTGAACCCCTGGTAGCAACCTTCAAAGCTGGAAATCTTAGTCCTTAAAATCCCACAATGGTACAAAATTACTCACGTTGATCTAACAGCTCTTGGACGCCTCCAAACTTCTTCTTAAACAGGACAGCGATGCCTGCACCCATCCGACAGTCCTCACTGATGCAATGAGCCAACGCGTCCGTTGGGGGGCAGGAAAACAGGTCTCCTTTAACACACTTGATCTAGAAAGCAAGCACAGGTATGAAAGTTAGGAGTGCTGGCCACCATTAACGAACATCCATGTTAAACCAGTCTGTATGCTATCTATATGGTAGTGCGTTTAAGATGTGGATTATAAACTCAATATAGTGATATCTTTTACAGGATCAGATATATGAGAAGCACACTGCACGTATGGCAGCACCACACACTGCCAGACACTTCAACACCTGAGCTCTGTGCTGATGCCAAGTAACAGCATCACTGATATAAACACAACAGCACTTTATTATTGGTCCCAAAAGCTACATGGTCCAATCTGCTGCCAATATGAGGCAGTGATGTCCCAGCACACACAGCAGCAGCCCATAGAACCCTTGTATTATGTACTACGCACTCGCTCGCCCTGCTCCTGGACGTGGGTGGCCATGGTGGTGCGGGCTGTGAAGGCTCCTGCGGCTGGAAAGATGGCAGAGAGAAGAACAGAGTTAATGGAAACCACGGGCTGGGAACGAGGCCGTGTGTGCGCTGGGCCTTCACCCAGCAGAGTTAGAGCCGACAATACAGCCGATATGGGGGAAGAACGATAAGGGGAAGCAGGGCCCCAATGTCCCACAAGGTAGGCCCGGCCAGAGCCCACAGGCCACGTGTTGCTCTCCAGGCCACCCCAGCCCGCTGTAGGCCCCCTCAGCACACACGGCCCACCCGCGGGCACGACGTGAACGACGGGCCGCCCAGCCCGGGCCTGCACGGCGGTGAGCCCGGCCAGCCTGGTGAGCCGGCCCAGCACGGCCCGCATCGCTCCGTCACCTCCACTGCCACACTGCGGCGTCACGTCAAAATGGCCGCCACCACCACCCGCTATCCAGCCCCTCTAGGCAGCCTGGAGGAACGCCGCCTCTATGGTACCCGCCGAGAACATTCCGCAGACCAACCTGCCGCCGCGAGGGCGCATGCGCGAGAGCATCAGAGGCGGAACCTACAGATCACGTGACGGGATGAGGGCGGAGCCGCGGCGGCGCGTGCGCAGTGCGGGCGTTGGCGGCCCCGCGAGGCGCTCGCACCCCCTTGTGCGCATGCGCATTGTGCGCAGGCGGGCGGGCCGCGGGTGGGCGGGGCCATCCGGAGCGAGCGGCACACTGCGCATGCGCCGCCCGCGCCCGCCCCCTCCCCTGCCTTTGTTCGGGGTTGGGCGCCATTTTAACGCGGCGGGCGAGTGCGGGCGCTGATTGGGTTTCGGGGTCCGGTAGCGGAGCCAATCAGCGCGGGACCCGAACCGGGGGAGCGAGGCACGGTGAGTGCGAGCAGCCAATATGGAGCAACCGAGCGGCGGAACCAGCGCCGGGATTGGCGGGACACAGTGACCAGTCAGGAGGCCGCGTGTAGGGCCGGGCTGGGGGGGAACCAGGGGACGGGGCCGAGGGGGAACGGGGGGAAACGGGCGGAGAGAAGGAACGGGCGGAGAGAGCAACGATCGTTGGGCCGAGGGATGGAGGAGGAGGCGGCCAGGCCGGGGCCGCTGCTTGGGGCCGGGCTCCGTGCGGGGCTGCGGGACCGCGGGAGGCAGCGCCCCGCCCTCGAGACGGGGGAGCAGCACCACACGGTGACACATAACACATGGAACGGGTGAAACGGGCCGACCCGCTGATACAGCACACACCGGGTACGGACAGCGGGGACACGGCCAACATGGAGCACAATAGTGCTCGGTGCAGGCAGCTGGAGCTGTGGGATGAGCTGTGGGGGAGCACACACTGAACCATAAGGCTGAGCTTTGGGATCCTGCTTTGATAGAGTAACACTAGTGCTTTATTTCAATGAAGGGAATGAAGGGATCCCTTGGAGGGCTGCGATCTGCACACGTGAAACATTCAGCTCCCAGCCACAACCTGCACAGCTGGATTCAGTGCTACCTTATGTTGTAGAGACAGGCCTGACACAAGAGAAAACACTTTCCAATAGAAGCATCCTTTAATTTGTGATTTGGTGCTGAGAGATGTTGCAGATAGAGCTTAGTGGTGTCCTGTGCTTGTTACTGAGCAGCTTCCCTGCAGAATGAGCTGCTTCCTGCTGGGCCCACAGGCAGCGATGGTAGAAATTAAATATGCTGTGCAGAATTCAAATGGAGGCTTTGATAGGCAGCAGCATCTGCAGGGGGAAGAGAATAAAGCATCTTCTGGTAGGCAGTGAGAAACCATTGCTAACTGAGCACGGATGGGGCTGATGCTGCATCAGAGTGCAGGGCCTTCCTTTGCTGCGACTCAGGCTATCACTGATGTCCAGGCTTAGTATCACTGCATCAAAGTTCTGACCCAGAGTCTCAATTCTTACATTATATTTTATATCTAAGCTTTGTTTTCTGTTCTGAAGTCAGGTGACGTTAACAAAGGAAGGGCTGCAATTAGACCATGGCCGTTAATCAGAGTGTGCTCAAGGCACTACCTCCATGTTAGCAGGTGCTTTGCTTTTCAGCTGCTGTAGGACACAACAACCTTCAGACATTGGGACAATAATCACGTGGGTTTTTTTCTCCTTTCTTGCCAGGTCCACACACTGCGCTGTGCCTTGGTCAGCCTTGGAACTGAAGCGGGATGGAGCAGTACACAGCCAACAGCAACAGCTCCACAGAGCAGATCGTTGTGCAGGCGGGGCAGATCCAGCAGCAGGTATGGGCAGTTACAATGGTTTAGCTGCTGTTGGTGGGTTACGGACCTTCACAGTTGCACAGAACCAGCAGGACGCTTTGTGATCCCCTCTGAGTTTACCTGAGTTCTGTCACTACAAGAAATCAAAATGAGCACAAGAATTGCAAAAAATGACTAAAAACCAGGACAGCCAAGTATGTAGCTTTGGAGGAGCTATCCATGCCAGACAGATCGAGTTTATGTGTTGGAACACACAAGCTGTTTGGCTGGATTGGGTTCGGTTTTAAGGCTTGTAGGTTTTCAGTTAAGTTTCATCCACTCACACTGATTCCAGCAGGTAACCAAAGATGTATTTGATGTTATTGGTATCTTCAAAGTAATAGAGGTGAACACATTCACTGACCCGTTTCATTTTAAGTACGTGCTCCCAAACACGGTGATTTGCTGCGTGTGAAATGTTTTTCTAAGTGATTTTTTCCACTTGAAGCCAGTTGTAAAGCCTTCAGGAGAGAGGCCGCCCTTCGTCTCTCAAAATGCTAACACGGTTATCATTGATTATTTTGGGACTCTTACTAAGGAGGCTAAAGATAGACGAGGCTTTTAGATTGAACTGCTCTTGCAACATCTCAAGATCATCCTTCAAGGTCAGTGGTGGGAAGACATAGATGGAGGGATGACACAGATGAACTCTTAGCAGCACAGCAGACTCTTCCTTGCAGGAAGGAACGTGTGGTACTTGTTGTAACCAACAGGTCGCAATTTTGGAAGCCTTTCACAAGAAGTCTGAGCAGTGCAAGGAAACATGGAGCACACAGACAGCAGCAGAGAATTTAGTTCCTGCAAAATGACCTCTCCTGTGTTTTGTAACCAACTTGTGTTTGGAATGTTGAAGCTCATCAGTGTGCTGTGCAGATTTGCCAGCATTCCGCCCTTAGATTCGTTAACTCACGTTCTGTGTGTTCCAAGAGCAGCGTATGTGAATTGTAAAATTCATCCTCGTCAGCAAAGTGTGGTTGTGTCTGGTGTGAGCTGTGCATTTCCCTGTTTCAAGCTCTTCCTGTTCCTGTTCCCAGCAGCAGGGTGGTGTCACTGCTGTCCAGCTGCAGACTGAGGCCCAGGTGGCATCCGCCTCAGGCCAGCAAGTCCAGACCCTCCAGGTAGTGGTGACCTCTCTAATTGTGTTTGTGAGCACTGCATGACTCTCCATCACCACATATCTAATGCTGTGTTTTTTACAGGGTTTCAAATAGGGATGGGAAAATTGTTGGCCAATACTGTGTGCTTGATGTGAGGCTTCCCATCAGGTTATAGCTTTTCATTGGATCACAGGTGCATTCATGAATTCCAGCTGTTGTAATTCAGAAAGCAAATAGTGGATGAAATGGGAGTCAAAAGGGAAGAAACTCACCGAGATCATGAAGTCAAGAGACACAGCTTAAAAGAGATACAGCTTAAAGATTTTCCGTACTTCCAAGATTACATTTCTGATACTCAGTGTGAGTAGTTCTGCAGGTTTTATTCCTACATGAAAGGAGATAGAGAGGTAGGGGGTGACCCACCAGCATGAAGAGAGAAACTTTTTTATCTGTAATTGGAAAAGCTACGTGGGAACAGTATCAGCTCCTGCAGGACTGAGAGAGCTCGTTTCTTGCCTGTATTACATTGCAGGGAAACTCAGACCTATGGCTCCTAACAGCAGATACAACAGAAGTTGGGAAGAAATGCACGGTCATTTCAAGCCCTGATTTCCTTCAGTGTGAAACACTCCGGGCTGTGCAAACACATTTGTCATCTCATTAGGAAATTTGTAAAGGAACTGATGAGCCCTGGACAGCCATAGTTTAGCAGTACATTGCTCACTGTTGGTTTGGCTTGAGGTTTGATTGGTCTTGCCAGGTGTCAAGTTGAACACAGCATTTTTTATGTTTGGAGTTCAAGTATGAAAAGCTGGCTGACTTGAATGGCTTAGATCACTGTGGCCTCCTACTTCTCCACACCTCTTTTTTTTTTTCCCTTTGCTTGCCTTAATGCATTAACAAGAATCCTGGAATGCACATTTTACTTTCTGCCTATTGGATGCAGTACTGCTGCCTGTGCTTCTCTGGCTGACATGAGCATGCTTTTATCTCTTGTAACTCAAAACACACGCTGCCCCTTTTGTCAGTGACTTACTGTTATAGCTACAAGGTTGAGGAATGAATGGATCAATGTGGCGAGGGGATCAGGTGACCTGTAAAGCTACTGTGTTCTATTTAAGGTGTTGATCCCTGGGATACGACTGTGGTTGAGTCTGTTACTCTTCCTTACCGAGCTGCATTTTGTGCTATTACATTAATAATTTCACTTAATAGCCGTGAAAAAGTTCTCTGAGAATATCACATGCTATGGATTGGTTAGGAAATGGAAATGTCGTGAGCATGTAATTGGAGAGGGCGAAGCTGCTGCAGAATCTCTCTGCCAGAATGGCTTTCTTGGAGCTTTTTCTCATTAGGAGCCTCAGTGAGAGATTAGCAGTGATGTAGTTAATGAAGTTTCTTTTATTACACTTTGCTCTTGGGCTGTGCACGAACATAGTTATTGTGTCTGGAAGACTTGTCCAGCTTTTATGCTTTATTGGTTAGAGTGCGGCAGGAAGAGATAATGTACAAAATCCAGCAGTGCAGGATGGAGAGAGTTGTAGAAACTAAAGGTATTTGATGCTGATGAGCCCAGCGCAGTGACTGTGGCAGGTTAGGACAGGTGAGCCGTGAGCTGTGTGTCATTTCCAGTTCCCTGCTTCGTCCCACCAGACTTTTTCATTGTTGTGTTTCTGTTCTCTCCTGTTCCCCAGGTCCAGGGGCAGCCGTTAATGGTGCAGGTGAGCGGAGGACAGCTGATCACATCGACTGGCCAGCCCATCATGGTGCAGGCTGTGCCTGGGGGCCAGGGACAGACTATCATGCAAGTCCCCGTTTCTGGAACTCAAGGACTGCAGCAGGTGAGATAACCCTGATTTCATTAGAGATAAATTGCAGATAATGAACTGCTACGTTCTTGCCTTGTCAATTAGAGTGTGTTTGCCTCAGCGCTGTTAGAATGGCCTGGGCAGCGATGGTTGTGGACCTGCCACAGTGAACTCCATTAAGAGTGGATCTGAAATACGCTTTGTATTGGGCTTTTGTATTTTAAGGGATGGTGGAAGCCTTCCAAGTCCGCTAGAATACACTTGAATTCTTTGAAAAAAGAAAACTTGAAAATAATTCTTGTGCTTGAGTTCATCTTCCAAGTGATGGCAGATGGTGGATTTAAACATTTCCGTTGTAAATGAAGTAAATTGTGGAAGGATTCGTGATGGTTTGATTGGAAGCAATTGCTTCTGATTATTTCAAAGCCAGTTTATAAATGTCAGCAGGTGCTCAAAGCGCATTCCTCAAATCTAAGAGAAGAACTGCTAACAGCAGCACGTTGGAAGTGTTGTAGTGATCAGAGAATGGGATTTGGGAGTGACATTCTGCACGGTGCAGGAAGGCACGTGGTGGTGGTGGTGTCCTGAGAGGCTTATTTAGTTACTGAATTCAAACTCTTTGGCTGAAAGACAATATTTTCTGTGTTAGGTTCTTGATGTGGTTGTTGAGGAAGGTCTGTAGCTGGGCTCTAAAGCAGGAGCTGCAGACTGTATCCCAGTTTATTTTATCACAAAAAAAATAAACGCTCTGCAGATACTTTAAATCTCACTCCTGGTTTCTTTGACCTGAGTAGTAATTCTAGTTTTGTGTGAATTTATTTCTTCTGACTGTTTCACTGTGTGAGCAGCTGAGAGCTGCTGGAACGTGATGGCACTGGCACGTTACGTGTTGAGTTTCCTCTATTCTGTATGTTCTGCTGTTCTATCAGTGACTGCAGTGTCACGGGGAAGAGCAACTTAAAACTCTTCATTTTAAAATAGAAAAAAAGAGAAGTATCAGTGCTTTTTTGTTGTTGTTTTCTTTGCAGCTATAAATCATCCTCAGATGATCTGGTAATGCTGAGGCCAAGGAGGGAGAAATAAGAGGCATAGTTAATGTTCCTTTCTGACTCTTTCTTCCACAGATTCAGTTGGTCCAGCCAGGTCAGATTCAGATTCAAGGTGGGCAGGCTGTACAGGTACAGGGGCAGCAGGGCCAGACCCAGCAGATCATTATACAGCAGCCACAGACTGCAGTTACTGCTGGCCAGACACAGGTAACTGCACCAGCATGAAAGGGTTTTCTTGAGAGGAACAGGAAGAGAAACTTGGCAAATGACTTTCATTGTGGTTAAGTAAAAAGGGAAAAAAAAATATTAATGTGGAGGAGAACTTGAGAATAAAATTAATATCTTTGTAGTGTTTCATACGTAACCCTGGGACAGAATGAATAGACTGCATGTTCTTATCCATCGTGTTTCTGTATATTGGTTCATGGCTGTTTTTGTCTCTTTGTTGCAATTTCCAAACATAAGTATTGCTAATGTCATACTTGCGCCATTTTGTGCAGTAGTCCAGTCACACCTGGGTTTTCTGCTGTTTCTTTTGGTTAGGACCAGAATTTAATGTTCTGATAATGGGACAGGAAACCCGGAACTTGTTTCTCTGAATGTTAAATACAACAGTATTAGGAAAAGTTTATTGTACGTGCTTCAGGTACTTTACCTTCAGCTCAGTTGGTTTGTACTCCATCCTATTTCTTTATGCTAGTAATAAAGCAAAAGAAATAACGTGCCTGAAGCGCCATAAGCACTGTGTATTAATTGAGGAACTGTGGGATTTGAGAAGGAAGCAATGTTTGAAGTTCCTGTGTTCTCTGTTTTGTTTAGACTCAGCAACAAATAGCAGTTCAAGGACAACAAGTAGCGCAAACGGCTGAAGGGCAGACCATAGTCTATCAGCCCGTTAATGCTGATGGAACCATTCTCCAACAAGGTATGAGCTCTGGTGCAAAAAGTCACGACCTCACAAAGTCCCCTTGGTAGGTTTTCATTGCCTTGTAGAGGCTGTCAGTGCACACAGTGAGTTGCAGTGGTGGTTGGCAGTGCTGTGACTGTTGTGATGTGCTGGCACAGCGAATGGAAGAAGAGAGGTTTGTATTGTTGGACAGGAGTTCAGCAGGTAGATCTTTCCACAGAAAACTGAACAATCCTTTGTTTTTTTGGCAAGAGCTGTTAGAATGGGGATGCTCATTCGCTTCTGCAATTCCAAATACCTGCTGTCTTACCTGAGGCTGGGATTACAGTGCAGATACAAAAAATACCAAGTACGGTTTGGTTGATACCTTGTAATGCATTTCTAGATCTTACAGAAGGGTGAATGAGTGGAAAACAGAAGCGGGACTAATGGTGTTCCCTTCTTTCTGTGTGCGTGTTTTCGTTTGTTTTGTTTTCTTTCCTTTTGTGTTTTATTTTCTTAAAGTTACAGTCCCTGTTACAGGCATGATCACCATTCCAGCAGCCAGTTTGGCTGGAGCACAGATTGTCCAAGCAGGAGCCAACACCAACACCACCAGCAGCGGACAAGGGACTGTCACAGTGACACTGCCAGTTGCTGGGAATGTTGTCAATTCAGGTGGAATGGTTATGGTATGTATTTAACTCTCCATTCAACTTGAAGGTACAGCTATATGTATACAGTGTTGTCTGAGATCCTTGCCAACTGGATGTTTCAAAATGAGCTGTTAGCTGATAAAGCAGACATTTGGAAAGATGGAATTCACTGTTGCATTTCTTGAGGATTCCTTAGTAGTTGTTTTTCTGATTTTTAGGATTTTTTCCACCCATTCTTCCATCTCTGCAGTTTGATGCCTTTCAACTTGAACTTTATTGTTCATCCCCGCTAGATGTCAGCAGCTCTATGAGTAATAACTGCTTAAGAAACGCTCTGAAATTATCATATAAATTAAATAATTCATAGCCTAAAAGAAGGGGAAGTGATGAGTGTGTCCTGCATGCAAATTAGACAAGAGGCAGTCATAGAATTGTGTATTGTGTTGAAATTTTACCGTTATCAGGAGGAGAAGGAAGTACAAATGGTGCGTCATTGGGTTATTTAAGTTTGTCCTGCAGTTTGAGACTGACTTTATTCCTCATTTCAGTTTAAACTGGTGCATTAACTGAAGAAAAAGCAAGCCCATTCCATCGTAAACACTTCTCAAAGTATATCCCTGCATCCCCTTTTCATTCTAAGCTGAAAGTTCTGAAACCATTCTTCTCTGTGCAGATGGTACCTGGAGCTGGATCAGTACCAGCCATCCAGCGGATACCTTTGCCTGGAGCAGAGATGCTTGAAGAAGAGCCCCTCTATGTAAACGCCAAGCAGTATCATCGAATCCTGAAGAGGAGGCAGGCACGAGCAAAGCTTGAAGCAGAGGGGAAGATTCCCAAAGAGAGAAGGGTGAGAATATAACACAGAGCTAATGCAGGGCTGCTGTATGGGGAAGGCACAGAAAAGCCAGAAAAATGAGGCCTGGAATCTTAGTATTTTTTCCATTTGTTTTTCTTGTTCATAAACTGTGTTTGAGTAATCGCTGAGTCCCTTGGTGGCAGTAAGTGCTTCCTTTCCATACGTTTATTAGCTCATCTAATGTCACTGTATTGCAAACAGGCCTTTACTGTAAGCATTTTATTTCAGGGGTGGGGGAGAATAACAGAATCTGCTTTGGGTTTTTCTGCTGTGTTCTCAATTACTGTGAGTACTGAACTGAGGAGGAATATGCTGCTCTCATTGCTCTTCTCCTCCATGTTGTGACAGAAATACTTGCATGAATCTCGGCATCGTCACGCCATGGCCAGGAAGCGAGGAGAAGGTGGACGTTTCTTCTCACCAAAGGAAAAAGACAGTCCCCATATGCAGGTATGGAGAATTTAGCCTGTTCTTTGGGCAGCTCACACTTTGAGTCCTTCAGGTTACATTTTAGAGGAGCATTTCTACTGTTCTCTGTTCTTCTGGGTTAGGCTGCTGTATGTGACTCTCTGATGTTATGGAAAATGTTGGGAATTACAACATGACATTTATTTTCTATCTGTAGGATCCATCTCAGGCCAATGAAGAAGCGATGACACAGATGATCAGAGTCTCCTAATCACTGCTGACATAAAAATGTAACTGAATTCCTGTCCCTTCTGCAAGTCTGTCCTACCTTACCAGTGTATCAAGCAAGTCTTTCAATGGGACAATCACCACATCGCAGCCTATCCTTTTCTACAGAACAAACACCACTTTTTCAGTGTGTGGTAAAGATTTTAACTGCAGTTGACTCGACTCATAGAAACTTAATGACTTCCTTGGTATACTCTTCTAATTCAGCGCAGGGATTTCAGTCTGACAGCTCATGCCTTTATTTTTTTTTCCTTTATAACATCTCTTGCATTAAGATTGGCCATGGTGAGTGTACTGCTGACTGACCAGCAATAACTGGTGTGCTGAAGAAGGGCCAGCAAAGACTTCATGGAGTTATGACCCTTCTGCACAGCGACATAACCCAGTTCATAGCAACCAGCACTGATGTGGCTATACCACGGTACTGTGTTTTCCCAGGAGAGGATTGTTACTTACATCCACTACTTACATCTTTGGATTTACCGTCTACTGAACTGTTCTCTACTGTTGCATCTGCACTTGCAAAACTGACAGAAACTGAAGGGGTTTCTCTTAAGCTCCACTCTGTAAAATATGTATTAAACAGCAAGCTTTTCTCTGGGAAGAGTTCAGCCATCCAGTCAAAGTGATCAGAGCAGTTCAAGATTATTATAGGACTTGATTTGTTGTGTGTCTGTTCCGGGAAGTAAGAGTGGAGAGGGTTATTGATATAAGGGTTTAGTTAGTAAATAGGATTTATTGGTGTTTTTTGGTATGTTTATTGCCAGCAGGTCATGCATTGGAAGAAGAGTGGATGCCAATATTAAAGTATTGGAACTTCCAATTGAGTCTCTTCCAGAGGATTATTTTTAAGGTCTTTATTTCTAACCTGACCGGTCTGATGCATGGTTCTCCAACAGAAATACAGTCTGCAGTATCAGAGTGAAAACACTTGGCCACCTTTTTGGTAGTATTTCTTGATGTGTGTTGTAAATCAGTTCTACAGTTCTCATTCTGCATAGAGAGAGGAGCTGCTGAATGATGGTGGAAGCACAGGGCCGCTCAACCTGGTGCATACTGATGTTTTGGAAGGATTATATACCTGAACAACGCGACGCATTTGCAAAAGTTGTGTTAATAATCCAGCGTTCTGCTCACCAGTTTTACACGAGGTTTTTTTCCAGCTATTCTAAAGGCATTAATGGCATTTTGGTGCCTTTGGTTGCTTCTGCCTTAAATTCGTGGCCAGTCAGAGCGCGCTGCTTCTTTCTTTTTCAGTCAGTAACTGTAAAGTCCTCACCTGGAATTTTGTGAGGTCACCCATTTCAGGAAACCCATCGCTCTCATTTAGTGAAGGAACAACAAAGTCTTTTCCTTAGTTGAATTTGCCGCACTATTTGTAAATACTTTTTTAGCCTGTGTACATTTTGTCAATAGGATTTTCACGTGCTGGAGGAACATTTCTGTGCTGAACTGAGACGGCCTCCATAACGTTTCTGCTCTTCAGCTGACAGCTAATCTGTGTCCCAGAGCACCCCTCAGGCAGTTGGAAGTTATGGAAGCAGAGATTGTTGCTCTGACATGAGTTTTTGTTTATTTCTCTTAAATTAGTAATTCTTGTTTTCCTTAAAGAAGTCGTAAACTTCTCCAACACAACTAGAACTCTTTTTTTTTCTCCCCCAACGAGCCCTTCATATATAGGTTCTCTGATCTGTTGTTGTAGAACGTGTACTAAGGCCTATGGATTCGTGTTACTTAGGAAGCTTTACTGTTAATACTTCAGATAAGGACGTGGAGGCCGGAGTGCAGCTGTTGGGTTCCTTACCTGCAGTGGGTCAGTTGTGAGGACGGTCCTTGAGTGATGCTGGAGCACTTCGAGGCTTTGCATGTTACAAACAGGAGAGATGGAAAGAATCTTTGTGACTGGATGTGTGTGTGTGTAAGGGGATGGGGGGTGGGGAGGTACTTGCATCATGTAAGGCAAAGTTTGTATATAGTTTAAAAAGTTTATAATTTTTTTTATATAATGCATTTTTTCAAGTGTATTTTGGTCTTTAATAGATGCAATTGTAAGTACTGTGTACACTATCCAGCTAATAAAAGTTTATAAACCAAGCAGCGACGTTGGCTCTGCTTTTAATGCTCCTCCAACTCCTGGAGCTGAAAGTGGCCTCTGAGCTGCAGGAGGAAGGAAGGCTGCGCTCACTGGGTCAGTGTTATTCTGTGTGTCCTTTGAGTGTGCAAAGAAATGGTAGGTTTTGGTTTAAGGCAATAATGATTTGTCTGAAGTCTGCTGTGTCTTTAACCTTCCTGGATACCTGTTGGCACAATGCACCTCCTGCCTGAGGGCATCTCCTGTGTGCATGGAGTCATTCATTATCCCTGAGGAGGCTTCCAGAAGAGCCAAATGATGGTGTAGAAACAGCCCTGGGGCACAGGGAGCTCCATGGTGCAGGGCTGGAACCTGCTCATGGTCCTGTGAGCATAACAGGACACTGCCTTCATGTTACTGTGCTTCCCAAAGCATTTACTCCTTTGTATTGCTGGCTATCTTCCAGAAGGGTGGTTTATTCTTGTCCCCAAACTCCCTCGTATGGTGCCATTATCTCTATTTGCTCAAATATGACAGAATGGAGACTGTTAGAGCTTATTTTTTTTTTTGCATTTTGGTACAAAAGGAAGTTTTCCTCTTAAGAGGATTGGGCAGGCTTTGAGAGGTTTAAGAAATGCTCAGCTTCCATGTCTGCCTGCTAATCCCTCTCAGTCGTGCTGCTCCTTCCACACACGCTGCTCAGGATCTCTCAGCAGTGCTGTAACTCCAGCAATGATAACAGAAATACTTTTATCAGGGCTGGGGTCCTGCACTGTTAGTTCTTCTGTACGGTGCTGAGTAGTTGTATGCTGCTGCATTGCTGAAGCAGTTCTTGTATGCGTTCATTGTTTGCAAAGCTCTTTGGGTTAATAGCTGCCATGTATATATTTGTATATAAAGCAAAATACTGTGCTAAGCCTGTTCCTTTGTTCCTCATGCAGGGTGTTCATGAAACAACTGGAATCACTGCTGCAGTTCTTGGGGCTTGGTTCTGCCCTCCAATGTGTGTCCCTGTAGATGCTGGTCTGCTCCTTTGGGGTGTTGCTGGCAGTTCTGTGGTCGTGATAACAAGTGTGATTGTGGGCAAACAGAGCAGAATGAATCCTCAAGGACATCGCAGCTGAGGATTCACGAATGCAGAAGAGCATGAAGGGCAGCGGCCCAGGGGAATAAGCAGCATCATGGGCCTGGAGGGAATGCCCACAGCACATAATGGGTTATCTGATTACAAAGCCACTCGGATATCGATTTTCACGGCTTCTTGCTTTATTCTTAATTTGAAATTCTTTTCAGTTCCCTAACAGGAGCAGGACCAGACTAATTTAAAGCAACCCCTCGCTTTGGAGAGAAGTTCCTGTATCTGCTAATCTTGGGCCAGTCACGGTTGCCAGGATCCTGTCCCTTATTGCTTGGATTTCTGTTCTGGTAATCAATATTCTGAGTTGCTGGGGACAGAAGTAAGGCAGGAAGTTGAGGACAATTGAGCAGATATTCTGAAGTGAACAGAACAGGTGGAATTTTGTGCTGCTCATGTGGACACGGTGGGTAAGTGGGGAGTTTTCCCTGTTCCTCATGCAGTAACACTTTGCTATTCTTTGTATTAATTCAGACCGGTTAAATAAGAAGAAGACCCAACTCAGAGGGTTGAGAATCTTAGCTTTATTTTAGGAGTTATCCATAATTCCTGGGGGTGTTTGTGCTTATCACCGTGATAACAGGGTTCAGTAGTTTGATTGGAATTAGTGTAACTTACAGCAGAGCCAAGGCAGAGTTACACTGCAGCGTGGGTGAGACATTGATAAACAAGCAGAGAAGGCAAGGAAACCCAAAGTTTCATACAGTCTGAATGAAGATGTTCTACATGGCCAAATACTATGCAGAGAAGCCCTGGTTTAGTGAAACACATTGGGAGCATTGCATAGAACAACTGCCGTGCTATAATTCAGTATGTTCCTCACCACTTTGCTGTTCTGGTCCTAATCAATGGGCAGTAATTAACATTTCACATGCACATACATAAATGAGTTGGGAGTCCAAAGGGAAGCGCTGTGCTCCCATATCTCACAGCCCAGTGCTGGACCTGCTGCTATCACAGCCAGCCTGTTTCCTGGAGCTGGGTTTAGAGCTGCTCCCTGCTTAAAAATAGAGCCCTGTGCAGAAAGCGAATGTGCTGCGGCCTTTCAGTATTTGTTCAGCTGAATTGTGCTGCCGTGCTATTAGAAAAGTGTGGTTGTTTTTCAGGGGAGGTTTGTGCATCCATGTGTCTCATCCTCCCAGCAATCCCGTGTGTGCACAGCTCCAGCAATTGGTTACAAGCGGGTTGTTTCTAAGCTCAGTTCAGCCACGTTCCGTCCATAAGCTGAAGGCTTTGTGCTGCTTGCTTTCAGTGCACCTGCTTTTTGCTCTTCAGTTTCTGTTCATGGAGTTGCATCATTGAAGATAAGGGTGGCATATTCCACAGGCCCCGTGGGCTGTGAGCTCCCTGGTGCTTCCTGAAGGAAGAAGACTTTGGGTGAAGGTTGTGTGTTGACGTACATGACATCTTCAGGTTTGGGTTGAGATTGGTGTCTTATTGCAGCATATATCATGCTCTCATTCTGGTCCCCGTCTGGCATTCTACTTGCTTTTTCTCTTCCTTCCTTTAAAAACAGAAGTTAAAAAAGAAATGCAGCACGTTTTTGGTTCTTTGTGATCCCCTCGAGTGGTGAGCAGCAGAGCCAGCATTGCTGCATAGCAGAGATCAAACGGAGCACCAGGAATAAGGGATTTCAGATGATCCCTTACCTGCAGCTCTCCCTTGCTGAATGCAGCATGTCTGTCCAAGTCCATCTCCTTTCCTGCCACAAAAAACAGAGTCTCTTGAGCGTTAAACTCACACCCCCATTTTTTCATTTAAGAAATGAATGTTTCCACTCTCTCTCCCCTGAAGTTCAGTGCAGATGTTGTGTATCACTTTAAACTCAGCCGTATTTCCTTCCCATACAATGATACCTGTGAATAAACCATCCTTACCTTCATGGTGCTGGGAGACCAGGCTGCAGGGAAAAGACAAGAGCATTAGAGAGCTTTACCTGCCCTCTTCTTCCTGATGTAGCTGCTGATGAGTGTCACAGTAGCAACCAGGGCAGCTGTAGCCAGTAAGGAAATCAGTGCCATGACAGCATAGGAAGTCCTGCAAAGGAAAGCAAGTGTCTCCATTACCATTTACAGCACCAGAGGAGACGAGGTTCGTTTGGGAGCAGGTTTTGTGCATCTGGAATTAAAGTCAGCACACAACTGTTAACCCTGTTGTCTCTCAACAGGTGTGATTCTGTGAGGTCGGTGCTGATGTAAAGCCACAGAGGATCCATCCCAGCTCGATTTTCTTTGGTTCTTTACAAGCCCGGGGCGTTTTCAGGAGCCTGAAATCTCTTCCTGCACTCAATTACGGTGCTGCTTAGAGTTCAAAGGCAGCCCTTATCGGGATGCAGGACCCTGCTCATGGTCTGTCTTTGATCGGGATTGTTATGGGTTGCTCTTAGGGTTACGTGCTTGTACAAGAGCAGAATCGTTGTAACACTGCATGGGTTGTATACTTGTCCCTTCTTAAGCAGGTAGGAAAGAATAACACAGCAATACTGAGCATCTTCAGTGGAGTCCTCACCTGGAGCTCCTGAAACCAGCAGGAAACTTGTATGGTTTTAATAAGGCTTGAGCAGGTTGACCCAGACTCTGTAGGGAGAACCCTATATGTGTGTGTGTGTGTGTGTGTGTGCATATTTCAGCTCTATCACAGCACCGCTCAGATCCTGCAGTGCATCCAGAACGCAATGATTGGAGTCTGGGTGTCTTTGTTTTGTTACCTCTGGTCCTTTCTGCTGTCGTCTGTGGGGCTGGCATCTATATTCCATTTTTCCCCTTGGAAAAGGAAAAAAAAAGCAGAAGTGAATGGCCGTGGTCGGGGTCAGGTGTTTTTCATTGTCACTAAATAGGTGAGCCACAGAAATTGGTGTCATTTCAGGGAGCAGCGTGAGGGCTGAGCTGCGTTTGGATGCTGCCAGGAAGAAAGTTTCTTAGAAGACAAATCTTGACATCTTTTCCTTCACAAAAGGGCTCTCGTTATTTACCTCCCCTCCCGCGTTCTTCAGTCAGGTCAGGAAAATCTGATAGTTTCCACTCAGCTCGTTCAGTTTTGCTGCTTTCTGCGCCGTCTAAAAGCAGAAGGGAGGTATTACATTTGGTTTACTAACAGACAGTGACAAAGAGGTGAAATTCATGGCAACGCTCAGATCTCTCACAGTCTATTCCATCTGCTGATGCTGATGTGAAATGTTGTCAGTGAAGCCGAGTCAGACCGCCCCCCCCCCCAAGAACTGGCAGCAATTTGTACCATTAGTATGTATCAGAAAATCTGTTTGAAAAAGGAAATTCAGGAGTTATCTGCATCTCAGGAAATTTCAAGGCTCAGGAGAGAAGCTCTTTAACACCGACCCGCAGCCTTTCTTGGCAGGTATTAAGAAATTGCTGACTTTGAGAAGATCATCATCAATTCTTTGATTAACTCACCCAAAACTTTCAGCACGACCCTCCTCAGCAGTTTGTTTCTCCCCTGCAAATGGCTCTCGAGATGATACTCTCCCGAGTCATTAAGTTGGAGCTTTTTCAGCGACACTGTAATCATTTTCCATGGGAAGTCGTTCATCATTTCAGTCCTCCCTGCTTTAACAGCACTGTGATCAGCGTTACCTCTGACAACAGGTTGACATCTAATTTGGGACACCATTCTGCACCAAATAAAATGCTGGAGTTCTCCGACGTTGACTGTCACGGAATAGGAGCAGTGGAGGAACAGAGATTTCCCTTTTTTGGCCAACACTGTTACAGGTTCTAAAGAAAATAGAGTGGTGAATGGTGAGGATGGAAGACAAGAAAGATCAGCCCCTGTGGTAGCGTGTGTATCACCCTGCAATGGAGCAGAGGCCAACATCAGCACAATCCCAGGGGGATTATGATGTCTAGAAATGCCACGTTTAGCTATAAAACAAAACCATGTAAATGCTGCATCGTTATTGATTTATTTGGGTTCCTCCCACCCGGTTGCAGTTGACCACATCGCTCACCCTTCGGTGAAACCACCATCTGTATTCTTTGCAGCAAAACCTGCTTCATTCCAACCCAAACTCCGCACTGATATGTGCCAGAGTCCTCTTTTTGAAGGGCTCTCATCAATACAGAAAACCAGCCGCCTCCGGAGTCTCTGAGCTCAGCTGGATGGTGCAGAGCTCGGGTAGGAGCAGCCCTTCCTTCTGAAGGGAAGCTCAGGGTTAAGTCTGGACAGTATCTTTCTGCTTGTTCCTTGCACCAGTATTTCTTCTCACGTAAATACTTGTGCACGTCATATGAGCAGTTGGCTCTGAATGTCTCTCCTTGTACTTGCAGAAACACTCGTGTGTCCTCTCCTGTCACGTGTGATCCTTGAAAGGAAGAAAACCCTGTGTGAGGAGTTCTCTGTCTCTGCAGGTTTGCATAGAAAAACATCCATGCCCAGAGTTGGTGCCACCACCCTCTGTCCATTGTTATTCATATTGTTCCTCTCTGTGCACTCAGCATTGCTGGCTGTACAAAAGCAAACAGCAGCTCACCTGCCTCATGTTGCTCACGGTACCTCATCCATCATTGTTTCAGGAGGAAATAACACACACAGCTTTCCCTCCCCATACGCTGGGTGATTTCAGACTGAGAAACTGAAGCTTATGTAAATAAAACAAACAAATTTCAGGCTGAACATCTCCTCTTGTTGACATCTGGCAGCCCTGTCCTGTGCCTGGCCACAGATGGTCTGAATAAAGAGTGTTCAAGCAAATAGCAGCGTGCGGTGCGTGCAGCAGCACTGAGAGCTCTGCAGAGGGATACGAAGCCTTACCTGGTAGCACCAGCAGGAGCAGCAGGGCTGGAAAATGGCCCATCCTGCAGCAGAAAGTGGGATATGGCAAAGGGAGGAGAATGTATCGCAGGGCTTCGTTACCACTGAGGGATTCTCTGGTGCAGAGGAAGCTAAACTTGCTTTGTCATTTACAGTTGTCTGCTGCCTGGAGTGATGATGGCAGTTTGGAGCTGCTCAGAACATCTTTTAACCACAAGCTGCCTTCTTGGGTGGGAAGACTGCTCTGTGTTCACTGGCTGCTTTTTGGCTTTAAATACATAACTGTGTGGATGGCTGTGTTTAGCAGTTCGGCTGTGGGGCTGCAAAATAAGCGTTTTCAGACTCTATCCCTGTTCAGAAGTGCCCAACATGATGGAGGCAGTGAGTGACCCTACATGAAGTGTTCCCTCTTATATGGGTGATTTATTGTGAGCTGTTGTGCTCCAACCCTTTATCACGAATCCACACTATGTAAAGTAACCAGTTTGATTTTATTTAGCTTTGTAGGCAATGCAGGAAGAAGTGTGAGTGGCCCTGGGGCTGGGTTCTTCTTTGGACAGGTAATTGCAGCTTCCTTTGGGGGCATGATGAACAGTGATCCCCTTGGGAAGGTAGAACCAAGCTCAGAGCTGTGTGCAGTTCACATCCCTTTGTTATGTTCTGCAGTCGTGTATTTCTTTCCACTCTGACTGTCTGCGAAGGATCTACTCTGTGCAAAGAGATCTTTGGGATCTTAGGATCTACTGTGAGATGGCACAGCACTGATGGATCTCACCCGAGGAGGGGATAAGCACTTGAAATAAGTGCCTGGTAACACAGTGCAGTTACTGGCTGCGACTGGAGGTGACAGCAGAGCACTGCATTGCCATTAGTATGGCAAAACATCAGACTTTACGGACAGGAGCAACGAGAGAAGGTGGTAGATGGTGATATTCCCTCTCCACAGGTTTGTCAGTCCCTATGTTTAGTGGGCAGTGCTTTTCTTTCTTACAGCAGGTGGCAAAGCTTTGCTGGATAAAGCTCGGTGTTCGTTTCCCTGTTGATTCTCTTTGGTTGGGCTCTAAGCAGAGCTCTCCCACGAGGGGCCGATTCCATGTCCATGCTCCACGAGGTCACCAGGGAAACGAGGGACCTGCTGTTCATTCAAGCTTGGCTTCTTCTGCTCTGCCTCCCTGTTTTTCCTGCTGTTGCTAATGATAAAGATCAGCACAGCCACCACAAACTTCGTAGCCAATAATCCAGCAATGGTGTAAAGGACCGTGAAATCAGCTTCGGGAGGGATGCTATGGAGAAACATAAACACAACAAAATGAGGCTTAGCAAGGAACAAGTTGGTTCAACCTTTAAATAAACTCTTGTATTTTGACAGGATAAAAGTGCAAAGGTGGTAACAGCTCCTGTGTGTGGTACTCCCTGCCTGGGCACAACAGCCTGCGAGGTTAGAGCAGCTGTAATAGGTTTTAACTGCAAGATCCCATGTATGGAGAAATGATCTGCAGGATCTGGTTTGCCTGGCCCTGCAGCTCTGCTTTCTGTTCAGAAACTGTGCAGCAGCTACAAGAGTTGTCACGCATTAGGAAGGGGCAGAGAATATGCCCATGGTGCTATTCTTCTCAGCTTCAAACGGGATTACAGGTGCTAATCTAGTTTAGTGTTAGATGAAGGAATATTGAGGTTTACCTGGAGCTGCTCTGCACAGCACTGGGCTCCTCTGGGATCTGGGTCTCCAGGGCAGCTGGTGACAGAAACAGAACGGTTCAGTCTACAGATATGTGATATTCATGTGATATTCAATGGTGTCACAAAACCAGTGCCCCAGGTAGGTACAGATAGACAAAGTGAGGCTGGGCACTGGGAGGTTGTTCTGTGTGGAGGCAGATGAGCTGTGTTGCATGTCCTGCAGCACTGAGTTTGTGTTGCTGTAAATTGGGAAATAAAAACAGGCTCGGGACTTCCTTAGAGACAGACAAGAGTAAATATTTACCAGAGTCCAGCCCTGGTGCCTGCAGGGACGTGGAACTGAAGTAGGAACCCATGAAACTCAGAGCCCCGGGACCCACCTGTCAGCACATCCACCTGCACCGTCCGCAGGGTGCTGGTCTCCCCCAGGTACTCAGTCCTGCACTGGTACAGCCCGGCATCCTGCTTCCTCAGCCTCCTCATGGTCACTGTCAGGACCCCGTCCTGGATGTTGTCGCTGATGGACGTGGTGCCGTTCCTGTTCCTCAGGAAGGGCAGCCAGAAGCGCCGGGCGCTCACCACGTGTTGGCATTTGCTGCCATTGATCTGCCTGCACCAGCTCTTCTCCCTCCACCGCTGCTGCCGGGGGTTGTAGGTGCAGTTCACAGATATGGTTCCCCCCTCCATTCCATACACCGTAGTGATGTTCTGTGCAGCGCAGGATGCTACGAGAGGAGGAGAAGCTGGTGAGCCACAACTTCACATCTACCCATCCCTTACTACTACAATTGTGCTAAACAAATGTTGCTTTCCTCTCCTACAGCTCTCATGATGGTAAAAACACAGTGTTCTCAGGTTCAGACCTCCTTGAAATAAGGCCATAGTGAAGCCATTGGCTGCTGTCATTTGGCTCTTGCCAAGCAGCTTTTCCTGTGGGACTTTGCAGATGTTCTGAAGCTCAGCAGATTGTGGTCCTCATCTTCCCCTTCTGGCCCCTTTCATTGCAGCCTGGAGCTCGGCGTTGTCACACTTGCTGTGGTCACTGAGCACAGCAATGGGAGACACTTTGTCAGCATGATGAGGGGATTTAAAGAGGAACTTGCATTTTCCTCCAATCTGGAGGGGCACAAAGCTGGGTGTGTGCTGTGGTTGGAAGGGGCCTCAAAACAGCTTTGGCAGGTGCTGAAATCAAAGTGAGATACAAACAAGCGTGCAGCTGTATGGCAGGTTGCTTCTTATTCACATTCCTGGCTTCTGATTCCGGAGTCTTTGCAGATGGTTTCATCCTGTCCTTTTAACAGCCTATTAATTTTAATCCTGTTGAGAACTGCTCTGCACTGCTTGGCTTTTTTTTTGTTCTAGTTCCTTATTTCTAATTTCCATTTCCTCCTTATAGTGGGCAAAGGCAGAAGGGAAAGACTATTAATACTTAGAAAGAGAAGTGCAGCGTGTTATTTCTGGAAATCTACGTAGATTCTGTGGCAAGATAAATAAGGCTAAAACAGAAGTCAATTAAAACATGGGTTGTTGTGAGGCCTTTGTGTTGGCAGAGCCTTATCATAAAACATCTTACAATAACTGCAGACCTTCTGAGTGCTTTGTGAGCTGGGAAAATAGAAAAGCTGAAGGTCTTTCAGGCTTTGCTGGAGGAAGGCATAAAAATGGGTCTGTGCTCTCCAGTCCTCCAACACCTGCAAAGTTCCATCACAGAAGGCTTTACCCACCCACTAAGAAAGAGCAGACTATCAGCTGAGAATATCAGCTGAGAACACCAGCTGGATCCGTGCTGTGTTTCCCATTGCTCTCCAAGCTGAAAATAAGCAAAGACTGGGAGTGTTATTCTCTACAGCGATGCTCTCCCTAGCTCGTGTATTTCTTTGTGATGCCCAAAGGATGCCTCTCCTTCACTGAGTTCTATTTTCCTCCTGTTGAACCGCAGCAGCTGCAGTTTATGTTCAACCTCCTACGAATGCAAACAAATAGAATTCAGCAGTTTCACTCTGAGAAAGCACACAAGGCTTTGGTGAGCGACGTTTCATCTTCTGACTCAAAGGGATCCCTGTGAGGAAAGCCGAGTGTTTGGGTCAGAGAATGGGAGAACCATTTCAGATCATTAGAAGTCGTCTGTTCCAGCTCCCCCGCAGTGCACAGGGACACCCCAGCTCCATCAGTGCTCACAGCCCCATCCCTGCCCATGGGGGTCTCCAGGGATGGGAGCTGTGCAGCTCCTCACTGCCCTCATCACAGCGTTAAAAATAACAGCGTTATTCTTACATGTAGTAAATGCTTGTAGTGCTTTATCCAAAGAGCTGCATGCTACAATGAAGGTAACTTTGCTTCCAGAAAGAGCCGCTGCATCTCAAGGCCTGTGCAGTCTTGTTGTTTGTTATCAGTATCTCATAGAGGCGATTACTCTTAAGATAAAGACTAAGTTCTTGCATCAGCCCTTCACCTGTTACCATAACCCAAGGCCACATTTGCTTTCTTACCTGAGAAGAAGACCAAGATGAAGTGCATGAGTTTCTCCATGTCTGTCCAACAGAGAAGGGGGAAAGAGAGGAGTCCAGACAGAAGTGAAAAGGGCTGTTGCCCAAGAGCCGTTGGCTTTTCTCCCCTCCTACCTCTGCCGGAAGGAATGAGCAGAGGAACTTGGCATCTCTTTTGTCCTACGTGTTGAGCAATTTGCCAGGGATGGGCATTGCTCTCACTGGCTGAAAATTCAGGCATCAGCCACAATTGAGTCTGAACAGCCTGAAAGAGACCATCATGTGATGGCCTCCAGCATCGTCAGCAAACTGATGGGCTGCCCCTTTTAATTTGTTGGGTTTGTTTACAGGGAGATCTTCCATGCAAATGCTGATAAAACCTCACTTATCCTACAGAAACAGGCAGATAAACCTGCACATTCTCTTCCATGAGAAGCAACTGTGATCCTGGAAATGTATTTCTTGCATTTTATTATCTTCTACCATTACTCTTCCACTGATTGACCCAGTGTAACTGAGTAGCAAACTACTACTAGACCTATGGAATCATCTACTTCCAACCCACCACCATGAGCAGGATTGCCCATTTCTCGCTGTCAGATTTTTGCTCTGTGCTGCTCTCTGTATGGACCATCCTCAGGTGAGCATTCAGCTTTAGCCTGAAAGCCTCTTTCCATCTTATTTCTTACCTAAGCAGACTGATAAATGTAGGGAAAAACTGTGTGTGTTGTGGATGTGCCTCATTGCTGTTTTGTTCTTAGGAGACCTTCTGGTGCTTGGATTCTTGTTGTGCAGCATCTCAGCTTGTTGCAGAACCTTCAGGCAGGTGGTGGATCTGCTTATTCCTAGAAGCCAGTGCTCGCATCCCCCACCCACTACATGGCAAACGAACCCAATGGCAGCCAGGTGAGTGTTCTCCACACCTGCCTCTCCCAGAGAGGCTGAATTTTAATAGAATCAAAAGAGCAAACATGCAGCTGATCCTGAGTCACCCAGCACCGCTCTGACCTAAAAGGATCTGCACAGCTGTGACAGATTTCTAATAGGAGGGAGGTCTTAAAGTGCACAGGCAACATACATGTGGCAGCAAAACCTTAATTCTTTCCCCAGTGTCCATGTACAGTCCTCCATTCCCACTTATTATTGCAGTTCTCCCATGTCTGGATTGTTTTAGGATCCTGTGCTTCATCCTTTGTCATTCTCCGGTAACTGCTTGAGTGCAATGAGAGCATATTCCACGTTTTCATCTCTGGGTGTCCTGGGGGCCTGACTCGGTTCAACGTTACAGTACAGAGGTTCATCAGAGCTGGGTTGGGGTTTAAAGTCCAGGGTAATGTAATTCAGGTCTCTGTTGTCATCTGTGGCTCTTCCCATTCTTTCAGTGCTCTCAAGCTATAAAAAGGGCAAGCAGTAGTTAGGATCACTCAGTACCACAGCTGTTATCAAAGGAAAGAGATTCTTCCAGGAGAAGTGGTGTGAAAAGTCACCTCTGGTCATGGCAGAGGAAGAAATAACAGAAAACCTTTTCTTCCATCTCCCCCATCTCCTTCCTCTCAGTTTCACCTTCTCATCTTTCCTTCTTTCTAATCTTTTGGTCATTTCTCAGAGATTACCAGAATTTTCTGCACCTTGAGCTACTTTTTAGGTTGTTTTTTTTTTTTTTTCCAGTGGAATTTTCCTTCCACCGCCCCCACGTTCCTTTCCATGGTCATATTAAATATTACTTCCCCTCACACTCAGAACCAAACGTGGGTCTTCATCATGTGGCTCAGTCAGCTCCTCACAGGCTGTTGATAATGGATTCAGGTACCAAACAGAAATCAGGCATATTCCTTACCTGTACTGGGTTCTCTGGTTTGTCATAGGTGTGCTCTGCTTGTTCGTTACCTTTGGAAAGAGACAGAGTTTTTAGAAGCAGAAAAGTCTGTAACAGTGCCTGGGCATTGGCTGCTTTGGGGAGGGCTTTGGGATTGCCCAGCAATGGAAGTGATAGTGCCAGGTGTGCCAACAGGACCCATCTATCCTCAGTCTGGTAAATGCGTTCCTCCCAGCTCACCTCTCTAAAATGTTAAGAGGTGTTTTGTGCAGAGTCTCAGGAAACTCAGGGCTAGAGAAGGGCCTGTCTAGAACCACAGAACAGGAGTCACCAATTCCCACATACCTCCTGCCTTCAGCTTCTTGCGCTGCCTGATGCACAGTGCTGTTGCGATGGCCAGTGCCAGGATGAGCAGGATACACAGAACCACTGAGATTATGATGGTGTTCCTTTGCGGGAAGAGCAAAGAAATTACCAATGCAAGTTGCCAATAGTTATCAGAGCCTGTTAAAAACAGTGACCAAAAGAAGGGGCAAGAATAGCTTTAATATGGTAGGAAGGAGGGGGTTGGAATTAGCTGTCATTTAAGGTCCTTTCCAACCTCATCCATTCTATGCTTCTGTTCTCCATGCTTTTAAAACAAAACAGTATTCAAAGTTCAGAGCACAACTCCAGGCTCTCAGGAGCAGGTAAGGAGTATTTTGCTGCTGACTATTCATCAGTGCCCTGCATACCCCAGGGAGACAGGCATGAACAGGACATCAATAACTCATCTGTGCACAAACTCTGCAGGTTTCTGTCGGCCTTACCGTGGTTGTGTGCTGCTGCCAGAAGAGAATTTGTGACTTGAGCTTGTAGTAACTGACAGAGTTGTGGCAGCTGGTACTGCAATCACAAACATGAATAGGAGACGAATTACTGTGCTGAATTGCCATTAGCATCTAATCTCCCAGCGATGCTCTGTCAGACTCCTGATAGAGCACACCATGGCGCTGGTTTGCCAAAATCTGCCAGCAGATACTCACTCTTGTGCACAAAGAGCTTGACTTCCATTATCCTGGTGACTGTAGGGTGTTGATAGGAGTTGTACTGTGCGCACCAGTACACACCAGAGTCCTGTGCCTGCAGCTTGTCCATGGTGATGGTAGCAGTCCCTCTCTGGTTATCATCTTGGATTACAGTGCTTTTGTTCCGGGCTCTACTGCTGTCCCAGTAATCTATGCTCACTATTAGTGAACACTCAGCCTGTCTTTGCAGTCGGCACCAGACTTTTCTTCCCCAGCTGTAGCCCAGGGCCCTGTATGGGCACTGCACGGAGAGACTGTCCAGCTCCCACTTGTGTAACTCTGCAAAGATCATATTGGTGGCTGAGCACGAGTGGTGGGTGGGCACGAGGGCATCCTGCTCTTGGCCTGAGCTGGCACTGGGGCTGGGACCAGCCATCAGCCAGGGCAGGGGGCTTAAGGCAGGGCAGGGGGAGCTGGGTGCCCCCAGGGCAGTGGGTTCTGTGAGGTTCCTTCACAGCATGCACTGTGAGCAGGGCAGGCAGTGGGTGAGGGTGGGAGGCTGAGGGGGTGGATGGAAGGCAGGAGGATGGAGCGGGGCGGCAGCAGAGTTGTCCTCTGACAGGATGCAAGTTTGTGTGGGGAGAATAGTAGTACTCACCCTTGTAAACATTCAGCGAGATGGTCTTTAGGGGAACATTGCTGCTGCCATACGTACAGGAATATATGCCTGAGTCCTCTACCTGGAGGTCAGACATGGTGATGTACACGGTCCAGTTGTGATCCTGTATTGTAATGTAGCCCTGCTTGGCCCTGTCTGAGTATCTGTGCATTTCTGAGTCAAGAGTCAGCACTATGAGCTCACGTTGTCCGTTTCTCACACAGTACCAGGCTTTCTGTTGCTTGTCATCAAGATGTCTTGAGTAAGGACACTGGAAAGAGAATGTGCTTCCTTCCCGTTGGCTGATTTCAGCTTCAAATGTCTGAGCTGGGAGACCTGCAAGTATGGGGTCTGGTGAGGCTACAGCTCTGCACCCACAGAATGACTCCAGCTGGGAGCACTGGGGAGCCCAGTGTGGGATGGGGAGAGCTGGGGCTGCTCCCCCTGCCCTGCCCTGCCCTTCCTCAGCACTGCAGGACAGGGAAGGGTGTCCCATGGGAAGCCCCCGGTGTGCCCAGCCCTCGTCTTACCTGGGCAGCAGAGCAGCAACAGGAGGAGGACTGTCAGCTCCATGCCGTCCTCAGGCACAGGGCAGGGGCATTGCTGGGGGCTGCTGGACCTGCCCGTTCCAAAGCGTCTGCCTTGTGAGCCTTCCTTCCTCCCACTGGTGCTGCTGGAGGAAGTGCCTGAGGTCTTGCCTTCCTTCAGAAATCTTTCACCATATTTTGCAACGAAACTGATACCAAGATTATTTCAGGGCTCATTTGGGGAAGTGGCTGTGGGCAGAGCTCAGCCCATCCTGAAAGGAGAGGCTCTTTGCTGCGCTCGCTCAGCTGTTGTCCCCCCTCTGCTCTCACACTGGTGGCAATGGAGCAGTGTTCTGAGTAGGAGATGGATCACGTCCTTGGCCTTGGCCCAGCCCTGGCCAGAATGGAATTGAAGATGAATACCCCAGTACTCTCACGCTGTGCCCAAGACCCCCCTCACCTCTTGCACTGCTGCACTCCTTACCTGAAAAACAGAAGAGCAGAAGCAGGAGGAATCATGATTGTGCCTGTTCTGGAGCCGAGAGGAAAAGCAGTGCTGAAGGAAGATCAGATGAACAGCAGGTATCTTCTCTCTGCACCTTTCTGTCCCACACTGGCACTGCTGCACAAAGTAGCTGAGCTTTGTGCCTACCAACTTGGCTTAGCATCGAAATCCTTCTCTACAGTTTAACAACAGAATTCACACATGAGTGATTAAATTGTCCATGTCAACAGAATTTGGCCGGTTCAGAAGACGTGGAGGCATCAGACAGAATCCAGGGGCCTCCCCTTGAAATTGCTGTGCCTTTCTCTGCCCTTCAGACAGTGACAATAAAGAAGCAGTAAATTCCTCTGCCTTCCTGCTGCCAGCAGATGTACTCACAGCGGTGTCCCCTGGGCCGGTGCCTACCTGCTTTGCTCCATCAGAGCAGTGAGAAAGTCTGTTCTGACACCCTGGCTGCAAATAATTTCCAATTATATGAATAAGCAGCTTATTAACAATACATTCCAGCTAATCATTTTGCGCTAAGATATCTTCACGTTGTCTTTTCCCCAAATCCCTCTCTCATCAGGCACTTGATGCTGAATAACAAGGAGGGGGAACGCAGCGGTTCTCTTATGAACAAATCCCATGAGTCTGCAATTAGTTCAGTTTCTGCAACCGGTTGCCAACAAACTGAGTGGAGAACTGTGCTGCGGGAAGGGAGGAGGCATCACATCTGTGTTTGCTGCGCCTGCTGGAGGCTGAGTCCTGCAGCCCAGGAGCTCTGTGGAGCAGGACAGGTCAGTGTCTGTGTGAGGCTCAGTGGGTTGGAGCAGCTGGGATGTAATGAAGTTGGTCCCGTTGCTGCATCTCTGTCAGAGGATCAATGTGGATTTTAATTATAGCATTGCAGTAAATGAGATGAATGCGATCTCTGGAGATCACTTAGCCCACCCCAGTGACACACGCAGTAGGATCAGCTCCTCCTGTGTCATTTCTGGAGATCAGTGTAACTACTCGAGGTTGCAGCATTCTGCTGGTGACTTATTGCTGTGCTGCACTGTCCTGATTTGAAAGCTTTCCCTAAAGCTCGCTGCTATCTGAATGCTTCTCTGCCTTTTGTATCTGCCGAGAACACAGAGAGCAGATGAATCCCTTTCTCTTGCTCTGTGTGCAAGGACTCCTGCCTTGCCTCCCTCCCTCTATCACTCAGCACTAACCATCCCCATTCCCTTTAATTTGCACTGCTGAGCTGCGTTCCCAACAGGTTGGATCATTTCTGTTCTCTGTTCTCTCCCATCAATCCGCCTCTTCTGGCATCCCTGGTGCCCCCTGAAGTTCCTCCAGAGCTTTTGCATCCAATCAAGGACTCAGCCTTGTTGTACTTGTTGCCTTCCTGCTCGCTCCCGTTGCGGTGAGACCCACGGCGGCCCCGAAGATGCAGCGGTGCCGGTGGGGCCGCTAGAGGGCAGAGGGCGATCAGGAATGGGGCACGGGGCTCCGGGCACTGCCCCGAGCCGAGCTGCCGGCCCGAACCCCGTCCATCCCGGTAGCGGAATGGAAATGAACCGCTCCGTTCAACGAGGGATCCGTGCCGGGCTGGTACAGCGCTGGGCAGGTGCACAGAGAGAGTCTGGGGAGTCACCGAATGATGGAGTCACAGCTGGAAGAGGCTCGCAGGGATCAAAGGGATCAGAAGAAGACAGCCAAGGAGTCTCCTCTTCCTACCACTGTAAGCAGGCTGCCGTCCCAGGGCTGTTTCTATGAGACCTGCCAGGCTTTTTCAGGGGACGCATCCTTGATCCTCATCCGAGCCTGATGCTCTGCAGGGATGCCAGGCAGCAGGGATTGATGCTGAATGACTCTGGGAATAGGAGCTGCTGGGTTAAGGGAGAAGAGAGGCTGCAAGGGGGTGACACAGGGAAACAGAGGCTGCAGTGATAACCAGAGCTGGGATAACTGTGTGTGCAGGGCTGCAGGGTGCAGGACGTTGCTGCTCTGAAGGAGAAGAGGCCCCACAGCAGCAGCTTAGCGAGAGGCCTGGTGTTTGGTCTGTTCCACATCAATGGGGCGTCCAGCTGTGGCTGAGGATGAAAGCAAACGAGAGAGAGAGGATTAAAGGCTCCCAGGGTCTCCTCTAACCCGCCTAAGACTCACTGAGAGGGCAGTGTGCGGCTTCAGGAAGGCTTCTTCATATGGAAAATATTATGTGAGGGAGAGAAAGCGAGGGGGAAGGGAAGAGGGAGAGAGTTCTGTCCAGAGCTCTGGGGGGGAACAGATCACAAAAACTCTTTGGAGCCTCTGACCCGGCCTAAGGAGAAAGCAAAGCTCTGCTGTGAGCTCAGAGTGCAGCAGGGAATGGTGGTGGGCTTAGGAGTGAAGTCCAAATGTGCAGGAAGAGAGAAAAAGGATGAAAGAAGAGGGGAAGAACAGATAGAAATTGAGGAGGAAAGAGAAGGTTGGCAAAAGGGAGGAGAAAGGAGAGATATGGGGGGGAGGTGGTGAAAAGTGGGATGAGGGACATGGAGAATGGAGGTGGTGAAAGGCCGGCTGTCTGCTCCACTGTGTTGTTAACCAGGTCGCCAGGTGGAAGCCCCCGCACTCCTGGTCCTTTTCCTTCCCCCTCCAAACTTCTCCCAGGAATGTCTGTGATGGGGAACAAATTGCTAACAGAAGTGAGACATTTTGCACCAAACACAAGCGAGTTTCCAGTGCAAGGTTTCCTGTCAGCGGGTTGGGAGTGGAGGGTGTGGAGCCTTTCTGCCTCTCTGGCAGAGTAATCCTGCAAGTTAACACGAAGCACTTGGTTACCGTGCAGGATAAAGGACCTGAGGTTGGGCTTTCCTGCCTCCTGTTTTGGCTGCTGCCATTTGGCCGCTTTCATCCTCCCTTATTTTCTGCTTCGTCCCCGTGTGGCATTTGCGGCCTCATTAGCTGCTCCTCGACTCCCACTGGCCGCCCCCCACCGCTGTGATCTCCCAAGAATTCACAGGCTTCCACTCCACTTTCCTCCTTGATTTATACTGTTGAACCCAATGACCTTCGCTGACCTCATTTTCATGACAGTGTGAGCGCACACATCAGCGCCCGCGAATGGCAGCAATGCTCCCTCCCTTATAGTCCTGCCCTCTGAGCTGCAAGGACACTGGTGCTCCATGTCGCACATGGGGTAGGTTTGCTGTGTGCTTTAGCTGTGTTTCATGCTAAAACCCAGAAACACAGAAGGTGCAATCTGCAAAACACTGCTCTGTGTATCTTTGCTCACACAATGTTTAGCTGAACTGTGTGTGTGCAAAAGCAGCGTGCAGAAAATTACACCTGTGTATTTTCACTCTCTGTACAGACAAGCAGAAGTTTCCCCCCTTCCATTTTCTACATGTCAAGGGAGCCCTCAGATATATATGGCATCTCCCTGTGAGACGTGCACACCAATCGTGGCTCTCCTTTCTATCTAGGTTGCTGCGTTCTTGGTCATCGCTGCAGTAGCTGAAAAATTGCTAGATGGGCCAGACTACCCAAGACACAGAGCTGGGAGATGTGTGTTAACAGCCTGTTCTGGACAAGCTCGCAAGGTGAGGGAATTTCTATTAGTACCAATATTGTGGTGCCTTGTGACTTTTGCTTGAAGAAGTGGATTTTAACTGGAGGGAGATCACTTCTCCTTAGGAGACAGACCTGAGTCTCTGCTCCTGGTCCTCAGGAAGTTTGCCTAAAGTTCCTGCAGGTACAAAGAGCAGCCGGCTGAGAAGTGCTGCTGGCTTTTGGAACAGCCCTTCAGCTTCAAGCCAGTTTGCCGTACCCGAGCTGTACACCACCCAGCTTCCCCTCCGGCATCCCAAAGCTGACTGCCTCCCACCCTCTTTCTAAATAGTTGGCAAATCGGCCTTACCCCCTTCCCTGGCCCAGCGGTACATAAATCCCTTTGTCCCTTAGCCTGGAAATCTGCTTTCCTGTCCCTCCCTTCCCTGCCTTCCTGGGAAGTCAGCGTGGATATGGTGCTGCTGGCTTGCCTGTCTGAGCTGCTTAGTTAAGAATAATAAACAAACTCCTAAATGGAAGGATATTCTTTAAACCTGCCTTGTGCTGCCTGCCAGGGAATGCAGCAGCAGAGCCCACCTCCTGTCCCCCTCCAGCCCCAGCTCCAGGCTCTCCTGAAACCTGATCTCCTTTGCTTTGGAGCTGCACCATGGCCTCTGTGTGCACCTTCCCCCCTGACCCTGTCTGGATTCTCCTGTCCTTTTCCTGACACACACCCCACAAGCACACGCTCCTTGCTCAGACACACACACAACTGAAGGGCACGCAGTGACGCCATAGCAAAGGTGCACCGTGCCCACAGCACAGATGGGCATGGGGCTGATTTACACACTAGTCCGCACATCCATTCAATTAGGTTTGCAAAAACACTATTAAAAGTGATGCAGACACTTGCTGTGCCTAAACTAGAGGCTGTTCATTGAAACCCACCTAGGCATTGTACACAGATCGGAGGGTTAGGGTTAGGGTTAGGGTTAGGGTTAGGGTTAGGGTTAGGGTTAGGGTTAGGGTTAGGGTTAGGGTTAGGGTTAGGGTTAGGGTTAGGGTTAGGAGGACTCTGGGAAGTGCACAGACACGTGCAAGCAGTGCCCCCACATCTCCACATGTGAAAAGCAACGTGACACCAGATGTGCAATGACATGGCAGCCTCAAATCACAACCAGAAACACAGCAAAGTGTATCCTACAGCAGCACGCTGATAACACTGGCCAGCATATGCCCTCATCTCTTCACACTCACTTTCCTTTGTGGAGGTGTCTATTTCCCTATTTTTCCTGCTTATCTTTCCTACATGTGCACTCTGCCTTCACTCTGATGCATCCCAGCTTTCCTATAGGCTGCATTCTCCCATTCCCTGGATGTTTTGCTCTTACAAGGACATGGCACCACTACCACACCCTTCCCATATACCTTTCTATATGCCCTGTCCAGTGGGTTTATACACCTGTCAATGCACACCTTTGAAGTGCAAACCTTCATGTACACATCTGTTTCGCTTTGATACCCTCCCTTCTCCAACACAGGTGTGTCTTTCCCCATCTCACGTTGCTCATGTGCCTTGTTTAGGCAGACAGCATCTCCTGCTGCTTGCTCCCCCCCTTGCAGCCCACACAGCTTTCCAGCTTTCCTTCACTGTGGCCCATTTTCCTCGTGCCAGCATTCACAGCCTGCAGGAAGAGGCTGTCACTTAGAGGCTGAGCAGTCCCTGGGACCCTCTGGCCCTGCCACACTTTTCAATCCACTTCTAATTTTTCTCCTTCTCTTCCCAGAATTTATTGTCTCCGTCTCTCCTCCTCCTCAATGTCTGCTAAAGGAACCTCCACTCCTCGCCTCTTCTTGTTGTTTTCATCTTGGGAGAAAGGGAAAAACCTATTTTGCTCTTTCCCCAGCTCCAATTCCCTTTCCACCCCCCTTCCCAGCCCTGAAACCTTTCCCTGATAGTGTTGCTGTAACTGTTCAATTAAACGAGCAATTACAAAATCAATCAAACCAAAACGTGCGCTGTGCGCTGAGGGGACCCACTGCAGAGTGGGGACGTCGCCTGAGCCCATCCCAGCCTGAAGGCAGCTCAGCTCACAGCTCAGCTCCAATTGTCTTGTTTGATGGTGAGACGTTGCTCTGAGGACATGTGTGGAGCTGTGCTCTGCTGTGGGAAGCACCACCAGCTTTACACCACCTGCAAAGTTTCCTATGTTAGGAAAAATCCTTGCTGCTCATCATGGCCTTTGGTTTCTATTGGCCAGTAAGGGATGTGCCAGCTGGGAGTGGGATTTAGGGCTGCTCAGATGGGAATGGCTTCTGCAGCAAACCCAAACACGGGTCCTCTGTCATTTCACCAGGTTAGACCTGGTGGCTTCCTGTCTTCTTTTGTGCCTATGTTGCTGCTCCTGCTATGCATGTAACGCAAGTCACAGATCCTTCCACAACGAGCACAAACAAGGAAAGATGAATTGGAGAACAGGTTGAGTCAAGGGGAAAATGTGCAAAGCAGATGATGAGTTTGGGTTCATATGTGGACAGAATCGTGGCAGCTTTCCAGTGGCATGAGGAAACCAGCTTTAGCATATGGTACTTAGAAGGAGATCCTGCTCATGGGTGCACCAGGGACACTCCATCACCATCTCACCCTTTATCAGCTGAGGCAAATTGTCAGAGAATTTGGGACCAGAGCTTGGTGGAAAGAACTGGGAAGGCTTTATTTTCCTGTGGGCATGAAAGGAACACCCTGTGAAAAAGCCCATTGTTTTCAGTTAGTCCATCTGAGCTGTCAGGAGGCATCTCCATCCTTCTGGTGGCTCCTGGTCCTGCTCTTGGAGGAAGGCCTCCCTCCAGGTTTAAGGGAGGTAGGACTGGAGCTATTTATTGAGGCACTCTTATCCCAGACTCGATTTTGCACAGTCAGAAGAGCAGCATCACAAAGCCTTATCATTCCTTTAAGAGCCGAAATTTGGCGAGTTTCCTTGGGCAGGAGTCCAGTTTGGCTTAATTTTCAGTGAGTAATGCTTAAAGCCTGGTCACCCTGCAGGTCCTATGGAAACACAGGCCTGTATTGACACATTTCCTAATGCAATCTGCTCCATCAGGTGATACATAAGTCTTCGCCTGCTCAGGAAGCAGCTCGTATGGCTGCAGATCCCACTGTGCCATCTCTCGCCCTGTGCAGGTGCTCCTGAGCAGGAGCTGCTGTATCACAACGTTGGGCTGCGGTTCGGGGTGACACATCGTGCTCATGCCAGGCGGTGGCACCGTGCAGAAGCCTTTGGTCCCATCCATCTGTCTGTTTGCCATCTATATTTGGTAAAAAAATGCTTGCGAGTTGTTTGTTTGTGGCTCCTTGGAAACCCCCCTTAAGAAATGGCTCCTTTTGTTTGGTTACTTGGGAAAAAAATATTTTCCCCTCCTCCTTTCACTATTTTGATACACTGAAAAAGCAAAGCTTTAAAGAGCCCCGTAGCAGGGCAGGCTGTCAGCTGGCTCACAGCTCGCCTTGGCCCTGCTCTCTCAGGCACTGCTCCACCTTCGTGTGCATTCTGACAATGAAAACACATCTCGACGTCCTCAAAGTTTCTCTCTCCATTGAAAAAAAGGGGATTTATTCTCTCTCTTGTTCTTTGTAATCAGAATTAATGTGATTCTAATGTGTTCCTTTTGATCTTCAGGGGATTTTTTTTATACTGATGATCCCTAATTTTATATATATTTTTTATTATGTTAATTGTTTTAAAAAGCTGCAGTGAAGGGCAATTAAAAACACACACACAAAAAAAACCCATCCTACATCTTTGGCACATCTTTAACCTTTGAGTTCCTCCAGAAAAAGAAAAGAAAACCTCCTTTAAAATATCTGATACATTTTTAAACAGGGAGCCTTTGACAGGTCAGTTTCAAACCTCTCTCTCTCTTTCGTTGCTCTGTGTTGGAAGAAGACAATTCTGCGGCTTGGATTTTTTTGACAGTTAAATTGCAATGTAGGCAGAGGGTGGAATAGGGATCCTGTCTCTTTAACTCTCTAACTAGACAAAGACTTTTCCCCTTTGAGAGCTGAGCCCGGGATCAGAACTGTCAGATGATCTCGTAGCACTTGGGAGAGTTTGCAAAGTCATAATTATATCTTTTAACCTGTCTTGCTCTTTGCAAAAGAAAGGTCCTATTATATTGAAATGAGATTATTAGCCATCAAATACTTTCTTTCTTGGGATTCTTCTTCCTTAAAAAAAAAAAAAATAAAATTCAAATACCTTAACGACTTTGCAATTGAATTTTTATAAGATTTACTTTTCACCAAATCAATGTTCTGTAGCAGCTTTTTTTTTAAAGTATTATTTAAAGGGTGTTTTCAATATGCAGATGCAAGAGAAAAACCTCCGACTCGGTGTCTGAAATGTCACCTGGGTAATTAAAGGAGGGGAAAGTTTGGGAGCTCGGTGCAGTTTCATCCCCTGGCTGTTGGTGAGCTGAGCTGCTCCAAAACCCTGCTGATAATTGTCAACCTTCCATTTTCTCTCCTCTTTTATTTTTTTTTCCTGGGTGTCTCCTGTTCCTCAGAATGGGGAAAAGAAAAAGAGATCCTAAATCTGGAGAGGTTAACAGAATAATCCATTAAAATCACAGCGCTGCTTTGTCCGTGTGTGCTTCACCAACGTAATGGGTAGCAGCAGGATGGTCAGTAATGTGGTACCATGAAAGAGCTCCCTTATTTGAGAAGAAATTGGCACCATGATTCCTTACACCCCAGTTTGAAAGGGGGGTTGGCCCCAGGTTGCATAAGCCATAAACAGCACATGTTTGGGTATCTGGCTGAGCAAGAGTCCAAATGAATATAAAGGAGCTACATGAGCCTGATCCGCAGAGCTCTGAAGTCAGGGGAGGATCCTTCCAGCTGCTGCAGCACCTTCGGATGGTGCAGCCTTTGTTGGGCTCAGCCATTGTGGGCAGGGTGATGAGATCCCGTCAGCCTTTCCATTATCATGGGTTACCTCTTGGCCACAACAGTTCATTCTGAGATTGAATTCAGCGTGTTGGGATCTAACAAAGGGATTGCTGTGTGCACGGGCAGGACTCCCCATTAAGCTCGGGATGCCAAGAGGTCGCAACTGGTTTACATTATTAAGGGTTTCGATGCATTGGAATTTATGACAGTGCCCTGTGGGGTGCACAGGACCAGTCCTGCAGCGCTCTCACCCATGTCACACTCACTTCACTGTGTGGCTCATTGAAGGCAGTGGGGACTGTTGCCACACATAGAGTTATTCATAGGTGGTTGTGTTTGCCAGCACCACGGTCTGTTATTGGTTCAGTGCAGACCTTCAGGAGCATCCTCAGCTGTGTGCTGTCAGGATGCATGTGCATTCGCTGTTGACTGTACGCCTCGGTTTCTTATTCCAGAAACTCAGAAGAAAGGCCAGGCCATTATTTAATACACATTTCCTCAACCTTCCAGAAAAGATGTCTCGGCCATAATGAAAACCAGAAGACTGACAGATCAAAAGAACCTCCCTGATGTTAAATAAGGCCCCGACTCGGAGTAAGACCCATCTGGGGAAACTTTCTTCGTGAAGAACCCCAGGACAGGAAAATAAGGAAATTCATTGAGCTGCTCTTTATATAAACCTCAGCACCTGCTGAATGTTAAGCACATGTTTTCTGTATCTCTAGAACTCCGCCATTCTCTTGTTGATTTGGTACTGAAACACCCCTGCTGTAGGGAACCTGCTTTAGCAGGGGGGTGGATTTGGTGATCTCTTGAGGTCCCTTCCATGCCCTGTGAGTCTGTGAGTCAAGAGTGGCAGGTTTTCATAGAGCTCCCCTGTAATCTACCTTTAATTGCCCACGGGAGCTGGGGAGCCAGGCAGGTATCCCTAGAGCCAGTTCAACCTGTATGAATTGGCAGTGTCCCCCAGACCCACTGGACCAGCTCCAGTTTACACCACCGAGGATCTGACTTGGAATTTCATAAATATCTCTTCTTTTTCTTGGCAGCGAAATAATCTATAGAGCAGTTCCAGAAAAATTAGAAGAAGTTGTTGGCAGATGTGTCTATTAGTTTGAGCTCGAGACTTTTTGGCTTTTCTGAGATCCGAGCTCAGTCACTGGGTAGCGTGGAGGCTTCTTTACTGTCCACAGTAGCTTTGCCTTTGTTTCCCTTGGTTGACTGCAGAGAGCCAGGGGGGAGGCTCATAGGAGACAACCTGGAAACACATAATAAGAGCAGTTCTGTTCAGAAGCTGCCCACTATCTCACTGACAAACAACCTGGTGAGGCCAGGAGCAGCTTTCTGAAGTCACGTACTTTGGCTCCAGCATTTGACAGAGGTGTGTGGCCCGTGGACCACGACCAGAAGGCGACGTCTCACTGTGTGTGTTGTAACATGGAAAACAGTGCCGTTCTCAATGGCAGGTTCCGATGGAAAACGTTCTCAGCCTCCTGGGAGTGAAATTCCTCCTTAGGGCAGGAGGTGTTCTGCCTTTGGAAGGCCTGCAAAGTCAGACCTGTCACTGCAATGGAAGGAGATTGGGGTTGGCGCCTCTGTGGGTGTGAGTGTAAACATCCAGCTGGGTGTGCCAACTCGAACGTGCCCTGGCTTTGTTATTCCTCGCGCCCAGCTCCACTCCAGCTTTCTCCTGAGTGATTATTGACGTGCTCGCAGTTCCGGGGGACATGGAAATGGGTTTGTTTACACAGATTTGGCAACAGCAGCTGTCAGCCCCGCGAGGCACCGCAGCACTTCCTTCAAATCAAGAGTTGCAGCTCAGCAACTTTGCAGAGCCTGTATTTGGGGCAGAAAAACCAGATCTCCATTGGTGTAATTCAGCCGTGGTCCATGCACTTCTTCCTGCACATCTTCCCATAGGTGTCACCATCCTGTGCCCAAACTCAGCATCACCAGCACTGACCAAAAGGCTGCATCAATTCCTGTTGGGAGCTGGAAATGCTGTGATTTTTTAACTGGGTCCTGGGATTTGTTCAGGAAAAACGTCAAAGCTTTTGCTCCGTTATTTGTGCCGGGCTAAAAATAACGCCGGGGGCCCCACCTTCAGTGAATGCACTCCTTGAAAACAGCAGGCACCGAGTCCCGTGTGCTCCTTCTTTATGGATTTCTGGCAGTCAGAAGCAGGAGCCGTCAGAACCAGAGGAACCATCAGCCTTTGTGGTGTCCCCTTCTGTGTAGGGCGCAGTGGGAGTCTGCTGGGAACCTGCAAGTGGCACCGGGCACAGCTCCACCTCCCCTTTCTGCTGGGATGCTCCTGTCATCCTCATATTCTCTGCACTTTTCAGGTTGGATACATGGCCATTTTTCCAGAAACACACTGAACTTCTGTAGTCTGGTTTATTATTATTATTATTCTTTTTAAGCATTTAACCAAACCCCTGGAGATGGAGCGAAAAATAGAATAAGAAAACAAAAGTTCTATCATACTTTCAGTTAAAGGGCAGAGAAATGATTTCCCAGCTTTCTCCACTAGACCCAGGAAGGTTTTATGGGCTGAAAGAGTTTCTCAGGAGGTGCTTGAGAGGAAAAGGGAGCCCACAACACCATGGCCACGTTTCCATTGGGGTTAAGCCAACAGTGGCACAGCTGGGGACGGCTGAGTGCTGCCCTATGGGTGTGCTGGCTGCCCCAGCCTGGGGCAGAGCTCTTACATCAGCGTCAATGAACTGACACCTGGCTCCTCTCTGTGGTGACCGTTCTACATCTTGATTTCATATTTTGATTTTACAGGCCCCGCACAATAATCACCTCTTAATTCACCCTCCCTCCCTCCCTCCTCTCTTCTCTTTCTGCTGAAGAACAGCAGACGGGAGATTTCATGTGCCATAAATATTTAGATTGTGCCTGTGTGTTTATAACACTTGCCGAGAGTGTAACTGGAGCAGCTCACACTCAGCAGCAACACCTGATGCTAGGAAAGTTTTCCATCACCTCATATGGACCAGGCGGAGCAGAACACGCACAGGGGACCAGTAGCTGCATTGTCCCCCAGCCACAATGGTGAACAATAAGATGATAACAATAGGAACGTGCTTTTGTGTCCCAGAGCAGCTGCTGCTCTGAAGGATGCTGGAACAAAAGCTGTGAATTGAGCATTCTTGCAGCACTGCCCTGGCTGTAGAGCACAGGGGAAACGTGTCTCCAATAGGACCTATAGGTTGTAACACGTGTTATAGGAGATCCGTAGTGCCAGTGCTATACTCCTGTATAGCTTGAGTGTGTCAGTTAAGCATGGCACAATGAGTGCAGTCCAGCTGAGCTCCGGGCCCCTTTCCACAGCACCTGAGGCATCCAGGCAGTGCTGGCAGCTCTCCCTGCTGAGCTGAGCAGTGCTGGGCACGCGGCCGTGGCCCCTCAGCTTTGCTGGCTCACACGCAGCGGTCAGCCCCGAGCTTTCCAGAGCAGCGGCTCTCTTAAGTGTTATGGAATTTTTTTGTGCTTTCATAAATGTGTTTTTGCTAATGTTTCTTTAGGGGAAAATATTTTCCTTTTGTTTCTCTGCGTAACCTCTTTAGGACTTTTGGGATAAGTGAAGCCAACACCGCTGGCTTTGGCTCCTTTTCTTGCCTGTCCTCTGCTTTTTTTTCTCTCTTTTTTTTGGAGAGGAAATAAATCTCTGTTTTTAGTCCCTTCCCTTGCTCCTATTCCACTTACCTGCTGGGTTTTCTCTTCTGTGGCTTTGGAAACAGCAGTAATGACTCACTCACCAACTTAGGAGGGATTTTCCTCTCCAGGCAGGACATTTGTTGCTTGTCTACTGTGTGCATTACTCAGAGCCTTTTCCTGCAGGCTTTGATGCTTGCCATGGCCGCAGGTAAGACACTGCAGCAAATGGGTCATCGGTTCTGCCTGGTCCGGTTGGGTTCCATAGAGACAAAGCTTTGCTGCCAATGGCTAATCTTGAATTTGGTGCTACAAGGATTGGAACCATGAAGGAAAAACTAGAAAGAGAGAGAGAAACCTTCCTCATCTTGTTTTAGAATCAGCGGATGGAAAGGAAACATAAACTCAATTTTATGTGGATTATAAGGCACCTATAAAGAGAGTCATATGAACTGAGACTCTTGGCTCTGTTACTCTAATGATACCTATGGAACAATATGTGAAACCTATTACACTATTCTGGATATATGTGTATATATATATATTTATATATATGTATGGAGAAAGAGAGAGAGAGAGAGACGAAATATGGGGCCTTTATTTTTATTGGCTTCTGCAAAGAATAAATTACACAGCAAGGGCAAGGTTAAATTATTGTAAATGTCTGTATGAAAGGCATCACTTAATTATTAACAGTCTGCTACAAATAAAAGGTACATATGCTAAAATGGCCTGACCTGCTGGATTGTGGGTTTTTGTTTAAAACTGTTGGTGAGGCCCACAGCTGACTTGTTCTCTGTCAGGCAGGCTGGAAAAAGAGGCAGGGTAAGATTTCATTGCAGAGCGGCTTATATCCCTCTATACCAGATGTCAAGTGAATGGCTAGAAAATGGGCAAGGGGAAGGTGGGGGCTTTGTGAAAGCAGGGAGAAAACACTGAGGATGTGTAAAAACACCTGGATGGATGTGGAAAGAGGGAGGGTCCAAGCACTGACTGGTATTGCTCTCAATCTGGACTTATACTTTGGGTTATGTCCACAAAGGGTACGAGTTCCTTACAGCTGAGCTCTGCACTTACCCCACTTGGGAAGAGTTTAGAGCCCCGACTGACTCTGTCAGTTCCTGTGTTAATAGGAGAGGGAGGGAGAGGCTTTCAGGACCCTTGGGCAATATTTATGGGTTTGGATACCCGCAGTACTGCTTTACTCTTAGCTTTTATTTCAGCAGTATCTCTGTGAACAAATCACACCACAGGGCAGAGCCATCTCTCCTCCCATCCACAGCCCACCTTGATTCAGGTCCAGGAGAATCCTGTCAAACACAGTCCAAATGCATCAGCAAGGCAGCTTCCTATTTGCAGCCACCAAATTGGCAGAGCTTTTCAATCCTGGCCCCTGGAGGCAAAAGACAGAGAGAAAACCATCTCGGGATGGGATTTCCAGAGGGAAACTTGGAGACTTCAACAGGTTGGAAAAAAAAAAAAAAAACACAAAGAAAAACCAGAAGTAGAAATCCACCAGCCTATATGAATGAAAGAACCGAGTGGAAAGCTCTCCCTTACACTCCCTTGCAAAATTAAAACTGCTTTTGGCAAATAGGAGACGTCTCAGTGATTTCACATCCAGCTTCAAGGCCAGGCGGAATCCCTCGGCGCTGGGCTGACCTCCTGCCTGCGGCCGGTCAGGGATTCCCACCCTCTGCTCCAGCTGCAGCTCCAGGCTGTCCCTGGTGCAGTTGGGACGTCACCTCTGACTGAGAGCCATCCGGTCTGGCCTTAAGGATCCCAACAAGTGGGAATTTGCTGCCTCTCCCCACCTCGGGTAGCTCTTCCAAGGGCTGGATGTGCCAACTCCATTTGCTCATATGGAAAAGCTGGATGACTAAGAAAGCAGTGTGAGCTGAGCCCTGATGGCTTTTAATGCTATTTGGCACCTGAGGAGAAGGGAAGAAAAGGAGGAGCCTAAACCAGCACTATCCGATGGTCCCCGTACCCATCTGTAAGTGCACTGCAAAGCTTCCCTACCCTCGTCTTTAGTTCACATTTAGATTTACTAAAGCCATGTCTCCAGTCGCTATACTGTGCTGTTTCATCTTCCATGCAGTAAGCCATGCTCCCAAAATGCCCATCTCTTCTTCCATATGACTTCCCATCAGCAGCTGCATCTCTGCTGGAGCACGTGTGAAGGCTGCCCAGCATTTTGCTCTTTTTCTTTCAATCTGTTGAGAAGATGTTGGAGAAACTGCTCCAGAAAAGCTGCATTTTTGGTGCACTTTCTCCACTTCTGCAAGGTTTGCAAACAGCAGCTTTGAGTGCATTGGGAAAATGCAGGTGTAGGTGAGATGGGTTGGGTGGGATCGGTGACAAGGGAAGTCTGTGTGCTGTATTAGGTTCTGTCTCTATTTTACCTCTATGGGAGTCTGATATTGTCCCTAAAAGCCTTTGATGGCGGCGTGAGCATGAAAACACTTGACCCAGATCTCCTTTTCTTCTTTTCTTTTGGTCAAATATGAAAGAAGAGCGGAGCACTTTCACTCCAGCTCCAGGCAGGAATAGAAATCCTCACTGAGAAAACCTGGCTCTGCAGGAGGCTTGTCTCAGAACAAGGGGAAAAGCGTGTCGTGGCCATGCAAGCCAACAGTAGCACAGCCTGCTGCAGACCCCATGGGCTGCTGAGAATCTCTATCATTCACATCTTATGAACTGGTTTGGCGCATCTCCAGAGGACATTGGCAGCTGTTCAAGGCCTTGCAAGGTGCTGAACATGCTCAAGTTCCCTTTGTCTCCAACATGTGTGTGTGCAGGGATTACCCCATCTGCCTGCTCAGTGGGATTGGGATTTGCTTGTGCTCGTGTCTATGGATGGCAAAGGGTTTGTGAGATGGTTTTCTGCTGCATCTCCAAGTGCAGTGGCTCCGTGTGGGCTCCAGCTGCACCCTGTCACTGCAGGGGGGGGGCTGCAGGTAGGGTTAGATGGGCGCGTATGAGGGTGCTGGTCCGTCAGCGTGCTGCGAGCACGTGTATTCACACACACTGATCTCACAGTTGGTCCTGAAGGGAGCTGCGAGTGGGGATAAAATGTCAGAGCAGCAGCCAGTGGCTGTAAAACCCGGGGTCTGAACGAAAGGGAAAAAGTGACAAGGGGAAAAGCAAGGTCGGCCCCACCTTGCAGGGTCTGCTCTGGAATGTGTTTGCACTCCAGGGTGTGCAGTGCCTGAGAGTGCGTTAGCAGCAGTGTTGAGTTAGTAATATGAACCCTATACAAATACCTCCGGGGCAGACAGGTCCATTTCAGGCTGTGTTTATTTAATAAAGAGCCAGTGAAGTAACTGCAATTTCATTGTCAATTTACTAATGCGTTACAGTTATGTTTCTTAACCTCATTGTTTGGGCTCAGGAGCTTGCAGTGCCTGGCCAAAACTTTCCTTTTTTCTCTCCCTTATCCCCCCCCCCCAAAGTGTAAAACACGTTTTATTATGACTAGAATGTCTTCTATTTATCAAAAGCTGGGATTAAAACCCTCGACTCCCCCCTTCCGTGCTCATATCCAGCTTGGCAGCAGGTTGGTTTATTAACCTCCTAAAAGCCTCGCTCACTCACTCGCCTTTTTTTTTCCTATTCTATTTTAAAAGAAGAGAAACAGCCGCTCACGCTCACACCTATTCACACACAGATACGTTTAAAGTCCATCTGGGAAGAGCACAATGGAAACTGGCTGGAATGGGGTCGGGCTGTGAGTCTTTGTGGTCTGGGAAGTCTGACTTCGGTCTCCTACTCTTTTGGATGGAAATCTGGGTTTCGAACACGCTCGCACGTTCTCGATAAAACAACACAAATAAAGCAGGAGAGCAGCCCCTCCCAGGGCTGAACTGGGAAGAGAAATGAGCTTTGGGAGGGAGGCGGAGGAGTGGCTGCTCTTTGGGCTCAAGCAGTTCTGCTCCAGTGCAGAGTGAAGGAGGGAAGGGAGCAGAGGGGATGCAGAGTGTTGGTGCTTGTCTGCAGCACTGAGATCCGTGTTGGCCAGAACTGGGCTGTTCTGTGCACAGCTGTATCTATGGGTGCATCTTGTGTCCGTGTGCTCCCTGTCTGTGTATGGGATGGATCCCATTCTGTAGGTGATGCTCAGCCTGTCCGCTCTCTCTCTATTCACTTACATTGATGTTGCCCCACAGCAGCAACAAAACTTTTGGGTTTCGATGCTCAGCCCATAACTCTGACATTCAGCTCACTGAAATGAAGGGCTCCCGCTGCATTCAGCTCAGTGTCAGCTCCTTGGCTGCCGCTCGTACCAGGTTTATCCCCTGCTCTCAGGGCAGCATTTTAGAGCCGGGCTTTCCCCTCTTTGAACCCCTCCGAAGTCCAAACGCTCTGCAGGCAGCTGGAGCGCCCTGCCCTGCCCTAACCTCTGCCGTGACCTGCAGGACCGCGCTGTCTGCTCGGTGAAAGGATTTGATTCAGCCCTTCATGCCCGATCAGCAGCCAGGCCCCCACACAACACAAGCTACTGGTCGTGACAAATTACATGGGCTGGCTTCAGGGTGAGGGGGGGGCTGAGAGCTGACCCCGCTCCCATCAGACCTGAGCCGCACCCCGGGCCGGGGGGCTCCGTGCCCACCGCCCCCATCCAGCACATCCCGAGCGCAGCGATCGCCGGGCTGGTTCTGCAATTAGAAGGAAGATTTCCGCTAATCTCCCTCTAAATGAGGGTCTAATTCCTCGAGCAGAAACTTGTCAGCTGCTTGTTAACAGCCTCTCGGACCGGCGCTCACGTGGCCTTCATTATTTTTAGGAGCGTTTTTCAGTTGTGCCTTTTTAGTTTGGAACAGAAGCGTAAACTGCGCCTGGCTGCAGCGCGGTGTCTGTCGGCGCTGGCCGTGCTAATAACACACAGCTTAAATCAGGGCTGGGGGGAGAAACGCGGCTCTGAGGAGGGGGGACATTTAATATTGGATTGGCTTGGGGTTTTTTTTGTTTTTTTTTTCTTTTCATTCTTATTAATGTGGAAACTTTTAGGCACAATCCCGGCCCTGTGTTTAAGTCATTAAAACATCTTTAAGCATTTTCTGGTTTTAGTTTTCTTAGCAGCAGCCCTTTTCCTGGAATGTGTTTTATTTTTCTTTTTAAGTTAGTGAAAAAGGAAAAAAAAACCCCAAACCTTTGCATTTCCAGGCGATTTTTAAAGGGGAGAAGGGAGGGAGGGCTGAGGGAGGTGGGGAGATGAGGGAAGTGAGAGAACAGGGCCCTTTCTGTGTTTTATTCCTAATCCGCAGGAATCCATTTTAGCCTTTTATGGCTGTTGCACTTGCTGACAGGATTTACATTCTCCGTATGTTATCTGAAACATCACAATCTGTGGCTGTGGGATTGTTTCATGCCTGGGTTAAAAACACGCCGGCGCTTCTGGGAGGCTGCGGGGAGGCAGAACAGGGAGCGGGGCAAGGAGAAAACACTGCATGAAGGGAGAGGAGGGAAGGAAGGAGCTGCTGCTGGCAGAGTTCACAGCCCAGACTGACGGGGGGTTAAGCGGAGCAGGGGGGCAATACCATCCCTCTGGTTCCAGTGATGCTCTAGGAAAGCAGCTGTGGAAAAAAGACGGTGCTCTCCTGACCCTGCAGAGCCCCTCTGGGACTGTTGGTAGAGCCAAAGTACAGGGGAAACCATGCACCCATCACAGCCCTGTGGGATGTGGGGCTGTGCCCAGGTGCTGCCTGGATACAGAAGTTTCCTTCTTCAATTGCTCCTTGAGAACGTCTCCATTTTTAAGGGCCTCTTTGGAAGAAACCAAAGATGCTGCCATTAAAATGCTGAACTTGTCAGGCTTTGGTTGAGGAAGGAGTGAGCAGTGGGAATACTGAGAGGGGCTGATGGCTGGAATCCATGATCTTGGTGGTCCTTTCCAACCCTATGATTCCATAACATAACGCTGTTTCCCAATGGCTGTGAATACCCTGGTGCCAATCAGGTGGAACCATGAAAGGACACTGGTTTTGTATTGCCATCATCCATATGATGAGCAGAGCCCAGGCTCCCAGAAATCACAGGTCACACCGTTTTAGTGTCTCCTTTGGCTGTTCCTGGTCTGCAGTTCTCTCTGATATCCCCGCTCAGGCTGTAGACGTGTCTCTGAATGCACAACAAGGTGCCATTGCACATAGTTGGTTTTCTGATCATGACCAGACTCTAAGCTCTTAAGGTAGAGACTTCAGTTTTTTAATAACTCGTGGGAGAACCCAGGGAAAATGTAAGTTTTATGGAGTCTAGAGAATATTTTTAAAGGATTTAGATGTCTGGAAAAAGTGTCTTAGGAGGTTTAACTGCTTTGCTGTGGAAAAAAAAATACATTAACAAATATTCTTGTTTCTTTGTTAGTCCCTTCCGGGGCAGAACAGCAGCCACGTGCTCTGAGCTCTGGGATCAGGAGGCCACGGGCCATCTCCAAAGTGGTGCCAGGCAGCGCCTCGCAGGGTGAGTGTTCTGCAATCACTTGAGATTTGAGGGATTATTATTTTTGGGGTGGCCTCAAACTCCCTGGGCTGTAAAAAGCTCCATGGTTGAGAATCAGCGACATTATCTCAGATCCCAACCCAAACAAAGGGGGATTTAGGCTCGCTAGTCTCCCGCTTCCAGCCCCCGCTGTGCTCCGTGCCATTTCATCCCATGAGCTGCAGTCAGGTCCTGCATCTCAGGAGACATCAGTGGTGTTTCATTGCTGTGCATTGACCAGCACATCCTGCAGAAGCAGGATTGGATGCCAGGTTGGTGTTGTGCACACATTGCAGAGCACGCCTGCTGCATGCTCCATCCAGGAGGCAGCTTGTGCCTCATTGCATCCCCCAGCAGAGCCCCACAGCCCTGCCACACACAGCCCTGCCCCACAGCCCTGCCCCACAGCGGACCCCCACGGCACAGCCTCTGCCCCATCAGCCTCCATCCCTTTGGCCAGAGGGAGTCAGGTTACTCTCCCCATCCCTGCGAGTGAAAGAACCCACCTGTGTCTGCGGGGCCTGTTTGGGATTCCTGGGAAACTTTAACCTCTATTAATACCACTAAATTATTTCTTCATATGGCAAAGTACTTATGTAAACCGATCCCCTCCCGCCTTCCCCTCCTGGCTCGGAGGAGGCAGCGCTGGCTCAGATGGATCTACCTGCTCTCGGGGGGCTTCCAAACCCTCCACATTCCTCTGCGGCGCTGCTTTGTGTTGCAGGACTGAAGGGAGCACGTGATGGGGAAGGGGGGAGAGAGAGAAGAAGGAAGGGAGGATTGAGATCACCAAAGTAATTGGCTCCGAGGCCTCTGGAGCAGCAGCAGGTTGGGCTGTACATTTGTCTGTCTCTCCGTCAAGTTGTACCGAGCCCACGTCTGCTTCAGGCTTCCCCAGAGCTGGAGTGAATTAGGAGTGGGCTCAGCAGGGTCAAGTGGGCTTAGTTGTCATTTACACCAACACCTCTTTATACATCACACCAGCTCCCAGCGCTGCCAGACCAGAGCGAAGGGACCTTCGTGGAAATGAGAACCAGCCCCTGGGGGCTGTTTGACCAGGGCAGCACCCGCTGTCCTATGAGATTCAGACCATGGGGCTGCCCTGAAATCATGCAGATTTAATCCTTCTGTTTGTTTGCTTGTTGTCTTTTGGGTTTTATTTGGTCTTATGGCTTCTGTCCTTGGCTGCAAAGCCTAAAAAAGTTCTTTTTTTTTACAGTGGGAACAAATGAATGAATGATAACACGTGTCATGGAATCGCGGGACTCCAGCAGATGGGGCTCAAAGAAAGGAATGCCAAAAAGGCAGCAAACTGACGGTGCTGCTGGGTGCCACTCCGGGCACATCACACCTTCCCATGGGCAGGACATCTCCCTGCATTCTGCCTTTGTCCTGGCTGTGACACTTCTTGGTTTCCAGGCATCTACAGCCCGACTGAAGCTGTGCAATGATGGGCCCTGGCTCCACTGCAGGGCAGCCAGAGTTGGCCTTCAAGCTGGTGGAAGGCCACAGCCACAAGTAGCGCAGTACCCTCACTAAGGGCACGGGCTTTTCAAACCCAAGAGCAGAAAAAGATGGAAAAAAGAGGGAGAAATTTGGCTTGGTTTTAACCCTGTGCTCTCCCCACAGGTGTTTTCTTTGGCCGGGTTTTATGGCCAGACCTAAGATTTGAAATTCCACTCGAACTTGGAAATTCAAACCCCATTTTCCACTTCTGCAACCGCTCGTTCTGCAAAGCAGAGGAGAAGGGACTTGCAAAACCTTTTGCCTTCAGGTTTGCAGCAGGACAGAATTCAGCCTTTGGGCAGCTCACAGTTGGTCCGAGGTGCCCCATAATCCAGCTGTGCAGAGCTTCTATCTGAATTACCCTCGTGTAAGACATCCGATGCGGTCCGTGTTTGAGTCGTGCCAGAAGGGCTTCTCTTATCCTCCACGATGTGTGGTCACATGTGGTAATGCAAAATTAGTGCGAGAATATGGGACTTCAGGAAAGCCAGCTGTGTTGGTGGGGCTTGGCCGGCTGGTTGGCTTCAGCACGAAGGAAGAGTTCATTGCCAGCATCTGCAGGCTTGAGGGCGATGGGGAAAGTCTGATCTCCGTGCTGTATTTCAGCCATGCAAAGAGCTGGATGGATGCTTTTGTTTCAGTTTATGTGCCTTATTTCAAGTGAATGGAAAAGGCCGCTGGAAGCAGAGCCTCTCTGCCTTCTGTATGTATTTTTCCTTAAGTCCAACTGAGCCTGTGCTCCCTTGTAGCTCCACCTCCTACCAACAGTGCGGTCAGTGGAGAGGAAGGATGCTGAAAGTGATCCCTGCATTATCTGGGTGCCAAATCAGTGCAGCTCATCCTGCCCTGCACTGAGAGCAGGATGGAGGACAGTGAGGGATGTCCTACAGGTGGGGAAGGAGCATCAGCGGGTGTGAGGGACCGCAGTGCCCCTGCAGGGACTGCAGGTTTGAGATCAGGGCTGTCTGCAATGGGTATTTACCCAATGTGGGGCATCGGGTGAAGTCTGGACAAATGGAGACAGTGGAATTACTGAGTAAAATGTCCCGGCCTGTCTTCTGCAGGAGGTCATCTAGATGATCTGTTTGTCCCTCCTGGCCTTTAAATCTACTAATCTATTTTCCCTTCCAGGAAATATAACTACATTCTGAGAACAACAGCCCCTTAGGAAGAAGGAAAAAAATAAGGCAAGAAAGCAGGCCTTTGAAAAACAACAGCAAAGAGAAAAACCCTTCAACTATAAAATAAACTAAGGTACAAGATGCAATTAACAATGCACAAACAGCAGAGCCCGGAATGTAAATTGTATTTAAATAGGGCTGTGAAGAATGTTTCAGTCCCCTAAATGGCTTCTCTCTCCTGCTGCCTTGAACCTCCAATCAAGCCCTGCCTGGGAGTAATTTGGTGCTGGAAATTGTTGCCACACGAACAGCTGAAGGCTGGCAGGGTCACCGGCCCCCCGTGTCACACCCTGTCATTTTAGATTAAGATATGCAAAGGCGACACGGCTGCGAACTTTCCCTTTGCTGCTGTGGCTGCGTCCATCCCCTCGACTGTAATGAGAGGAAGGCGTAATTGGAGTCAACTGCTTGATTATGATAATTGCTACTGTCTGGGGGAAGAAACATTTGAGTCCCGGAGCTTGATCCGTGCTGCACCTTTGGGGTGATTGCTGTCTGTTTGCCGGCAGATGGGCCCTGCACGGAGCATCCCTTGGCTGGCCCCTGACCCCAACCCCACCACTTGTTGGCTCCCGATCCCGCAGGGTCACGGGGCGTTGGGCTGCTCTCTGCCTCCCAGCAGGGCGTCCCTCCTGAAGGATTTATCCCCTCAGAGGGAAAAGGCCTGTTGGAAATTCATCCCCGGCTCTTCACGGCAGCACAAGTGGGAGATGAGGCGCTGTATATTTTCTGCTGGGGTATTTATTGCTTTCATTGTACATCCCAGCAATGGGGAGGTGGGAAATGCAGGGATGGAGCTGGGCTCAGGGCAGAGGGGTGACAGCGAGGGGATGAGCGCCCAGCACAGCTCAGTGCCACCTCCCAGCAGCCTGCCCATGTACAACAACCTGCCCTGCAGTGCTGTGAGCACAGAGGCACGTAAAGCCCATGTATGTAATTAAGGTGGCAAAAAGCATTTTGTTAATTAACGGCTGTTATTTGTTAATATCGAGCCTTAAGTGCAAAGCTCAGCTCTAGCTGTGAAGCCATAAGCGCAGCCCGAGCAACAACAGTAACCGGCCAACAAACTAATTGGGTCGTTATTTCCACAATATCTTAAAAGTTTAACGAGATTTTCTTGTTTTAAACATTCACATTCCAGAGCGTGGAGGGGAAAACAGCGCCTGCACCGAGGGGACGCTGTGCAAATCACTGAGAGCACAGAGGGCTGCAGGTGAAGGGCTGGGATTGCTGCTGAGCCAGGTGTGCAGGTCGGGGCTGCAGCGTGCTGTGCTGGTTGTGCACAGGGGTGGTGGGTAAGGGAGGCATGGGCAGCCAGCTCAAAACGAGTTCATTTGAATGAGTGTGATTTTCCTTTTGTGCCTTTCTGCAGGGTCCAGGTGGGCGCTGTGTTAGCAGAGGGATCGTGCTGAGCACCAGGAGGGTGCCCTGGCACCTGGGTCAGGCAGGGATGGATCCCCGTGCAGTTTGATAAGAGAGGAAGATGTTTAATCTGCTTCCCAGGGTAGATTAAGAGCCCCCATAGACTGTAGCTATGCAACAGCGTGCGTCTGACAGTGCGGAGCTCTGAGCAAAGGTGTAGCTGTTGTGATAAAACAACTGCCTGCATTTCATTAACAAAACTGTGTGCCAAAGTGTCATTAAGCGACAGAGGGCTCGAAATAACCCTGTGACTGTGCGCTGTGGGTCAGGAGATCACTGCAGCTGTGTACCCACATACCGCAGGGCAGAGAGAATCCAGAGGGTCTCACACCCACCTGAAGGGCCGGACCCGCTTATTGCCACAAGAAGTAATCAGGCCACTTTGCAAGCAGGTGTGTTAACTTCAGTCTGCGGGAGAGGAGCATTTGCTGTGAGCACAGCTCGTATCTGTGCAGATAGTGTTGGCAGGAGCTCTTCCTGGCTGCCCGCCTGGCTGGAGGCTTGTGTGTACCTAGGAAATGGCTTGCCAGCTCGAACCTATTCATTCAAAGTCAGCCTTCAGTTAGAGCTCACACCCTTTCCTCCAGAAAAGATTCATGTGCTGTTACTCATTTACTACTATGGCCTGTTTTTGGCATCGCCCTGGAAGCCGGGATGGCTGGGGGGGCCGGCAGCCCCAGCTGCTGAGGGAGGTGCCCCCGTGGCACTCAGTGCAATGAGTTGGGACCCTGCAGCTCAGGTCCGTGACACTATTGACTCTATTAATTTATGGGATAACTCGTCCTTTGGGAGAGTTCCTTCCTAATCTCCATTAGTTCGAGATTGCTTTATGCTTTTGCAGCAAGGAATCTTCATCCGTTTGCTCTGTAAGCTTTCTTAAAGTTTATCCCTGTGATTCTGGATATCGTTTATTTCAATTTGAGTCTTTCTTTACTCTTTGTTCCCAACCCGTTGCACCTCAGCCTCAGGAATGTCCTGGGGAGTCAGCAGAGCCGGGGCTGCAGGTGAATTCTCCCTCCACCTATAAATACTGATTCTTTTGACAGTTTTGTTTTATTCCACTGAAAATTGCCAAAGTACACTCCGAGCTGTTCTCTCACTGTTTTCTTTTGACATAGGAAATGCCGAAGGCGGCTGACAAAAAAACTTCTCGTATAATTGCAGCTTTATTTTGCCAAATTCTGAGCCGTCGTTTGCTGCCAGCAAACCCACCTCTTCCATCCAGGAGCTGGTGACATTGATGGAGCTGCAGGTGTGGGGCTGGGGTTGGGGTTACGGCGTTATGATTGGGTTTGGGTTTAGGATTAGGGTTATGGTTGGGGCTGGGGTTGGGTTTGGGATAGGGGTTGGGGCAGGGGTTGAGATTAGGATGTTATGGTTGGGGTTGAGGTTGGAGTTAGGGTTATCTTTAGGGTTAGGGTTGAGGTTAGAATTGGGGATGGATGCAGAAATCCATCATTTCTCCCAGAGAATGGGAGGCTGAAAAATGTCACCTGAGACTTAGTAAAGGATTTACTTTTCCTGAAACTGCCAAAGGAAACCTTGGGCTTCGGTTCTTCCTTTTCTTCCCTTTTGTTTCTCACAAGTCAATTGTAAAGAAAGGTTTACATAAACCCTTAGCCCTCAGAGGCATTGCCTCACTCTCTGGTGCCACTGAAGGAGGGCCCTGCTTGTGGGTCAGCCCCAGCACACCCAGCTCCATGGGAAAGCAGGAGCAGAGCGTGTGACAGCTGCTGAGATTGGGGTAAACTGGGTCAGTGCCCATTTCCTCTTCAAGATGGAGGTGAAGAACATCCTCTGTAGAACACTTGGATCCCTGTGAATGCAAAGTGCTGCATAAAGGCAGGTTTTTACTGCTGCCCCAGGATAAACTGGGATGGCAACCACTTCTTCCTTTGCAGCTAACAGTCTTAATGCAGGGGGGATGCTGCACTCCCCATTGATTAAAGCACCTGCAGCCCACCACGTCCTGTGAGCCCCCAGAGCAGCACAGCCTTCATCTCCCTGGTGCCCAGCAGAAGGGGACGGTGCTGGGGGTCATTTGTCTTCTGAGAATCAGATAAAAAAAAGACTTGGGAGGAGGATGCGTTTGGAAAGGGGAAAAAAAAAAGGAGGGAGAGAAAAAAAGCCAACAAAAACCAACAGTAAACGCATCAAATAATAATAAAAACCCACCCTTTTCTTTGAGCCTGAATGTATGCTGGTGCAGTGCTTAGGGGATTAATCTCTTAAAAAATAAGTGCCATGTGAGTAGACAGGCAGTGATTAAGGTTTTAACTGATCAGTCTGCGTCTGACAGTGAACCAGCTATTATCTTAACGGAATCAAACGAACATTCAGAGCCTCCGCTCAGCCCCAAACATGAAAGGAGATGTCATCTGCTGGCAGTTGGCAAGCCGCAGGGGAAGGGAGAGGGAAAGAAGGAGGGAAGGAAAGTGAAATGGGTGAGAAAAGGAGGAGAGGTAAAGGCAGAGCACGGAGCGGAGGGGACGGAGGAGAGGGGAAGGGTGGGGGTAAATAAAGGGAAGCAGTGGGGAGAAGAAGTAGAAGGGAGAAGAGCGGAGACACGGAGCAATGCGAATCCCACTCTCCTCTCCCATTTCTCTCCTCCCCGCTCCTGCACAGATCGGATGCTCCCTGGGTGAGGTGGGCTGCCTGCAGCCCTCAACACGCTCTTCCCTCCCCGCTGCTGCCCACCCTGAGGTCTGCTCCAGCGCAGGGAGGTCTGGCACTCTTGAACCTGAGGTCAAAAACAAGAGGGAGGAAAAGAATGGCCTTCAGGCCAGAGGAAGAAACCAGGGCAACCGGGCTCTTAACGTGATAAAAGGGCTTTATCTCAAAGCACTTAAACAAAACACACAAGCCTGAGAGAAGAGGCTCTGTCAAGTATCCGCCGGGGACAGGGGGAAATTGCAAATCCCCACAGGACACAGGGGCTCTTTCTTCACTGAGCTGGGGCTGGGCAGGTGATGGGTGCTGGGGAAGGGCTGCATGGGCACGGATCAGACTGTGAGCAGCTGTTAGAGAACAGATCGAGGGCACGGGGAGCGGGCAGCAGTGCTGGAGGGGGGCAGGAGGGATTGGGAGATGGGACATGCAGCAGCAGGTGGGCACGGTCCCATCCCCTGTATTGGAGAGTCAGTGTCAATCAGTGCCACCTCTGCGCTTGGTGGTGGATGGGAGCAGTTTGCAGGAGTTGGAGGGAAGGTTTGGTCTCTGGGTTGTTCCCAGGTGTATGGGCAGGGAGCACAACACACCCCTGGGTCTCTTCAGCCTTTGTTTGGGGCACGTCCTCATCCCCTGTGGGTGCCCATGGTGTCCTTTCCCTGCCGTGGTGCAGTGAGGACCGTGCAAAGCTCCCAGTCATGAATTTCCCCACGCTGCTGCCAGGCTGTTATTGCTGTGTGCTCCCTCCTGACTCCATCTGTCTGCATGGTGCTACCGCTCTGTGCCAGGAGGGCTCCGGGACCGCTGGGGTCACGGCTGCCCCATTACGGGGCGAGATTTATCATTGGCAGGTGTGCTGCGGGATGGTATATTATCCAGGATTATGAACTGTAACAGGATAATCTCTCTAATGTAATTCAAGCTCTCGACATGGCTTATGGCTCCTTAATGTACCTCAGACTGAAGAATTACAAGAACATTTTCCCCCCTCCCTACCTTGTCAGCTCCTAAATGATTTAGGCAATCGCCTGAAGCCAGATCTTGGCCTCCAGTCATAACTCAGAGCAGTTCAGTAAATATGATGGGGAAGGAGTTTTCCTGCCTTGGCTCTCTCTTCCTTCCGCCCTGCTCAGCCCTCATGGTGCTGCTGCTCTGCTCCCTGCGGAGCATTCGGGATGGACCCAAAGCTGGGCTGGTGGGCACAGGGATGCTCTGCAGGGGGATCTGCCTTGGCTGAAGCCCACAGGGTTGTGCCCATTTCAGCATCACCTCCCTTTGTGAGCAACGCAGCAATTAGTGGTTTGGTAACACATCAACCAATGCGTGTCCAACCTCGCTCTGTGCCCCTGCTAAGCCAGGAGGGACGTTTCCCATCTCCATCTAATCGGCTTTTAGTTCTTGTCATTGCTTTGACCTTAAAGGTGGGGTTTGTGGGGCTGATTTTGGGGCAGTTTCATCCCCATCCAGGCACCAAAAAGGTGAGCAGTGATGGCCACCACCCCAGGGTTACACAGCGACCAACTGGCCTCAGTCCGGCCCCCATGAGCCCAGTGTCAAATAAACCTGTAGAAGGAGGAGGAAAAGAGGGAGAAAAGCAGAGATTAAGAACAGGAACTGCAGGGATGCGGCTTCCACCCGGTGACTGACTTAAAATAAACATCAGATATGCAGAGCAGGGCTGGGAGCCTGCCACGGTGTGGGGAAAAATTAATGCAGGGAAATGCGTGTGTCCTTTAGCACGGCCGGTTACGGGCCTGGTTACCTGGTGCTCATGTGAGCGAGGCAGGTGTGACGTGCTGAGTGGTGTCTGCAGGAGGAGGAAAAGGGGAATGTGCAGGAATGAGGAACGGTGATGGGGATTCCATCCCTGCCCCAACCCCGGCTCTGCAGGGATGGAAAGCAGAGGGATGGAAGAGAGATGGGCACAGGGGGCACCCGGCTGTGGTGGGAATTAAGGCCCTGGAGCTGCAGGTGCCCCAGCAGAGCCCACAGCAGAGGCAGCAGCAGAGGCAGCAGCAGAGCATCCCATCGCCTGGAAGCACAGAGCGGAGCTGGAGCGTGACGGCTGCCCATGGCAGGGCTCCGGCCGGCCCCAGGCAGCTGTATTTACTGTTGCTATTTGTTGTCGCCCTGGCAGCCTCCGCAATGTGAATTTTCTGTGTCACTGGCTGAGAGGATTCCAGGCAGGTTTTTGATAATGTGGGGTTGGTTTTGTAAAGCAGGGAGAGGGGAAAGGAGCCACGGGCTACAAACTGCTCGGCCCGGAGCTTTTAACTCTTTCACCACTGAGTGTTCCTGGCTGCTGCGGTCTGAGCAGAGCTGTGCTGGGTGTCTCTCCCCCACCACTGCTCAGGGGCCCCTCACTGACCCCACTGTGCCTCAGTTTCCCTTCCTGCGAAAGGAGAGGAACGTGTGTGTGCAGTGCAGTGCCCGCAGTGCCACATCCATGGGGCAGCTGCAGTGCCCACCTGGCAGTGCCCCACGCTCAGCTTCCTGCACCTGGGAGCTGCAGGGTCTGATCTCTCCATAAGCAAAGCCGGGATCCACACGCAGTCGAGGTCTCCCCTTTTGTTTTCAGAGCAGCGGTGTCTGTCCCCTCCCTGCGCTGCTGCTGGGAGCACCAACACCAGGATCTGCTGTTTCTTCCTTCCTCTCTTTCTTCTTTCCTTTCTGTCTGGCTGTGAGCTTTGGGTAATTATTGTATCATGGAGAGATGGTGTGGTGGGACAGGAAGGAAAAGCTGTTTGCACAGCGCAGTGACTGGCAGAGCATCTTCAGACCTGTCTGTGCTTCCCAGGTGGCACCTCCGGCTTAACCGCTTCCTTGCTGTGACATGGTGGGGGGGGGATCTGCCAACCTCATCTCCTCACATTAACCCTTTCCTCACCCCCCCCAGAGGAGGAACAGGGATTTCCCTCCTGATACCTGATAGCTGAACACACATTGCCCGAGGAACAAAGCATTAAGCCTTAAATCCATATTGCTGGGCACACACGGGGCTCTGCAGCCTGGTGGGGTTGGTGTTGCTCCTCTGGGTCAGCCATGCTGGTGGGGACACTGAGGCACACAGCGCCCATCCCTGCTGGCCCTGAGCACCACTCAGCACCACTCACCCACCGCAGCCCCCGCAATGAAGCTTCTGGCACCCGGGCAGCAGCCGACCTGATTGACACATGATTGACAGAGCCAATTAGCCAAACGGAGCCAGCTGCACTCAGCCCGGTCCTGAGGAGGGCTGGGGGAGGAGGGGGGGCCGCGAGGGGAGCCCAGGATCCCGTGCTCTCCCATCAGACGTGATTGCTGGTTTTGTTTCATTCTCAGCCTTTGTACAGATGCCCTCCTGGTGCCGTTCACCAAACCCAGTGGGGCTGTGAGTGAGGGGCTGCCAGCAGCTCATCCCCAACTCTGGGCTTTCCCCATGATCACGGGGAGCTCCATGGCAGGGTCACCACCCGAGGACACAGGGATGGCGGTGGGGTGGGCAGGGTGGGAGCTCAGCCGCACAGGGACGGGCGCTGAGCGGCGTCGGTCCCTCCGGAGATCTGCGTTTCTTCTTTCTCGATGTTTTTTGACTCATTTCCTCAGCCTGCAGTCAGATATTTACTTAACCTCGCGACTGCGCTGCGCTGGGAGCGCCAAGTTTGGGGGCTGCAGGAGTTCTGCTGCCGTCGTGTTGATGCGTGGGGGATGAACACTCTTGCACACCCACTTATACACTTGGTACACGTGTTTGTGCACAGTGACCTGGCAGGGACGTCTTCTGCTCCCACCTCTCGGGGTTGTCTGTGCCAGGAGGTGCATTCTGTGTGTGCTTCTGCTCCTGTGCTCCTTGCACAGCCTCCAGGTGCTCTGTGCATGCAGTGACTGCCCACAGCTCTGCCCAACACGGAGTACCCCGTGCATGGATTCATCTCAGCTCCCCGGTGCTGTGCACTCTGCACAGGGACAGAGCCCTGCAGGGTCCCTCTCCTGCCCGCAGCCATACTGGGGTGGGCTGGGCAGCCTGTGGCCTCATTCCCCAGCCCTCTTCCTCCCCAGATGTTTTTCCCAGCCCTCTCAGATGCTGCCCTGCTCCCTGAAAGGCCGCCTTGTGCCGAGCGTGCAGACCCAAAGCCTCTTTATGGGTGGGGAGTCTGCCCTGGGTGACCACCGCCAGGGTCTGGATGGGTCCCAAAGCCTTTAACAATTGTGACCACTGCTGAAAGGGTTCATTTCTTCCCCTAACGAGATGCAGCCCTCGCTGGGGGCACGCAGCATCTGTCTGACAGCTCATAGCAGGCAGACACAGCAATGGGGCTCTCCCTGCAGCAGTGCTCTGCCCAATGGCAGCACCCAGAGACCCATGAGAGCGGCCTGGCGCCTGCCGTGGGTCTGCCAGGAACGGTCTGGGCAGTGTGGGATGGGTGGAAAGAATCCGTCTGACTCGGTGCACTCAGAATCCATCCAGAGCTGTTAGGAAGTGACTATCAAACCCTGAAGAGAGGCGAAACCCTACCCAGGTGTTAAAGATCCCAGCAGAGGGAAGGAATTTTTCTTCCCCTTGGCCCTGGAACAACAACAACAGTGTTGGTTTTTTTTCCTCCAGCCTATTCCTGCTCAATGCAGGCGGCCCGTTGCTGTCACCATCCCCATTATCTGCAGGGGTCATTTTGCCCAGGGATGGCACCTCCAGGGCTGCACAGTGCTGAGATCTCGGGGATGTGGGGGGATGAAGCTGGCAGAGGGTCTGGAAACTGACAGCTCGTTGTGCTTCAAAATCAAACATATTTGTGACCAGTGAATGAAATAACGTTGTCCTGCCTCCTGAAGGGGTAGGATCCATGGCAGCACCGTGGTGATGCACCCAGCACCCAGCCCTGCAGGCAGCGCCCCTCGGGCCAGCACAGCTTCCCCAGCCCCGGTCCCGCAGTGATGCTGCGGCTCTGGGAGGGCTCCTGCCCCGCGCTGCCGTGTGCGGGTCCTTCCCGGAACCCTCCTTCCTGCTCGGGCGTTTCTGGGAACGAGGTCCCGGTGCTGTTGGTTTGGGGCGGCTGCCAGACGGGGGGAGGGGGGGGTTTGGGGGAGCGCGTGGGGCCCCGCGTCTGTTAACCCTTAACGCGCCGGCGGCCGGTTCCGAGGGCGACGGCACCGAGTCTCACCGCGCTCCGCTTCCCCGCTCCGTGTCTGCGGGGTCCGGCGGAAAGAGGGAGGGGGGAAGTTTCCAGCGGGCAGAGCCAAGCGGAGCCTCGCGCCTCCGGCCCATCGCGCACGGGTTAAACGAGCCCAGGGCTGCGCGCTAAGGTCAACACGGGCTGCACCTGCCCACGGGCTCCTGTGCGCGGCAGCACAATTGATGGCTTGTTCCTTTCATAAGTGCCGTTGGAGCGCGGTGCCCAGGCTGCGAGCCAGCCCGCTGATCACATAAAATATTATTTGTGTTTAAAAATTCCAGTAATTGACTATGCGCCGTTTTTTTCCGAACCTTTTGCCAAAGGCAGTAAAAAAATCGAGATCCGTCCCGGGTTATTTTCATCATGCAAATTCCCATTTCTGTAAACAGGAGCAGCGGCAGAACCGCGGGGCCGGGGAGAGCGGGGAGGGGACGGGGCTGCGGCTGCAGCGACCCTAAAAGTGCTGCCCCGAATGGAGCTGGGCTGGGGGTGCTGCTCAGTGCTGCACACAGGGATACAGACCCAACCCCGAAACCTTTGCAGGGTGGGTTGAGGTTGGGGCGATCAGCACAAGGACTTGCTCCATTCACACTCGTTGTGGCACCCGGTGGTAGTGGTACCCCATGCCTGGAGACCCCCCAAGGGCAGGGGAGGGGGCTGTGAGCACTGATGGAGCCGTGGGTGTCCGACCTGACTGACTTTTGAGGTCCCTTCCAACTCAATGATTATGTGTCCACTTTGTGCCCATTTTGGAGATGTGGGAACATCTGGGGCTGGGTGGGACGTGGTGCCGCAGCCCCCGACCTGTGGGGATGTGGCAGCTTTGGGCTCAGTGGGGTCTGGTTTTGCATCACCAGCAAAGATGACATCGTGTCCTCAGCAAGGAGAGGGGCAAAGGGCTCACATCTGTTTTGGAAACCATTCAGCACAGGAAAACGACCCACATGCAGATGTAATGTGGTTTTGATTGTACTGCACTCTATAGAAAGTAGTGCACACATATTAAACTATATTAGACAGTATAATAATAGCTTGCAGTTTGTCTGCCTTTCATCTGGACGTGCCTTACGGACGTCACGTGGATGCAGAGCCCTCTTTCACTGCTGCTGAGGTTCATCCTTGCTGTGGGTGCAGCACAGCGCGTCCCAGAGGTGCTGCCCGGGATGCAGGATGCTCTGGGATCCAAAGATCCCCATCCTGGGTACCCCAGATCTGAAGTGTAAGGAGCAGGAAAACCTAAACAAAAGTGGTGCAATGAGGAGCGCAAGAGGCACTGGCACGATGTGTGATTTTAAGGTGATCCCTGCAGCCTGACTCTTGGCTAATTACTTCAGCTCCATCTTAAATGTTGCATGATTAATAGATACGGGTGTGTGTTTAACTAAAACCTGCTGCGTTTGAAGGGAATCATAACAATAAGACGTTTTTCCATCCATTGAGATCCAGACCGCTTACAATAATTAAAACTGCACGACGCTACCAGGGAGGGTCCTGAGCTCCTTTCCAGTTACACACTAATCCTGCTCTGCCTCCTGCTATGGCTCCGGGGATCCGCAGTGGATGCTGGCTCTGCTTTTACTCTGCTTTCAACCCGAGCTGTAGTGCTGCATTCAGAGCAGTTGCGATGCATTGGGTGCGATGGGCACCGTCAAAGCAGGGATTGCTGCTCCAGGAGCGTATGGAGCACGGGCAGCTTTGTACAAACAAGGAGATGAGAGGCAGAGGGAGGGCGCAGGGCTGGAACACCGCTGTAAACACATTGTGCTTCGGCTCGGAGTCGGCTGAGCCCCTCCGACGGCAGCGGAGCTGCAGGGAGGTGTGCGCCCGCGTGCCGGCACCGAGCGGAGCTTTCACAATAAATGATTAAAGCATGGTTCAGATCCCGTCAAATGGAACGGTGCTAATCTAATCACAATCCATCTGGCACTGCCACATCTGTCCCAACACCTCCACCTCTTCATTTTCAATCAGCCTTAAATAGTACATAATTATTAATGTCTACCCGGCTGTCAGGCGGCGCGGGGGATTCACTTATCTCTCCCATCGGCTCGGGAAGGGATCGGGGATCGGGGATGGAGGGGAGCCCTCAGCTCATGTGTTGTGGGCAGGAGGGGATGGAGCACAGAGCTCAGGGCACAGCCATGGCACTGCACCTCCAGCTGAGCACGGAGCTTTGGGAGCAAATCAGCATCGAATGCTGCCTGCAGACGTCCCACCACACACCCAACACGTGGCAGCTGCCCTGCTGGGGTCCTCCAGGAGAGCAGCACCCGGCCCGGCCCGTGCCATGGGCAGAACATGGGCTCTGCCCTCTGTGCTCTGCTCTGTGTGACCCAATGGGACGGCTCCACTTTCAGCAGTTCTCCCAAAATTCAGAGGTTTTTAAAGCCTGGACAGTTGTGTGGCAAAGTGAAACTCTCGGCTCTTTCCTTTTTAATGTAAAAAAGGAGTTTTTTGTGTCCTCATGGCTGATATAACACAGAACCCAGCCAGCCAGCTGTGTTTTTTCCCTGCTGGCATTAAGCTGGCTGCCTTTGGGTCAGAGGCAGAGCTGTGGATCCGTGATGGCCGGGATTAAAGCCCCGTCACACAGACACGGCCACAGCTCTGAGCTCAGAGCAGACTGAAGAAAGGAGAGCCCAGAGCAAATACCTTGTGAAAGTTGAGCGATCCTCCCCAGGCTGCTTCCAGAACACGTTACCCAATAACCAATGCCTGGGGGACAGCTGTGAGCTCTGGCAACAAACATTCGGGGTTTTGATCAGTGGCATCGATCCGCTCTGGCTCGTGGTGCTTAGGTGGATTTGGAGGTTGAAAGGCACTCGGGCGCAGTTCACTGTTTGTTCCCAGGCACATCCCTCTGGTTGGTGCTTTGCTGCCTTTCTTCTTGGAAAGAGCCCTCCCAGCACAGCCAGGTGAGAGGGGATGAAACAGAACTGATGGGGGAGAGCTGAGCGGGGCACGAGGCGTCCTCCTCTCCTCTCCTCTCCTCTCCTCTCCTCTCCTCTCCTCTCCTCTCCTCTCCTCTCCTCTCCTCTCCTCTCCTCTCCTCTCCTCTCCTCTCCTCTCCTCTCCTCTCCTCTCCTCTCCATTTTATTGTCTCAGTCATCTCTGGACACTGCTTTCACTTTGATCTCCGGAAACTTTGGCATCGCTCCTAAAAAATATGTGTATATATTAAGGAAAAAGAGGGGGGTGGAGGGTGGGGAAGAAGAAGAGTAAAGCAGAGCCTTTATTCCCCACAGCTGTTGTCATGCTGCGGCAGATCTCTGTGCAGGTATAAATGCTCTTATTGATCAAGCAGTGGTGGTCCAGTGCTATGGGCACAGCCCTGCTGCAGTCGGGTTATTGACACATGGAGAGATCTGCTTCCCAGTGTCCTGTCTGAGGTAAAGAGAAACACAGAAATGAGTGCCCAGTGTGGAAGGGAGCAGAAGTGGGAGAGCTGATGTCCCCCAGTGACACAGAGAGTGGTGTGTGGGCATGGGGCTGTGCCATGGGGCCCTGGGATGGGGCTGTGCTTACACCATGCAGCCCCACTGCCATGGGGCATCACTGCTGTGCTATGGCACCTGCTGTGCAGCAGCCTCCTGCAGTGCACTGAGGGACTCAGTGGTGGCTGGAGAGGTGAAAGCATTCTTCCTCCTTCTCTTCCTTCCAGGTGATGGGCAAGGAGTGCACATCTTTCCTCCTCCTCCTCCTCTTCCTCCTCCTCTTTCTCTTCCTCCCAGCACTGGGCAAGGAGCAGATGCTGGAGAGCAGGGCCAGCAGCAGGAGGAGCAGGGTGCAGCGCGGGGTCGCGGTGATGAGTCGGAGCGCAGTGGGTACAGGAGCGGAGCTGGGGCATCGTCTGGCTCCCACATGTGCTGAAGTTGTTAGGAAGATTTATAGGGCAGAATGCGAGGCTTTTTCTTCTGGGCTTTATAATCATACATTAGGCTTTTAACCTCTGACCGGGAGCGCTGGGAAGGGCTGATCCAGGCGGCACCGTGCGGCTCCCGGCCCTGCAGGGAAGGGGAGCACCGGGGAAGGGACCCCCAGCAGGACCCCGGCACAGCCCCGTGGGGCCGGAGGGGTTAAGGCAGCACGGAGGAATGCAGAGCTGAGCCGAGGCGTCGGCTGTCTTGAGGTCACCTGTGAGGGATTAGGCGCGGGCAGACAGTTGTTGTTTGAGGACTGTCTGAGGCCGGGGAAGGGGCCGGGAAAGGGGGGGCTCAGGGCTGTGCTGCTATGGGGGCGTTTGGGAAAGATGGCTGCAGCCACGCTGTCCTTCCCCTATGGGAGCGGTGTATGGGGCTGGTTGGGCACCCACAGATGGACCCACTGGGGACACAACACGAGGGCAATGGGCAGGGCAAGGTGCGAGCACACCTCCAAGCTGACTCTTAGTGCTCCTTGAAAGATGGACCCAGTGATGCAGCTGCCCCACCTGCCCCATTCTGCCCCTCCTCAATGCTGGGCTGTGGGCACCGTGCTGCTGCTATGGGCTGGGTCATTGGAATCAACACAGGGGTTCTTCCCATCCCTACGGCTGTAATATCTGGTGCATCTCTGCAGATGAAGGGTATTATATGAGGATAAATTCTTAATCATCACAATAATCAATCATTCTTTCCCCATAATTTAGTTGAAATTAATCCAGCAGATGATCAGAGGGCCAAATGGCAATCTGTGTCCTGGATATCTTTATTGACTCAAAGGGAGAGCACCTTCCATTAAAGCAGAGGAAAGCTTGAGAAAGTGCACCCGAAAGTTTCTGTTTCTAAAAGAACACTTTAAAAAGAAGGAAAAGCTCTCGAAGCAAACACTGTGTGCTCACAATGAGTCCCCTCCCCTCCTGCAGAGCAACCTGCATCTCTGCTGCTGAACCCAGAGTCCGCACCCTGCCCAAAGGGGCCAAGAAATTGGCGCTCCCCGGGTCTATGGGTGCTTTTATGGGACGCCCCATTGAGTGCCACCTCCCTGAGTGCCGCCCCATCGAATGGCACCGAATGTCCCAGCCCGGAGGTGTCCCGGCTGCAGGAAGCGTCCCCAGAGCAGCGCGGGGTTTCTGGTAGCGGGAGAGGGATGGGATAATAAAACAGGAAAAAATTAACATGTAGGAAAACAGAGCTGCACCTGAAGCAACAGAGGCGAGCAGCGCCGGCTCGGTCCCCCCGCCGCCAGCGAGGAGCTGTGAGTCAGCGCCTCCCGCTCCCGCTCCTCCTATTTCAAAGGAGGACAAACAACGCGCTGCGCTGTGCGGCATCCCCGCTCCTAAATCTTCCTGTCCTCACGCTCCGTAAGGGGAGCTGCGGGGCAGGACCCGGCCCTGCTGCTGGGGGCACAGCCCGGTCAGGAGCCCCCGCTGCACCCCGAGCCCCAAAGCCGGCACCTACCGGCCTGGGTCTGAGCGGGGACCCCAGACACATCGGTCACCGCCATCTCCGGGCTTGTTGCACCCACAGAGAGTGGGGGTGAATGGGGAGAAGCCTGAGAGCACAGCCTGCATCTGGGAACCCTGATAGCACAGAGCAGCCCCTCCCGGCCCCCCGGCACCATTGTAACGTGGGCTGTTCTCTGCGCTGCCGATGGATGGAGCAAGGTCGGGGCTGCAGCTCGCCGTGGGCACATCGGGGCTGCTGGCACTGATTGCTTGCTTGATTTCTCTCTTCCTTTCTCTTTCTTCCTTTCCTTTCTTTCAGGAAAAGAAAGCATCTCTCCCACTCTTGCTCCTCCGTAAGAGCTGATGCAGTTAATTGGAGCTTCTTGTGAGCGCACATTAACAGAGGCAGAGCCAAGAAGATGTCTTGGCAGCGAAATATCATTATCAGCTCTTGAGCTCCAGCCAAAATCCCCTTGCGGTCAAAACACAATTCTTTAAACTAAACAATTAGAGATTTGTGCAAGTGTTGCTGCCATGAGTTATCGGGGCCGGGGGGGCAGCGGGGCTGCAGGTGATGGCTGAGCCCCAGTGTGGGGCACAGGGAAGGGCCCTGTGAGTGATCCTTGGTGTCCCCATGGGGCTCAGCCCAGTGGCACCAGGAAGAAAGGGAGCAGCGTGGGGACCCCTCAGATGGAGCTTAAGGCACCAGGAGTTGCAGTCCCACCTCAGCCCTCCATATGGGACCAGAGCACGTCACCCCCTGAGGGATGCTGTGGGCTCAGGTGGTGGTGGGGGCCACAGGTTATGGCCACATATCCCATGGGGAAACTCAACCCACAATGAATGCTCTGCCCGCCCCAGGGCACACAATGGGCACACATTGCTCCTAAAGCCATTTGTGAAGCCTTGGGATGAGGCTCTTCTAAAAAGCTGTTTGGAAGCTGAGGCTGAATCGCATTTCCAGCCCCCACACTCAGCCAGGAGCTGCAGCAGAGGCCCCTCCAGGCGCTGCCCGGGGACAGCCCTGCTGTCACCTGTTCCTATGGAGAAGGATTTGTATCACAAACACTTTGGCACACAGCTGTGCCTGAGCCCCTTTCTGCTGCCCAGCGTTTATTTGGAGAATGTCAATAAGGAAAAACAAACATTCCCAGCCCTGGTGCACACACCTCCCTGGGTGCAGTGCTGGCAGAGGGGATCCCAGGTGGTGCCCAGAGCTGGTCACAGCCCCAGGTCCTCCATTGGGGCCGCCAGGAGGCTATGGGGCCATGTCCCCTCTATAAAGGGGTTTTCCCTTTTCCCTTCTCCAGCTTGAAGCCATGTTCCTGGTAGTGAGTCATAGGGTCGTAAAACCATTAAGGTTCAAAAAGGCCTCAATGATCACTGTGTCCAACCAACAATCGACCCATCACCAGCATGATCACACCATGAAAAAGACCTCTTAAGAGCATTGAGCTCAACCATCACCATTATGCCCACTAAGCCATGTCCCTAAAGCCATGTCCATAGGGCCAGATGGAGGATCACAGAGCCATGGAGCAGCATATGGGTTGGAAGGGATCACAATGTCCCCAAACCGGAGCAGCTCACTCCATCAGGGACCCTTCCCATCAGGATGTGATGTGATCAGCACAGCCCTGAGCCCACTCCCACACGGCCAAACCCACGGGGGGGGGGAGGCAGGGGGCAGGATCCCGCTCCGACAGGCGCTTGCGGAGCCGCTGGGCGAATTAACATGCTCAGGCTGTAATTAGGGCTTCAGCTCCGTGACACCTTTACAAGTGTCTTTATTTAAAAGCAGGTAAATTGGAGGCTTCCAGGCTGGGTACAGTGCGGGGGAGGCAGCGGGGAAGGGAGCAAACTGCTCTCGGTGGCATCATTGAGCTGCAGTGGGATGACCACAGCGTGGGCGATGGGTGGGAGGTGGGGGGATCCTCCCGACCCCGGACCGAGGTGACATCACCTCAAAGTTTTTGGGTTTCAGATCTGGAGCAATCTTGGCTTTTTTTCCCCCTTTTTTCTCTTTTTTTTGACAGCTGCTGCCTCCACTTTAGGCAAGGACATGAGCGCCGGCAGGAAAAAATTTGATTTTAATGCAAGCCCCAGTAATCAGCTATTTGTGATGGAATTTTATCTGTCCTGGTCTCTAAGGGATGAGAAGCAAGCAGAGAGGAAAGAAGGGTCAGAAATTAGTATGCAGAAATATCTGATCAGCCAAAGTAATTTTCTTTAATAATCGTATTCATACTGGCTGCTCTCCGCTCACTAGAAGAATTAAGTATTTAATAGTAATATATTTCATCTGGCAGCAGTTCCGTTTCGTTAGGAGCTGTGATGCTGCGCGGGGTGGGGGTGGGCGCACGGCGGTGGGAGGGCCGTGGGGAGGGGGGGCAGCACTGCGGCTCCGTCCTGGGGGGCACAACTTGACGGCCCCCTATGGGGCGTGGGGAGAGATCGGAGTGGGGCTGGGGTTACGGGGAGATGGGGTTTAATGGGAGACGGGGTTAACTGGGAGCTGGGAATAACAGAGCTGTGGGTTAAGGGGAGCTGGGGTTACTGAGAGCAGGATTAACTGGGAGGTGGGGTTAGCTGGGAAATGGGGTTACTGGGAGCTGGGAATAACTTGGAGTTGTGGATTAGTGGGAGCTGGGTTTAATAAGAGCTGGGGGTGCTGGGAGATGGGTTAAGTGGGAGATGGGTTAAGTGGGAGATGGGGCTTCTGGGTGCTGAGAATAACTGGGAATGTGTGTGTAGGAGGGGAATTCTGCTGCACAGCGAGTGGCATCGTGTAAGGGGGGTCCTGCTTCCAAGGGCTGCGGGGGGCGGTCAGAGAGCACAGGAGTTACTGGGTGCTGGGATTATGGGCTCTGCTCCCTGCAGCCCCAACCCCAGCACTCGCCGGGTTCTGCGCTTGCAGCAGTGAAGGACTGCAGAGAAACCAACCCCTATTTACCCGGAAAAGAGAAACTGAGAGCTGAGTTCATGTCCCCTCTGCTCCCTTAGAACCATTCGGTACAAACAGGTGGACGTGGCTTCCTATTCAGGCTGCGCTGCCGGCTCTGGGTGCGGGGAAGGGGCAGGGGGGGTTCGGGGCACGACGGCACCGAGTGCTGCGGGGTGAGCTGCCTCAAGGGCGCACAGGAGCCGAGCTCCTACGGGAAGAGCTGAGACAATGCGGTGTGTCCCAACCCCGGGCACCGGGGCTGATTCCCGGATCAGCTGCAGCTGAAATCCCAAAGCTCCACTGGGGTAACTGGGCTGCTCCGCCGTGCCGGGTGATGCTCCGTGCCGGGTGATGCGCGGGGATGGAGCCGTTTTCTTTTCCTTCTTTCCGAAAGTTTTGTGCTGTTTTCCATCACCTGCCAGGCTGAGGGCAGCCCCGCGGCCAACACTGTGCTGCTGCCCATAGAGTCCGTCCTCATCCCCTCCCCAGCGCCCCATCCCGTCCCAGTGACCCCGCTCCATCCCCGTCCCTCTGCCCCCCCCACCCCCCCGCTGTGTTTGTGAGCTCACGGGGAACGGCGGGACACGGGGCCTTTCTCCCGGCTCTAATGAAACCCTTTAATCATATTCAAATAGGTTACTGTTCAGGGGGAAAATAGAAATATGGATTTGATAGCAATAAATTTCCCTGGCTGGCTAAGCCCAGTTCTTAATTGTCCTGTCCCAGGGCTCGCACATTTCATTGTTCGTTAGGTGCTTAAGTCCCTGCTCTCATTTTGTGGCGGTGACATTACCGCTGATGGCTCTAATACTCTCATAATTTGAAAGGGGATTTGCATGATAGAACGCAGAGTATTAAAAGAAAGAGAAAAAAGGAGAGTTAAAAAAAAAGGGGGGGGGTGAAAAAAAAGGAGGGAGGGGGCGAGGAAGGAGCTGCTGGGGGGGGGGGGGGAAGATCCAGCTTTCACTTAAAAAAAGTCACTTTCCTCAAAGTCAAATCATTGTTTTCATTAAAGTGGAGGGGAGAAAAAAAAAGAAGTGTCTCTTCTGCGCAGTCAGTCCGGCCTGGTGCTGGTATTATCCTTATTGTTGCTAATGGTTATTAATTATTATTATCCTGCTACACAGAGCACTGCGGACGTGATGTCCCCAACGTCCTTGGGACAAAGGGATAAAAAGCAGCGGGTGCCCGGGGCGGGCAGTGAGGTGCCGTGGGGTTCTGCCCCCTCTGGTTCAATGGGGTCTGGGCAGGAGTGGGACCCCCACCCTGGGCAGTGCTGTGTGCGCCTCGGGCTGCGCTGCTGCCCACGCTGTGGGTCAGAGGGGGTTTGTGGGGTGGGGGATGTGACACGGCCCGTGGGTCTGCCCACTGGATGCTCCTATCCCACAAGTTTGGCTCGTGGGTAGAGAGGAGATGAATACAGCGTTCCTCCTAAATCACTGCTCCTAAATGCCCACGGGGACACGGAACCAACACACGTGGGTCCCTTAGGAGCTGGGCCAGGTCCTGCACTGCTGCTTCAGTCCTGCAGGATGCCACGGCTGCTGCCTTTCAGGGCTGGGAAGGGCCACAATGAGCATCCGAGCTGTGAGCACAGAGCGCCCGGCTCCTGGGGAGCCAGAAATCCTGCGGTGCCTTTGGAATGGCAATGACAACTTGGCAGGAGGATGTCAGTCCCTGGGCACACAGGATGGGGGAGCAGCGCCCTGTGCCCATGAGGCAGCACTGCTGGTGCCACCACCTGGATCCCAACTCCCAGCAGCAATGCATTGGTTGCTGTTCTGAATGCAATCCGCTGTCTCGGCTCTCACTGGAGGGATTTACCTTTCCCTGTGCTCTCTGTGTTAGGGGAAAAGGAGCGTTCCCGGCTCTGAGAGCAGCTCTTCCCCTGAGCAGGACACCAGCCATCCAAGCTGCCTGCACAGGGCTCTATGGGCAGCACGGCCCCCACCACAATCACAGACTCAGCCTTAGGACATCACTTCCTCACAGCCCCCACCTCCTCGATGGGACTTTGCTGGCAGCACATCTCCCATCCCACCTGAGGGTCCGCAACCAGAATGAGCCCAGGGGAACCATCCCTTTCCTCACACCTTTGTACAGGGATTACACCACCACAGAGCCCCAGAACGTCTCCCATTGCTGGGTGGGCACTGAGCATCCCCTGCTCACCCACACTGAGGGCTGCGGTGGGATGGGGCTCATCCAGGGAGGGGCACAGCCTGGCTTCCCATTCCTGAGCAGAGCCCTCGAGGGCACAAAGGAGCCACAGCAGAGCACAGAAGGAGGGATCCTGGTCAGAGCAGGATCGGTGCATCTCTCCAGTTCTTTCTCCATCCCCTCAGTGCTGGACCACTTCCTGCTCCGACATTTACCCAGCGAGGTGACTCCATCTGTCTCTTCTTTATTAAAACACTCCCGGATTTTCCCCCCTGAGTCCTCGTCCTTGGGAACAGCCAGAAGGATGTCAGCGAGCGGCAGGAAGTGGGTCAGACCCTCCAGGAGCACTCGGCCCCTCAAAGTGGGGCACACAGCGGTGATGCTCAGACCTCACCACCGCCACATCCCACGGCTCTTTTCTTTCCCTGTTGCTCAAACTGGCCATTTCCAGCAGTTTGCTGCCAGCAGCCCCCAGCCCCGAGGAGCAGCTCGTTCCTCACTTACATCACCCTGCAGAAAAGGGAATTATTCGGGGCCTTCGTTTCAGCTGAAACAATACTGGAAATGAGCAAAACGTGCGCTGCGCTCCAGCTTGCACGGTGCAGGCAGGAGAAACAGGAGAAACAGGACCAGGGCTGGGGGATTAAATCACTGCAGGAATGTTGTGGAGCTTAGGAAAAATGCCCATCTCCTCTGGAAAGGGGGAAAAAAGGGGCCTTGCTGCAGGGCCTCCACCAGGGCTGGTTGCACATCTCTGCTACCAGGGTGTTGGCTTTGCTGTGCTGCACTAAGGGGATCCCCAGCAGCCCAAAATTGTACCCATGGGAGATGGGATGTGGGATGCTGGACATGGGATGTGGGATATGGAATATGGGACTCAGGACATGAAGTGTTGGAGGTGGGATGTGGGGTGTTGGGACATCTCCTATCCACCATCCCCAGCCCTGCTCACCTGAAGTAGCACCAGAGCCAAAGTGGAGCTTAAATATTTTTGTTCTCTCGTTCACTTAGGGATGGGGGGGAGGAAAGAAGGGGAGAGAAGGGAGAAGAAGGGGAGGGGGACAAAGGGGGTTTAATAGGCTCCAGTGACAGCACAATGTCCACATTGGGAAAAGATTAATGACGAAAATTAATCGCATGACCTTTCTTTCGAGGAGCTGGAGGTGAGGCGAGCCATTAAAGCCTCTTATGTTGTAATTAACGTTTGAGGGGAGAAAAGACTGGCTTTAGAATGGATGTGATCATTTAATTAGGGTTATGCGTCAGTGCCACAACAGGTTCAGAGAAGTCATAATTTAACTATAGCTTTAAATTACGCAGTCAGAACGCGGATGGCAGGGTTTAATGGCAGGGAATGGCTGCCACCGAGCAGTGGGGAAAACAATTAAATAAACACCTCAGATGGGAGAAGGAGCCGAGATGAGCATGGGGGGGAGGAGGGCACATGGGCTGGGTGGCTTTGAGTGGGGAATCCCATCAGAGCAGGGCAGAGTGGGCATCCTGCACCCCCCCACCCCCACATTGAGTCCCCCTCATCAGCTCAGCCCCAGCACAGGACGTTGGATTTCGGTGTGAGGGAGGGGAGGTGAAGGTGTCCGTGTAGAGTCTTGGAAAATTATACGTGAGAAATGAGTGTCATGATCAAGTGCTGCATATTGGATGGATTATTAAGGTTCAAAATTAAAACATATACAATATTGCCGATGCCAAGAGCTCTCTAATCATAAATCAGTTCCCCTGACCCCTTCATAATCATGAGATTGCCCTAAAGAGCAGCGGATTTTACATAATAAGAAATGCAAAAGGGTTTTTTTTTTTAATTGGCCTTCTGTTTTTGGAGCCTGGGGTGGTCGCGTGCTCAACCCCCCCCAGCCATCAGCAGGATGCTCTGTTTGGTTCTTAGTGCAGGAGGGGTTTTTCTGTGAGGCTCAATCTTGGTCACATTATGATTTAGGAGAAAAGGGACACTTTGCACCAGACCTTTCTGTGGCATCACAGCAAAGACAGGCATGGCAGAAATACATGGGAGCTGCTGGACGTGGGGTAAATCACACACTGGTTTCCATAGGGGCAGAAACCTGGCGCTTTATGTCCACCCAGCTGCTAAAATTACCCTTGTGAGCAGCATCAGCAGCGATACCATTGCTTAAGAGGGAAGAAATTTTCACCTTCTCCATTTCTTTCATTGTTGGCTTTGGTTTTCCTCTTGCTTTTGCTCTGGAGCACGGCTTCCCTCATTTGTCAGACCATGTTGTGCTCAGTGGGGATATTGGGGTGCTCAGATGTGCAGAAGGACAGAGATGAACGTGAGGATGGCTGCCCTGCTTCATCCCAGATCCTCATAACACTGAAGGTCAAAGCATCGCCTCGTTTTCTCCTGGACATCAGTATCTGCAAGGAAACATGGAGTTTGGGAAGAGCCAGGAACAAGAAATGGTTCAGCCACTCCATGCCCTGCCAAGGCCTGGTCCCCATCACTGCGGTGCCCCACGTGCTGCATCATCAGTCCCCACCACTGAGCGCCCCATAAAGCCCAGCACCCTCAGAACAGAGGGAAAATGGAAATGACTTCTCTCCTTCATGGAGGTCTCGTGGCCTTAAAACTTAATAGTCTCTCAAATGCCGTAATGCAAGAGGGGACTTTTATGGACTCGACAAGGGATAATATTATTAAGATGTGTTATGATATTAATTCCAATATTTCATGAGACGGGGAGGGGAGGGAGAGGGTGAAGAATAAAACTTCCCACCGGGGAGTTCTGGGTTGTGTAATCCCTGCCCGGGAGGCACCGAGGGGTCGGTGCCGGCTGCTGTGGCTCCTTGATGGCACTGCCACTGTCACCAAATGCGTTTGAGCAGATGGCCAAGGTCCTGGTGGGAGCCATCCATGAGGTGCCTTCCCGTCCAGCCAAACCTCCCAGGGCCTTCCTTCCTAATCCCATCTCCTCCTGTCCATCTTTCCCTCTTCCCTTCCCCTATTTCTCCTTACCTTGCCAAGCCAAGGCGCCTGCTGGGATGTTGGAGCCTGGCCACTGCCCAGCTGTCACCGTGTGTGGGCAGCACCAAACAAACAGGCTGTAAATAAAATACCCTCTCTCACACACACACACATATTTTCTCCATTACCTCCACTAATACTGTCTTTCTTCCATCGTGAGTTCAATGTTGTTTTTTGTCTCTCCCGAACCCCTCCTCCTCCTCCTCCCAATTTATTCCAGCTGTGAAAACCTTCCTGCCATCCCCTCTGCCACACGGCGGATAGGTGAGTGGCAGCAAGAGAAGCCCCTCTAAGCCACTGTGCCTAATCTATCCCACATGTGCGGCTTGGCGTGCAGCCCATGGCCAGGCAGTGCAGCTCCTGCAAAGTCAGCCCGGCCTTATGGGACCAGCGTGGATGCTTCCTGCCCCATGAGGTGGGGAGAGTGGATGGGATGGGATGGGATGAGGTGGGATGGGATGGGATCAAATGAGATGGAATAGGATTGGATGGATGGGATGGGATGGGATGGGATGGGATGGGATGGGATGGGATGGGATGGGATGGGATGGGATGGGATGGGACAGGATAAGGTGGGGTGGGATGGGGTGAAGCAGGATGGGATAACCCAGAGAGGTCTTGTGTGCTGCCCTAAGTGTGGGCATGCATAACAAGATCAGATCCTCAAATCCTTTCACATCTCTATGGTATTTTAAAAGACATATTATTATTATATTATTATTATTAATAAGTTCCTGTTGAGTTTGTTGCAAACCAGGAATGAGAGCACTGTGCCATGCAGAGCTGCTGCTCCAGAGCACACCATGGGGACGGCCATAGAGAGCCCTGGGGATGCAGGAAGAGCCCCACTAAACCTTTAAAGACCACTTCATTTAATGGGCAGCTTTAGCTGAGCTCTGGCTGTTTTCCTGGCTTCCCCATGGTCTCAGCACCAAGCAAATAGATGGGAATTTCCTATGGCAGCCCAGGGGACCAGCCAGAGCTATAATCCTCTCTGTAGGGAAGGTTTCAGGATGTGCCCATCAGTGCAAACTCAGTGCTCAGTGTGGCCTTGAGGAAGCTGTGCCTGTCTGACCAGCTGGTGTGGCCTGAAATGGACAGGAAGGGCTTTTACATCCCACTGTTCTCCATCCCAGGAAGGTCTCTTGCCCAAAGGGAGCTCCTGTCCAGACAGAAAACACCAAGACCAGGAGAGCATTGGCTTTGCATTGATCTTCCACCAGTGGGACGGAGCCTCTGACACAAACTGCATCCTTAGGAACTGACCATAAGCACCTGCGTGGTTTGTTCCATCTCACCTCTCTGAAAGCCCAAAGGGAGAGAGCCTGGAGGGCTCTGACCTCCCCTTCTATCAGGGCTGCAAGTGCAAAATGAAACCATTGTGGGGCAAAGTGAGCCTCGTAGCTCTGCGCACGGCATTGGCCTCAGTGGTGGGGAGCTGAAAGGAGTCCGGATGGAGCACACTGATGCTGGGAGGGCATTGCTGCACAGCACAAGGGAGAGCAGCTGCTGGGCCACGAAGGTGCAGAGAAGAAAGGAAAGTCGTGGCCCTGGATTTCCCCCAGATGTGTGGCGGGCCCACATGATTGATGGCATCTGTCTTTTGCTTTATTAAACTTGTGCAGCCATGTTCAGCTGGGGATTTGCAAGCGGCTTAATGAGCATTAGGGAGGAATCTCCTGGCAGGACGGGGAGATTTCAGGGGTTTGCTGAGCCACTGTCAGGAAATGTCCTGTATGGGCGGTGTGTGGTGCAGGGCAGAGGGGCAGCTCCATTCAGTGCTGCTGCCCAGACCTGGTGCCCCTGGAAATGGCACCCATGCCCAGCTCCATGTGCTACATCTCTCCTGCTACGTGTGCCTGCTTATAGATCTCTGTGAGTGATACCTGTGTGTCTGTGTGGGATGGGGAAGCCCAGCAGTGCACTGAACTTCTTCAAGCACTTGCCACCTAAAATCCTGAATCACTCCGACAGTTTCATGGCTATGGTTGCCACCCCAAACCACCCCCCACTCTGGGATGTTCCAGGCTGGTTCTCCACCTGCACTACGCCCTGTGCAAAGCCCTGGGGTGGCACCAGGTCCTGTTGGGGGCACGGCAGCAGCTGCCCCATCCCCATGTGCTCAGAGCATGTGGTGCCACAGGTGCCTCCATCCCTCCAACTCCTGAGCACTGAAGGTCCTTTGTCCCTGTTCTGTTCCTGCATCACCCCAAAGTCTCACTGGGCAGAAAGCAGCATAAGGCCACGTGCTTTCTCCCTGCCACCTCCCTGTGTTAATCCCTCACTTACGTCACGGCTCCATCCCCACCCAGGCACGTCACACCACGTGCTGTGTACAGGCCTCCGATGCACAGAGAACATTTGAAAGCAGGATCAGTTTGGGTTCTTTCTCTTTGGGATCTGCTTTTTGTTTCCATTCAAAACAACCCCCTCGGCCACAGCAGCTCAGTGTCTCATTTTGCCATTTAAAACATCCCACGAGGACTTTTGCAGAAGGGCTTTGGGGAACGCAGTGCAGAGCCCATACACTGCCCAGCTGAGCTCAGCCGATGCTGGGTGCCCCCCCCCCCCCCCAACCCGCTTGTTTTTCTTATTTTAATTTTTTTTTCATTTCGGTGCCTCTCTTTGTCAGAATTAGTCAGGGCTGAACTGCCTCCACTCCCTGAGGAGACCCCATTTCACCCCGCCTAAAGTTCACCGCCTTGTCAAACCGAGCTAATCTCCTGCCGCGGAGGAAAAAGGCTCATTTCAAACTGCGGCGCATTGGGGGGAGCGGCTGGGGGAGGAGGAGGTCTTCCTGGCTCCAGCCTGAAAAGACCCCGGACAATAATACCCTTTTTGTTCTAGGGCGGTGGGAGGGGGCTCGGCGGTAGGAATGAAAGATGGGGGATATTAAAGGAGCAGGTGAAAGACATGCGTCTTCAGCGGGCGCAGATAAGAGCCGACCCCCTTCTAATCTGACTGAAGCTTATTATCTTACTGCCACAGTCATTACTATTAATATTAAAAACGGAGAAAAAGAAAACTGTGTGACACAACAACTGGCTTCGAAGCCCCCACGCTCGGAGGTGCGGTGCTGGTCAGAGGGACACTCAGCCCAACACTGTCCCCTTGATCCAACACACCAGAGCTGCCTGGGCCGTGGGCTCTCATTGCTCCTCGCAGCTGAAAGCAGCACAGTGGGTCTCTGGGGGTGTGTGGGGCAGCAGTGTGATGCCATGTGCTCACAGCACCTGGTTAATGCACAGAGGAACCCGTGGCACATGGCTGCTGCTTGCCTGAAGAAGGTGACCTCTCCATCCCTGTCACGGGTGGTGGCCCCAAGACATGGCAGCTCTTTTTCCCCTCTGCCCCTCAGCCAAGGTTCCATTGGTTCTGGGGGATCCCAGCTGCTGTTTGTGCAGCACTGAGCGCTCCCACATCCCTGCACTGCTGTCATTGGGCAGCCCCTGTGTCTGCATCTGCAGTGTGGATGCATTTGACACATGGAGGGTGGACTTTGGGAACCAGCTTTTCACCGTGGCTTTAACCCCAAACCCAGCACGGATGTTCAGCACATGAGGACGCAAAAAGACCACAGCTGATCCCAGGGTGCATTATCCAAAGGCTCCCATCTCTGAGCTCCCCCATGGGGGCTTTGGGGGGGTCCCACCAGCGGCACCTGCAGCTGTACAGCCCCGCTCCCAGCACCAGCCTGTGTTTCCCAGGGAGGTGGGAGCGCTCCCGGGTGAGGCACCGGGGAGGAATGTTTGCTGCCTCCTCCTTCCCCTATAGTAAACATGCACGGGTGACCCCGCAGCGACACGAGAGGGTTGGGACGGTTTGTCTGTGCAGCAGAGCCGTGGGAATGCGGCCGCAGTGGCACTTTGTGGTCACAGTGCTGCAGGGCTGGGGGCTCTGGTGGGCTGCGTGGCCTCAAATGAGTGCAAATAGTCGGGTCTATGGAGAGGAGGGTACACGGTGTGGTTATGGATGATCAGCGTTTGGCCAAGGGATGGAGCTGGTGATGGCTGTGCTCACTGCAGGGCGCTGACACGTGGTGGTGGAGCTGGGTGGGTAGAAATCTTTCCAGTGTCTGAAGGGGCTGTAAGAAAAGGGGGCAGAGTCTGTAGCTGTGTGACAGGACAAGGGGAAATGGCCTGAAAGCGGGGAGATTCAGGTCAGATCTAAGAACCAAGTGCTTTGCAATCAGGGGGGTGAGGAGCTGCACAGGCTGCACAGTCGGTAGTGCCCCATCCTTGGAGACCCCCATGGGCAGGGACGGGGCTGTGAGCACTGATGGGTGCAAATCAAGGCCGTCTGACCCCACTGCCTGCGGTGCACAGGGAACCAGACAACCCCAAAATAAACCTGGAGTGAGGCAGAGGACACAGAGCAACCCCCCCCCCCAGCGCCCCTCCGTGTCCTTGGGGCACATCACGGCTGGACGCTGTCCCTGCTCAGAGCCCACCCGCTGCAGCTTTGCACGGCGGCTCCCAGCGCTGCGGTCGCTGCTGTGGTCGCTGTTATCATCGCCCAGCCCAGAACACGGTGCTGGGGCCGGGTCGGCCGCTGGGAAGGAAGAGGTTCGACCCCGCTTACAACGCGAGCGGAGCGGGGTGTGAGGCAGATGTGTGCGCCGAGCAGGAAGGGGGGCTTTTCCTCCCCTGGAAACGCGGAGAGTCGGGCTTTTGTGTTGGGAAAAGGAACAAACAGAGCTCAGAGCCGCCCTGAAATGCAGCGATGAGGACAGCAGGGAGGGGGCGATGGGTCCGCGCCGCTGCTCGTCCCATGGAAACGGGCTCACGGCGCAAACCCGCTCCGTGGGTCCGTGGGGCGCAGGGGGAGCCGTGGGGCGCATCTCCCAGCGCTTTACCCCAGTTTGGGGTCCGGAGGGGCTGCGGGCTCCCTGCTATGGCTCCGGGCACAGAGCGAGCCCCACATCTCCTCCCAATCCCAGCAAACACAGGCGGGGAGATGCGAGCAGACAGAGCGCCGGGATGGAACAAAAAGAACAGGGAAGGAAGTTTGGTGAAACAAAATAAAAGGAGGGGGGGAAAAAAAGAGAGAAAAAGGAGAAGCGGCCCCACAGAGTGACGCTGAAATCACGGCTCCGGCTTTTCCACCTCGGAAGCATGAAAGCGGCTAAATTAGCAAAACAGAAGTAAACTGTTGACTGCTTCATTGCAGGATCAAGTGTGATAAATGGAGGTTTTGTTCAGCCTCTGCCCAGATGTTGTGTCTGCGCTGGGTGGGTTTTTTTCCTTTTTTTCCCCCTTTTCCAGTTTTTTTTTTTTTACATTCTTGGCCCGAGGCCCGTATATATTTTGGATACTGCAGGGAGTATATAATATCATTGGAAAATGATGTGGTCTGGTAACCTTTTAAATAACATTTCCTCCCTCCTCTCTTTTCTAATAGTTTGTTTTTCTTTCCATGTTTTCCTTTTATTGGGGGGGAAATTTACTCTTTTTTTTCCCCTTGTTTTTATTTTTCAGGCAATCAACGAAGCCGAAGTTTTAAAGCAAACCACACAAACAACCCCAACCTCCCCCCCCACCCCAATAAAACAACGTGAGAAAACACCCCAAGACTGGGAGAAAGAAGAGTTAAGGGACTCATAAGGGCGCGGGCTGAGGATGTGTTTGGGACTCTTTTTTTTCCTGTCTAGAAAACCTTCCTGGTTATGTTTTAGCATTCCCAGCGTGTTGGCTCGGCAGCCAGCCTGGCTGTGGGGCAGCGCCTTCAGCTCTTTGCTCTGTGGGCATTGCTGCAGCCCCGGCCCCATAGCACACAGTGGCCCCATAGGCTGGCAGCACCTGCAGTGCTGCTTTGAGGAGCACAGAGTTAAGGTGCTGCACTTTGCAATGGGTGCCAACCCCTCCCCATGGCCTTGATTTGAGCATCCCCCCATAAAGCCAATCCCTATTGCTGCCTCTCGGCAGTGCCGTGCATCCTGTAAGAGCTGCTCTGCCCCACAGCACTGCTCCAGCTCCGTGCATCCCTCCAGCACCCTGTAACACCAGGCTCCCATTTAGATTTCTCCTTAAAATCCCACTCTAGATGGCTGTGCCTCAGTTGGCAGAGCTCAGCCTGGCTGGGCCTAGGCTGAACCTGTGGGGTCAGCTCAGACACTGTGAACCCACATGCTCTGATGACACTTTGGGGTCCCACCACCACAGGGAATACAAAGGCCAGGTCTTGGCCATGCTGCAGGTGAAGGATGATGAGCAGGAGGGTGCAGAGCAGCACCAAAGTGTGTTGGTTTCACACCAGCTGGGAGTTGTGGGGCTCAGGGCAGGTTGAGGTGAAGTGCCCCCATGGGGCTGGTCTGATGCCCACCAGTCTGGATGCCCACAGCTGGGGTCCAGTGGTGCCCTCAGCCCAGGTACCCCATCCCATAGCCATAGGATGCTGTGCTTTGGGCATTCCCCATTTCCCAGCACAGTGCTTTGTGCATTTGTTTCCCTGTTCCAAGGTGATGCTAAGCAACTCCTCCCTCCCACCCCCCCACCCACAACAACCCCCCCCCAAAACAGCAAAAAAAAAATTAAAAAGGTGAGAATTTCAGCAGATAAATCTCGGCCACTCGGAGCAGTAAACACCTCCCGGAGCCGCTCCCAATCCTGCTGCACACCACCACCTCCCCCCCCTTAAGGTAGCAGCGTGGGAGCTCTGCCAAAACGCTGCGGTCCCGGGGGGAAGCTTTCCTCTCACTGAAAGAGCCCTCGCGCCTGCCAGCCCAATTAAAACAACGTGAAAGGAAAGCAGCATCTGGAATTGCGCTGCCTCTCACAGCCAAGTCACAATTGTTTAGTCTGAAAGTCGGCTCAGGCAGAGCAGGGCTGGCTGCCCCCACATCTGGATCTGCGGCGAGACGGCCTCCTTGGCTGCGGGCCTGTGTGCATGTGCATTTTTAACTTTAGGATATGCTGACAAGTTAAGAAGTCAGAAAGTCACTCACAGCAACAGCCTCCGCGGCCCCTTCCTCCCTCCGCCCCTTTCTAACACACACACGCAGTTGACTAAATACAATTTTCTGACATCCTTTCATCTGGAGAGAGTTTCTTCCCCTTCCAGCCTGCAGCCCGGGTCCCCGAAGAGTTATTTGAGCTGAGCCAACACATGTGAACAAAAAGGCTTCTCTTTGCCTAATGCTCAAGGGCTGCCTGTGCTACCCACATTGCGCCGGCAGCGGGGCCGCCCCGCATGGGGACTGTCCCTGCCACCTGGCAGGGGGTGGGTGCCACGGCCATGGGGTGCCACGGCCATGGGGTGCCACAGGGATGGCTGCCAGTGAAACAGTGCCACCAGAACGTGGCCACTGTGATGGGTGGCTCAAGAATGGGGTGTCAGCAGGATGAGTGCCACCATCATGGGGACTCTGGGATGGGGAACCGCCAGGATGGGTTGTCACAAGGATGGGCTGCCATGGGGACAGTGCTGCCAGTGGGACAGGGTGCCACCAGGATGGGCTGCCATGGGTACAGGGCTGTCACTGTCACTATGGCAGATGCCAAAGTGGGGCAGGGATGTGATACAGCTTCCATTGTGCCAACTCAGTGTCATGGTGAGAGAGTGAACACAACCTTGTGTACCCCGTCATTGAGATGGGGTCAACCAGCCCCCACGGGCACAGGGCCCTGCAGCACAGATGGGTTCCATGGGCACACAGCCCTATGGCCCCACACACGCATTGGGGTGAGCTGTGGGACTTCTTTGCAGGTTCCCACCCCCCGTGCAACCCAGGGCTGCATCCTGAGCGCTGCAGGAGCGTCACCACCAAACTGGTTGAGCAGCTCTGCGGGTGAGTTATGTTGTTTCGAAAGGCTCCCAAACACATGTTGTTCACAAAGCTCTCCTGGATAAATAAATACCAGCATTTCTCTCCTGACCTTTACTCTTTGCCGGGTTTCTCCTAAGCGCGGAGCACACGGAATAGCTGCTGTGCAGCCCGCAGCACCCTGCTCCAGCTGGTTGGGTGCGTGGTGCTGCAGGGCACATCTGGAGCTGCATCCTCCTCCCCCCTGCAGCCCCAAGAGCTGGGAGCATCAATGCTCACCCTGCCCTGGGTTGAACAGAGATGGGAGAGCAGTGCTGCCATGCCAGCACTCACACATCCCATGGGAGGCCTCCAGCTGGTGCCACACCACGGTACTGATAACAGCCAGTCACGATAAGTCAGTTGGGTTCCCTTTATTTGCTTTCTGGTTTCCAGGCCCACCAGGCAGAGGGCTGTGCCTCGCGGGGGCCGGGTGCTCAGGGCTGTGCAGTCTATCCAAGCCTCATGGTAGGCAATGTTTGCTCTGAAACCTGTCGTGTGGCTTTGTTCTGCCCGGCATGGTGAGATGCTGCGAGATGAGGGGGGAACATGCTCTCCTGCAGCAATAAAAGAAATAAACCCTTTACGAGCACGGCCTTACTGCAGCCTTATCCCTGCAGAGCAGCCCCTGCCCTCTGCACAGCCCCAAGGGTACGGGCGGCCATGAGCTCCCAGCCCGCAGTTGTGTTGGCAGAGCTGTGCCTGCATTGATAGCGGCCTGATGGATGGCTGGGTAAACTCGCCTTGTGTACCGACGTGGGTGTCATGCTGACAACAAACAGGGCTTTACCTGAGTGTGTCATACGCGCGGGAGGACGGTAAATAAGCAGTGACACGTAATGCTGCTGGAAACAAAGGAGCGGGTTCCTCCTCTGCAGGGCACGTTGCAGCAGAAGCAATCAAATGCCCGGTCATCTCCTTGGAAAGCACTGGGGAAAACAAGATCAGCTGCTTGGGGAAGGAGAAAGGGACGCTCTGCCTCATCCCAAGGTCCGTGGGGCAGGGACTGTCTGTACCTCGCTGTGCTCAGTGCAGCTCCATGGGATGGGACACACACAGTGGGGTCCCCTCGTGCCATGCCATGTCCTTTGGGTGGTAGTTACAGCCCTGCCACCATCTGCCATCAGTGTTTAAGCTCAGGTCCAATTCCTCCCATTCACTGCACACCCCCAAGCACGTCCTTTCTCTCCACCTCAGGTTCCCCACCTGTGACACTGAGCTCTGACTCCCATCTCTCTCCTTTTCACCCTGCATTGAGCCAGCAATCCCAGGAGGTGCTGAGCCATAAACCCATGGGCTGAGGCCAAATCCCAATGCCACGAGGAGTGATCCTATGGGGAGAACAGTGATCCTATGGGAAGGGACCATCACACCGTGAGGACCACACTTCTGCTGGGCCCCCCCAGCCCGTGCCACACGCACACGTGTGCACACACAGCGTCTCTGGGTTTATTTTATATTTTCCCTCGTAAAGATTTGTGTCCGTGCTGCTCTCCTATCAAAGCCGACAGCGGCCCCTCGGATAAACATGCGGTCAGGAGACAGAAAACTCCAGGCTGAAACACCATTCGTTTCGTCCATAGCAGCATAAACTGAGAGGCTTTTAAGAAGGGCGAATGGTTTTCAGTAAATCTCTCATATCAGCAGAAACCTTTGAAAGAGTTTGTTTAAAGGCTGTGGAGATAAACAGCCCGGCCAAGTGTTTGTTTAAGATGTATGTACTCTGTGTCGACTGGCAGGCTGGTATTTGTGTGTGGGGGGGGCTGGGGGGGTGACCCTTTGTATGCTGGGGCTGTGCGGGGCTCTGGGGGTGGGGGCTGTGGGGATGGGGGCTGGCAATGAGCTGGCACTGGGGTAAGGAGCAGAATGGGGATGATCAGAGCATCCTGCACAGCTGCTGGACGGGGAGGTGGAAAAGGCAAATGGTGCCACACTGCCCCAAATCAGCATCTCAGCAGCAGTGCCAGTGGGTAGCAAGTGTGGCACTGCAGGTTTGGTCCTGAAGGGACTGAGATCCACGCAGCGCTCACCTTTTCCATTCAGGAGCACCTGGATATCGGGGCTCCATCCTGGAGCTGTGGTGTCCCGGCAGGACGGAGCCTGGGCTGTAATGTGGGCACTGCTGTCGGTGGCTCCTCAGGCCATGAAAACAGAAACGCTCAGAAGTATGAGATGGAATTTGGAAGAAACAAAACTCCGGAGCAGAGCGTTTTGTTTACAGAAAATCAGATGATCCTTTTGGAGCGTTTGGAACTGCTGCCATAGTTCTGAATGTTGGATGCTCTGCGTGTTCTCCAAACAAAACCTCACAGATCCCGTTCCTGAGCTGCTCTGCCAGGTGCTGCCCACCTGCTCCCATTGCTCCGTGATGTGCTGCTGCAGTTCTCTTTGAAAAGTTCTGCTTAGTCCCAGTCTGGGGATCTCTGCAGTGCGATCTCTGCATTATCATTGCAGTGCTTTGCGCACAGCCCAAAACATCCTTTCCCCCTTTCACCAGGGACACAGGAACCCACCCCCATCCCTCTGCAGTGACCCCTCATCCCACGGGGCCGTTATCGGGCCCTCCACAGCCTTCCCCAGCACAGACTAAACAACGCAGCTCCTCCGACCCTCCTGAGGTCCTGTTTCCCAAACCCTTATCAGAACCCTCTGCTCGCCTTTGAACTCCCCCCTGTGCTGCTCTCCCCCTCAGCCCTGCATCCCCGTGAACCCTCCGCAGCCCCTCCCGCAGTGTTGGTCAAATGCAGCTCATGTGTTCCTGCTCTGATATCTGCCCATCACTTCACCTGTTCTCAGAGCTGTTTCCCAGCTTTTCACTCATTGGGAAGTTCCTGGAGCTGCACAGCAGTGTCTCCATTGGGTTCCAGCCCTCAAAGTGGGTCCTCCCAGTGCATCCCCGTGCAGTGCAGTAAATATCCCACATCTCATTTTCCTCCCTCTATGGGATTTGGGTCCCCCTGTTTATTCCCATCCCATGAAGTTCTCCTTCCTCCCAAACCCCATCCCCACTCCAGTCCCTGTGCAGAGGAAAACCCCACGCAGCCGCCGATGCGGAGCCCCCAAGCTCACACTTTTCTCTTCAAACCTCAGCCCTTCATCCTCCCTCCCAGAAGGAAGGAAGGAAGCCCCTTTGTTGAGCACACAGCCTGTAATTTCCCTGTCAGCTCCCAGCAGCGGGTCAGTGTTGTGACTGACTGAGCGAGGATCGCTCCCTTCAGGGTAATTACACTGAATTTCCCCCTGAAGGACGGACAGCTTTCCCAGGATACGAGTTACCCACATCTTCCCATCCACTCACATACACCAGTTGGTGGCTGTGGCAGCAGGAAGGGCCGCGTGTCCCCATATGGGGACGGACCTCACGGGCGGATCTGGGATCGGTCCCACCTCCTTCCCCATCCCTTCCCTCCTGATGGGTGGCACAGCGCAGCCCATCCATCACCGCCGGCCCCGCGCTCACCCACCGCGCGTCCAGGAGTCACTCATCAACAACAAACAGTTAAAAGGAAGAAAATAGGCTGGAAATATCAATGCACTTTGGTAACAATAAACCCCGCTTTTAATTTATGCTAATATGTGGGGTTGTGGTGACAGTAAGAACAAAATTACAGAGTGGCTTTCTAGCTGGTAATTATCCCTCCATTTTCGTTGCTCGGGAAGATGGACACACAATTATGCTCTCTTGCTGTATATTAATACGGATTCTTGACATCTTCAGCAGACCTGGAGCTGTCATCGGGCTTTTTGTCTACTTTAATTGAAAATTAATGGTTACTGTGTTACCAGGGAAACCGTGGCAATGGACGCCAATAGCGCTCACATATCAAACAGGCACTGGTGGCATTGTCTGTCCGTGTTGACCTTGAAAGTTAAAAGAAAAACTTAAATTAAAATAATAATAATAAAAAGGGAGAGGGGTGGGAAGGAAGGAAAAACCTCAGGAGCGGAGTTGGGTGCTGGGAATCAAAGGGGGAAGGGGAGAAAAGAGGGCGCAGAGGGAAAAACTTGGTGTCCTGTTTGTCTTTAAGGGGAAGGGGGAAAAGGCTGAAAGTGAGAGTTGGAGCAGAGAAGCAGACAGCTTTGCAGGGATGTTGCCAGCTCCCAGGAGGAAACAGGGACATCCTCAGGTGGGAGGCATTGGATGGGCTTAGAACAGGAACATTTCCATCAGTGTAAGCCAGGCTGTGCCCTGTAGCTGTTCCTCGCACATCTCATAGTCCAGCAATGGGGTGGTTGCAGTGGAGCTGCCACCTGGCACCCACACACCCTCCTCATCCTCACTGCTCCCACATCCCTGAGCACAGTGCCAATGGGAGGGAGGCCCGGGTCCTCCGAACCTCCATTGCCCTGCGAGCCCGTCCTCTTCCTGAGCAAACAAGAAGGGAAACGTGGCAGAGACGCGCCTGGAAGCAGAGTCTTTTTCATTTTCCCTGCATCCCTGATCCCAACCTTAATCCCTGCTCTGAATCCTGTCAGCCCGGCTGTTCTCGTGCTGACATTGCTGCAGGCACCTTCTCCGCTGCCTTCCCTCAGATCTGCCTCCTCCTGGGACGCCTAAAGAGGACTCCGAGCTCTCTGTGCCTCTGTGCCATTCGCTCCATGCCCTGCAGCAAAGAGATGGGGGTCCCGGGGGGATGGAGCAGGCGGAGGGGGACGGGGTGTGGGGACAGGCAGTGTTCTGGAGGGGGTGGGATTGGGGGCTAAAGCAAGAGTGAGGGGTGGGCAGGGATGGGTGCTGCTGCTTCTTCCCAGAGGGGGTCTGCATGATGGGACCATGCTCTGCTTGTGCTGCAGGGCCCAGCTGGGAATGATGGCTGTGTGCAGTGGGTGGGTGCTGCAGGGGCTGCTCGGGGCACGGGAATGGGAATGGAGAGACGTTTCCAATGGCCCTTTAAAAGAACAACAAAGCACGTGGATTTAAATGTTACATGCAATAAGAAACACATATTTGCTTGAACGTAGCACTTCCCTATGAACTTAAAATCCATCATTAACCCCAAAACCCAGCGGAACCCATAGCCCAAATGAGGTACCTAGGGGGCCCCAGCTGCATAGTGGCTGCCCCTCTCCTCCCCAGTGCCGACCCAGCTTCTCCCCTGCTCACTTATTCTCCTCTGAGTGTGCACACAGACGTGGAGGGGCTCAGGCCCGGCCGAGGGCTGCAGTAACCCGACGCGGGGGCAGAGGGGGAGGGCTGAATTCCTTCAAGAGCCTGAAAATATCTTTCTTTTTTGAAATGTTTGTATAGCATGACTTGGCCGATTTACCTCATAATATCTCACGTTGGCCTAAAGCCGAGGGCATTAGCGAAGCTGTGAGCCAGATAAATGATTCTAGCGCTTTTTCTTCTCCATATCTGCTCTTACAATAAAAAGGGCCCTTTCCATCCAGCCACTCCCGTTAACCCAGGCGGTGCTGGGTGCAGTGGTGGTATTCAGGAGCACTCCTTGCACACAGACCAGCACCAGCACTGAGAGGGGGCTCAGGTGGGCCATGTCAGGGTGCACAGCCACACTGGCCAAGGAGGGGATGGAAGAGATAGGGAGGAAGGAAGGAAGGAAGGGGAGGAATAAGAGCTCCCACATCCCCATGGGGCACTGAGTGGTGCAGTGTGGCACATGGAATCCGCTGGTGCTGTGCTGCATGGTTTGGTTTGTAGAGGCAAAAGGGGCTTGTGTGTGAAATAACCTCAATTAACCTGCAGAGAATCCCCAGCTCTTACTTTGTGGTGCTTGCGGGGAGTGGAGAGGACCTGGGGAGCCTCAGTATCACGTGGGGATGCTGGAGGATGGCTGCAGAAATGATGAGGGGGTCAGCACGGCTCCTCTCCGCCATCAGCTCACGTCCCACAATGGAGCTCACTGTGACCTGGAGTAAGAAGGTACTGATTTCACTTAGCTCAATTTCTTTAAAACAAGGACAATTACACCAGTGCTGGAAGTGCTCAGTGTGTGGCTCCAGGCTGGATCTGTGCTGGTTTGGCAGGGGATGTGGTGGCTTCAGTGTCGGTCACAGCAGCCTCATGCCACACATTTGGGTGCACAAGAATGGGAGAGTATTACTGAGCGTGGTGTGTTCCCAGCTGCTTCCCACTGCGAGACTTCACTTCTGCACACCAGACAAGGTGGTGCAGCTGGAGAGACACCAGCCTTGCTGAAACCCGGGTGGTGCAGTGCCAGAATTGCTGCTGGGTACCATTGGAGCAAAGACAAGCACTGAGCAGCGGGTCTGGCCAAGCAGAGTGCTGGGCAATGTGATAACACATGTGCAGGGCATGGTGGATACAGCCACCGCTGTGCATCAGGGACATTGGGCACGTGCTCTGCCCAGGCTCCTGCACCCACCCCATCGCTGTCAGGTATCTCGTTTGGCCCGGGGGGAATTATGCCACAGATAATTGCCTGTTTCCTGGGTGCTGGGGTTGGGCTCCGGGGTGAGGGTTTGGGACGAGCCAAGCCGGGTGCGTACCTCCCTGCACGGCTGAGCTCATGCTGCAGACATGGATGAGGTCACCAGGATAATTGCTCTCCCGAAGCGCCGTATCTTGCTGGAAGAGGCTGTTATGAAGGCGGAGAACTTGCTAAGGCAGAAAGTACGTTGCATGCCCCTGGCCGAGGGGAAACGCAGCAGCAGAGTGTGCCAGGACCTCCAAAACTCAGCCCTCGGGCTGCAGGGCAAGGCAGTGAAGGAGATGCCGGCAGCTGAGCTTGAGCTCCTGGGGAAGGCAGGGGCCGTGCCTCAGTTTCCCTGCACACACAGCACCTTGCACAGCACTCAAAGCACTGCAAAAACATCCCAGGATCGGTGGCATCACCCACCTGACCCTCCTTCCTCCCACCAGGGACGTGTTTCATCCCCCTGTGCTGCACTGCTGCGGCTTCAGGGTGACCCCAGCGCTGCCCTTGCCGCAGCCCTCAGCGGTTCCCTTTGCTCTGCTCTCAGCTGGTTCTCCTCCCCGCGGCCCCATGACAGGTATTTGAAAAGCTGAGAGCAGCCCTATCGCATCCCACAGTCACTGGGACAGCCAGACGGAGAGGAGATGGAATCAGAGTGAGTTTCGTGGGGAAACAAACAGAAATACTTCTGTCAGCGCACCAGAAAAAGAAATGAGAAGGGGGGGGGGAGAGAATAGCCACTCCATGGAAAAAATCAGCTCTTTCCTGAATAAAGCAGAAAAAAATGCTGCCGTATTGAGCTGTGACATATGGTTACACAAATAGAAACCACAGAGGGGAAAATCATGTTTTCTCTTTCATTATTTATCACTCTCTAACTGTCTCCAGCTGGGTGAGTAAACAGCCTCATTGGGCTGTAATGAGAACAGCCTGCTGCCACTGTGCTCCGGGCTGCTGGATCCGTGTATGTGTGTGCGGGGCTGCGAGTGCTGAGTTCCCATCTCCAGCCCCATCCCCGCATCATCCCCATCCCCATCCCATCCCCATCCCATCTCCATCCATTCCCACCCCCTGAACATTCTCACCCCCATTCCATCCTCATCCCATCCCCATCCTCACCCCCATCCCCACTGCATCCCCATCTCATCCCCATCCCACGGGGACAGGGGCACACAGTCCCAGCACTGTGACGTCCTCTGTTCAGTGAGCACTAACTGTGCAGGCACAGTGGCTGCTCCCAGTGATTATTTGGGGAGTGATGTGATGTGCCCCATTTCCTCCCCATGAGCCACACTGCAGATTGACTCCTAAGTGTCCCGTGAAACAGCCGTGTAAATGGCACATTGAGGAAGCGGCGGTGCAGACGTGGGAGGCGGCGGTGGACAGACTCAGTGCTGCCTTCTGGCTCTGATTTCAGCTGCTGCCATCTCCTGCTCTGCACACTGCAGGGTCCCATCGCTGTGCCCATGGTCCTGCTGCTCCCTGAAGGCACTGTCACTCCCATCCCATCACTTCCCCAGGAGCAGTTCTGTGGCTCTCAAGGTCCTGAGGACCAGACCATGGCCATGCTCCCTTCCCACCGGGACTGCAGCAATGTCCCCTTTGGAAGAGGTCTCCATCCCCACCAGCCTTGCTGGGGTCCCTGCAGGTGGGTGGCAGCAGCTGCCCCGAGTCCCCCAGCCCTGTTTCCTTTCTGGGGAGAGATCAGCCTTTCAGATTCAGATGCCCCCGATTAGGCTGTGGATTAGGCTCTGAATTAGGTCAGTGTTGGAGGGTCCCTCCTCGCTGCCTCCTTCTTTCCCCTCACATCTTTCTTGGCCCCAACCCACATGCACAGACCATGGGCACGAGGCTCCACCAGCCCTTATCCCTCCATCCCAGCACCCAATGCCCACCACAGGCACCTTGGGGCCATTGCATCTACCTGAGTGCTTTGGGGGTAGAAAGTTCTGGCTACAAGGTAGCAGGTCCCTAAAAGCGAGCAATGGGGACGAGCTGTTTCCCATAGAGACTGACCCACTTCTCTATCAGAGAGCAGCAGCCGTCCCTCTGCCACAAGCAGCACACCAAGCAGGACCCCGTCCCTCCAGCAATGAAGAGCTATCAGCAGTCGGTGGCGTTCCTGATGCAAACTGACCCAGTTTTGAATGCTCTCCTCCCACCTGAGGAATTGTATATGGCACATTCGGAGTGAAACTGGGTCACTGTTGAACAAAGGTCACCAAAGAACACGAAAAGACTTTTCAGTCGGAAACCCCATTTTCCACGGTCCCGAATAAAGTTATAAATAGAGTGGCACAAATGCGCACAGAGCGAAAGTGCCGCGTGTTTACCCAGCACGGCCAGCTGAGAAATACAGCCTGAACCAAACCTTGTTTCGCCACAACTGAGCTTCCTGCGAGCTCATGGGGTGGGGGGTGTCAGGGGGGGAGTGGTTAGAAGAACATGGTAAGAGCTGACCTTCTGCTGCTAAACCTTTGCCCTCTCCCTGCGCGGCCACTGCTGCGGGATGGGGGCATTGCTGAGCACCCCCAGGGGACGCCCCGGCTCAGCATGAGCTCCATCCCGCTGCTGGAGCGCTGAATCAAAGCCCTCTTACAGTAAGTGCTCGCTCAGCTTTCACAGCCGCCAGCTGATGATCTAATCCTGCCCGCTGCCCCACGGCGGGATCGCACGCGGGGCTCCTTTTCGTAGAATCCCAGAGATGAGCACCAGATTTAGAGCCATTGAGAAACACTGACAAATGAGCAAATGAAGGGGAAAGCGTGGGGCTGAACCCGCTGCGCAAGGGACACTTTCCAAAGGGCAGGCAGGGGTGAGCAGGGGCTCTGGGGGATCGCAGCCTTCTCCAGCTCCTTATGGCTGATCCCAAAGTGTGAGCAGTGGGCTGGGAAACGTCTGCCTTCATGTGAGGAGCACGGAGCCCTGGTGCTGAGGTGGGCGGCTCTGACCCCTTGCTGGGCTCGGTTTGGAAAGGTTCTCCTTTGCTGGCAGCTTTGCACACACATGCACACTCACATCTCTATATCAGGTTCATATACAGCCAAACTCTGTGTGTATTTCCTGTTCACATCCTGCTCGTGTGGATTTTAATGAATTGGTGTCGGGCGAGCGCGATCGCTAATCAGCAAACGTTAATTTTACAGAAGGACAAAAAGAGGCTTTGCTCTAATTGATGGAAAATTGGTCATTTCGTGTCGGGTTGTTGCTCCGAGCTCCAGCAGCTTCATCCCCAGCTCTGTGCCATGATCCTGGGCTGGATGGGAACGCGCTGTGCTGTACCCACTGCTGTTGGTTATGGGTTGGGCTATGGGATCCCTGCTCCCAGTGGGTCTGTGTGCCTGTGCTCCACACACTGGGGCTGCTCCAGCTTTTATGGCAACGCGATAAGGCAGTTCTCCATGATAGGAATCTTCACCTCCGTCAAAGGGAGGAGGGACAAAAAAACACCCTACCACACCACACTGCATTTGGAAGGCTCACAGGGACAGTTCATTAAGCAATCAGCTCCTTTAATGAAATATTTCTTTGTTAAAATATTCATTGATCTGCTGCAGTTTTGCACAGAGAAAGGGAAGGACCGTGGCCCAAAAGCTGCTCTGCGGAGCGTGCCCAAGTGGATCGTGCCCCTGTCATGGATGGAGCAGAGATGTGGGGCTTTCCCCTTGCTTGTATTCCAGCCCAGTGATGGCAGGCAGCAGGATGAGGAGGAAATTGGGGTGAGAACGTGTGGAAATGGGCAACTGTAGCGTGGGCAGAGGTGGTGCAGGGGAGGGCTGTGGGGAGGGCTCAGTTGTGCTGGGGTGCACTGAGGACCTTTTCCAATGGGGCTGTGGGCTGATGCCATGGGGTGAGAGAGGAGGAGGGAGCCCAGGGAGCCAGGCCGAGAGCATTGGCAGAGGAAGAAAGAGAGGAGGGGAAAAATGTATCCTGAAATGAACAACTGCAGACAAAGGGCCAAGTCTGGCTCCCCCCCCTTCCTTAAACCTTACACCATGAGTAATCCCGGCTCCACAGCACAGTCACCGCGTGCGGGTGAGCATCTCCCCAGGGAAGCAGCACAGACAAACACAGGAGCGCAGCCGTCCCGCTCCGGATGAGTAACGTTATTTGAAAAGCAGAGACATGACAGAGAGGGGAGAGGGAAAGAAGTAAAAACAGCACAGATGTAAGGAGAGAGAAGCTGGGGGTGCTGTGGCTCTGGGTGCCAGCATGACATGGCATGACATGGTATGGCATGGCATAATATGGCACAGCATGGCGTGGTGTGGCATGGCGCATCATGGCACGGTGTAATACGGCAAAGCAAGGCATGGCATGGCACAGCATGTCAAGGCAAGGGACAACACAGCATGGCAGGGCTCCACTGCAGCGCTGCGCTACCGGTTCTCAATCGTGCTGCAATGCACTGATCCACGGCCCTGGGCTGCAGCCTCCTCCCTCTCTCACTTTGAGGCTTTGCAGGCACAGAGGAAAATTGGTCCCTGACTGGAGCCCTCCCCCCCAACATCCTTTTCTCTGTGTGTGGGAGCAGCACACACACAGCACACACAGCTCACTCTGTGCAAGGAGGGGAAACTGAGGCACAGCACCGTGAACTGCAGGCTGTGCTGCGGATGCTGCACCCTCTGCAACACCTGAAGGCTGAGTTCCCCTCCCTGGGGGTTTTTTGGGTGTGGGGGGGCTCTGCAGGATGCAGCACAGCCTGTCGCTTTAACAGGGAGCCAGGAGCCTCTCATCACTTACAGTAACTCGGTGCATCATTGCTTTGCCTTGCGCAACACGTGCGCTGCTCCAGGAGCCGTGAGCTGCCAGCACGTCCCATCCACCTCCCCCCACCCCCAGCACCCGCTCAGCCCATGGGGTCCATACGAGTGTAAATGCACCGTGCCCTCCTTCCTAAACATTAATCCAGGAAGGAAAAAATGGCACCTTCCCCATTTTCCGTATTTTCCCATTCCCAGTTTTGTTTTCCCTTCTTTCCATCTTTTATCTTTTACTGTCGTTATTTTACTTTTTGCCTTGTAAGGAGTCGGGGCAGAGGCAGAACCCAGGGCTGTCCTCATCCTCATCCTCATCCTCATCCTCATCCTCATCCTCATCCTCATCCTCATCCTCTCACTGCTTTTCAAACAAGACTAAACTCAGCTTTCCTTTTCCAAGCTGCTCCGCAGAAGAGATTTCAGCTTTCTGTCAACCTGGTGGCAAAACGGAGTCGTTCCCTTCCAGGTAACAGCAGCTGATTGAGAACTTCAGCTCACTAAAGGCTTTCAGTGCTCTGATGAGAGGAGAAAAAACCCCAAACGGGTCCATACATGGTGCCCCTGCATCTGCCCCATATACCGTGACCCTATAGCTGTGGGGTTCAGGTGCTGCCAGCGTGTCTGGCAGAGGTGTGCCTGCATCCCACTGCATCCCACTGCATCCCACTGCATCCCACTGCATCCCACTGCATCCCACTGCATCCCACTGCATCCCACTGCATCCCACTGCATCCCACTGCATCCCGCATCCCTCTGCCAGGCTCTGCAGCTCCTTCTGAACAAAGAGGGATCTCTGGGCCGCCCTCCATCCACCACCTCCCCTCGGTGGAAGCTGCCCACGTCTTTTTGTGCAAATCCTTCCCTCTCGGATGCTATTTGATGTCTTCAAAGGGGCTATTCTTGTATGGAGAAAAGAGGGTGAGCTCAGGTCTGACAAGGCTCTTTGCTGGCAGCGCAGCTATTTTTTCACTCAGAAAAGGGCCAGTTTGGGATTTCAAGACCAAAAAAAATCCCCCCTCCAAAAAAAAAACAACCCACCCCACATATATTCTATATTCTCTTTTTCACGGGCTGATATTTGGGTGAAGAACTCTCAAAGTTGGGGACACTGTGTCATTGTGGGGATGGGGAGGGAGGAAGGGGAGCGAGCACATGGTTCTGTGTCCGGGAGGGAAACAAAGCTCTGCACCGTGTGGACACCTCGGGACGGTCTGAGCCACCGTGCAGGCTGTGGACATGGTGCCTGACCCCAAACCAGGGGGGCCCTAAAGCACAGAGATCCCTAAACAACAGACTCCATTCCAAGGGGACCCCAAAAAAGGGGACCCCACACCCAGAAGATCCCAAATTCAAGAATCCCTAAACAAGGAGACCCCAAACCCAGAGAGACCCCTAAACAAAGCGACCCCTAAACAAGTGGGCACCAAACCCAAGAGATCCCACATCAAGGAGACCCCAAACCCAGCGGGACCCCACACCAAGGGGACCCTTAACACAGTGGGCCCCAAACCGGGGCCGGGGAGGCACAACAGAGGCTCCATATACTGGGCCTGCTGTGCTGCCCCACGGACACTCCAGGTGTGCAGCTTTTTGGCTGAGGAACGACGTCGATTTCTTGGTTTGTTCTCCTTTTTTCCCGTTAAATGACTAAGAAAAAGAAAAAAAAGTAGTGAAAAAAAAACAAAAACCCAACTCCTCCTCGTTCCAATTTCACTTTTAAAACTGTTTCATTCCTCCAAACCCGGCGGTGTCCAAAGGGCTCAGTGTGAACTACAAGCGCTGCTCCCACGTCGCTGCTGCTGAAACAAACTTCCACACTTTGCACAAGTTTCTTTCCCGGATCCCATGTGAGATTTGCCGAGCCGCCCCCCCCCCCCTTAAACACACACACACCCGGCCCTGAGCAGGGTGGGTTTGGGGTCTCACAGCCATTCTGTGATATGGGGGGTGGTTGGGGAGGTGGGTCCCCATTGCCGCGCTGTGATTTGGGGTGCGGGCCCCCAGCCCCGATGTGGGGTGGCGGATCGATGCCGGCTCGGTGGTGCTGAGGAGCCGATGCTCCGGTGGGGGTCGTGGCCCCGGTGGGTGGGCGCTGGGGTCGCGGGGGTCACCCCGTCGCCTTTCCCGTCCTTACGGCGGATCGCTGCCCCCTGCCCGGTCCCCGTGCCGCCCCGGAGCCGCTCCGCCCCGTGCCTCAGTTTCCCTTCCAACGCTTTTCCCCCGGGAGACCGAACGCGGCGGCGACCAATTAACGCGGGCACTAATTAACAAAAGAGGGGGAGGTTTGGGGGGGGGGGGGGCGGCACCGCGACCGGCGACCGCGGGCGCAGCCGGGTGGGGACGGCGCTTCCCCCACACAAAGCGGCTGCGGACGCTCCCCCTTCCTCCTCCCTCCTCTTCCTCGGGGGGGTGGGGATGGGGGGGGGCGGGCGGGGAAAGCGGCTGCACCTGCTTTAGAGGAACTATGGTAGGGCGGACGGCGCCCGCCCCGCGCCGCCGCGCCCGCGCCGCCGCCGCCGCCAGCGCCGAGCCGAGCGGAGCCCCGGAGCTGAGCGCCGCCCGTTCGGCCCCGGCCCGGCCCCGGGCTGCTCCGCACGGCCCCGGCTCGGCACCGCCCAGCCCAGCCCAGCAGCCGCCGCGGGGCTCCAGGGGCGGCGGCGGTGCCGGTGCCGCTCGGGCCGCCATGGCGCTGCGCTCCTAAAGCCGCTCGGCAGCCCCGGAGCGGCCGCCCCGTCGAAGTTTTTTTTGCGGTGGGGAGGAAGAGAAGGAGAGAAGGAGGAGGAGGAGGAGGAGGAGGCGGAGGCGGTGCGGCCGCATGCCCGCCGCGGGGCCGCGCTCGGCGCGCTCAGGTGGGTGAGAACGGAGCGAGGGGGCGACGCGGGACCCCCCGCCCCATCGCGAGCGGCAGGTGTGGGGGGCTCGGGGGGCTCCGTGCGCCCCGCAGCTCTGCGGGCACAACCCCCAACACGTGCCCCCCCCCCCACGCCCCGCTCCGCGCCGCTCGGAAGTTTGTGCGGCGCTCGGACAAAGGCGGAGGGAGCGGGGTCGGTGAGTCCGGGTTGGAGGGGGCGGCTCGGGGGGCTTCGCTCGGTGGGGGGGGAGGGTTTGGGTGTGCGGGTGCCGGGGTCGGGCGGGGGGCTCCCAACTCCCCCCCCCACCCCCCCGAGGCGTTTCCCCGCCGGCAGCGGAGGAGGAAGCAGTGTGTGTGTGTGTGTGTGTGTGGGGGGGGGGGGGGGTGTTGCTTTGGGAGCGGGGCTCCGAGCTGACCCCCTTCCCCTCCTCCCTTTCGGCCCGATCCGCTCCGCAGCCCCCACCGCTCCGCGCCGCGCTCCTTTGTTGGGACTTCGCCTTCCCCTCTTCGTTCCGTTGCCCGCCGCAGTTTTTGTGCCGGTCGCTTTGTGAGGGTTTTTTCTTTATTTTAATTACCATCATTTTGTTAATATTATTCATTTTCCCCCTGTCCTCTCCCACCGTTTCCCCCGCCCACCCCTCCCCTTATCGCGCATCCATTCCCTCGTTCGGGAGCGATAACTCCGAGCGGAGCGGCCCCAACTTTTTGTACCGCGCCGCCGGGCCCGACCCGCGGCCGTCGGAGCGCTCCGAGGTGAGGGGAGCGGAGACGGAAAGAATAATTCAACATAATAATAATAATGAAATTGCGGGGCGCTGCGGGAGACCCCGCAGGTTGGGGCCGGGGGGGGGGATTCAGTGCGGCGGCTTTCGGGGTTCGGTGCCTTTGTTCGTCGGGGCGGTGCGATGGAGGGATGGGGCCGGGGGGGTCACAGCGCATCGCCCCGCGGTGGGACAGCTCCGCCCGAAGGGTCCCGGCGGGTTTGGGGTGGGTTGGGGGGGTCTCTGTGTTTCCCCGCCTGTGTCACACGGCCGCGATTTGGGGACGGCCGCTCATTGCGGAGCGCTTCGGAGCAGCGCCGGCAGAGAACAAGTGGAGCGCGGTCGGCTTTTCATTTTCCAGCCGAAAATCATTTTATTTTATTTTTTTCTTAAAATCCCTCCGACCGAACCCGGAGCTCAGAGCCGCCTCCTGCCCCTTCTCCCCGTCCATCTCTGTGCGCTTTGAATTCGGGTGAATCGTAGCGCTCCGTGCTGTGCTGGGGGGGTAAAGTTGTGTTGGGGCTCCTCTCTGCTTCGCGCAGCCCCGAACGAATCCTGTCCCGTTCCTCCCGGAGCCGCCGGACTCGTTGTAAAGCAATAAAAAATAATAATAATTAGTTCTTAGTTTCTGTATTAAAAGCTCGGCTTGTTTTGAACCCGAACCTGAAGGTTTATTTTTGTTATTATTATATCATTATTATTTTATGTATTTCTTCCTCTGTGTTAAAAATCACTGCTGTGCGATGGGAAATCAGTGCAGTTCAATGGGACCCATCGGGGTCTGTGTGATTTCTCCCCCCCCCTCCCCAAATTCCCAACGAACTGAGCTCTGGGGCTCCTGCAACGCCCGACTCGGAGTTTCTCTCTTTCTTTTTATGAATTCCCACCTTTCCTTCAGGTCTAAAACCTGTCGAGCCCCCGGGGGCGGATGGATGGATGGAGGGATGAGCAGACTTGTAACGTTTCTCGTACTCCTTAACCTCCCCCCCGGTCCTTTTTTCCTTCTCTTTTTATTATATTCTCTCTTCGTTTCAGTTGCGGTGAGGAACAGGGAAAGGCCGTAGGGTGAAATTCTGTGCGTGGTGTGGGGCTGTGAGTGGGGCCGGGCTCGGGGGCTGCCCACTGTTTGTGTACGTGGATGTGTTAATTGCTGGGGGGGCTTTTGCTGTCGGGCCCCCCCCCGGCTCCATATTGGGTCAGCCCACGCATTGTTGGGCGCAGTGGATTCTTTTGGGCTGCTGCATTGGAGCCTGAATTTGGGTTTGGGGCAGAGGGGGAATAGGGAAGATCCCCCCCCTCATCCCGGGCCCAGGGAGGTGCCCCCCAGCAGCAAGGTCCTGGCAGCGCTGTGTGTGGGGAAGGGGAGCGTTGGGGCTGTGCCTTTTTGGGGGGAAGATGCAGGAAAGCATTAAGCTGCTCTTTGGGGTGGTGGCCTCCCCACTGCCCCCCACCCGTGGTAAAAAGGGCGGCATCGCAGTGAGACCCCCACTCATTTTCTGTACCCCCCCCGCATGACTTTTGAACAGCCACGTTTAAAAGTAGCACAGGCAGCGTCTGTCGGTGCCGGGGGCTCAGGAGGGACCCTTCGCTCTGCGGGATGTTTTCCCTTTGCCGGGCTCTGTTGGAGCCTGGAGCGCTATGGCTGCAGGTGGGGGGGGGGTCCAGCAGTGCCCCCAGTCCCACTGCGAGTGAGCACCGGGAATCTCCAGCGCTGCGTCCCCTTTGATTTCCATCTCCTGCGGCTGAGCCGTGAGCTGGGGACAGGGCGATGGGGGGAGCGGAGCTGGAACGGGGCTGGGACCCGCTGCGCAGCCCCGATGTGAGCGCACGGTCGGGTCGTGCCGAGCGCTGTGCGGGGCTGCCCCGCTCGATGCGATGCTGCTCGGACGGGAATCGCTTTGTGAAGTTGTGCTCCGATGTGAACCCAGCGGGTGGAGCGAGAAGGACCGGGGTGGAGGGAGCTGGGACGGGAGGGGATGCTGCAGCCGAGCACTCTGTGCCCGGGAGCTGCGAGTTGGGCCGGGGGTGTCCGTGCAATGTGATGTCCGTGCAGGGCTGTGCCGAGTTACAGCGCCGGCAGCACTGCTGGGCACGGGCTGCCCCAGCCACATATTTATCTATTAAGGAAAAAATAAAATAAAATAAAAAGGGGGATTAACAAATAAAATAAAAGCTGCCGTTTGCTCGGAGCCGGCAGCTCAGCTCAGCTCGGTGCTCCCCATCCCCACACATTGGCAGGGAGCAGCGCTGCGCTTCGTGCTCAGCTCCTGTGCTGCAGAGTCAGATCCGAGCAGCACCTCGAGGTGCCGGTTTGGGGGTTGGTGTTGGTGTTCTTGGTGTTGGTGTTTTGGGGTTTCTTTTTGTTTCATGTGTTTTGCACAGCAGGAGTTTCTCGCAGCTCCTCTGCCCGCACGCAGTTACCAGCAGTGGAAGGTGGTGCAGCAGGAGAACTTTTGTTGTTGGATGTTTCTGGTTTTTGGGGAGGGGGTGAAGGTTCCTTTCAGCAGCTGTGGAAACATGCGCCAAAAATAAAAACATCAGCATCTTTTTTAAGGTACCAGAGACGGGGGGAAGAAAACCCCAGCGGGGGCCCCGCTTCGGAGGCGATCTGAAAGCTGTTTATTCTGCCTCATTGGCAAAGCCTCTGCACGTGACTGTGCTGAGGGGTGGCACGGAGACCCCCCCCCCCTTCTCCCTCCCAGTGTTTCTGTGGGGCTGTGTTGGGGGGTGGGCAGCCCGGGGCAGGCAGTGGAGCAGTGAGTTGCCGTGCACCTTGCACAGCTCCCTGCACAGCTGGGGCTATTGGGGCAGGATGGTTTGGCTGCTTTGGGGGGCTCATAGGATGCAGAACAGCCACACGCTGCCCAGCACTGCAGCCCGGCTCCGTCCTGCCTGCTCCTCGTTGTGTGAGCTGATCCTGCACACCGTAGGGTTTGGTGAGTAACTCATTGCTGCTTTCCCATCAGTTTGTGAAGGGTTCTGCCCAATATGTGTTCTGCATAGGGGCCACCTCTGCTGCCACATTCCTTGTCACAGGGATGCAGCTGCCGGGCTGGGCAGTCAGGTGGGTCATATAGGGAAGGAGACCAGGGCTGGTGCCAGGGATGCTGTGGTTCCCCACAGCTGTGGGTCTGTGGCTCCTTGGGGTGTGTGGTGACGGTGTGGGGACCCGTTGGATGCCCTGGGATGGGGCTGCCAGCACAGTGACTCCATTCAGCTGCGTAGTCCTGGAGCTGCTGTCTGCCCCAGTGCTGGCGCGAGGATGGAGATGCGTCCCCGGCTCTGCCCTATGCAATGGAGGGCTTTGGGGCCTCAGGCTGTTGTCAGGAGCCCATGTGCATAAATAGCAGCAGCTCAGCTTGTTTTGTGCATCAGGAGGGGTTGGCTGCCCTAAAACCTGAGGTTGGCACAGAGACTTCATGTTGTTGTCCAGGTGGTTCAGGTCCAGGGGCTGTGCTGGCTTTGGGGCTGCTGTGGCACAAAACGCCACCCGACATGGAAGTGGAGCAGGGCAGCGGAGCCTGAGCAAACCCCAAACCTGTGAGCAGTGTGTGCATCCTGCCTGAGGCAGCTCCTCCATCTACAGCCCTCACCTACAGCCCCACATCCCTCCTGTGTGTGCCCGGTGCTGGCAGGGCAGCGCCCCACAGCAGCACACAGCTCCGAGCTGGGAGATGAGCACAGGGATGTTCACCTTCCTGGGGATGGGACCAGGAGAGAAAACGAAGCGCCAGGGGGACAGAGTCCTTCAGCTCCTGCGGCAGGAAATGTGGATGTTGAGAATGTGCTGTTCGGGGCACAGCTGCAAAAACCACTTCTGCTGAGATGGGTTTGGGTGGAGGCGAAGCCGCAGCCCTTATAAACACTGTGCTGGGAGGTGTGTGCACAGGGACTGCAGGTGTGAGGTGGGAACTGGGGGATAAAGAGGGGAATGGGCAATGGAGGGCTGACAGCACACCTCGTCCTGCCTCAGTGCTGCGTGCTGGGCCAGCAGGGATGCACTGCATGGAGCCGCCATGTCCATCTGAGCTGCAGAGAGGAAGAGAAATGGGGAAGGAGCCCTGACCCCCTGCATTGGGCGAGGTGTGCGTGGGCAGCCCCACACTGGGATGTTGGACCACGCTTCCCTCCCGCAGCCGCTCACGTTGCTCTGTTGCTGTGTCTGCAGGCAGAGCTTTGCACTGTGGTGCTGCTGGGGTTGGTTGTGCTGCAGTGCCCTGCTCCCTGCAGCGGGTCCCAGCTCAGCTCAGGGCTCTCCGGATCCATCCCGAAGGTTGCTCCATTCAGGCTTTTGGCACTTCCCCTTGTCAGCAGATTTTATTGATACCTGACGTGTCACACATTTTGCTTTTAGGATCTCGTGAATCCCTTGAAGCCTTCCCCTTGATGCTGGCGGGCTGCAGCCCACACAAACAGCTCTGATGGCAGGGAGAGCCGTGGTCCGAAATCTGGGTCAGGCTCGGGGCTGTGGGATCAAACAGTGCGTGGGCCCTTCAGGTGGCGTGGAGCACGGCCCTGTCCTCACCGTGATGCAAGGGCAGCACCTCTGCAAGTGACTTCAAAGCTGTTTGCAGGGTTGGAGTTAGCGGGTGCCCAGCACTGCCCCATCTCTGCAGTGATGTGGTGACTGCGTGGTGGTGCTGCGGCCGCCTGCTCCCACCCACCCTGGGGTGGGCAGTGGGGTCCCACATGCAGTGGCATTGTCCCTCTCAGATGCAGAGGGAGGGGAAGGATTTGCACGTTGTGTGTGTTTGCACAGCGTGCAGCTGTTCCTGCATGTCCCTTCTGCACGTTGTGGCAGTGATGGGTTGCAAAGAAGCACGTGTTGTGCATGAAGGGAGACACCGAAGCCCCAGCCTGCATTTGCAGGGCAACACTCAGCAAGATGCTGGTGTCACAGCAATGCGTCCTGACAGCAGGCGTGGGGCTGCAGCACTGTGCTGCTGGTGCATGCAGCCGTGCACAAGAGCATGGGTTTATCTATACACGTGAGCACAGGTGTGCATGCACAGGTGTGTGCATCCATGTGCAAGTGCAGGTGTGCTCACGGGTGTGTGCATCCGTGCACCTGAGCATGTGCACCCACACGTGTGCCCAGATATGTTGGTGCACAGGTGTGTGTCCGTGCACAGCTGCACACAGCTGGGCCCCATTGGAGAGCAGCACAAGGAGGAGACGTTAATGATTTTAATGGGGTTTTGCAGCGGGGTTGCGCCGTGCAGCCCTCATCCCGTGTGGGACGTGCGCGTTTTCCTCCCATTGCTTTTAATTTCTTCCTTCCCTCAGGAGTTTGGAAGGTTTTTTGTTGTTGCTCCCTGCAGGTTTTTTTCCCCTTTCTACCCCCACCCACTTCGTTACCATTCCTGTTAATTAGGTTGTGACGGGGCCGGTCTCCATTCAAACAGGGAACCTCAGGGACGCGCGCTCACAAGCGCATGGTTCAGTGCTGGGGGGGCCGAGGGGCCTTGAAAGAAACCATTTTACAAGTAATTTCTTCATAAAGCTCCTTAAAAGCGAAGCCCCCCCCAACCAACCCATCTGAATTTCCCCGTTAGCCGCTCGGTGCTTCCTCGGGTGATTAGAAAGGGAGATTCATTTCTGCCTTTTAAACGCCGCCCCGATTGAAATCAGAGAGAGGGTTTTTTTTTTAGGTTTTTTTTTTTTTTTTTTTTGCCTTCATCAAAATCTAACATCCTTGAGAAATTAATTTGATGCCTCTTGTTATCAATTAATTGAATCTCGTTGGGAGAGAGCCTGGTGCGGCGGGCGCTGCGCCGGCCCTTCCCTTCCCCGCTGCTTTCCCCCTCTCTTCCTCTTCTGCCGCCGCTTCCGAACACTGTGACATTATAAAACCTCGGCCCTTCTCCTCCTTATTTTCACCCATCTCATAAAATAAATGAATCCAACTTGCTCCCCTCCTCCCCCGTTCAGCTGCGGCTCCTCGGGTACAAAATGCCCTTTTTTTTGCTCTCCCTTTCCTATAACTTACAGCGGGAGAGAAAAGGAACTTGGTGCTGTCGCAATCATCCCGGCATCGCGGAGCGGCCGCGGTCCGTCTTTCTTCCTTTTCTTTGCTGGATATTGGATATTTCATTTGAATCTCCCTCTTTTCAATTAAAAGCTCCTTCCCTTCGCCCCGCTCCATTCTCCTCCTCTGTCTCCGCTGTGATTTTCCTTTCTTTAATATTTCAGCTCCATCCCCGGAGATGGATCTGCCCGCGCCTTTTTTTTTTTTTAATAGACTTTTTCTCCCTCTATTAAACTTTTCCAATCTTCGTCCCTTTCTTTTTTTCTTTCTCTTTTCTTTTTACCTTCCCACCTCTTTAAACAAAACAACCAAAAAATAAGAGGAAAAGTTATAAAATCCCACTTCCCGACTGCCCCACTTTTGTATTTCAGTAACTGAGAAAGGGAAACTGCTCCATCTGAGCTCCTCGCAGTGCATGGGGTGGGTTTGGAGCTGGGGTCTCACCTGGCCCCACCATCCACCTTTGCATGCTGAGGGCTTTGTGGTGCTGCACGGCGTGGTTCCCTTTGCTGCACACAGCAGAGGGGCTGCAGGTGGTTGTGTTGGAGCTGTGCTCCCTTCCAGCCCTGTTCTGCATCCAGTAGCAGTTGGTGCTCCCTGAGCTTCTGTTGCATCCCAGCACTGCAGCTTTTGGGCCCCTCTGTCACTCCGGGCTTGAAACCTTCACTCTGGACCCCAGACCTTCTCTCTGATCATGAGCATCTGTAGGTGACCCCAAAGCCATCCATGAACACCTGTGGGGTGCCCCCAGTCCATCCTATAGGGGATCCTAAGCCCAACCGTGAGCACCTGGAGGTTACCCCACACCCACCCACGAGCACCAGTGGGTGCCCAGTGTGGGGTGCTCCCACCTCTGCCCTATGGTGGGCGCCCATGGGTGGCTCTGGGGTTCCCCTGAGCCGATGACCGAGGCCCAAGCACCAAGTCACTATTTAATTAGAGGTCCCTGATTAACAAAACTTGGTGTTCAGCTTCCTCCTGCCCTCATCTTTCCTGGCTCCGAATCAATGGCTTTGATATGCTAATTAGGGAGTAATTTAATTTCAAAAGGCCGCAATTAACAAGGGTGTTGTGGACATGCTGTAGTTAAGCGGCGTAATCTAATTTGCATTAGTAACAAGCAGGGACTAATTAGAAGCTTAATTAGACACTTAGATGGCTCTTGTGTTTACTTTCTTAATGAGATGGAGTGGGGCTCTCTCTCTTTTTTTTTAATCTTTTCAAGAGCACAACGGAGGGAAGCGTGGAATGGAGCCACGTGCCCAGCCCTGACCCTGCTGGGGGGTCCCCAAAAGTGGGGCAGAACCCCCTATGGGCTCAGAGCATCGTTGGGTGCAGTTGGAGCATCACTGGGTGCAGTTTTAGCGCCCCTGGATGCAGCTGGAGCATCATTGGGTGCAACTGCAGCATCATTAGGATGGAGCATCCTCATGTCTCCAGGTGCGCCGGGACCAGGTCACGCCAGCAGTTGGGACCCTCTGGGAAATACCCCCTTGGTCGATTTTGGGGGGGGCTGCTGCCCCATTACCCCGTGCCCGGAGCCCATGGGCGCTGTGCAGTGCTCAGTGCTGCCCGGAGGAGTCGCTGGGAGTGAGATGAAAGTGGGAGATGAAAGTGCCTGGAGGTGTGATCCCATTAAAGCGGTGCCCGGGTTTAGCCAATCCTCAGTCCTTTAAATCTCTTCTAATTTCCAGTAATGCTTTAGATTCATTTTAGCTCCCCCGGACTTTTATTTTTAATCCCCTTTCCACATTTCCATGTGTTTATGTGTTAATTAAAGGGTAAAAAGCCATTCTCCAAGCAATCCCGGCTGCCTCGGATTTGGGGCGGCTGTAGAGTGTTCCCACTGCCGTGCATGGGGCTGGGGGCAGCCGCCCCATAGATGCCACATCCCTCCTCCCAGCGCCCACAGCTCCATCCCCTCCACGCTCCGTGTGTCCATCAGGCTGTTAATTGCGTTAATTACGGAGCTCGGAGGTGTTAATTGGAAAGCCCCAGTCCTGTGTGTTGGGGGGGTGTCAGTGGAAAGGAATGGTGCTCAACATCGCGGGTTAGCAGCAAGTCGGGATGTCAGGGAGATGTTGCTGCTCAGATTAAGCAATTGTTAATTAAAAAGCGACGGTAATTAATATGCCCTGGTTACCATATGGTGCTGCTGAAGGCTGGGGGAGGCTTTCATTGCGGAAGGTGCGCGCTTTATTGAGAGGGGGGAAAAGAAGCAGACCTCGCTGCCATCATTTTTATTGTAATTATTTTTACTTTCTATCGGGTTTTGTAGAACTTAGAAATGAATGGAAATATTTTTGTTACGACGAGTGCTCGCTTTTATGACTTCCTGCACGGTGCTGCTCCGTCCCATCCAGGCTGTGAGCTCATTACATCGCAGGGATGGGGCCGTCCCTCATCCCACCCCATTCCATCCCCCATCCCACCCCATCCCACCCCATCCCATCCCATCCCTCCCCATCCCTGCTGCTCCTCACTGCAGACAGATTTCCTCCCATTTCGCCTTCAGCTCATCCCCATGGCCAGGAAAGTTGACATCCTTTCCAAAACTCTTTTTTTTGGGGGGTTGTTGGTTCTTTTTTCTTTTTTTGGCCTCATTTAATGCTTCCTGCTGCAGCTCTGGATGTTGCCGTTCTCCATATAAAAGTCAGATCTCTCGGGTCCTGTGTGTTCCATGCAACAAATGAGTTTTTTTCTAAAGGCTTTTGCCTTTTGGGGTAAAACATGAGGAATCGGGGCAGCGCCTTTCCTGGCTGCTTTGCTCCTAATGCAGCATCTGCAGGCAGCATCCCTGGAAGTTGCTCAGCTTGAGCCATCCCAGTGCTGCTGCTGTGCTCCATCCCATGCAGTGTCCCCCATGCTCTTCTCCCCATGCAACATCCCCATCCTCGTGGTGCAGGAGAGCCGGCGGCCCCACATGGGAATTAATGTCAGTCATATACCCTGCGGAAATGACTTCTGAAATGCATATAATCTCAAACATGCAAATGAGAAGCTTGCTTCACCCTGTTTAATATGAATGATCAGCTCCTGAATAGCTATTATTACACGCCACATTTCAGCAATTATGTTGTTCGTGGTTTGTCTTGCTGTCTTTTGGGGCGGGGTTGGGGGAAGGAGGGGGAAAAAGAGAAGAAAAAGGGGAAAATGGCATTTCTTGTCCCCGTCCTTCGTGCTTTATTTCCTCCCGTTTGTAACTTGTAGATCAGCTCTGAGCTGTGGTGGTGGGCGACCAGCCCATGGCAGGAGGGACTTTGGGGTCCCTTCCAACCCAACCATCCCATGGTTCTATGATCTTTAAGTTTGTTCTGTCTGCTGCTGCTGCATCTTCTGCTTTGTACCCTGTGATAAACTCTCACATCCCGGTGCTGGAGCTGGGGGTGCTGCTGGGGGGGTCACTCTGTCTTCTCACCCTCCACTCTCTCCTCTCTCCTCAGGTCCCTCTAGAACGTCATGATGGTGGAATCCGCCTCGGAGACGATCCGCTCCGCTCCCTCCGGCCAGAACGGGGTCAGCAGCATCAACAACCAGCCCGACGGGGGCGGGGGCGGCGGCGGGGGCCGGGAGGGGGCTGCCAGCGGGGACAGCAACGGGGAGCTGAGCCCAGTGGAGCTCCTGCACTTCCAGCAGCAGCAGGTAGGAAGGATCCGCGTGGGGCAACTAAAGTTGGGCATGGGGTCATGGTGGGGACCTCTGGGTTTGGCTGTCCCAAATCCTGCTCTAATAAGGACACCCACAGCTGGTGTCCTGCTGTAATAGGGACATCTCTGCAGCCAGATGCCTTCTGGATAGCCCCAGACATAGAGAACCCCAAACTCTCTGGGGGTTTGTCGTGGAGTTCTCCAAACATTTGGGTTTGGGCAGCATTTGTGTGCACCCCCCTCACCCCCAGGGGTGCTCCAGGAGATGGGTCACACCAGGCCTGGTTCTTGCACCCACCCTTACAGGGACGGAGCCCTGGCAGCTGCCTGGCCATGCTCTGCAGGGGAGAGTTGCCCATGCTGGGGGGGTTGGCATGCTCAGACCCCTTGATGCACAAAGAGGAAGAGAAAAGCTTTAGGAATAGAGTGAAGGCCACAGGCAGTAAAGCAGGAGCAGGTTTGCTCTGTTTCAGCCCATCCAGGTGGGTGAGTGCTGGGAGCTCAGAGATGAGTTAAGCTCACATGTATGGTAGACACGTACAGATCTGTGTGTGCTCTGTCCTGGCACACACATGTGCACCTTGGAGGTGGCACACACGTCCCTGGGGGGCACCCATTGTCCCCGTGTTCCTGCAGGTTATCCTTCCAAACAAACTTGGGAGAAAACATAAATTTTCCTCCTTGGATACTAAATAAGGCAATGATCCCTGCCTCGTATGGAGATCGCCTCCCTGAGCCATAAATTCCAGCGTGAAAGCTGTAAAAAATTGCTGTGTCTGATACTTTAGTAGTGAGTGCTGTAAATCCATTACCTGAATAACAGCCGTTTCGCACGCAGTTAAGCCCCTGTTCCCCTGCTCTGAAGGGTAATCATGCGTGTAATGCTCCCGCGAGTCACCCTGTGAGCTCCGCGCTCCCGAGTTGCAGGTTGGATGGATCGGGGACATGCAGCCCCATGTAGCACAGAGCTGCGAGCTGCAGGCCGGGCTGTGCTCTATGGGGAGGGGGAGTGGGGGGCTGCACAGCACTGAGCTCTTGGCTGCTCCCATAGCAATGCACACAGCGTGAATCCCAGCACAGCGCGTGGCCGGGGCTGCATCCCACCTCTTGGCCCAAATCTCACCTCTATGCCCAAATTTCGTCACTGTCCCCAAGTGTTGCCCTTCTGCTTGTAGAGCCACTGGGGGCTTTGAACTTGGGCTTGCTCTTATGGGACATTTCCCAACAAGGTGTTGTGCTCTGCCCTCATTTTTCGGGTTGGTTTTGGAGCTGTGAGCTGTGCTTTGGGCTCTGCTGCCCGAGCCCTGCATCCAATGGAGCTGGAATCCAGATTCCCTCTGTGGGTTTGGATGGGGGCTGCTGGGCTGGGCTCAGGGTTTGGTTTGGTGGTGCTGGGGATCCCTGCTGTACCCCTGAGGGGGGTCTGTGCATTGTGAGGTGCTCGAGACCCTCTGGAGCTGCTCTGTGCCCACCTGGTGCAGGCACTGGTCCGTCCCAGCCCATCTCTGTGCCGTCCATCCTTCCCATTGGGAGCACCTCCCAGACTCTGGAGGGACCGGAGCAGCCGCACACCCCCCTCCCTTCCCTCTCCCCCGGCCCAGGGGACGGCGTTGCCCTGAAATCCTCAGCTTTCAATGGAGGGGCCCCGGCTGCCGAGCCTGAATAGCGTGCACTGCTTTGTGCCGGGGCTGGCGGAGGGGAGAGGTCGGCCGGGGGCATGGGAGGGCTGCCCGGCCCCCAGCATCTCCCCCCGTCGTTGCTGTGGGAACGCTGACAGACCTCCAGCACGTCGGCATCCGTGCCCCAAAGCGCCCACCCAGGGCTGTTAAGGAGGGGGTTGGACCCACGGGTTGGACCTGGCCCCATCCCCATGGGGGAAATGGGGCGTGGGGTGGGGGGCACTGCCCAATATTGGGGTGTGGGACAGGGCAGCAATGGGGCTTTGGGGTATTCATGTGCACCCTGGGGCTGACGGGCTGTTGCTGCTGGGGGGATTGTGCAGAGCAGGGCCACGAGTGCTGGGGTTGGTTTGGGGCTCATGGGGTTCCCCAGATTGCTCCAGAAACGTCCTGCCATGAGTTTGTTGCACCTCAGCCTTTCCAAATGCTGCGCCTGCACCCTCTGCCTGAGCCCCTGCTATTGAATGGGGACAACCAGCCTAAATTCCACCTCCCCAGTGTGCGCTCCTATGGAAAAGGGGCGTCTGGAGAGCTCTGCTTCTACTGCATCAGTTCAGAGTTTTATTTTATCACACAAAAATAGGGAGATATTTACAGTTCATTGCGGACTCAGGGAACATGAAGGGCAAGTTATTGGGGGAAATAAGGCTCGCAAAGAAAAGCAGCAACTTGGAGAAGTTGGATTGAGTGCACCGAGCACAAACACAGGAGGGATTTGGGGTGGGGGCTTGGGGAGGGGAGCCCCACAGTGCCCTTCATTTGTGGGTCTGACCCCAATCCTGCACAGAGGGGAGGGATGGTTGCACTGCTGCCAAGGGCCGCCCGGCACACTTTGTTCCTTTCCTTTCTCTGTGTCATTTTCTTCACTCTGCTCTTTTTTGAGCCATTTGGTTCTGGTTAAGCTCGGCCGGGGCTGGGCTGGGTGGAAGTGCTGTTCAATATGGCATCATTTACCGTTAATATCCAGCTAAAAATATCCGCGCCTCCTTTTAACAGCTCTGGTTCTGGAATGGCTCGATGTCATTTTTAGGAGCTTTGTGTCAAAACGCCGCTGCTTTTTTGCTTCTTCTTTTTTCCTTTTTTTTCCTCTTTTCCATCTTTTTTCCTTCCCCTTTTTTTTTTCTTTTTCCTTCTTTTTCATTTTTACCTTTTTGTTTCATTTTCCTTTTTCCTATTTTCTTCCTTTTTATTTTGCCTCTTTTCCTTTCCCCCCCTCTTTTTCTTTCCCTTCATTTTCTCCCCTTTATTTTTCTCAATTCCTTTCTGTTTATTTTTCCCCTTTTATTTTTCTACCAAACAAAACCCAGCAGTTTCTCCCCCCATCCCATGGTTGCATACACAGCTCTATAGGGATGGGAGTGCTGGGTTTTGTCTGGGGGGGCACCTGTACATGGATGGTGTCCAGGCACTTCTTAGGTCCTTCCTTCACCTCTTTTCAGTGCTTACAAAAAGAAAGAAGCTCAAGTATTAAATGAGCAGAGCCCAGCCAGGTTCTGGTGCTGTCTGCACCCCCAGCTCGTAGCACTGCAGAGGGCACAGCCCCACAGCACCAGCTCCCAGCGTCAGTGTCTGAGACGCTGCAAACTTTTTTGATGGGGTAATTTGCTGATCAAAGGGAGCCGTCCAGGAGCATGATGAATTTGACACAACCCATTCGTTCCTAATTACGGGTAACGTGCTAATGACTCTTGAATAGCACCGTGCAGGGGGCTGGGATTGAAAAATAATAATACAAAAAATCATCTTTTTCTGCACATGATGGAGCCGGGAGGTGAACACAGCTGTGCTGGGGGGGATCTGCGTCCCTCTGCCTCCCCATGCTCCCAGCACAGGGTGGGGGCTGCTCCCCTCCGTACCCCTGCGAGGGGATCCTGGCGCTGTGCTGAATGGATGCATACAGCCAGAGAGCTCTATCTATAGCCAGGGCGCCCTATAGAGAGGATTCCTATATAAACAGGGTGCCCCATAACTGTGGTGCTCTATAATGAGGATGCCTTATAGAGAAGGTGACCTGTAACCATGGTGTCCTATAACCAGGGTGCTCTGTAGTGAAGCTGACCTATAACAAAGGTACCCCATCACCAGGGGTGCCCTATATGAGGGTCCCTATAACCGCAGTGCCCTCTACAAGGATGCCACAATGTCTTTCCTTGGCCCTGCAAGTTTCTCTGTTCCCCTCCCACCTGTCGGCTCCTGAGCACCATTTCCCTTTGATCCCATACAGCATTTCAGGGCTCTGTGCAGCCTCCCATGGCTGAGCTGAACTGAAGCAGCGATGTGGGGGCAGCGGGCTCTGGGGGGGGGGGTTGCCCTGTGTGCGGTCCTGAGGCCATGCCATTTTTTTCTTGTAAATCTTGTAATTTCGTGCTTGAGAGCACACCAAAGTGAGGCAGCCAGCGGGGAGTGAATTAAATTCCCCCCTGAGAGGCAGTGGCTCGGCCCCCTGCGGCCCCACTGCTGCCATGGGACACCAGTGGCACTGTGCCCCCCAGTGCCCTGCCTGCCCAGTGCTGCATTGGCGATGCTCAGCGCAGAGCTTGCAGCAATCCCGGGCCCTCCTGGTGCCCTACAGCTCCCATTGGTGCACAAAGAGCAAACAGGGCATGGGGGGGTGTGGGGAGAGCAGTGCTACAGGGGTCTCCTGGGGGCGTTGGGCAGCAGCTCCTTGCAGCCCCCAAAGCTGCAGAGGGATTCCATGCAGTGTGAATGGAAGGAGCAAAGCCCTGCACAGCTCTGACAAATGGACACGTAGAGAGCCCCAAAAAGCTGCCCAGGGGCACAGATGTGCATGGGGCTGCTCTGCACATGCTGCAGTCCCAGCCCCATCCCCAACCTGCTCCACAATGCAAAGCAGCTTCGCATCATCTCCCTCCACCCTTTGGCTTTTAACTGGAATTACTGTTTTCATTTTGAAAAGTAATTAAAACATCAGACCTTGAGCTGTCATAACTGTCACATGGCTCTGTGTGCGCATTGCCGATGCGCATCTATCGCTGGTAATAGCAGGGAAGTATCGGAGCCCGGGGAGGAGCGTGCCCTGCACCAGCTCTGCAGGCCACGAGAGCTGAGATCCTGCTTTATTTCTGCACTTTGGGTGCAGTGATGAGTTTGTCAGCACTTAGAGCCTGCACCTTCTGCTGCCATGCAGTGCTAATGGAGGTGTTCTCCTGCATTTCCTACAACCCCAATCCGGGCAGCAGAGGGAAGCTGTGCTGGGAGCTGTGTGACGGCACCCGGTGTCTTTGGGCACGTGGCACGGCAGGTGCTGGCTGTGTGCAGTGCTGTGATGCTGGGTGCACGTTGCCATGGGAAGGCGCTGGGTGCTGCGGAGGGGGCCGGTAGAGCAGGGTGAGTGCTTTGAGCCTGGATGAGCCGGTGGTGCAGGAGAGCATCGGGTGCTGCCCTCCTTTGTGCCCCCTTAACCCAACCCACAGGGAACCACAGCGGGAGGACCCACAGCTGAAGGGCGAGTGAGCCCGGAGGGAGGAGGAGGAGGCAGAGGGCCCCTTCCCACCGCCCACCCCGTGTGTCTCTTTTGCAGGCTCTCCAGGTGGCACGCCAGTTCCTGCTGCAGCAGGCCGCGGGGCTGAGCTCCCCCAGCAGCAATGAGGGCAAGCAGCCGGCGGTGCAGGTGAGCCCCAGGACCTCCCCCTCTGCGGAGCTTTTTGGGAAGGGCTCGGCTGCAGAGCAGCACAGATGTGCAGGGCAGTGCTGTCTGTGGGATGGCCGCAATGCAGCAGGAGCCCAGAGAGAGACACTGATGCCCTGCAGAGCTCCAGAAAGATGCCAGGGTTTGGTGTGTCAACCCCTGGCTGCACACACATCCCATTCCTTTGGCTGCTTCTGTAACGGCAGGATGGGAAGGAAAGGGTTGCTTGGGGTCAACGTTGTGTTTGGGGGAAAGGTCCCCCTGGGGGACATGGGCACAGGAGGGATGGTGGCATAGAGAGGAGGGCACTGGGTGCCACCTCGCCTTGGGACAGTGTTTGGGTGGAAGTGCAGAGCTCCCTGGTGCTGGGGGAGAACTGGTACCCACAGGCTGGCACTGGGGCTGGAGCCAGGTGGGTCCTTGTGCAAGGGACCCATGGGGCGAGTGTTGGTGGCACTGAAAAATGGGCTCCCATGGGACACAGTGCCAATGGGGGGGCGTCTTCTCCTGGCTCTGTGCCTTGGCCAAAGGAAAGGGTAGAGAGAAGAGAGAAAAGGGGCAGGGACAGTGGAGGGGGAAAGCAGGGGTGAGCCCAGAGAGCAGGGGAGGTGAAAAGAAGCAAAACCCAAGTGAATGGGAAGTGACAATTTAAATAGCTGTGTGGAGGGGCTCTCCCTTCAGGCTAATTAAATTTATCGGAGAACAGCAGGTTACCTTATTAGAGCCACGTGGGTTTAATTAACAAAGGAAAGTAATTAGCACGCTCGCTTCCCAAGCTGGAGGTCCTGCCTGTACCAGGTGCAGGGAGGGGGCTGCGTGGGGCTGGGAATGGGCTCCGGTGGGCTCCTTTCTACCCAGAATGGGAGCAGAGCACCGAGGTGAGGACATCCCCTGTGCCCTTCCCCTTTGCTTTTCCTCTTGCTGCTGAACTGCATTTTGGTTGCAAGCAGCCTCTGGTCCTTTGGTGAGGTTTCTTTATGCTTGAGGTGCCCCATCCACCCTGTGCTCCTGGCCTTGCCTTGCTCTCTCCTTTGGAGGTTGTATGGCCAGGGCATGGCTGTATTTCATCGTGCATGCAGTGCCACTGCTCCCTGAGCCACCTGGGTGCCACTGTGTCCCTGTGGGGCCAGGGGGGACCCACACCCCTACAGCCCCAACCTCCACGGGTCCCAGCGGCAGTGAGTCAACGTGAGCTGCAGGCAGGCGGCCTTTTTCCAGCGGTGTCTGCAGGAAGGAAATGCAGTCACCACATGGAAAATACCACGCGAGACAAAGGCAGTAAGAGTGAAGTCACGTTCCGGTAAGCACTGTGCGCTGCTGGCCGGCCGGCTGCAGCAGGGTTAACTGCATCTGCTGCCCTCCTCCCTTTGTGTTGCAAAAGAACTTGTGAAAGTTGTAGACGTGAGTCAGAAATAGCTCATAACTCAGCAGCCCGGCCTCTTCCTCCCCTGCCCAGCAGCTGGAGCGGGATCTGCGCGGGGGGAGATGGGGATTAAGCGGGCTGCTTTGAAAGGAAGTTTATCTGACGGCGGTGGTGTGGGTGAGACTGGCCAGGAGGCTGCGGGGCGAGGAGGAGGAGGGAGAAGGAGGAGGAGGAGGAAGGCTGCGTGCTGGTGCTGAGCACCCAAACCCGGAGCGCTGTGGGTTCCCCACTGCTGGGGTTGGGACGTTGGTGGGGCGCTGTGCCAGCAGCAATATTAATGGCAGTCGGCAGCGGCGCGCTCCTGAAAGCAAACAGGGAGCTGCTGGTGGGCGCGATAGGGATCGCGGGCGGTGTGTTCCGTGTGAACCCGCGGTGCCCCCAGATGCCTGGAGGTGTAGCTGAGCACGGAGCCGTGCAGCTGACATTGGGCTGCAGCTGCAGCCCCAAAGCCATCGCCATGGGATGGTCCGAAGCATTTCTGCTTCTTTGCAGCCTGGAAGTGCTGGTGATTTTGGTGGAGTGGTACAAAGTTGTGGCGTTTTGCAGCGAGCTCAGCGCTGTGCTGCTCTCCATCGCTCACAGTGCCCACGTGCTGCTGTTTCAGTGCTGGGCTCCATCCGTCGCAGCATCACGGGGTGACCAGAAATCAGCCTCTGGGGCCCCTCAATGCGGCTGCACAGCTCTTGAGTGGGGACGGAGCGGCAGGGAAGGGGAGAGGAGTTCAGAGCAAACTGCGGGAAATTGCTTTTCTTTTGTCTGCGGTGGCGGGGAGGGCAGCGGAGCGGAAAAGTGTATTTTGTTGATTTGAAACTTGAGTGAAATGGGTAATGAAGACAGATCAATAGCAGCCCTTCTGCAGTCCCTCTCCTGAAGGAAGGCAGCAGCCCGTCCTGCTCCGCACTGTATTTCCATCTCAACACCCTGCCCTCCATTCTGAGCCCTTCCTCCCCAGCGCCGCTTCCTTTCCCCGGCCAGCGGCCCAGTTACCCCCATTAGTGCATTGGATTGATCCCCACCTGGTGAGCGGGGTTGGGGCACAGGTGGCACAAAGCAGGGGCTCTATCTCCTGCCATTCCAAGCTAAACCCTCAGTTTGAAGCTGTTGCATTTGTGTTTTGGGGCTGTCGCAGTGGAAATGGGGGTGCTCCTTTGCCGTGGCTCCATATGATGCTGACAGTGGGATCCCGTCTTGTTTTCCACCCCCGCCCCAGCGCTGGCACGTTGGGATTACAACCCTGAGCGCTGGGAAAATGACCCGCGGGATATGGAGGCGGCCGATCTGCTGCAGCATCGTCGGGTCTTTTAGTGAGGCAGCCAAAGCTGTTAGTAAGCAGTTCTGCGGGGTGGCAGGAGGCCAGCAGTGAGGCAAACCCTTCTGTGTGCCCACGGCAGATGCCAGCCCGTCACACGGGGCCCAGCGGGACACAGACGGGACTGAGCCTGGGTGCTGGGCAGCCTGAAATGCTCCCATCTCCCATGCTGCCCATCCCCAAGGGCTGCCCCGTGCCGTGCCCCCATCTCCAGCTGCCATCAGCCCCCCCAGGTGGCACCTCGCGGTGTCCCTGTGCTGACAGCAGCTGTCCCATTCCCCATCCCACAGCTGGGATGGGCGAGCAGAGTTTGCTGCAAGTGGGAATTTCCCATTGGATTCCAAGCTCCTGCTCTGCTCGGAGCCATCCCAACATCTGGGCAGGGAGCTGCGCTCCGCCGATGCTCAGCCTCACCCCACCACCTTCCCACGTCAGCCCCGCGTCGGAGCGCGGGAGAAAAAAGGCATTTAATGCAGACAAAGGTTGTATGAAAATATAATTCCGCTTTTGTTAGCAGCCATCAAACTCTAAAAAGCGTCGCTTTTGTTTTCTTGTAACGTTGTGAAAACCTCGTGTCGGATCGAGAGCTGGGGCCCTCTCGACTAATCGCCTCTCCTTTGTGTTTTTAGATTATAGGGGCAATTAGTGTTGTCAAAACCTCTGGCAATTCTCTTTGCTCTTGACAGGGTGTCAGTCCGTTGGGCGAGAAATGGAAGGTGTTATAACTCTCCGGTAATTAGGATGCCTCCGATTGGAAAATGCCAGCAACGGCGGATGAGGGGCCGTGGATGGGGGTGGGGAGGCAGCCAGGGTTGGGGGGGGGGATGCGTGCAGCAATTAATTAGGGGCTCTCATTCTGAGCACGCTGCCAGCTTGATGAATCGCGTAGGGAAAGGAGCGGGATGCTCCTCTGCTCCCAGCGCGTGAGCAGACCCCTGCACATCGCTCTCACCAGATGTGTGCACAGCTGCACGCTGCCACCTGAGCTCTGTGTGGGGACGCCGTGGGGTTGGCCGTGGTTTGGACTCCTCCGGCCCAGCTCGCTGCTGGGGTTGCTGTTGTTGGGTGGGGTGTCATCCCACTCACTGCTTGGTCCGTATCGCTGTGCTGGGATGTCCTCAGGCCCCCAGTGCTGCCCCTCTGTGAGCACCCAGCAGCAGCCCCAGGCTGTGAAGCAGCAGCAGTTAATAACTAACCCTGACCCGCTGGTGCCTGGGGGGGCTCATGGTGACAAACGGAGCTCAGCGTGCTCCTGACACCTCCCTGCAGCCCGGTGCCTGAGCAAACAGATAAGCCTTTGCAATCTCCCTTGAAGGTCAGCGCGCTCCGGTGCGGCCGGGTGCTGGCGGGGGGAGGCAGTGCTGGGGCTCCTCCCTGGGCTTAGGGTGAGCTGCAGCCACAGAGCCACCGGCTTCATGGCTCTGTCTCTTGGTTCTGAAGGTCTTCAGACCCGTGTGCTTGGTTTGAATGGTGAGAAGCACCCAGGGAGCACTGGGGAGCCCCACTGAATGCCCAGTGCTGTTTGGGGTGTTACCCATGCCCATAGGATGACAGGGGCTGCACATGAGGCAGTGCTGGTTCTCAGTGCTTCGTTCCTGCAGGCTCCTCTCTGCCTTCAGCACCACATCACATCCCCACCTTGGGATCAGGGTAGTCCCATCATGCCAGGACCGACGCCTGAGGGCATCTCCAAATGGGATGTGGAGATAAGGGGACACAGGGGAGGCGGTTGGCAGAGGGTTTGGGATGGGGTCAGGCTGTCAGCATATGGGGAGGGCTGGGAGCAGCAGTGTGTGACGTGTGTGTCCCTCCTCTCTGCAGGTCCCCGTGTCCGTGGCTATGATGTCCCCGCAGATGATCACGCCGCAGCAGATGCAGCAGATCCTGTCCCCACCGCAGCTCCAGGCCCTCCTGCAGCAGCAGCAGGCAATAATGCTGCAGCAGGTAACGCTGCTCCCCCTGGGGTTCCCAACTTCCCTCTGCCCTTCCCTGGGGGTCCCCGGCACAGCCTGCACTGGGAGAGCTGCGGGTGCAGCTGCAGAAGGGATCACAGAGCTGTGCCCTGGGGCCAGCAGGGGGCTGGCAGGGGGCTGCAGGCCGGGTGGGTGCTGCATGGCTCCATCCAGATCCAGGGCTGCAGCATTCCCAAGTGCTGCTCACATGTGAAAGGAGCAATGAGGGAAGAGGAGGGAGACGAGGAAAAAACCAAACCCCAAGTGTGGCACAAAGCTGGGCCGCTCAGTAAACACCTCCGCTGGCGGAGAGAGGGAAGGAGCGATCCCACAAGCATCCTCCCCACCCTTCCTCCTGCCTCCAGTACCTGTTTACTCCAAACAGGCTGATAAGGGCTCAAGGTTGGCCCCAGGGAAAGAACAAAGGGTAAACACTACCCTGGGTGGGTCCTCCCGCAGCCTCTTTGGAGCCGGATAAAGAAACACGTTTGACTGCAAATTAAACAACCCAGGCCGGAATAGCTCGCATTCTCCACCAGAAGAAAACCAAACATCACACCTCTCACCCCTGACCCAATGTTCCCGCAGCCGCGCTCGACCATGCGGCAGAGCCCCGGCTTTGATTGGCTTTCGGGTAAACACCGAGCCCTTCCAAACCTGTTCACCGACAGAAAAAGCAAAGTTGCTGCTGTCAGCGCTGTCAGCCTCGAGCTGATAAAGGCTTCCCGGCATCCAAAGGGGCATTCCTGAGCCACAGCCGCCCACCCGCGCTCGCCCCCAGCCCTGCAGCCCCATAAGCCGTGCTGTGCCGTGGGGCTGTGCTGCTGGTCACCGAGTGGGGCTGAGTGCTGCATCACCCGCACTGCGGCTCAGCACATGGGATGAGGGTCTCCCTGCTGGAGTGTCCTCCCTGCACACAGAGCCTGCACTGGGCATGGGGCAGTGGGGGACACCCCAGCTCTGCAGCAACATCCATTAAGTGTGTGGGGCTGGGAGGGGGATTCTCTGCTACTGGGACGTGGGGTTACTGCTGTCAGAACAGATGTGCTCACACCTCATCCCTGCCCCACTGAGAGCTGTGCTTGGCACTGGGTGGCTGCAGCATGGGGTTGGCAGTGCAGGGCAGGGAGCCAACTGGGTGTTGCTGGTGTTGATCCGTCCTCTCTCCTCCCGTCCCTCCCAGTTGCAGGAATACTACAAGAAGCAACAGGAGCAGCTTCACCTGCAGCTATTGACACAACAGCAAGCCGGAAAGCAGCAACCCAAAGAGGTGAGCTCATGCAGATGGGTTCTGGGCCATCAGATCTGGCTGCAAATAAAAGGGGACCAGCAGGAAGAAAACAAGGCGTGTGCAAATCCCAGCACCTGGGGGAGCAGCAGGGCTGTCAGAGGGGACATGGGACTCAGTGGCCCCCGGGACAAATCCTCCCCTCGAGGGGAGGGCAGAGCAGGGTTGGCACAGCCCTGCCCCATTGCATGGCCCCGTTCAGCCATGTGGCAGCAGCACAACCGGGATGCTGCAGTGGGAACCCAGAGCAGGGCTTAGGAACCCTTTTCTCCTCCCTACTCTGTACGTGGGGCTGCCAGGGCAGTTCCATGCTGTGCACATTGCGGCACCCCAGCACTGCTGCTGTCTATGTTCCATGCTGGCACCCACTCGAGCTTTACTGGGCTCTGACTGCGGCTGCCATCGTTGTGCCCATGCAGTGCGCAGGGGTCAGCCTTCCTGCAGCCATCTCTGAGAGCTCCAGGATCAGATCTGGCTTAAAGAGAGCATGGCAACTTGTAATTACAGCACTGCAGAGGAAAGGAGAAATGTGTCTGCTGAGAAATGCTACCGGGGAGAAGGGGCACGGCTGGGTGCCTCGCTGGGATGGAGCGGGGCTGTGGTGTGTCCCAGAGCTGTTTGCTGTGTTGCTTTGCAAGGGAGAACCCTCAGCATCCCGGTGCTGTGCTTTGGGGCTGGGGACATCCTTCCCCCTGTGGAACAGGGTGGCCGAGCTGCTGCCATGTGCCATTCCTCCCCAACCCGCTGTTCCCAGAGCCCTGCAGAGCAAGGGGGTCCCTGTGTGCTCCAATGGAGGGGGCTGCCCCTGCTCCCCCCGAGCCCACTCCAGCACAGCCCCCCAAGTCCATCCAGGCTGGGGAGGGACGACGGGGGGCCACCTCTGCCTCACCTCAGCATCAGCTTAATGAACTGCTCCTGTCAGTCCCTGGTGTCACGCTGAAACTCCTCTTGATGTGCTCATAAATCAAAGTGACGGCGCCTCGCACCCCGTGAGCTGCACCCACTCAGCTGCAGCTAATGTAGGCGGCGCTGGGAAGGTACCGCAGCCCCAAACCAGGGGGGTCACTGCCATGGGGGTGGGGGGACACTGAGAGACCCAGCTGGGTGATCAAACCCTCACAGGGAGCCAGGACAAAGGGTTCCAGCTCTTAAAACACAGCGGGCACAGCTCTTGCTTCCCATCAGGGACCACCACCAGTAGGTGCCACGGGTTGGACCCCTGCAGGTGCACCCTGTGTGCACGGTGCATTCCAAAGCCATTCACTTTATGGCTGTTCAGTGCTTCGTTTGTGCTCTGGGGGGGGCCGAGGGGCTCCCGGGGAGGATGTGACACTTGGTGGGGGTGACCCATAGTTGTAACTGTGAAGCTGGAGGGACACACACGTGGGTTGAAGTGTTTGGAGCTGCAGAGCGGGGTGTGCCCACAGGGGCTGGTTGTGCTGAGCTGAGTGCCCCGGGGATCCCAGTGACTTCATCTGCTGCCAATCTGCCCCTGCTTCCCACCGGGAAGTGCCATGAACGAGGCAGTGTTTGGGAGCCTAGGCATGCCCAGGGCCCCCGGGGAGGGCGGCGGTGGGGCTGGGAGAAAGCAGGGAGAGCCCGGCTCCGCTATGGGGTGAGGACATGGCTTGTGGGGGGGCACGGGTGTCTGCCTGGGGTGCACAGCCCTGTCCCGCTCTCCTCCCTGCATCCCAGCCCTGCAGGGCCGCAGCATCCAGGGTTCCTCCCGGCCCAGTGTCAAATGTGCTTCTCTGAGTGGTACAGTGGGACCCCGTGCACACCATGCTTGCAGCTCGCTGCTCCCAGGGGGCCCCATCCTGCTCTGTGCCCCACAGAGCTGCATTGCCATGGGGGTCAGCGCGCTGCTGCCAGCCTGGCTCCTCACAGCCTGCAGACAGTGTCAGAGCAAACAGAGGGGTTCACGGGGTTACGGGGCTGCCTGTCCTGCTAATGAGGCCGGGCAGCCTGGGGCAGCTCCCCTCTCATGGCCCGCTTGGATTAGCAGCTGCCTTTCCCTGTCCCTAATTGAATTCTCTCCCCTTCAGTTAATTCTCATGGATTTCTCGGTGCCTCCCCAGAGACCCGTCCTGCCTAACAAGTTTAGGGCCGGTTCCATCGGTCAGAGTTGGGGGAGAGCCCCCCTGGTCTGTGCCCCATGTGGTGACACTGGGGTGGGCACCCATGGACCACCAGCACTGGGTGCCAGCTGCCCCCAGCTAAGGGGACTCATAGAGATCATCTGTGGGGATGGGATGGAAGGAGGGTGTGCACAGCTGGTGTTTGTTAGGGCATATTTTGGGTGCTGGACACCCCCCTCCATTGCTGGTGCTGTGCAGAGCTGTGCCTGGTGCTCACGCAGACACCCAGCTCTGCTCCCTCCCTCTTTTCAGTGCTTCCTCTTTTATTTTTTCTCCTCTTTTCTTTTTTTTTTCCCACTTTCCTTTTCTTCCCCTCCTCTTCCGATAGATCAAAGCCTGTTCCTGGCGCGGCCGCCAGCCAAGCAGGCCCTGCAGCATGGAGCCCCGGCGTGCTGCCCACACCTGCAGCCGTGCCCCTGCCCTCCCCGGGGCCACGATGGCGCTGCTCACCGTCTCCCTTTTGTCTCCCAGCAGCCGTTAGGGAACAAGCAGCTGGCGTTCCAGCAGCAGCTCCTGCAGATGCAGCAGCTCCAGCAGCAGCACCTGTTAAACCTGCAGCGCCAGGGGCTGGTGAGCCTCCCACCAGGCCAGGGCACCGTGCCCCTGCAGACCCTCCCTCAAGGTAAGGAGTGGGGCTGGGGGCTCGGGGGGTTCCTGCGGTTGGGGTTTTGTGATGTGGGGATGATGTGGGAGGTGATGATTTGCACAGTGCAGGAGCGATGCTGAGCACTGGGTAGGATGGGGGGAGGTTGTGTCCCCCACTGATGGCTGTGTCCCACCCCCTGCAGCTGTGTGCCCCTCGGACCTGCAGCAGCTCTGGAAGGAGGTCACTGCCACCCAGCCTGTCGAAGACAGCATCAAACAAGAGGGTCTCGACCTCACCACCAACACCTCCAACTCTACCTCGTTTTCGGCCGCCAAGGTCTCACCTCCCATTTCCCATCACCCTCTGCCCAATGGGCAGAGCACCATGCACACGCCGAGGAGGGACAGGTAGGGACAGGCTCTGGCCGTTCTGCTTTTACCCCCGGGGAGGTGGGTTGGAACCAGAGGGTCTGCAGGGTCCCTTCCCCCCCAACCTCTGTTCTGTGATGACTGGGAGCCACGCAGCCCATGGCTGGGGAGGTTCTCGGGGCTGACCCCCCCTCCATGGGTCTGTGTCCTCTGCAGCTCTTCCCATGAAGAGACCCCCGGCTCTCACCCACTCTACGGCCATGGAGAATGCAAGTGGCCGGGCTGCGAAACCCTCTGTGAGGACTTGGGACAGTTTGTCAAGTAAGTGCTGCCTTCCTTAGGGGGGAGGGCTGATCTTTGGGGCACGCCTGAAATTCAGTCCCCAGACAATGCAAAAGGGGGAACCTGTGCAGAAGGGGACACAGGGCAGGCTGTGCTGCTGGAGGAGGAAAGAGCCCGTGCAGGGCTGGGGGGTGCAGCTCCCTGCTGGGGGGAGAGGAGGGGAGGGAGCAGATGGCAGCACGGCAGCGGCTGACACCGCTTGTGGGCTCTGCGCTGACTGATTAACTCCGCTGTCGAGGAGCCCTCTGCTAGCGTCAGGGTCAAACAAATTGTTTTCACGCTTCGTCAGAGGTTTACTTAATTAGTTCATTTGCAATTAGATCTCTTTGTAGCCGGGATTTTTAGCAAAGACATCAGAAGGAACTGACGGGCTCTCTCGTTTGCTGCGTTCCCCCCCTCCTCTCAGCTGTTTGCTGGCAGTGGCCACGGTGCTGCTCGGCCAGGGCTGGTCTTCCAAAGCCCTCCTGGGTATGGGGAGGGCGGCTGGGGCTGTGCCACCCTGCCCTTCCCCTGGGACGGGGCCCAGCAGTGCTTTGCTGGGGGAGGATGAGGAGGAGGAGTGCGAAGGCATCCGTTGGGGCCGGGAGCAGTGAGTCAGTGCATCAGGCTGTGTGCCCTCCTGCCTCTGACTCACCAGGTGAAGCCAGATAAGGCACAGCCGAGGCTCTCCAGGCATGTTTGCACGGGGCAGATGAGCCGCCTCCGGTTTGGAAAGCAGCACTGGGTTGGCACGGAGGGGCCAGGGCTGACAGAGCCACCCCATCAGGGAGGGGAGTGGTGGTCTGCATAGCGGGGCCGACCCCAGTTGTGGCCTCAGTGGGCGGGGGGCACATCTCTGGCACGTCTGAGCATAACACCCCACGTTCTCCTCCTCAGACACCTCAATACAGAACACGCACTTGATGACCGAAGCACAGCCCAGTGTCGAGTTCAGATGCAAGTGGTACAGCAGCTGGAGATACAGGTGGGCACAGGGACTGCTGGAAAGTGGGGTGCTGGGTGAGGAGCCCAAGTCTGATGTTCAGAGTGTGACCAAGGGATGCTATTTAAATAGTCCTTTTCCCACTGCCTCGGCCCCCTGCTTCCCCAGTCCAGGGGGGCTGCGCTGCCATTGCAGCTCTTGGCGTAACGCATGGGGTTGAAAGCAATTACCAGAGCTTAAAGAGGGGAGGGAAGGGAGAAGGAAAAACAACAGATCCTGAAGGGCTCGCAGAGTGCTGTGTGTGTGAGTGGGGAGCTGCCACCACAGCCACCAATTATAAAGTTTTCAGCACGGAGCTCCCGCTGTGTCGGCGGAGAGCGTCTGCATCACGAGGGGGGACCTGTCAGCTCTAATGAGCGCGAAGGCAGCCGAGCTGCTCCAAACTTGCTCAAACTCCACACCGGCTCCCACCATTAACCTCTCCCAGCCCGGGTTTGAGGGGTCGTGGCAGGAAGGGAAGGTGACGGGAGGAGAGCGCGTGTCAGGTCCCATCGGCTGCGCTGAGCTCAACGCCTCTCCTGGTGCCACAGCGAATATTTCACCCTTCCCTGCGTGCTGGGGAGCAGTCGGGTGGGGGGCACAATTACTGTGATGCTGTGCATCTGGGCGGATGGATGGATGGACACAGGGGTGGACGTGGGGACATGGGTACACTTGGGGATGCCCCCATCCCACCTGACCCGCTCCCCTCTGCCTCCTCAGCTGGCAAAGGAGAGTGAGCGCCTGCAGGCCATGATGGCCCACCTCCACATGAGACCTTCGGAGCCAAAGCCTTTCAGCCAACCTGTAAGCACACGCCTCCCTCCCTGCCCCTCTGCCACCCCACACCCCCCACTCCTTTGCTTTTTCCCTGCTCCTTCCTCCCCTCTCCCTGCATGTGGCCACTGCGTGGATGGGCTTCTCAGGATGTGTGTCATGTTCTCCAGTTCTGATCTGTTGTGCCAGCATCAGTGCATGGCGTGGGGCAGAAGTGAAGTGCTGCTCGTATTGGTACATGGTGCTGCTTTGGGCATGGGTGCATCCCATCCCTACCTGATATCTGCATCCCCATCCCGTGGTACATCCCACTCCCAGCAGCTCCCCCTGCCGCACCTCTCACCTCCTGCCCACAGCACAATCCCACTCCCAGTGCCCGAGGACCCCAGTGCCCAGCACCCAGACCCACACTTTCCCCACTCCCATCCGCTCTCCCTTCCTCCCCGCAGCTGAACCTGGTCTCGAGTGCTACCCTCTCCAAGAGCACCTCGGACACGTTCCCTGATGGTTTACCTCATCCCCCCACCTCTGCCACGGCCCCCATCACCCCGCTGCGGCAGGGCCCCTCCGTCATCAGCTCTTCCACGTTACACAGCGTGGGGCCCATCCGCAGGAGGAACTCGGAGAAGTTCTGCACCCCGATATCTTCAGGTGAGCGCAGGGACGGGGCCGCGGGGCTGGCAGTGCAGCCTGAGGGGGGGATGCCATCACCCCTCCATCCCCTTCTCGTCCTCCCTGCAGAGCTTGCACAGAACCATGAGTTTTACAAGAATGCAGACGTCCGGCCGCCCTTCACGTACGCCTCGCTCATCCGGCAGGTGAGTGGCTCACCCCAAAGCTGCTCCCTCCCTTCACTACAGCAGGAGGCAGGAGCCCCTCTGACTCTTTGCACGAAGGTCGGGCTCTTTGCGAGTGATACTCTGTCCCCTGTTGGCTCCCCAGGCCATCCTGGAGACCCCCGACAGGCAGCTGACGCTGAACGAGATCTACAACTGGTTCACCAGGATGTTCGCCTACTTCAGGAGGAACACAGCCACATGGAAGGTGAGAGCACGGCACGGGGCTGCTGCAGCCCCACATCCAGCACAGCAGAACCCAGCACTGCTGGGGGAGACGCTCCCATTTTTATGTGCTGGGGTCTGGTTTGTCACACAGCTTGGGAATAGTGTGGGGAATGATTTTGTGCCTTAGATGTGAGCACTCTGCCCCCAGGATGCATCCCCAGACTGCGAGGGGAGAGTTATGGGGGGAGCAAGGGACCACTTTGCAGATGGAAGGGGCTGCTGTGATGGCAGGGATGGGTTGCTCTGCAGCCGGGCATCCCCATGCACTGCTGAAGCAGGGCAGATGAAACCTGGTGCCGGGTGGTGCGTGTGGGTGATGCAGCGCTGTGCAGCCCGGTGTCCCCCTCACGGCACAGGGCAGCACTGCAGCTGGCCGAGCTGCACCGAGCATCGAGTGGGGCTGTGCTCGTTTCTCCCATGCTGAGGTTTGTCTGTGGGGCAGAGAGCTGTGGGTCCATCAGGCACAGCCCTTTCCCTGCCCCGTGTGTCAGATCCCTCCCCTGTGCAGTGAAACTCTCTGTGCTCAAGGCCAGGTTTCTTTTCAAGGAGGGGGATGCACAGTAAAAATCACCTTATTTCCTCCCTCCAGAAAACTGACATTTCTGAGGTTCCTCCCTCAGCCCCAACTTCCCCCCCAGGACCCCATCCCCACACTGGGGCAGAGCCATGGAGCAGCGTGGGGGCCCTGAGCTGGAGGGCATAGAGCAAACATCATTATGAAAGGCAAAGAGGAGAAGCAAACAGAGCAGCCAGGTCTGGCACTCAACAAACACTGTTAAACTATGAAAGCTGTGTCTGGGTGAGGTGAGGACCCCCACCCCCAGGATGGGCAGCACTGCTCCATGGCACATGGGGTGGCTCATGGCAGCTGCTCAGTGCCAGCAGCACAGTGTGCTCTGCAGGGCTGGGGTCCAACTGGGTGGGAACAGTTTGGAACCACTGTGTGGGGGGGAGTGCCCCTCATTCCCACATCCCCAGCACTTCCATAGGGATTTGTTCCACTTCTGCCCTGTGCAGGCGCATCCCTGCCAGCACCTCCCCAGCACAGTGATATTGGGGAGCACTGGGCTGCCGGGGGGCACTGGGGAGGGATGCTGCCGGCTCAGTCAGGCTCTGAGCATACAGTGCACCCTGCTTCTAACTGGGGCTTTGTTTGGCCGACCAGCCCCCTGCGTGTGCAGGAAGGAGGAAGGGAAGGAAGTCCTGTGTTTGCTCGCCTGAGGACGGGGGTTCAAGGGCGGTGCTGGATCCTGTCCCCCCTCCCTGCCTGGGGCTGAGGGTTTGCAGTGAGGGCACAAGGTTGGGGAGATGGGGATAGTGGTGTGGGATTCCCTGTGGGGTTCCCGGCTCCCTCCACCCATATCCACCCATACTGGACTGGGAGGACAGGGAACACCTTTGGGGTCAGATGAAGGGATGGGCAGAGAGGACGGAGGGTGAGGGGCTTTGTTTCCATCCTCACATTAAAAAAGGGGTTGGGGGGGGTCAGACAGTGCTGTGTGCTGTGAGTTTCCGGGACCTCTCACACTCAGTGATGCAGGGGGGGGGCAGTCCTTGCCTCTCCTTCTGCCTTGTTGTGCTGGCCGGCTCCTTTGTTTATACAGCCCCCATTCGACCTTTTAAATTGCTGTTAATGTTTTAGCGTAACGAATTAGTCTCTCATCACGAATCAGGACTCGAAATAAAATAAAAAGAAAAAAAAAAAAAGGAAAAAAAAAAAAGAAAAAAAAGAAAGAAGAAAAAAAAAACCCTCCGAGGCCAACTTCCTGAAATTGGGGTCATTCTCATTTGCAAGGCAGAGAATCTGAGAACCTTAATGCAAGGAAATTTATTCAAAGGCAGAGCCCCGGCGTGATTAGGCCCTTTGTAATTATAGCTCGGAGAGATTCCACTCCAGCCTCCTGCCTCCCTCATGGATTAGCAAGTGAGTCGGAAAAATACACAGGATTTAATTAGAGGCAAATTAAAATTGGTAATGAAATAGGGGCAGTAGCAAATGGCAGGGAGTTGGAAGGGGAAAAGGGAGCCGGTATCTCTCGGGGCTGCGCTGTCTGCCTACGTGTGCGTCTCTTTATTTTACATTTAGAGATGTAAAGATGGTCGACGTAAAGAAGAAAGGGAGGGAAAGGACCCAAAAGGGATTGGAGGGGTGGGGGGGGAAGCAAGGAGGAGAGCTGTGTGTCCGCAGCGGGTGCTCAGGTCCCCGCTGGTGTCACTACCCCTTGTTCTGCTCGGTCCCCATCCCAGTGGCAGCATCAGGCTGAGGGTCAGGGCATCACAGAGCCGTCACCCTGGGACAGGCTGTGTCAGCCCAGGGTGAGCGGTGGCACCGTGTGCTGGGGGGGATGGAGGGGGGCAGCTGTCGGGCTGTGGGTGTCAGGGCTTGGCTGTGCTGCTCAGCTGCATCGTCCCCCCCTGCAGAACGCCGTCCGCCACAACCTGAGCCTGCACAAGTGCTTCGTGCGCGTGGAGAACGTCAAGGGCGCCGTGTGGACCGTGGATGAGCATGAGTACCAAAAGCGAAGGCCACCAAAGATGACAGGGTGGGTGCCATCATCTCCTCCTCTGCTGGCAGCGCTGCCGCTCTCGGGGCCGGCAGCGCTCAGGCTGCTTTCTGCTCTCTGTCTTCTGCAGGAGTCCGACTTTAGTCAAAAACATGATTTCAGGACTCGGTTACGGAGCACTTAATGCGAGTTACCAGGTGAGGATGCTCTGCTCATCCCCATCCCTGCAGCATGCAGCCAGCCCCACTGCACGGCACAGGCGTTCTCCCATCTCACCCCTTTGCTCGTTGCAGGCGGCGTTGGCAGAGAGCAGCTTCCCACTGCTCAACAGCCCCACCATGATCAACACCAGCTCCGCCAGCGGGATGCTGCACGTGGGCCACGACGACGTCAGCAGCACAGTGGAGCAGGTCAACAGCAACGGCAGCAGCAGCCCACGCCTGTCCCCACAGCAGTACAGGTTGGTGGGACGGGGGGCGGCCACGTCCCTGCAGGGTGTGGGGTTGGAGAAGGGGTGATGGCGCTGCTCGGTGCCTCTGGTGGCTCATGGCCCCCACACAGGGGCAGTGTGGGTTATAAAGGGTCGGGGGGTTGAGTGCCAGCAGGGCCGTCCCTGTGAGGTGGAGGGCTCAGCCCCACTCTCCCCCCTGCAGCAGCCACCCCGTGCACGTGAAGGAGGAACCAGCTGAGGCTGAGGACGACAACCGGCCCGTCTCACTGCTGGCCACCGCCACCCAGAATGTGACAATTCCTGACGACAGGGACCTGGAGGAGGAGCTGCCGGTGGAAGACTTGTCCTAAGGACCCCGAGCGCTGCCCGCGCTCCGGCTGCAGACAAACCCCGGCTCCTGCCTCCCCAAGGTGACCTCTGGCGTTAACCCGTTTCTTCAAGGCACTTCCACAAAGCAGAAGGGTTTCCTTGGGGCACCCGTCCTGCTCCCCACTGCCCGGTGACTGGTGGGTCCCCGGAGTGGGGGACGTGCGGCGAAACAAGAAACAAACCCCCCCGAGCTGAACGTTGTCCCCCCTCCTCCCTTGGTTAGTAACTGGTGAACGAGGATGGTAGATTGTTTCTGTCCGAAGTCGTCCCTCCTTCCTTCCCCACACCCACACTCCAAGGAAGGCTCCTCCATCCCCTCATCCCACACCGTGTGGCTGTGGGTTCTCTACAAGATGTGGCTCCAGGATGTCCCCAAACCCCCGGCGATGGCCCCAGGGAGGCAGGACCCCTCTGCCGAGCCTCTTCCCAGCGGGTTTTGCACTACGAGGACCCGCGGTCCTTTCCCACACGCTGCCTCCATCCAGCTTTGAGGGAAGAAACCGCAGAAATGGGGCTGAGACCTGCACTGCAGCCTCACCAGCATCCGGCACCTGCTGGGATCCCTCGTGCCTGCATGGCCCAGATGTCACCACCAATGGTGCTGCCCAGCCCCTGTGTGCCGTCCTCCAGTCCCCAACACCACCGGGCTGGTGGCATCCAGGTGGTGACAACCATCCTGGCCAGGCACTGAAGACAAAGATCCGGCTGCATCTTGGCGTTGGGTGCAGCGGGTGATGGCTCCCGGGGCCAGACCTATATAGGGCTGGTAGGGAAGAAGCTTGTCGCTGCAGCTGGGATGGGCTCTGCGTCCTGCAGGAGCTACAAAGGAGGCTGGCACATGGAGTCCCACCAGCAGAACCCTGCCGGGCTCTGGCACTGCCATCCACACCAGGGTGGTTCGGGCTCAGCCTCAGGCCAGGCCCGCTGGAGCCGGGCTCTCCGTTCCCCATTTTGCCTTCATTCTGTCCTCCTCTTGTGTGCGTTGCGCGTCTGCATCCAGATGGGAAGATACCAAAAGATGTCTAGAGACAGCAGGTCCGTAGTTCAGGTGAACAGATGGTATTGATGCCAAAAAGAAATATTAATAATAACGAGAACGACACAACCAAACACCCCTCTTCTCCCTGCGCTTTCTTTCTCTGGTGGCAGTGGTTGTACCCTGTGCTCCCCATGGCCTGATCTGCACCCCCCCCTCCTGTCCTGGGGGTGCCATTTGGTGCTGCCTGGCTGCAGCATTTCTCTAGGCTCATCCCTCCTCCTCCTTCCTCTGCTATGAGGCACTGAGAGCCACTCTCCAGTGCAGTGGGGCTCTGTGGGGCACCTTGTGGGGCTGCTGCGTTTTGTGCTGAAAATGGGACACGTGCTGTGGGGTACAGGCAGGGGATCCCCAGGTGAGCACTGTTTTGTACCCGTGTGTCACCTTGGCGATGTCCCCAAGGTGCTGCTGACCCTGCAGCACGTATCCCCTCATTCAGGTAACTGACACCCACACAGATCCCACGAGTCCAAGCGAAGCCACCCACTGCTTGGGGAGCATCCCCCTATTGCACCATCCAGGCGATGCTGAGCCCCAAGGCTCACCCTGTTGGGGGGTCACCAGCATCCCCCGTACACCCGCCATAAAACCCCCAATAACCCAAATCAATGTACGGTGGGCAGGTCCCTCAGCCCGGCTGGAGCTCGCAGCGCTGCCGCTCGGGTCTGTGCTCTCGCTAGGTGTCCCCACTCGCCCCGCGTTCCGCAGGCGCACGAGCAGAGCGCAGCGCCGAGCACCCCCCACCAAAGAAATGGAAGGGGTTATTTCCCACCCCCACGACCCCCCCCCCACACACACACACGCTCACCACACCCTCCCCCCCCCCCCGTCTACAGCTTTATTGTTTTTAATATTCGTTTTCGGTCTTTTTAAGTTATTGTTTGAAACAAGTTTACAGCTCCGCGTGGAGGTGTGGATGAAGGTTGGCCGGTGCCGTGCGCTGCTGCTTCCCTGCCCTGCGGAGGGGCGCGGGGAGGGGGCACGAGGATCCCCCTGCCCTGATGGTGCCCCCCACCCTTCTGCCCCCATCCACACTCATTGCAGCTCAGTCTCCCCTCAGCGACCATCCAGGCTTCATTTTTATCCTTTCAACTTAGGAAGATTTCTTCTTTTTTTATCCATACAAACACTGGCAGTGCTTCCCCCTTCCCCTCCCACTCCCCCCAAACCCCTCCGTGCCCTTTGCTGGAGCTTTCAGCATCGCTGCTTTAGGGGTTGTGTGGAGCATTAGGATCCCAAATAGAGCAGCCTCCCATGCCCGCCCATCTCAGTGGGACAGTGTGGCCATGGGGTGCCAGGCAGGAGCCGTTGTCCCCAAGCATGGGGGTCCCCCCAGCCAACAGAGCCGGCTTTCCTCACATGCTCTGAGGTCCTGAGCACCCCGATGGCCTCGGGAAGGGGACGATGTGCCCTTACTGAGGGGACGCTGCATTCCGGGGGGTTCAGGCAGAGCTGGTGGCACTTGGTGGCTCTGGTGACGCTTTGCTGATGTCTGCAGCCCTGCACAGCTCCCACTGCTCCTCTGGTGGGGCTCCATGTTTCCATAGCTGCTCCCTTCTCTTCTCAGCTCCCTCTGGGGATTTCATTTTTTTTAGCAGATCTTCCAACGTTGTTTTCCTGCACTGGGCTGAGCAAAAGCACACACAGCGTGGGCACACAGCACAGTGTGGGCACACAGCACAGTGTGGGCACACAGCACACCATGGTCACGCAGCACACCAGCACTGCAGGCCTGCTGTGCTCCCCCTCAGTCTGTGCTCTGTGATGTTCCAGCTTTTATAGCGGTACAGTTCCCCCGAGCTCCCCCCCAGCACCACAGTGAGGTCCCTCCTTGCACCCCCCGACCCCTCCTCGCCCTGTGCCCTATAGGTTGTTAGCCGCAATCCTGGCTCGCGAGAGCACTATATATATATATATATATATATTATATATATATAAGTAAATATATAAATATAAAGGAGTTTTTTTAAAAAAAACAAAAAACAAAAAGAAAAACAAAAACATGCCCATGTTTGGGCTGTCCCACAGCTCCGAGCCGTGCCTCCCCCCCAGCCAAAGTGGGACCGCAGTGGGGGGGATGTGGGTGCCACGCATTGCCCTGCTGCTCTCAGCCCCATCCACACCCTGCGCCCCACCAGGGATGGACCCCCCCACACCCCGGGTGCGTGTTTCCTTTTCTGCCAGTTGGGATTTGTACAGAATTCCACATCTTACCTCAAACACGTGCCCGGCGTTGGGGGGGGGAGGGAGGAAGGATTGAGTACCAAACGCAGCGCGTGGCGGAGCCCCTCTGTCTGTATATACGGAGATTTATATATACTGGTTGGAAACCCACTACCACGAACTGTTCTGTCCCGTTGGGGTGTTGGTTCTGCTCATGGGGGCACCTCCCGTGGGTGAAGGCGTTGCTCTGCTCTCTCACTGATGTCCCGAAGGATTTGCTCTGTTCTCAATGTCAGGTGTTGTTTTTTTTTAATTATTATTATTATTATTTTTAATGCTGATTCATTTTGTGCAGAATCGGTGGAGGGGGTTGAGGAGGGGCTCAGCGTGGGGGCAGCGCTGGGTGCCTGGGGTGGGGGGACAGCAGCAGCCCAAACTGCATTAAACCAAAGGGTTTCTGTGCTTTGTTTACATGACTGTCCCGCGTCACCACCCGGGAGAAAGTCCCCACATTTGGGTTTTTGTCCTGGAAATGCTGCGGGAGGTGGGGGACGGGATGGAGCCGGGCAATGGGGGGACCCCCCCCCCCCCATCCTGCACCCCAGTGCTGGGCTGAGAGCCCCTCATGGTGCAGCCCCGAGGGGTGGGGGGGAGCATCGCCCACCTACACTTCTCCTTCATTTCCCTGTATTTTTCCCCCTCGTTGCCGGGTGGGGCGGTGACTCTGGGGAGGGGCCAGAGGGAGGCAGATGGGGGGGGACGTGTATGAAGCCCCTTCCCCACCGCTGCGTCCCTCGTGCTGTATAAAGGAAATAGCGTTGCTGTGTATTTGTACTCTGACCTTCCGTGTGTCTGCTTTGGCAGACGGTAAGCCCTTGTACAGTAGGTCTAGCTGCATGTAATCTGTATGGACAATGGCATTATAAAATGCAATAAAATGAATTACCTACCGTCCGCGCTGCCGGCTGCTTCGTTGCTGCTATGGGTGAATGCAGCCTCTGTTGGCTCTCCCAGCGCCGCTGTGGACCCCACGTGTGTCATCGCTCCCATTCTGGGGCTGCTGGGTGGGGGTTGTATCTGCTGGCGTTGCAGCAGCCTTCCCATGCACGGGTGCTGGCAGCCACACGATCATTGTTAGCTGCCAACAAGGGAGGAATTTTTGGTTCCCAGCACAAGTCGGCACTGGAGAGCTGTGCTGGAGATGGGAGCCAAGAGGAGCTGGGCTTCACTGCAGGTTCAGCCCTCAGCCGTGGGGCTGGATAGGATGGGGTTGCATGGGATGGTGTAGATGGCATGGAATGGCATAGATGGGATGGCATGGAATAAGATGGGATGGCATTGAATGGCACAGGAGGCGTGGGATGGCATGAGATGGCATGACATAGGGCAGCAGTGGCCCCAGGAAAGGCATAGTGGCAGCTGCAACAGGAGAGACTAAAGTCCCATAGCGCAGCATCCTCACCAGTGTGTTCCATAGCCCTGGGCCTGGGGATGGGGAAGGGAATGGAATGGAGATGGGGAAAAGTATGAGGATGGGGATGGAGATGGGGATAGTGATGGAACAGATTTCAGCTGCTGCAGAGGCCCCCAGCCAGCTCGCAGCCCCCCATTCCACAGCCCAGCTCAATGGCTCGCTCCCATCTGTGTCTAGACCTTGCCAATATTAATAGTCTGTTATATCCCCTTTCCCTCCACTGCTCTGTCTCAGCCAAACTTTCTTAATCTTTTTTCCAGTGGCCATTTTCCAAGGCTCCCTGACCCACAGCCAGCTCGCCCATGAGTTCCTGGGCTGCTCTGAGCCCATCTGTGCCAGCAGCGTGCTGCCAGCCCCGGCCCTGAGCACCCATGGGTGCAGGGTACCCCTCCCCACCCCCACTTTGTGTGTCACAGGGTGGGTGCAGGGCTGGGGCGGGTCTGGGGGCTGCACGTGCCTCTGATTGATTTAACACTTGGAGAAGGAGATCAGAGCTTTCCAACTAGAGATTATTTTTCCTTTTTGTTGTTGTTGTTTTGTTTTGTTTTCCTTTGCTGGGGACGTGCAAGTTTGGTCTGATTGCTAAACCAGTGCATGGCTCCAGAGGGGAGAATGGGACTGGGGACACCCAGCTCACTCCTCCCTGCATCCCTCCCACCAGGGTCTGCTGTGCCCCATCCCCATGCTCGGCCCTAAAGCACAGCCCCAAGCAGGGTGTGCTGCGGACAGCAGAGAGAAAAGGAATAAAGGATCATTTTGATTGTTTTATTGTCAGTTTGTGTGTTTGTTTCTACAAAGAGCATTAAGGAACTGCAGCACCTGCAGTCAGGGAGAGATGGGACCAAAGGAGCAGTGATGGGTTTCCCTATGCTTTCCTTGCCCTTGTGCTGTAGTTATACTCCAGCAGTCCCTTCACATGGCAGGCCCATAACCCTAATCCTAACCCTGACCCTAAACTTAACTCTAACCCTAACCCAAACTCTAATCCTAACCGTAACCCTAACCCTGACCCTGACCTATCCCCAGGGCAAGGTGTGATGGAATGGCCATGGGAGCAGCCCACAGCCCCTTTCTTTTCCTGTGCCACCCAGGCAGTGCTGTGTTCCTGCAGTCAGCACTGTGCCAGCATCACCACGAGCCCCTGGAGCTGGGGGGACCATGGTGGGGGGGCACAGGGCTCTGCTCCAGCACTGTTTGTGTGGGGTGGGCTGAGCCTGCAGCCCCCTCCCACAGGATGGAGAACAAAGGGGGTTTGTTGGGCAGTGGGGTGTGATCCGGCCAAGTGGGGGCTGCAGGGAGCAGCGAGATCCCCCCCATCAGCTCCCCCACCCCAGCACTGCCCCTGGGGGGAGCACAGTGTGAAAGGGAAGCCTTTAATTTTTCCATCTTCAAAAGATGAGCATTCATGGGGCCCTTTCACTTCTTTTAAGTCTAAATGTCCGCTTCCTATTTATTTATTTATTATTATTATTATTATTTTTAATATTATTTACAGAAATAGCTCGTGACTCATCAGAAACCTTGGAGCAGCAAACCTCGAACAGAGGGGTCATTCACTGGGAACTGGGAGCTCCACTCCCCCCCCTTCCCCTCTCAGCTCAGCTCAGCTCAGAGGAGCTTTCGGGAGCTTATTTTGCTCAGGGATTTTGTGTGCTGTAACCACGCAGACAGAGCAGGGGGTTGTGGGGTTGTGGCCGTGGCCCTACGCAAACACGGCTCCGTCTGCACAGCCTGGCTCTGTTGAAATACAGCCCCATTGATGGCAGGCTGAGCGCACTCTGCCGCCCGACTTTGGGGTTTTTTCTGTTGTTTTCAGACTGCAAGTTTTCTTTTCGGTGTTTATTTGTGCTTTCAAAACTGCAAAGAGTGCAGGGCGGGATGGGAGCCTGTGGGTGTTGCAAAACTCACTTTAAACTGCAAAGCTGGGGCTTTGTGCGGAGCCCACACTGCGCCGGGATCTGGGGGTGGGCTTCCAGCCCCTGTTGCCCATCCCTACCCCATTACCTGTCTCACCCCGCTGCCTGTCTCCACTCTAAAGTCCAACTCACCCCATTTTCCAACCCATCCCATTGCCCACCTCCATCCCATTGCCCACCCTACCCCACTGGCCATCCCCACCCTATTGGCCATCCCCACCTCACTGCCCGTCCTGCCCCAGATCTGGGTTCCGGAGCACAAAGCAATGGGATCGGGTGTGCACTGCAGGATATGAGAGGTTGGCTTTGGCTGTGTGATATGAGCACAGCCACTGCCATGAGCTTCTGTGAATGTGGGTCAGTGAAGTCCCACACCCTTCACCAACGGCCCCAAATCACATCACAGTCCCACAGTGCTCGGGGTGCAGCAGGGCTGGGTGATGCTCACGGCAGGACCTGCTTTGTACAGCACATGCCCACACACCTCGTGCTGCTGCAGCACGATGCCAGCACTGCTCAGGGACGCTTTCTATATAGGGGTCACCATTTGGTTTTATGGAGAACGCTCCCATCAGTGTGCTGGGCGCTCCGCGTTGCTGAGTAATTGGTAACACGCAGCACAGAACTGCCCCGACTTGTTTGCACGCCCTGCTGCTCCGCTGCATCCGCTGCAACGAGGACAGCCCCATCCTTCTCCCCAGGGCTCCTCACGCTGGGACGGGGCACCGGGGCTGCCCTACCCGGGGTCACACTGCCCCACAGCCCCACAGCAATGGAGGGCACTGGGGGTGATCTGTGCAGGGCCCTTCATGGGGTGTGAGCTGATGGACACTGGCGGTGACGTTCTGGACCCATCTCTGCAACACAGAGCCTGCAGCAAGGAGGGCTGGGGCTGGGCTGCTGTGAGCTTGTGCTGGCCAGGATCCCCCCTGGATGAAAGTGGGCTGCAGCTTCAACACCCCATTGGGAAGAGGCAACACGGAGGCATTGGGACAGCAGAGAGAACATCAGCCTGGTGCTCAGCATCACTGAGGCAGCGTGGAGATGGGATGCGCCCTGCCAAAGCTCATGGGGAGCCCTGAGGAACCAGGAGCAGGTAACTTGCGGCAAAGGGACCTGGGCGGTGGAAGAGGGGAGGGCATGGAGCTGCTTTTCAGGGCTGGTCCTACCTTTGTTTGTGGGGTCAGGAGGGGGAGAGGCTCCGCCCCTATGCCCTCTCATACTGACCCCAGCATCCTCAGAGGGCTTTTGGAACAGTGCTGCTCCCATTCTGCTGCAGCTCCTTGCATGGTGGGCCCTGATGCTGCTCCCCCCCCCTTTCCTCCTGAGCCACAGGAGCACAGTGCAGAGATCTTGGGTCATGGCTCAGCCTCACCAGCACTACGAGGCTGAGCTGCCAGCACGGGGCTGGGGGTAGTGCTGCTCTGAGCTCAGCACATGGCACAGCATCACCACTGTGCTCCTCCTGCCCAGGGCTGCTCCCTGCCGATCCCAGGGCTGCTGATGCCGGCATCAAACACCTCCATCCAGTGTCCTGCCTTGTGCAGGTGCCAGGTAAACAGGGAGGAATGTGTGTGGTGGTGTGTGAGGCTGGCGGGGCTGATTCTCTGACACCACAACGCCATGAGCATGGCCGGACCTGCCCTGAGTGCTGCCCTAAGGGACATTTTGGCCAGCTCCAGGTGATGGAAAGGATCTGGCCGCTGTCCCCTGGTGACCATGGGGTGACGGCAGCGGACGGGGGGCACAGGGGATCACCAGCTCCAGCAGAGGGTTTGGATCCCGGGGCCCACAGCGCCGTATTGCAAACATGGAGCACTGATCCACGATCCGAGGGAAGTTTTGTGACCCCACCCCAGGGCAGGGAGGGCACCCCCAGCTCCTGGTTGACACCCACAGCAGCAGCCGAGCTCCGCAGGGATTATTACAGCGTGAGTATTTCCCGTGTTGTGCGGCAGGACGGCTCCCACGGGGCGCAGCACTAAACCCGGCGGAGGAAAGGGCTGCCCGACCCCCCAAGGGGAACGAGCCCCGGCGCTGCGTGCGGGGCGGTGGGAGGGGGAGATCTGTGACCGCGGCCCCCACCTGGGGAAACTGAGGGGGAGGAGCGGGGGCTCTGGGGCCCCTCCTCCCTCCGGCCTCCTCCCCGTCCAACGCGGAGCCGGAGGCGCAGCCCGAGAGACCCCCGGGAGCCGGGAACCCTCCGCCTTCCCCCCCTTCCTCCCGGCTCCGCTCCGGCCCCCAAAAGAAACTTTCCTCCCCTCCTCGGCGCAGCGCTTCGGCGGACGCGGGCGGTTGTTTGTTTGTTTGTTGGTTCTCGCGGCTTTTTCTTCTTTTTTAAGGAATTGGGGAAAAAAAAAAAAAAAAAAAAAAAAGTTTAACAGAAAGAAAGAAAGAAAAAGAGCAGCCACAGCGGCCGTCGGGCCGGGAGCGCTTTGCGCGGGGCGATGCGCGGGGGGGACCGTGCGGGGCGGGCGCGGGGCTGAGCGCAGCGCGGAGCTGCGGGGCCCAGGTGAGACCTGAAGGGGGGGGGGGGGACGGTGTCCGTCTGTCTGTCCGGCGCTGTCTGTCTGCGGTGGACTCTGTCTGTCCGTGTGTCCGCACTGAGCCGTCTGTCCCACCGCAGCGCCCATGTCCCGGCAGAGCCGCCCGGAGCCGCGTCGCGTCGAACCGCCGCCAGGTACCGGAGCGTGGGGGAAGGAGGTTCGGGATGGTCCGAGGGGGGCGATGTATGTGCGTGGTGCTGGGGGTGGGTACGTGTCATGGGGGGCTGACCGGGGGGTCCTGTGTGCGTGGCTGTGGGTGTGGGTACACGGCTGGGGGTGTGGGGGTCGGTGTGTCTGTGCGTGGAGCGTGGAGCTGACTGTGTGTGAATGGCGTGGGGGGTCCTGGGGGGCGGTGGGGGTGCTGGGGGTGCTGGAGCCGCGTGGCTCAGGGAGGGGCGTCTCGTTGGGGTCTGCCTGGGCTTGGAGGCGTGTGAGAGGTTGGGGATGGGGGGGGTGCGTGTGTGCGGGGCTGGCAGTGTGCGTGGTGCGGGGGGATTCGGGCCCACGGTGCGCAGCTGTGTGCGCGGCTCTGTACGTGCACGAGCGCTGTGTGCGTGGCTGTGTGTGCGTGCACACGGCTGTGTGTGTGCACGGCTGGGGGGGGCGGGGGGGGAGATGAGGACGAGGCCTTTTCCAGGAAGGCCGCGGTGTGTGCGTGCACGGCCGCGTGTTGCGGTGCGTGTGTGCGCGGTGTGAGCGCAGCTGATGCCCTGAGTCTCGGGGGAGCGCAGGACAAACTTTGAGCGGCCGCACGGGACGACAGGGCCGGGCTGGGCTGGGGCCAGAGAGAGATGAAGGGGTTAAAACCATCCCCGGGGGGGCGGGGGGTTGGCTGGGGATGGGGGGGATGGCTGGGGCTGTCCTGCAGCCCGGAGGCTGAGTGCTGGGAGCTGCGTGGTGTCATGCGGGCACAGGGACACAGAGCCCAGGCTGCTTGCAGCTGGATCTCTGCTTGTTGCCTTTGGCCCCCAGGCACGGCTGGGCCTGAGTGCTGGAGAATGCATCCTCTTGTTCTCTCCCCCTGCTTCTCCTGCTGGATGCTGCGTTCCTGGCCGAGCTCTTGGTGCTGCTTTGTGCTGTCAGACCTGGGGCGATGCACAGTGCGACACTTGCAGGGCTCTCCTGATCCAGGTGGGAGATGGGGAACCATGCATGGACCTCGTGCCAAAAGCTCTTGCATAGGAGCCAGCCGACAGCCTGGGCTCAGAGGAGCTCTGTGTGCTGCCAGAGCAAAGCTGTCTTTAGGGCTCTTAGAAATGTGCTCAGAAGGAGCTCTGGGTCCTTTGCTCACCCCACAGGAGTGCTCTGAAGGGCAGCTTCCCATTGCACACACTGCTGGCTTTTGGTGAGCGATGAATGGACGGTCAGTCAGCACTCAGTGCTTCTTGGCTGCGTGACGTTGCAGTGCAGAGGCGTTATCTCCTGGGCACTTTCCAGGGCCCCGTCGTGCAGCACAGAGCCTGGGAATTTATGCTCATCTCCTTTTCCCGCGCTCTGCAGATGAAAGCAGCTCGTTTGGTAGCACTGAGCCTGCAGAGTAAATGGAGCAGAGTGATGTGGCTGCGCTGTGTGCAGAGCTGGGATGGCACTGCCACGCTCAGCCTCATTTCTGTGCTCTGAGCTCAGCCCCTGCCATCTCTGGTGCCCACAGCCCCCTCCTGTCCGGGGCTGCCCAGCCCTGAATCAGCCACAGGTGGTTTATAGAGGAGCCTTGGAGGGAAAACTGCCAGGTTTGGGCTCAGTCACTGTACACTGTTGCTCTGGGCATTATTGCTTCCCCTATGAACCTCCTGGTGACAGAGCTCTGCTTCGTGCTGGCTGAGCTCAAGTAAAACACATTGAGATTGGGGAACGTGTGATGGGCACCGGCTTAGAACTGTGCGCTGGTAGATCTGAGGATGAAAGGTGCCGTATGACTGCAGATTATTACTCTTGTTAATGACGATGTCCACCAGCTCACGTTTATCTGCTCTTCAATTAACTTTTTTTAAGGGCTCTTAGCAGGTTAGAAAGACACAAATTTTCCCTGGCAGAACCTGTGCTGGTTTGACCCCATAAGGTTACACAATTACTGTGCGGGCACGGTCCTTAATTAGACTCTCCATAATTTCCCCCAGCTCGGCCGTGAGGCTCATTGCTGTGTTGCCTGCTGCTTTTCCTCTCTTGTGGAGGTAATAGGTCACCCCACACCGTCTTCATCATCACCACTGGGAGGACTGAGCCTTCCATGAGGGTCTGGGGTGGTCGGTGCATCCTTTGCAGGAGCAGTTGGGTCATTGAGGACCTTTGGTGCTGGGGTTTGTAGGGTCATCCAGAGCAGAGTCTGTGCCCCAAACCTGCAGTGGGGTTTGGTGTCTGGAGGAGCTCGGTGAGCCCTGTGGAGCTGTGCTTTCAGCCCCTGCCCTGCACCAGGATGGACACAGGTCCAGCCTACCCGAAATTCCTCTCTCCCTACCCACCCAATGCCTATAAATAACAAATAATAACAACTCCCAGGCTGGCAAACCGTCCGGGGTTTTGTGGGTTTTTGTGCTTTGTTTTGCTTTTTGCATTTAGGAAGTAACTTTTCATAGAAACCAATAGTGGTTGTTTGGTTTGAGGGGTTTTTTTTAACCAGATTCCTCATAGTCCCAGCAGCAAAGTGTTATCACAGAGCACAGCCCAGGTGAGCAGGGAGGAAATACTTGCCAGGACCGAGCTGGGACTGGAGCTGGGCTGGATGGAGCTGGGACTTGCCTGGGAGCAGGGCAGCTGCTGGGCATTGCTCGTCCCTTCCCTCACAACCTCCTCTTCCTTTCTCTGAATATCATTGAGCTGCTTTAGTGCATTAATTTCAGACTGAATGTAAATAAGCCGTTTGGATTCCTCCCAGCTGAGCAGACTTTCAGACCAGAATTGTTCTTTCCTCTCCTCCTCTGGCTCACAGGATTGGAAGAGTTTGTTTCAGTGCTGTCTCTCCTGCGCTTGAAACCACTTAATCAAGCTCTGTGATATCCCTTGGGTAGGTCAGACAGGCACCTGATTGGGCCAGGCAGCCTGTATGGGGAAACCAAGCAGGATTACACACTCATTTTATCTGCACAAAAAAGATTAGAAAGCTCCCAAACTAAATATCACCACAAAGTAAAGTGTTGGTGGTGGTGAACGCCTTGCTCAGCTGCCTCTGTTTGTGTCTCCATCCAATTCAGTCCTTCCCTGACCGACCGCTCCTGGGAGACTAAAAGAGAAGGGAAGGAGACGTGGGACTCCTGACTCGTGTCAGTGGAGATGTGACCCACAGTCCTGGACATGGATCCAGATGTGTGCCTCTCTCCTGCCCCCGTATTCCTCCTGTGGCCAAAGCAGCTCTGGGGCAGAGGAGAACCAGCTCATCCCTCACGTCCAGCTCCAGCTGAGTCCCAAGCGGGAGCCATGGGAAAACCTGGGAGAGTCTGACCCCAAAGCGTGTCTTCAGCATCGTGTGTTCCCACATCCTCCTCGCCTTCCAGCTGGGGCCGCATGGAGGGGACAGTCTGTGGGTCCTTGCGGTCAGCCAGAGCCCCACTGGGTGCAGCAAGGCCGTGCTGACGGCAGCAGAGCTCCTGTTTGTGCTGCTGACACACCACTATTTCCTCATGTTTGTTCAGGGCTTTGCAGATGGGTCAGCTCAGTCCTGAGTGCAACAGGGAGCACAGCATCCCTCCTGCCCTAAGCATGCAGACTTCTGCCCCTCGTCAGCACGGAGCTGCTGGTGCAGCACACCCTCCTGCTGCTCCTTTCCCTGTGATCCCAGCTCCGTTGACATGTTTTACTTTACGAGTCTGGCTCTCTTGCTCCTTTCAGCTCCTTCCCCTTCTCCCTCCATACTTCTCAGTCTCTGTGCTGTTTGGAGCCCTGTGGTGTCCTGGGGCTTTTCAGTGGGCGAGTTCTGACTTTGCAAATGGGGAAAGGAGACAGAATTGTTGGGAGCGTGCATCGCTCAGCCTTGGCAGCCAGGAGCAAAGATCAGGAGCTCCCCATCTCTCTGCTTCCCTCATCTCTTGCAGCTTACAGCAGTGCTGTGATTTACCAAAGCCTGACTCAGGCTTCCAGCTTCCAACACTTCATTGTCCCTGTTCTCAGGAATCACCGCCCTGTGCCACACTCTGTTGTTTCTCCCTTGTGTTTGGCACAGGGCTGTGCAGATGCTGTGATAACACCGGGGTGTCCTCGTGCTCCTGGTGGGGCAGCAGGGCTGTGTGCAGGGCAGGAGCAGCTCACCCAGATCCCTCTCCCTCCTATTTCTGTCTCTCTCCTGGTCAGCTTGTCCCAGTGGGCGTTGATTTAATTGCCATCTTCCTGCACCGCTGTGGCTGTGTGTGAGAGCTCATGTTGCACAGGGTGACAATGCAGGTGCAGCAGAAAGCTTCTCCAAAGTGATGCTCGGTACCTGAGCCCCTTCCCATGCCCTTCAGCCACGGCTCCGATTGCTCAGCTCTGGCTCAGAGCTCCATGTGGGGCTGCCCATCCATCGGGGTGTCAGTGTTTGCTTCCCACAGGCGTTGGCCAAATCCCTCGGCTCTGAGTCAGGCTGGCCCAGGTCAGGACACGACAGAGGACGTGGCTGCAGCCCTGGGGGGCGTTACTCACCTTTACACCACACCTGTGCACAAACACCCAGAGGCCTGGGGCAGCCCGCTGTCGTGTCTCTATTTCACCCTGCACTCTCACAGGAACATGGGAACCAGTTTTCCGTGCTCCTTTCTGTGCTGTGCTTGATTCCGCTCCATTTGGGTTTTAGAGCCAAACTGCAGAACTCAGCATCAGAATCACCACACCACATCACTGCCAGCTGCATGCGTCCCCTCCTGCCCACCCCGGGCTGGGGGTTTGCCCCCACCTCCCTTGTAGGGCCTCTTGCTACAGTCCCTGTAATTACACAGGTGAAGTCTGCCCGGCTCCAGCTTGTAGGACCTCTTGTTACACAGAGCGGCTGAGGGCTCACTCTGCCCCCCCACCCCTGCCTTCCTGCATGTAGGACCTCTTGTTATAGCCAGGGAAATTACAGCTGTTTGGTCTCCCTCCCTTTGCCCAAGCTATAATTTAGGGTTATATAAAGTGCAGTCCAGCCCCTGTTGTGCAAGCAGCTGCTATTCCTGTGCCGGGGAGGAGGAGGGGGCTCTGCAGCCCCCCTCGATCACCCGCTGGGGAAGTGGTCCCCACACCCAGCTGAGATTCTGCAGGGAGATGTTTGGCACTGGGGTTTGTCCCCACAAAGCAGGTGAGCACTTTGCTCATTTGGGAGTTGGCTTCCCACAATTGAGGCAGTCCCACAGGGGCTGCTCCTGTGCCAGAGCAGGGGGGATAAGATGTGGGGTGGCCGGCAGAGCTCTTTCATGAGAATGGGGGGAAAAGCCTGATGGAGGTGCTGGGTGTTGCTGCATCCGCTCTATTTACAGAGAGGGAATCTGAGACCTCAGGAGGGTTTTAGGAGGGTGCTCACAGACCTCTGGCACTGCAGGAGGGTGAGCAGTGCCATGCAACCCTAAATCCACTGCAGCTGTTTCCCCAGCTGTGCACTCTGGGCCAAAAAACAACAGCAGCCAGTGGACACAGCTTGCGTCCTGAACAGAACCCCAGAGTGTGATCCAGGGCTGTGACTGCCCGTGGGGCTGTGCTGCTGGCCGTGACCCCCCCCAGGACACTCATCCCAACTTCTTTCTCTTGCAGAGCTGGGTGAGACCTCGCATCCTTCACCTGCAGCCCCCAAGAGTGAGAAGCCTTTGGACGATGCTGAGTCCCGCACAGCGCTGCTCAATGGCACTGCAGCAGCCAAGACTGAGCTCGTGGGCACCCCTGAAGCTGTGACATGTGAGTGCTCCTTGGCAATGGCACTGGCAGCTCCCAGCATGGCTGCTGCCAATTAATAAGTGATAGTGCTCAATAACGAGGCAGGCAGTGGTGGGAAGCTCTCATCTCCATGCTCTGTTGGTGTGTCCTTGCTCTGTGCCCCGTTATGGGGTGGGTGGTTCTGCTCCCAGGTCACCCCTTTGCACGCAGCCACCCCCATATGTTGGATGTGGGTGGGTTGGTGCTTCCCCCCGGGGGGAGCAGGTTGGAGATCAGGTTGTGAACAGTGAAATGGAGGCACTGCTGGCTGGAGCAAGGAGAGCACACGTTTCCCCAGCCCCAGCACGAGTCCTGCAAGCATCTGGGAGCTGGGCCGGCTGCCCACAGACATTCTGCACCTCTGAGTCACAGCACAGCCACTGCACCCCGCACACTGCGGCCCCGCGCAGCCCCCTCCCCACCCTGTAGGGCCAAGGGGAGCACGGCTGGGCTGGTGTGGGGGCAGGATGTGGGGCAACCCCCTCCTTCCCCTCCGGTCCCTCAGCGTTACCAGCAGCAGCCCTGCTTGCAGCCCACTTAATGCTGCTTTCAGAGTGCAGCCCAGCCCTGCTGGTGACCCCACCTTGGGCACAGGCAGGAACTGCTGTGGGTCTGGTCCATCTGAGGACATTGGCACCAGGGAGCTGAGCTGCTCCACGGAGCATCACCCCAGTGTGAGACATCCCAGAGCTTCGTGTTGGATGCAGACAGAGTCAGTGCAATGGGCTGCTCCTCACTGCACTGCCATCACCCTGCACAGCATCACACACCACTCCACAGCCACAGGTTGAAGGGCTGTCGCTCCAAAGAGCTCCTGAAGGCAATCCTGAGAGATGGAAGCTATTTTCCTTAAGGAGAAGGGGGGATTGCTGGCTGGCCCTTCCTGCTGCTCGCTGGAGTTGGAGCAAGATTCTGATTTACAAACAGTTTAATCTGAGGAATGCAGTGAAATGGAGAATGCCAAACCCAGAGCACTGCGGGCTGCTGTGAGCTGTGCAGCTTCAGAGCAAAACAGCGGGTGAAGCTGGGGGTGCAGGGAGAGCAGTGGGCAGAGGCGGCTGCGCGGGGCTCTGTGTGCTCATATCCCCCATAGCTCCAGCCAGCCCTGCTGCCACTGTCCCTATGGGCCCCATGCACAGTGGTGGGACATCAGTGTGTGCTCCTGTTCCCTTGGGATACCAAACCCCGGGACTTAAAGGGGCTGGTGGGGCAAAGTCTCCCATTTTATCCATGATCCATTTCCCATTTACCTTTTCTGCCCTTCTCTCACCCCTCTTGTTTTCAGCCCAATCTTCCAGCTCAGCTCTGGTTGCTGTAAGCTCTTCTCACCCCAATGCCCTTGCAGACTTCTGCAGCTCCCATTTTGGAAGCACCACAGTCACACTCTTGTGGGTTTCGTGCCTCTGTCTATTTTTGCCAGTGCAAGAGAGGCAGTCATTGCCGGGGGGGGACCTAGACGTGCCCCTCCTCCCATGGGTCCCCTCATGGCCACGCTGTGCAGAAAGCAGGTACTGTTCCCGGCAGCCGGAGGTGCCTTTGCCCTCAAGCCTCCAGGCTGAATCATCCCTTGTTTACTGGAGCAGGAGAGGGAAATCAAAGCTTGGCAAAAGCTCCGCCAGTCCGGGCTGGGTCAGTGGCTTCCATTGGCATTGCTGCAGCGGGGGTCATACACTGCAGCCCCCTCCTTCGAGCTGTGTTTCCAGCCCTCACCGCACGTGGGGACGCGGCGCCGGGCAGGAGCACGCAGCTGGAGGCTGATAGAGCAGATCTGCGTTCCCTCCTCCGGCCAAGGAGTTCAGCCAGAGGCTGGGGAGCCCTTTCATTACGCAGCCGGGGTGATGAGCAGCGCTCCAGCTTCAACTTATCTGGCTGAGTCGAGGAGGATGGCCGTGCAGCACATGGGCTGCGCTGCGGGATGGTGGCTGTGCCATTGAGTTTCTTTTGGTGGCAGCAGAGGCAGAGGTTTCTCTCCGTGCCCTCCGTACCCCTGCTCACCTCCACCCCTCCTGCCTGTGCTGGCAGTGCTGGGCCCCCCCTCAGGTCCTCTGCTGAGCTTTGGCAGTCGCACCACATCCTATGAGCCAAGACATTATTTCTCGCTCTTTTCTCATCCCTCCCTCTCTTTCTCTGACTTTGCCTCCTTCCTTCCAGCTGTCTCTTGAATCTCATTCCTCCTCCATCCTCCTGGACGGTGCTTTTGTCAGCATCGCTACATCCCTCCTGCAATACCATGCCAGGTTCCCACATGCTGGCAGGGTCCGGGGGCTGGGACCTCATTTGTCTCTCAGCACAGCACTTCACAGACCATATTGACACCCCGCTCTCCCCCCAGGCCAGCCCCAGACGCGAGCAGCCACGCAGGCCCCCGGCCCCTGCACCCACCTGCTGCAGAACGGGCCTGGACAAGGACCAGATCCAGGTGGGAACACAGGGAATGGGATTTTCCGCCCTCTGCCCAGCTCCCAGAAGCCTCACCGTAAGCTGCAGCCCCACCACTCCATCAACAGCCAGAGCAGCAAGAAGAGCAAGGGCAGCTCCAAGTCGGCTTCATCCCACATCCCTATTGAGGCACAGGAAGGTACTGGCTCTCTCCAAGGGGGGGTTCTTTGCTGTGGCCCCATATCCCATGGGGTATCTCATGTAGCGTCATCCCAGCTCACCAGGACCCTGCAGTTGGGCAGCAGCCATGCTCCCCTCCCCTCCTGCATCTGCACCACTCACCCTTCCCCAGGGCAGGTACTGACTGGGGGTCATTTCACCTCCAAAATCAGTTTCTTTTGTGGTCTAGGCATGTCTCAGGCTCCCAGCCCCATCCCAGCCCCTCCCTTAGTTCCCAGTTTTCATCTTTCAGAGGCTGAGCATCCATTCACCAGCCCAGCCCTGGTATCACTCCTCCCTGCCCACTCTCTGATGTTCCCTTGCAGACTGCTGCGTCCACTGCATCCTCTCCTGCCTCTTCTGTGAGTTCCTGACCCTCTGTAACATCGTGCTGGACTGCGCCACCTGCGGCTCCTGCACCTCCGAGGATTCCTGCATCTGCTGCTGCTGCTGCAACTCGGGTGAGTGCGCGGACTGCGACCTGCCCTGCGACATGGACTGCGGCATCATTGACGCCTGCTGCGAGTCGGCCGACTGCCTGGAGATCTGCATGGAGTGCTGCGGGCTCTGCTTCTCCTCCTGAGGGCCGGATCTGGGGGGAGGGGACCGTTCCCATCCCCTCCTGCGGGTCCCCCAGGAGGCAGCGTGGAAACCCAGGTGTGAAATGCCAAAAGACGGAGCCCGGTGAGGAAGGAGGATGCTCCCCCCTGCTGCAAACCTCATCCTCGGAGCTGGTGAGCCAGCAGATCCTGCCTGGGGAAGGGTGACTCTGCAGGGCTGGGGACAGCCATAGCGCTCTACCTCTTCCCCACACGCGGGGCTGATGGAGCATCCTGCCACCTGAGCCGAGCGCAGGAGCTCCCACCCCACGCCGTCCCAGGACGCTGCTCCAGGTGCTGTGTCACGCTTTGCGGTGACCCAGGGCATCCTCACTTCTTGGCTCCTCCAAGGCTGGGTGCAGCAGAGCCTTCCACCCCACAGAGATGCCCCCTGGCAGCCAGGCTGTGTGGGTGGGCGCAGCCCCCAGCCCCTCCTCGGTGCTGACATTGGCAGCCAAGTGCAATAACCAGCCTGCAGTGGGGTTCTCCCGCAGCCAAGTGCCTTTGTCCCCCCCTGCTCTCTTCCTGCAGGACTGGAGCAGCCGTACAAGCTGTGACCGACCCCAAGTGCTTCCCTCACTGGGCACCTTGGTGCAAAATGACCCCCAGCAGCTGCTGGCCCCCGACCCATCACCCTGGAGTCAGGGCTTGTGACTTGGGGAAGGTGGAGAACACCCATCGGAGGGCTGGGGAGAAGGGGGAGGAGAAGAAGTGTCATGGTATTATTATTATTATTATTATTTTGGTCCCTTTTGTTACTATAAATAAAGGTCTTTCTTCATTTCTGAATAAGGGCTGCTGCATCACCTCACAGCCACACTGCGTCACCTGTCCCCACATCCTGCTGCAGGGCATGGGGGCCTGCAGGGTTTATCTTGGCATTGGGGCCATGAGGTGGCTCAGCAGCAGCCCTGGAGCTCTCCTGTCCTCTGCCTCTCGCTTCACCTCTGTCACAGAGACATTATGTCCCTAAAAGGAGGGAACAAATGACGCAGATTCCCAGTTGCAGGGCTGGGTGGGCACAGCCTGGGGTTTGTGTGATGCTGTGGGATTTCACAGGCGGCAGAGTGTGGTAGTTTGGGTTCTCCTGTGCCACCTCTCAGCCCTGCTGAGGGACGGCCAAGCATACCATGCCGTGCTGTGCCATGCCATGCTGTGCTGTGCCATGCTGTGCCATGCCGTGCCATGCTGTGCCATGCCATGCCATGCTGTGCCATGCCATACTGTGCCATGCCATGCCCGGAGATTGGCTTGGGGTCCTCACCCCCACAGCAAGGCTGCAGGCTGGGCTGAAGTTGAGCAAGGAGGGAAAAATGCTTTAAAATCGAGGCCAAATGGGTCAGTTGGTCACAGTGACACAGGCTGGTTCGGGATCTGGGCTCCCTGCCCTCCGGGGCTGCAGCTCAGCCCTTCATCCTATTTTTAGTGGTGAGCGGAAGGCAGTCGCAGCCCAGTGCTGGGCAAGTGCACAGCAGGGAGGAGGAGGATGCGAGCAGCCTTCCTCCATCCTAAGTGTGACGGGGCAGCAGATTGGGGTTGAACCCATCCTCAAGTGCAGCTGAGCCTCAAGTGAGGAGTGGGGGCTGCGTTTTGGTGTCTGCTCCTGGACAGGCAGCGCTGGGGCCCCAGCACGGAGCGGGTGGGAGCATTTCCTCGGTTCTGGCTGCGGCTCAGCTCCAAGCCGCTCACATCCTTGGCAAGGAGGGATGGAGGCGCCGGCCCTCCCCAGCCCGGCCTCACTCGTGGTGCTAATTAGGGAGGCTGGAGCTGGCGGCTGCTCTCCCTGTGGTAACAAGCGCTGCTGGAGACGTTTAATAGGGAACAGATTCCCCCGGTACTGGAGGGCCCTGGGGTTGGTCGGCCGTGCTTGTACCCAGTGTGGGAGGGATGGCACACACCCAGGGGGAAAAGAATGCAAAGTAAATAGCCCCCGTGCAGCTGCCCATAAGCACAGCTCTGCCTTGCAAAGCGATGCTCCGTCTTCAAACAGGGCCAGTCTCCACCAGCTCCATGGGCCGGGCATTGGCACAACAAGGTCGGGGTTTTTAAAGTCTCTTTCCCAATTCCGGAGTGCATTCACTGCCCGTGGTGTGCTGCAGTGTGGGAATGGTGGCACAGCAGAACGAGTGCCTGGAAAAGGGCTGGGAGAGCCAAGTAGGTGCCTGCCTATGGCTGCAACCTGCTGCTGGCCACGCACCTTGCAAAGCACCAGGGAAAGCAGGGGTTAACCCTCCTGCCTAGGAATTAATTAACAGCAGATGTGCACTGGTTTTTAACTAATTACTCTCCTGCCAGCACTTGGTTTTCACTCTTACTGTGGAAGCCTCAGAGCTGGGAGCTGTTGCAATGTGTCCATGCAGATGCCAGCCCTGATGTTGTGCCACACCAATGCCTGGGCTCACCCATGTCCTCCCCCCAGCCCAGCTGGGACAGAATTGAGTTAAATGGGCTAAAGTCCATGGAACGGCCCTTTGCTCTGTTCCTGCTGCTTTTAAAGCTCAGTAACCAGGTGACGTGGCTCTGCCTGCCCACGATGGGGGTATGTAGTGGGTGCACGGCCTCACCATGGGAAGGGAGAGCAGCACCACTCATTGCCTTCAGGGCTGTCTCTTGCATCGCTCTGCTGGGGATTTATTACGGGTGAGACACTGGATGTATTAATAATGGAAGCTGATCCTCTAATTGTTGCCAGGCTGCGTGTTCCCAAGATGCACAACACCTGGCAAGGCAGCAGCGTGCAGCAGGACCCTGCCATGCCATGTGTGCAGCTGAGCTCCTGCCCCACAGCTGGGGGTGCCGGGCAGCCTGGCACTGATTGCTTCCAGCAGCCGGGGCTATTTCTGTCCACAGTCACAATCAATAAAACAAGCGAGAAGATCTTTTTATTTTCCACTCCAAATACTTTCTTCATCCCATTTCCTCCCGCTCGCAGGGTGTGCTCCAGCCAGGGGGCCCATAGAATCAGCTCCTTCCCCCTCCCCATTGCTCCCGCTCCCCATCCCAGCCCCGTGCGATCCCCATTTGATGCGCCGTCAGGGCAGGTTTGGCCGGCAGTGAGAGAACAGCATCCCACATGTGCGTGCGTGCGTGCACACACTGACACACATACACATGAAAACACTTCCAGAGCCAAAAGCCAAGAAAATATATAATATTCGAGCTCAGTCCCTGCAAGCCGTGCAGCTCATGTAATCCCGGTTCTGCCGGGTGAGGGGGGAAGGGCCGAGGGGAGATGACTGCAGTCTATTAAACTTCCTTTGAGAACCTGCCAGCCTGACAGCAGCTGGAAGGAATTAACTGCTCAGGTCCACCAGCTCGGCTCCTCGCTTTCACCCTTCCCCAACACACCGCCCGGAGCCGCAGCCCCTGCAGCATTGTGCTTCCTCTGCTCTATGAAACCCCTGGAGCTGGGCAGGATCGGGCTGGGGCCGCTGTGTCTTTGATCCCCGCGATAAACGTGAGAGTCCGGTGAGGGGAAAGCTGCCGGCTGCCGACGTCCTGCACGCGTGCAAAGCGCTGCCAGGCGTTTCTCGGGCTGCCGCTGCCTGGAGCCCTCGTGCTGCGCGCTGCATCCTCACATCATCTCAGGGCGCTGCTGGCCCCTTAGTGGGATCGGGGCCGTGATTACCCAGAGCGCTGTCTCTGGGGTAGGGGCACAGGATCCGTCTGATGGCCGCACAGCGCAGCGTTGGCTGAAGCCGTCGAGTTTTGCTGCCAAGCGGCAATTTGCCTGAACTCAGCGCTCCTCCAGCCGGCCCCGGGGCTGGGACCCAAACGGAGACCGTGTATCCACGTCCTGCCCTGCTACCAAGTTGGAGAAGGAAAACGCAGAGCTGTCGCTTTTAACCCTCTCCTGGGTGCTGCGGAGGAGCAGCCCCTCACCCCAACGGGCTGCTGGGAGTAAATGGGGTGGGGGCCGGGGGGGGGGCAGCAAAGGGCTGGCCAGGAAGTGTGTCCCTGCTGGACCTATGGCTCCCAGGGGGTCATACACGTGTGTACCCATGGGGACACACGTGGGAACTGTGTGTCCAATACAGTCCCTTCAGGTCCTGCCCGAAGCAGAGCACGACAGTGGAAGTGCAGTTTTAAACTAAGAGGGAAGATTTTAGTCAGATTTGAGAGAGAAATGCTTTTCCCAGAGGCAGTGCTGGTATTGCTGCCCAGAGCTGTGGGTGCCCCATCCCTGGAGGTGCCCAAGGCCATGGATAGGATCTCTGGGCAGCCTGAGCTGGGGAGGGCACCCAGCCCACAGCAGGGGGGCTGGGGGCTGTAAGGACTCCAGCTGTGCTGTGGTTCCAAGAAGCCCATCCATGGGACACAGGGCTCAGCACCACCAGGCATGGGGCAGAGTAGGTGTGTGGGGCCACAGCGGGGCAGATCCTGCCTGGCATTACACATCACATCACCTGGGCTGATCACATCCTCTGCCATGGGTCTGAGCTGGGAGATGTGGCTGATAAAACTGAGTGAGTTTATTTCCATTTCACTAACATTCCTTATACACCCAGCACCTCAATGCAGAGTGCTGCAATCCTATAGGCCCCTCTTTGCCTCTGCCTCCCTTCTTTCATCTCAGCTGCCACCACAACTGCCAGCAGCTCCAGCCGCCCTCATTGCCCCAATCACAGGCACCGCAGCCATTGCATGAGAGCCATCCCAGTGCCACCAGTTCATCCTGCTGCCACATACTGGGGGATACCAGCCCTGCAGAGCGAGCAGAGACCCCTGTGTGCAGCTCATCAGGAAGAGGTGCCTCATAAACCCAAATAGTGATTTCCTGCTGCAGGCGGTGGGAGTTGTTTTCTTTACAAACGCGGCTGAAATCGGAGAGGGGATGGAGGGAGCTGAAATATCTGGGAGCCGTGAGACAGCGCCGGCAGCCAACGCACACACACAGACGTGCAGCACCCGCTGGGGGTGCCAACATTTGAAAGCCATTAAGGGGAATATTTGAGCAGGAAAATTCAGCCCTACCTTTAACCCCACACAGAAACGCACCGAGCGGCCGCCGTGAGTTATAGGGTGAAAGAAGTGGCCCCGGTTTTGTTTTAAGAGCGAGGCGCCGGTCCCTCCCAAGCAGGGAAAGTTGGCACACACGTGTGGCTCCTATTGATGTGCTCAGCCTCCTATGGGCTCCTCATACAGCCGCTCCCAAACGTGGGGGTGGCACTTGGGGGTGACCTGAGCCTCCCACTCCCTCCATCCATGTGTGAGAGGGACCCTCTATGTGCCACAGCATCTGGCTGTACGTGTGTATATACATATATAAAACTCTTCATACACGTTGATCCATATATATGGTTGGCAGCTAGCACAGGCACACAGAGATGCATACAGGCACACAGAGATGCATACAGACACACACAGACACAAGTTCTGCACCCATCTGCTCACACACACTTTGTGCACCCCAGGCTCCATCCCAGCAGCAGGTTCTGCTCCTCGGGTCCCTGTGGCTCTCCCAGCCCTGGGATGCCCCGTGCTCATTTGCTTTCCGTGCTTCAAAACACCCCCTTGGTTCTGTTCAGTTGTCAGCAATTTGGGAGCCATCCCCCGCAAAGCCATTTGGTGTTAATTATTGAGAGGGAGGCGGGGCTGATGGCTCCTATTTCTGCACCAGCCCCGTTCATTTCCAAGCTCGTTAGCAGCTAAGTTTGCTCGTGGCTATACATAACAAAGGATTTTGTGTTTTAGGCTGAGTTTCACAGCGTGCCTACACACCCAGCACTGCTGGTGTCCTCTGCCTGCTGCAGTGGCAGGTAAGCAGCTCATCTCTGTTTGCCTTGGCTGTTTTACTCCAGATTTCGGCAGCACCACGGGCTGTGCTGCTGGTCACCAGCTGAGCTCACACCTCCAAACCACCTTTTCTCTCTTTGCATAGAGCACATCCCAGCTGTCTCCTCACCTCCTCTTTTTGCTCTCGGCCCCTGCCGTGGCCCTGTCTGCCCCCCAGCTCCGAGATGGCTTCCACATGCCGCGAGCACCAGCTGCATCGCTCCGTGCCCCAGCCCCATAGCACGGGCTGTCCTTCGCTCCCAGCCTCATGGATGCTGACAGCACAAACCCGGCCCTTTTCGTACCGACCAGACTCCGAACTGCCCGAGCTGCGAAGCGCTCCGGATGCTCCCGCCTGGTCCATGCGGCTCCTGGTTCGGAGCTGATGTTACCGGCGTGCGGCTGCCCCCTAGTGCGGGGTCCCCGCGTCTCTTAGTGGCATCCATCCGGGTAGCAAAGAGGGTACAGAGTTTTGCTTGAAGCAGAAGGGTGTAGTCCTATGGCAACAAGACCCCCCCCCCCAAAGGGCTCTGGGGGGCTTTGCTGCAGAGCTCTGGGCCCAGCTGGGCATGGGGTGCTGCAGCAGCTTTGGAGATGGATGCAGTAATGTGTTGGCAGCAGATCTCAGCAGTGCTGGGGCTGTATGTGGGCTGGGGTGCCAAGGGCTCTCAGCAAGGCAGGGCTCCCTGCACCCGGGCACGCTGTTCTAGGGTCAGTAGGACCAGCTCATGGGCTGCTTTGCCAAACCAGCCGGATCCCAGGGCTGTTCCCAAGGCTGCTGCCCTGACTGGGATGTAGGACTGCACCAGGTCTCAGCATCCTCCTTCTCAGTGTCTCACACCGGAGGAGCAAACAGCTCTGAAGCACTCTGGAGGATTGGCATTAGTGCTGTGCTTTCTGTGCCTGCAGCGTGAGCAGCTCAACACAGCCTCAACCACCACCATCCCCATTTCAGGGAGTGCAGAGGAAGCTGGTCTGGTGGGTACAGCCCCTAATGGCAGAAAGGAGAGAGGAATGAAAACCCTCCTCCCCTCCCACCCGCCCAGCTCAGTGTGCAGATCCCTGTGCTGACATCTGCAGAACCCCAGCACAGTGCAGCACAACCCGGCCCTGCATCCATCCACCAGCCCAGCTCTGCTCCCCTGCAGCCCTACAGCCTCCTGATGGGGAGCAAACACTCACCTCAGTGAGGAAGGAAGCGAGCAGGAGGCAAACATTTACATCTCAGGCAGTATTTCTTGGCTGCGTATGGGAAGCTGCTGTGACCACAGCACATAAATGCCCCTTTGATTATTTCCCTACTTCAAGTTCTGAGCTGCCCAGCAGGGCACATCCCTGCACGGACCTCCAGGGGCAGCTGTGGGGTAAACACTGCCCTGTGCTGACCATGAGCATCCCCAATCCCGTCCTTTTGGGCTGAGCAGTGTGCAAATAGGGGAGCCGTGTCCCTTTGTCCCCTCAGTTGCCCTCTACAGACACATACGTAAAATCTAATTAAAATTTAGCAGAAGAATTTAAATAAAAATGGTGTGGGGTTTTTAGCTTCAAAAAAAGAGAGACAGAAAGAGCAGATCCTGAACAAAGGCCATAATATTAACGGGGCCGATTCGTCAGCCGCTACCTGATAATATAGAGTTGAGAGAGCTTTATTAACGTTGGAAGCCTCGGCTCTTTGTTAATTACGGGCTTTGCTAATGATTTGGAATATTGGCCGGTTCTGGGGGATGTTGATGAATAGAGACCTCGCCAAGATTTATTCCTAATTATCTCATTTGTCTCCCTCCATTACTTTTTATGGCTGAAATTTATGGAGCTATTACCAGGGACCTCGCCGCAGCTCCGAGATGATTTGGGAGAAGAGAGATGTTTAATAATAATAACAATAATAATAATAATAAAACGCCAGATTAATAGGAAACCGATTACGAGGAGGCTGGGGGGGGGTGTGACCCTTTGTGACCCCCGAGGTCCCCTCCAGCCCCATTCCTATAAGTCCTTGCACAGCCCTGGGGGACACCCAGAGATGCTGATGGAGCCTCCAGGATTTCAGTGGCACCTGTAAGAGCTGCAGGATGCAGAAATCTATCGGGTTTTCCTCCCTGCTTCCCTGTGTCCAAAACACCTCAAGCCATCCTGAAGGATTTCCTGTGTCCCTATAAGCGATGGCAGCTGTGTGTGCCCACTGCTACCTCCATGGGCTGCAGCAGGACCCCACACTGCAATGCCTTCCTGCAGCCCAGGGCAGGGAGCAGAGCCCGAACCCTTTAATTATTACATGGAGCAATTATTTTTCCCATTGGCTCTGGGGTCTGATTCTCTCCCAGGTCTCCCAGTAAACATTTTCCCAGTACTATCAAATTTGCCACACAAAGGAAAGCCGGGGCTGCAGCTTATCTCCGCTGAGTATTATTCCCCTATCTGCCAGCATGTAAACCTACTCTCGTCCCGATAAGAGGCCTCACACAAAAGATCAAAGCGAGCACAGCTCTTACAGAGAGGAGGGTTTTCTTCTTTTCTTTCTCTCTCTCTTCCCCCCCCCCCCCCTTTTAGTGTTATTATAAATTTGCAGATCCAGAAGAAGCTGCATTCCCGCCCAGTAACGCAGATTAAAATAATTACCCGCAGCTGCTTTCAGCTGCCAAGAGGAAAGCGATGCCAAGAGCCCCAAATTCAGCAGCCCTCATGGGGACTGTGCTGCCCAGCACCCCCAGCCAGAACCAAATGTCCCCTATAGAGAAGAGGACACTGCTCAGCCACAGCATGAGCCCACTTAGAAGAGAGGGTTTCCTATTGGGAAGCTTGGTCCAAGGAGGATCTTCTGGGTTTCTTTGGGATTTGGGGCTGTGCATGGGGTCTGTAGGGCACTGACCTCTGCGAGAGCACCACACCTGGCTCAGCCCTAGAACACCCTGCATCCCAACCCCAAACTGCCTGCAGAGGATCAAGCCCTGAACATGGAGTGCCAGGCGCCCTCCTTCCACCCATCAACACAGATGGCAAAATCTAAATGTTATGATAAGGTATTTCTCCCAAATTTCCATCTTAATAGAATTACGAGCCTGTAATTACCCTACAAGCCTGAAAACCTGCCGGAATCCCAATTAGGAATCTGAGGACATAATTGGGCCCTAATTAGAAAGATTTGTCAAAAGTGAACAATTTTCTCACCTCTTCATTTTCCTTTCTTTCCCTTTTCCCCTCTTTTCGCCCCGGTGCAACTACAGATATTTTCTGCTCCCTCCACCTCTCCCCATAAACGGGGGCTGCTCTCTCCCAGCTGCACTGTGCACCCCTCAATGGTCCTCTGGGCTCTCAGGAAAGGTGAACTGGGCAGCAGGTGTCAAACTGCTTCTGTATCTCCTGGAAAACTGAAACAAAACAAACAAAAACCTACAGTTAAACAACTGAGGGAGGAAGGAGAGGGAGAGAGAGAGGGAAAGACGTGCAAAACTGCAGCCTTGTGGGTTCTGGCTTCACTCTCACCTTAAGGATGGGTGCTGGTGGGCAAAGCTGCTGTCAGAGGACACTACCTGAGGACACAGCAACAGTTAGGGCAGTATTTTGGCATAGGAGCTCGTCACCACCATCACCATCCCCATGGGGCCACAGCAGGTCGACCCAGCGATGCTGCATCGCTGAGACCAAAGCACAGGAGAGCATCAGTGTGGGGCTGTCCCCCAAGTGGAGGGATGATGCCACATCACCCATCATTAACAACCCTTAACAAGCATTCCACACCCACAGCACTTCAACCCAAGGTGTGCACATGAGTGTGTGTGTGTGTGTGTGTGTGTGTGTGTGTGTGTGTGTGTGTGTGTGTGTGTGTGCACTCACCCCTTCCTCCTCCTCTTCATCCCACCAGAGGCTCCTTAGTTAAAAGTGACAACAAGAGGGGAGGGGTTGAGGGGGGGGGTCAGCATAAGGGGAAGCCTGGTTTTCCTAATTAACAATTAGCACAGAGTGTGCTGCTAATTACGTGGTTCCATGTAATTAAGAAGCTAATTAGTGCAATGTCAATTAAGATTTAATTAGTACCCTTGTCAAAAATACTTGAAAGCGCAGTTTATATGCAAGTACTTCAATATTTCAATGGCCATGATCTCGGTGGTGTGAGGCAGCAGCCTGCTGCCAGCAGCCCCCCCTGCAGCTCTCTGCACTTTATTGATATTGTCCTCTCATGTTGCCACTCAGATCCCTGCTCCTGTTGATGCTCTGATGACGTGGCAGCACTCAGCTGTGCTGGAGCCCCCCACCCAGGCTCTATGGGGCAAATAACTCCCATCCCCAACACCTGCAGCACCTCAGTGAGGGGTCCTGCAGCCCTGGGGCAGGGCTGGGGTTGCACAGAATTCCACACCTGGCAGAAATGCACACAGAGCTCTCAGGGTTTCAGGAGGAGCACGTACAAAAGTCCACCTACAGAAAAAAAACCACCAAGAACATGCTCAGCAGTGAGTAAATCATCTGTCTGCTGTAGCTTGAAGGCTCACAAGTCCTGAAATGCAAGGAGAAGAGCCAGCCTCACTCTGCTCTGCAACCCACACTGTGCCAAAGGCTCATGAGCTCAGCTGTGCCATCACCTTGCTGCAGCACATTCTCCCATGTACGTTTACCCCCAGGCACACAGCCTCGAGGTGAGGTGACCCGTGGGATGGGCTGCTCGGTCAGACCAAAGCCTTCAGGATATCTGTGGTTTTGGAAGCAAAGCCCAAGCCCTGGGCAGAGCCAGGACACTGCTCTGAGGGCTGGTGGGACAGAGCATGTAGCACCCCATGGTGCCACCCAGGGCTGTCCCATGCTTGAATCCAACAGCTCAGTGCCATCCCCACGTGGTGCTGCAGCCCTGATGGTGTGGATGGGGATGTGCAGGGACAGGGACGCACAGGGATGGGGACTTGTGAGGACAGGGATGTGCAAGGACACATGGAGACATGTTGGGATGGGGAAACACACAAGGATGGAGATGTGTGAGGATGGGGACACACAAGGATGGGGATACGCAAGGACATGGACGTGTGAGGATGTGAACATGTGGGAGTGGAGATGAATACAGATGGGGATGCATGGGGACCAAGATATTTGGGGACTGGGACTCGAGGGTTTGGTGACCTTGTTCCAAAGGAGAGAGGAAGAGGCAGGAGAGCTCCATCAAAGCCCCGGGCAGGGGCCGAGCCCAGGAAGCACAGGAGGGGCTGGGATTTTTCTCTTCTCTCCCCCCTGCCTTGTACATGCAGAGCCGGCTGCTCTCCCACAACGGCTGCCAAAATACAGTGAGACAGGGTATAATTACAGACACTTACTGCGGCCATTACACCACCAGCACGGTCTGCGCAAAGTGACACACGACCCGTCAACTCCTTATTCACGCCATTAAGGGGACTCATTAGCATCTTCGCTCAGAAGCAAAATTACCCTCACTGCTCATTTCAAGATGTCATAAATTTTAATTTAGGACCCAAAGATAGCACAATGGGAGCAGAGCGGCTCTCGGCAGGCGCGGGCTGAGGGAGGTGGTGGTGGTGAGGGGGGAAGGAGGAAGGGAAGGGCTGGTGAGATGGAAGGGGGGGTGAAGGAGAAGAGATGGGAAGGAGAGGGGGGAAAGAGAAGACGTGATCAGGGCATGGAAGGTCTTCGGCCCATTGGAAGCAATGGAGAAGGAGGGAACTGGGCAGGATCCGAATGGCACTTGGGTTGGGTTGGGTTTCCTGGGAGGTGTCACTCCATGAGAGGGCTCTGGAGCAGGGAGGGGGGGGGGGGTGGAACACAGAGCCCCACACACAGAGTGGACAGAACAGGGAAGGGTTGCTGTGGAAGAAGAGACCAAATCCCCCTAGGGAACCCCACAGCACACTGCACACATCTTGTTGGATGCCCATGAAATGTTGTTTTGAGTCATCTTAACCTTCCCCATCACCACCCTGTGCTGGAGCCATAACTGCACAGGGGATGCTGGGGATCCCAGAGCAGTTGTGCTTCTTCCCACCCATCTCCCCAGGGCTGAGCTGCAGGTAATACCCAGATCCTGCTGGATTTTGGTACCTGTTTGTGTCCATCTGAGTGCACACTGTGCACCCCTTCCCTCCCAGCCTTTCCCTGCAGCCGGGACAGAACACAATTAAAACCTCTTAAACTTTACTGTGATTAACAGTTTCGGAAGTCCACATCTTTAAAAAATGGGGCGAGGGGGAAAAAGAATTAGAAGCAAAGCAGCTCCTAATGCAGGCGGGACTCCAGCCCGCTCCTGTGCTATAAGAACATATATCCAGAAAGGTTATGTTAATTTTTAATGTACAAGGCTGTAATTAATTTCTGGGGCTGGCTGGATTAGCTGAGAGAGTAAATTTCAGCCTCAGCTCGGGCTGCAGATAAAGCAGCACTGCCAGGAGCAGCACTGCAGCTCCCAGTGCCTCCCAGTGACACAGCACTGGGACAGCAGCAAGTCCAACTGCACCTCTCAGTGCACATCATCCAAGCACCCAAAACAGCTCTGGAAAAAGTAGAAAATAATCCCTCCAACAGAGAGACAGCAAGGAAGGGTCTGGGCCAGCAGGAGGGATCACACAGCCTTGGAAATACAGCAAGTTTTGAAAGGGAAGAAAAGGCTCCATTATCCTCATATTAAACTCTCCCCCTCTCCCTGCCCCTCTGTCAGTCTTCAGCTCACTGACACCCCCCAGCCTCTCCGAAGACAGATCGTTCCCTTAATCACTCTGGAAAAGAACCCCAAGCCGATATAATATTATAATTAATTAATTCACTAAAAAGGTATTAAATTTCTTTTCCCCCCTGTGGATATTATCTGAATTCATTGACCTTTAGAAAAATCACCCTCTAATTGTAACCAGGTTCAAGTGCATTTCCAGCCTGTCCCTTTTACATTAATAATATCTTCCAGGACTCCACTATGCTGCTTAAATATTGTATAAATTTCACTGCCCCCTCAAAAAGGAGAGCGAGAAAGGCATGAAATGAAAACTACGAGCTGATTAAAGCAGCTCAGGAGCACAGGAGAGGAGGCAGAAGGGCTGCACGGTGGCCTGAGAGATGTGCAAGCCCGAAATGGGGGCTTGGGGTGAGGAATCCCACCTCCCTGAGGTCTCTGAACAAACTGAACTGGGTTTCCTTCCAATGGGGGTTCTAAACATTGGGATGAATTGAGTGCTGTCAATCTCAGCCTGGATCCCGGGATCCCAGCGCCCCTGTGTGCTCCTGACCCAGTCCCTGCTGTGTGTGTTCAGCACCAGGCATGGAAAATACAGCTGGCTGCTGCTCCCCAGCCCTCCTGGGACCATGGGACAGAGGTGCCAGCCCTGGTAGGGGCACAGAGAAGGGCAGGGAGGGCTGCTCAGCTCCAGCTGAGACCAAAGGCACAAGTTCTGCTGCTCTGCCCCTTCATGGGGCCATGAAGCACAGCCAGGAGCTGCACTTTGGCTCTGCGGGGCTCAGCCTCAGGGGATTTGCCCCCTCACCAGTTGTCCTGCATTGTGGTGAGCACGGCTGCGTCCCTTTGACATCATCATCCAGGCTGCAGAGGAACCAAGGCACGGACACACAATGTCCTTCCCCAAAGGGGAGCTGCGTTCTGCCCACGCTGCCTTTCCCTCTTCCCGTGGCTGTTTCCCAGCACAGCCCCTCCCAGCTCTCCCCATCCTTCTGCCCCCATTCTCTGCCCCTTGGCTCAGGGCACACGGCCACTCCTCCTGCAGCACCAGGCATCCCAACAGGGATTAAACCAAACAAGCTGCTGGCAGAAAAAACAGCAGCCAAAGGCACCCGGGGAGTTCCCCTTTGGAGCCAGGGACACCTTCTCATTGGAAGCAATGTCTGGACAGACATCACAGGTTTTCCAGTCTCTCCCTCTTTATTGCACACTCGGATTTGCTTGCAAAGAGCTGCATCAGGTTCTCAAAGCCAAAGTGGCTGCACTGCCTGCTCCCCACCTGAAAAAGCCATCCCTTCCCTCTGACCTCATCCCAACCGTTGCCACAACAACCCCAGCTGACGTCACCGGCGCAGTGTTGGGGCTTCAGGTGGGGAAGGAGCAGCGCTGAAACCACAGAAGGAGCTCAGTGAGAGCCAGAAAGGAAATGAGGGGAGAAGGGGGGGAAGGAAAACTAAGCAACAGCCCAGCAGCAAGACAGGGGATGGCTTCCAGACTGCAGGCCCGGCTGGTCATGGGCCAGCAATGCTGCAGAGCCCCACACCCATCCCAAGGTGTGGAGTGGGGCAGGGGAAGCCCTGAGACACCCCAGATCCTCCTGCAGGCTCCACACTTCTCTGCTCCCTTTGTGGGGTAGGGCTGCCCTGCCTGGTGAGCAGTGCGCTCCTGGGGTGCTGGGCTGGCATCAGGATGAAGCCCATTTTGTTAAGGTTTTTCACTCCTTCTAAGACATCTTTTTGCAGACAGTTGTCTGGGATGCCAGCAGCATCAATCTGTCCATCTGCATGTGAAGGATGGCACAGAGGGAGTCAAAGGCTCTTTAGAAGGAACCCTGTCCTCAGCCAAATGCAGCTTGACCAGCACCGTGCAGATCCCAAACCAGCCCAGCTCAATGTCCCACACCCCAGAACATGTGCAGTACAGGGCTTTGTCCCACCTGGAGCCCATGGATCTGCTGCACTGTTTTGTGGCACAGCCCAGAGGAAGAGGGTTCAGAGCTCTCAGAAAGTTGGATTTGCAGTTTCAAGAGACGTGAAGAGCTGAGTGAGCTGCTTTGTTGGCAGTGCTCAGAGCTCCAGAAGAGAGATGCTCCAGCTGTTCCCCTTGTGGGCTCACCAAGTCCATCCCAGGAGGGCAGGGAGCAGCGCCCCAGGCACGGGATGCTCGGGCTGAGCGCAGGCAGGAGGTGACCCTGATTGCAGGCAGCACAACGGGGCTGAGCTCTGGAGCCAGCAAGTCCCAGCAGCTGGGACGCAGTTCCTCTGTCCCAAATCTCGGACCGAAAGCAGCAGCCGCCCCACAAGAGATACCTGCATTCCTCTGCTGAACCCTATGGACCAGGGGCAGCTGCCCGGCCGGAGCAGGGACCCGGCGGCACGGCCGGGCTGGGCACGGAGCGGTTTTCTCCAGCAACAGTCTGGCTCTCTCTGGTGGCTGCTCGGGCCCTGTGCAGCCTCACGGCTCCTGCCCAGCGCTCAGCGCCGTGTCCCGCACCGCAACCCCGGCCCAGCCCTGCGGGACCACGAGGGTGCGCTGAGATGCGCAGACACAGCCCGACCTCCCCGGGTGAGACGTGAGGATGTGGCTGTCCCCAAAGGACCCTCACCCCGAGGGTGCAGCCGCTCCCAGCACTGTTTAGGACCCACCCAAAAAACAACAACCATGTGTTGTGTGGGGCAATGGATAGAAGTGCCAAAGAGCACGAAGTGGAACCACTGGGGACTCATAGAGCGGCTTGAGCTGGAAGGACCTTTAAGGCCCATCTGGTCCCACTCTGACGGGACACTTGCAGCTCAGTCAGGGTACAGGATGGGCGATGTGGGACTGAGGACACCCTCAGTGACCCCACTGTGGTCCAAAGATGTTTAGATGATGACCCAAGTGAGGATCACCCGTGGGCCTGCAGCCCAGTCCCATTGCTGTCCACCCATCCACTCATCCATCCATCTTCCCATCTATCCGCCTGTCCGTCCATCCATCCATCCATCCATCCATCCATCCATCCATCCATCCATCCACCCCAGCCCCACAGCAGAGCCCTGTTGCAGCTCATCACAGCCCTGCAGCCCCTCTCCCTCCCCCATACACCCAGTGCAGTGCTGACTCCGCTCTGTTCGGTGGGTGGCTCACACTGTAATTAAGAGCCCTTCTCTCCCGCCCGCCCGAGCTCCGTCTCCAGCAGCTGTTGTTTAAGCGAAGGAAACCCCCTTTCGTCCTCTCTCTCCTTTATAAGGTGTTTTTTTTTCTCCCTTCTGAACATAAAGGGGTGACAGTGCTCCAAGCCGGGGTCTTTTGCATTTCTGAGTTGGTTCTGTTAATTGGAAGGAGGGTTAAGAATCTGCAAGGTCGTTTCAATCTACATCTGACCTTCAGAGTAATCCTCTATGCCAACACCAGAGCATGTCATTAAAATGAGGCCCTCTACCATATCCCGGCATCCCTTTATTCTCTCCTTGTGCACATTAATTGCTCATAAGTTGATTTGATCTCCCTATTCTGCAAGAAGTAAATTGCCCTCTTATTTCGCCATTTTCATCCTGTTTTCTTAATTAGGCCCTTAAAAATCTCTAGGGCCTCAGCTGGGCCGCGGGCCTCATCCTGGGAATAAATTTTGATCTCCGCCTGATAAAGAGTGAGCAAACCCAGAGATGGAGCAATGTCACCCCCCCACACACACACAATCCTCCTGACATGAAAAGGCTATCAGTTTTTCTCTGTGTTAATATAGGAAATCATTCACACTTCAGGCGTTGTTCTCTATTTAGCGCTCACGCTCCCCAGATAAATCAGGGTGGGTTTTTTTTCCAGCTCTCTGAACCCACCCCCCCCTCCTCTTTCTCTCACTTTTCCCCTTTTCCCTTTAATGAAGTTTCCAGGATCAGCCCCTGTGATTTTCCACCCTGGGAAGTCTATTTTCAGGCAGGATTTCTTTCTATTTTCCTTTCCCTGTGTGTGTGTTTAACCCAACAGCAGTGTGAGCAGAGGGGCAGCACTTTGCACCCACAGGGCACCCCCCACCCCCACCACACCCCCACCTTTCCAAGGCTCCAATTAACCATCCAGATGCCAATCGGAGCCAGCACCCCAAAACCCAACAGCACTAACAGAGCGACCACAGAACAAACAGCCCTCACCACCATCTCCACTATGTTGTAAATAAATATACTTTAATGATTCTTCTTCCATTCCAGTTCATTCTTTTTTATACATTTCTTTATAAAACAGTAGTAAAATTTCTTTTTTTTTTTCATTTTTTTTTTAAATCAGAGCACAGTGCATTAAAAAATAAAACAAAAAACAAAAACAAAACCTCCAAAAAGATTTAGAAAATAACAATAATCCACAGCTGCTTGCTCACACACTGGGAGATGCACCCCCGCAGCAGGAGGGTCCAGTGCAGCCGTCCTGGAGGACCATTGTCCCATCCTAAAGGATCAATGTCCCATCCTAAAGGATCAATGTCCCATCCTGAAGGACCACTGGCTTTGCAGGCACTAATGGCAGTGATGCCCAAAGGCCTCTGGTGAACACACGGGGTGAAACAGACCCAACTCCACTGGCTCCTGCCAGCCCTGATGCCACCTCCCCTCTGCCCCTTCTCTCCCCCACCCTCCACACTTCCCCGCACCCTCCACACCACACAGGCATCTCTCCTGCATTCCTCGGGGGCTGCCTCACGTATCCCTTCCCCACCTCAACCCACTGACCCCCATCCCCACACAGGCTCTTGCTACCAACCTACCTCAGCCCCACAGTGCTGCACTATGATGGGGCACTGCAGAGTTCCATGCAGCCTTCCCTGATGTCCCCCTTTGGGCTTTACAAATCAGTGCAGTATTTTCACTCTGAGCTGTTCCCCCTCACACCCCCAGTTCCCCCCCCTGCTGCCAGGGAAGCAATGACCCCACAGCCCCACGGGTGAGGCTGGGAGCACATTGCCAACAGTGGGACAAGCAGCAACACTCAGGTTTAGCAATGGGCAGAGACCACCCCCGGCACTGCTGCTGTGCTGATGCAGGGCAGGATGTCAGCTCTCAGCACGGACCCAAAGAACTGGCATCAAAACCACGTGCTGCTCCCCAGCTGAGAGCACAGAGCGGTGTTCCAGGGCAGAGGCACTTCTGTGGGGTGGAGGCTGATGGACATGGAGCTGCTGCACCTCCAGGACAACAAAGCGACACAATTCAATAGGACAACCCCTCCCAAGTCCTGGGAATTTGCACTGGAGCGCCGCTTCCCCCCAGTGAGGCACTGTCAGGAGGAGCCCAAGCAGGGGGGTGACACTGACAAACCCATCAGTGGCACTGCAGGGGAAGACTGGGAGGGGGCAGCGAGGCAGAGAGCTGTGAGCATCACACCAGGACGTGGAGCTCCGTGCTGCAAGCCCTGCACAGGGAGCACAGCGGGGACGCGCTGGGAGGTGAAGCAGCCGAGATCATGCTGCCTGGCTGGGAAAGCTGCAGCCAGGCCAACGCCACGGCAAGCCAAGAAGGTCGGCTCCGACTCTGGGCAACAAAAAAGCTTGCAAAAGACACGGTGGTACCTGGTGAGCCTTGAAGCGAGACCTCCGTTGCATAGAGAAAATGTACTCCTATGTAGATTCAAGTGCTCAGCAGGACGGGCTCCTCCCCCGGGAAGAAGGGTGCCCTGTGACTTCACTAACCAAACTGGAAGGCCCAGTCCTCGCCCCCAGCGCAGGCGCAGCTCCTGGTCACAGCATGTCTGTGTCCTCCATGCTGAAGCTGCTCCGGCGACTGCTGGCTTTGGAGGCCTCGGGGGACACGGCTGAGAACAGGGGGTCGGAGGCCAGGGGCAGCATGGTGTCCTGCAGCAGCATCAAGTCCAGCTCCTTCTTGGATAGGGAAGGGAAGGAAGCACTGTGGCCGGGCTCCAGGCTGTCTGGGAAGCCCTGGGAGCCGTCATCAAAGCTCAGGCTGTGGGTAAAGTCCAGCTGGTGGTAGGGGGACTGCGGCTGTGGAGGCAGCACCGGCTGTGACTCAGGGTCCGGGGTGGGCAGCAGCGGCTCCAGCATCCCCTCATCTGCACCAGCCTCTTGCTTGACCACCTGCTGAGCCAGCTCGGCCACGTTGACACCTGAGGGCGAGGAGGTGGGCAGCCCATGCACACGAGCCTGCATCTCCAGCTCCTGCAACAAAGGACTTTGGTGGGACACGGCACGTGGGGACAGAGCAGATGGGGACGTGGTGCTTAGGGACACAGCGTGCAGGAACACGGCAGGTGGGCTGAAAGAGGCTGGAGAAAGGCAGGAAGGAAGAACAGAAGGAAACTCACCTGGATGCGGAGCAGTAGCTGCTTGTTTGTCATCTCCAGCCGCCGAGAGTGGTTCTCCAGGTCTCGTGACCTCTGCAGGTCCTTCTGCATCCTCTTGATGTAATCCACAGAAGCTTTCAGGATCGTCCCTTTGTTCCAGCGCACGTCCCTGTAGTGCAGGATGGAAAAAGAACTTGGCACCTGCAACTGCTTGCTCCCCAAAACAGCACCTCCTGCTACAGGGCGAGGAGCCCACAGTGCCCACTGCTATCCCCACAGAAACCAGGGATACATACAGGTCATTGGCCTTGGGGATCAGCATCCCCAACTCCTTGATGCGATCGTTGATGTTAAACCTTCGCCGCCTCTCAACTGTGGGGTGAGAAGAGAGGAAATCAGTCAGGAGGGGGGAGCACCTCGATGCCCTACAGACTGGCTCCCACCCCAGTCCAGTGCCCATCCAACCTTCCCCCTGTGTTAATAGGAACAACAGGGTGCCCCCTGCATTACGAGTGCAGGCTATGGGGGTATCTCCCTTAGGATGAGATGGGATGGGAAGCAGACCCAGCTTGGAGAGAGGAGGAAGAAGGAAGAAGAGTGTTGAGCTCAGAGGGTAACACCATGAATCCATGGGCAGCCAGCACCCAACTCACTCAGGTTGTGATTGTCTTTCTTCTGGCGCTCCTTTGCCAGGGCTCGGCTCTCAGCATCTGAAATGGAGGCCCACAGTGTCACCCGGAGGGGATGAGGCTGCACCTTGCCCCATCAGCATCCCCCAGAGCCACCCCCTGCACCCGCATGGACAGAGTAGCCCTGGCCAGCCCCAGTCCTTGCTGCCACTGCAGCTCCCCACCGTACTCTGGAGCCTCAGACTAAACCTGGTGCTAATGACACACCTGAGCATGGGAACAAACCCAGGTCTGGGGACACAGCAGGGGATGAGGACATACCCAGGTCTGGGGACATACCTGTCAGCTCTCTCTTCTGGGTGAGCTCGGCAGGGCAGGAGCTGCTGGTGACACCAACAAGAGAGGCGGTCACCTGGGGGTCCCCACTATAGACATTCATGTGACTGCTGGACATCGGCAGCTGAAAACCAAAGGGACAGGTGGGTTCAAGCCCAGCTCCTCGGCCTCTGGGATGCAAGTGTGCAGACAAAGCAGCTCTAATTGCCTTCCTGGGCCCTTAAAATAGTTATAATCAGAGCAGCAAAGAAAACAGGACTTCAAAGGGTGCAGCTGGTGCCCTCCCACAGCCAGCATCCCAAATGGGACAGATGAATCACAGCTGAGGAGGGCCCAGCAGGACGAGCCCCACATCACAGCACCACTGCCAGATAGACCTGACCAGGACTGAGACACAGCGGGTTGCAGAGCCCTCCTGACTCCAGACCACCCCCCAGTGCTCCCCTCCTGCCTCTCTAGTATTTTATAAGGGCTGCAAACTATCATTAAAGAGGAGCAGAAGCTGAAGAACTGGCTCTGGAAGATGCAGGAGGATGAAATCCCGGCTCCCCCTCCCTGCCCCTGTGGGGGGGCCATTCCACTGCTCCCACCTCTCCCCTGGGGATGAGCCAGCCCTGATGCCCACTGCCATGATGGCACATGGGGCAGCAGTGCCAAGGGATGTGGGCTGCTCTGTGTGTGTGATTTCCTGCTGGGATGAGGGCAGCCATGAGCTCCAGCGCTGCCGCAGGGTCAGGGCAGGAGGACAGATCACCTCTGTGCCCTGGACTCACCGTGTTGGGCATGTGGACCTCAGGGTTCATATAGCCCAGAACATCATCCAGGCGCATGATGTCATCAATGACCTCATCAAACTGAAAGGAAAAGGCATCATGTTGTCAGTGGGCTCCTCTGGGGCAGCTGTACCCCCGGCAGCCCCTCCTCACCTCCCGCTCAGGGTTGGAGCCGATGTTGAGCATGGCCATGGGGCTGTTGGGCGCACTATTGCCCGCAGAGGAGGACATGACATGGCCAGGCCGGACACTGGGGGACGCAGCCGGGGGCGGCTTTGGCGAATGGCTGGCAGGGCTGACGTGGGCAGCAAACTTGTTCCCATAGGTCTCAGAGAGATACGCCTGAACCTTCTTATCCCGCGACTTCTGCAGGTGGTAGGAGGTGGGGTTCTCCAGGTAGGACTGCACCTGCGTGGGAACAACCCGTCAGCACCCCACACCACTAGAGGGTCCCCGCATCCATCCCCCCGGTGCTGTACCTTGAGGACCTCTCCAGGCACGGGCGGTGGGGACTGGTAGTGGATGGGGGTGTTGATGGCGGGGGTGGAGGCCACCGGCATGCGCTGCTGCTGCATGTAGTTCATCATCAGCTGCTGCTGCGCGCGCTCCCGCTCGGCCTCCTGCTGTGCCTGCTGCTTCATCAGCTCCATCCGCAGCCCGATGCGGGACGCCATGGTGCAGCGGGGCGGGGGGACACAGGCCAAGCACGAAAATGACCCTGTAAGGGGGGCGAGGAGAACGCTGTGCATCAGGAACAGTGGCAGGGAAACTGAGGCACGGGGAGGGAGCAGATGTGCCCCATGTGCTCGGTGTGAGCTGCAGGAGCAGTCCTGCATCCGACTTCACTACGCTGCACAACAGCCCCCAGTCTGCATGCTGCCATCTGAGCAATGATGAGTCAGATGGCCATAATGACAGACAGCTCTGCCTGCAGCTTCCCAGCACAGCCAGGGAGGAGGGGACAGGGCACGTGGGGACAGCCCGGAGGAGATGGAGCACGGTGGGTCTCTGCGCTCAGGAAGCTCAGATGGGAACCTGCAGGAGCTTGTTCTGAGCCACCAACTCTGAAACACAGCACAAGAGCAACAAGGCAGGCACTGGGAGCAGCCCAAATCAGGAACAAGAAAGAGAAGGAAGGCTGAGCAGAGAAGGCAGCGCGGTGCCAGGCACTGCAGCCAGCGGCACGGGAGAACAACACGGCTTTGTGCGGGGACGGCACGCGAGCTGGGTGCAGGGAGACACAGCACAGCCCTTGTTCCCCTGCACAAAGGGGATGGCGGCCCAGGAAGGGCAGGGGATGGGGCTACTGGGATGAGGGGCAGCCATGGGATGGGGGGAGAGCTGTGGGATGCCCTGTCTGGGGTGTGAAGCGCTGCGAGCCATGGTGCCAGGTTGCCACATGTGACTGATGGGGGCACGGAGCTGCTGTGTAGGATTGGGGCTGTGCAGAGTCCCCATCCCCTCTCGCAGCACACACAGCACAGCCGGGCACCCAGGCTCTGGTTTACAGCCAGTCAGATCTGGAGGGCTCTGCTGTTTAAATACAATGAGTAATTGCAGACAAAGGGGGCACGGAGGGGACAACACCAGGGCTTCGGAGAGGCATCTGATACGTAGTGCCACACAATATCCTAAGGGGGAAATTAAATCAAGCCAGCATGGACAGAAATACGATTACATGGATCAAGAGCCAGCTATTGAACGGCAAGAGGAAGGTAATTAATTAGACATGGTGGCCCATCTGAAGGGGGATGGGAGAAGAGGAGCCTGGGACAGGCATCAGATGGAGCTTTGGAGCAGGAGGACGTGGGATGAGCAGCAGTCCCATAGAACTGGTGGGAGCCAGAGGGGCCACAGGACGGCCTGCAGTAAGCAGCACGAGGCAGAGGGGATACAGCACAGCTCATGCACACAAGGGACACCACAGCATCACTCATCCCACAGCACTGCTCAACCCAGGGCACCACCACCCCCAACCTGCCAGGCTGTAGGACACCCCCCAGCTGCCCCTTTGTAAGCACTGGGAGCAAAAAGTGCTCCCTGTCCTCCTGTGAAAGCCCCACATTTGTAGATAAGGGATGGGGCAGGTGGTCACAGTGGGGCTCTGTGCTAAGGAGAGGGGTGGGAAATTAGGTCAGATTTAAAATAACCCATTGGGTTCTGCTTGGCTTCACCCCCCCAGGAGCAGCCGGCAGCTTCTGCTTTCACTCTGAATCAGCCCCAGTGGGAACACAGAGCAGGAGGGAGACGGCAGGGTGGGACGGGGAGCAGGGCAGCACTGCGGGGCTGGCACTGCCCAGCACCCACCCCAGGGGCACCTCCCACACTGGGGCTGCATCCCTCAGTTGGACCATGTCTGGGATTCCTGCTATTCCAGGGAAGGCGAAAGGTTTTGGCATCCAGGAAGGAGCGTGCCTGCTGCTCCGGCACTGCGGCGCTGTTCCCACTGTCCCGGCCCAGTCCTGCATGCAGGATCTATCCCCATGCACAGCCCCACTGATTATAACTGCTCTGATTATAACATCCAGCCAGGGATGGAGAGGGGCGGTGTGGGCACAAGGAGCAGCAGGGATGGAGAGATGAAATACAGGGAGGGCTGGGGGAACATGCTGCCCTGTGAGGTGCACAGTGGAGATGCTCCATGGGAGACATAAAACCTGGGCAGCAAACCCTGCAGAGCCACCCCAGGAGTCAAGCAGAGCCTCACACTGCCACAGCACAACACCCCAATGCATGGGAAGCTTTCAGTGCTCAAAAACCACACGTGTGGGTGAGGGCGGATTTGGGGGCAGCTCAGCTCAGCTCCCGGCCCCAAAAGCAGCAGGGCAGAGCAGGGGGATTTCTGTCCCTTCCGAGCAGCTCCAGCGTGCTGCAGCAGCGCGGTTATTTCTGGCCCTTCCTTGCTCCTGCGGGGTGTTATTTCAGCAGCCTGCCCCTCCCTCACCCCAGCAGCACTCAGGAATCGCTGCAGCCAGAGCTGCCCCGGTGACACCGACCCTGTGGCACAGTGTGCGGCCCCAGTGCTGCCCTTTGGCCCCTCACAGGCTGGAGCTGGTGCAGACAGCAGCTGATAGAGGAGCCGGCATCGGCTGCTCAGCAACTGCTGTGCGCTCAGCCGTGCTGCCCCTGAGCTGCTCCAACACAGCAGGGGACACACACAGCCAGGAGCTCCCAGTGCCAACCTGCTGCATGTCCCCTCATCGCCCCGTCCCCACCTCCAGCTCAGGTGTGCCTGGATGGCAAAGTGAAGCAGCTCAAGAAATGGGGATTAAATAGAAAATGTGCCATAGGGCAGCTTGCAGATGCAGCCTTTGGCAGGATCACGCTGCCCTCTGCAGCAAAGCAGCACCCACGCTGCCAGCAGTGCATGCAGCCAGCAGGGCATGCAGCAAGCACAGAATCTCATCCTCTGCTCGCAGCAGAAAAGCAGAGGGAGCAATGCTGCACAGCTGCATCCCTGCCTCAGCGCAGAGCCCAGCATGCAGGCAGCCCTGGCCTCAGGCAGTCGGGGGGTGAACAGCCCCCCAGCCCCACGCTGCTGCACTGACAAACACGTGGGCTGAGAACGGAAATGGAGAAGGAAGAAGTGAAAGCAGCTCTGCTTTGTGCTGCGGTGCCGGCCGAGCCTTCCTTCCTGGTTCTGATTTTTCAGACGTGTGGGGCAGCGGGCGAGGAGCCCCCTACAGCCCCCAGCCCAGCCCTATGGCGGCACTGCGGGTGATGTGGGGGGCACAGCTCTGCTCGGCCCCCTCTGGGATGCAGACCAGCAGCACCCGGCTCTCCCTGCTCCCACCCCACAGTTTTGCTCCAGCCTTGTTGCAGGTGCAGGGAGGCACTGATGGCACCCACAGCTGCCAGAGCCAGGCGGGAAGCGGACACGCGTTACCTGGGTAGGGGGTGATGGGGGGGCTTAGGGGGTCTCCGGGCACCAGGGCCTGCTGCTCACAGCCGCTCCGTGCTCCTCCCTGCCCTGCCCGGCTCCGTGGTTCCTCATTTTTCAGAGCCTGCTTTTAATGTGACAGCAGCGCGGGTGGAGGAAGTTGCAAAAAAAGGCCTCGGAGCCAGTGTCTGCGCTGAGTGCTGCGCTGCAGTCAGCAATCCCACCAGGGCAGAGGGACAAAAATAGATGCAGCCACCGCCGCCAGCTGCTGGCTCTGCCCCACGCAGCCCCTCAGTGACATCCCCTCCTGCGGGCACTAACTGCCGCTGCCAATTAAGGGATGGGCATTGGGGGTCCCCCCGCCCACCCAACACTGCACCAGGACGGCCACGCTGCTGCCAGCAGCAGTGACAAAGCTGGAGGTGGACAAGGACACACAGGTGATGCCCCACAGCCCCTTCTGCACAACCTCTTCTTTGTGCTGGTGGTACCCATAGGGCTGCATTCCACCATGCGACCAGCTGCAGCTGCAGCATCCCCACCAGCCCTATGGGATGCTGCTCACGCTCCTCCCTGCAGCCCCACGGTCAAACCCCCAGGGAGACACATTGATGCAGGGCAGGTGAGCTGCCACGTGCACGCTGCCAGCAATGCAGGCTGGCACCTGGCTGCTGCCATACAGCTGGGACTGGCCCGCTGCCTCCCTTCAGTGCTGCTGTTGGGTCGGGTGACACCTGGTGGGAGGAAGGTCAGGGCCCTTCGTCTTCATCAGCACATGGAGGAGCACAGCTCTGCTCCGTGCACTGTGTGTCCCGGGATGGGGCCTGGGGGTGGCACTGTCCATCCTCAGAGACACCCAGTGCTCAAACCACACTCAGCCCTTTTACACCGATACAGCACCAACACCAACACAGCTCCGCCTGGGGCTGAACCAAAGGTCGCCAGGTCCCATCCAGACATCAAGGCTGAGGATGGGAGGTGGGAGCAGCGCCCTCAGAGAGGGGGCGGCAGGTGGACGGCAGAGCCCTGTGCCCAGCACGCAGCCCTGAAAGGGAGAAGGCAAAGGGGGGAACTTGGCACATCGACCCGGAGTCAGTTGACAGCGCCAGCGAGCAACTGAGTCACCAGCACTGTTTTTAGCCCCGGCATCTCAGCAATGTGGACCACGGCGCTGTTAACAGGAGCGTGGGTCAGAGGCCAAATGTTTTCCCTTCCATGTGTTAAATGCTGCTCTTGGAAGCAGCCCAGATATTTAGTGCAGTAAAAACATTAACGGAGCTGTGGGTGACAGCGGCACCCCAGGAGCCCCCACCCAGCAGGGAGCTGTCAGGGACCGAAAAGCATCAGCATTGGAGTCAGGGCTGCACATCCCTCATCACACACGGCTGAGGTGGCACCAAGGACACTCACGGAAGCTAAGTTCCCACCTGTATGTGCAGTTGACCTTTATGGGGTTAACAATACAGCCCTGCTCCTTCACCCCTAAAGTTGCGAGGCGGCACCAGGACAGTGGCTGGCACAGAGGGGCCATCCCTGCGGGCACTGCTGGCAACTCACAGCTGCCCCCAAAGCTGCCAGAGCTGCACAGTGCAGTGATTGAAACATCACTGTCCAACTGACCACTGCGGGAATTCACAGCCCGCCTGCACACAGCCCCAGCCGACACGTTCCTGCCCTCCCACCCCATCCGAGCGGGGAGGCAATTAAAAATAAAAGCACTAATGGGCAGAAGGACGTTCCTAAGGGTGAGGATGAGCCAACAGCAGCGCCCGGCACCACCCGGGCTGAGCGATCCATCCACAGCAGAGAGGGGAGAACAGAGTGACCTTGGGAGGCCCCGGGGTGGGGGGGGAGGACAAGGAGACACTGTGCTGCAAAAAGCCGAGCAGAGCCCGTCCCGGGGGGCAACACAACCACAGGATGCTGCTGCCCCGGGGTTACTTGGTAAAGTGCAGCAATAAGCAATAAGGGAACCCGGCAGAGCAGCACCGTCCCCAGTTCCCCGCCTCGGGGCGCATGCAGAGCAGGTAGGACGCGCCGCCTCCCCAAACCCGGCATCGCAGCGCTGCCCCAAACCCACTGCGGTGCTGGGACGGGGTGACCGCACCTTCAGTGCCCCCCAGGCACTGCCAGCCCACCCCCAGCCCCCCCCAACCTCAGCTCCCATGGGGAACATTTATAAATACGCCACGTCCCGCCCGGAGCCGCGTCCCGGAGCCTCATGTAACCGTACCGGCCACCCCACGCTGCGGCCGCCCCGGCCCCAGAGCTGCAGCTGTTCTCCAGCCCCAGCAATAAACACAGCGGGGACAGGCTGTGCCGTGTCCTGCCCAGGGCCCGGGGCTCTCACCGCACCAGGGATGTGGGTCCCACCCCGAAGGTCACACGTCGAGCCGCGGGGCGAAGCAGCCCCGTCCTGCAGCGCTTTCCCAGCCCCGCACCGCGGTCACACCGGTTTGGGCAGCACGATGCCTTGATCCCGCCGGGAGCTTCGCCTGCAGCGGGAGCGGAGCTGCAGCAACGGCCTGGAGAGGGGAGCGGAGCTGGGAGCGGAGCTGGGAGCGGAGCAGGGAGCGGAGCAGCGCAGAGTGCGAGCTGCTGCCAGCACTGAGCCGACCCCACGCCGAGCCACGAGCAGGGCACACAGCCCGATGCTCCCCCCTCACCCCGTGCCGTGTCAAAGCCACCATCCCCCGGGGCAGCCCATCCCCGAGCATCCGACATCAGGAACAGCACCTGCTCCTGACACCCCCCCGCTCCCATCCTGCTCCTACCGCCCGGACAGGCGTTATGGCCATTATGGCACCTGAAAGGCAGCGCAGCAGCTGCACAAACTGCACATGTTCTGCTCATGCAGGAAGTAAATCACTTTCATTAATGTCATGCACGCAGCACGGCAGGGAAAGAAGGGCGACGTCGGGGCCTTTCAGGTTTATCCAGTGAGAAAGTTGCATTGATTTAACTACAAGAGATCTCAGGCTGCAGGTGATCAGGGGACACACCTCAGGCCCAGGTTGCACAGTGAAGGCTGCTGGGACCAGCAAGGGGATGCAGATGTGTCAGTGACAGCTGCTGCCAGGATGCCCTGTGGCAGCCCTGAAAGCAAACAGAGGGGGGGACAATGCAGCCACCATGGGTCAGCATCACAGCACCGCGACCACAGGGCTCCCCAGGGGACAATGCCCACGTGGGGACATCACTGCACACACAGAGACCCCCAGAGCCCTCCCCAGCCCCAGAGGTGCCCCGCTGTGATGTGACACCGCCCTGCACACCTGAGCCCCCCCCACACACACACGTGAGCGTGGTGGAAACCTCAGCCCAGCAGAGGAGACGAGGACACGAGCCGGCAGCTCCCGGCACAGAAAGGAAAGAACGCGCCGGCAGAGCAGCCATGCCCCAAAACGGCCGGATACGGGGTCACCCCGCCCCGACCCCACCCCGGGCAGTTTCCTCCTGATAAGGTTGGGAGGCGACGCAGCATCGCTCCGAAAACAGCGGGGTCAGCACGTGCTGCTCGGTGCCACGCGGTGCTCCGAGCCCCGCTGCACAGCGCACCCCCCGCAGGTGCCCCAGCGCCCTGTGCACAGTCCCACCCCACAGAGCTCAGCAACCCCCCCCCCGATATCAGCACAGTTGTGTCACCCCCCTCTGGAGCCCAGCACGGTGCGTGTCCCCTCCCGGAGCTCAGCACAGGATCCCACCCCGCATCGCTCAGCGTGTCCCACTCACAGAGCTCAGCAGTTCCCCCCCCGGATCTCAGCGCTCCCAGTTCAGTTCACGTTCACCTCCCCCCCCCCCACCGCGCGGCCCCGCAGCGGAGCAGCCGTGCGTGCAGCCATGGATCCATGGATGGCAGGGGAGAGCGAAACGGAACAGAGGGAGCTGGGGGGTGGGGGGGAGAGGGGGAAGCCCCCCACAGACCCGCCGTGCAAACAGCCCCGGGCCGCCAGGGCAGCACGGCGCAGCTCACAGCAGCCCCGCCCGTCCGGCCCCGCACGGCGTTATTATTTATTTATGTGCGCTCAGCGCCACGAGAACCGCCACATTTTCGCCTTTTTTCTTCTTGTTGTTTTTTAATTTCCTTCTAAGCCGAGGAAATTCCCCCCCCCCCCCTCCTGCCCCCCCCCAGCCCCCCCTTCACCTCCTGACTCAGCGGGGCTGTCGCAACCCTTCCCGCTCCGCAATTCACCCTCGAACACAGCGGAGGGGGCCGCAGTTTGCGTACCCCCCCCATAAAGCGCTGTGACCCCGAGGGGGGCCGCCCTCTGCCCCCCCCCCCCCCCACCCCATCATTCCCCATCGACCCCCAAAACTCCGAGCGGTTCCGTGCGGGGGGACACCGAGAGCTGAGCATCCGTGCCTCAGTTTCCCTGTGTTTGTGCATTGGGGGTGGGGGGGTCACCGCCGTGCAAGAAACACAACCCCTCCCCCCACAGCACCCATTAAAAATAAAGCGACCGCGAGAGCCTTATTGAAACGGCGGCTGCTCCCCCATTGTTATTTAACGAGGAAAACGGAGGTAGGGGGGGGTTGAAAAATAAACGTCAAAATGAATATATATATATATATATGTATATATATAATATTCTATATTATATATATAGAACCAAACGGAGACGAAACAAACCAGCCCAGGTTCGCCCCCGCGCTGGGGGAGCACAGCCCCCCCCGCACCCCAACCCCGCAACTCACCCAACTCACCGCTGTGCTGCGCGGGGCGGCTCCGCTCGGCTCCGCTCGGCTCTGCCCGGCCCGGTCCCACTCCCGGCCGCGGCCTCCGCCGCTCCCGTGCCAAAGGAGGGCAGCACTGCCCGCCCGGCCCGGCCCGGCCCGCTCCGCAGCACGCCGGGAGCTGTAGTCCGGAACGGGGCCGGGCTCCTGCCGGGACTTGTAGTCCCCGGTTCGGCCGCTGCGGCGTTACGGGCCGGTTTCCTGCCGTGCCGCTCCGTGCTCAGCGCCGAGCAGCAGGGAGCTGCAAAGCACCGCTCATCTCATACATCGGCTCTTTGCCCCGGCACAGGTTGCAGGGAGCAGATTGAAGGGGAGATGACACACTCTGAGCAGGATTTGGGTGTTGGGCCACAGCTGATGGGGCCCTTTGGTGCTGCACCCCCTGCACATCCCTTGCGTGAAGGCTCTGGCCTCTCCCAGCCCACAGCACACAACATATTGTGTCCAGTTTCCACTGTACCACTGGCAGGAACCAGTTTTTAGCTGCCCAATTGCAACCACTTGAGCATCTCCAAAAGAAAAGAAACCAAAAAAGACCCTTTGATTCACTGCAGCTCCAAATGATGGCAGGGATGCTCAGGTTATTTGACGTGTTGGAGATGTGTTCCAGTGGAACACTCTCGCCGTGCAGGAGCTTCCCTTGCAGCAGGAGGGGCTGAGACGTGCCATCAGCCTGCACTCTGCCCAACCAACTCAGCTCAGGGAGCACTGAGGCTCTGCAGTTTATTTGCAACAGGAGACTGAGAGCGCAGCCTTACACAGAAACCTCGGACAGACGGAGAGCACGTAAAGGAACGTAAAGGCCCATAGGAAACCCACAGCAAGACTCGCTCAGAGCAGGAGGGGGCTGCGTTTGGCTGCTCCGCTCCTTTACACCGACTTGGCGAAGCCGATGCGGTTGTACGCCATGTCAAAGATGGTGTAATACTCCTTGAGGAACACGTCGCCCAAAATCCAGAGCGGCTGCCCATTCTGGGACGGCAGGTAGGTGACTTCGATCCCAACGGTGCAGTACCCATTGCTCTGCAAGGGGAAATAATGGGGGTCAGAGCCTGGGGGAGCACCCGGACCCCAATACTGTGCAGGGGGGGAGCATCGCTGTTCACACAGGAGTACCAGGCTCTGTGCTGGACCCCTGGCACCCGGGAGGGTAATACAGACCTTGAGGACGTAGGCAGAGGGGGGCAGTGGGAGCCGCACCCCGTTGATGATGAAGGCGATGGTAGGCAAGTTGTGGATGTCATTGCAGTCAACTGCATACTGTGGAGAGACGGTGATGGGGGCGTTATGGCTGGAGCAGGATGGGAAGCAGCACTGACTGAGGTACAACACATCCCTGCTCCACACACAGCGCTGCGCCCTGCAAACACCACCTGAGTTCTGCAGGATCTGCCCAGACCCAGGGCTTGTGGCTCACTGACAAACCCCACCCTGACCCCAGACAGCCCCCTTACCCCAAAGCTGGTCTCCTGGGCACCCACAGCCTGCAGGAATCTTCCCAGGTACCGCTGGGGCACAGTGAGTAGGAACGTCCCTGTGTCCACGATGGCCTGGCAGCCCTGTCTGCACCAGCCCGTCACCGACTGTCCGATAGCAAATCTGAGTGCAGAGAGGTGGTGGGTGTCACTCTGAGACCCCACCGGGCACAGAAACTCACCTTGACCAGGTCTGGGAGGCTGGAAGCTGAGGCTGCACACAGCTCCATCAGGGATGGATGCAACTCACTCATCAATTGCCACCTGCCAGTAAAGCTCCTGGGTCACCGGTGCCCACACAATGTCCCCAGTGAACAGCCGAGGGTCCATTCCTCCCAGCACGAGCTCTCCTCCATAGTTGTAGGTGGGTTTGCTGCAAGAACAACGCAGTTAGAGCAGCAAGGAACCTGCATGGGGACAGCCAGAGGGACAGCGGTGCATGGGGGATATGCAGGTGGGCTTTACCGAGAGAAGTAGAAGCTGAAGATGGGCTGATTGAGTTGGTTCTGCTGCAACATGCCTTGCAGTGGGGTGGGAGTCCCTCCAGCCGCGAGTGCAGGGTAAGCCATCCCCATGATCCCATCAAACTGGGCGTAGTAGAACGGCTCGGTGGGCTCATCCCTGCTCAGCCCAAACTCCTGGTTTCTGACTGTGATGCTCTTGATCTGGAGGCAGAGGGAGCGCTGTGTCAGGCTGTGCAATGTGCAAAGAGTGCAAAGCCAAAGAGAGCAGACCCCAAGAGTGCAAAGCCAAAGAGCAACCTACAAGGCTGCAGCTGCTGAAAACATCTCTGGGCACCTGGCAAAACAATCAGCAGTCATGCAAACAAGGCAAAAGCCCAGCCGGGTAACTGAAGGGAGCAGTAATCACTTTGCACTTTCTGCCCATCTCAGGACCTGGTTTGCACCATGCTGTCTGTACAAGAGCTGCCCCCCAGCCCCCAGCAGTGCACCCACCCGCAGTGTGTCGTAGCCCAGCAGCACAGTCAGTGTCCCACTGCCATAGGACAGCGTAACGCTCTGCCCGTTGTTGATGTAAGTGGAGGATGCACCGGGGTTGAACTTGGCGTGTTTTCCTGCAGGAGAGATGGAGTGGAAGAGCTGCTGGGGGTGCTGTCGCTGTGGGACTCACAGCTGCTCGGGGGGGGGGAGGTGGCACCCACCGCATGCCGGCATGTTGCAGAGTGTGGAGGGCACCCACAGGTTGGAGGAGCCGGTGTCAAACAGCACCAGGAAGCTCTGGGGGGGGGTCCCGAGGCTGATCGCCCCAAAGTAAGAGGACTGCAGACAAGAAGAGGGTTATGGCCATGGGATGGGGCTCAGCTCCATCTCCCTGCCCTGTGCCACATCCCAGCACCTTGCAGCAACGCTGGGGATCCCCTCACTCTTACAGTGACAAAGTGGGAAAGGGACTGAGCAATCTACCCCCAGATTAAGTGCTGATCAATATTTCTGGTGTCCCGTATAGAACGCCAGAGCTTTTCAGGCAGCTGGGGGAAAGCTCTGCTAAACTCTACCATAACCTTAAGGAAAGTCTGAGAACAAGAGCTGTTCCACTCTTGGAGGCCCAGAGGAGAACAGACTGCTCTGACAGCAGGGGGGGGCAGGGGGAGCAGTGAGAGCACTCACATCCAGGTGGGAGGCCATCAGCTCGAACACAACGTCGTTCCTGGTGAACTGGTATTTCTTAGCTGGATCGTGCTTAATTTTCTTCAGGTATTCGTCCAGCACTCCTGCCTCCCTCATTTTCTCCCGTATGGATTTGCCTTTCTTCAACTTGATCCTGCGCAGGTGGAGGGGGAGGGAGGGGGAGAGAAAAACAAAAACAATAAAGCAGGAAATGAGGTGATTTGGGCATTTCCAGGTGTCCTCTCCTTTGGGTTCGCTTGCATCCTGCCATGCTGCGAGTCATCTGCACAGAATCTCTGGGCCAGGGGCACAGCCTGGGCTGCTGCTGGTGTGGCCACGATGGGTTCTGGAGATGCACGTGTCCAGATGCACCAAGAACACCACGTCCCTGAGCAGTGCAGCACACGTGTGATGAACACAGCCGGTCTCTGCTCTCTGAGATCCCCCCGTCCCTGTGCTGCTTCAGTACACCCACCTCACCAGCCCCTCTGTGAGCTGTAGGCACAGCATGGCCAGCACGAGGCACTTCATGGTGCAGCTGGTGGCCATGGTGCACCCGTCCAGAGAGCACAGCACCAGGCTGAGCCACCCAGCCCGGCTGCTTTTATACCAGCATGCACTGACCTCCTTATCTACCTGCCTCTGTTTTCCATTACCGCCGTGTGTAACCCTGGCCTGAAGGGTTTCTTTGTATTTTGGACCACGAGGAACTTGAGAAGTCTTGTCGTTGGTGGGGCACCCGGATGAGAACAGAGCACCTTGCACCTTCCACGGCCAAATCAAAGTGTGGCCACTCGATAAGGGCCGCCCTTATCACGGCAGGGAGAGGAGTTATCGCACTGCCAGCATGCTGCAGCACTATCTGGATCCTTACAAATCGCCTCAACCTTTCCCAAAACAAAGGTGCTCACAGCTCATGGTGCAGGATGGAAACTGGCTTGTAGGCGGACCCAGCGCCATGAGGACTGTGGGGCGTGAAGGAGAAACGGGCGCTGGGCTGAGACTGAAAACACCCTTCCGATACCTTGTTTGGTGCCATTGCTGCAGGCGTGTCTGCAGCACCCACCTGCAGCCATTCATAGAAGGCCTGGGGTCAGAAGGGAAGATAGCTGAGTTCCATCTCCTGGCCCACCCCACAGCACCGTGCACCCCATGGGGGCTCAATGCTGCCCCCCAGTAGCTGCTGCCCACATGGCTCCGCTATGGCTGCACTCATCCCACGCTGGCGCTTTGCACATCTTATGCTCCCTTGGGAGCGCCAGGAAGTGTGTGTCCTTTGCTGGATACTGAGTCTATAATAAAGCAATTATCTTGTTTGCTAGCAGGATTGATAGAAAGATCAACTTATTAAGATTGGATAAAAGGCACATTCTGGCTGAAAGCAAAGAACGGTTATCAAAACGTCAACATACCGCGTGTTATCTGCAGGTCCCCATGGGGACTCAGGCTTGCCAAAAGACAAAGGAATAAGATGCCCTCTATAGCACACGCAAACATGCTACTTCTGTTTCCTTTTGACCCCCAAAAGTTAAACAGCATCTGTTTGCTAAGGCACTTAGTCCAACAGGAGTCGGGGAATTCCAGTCTCTGCCATCAGAGATGGCGCATCCTTGTAGAGGCAGCGCTCACCTGCACTGCTGGGCATGGACACGTGTTGGGGCCGGGCTCTGGGCACGTCCTGCTCCTCCTGTTGCATCAACAGACTGAGCAGCCCTCAGGAGAGCACTGCACCAGGCTGCAAATGGCTCTGAAATGGAGTCCAGCCTCAGCCTTGAGCAAAGGCATTCCCAAAGACATCGCAGTCACTCCAGATTTCTTGGTCCACTCCAGGCTTTGTCCTAGAAAAAAGCACAGGGAGGTGATTGGTCTCAGCACCAGGGCAACCAACCGCCCCCACTCCCGGACCCCTTGGGCACAAGATATTGCTCTGAATCTCAGCAAATGGGAGCATGGAACAAAGGGAGCATGAGCATGGGGCTGCTCAAACAAGCACCGTGCCAGCTGGAACCTCCCAGGCACTGAGCGTCTGGGCAAAGCCCGCCTTCCTCATCCCATGGGACTGAGCTGGGAGGTGTGTAGTAGCTGGAGAGGGCAGGGATATCAGACCTGTGGAATGAGGAACGATTGAGCATTTGGAGCCTGGAATGTTTGCCTAGTGCCTGGCTGCTTCCAAGCATTATTTTAGCCACACAACACCCTTGTGTGTGGTTGAATGTTGAGTTTGCTCCTGCTATAAATGGGCTACCTGAAGCAGCAAGGCTGGCTGTGTCCTCTGCTTTTACCCCCTCACTTTTATTGGGTTTTGAAGGGGGAATATTTTCAGCCTCATTTGGTCTCATTTGTATCCCCCCACAACCCCCAAAAAAGGAACATATTGTGAAATAAGAAAACACAAACTACATACGCTTAATCTTATTTTCATGGCTTTTATTTCTTCACTATACAATCTGGAAATAAACCCATCTTCAATGCATGATTTTGCAAGAGAAGGGGGTCTGGGCTCTGAGGGGACAGAGATGCCCCAATGCACAGAGCTGTGGCTGCCTACACAGCAGCAGCAAAGCCCACCCGATTGTTGCCCATGTCATAGATGGAGTAGTAGACCCTGAGGAAGACATCCCCAAGGATCCAGAGGGGCTGCCCAGTCTGGGAGGGCAGGTAGGTGGATTCAATCCCAACGGTGCAGTAGCCACTGTTGCTCTGTCAAGAAGGAATAATTGTATTGGAAACCTCTGGGTTGCACAGCTCTATAGCCAGCGCCCTCCAGCTGTCCCCCAGCCCGTGTCCCCTTGGCTTATCTCCCATATGTCCCCGAGGGCCAAGGGCACAGGCCAGGCCATAGGATGCCGTACCTGGAGCATGTAGGCAGAGGGAGCCAGGGGGAAGGTGGTGCCACTGATGACGAAGTAGAGGGTGGGCATGTTCTCGACGTTGCTGCAGCTTGCCACATACTAGGGAAAAAGAAAAGCACGGCTGGTCTGTGCCTGGTCAGGTCTGTCAGCAGCCCATGATCCAGCTGGACTGGATCACCTTGGAGGATGTTTCCAACCTCAGTGATTCTGTGAAACTGGATTTCCAATGCTCCTCCAGCCCAAGTGCTTGACAGCAATTGCCCACCATGACAGATGCATCTCCTGTCTCTCTCCCCTCATTTTCCCAGCCCATTCTCCCTACCTGGCCATTGCCGGCATCCTGAGCTCCAATGTACTCCATCAGCTCAGAGAAGATCTGGCTGGGAACGGTGAGGAGGGAGGTTCCTGTATCGACGATCCCCTGGCAGCCCTCGCTGCACCAGCCACTGCTCTGCGGACCAACGGTGAAGCTGTGGGTAGAGAAGACAGATGGCTCATGAAACTCTTTGCTGCTGCAAGAGGAATGCAGGGGCACGGTGTATGAGAAGTGTTCTCTACAGGTGTACATCAGCACTGTCAAGAATTGCCTCCAGAACCCAGAAAGCCTAAGATTTGAGATCCCTGAAGCCACCAGAGGTGACAGAAAGATTCTTCTTGTGGCTGCAAATCTAAGAACAACCAGAGCTGGTGTGGAGGAAGCTGGTGAAAGCGACACTTTACTCTTCAATGGCGATCTGCCAGTAGGTGGTCTGGGTGACAGGAGTCCAGACGATCTGCCCGGTGTACAAGTTGGAGTCGATGCCACCAAAGACGAGCTCACCTCCTTGGCTGCCCTCCTGCCTGCGGGAGGAAGGCACAAGTGACAGAGTCAGAATCATGGAGTGCTGGAGTTGACCCCTCAAGGCCATCCGGTCCCATGCCCTGCAGTGCACAGGGACACCCACAGCTCCATCAGTGCTCACAGCCCCATCCCTGCCCTTGGGGGGTCTCTGGAGATGGGACATCACCACCTCTCTAGGTAGTCTGTGCAGTACCTCACTGCCCTGACTGCAAAAGACTTTGCTCTTATATCCAACCTAGACCTCCCCTCTTTCGGTTTGAAACCATTTCCCCTTATCCTATCACAGAAACCCTGCTATAGAGTCTGACCCCTCTTTCTTACAGCCCCTTCAGATACTGAAAGGCACATCAGTAGAGACAAACAGCCACCAGTACCAGCCAGTGTGCCAGTAAGTAGAAGGGGCTGGGCAAACAGGAGAGCAGGAAGGAAGCATCAGCTGACAGGCTCTCATGAAGGTTTCAACAAGTAAAAAAGATAGTATTGCTGGGAAGCAGAAAGGCAGCACGAGTTGGAAGGGAGAAGAGGAGCATCCCTACCCGCTCAGGTAGAAGCTGAAGATGGGGGAGTCCAGCAGGTTTTCCTGCAGCATTTGCTGCATCACAGTGGTGGCCCCACCAGCAGAGAGGGAGGGGAAGGCCAGCCCCAGGATGCCATCGAAGGGAGAGTACAGAAAGTTGGTGCCAGGCTCCGTCTCGCTCAGGCCGAACTCCTGGTTTGTGATGGAGATGCCCTGGATCTGGGGACGAAGAAAAGAGGCAAAGCTGCCATGAGAGCACGGCATTGAGCACTGCGACCTGCAGTAGGACAGAGGGCCATGCGGTGGGGCACCAAGCCAACATGGGGCTCCATCCTGCAGCTATATGTGTACACAGGGGACTGAGAGCCAAGAACAGAATTCCCCTGTTTTGCTCCTGTTCCACCCCTGGTCTCCAGGAGTGATCAGCCCATGTGTGTGTGCCCTCTGCAGTTCAAGGCTGCAGGGCAAAGCTGGAGCACCCCTCGCTCCCCCCATCTGCAGTGTCACTCACTGTCACTGTGTCGAAGCCAAAGATGCCGGTGAGGCTGCCACTTCCATACTGCAGGGAGAAGTATTGGTCCTGAGTTGAAAATGTGGAGGACTGATCGGGGTTGAACTTGTTGTGGTTGGCTATAGGAAAATCAAAGCAGAAGAGTGACTGTTCCATCCAGGGGCACTCAACCAGAGGCTGAGTGGCAAGCAACAGAGGTTCAGAGCAAGCAACAGGGACCTCAATCAGAGGGTAATAATTGGTGGTAATAATTGCTTATGGTAAATACAACAGGGGCAGCCAGAATTCCCAGGACCCCCCTTGTGCACCCTCCTGCCCAGGAGCTCACCGCAGGCCTGGCTCTGGCAGAGAGTGGAGGGCACCCACAGGTTGGAGGAGCCGGTGTCAAAGAGTACCAGGAAGTTCTGCGGGGGGGTCCCGATGCTGATCTCCCCATAATAGGCAAACTGGAAGAAAGGGGACAGGTTTTACCCCATGTAACTCCTCAGACGTGCATGCTAAACCTCAGCCCATGCAGCCACAGGACTGCAGGATTCCTGCTGCCCCGGTGCACAACAGCACTGTTCCCTGAGCATGGCACTGCTCTCTGCTGCTTCTCCCTGCAGTGCAGGCACAATGCAGCAGCTGTGTTTACAAGCAGCACAAAGGCACGCAGACCCTTCCTGCAGTGCTACTGTCAGTGTATTTCCAAAACAAAGCACACAGCACTCACACAAACACCCCTCTTTTCCTGCATGACCACAAGAACAGCTCTTGAAATAAACCTTTGGTTCAAGGTCTTACACTGAACATCCCAGACTTCTCTATTCGCATCCCGTTCCTCCTGTCTCATCCTCCCCTCACTGTCCCCAGGGGGTGGATACTCACATCCATGTTGTTGGACAGGGGCTCGTAGGCAGTGGCGAAGTTGCTGAAGTACTTGTAGGCTGGGTCATAGTGGCGGTGCTTGGCCAGGTAGTCCTGGAGCACCCCGCGCTCCTTCATCGCCTCCCTGATGGACTTGCCTTGCTTCAGGGGAATGCTGCAGGCAATAAGCAGAAGACGTCGGCTCGGTGTGATGGGAAGCAAGTTTCCATTTCTCATCACATCCCCTCGTTTTTGCTCTCTGTTGGTCTTTTCTCCCTCCCTGCCCTGCCTAAAGCTCACCCACATGCATGCCCCAGTTAAAACCCAGCACTCCCAATGTACGTTTCACATTGCCACCCTCCTGACTTGCCACTCACCGCAGCAGCCCATTGCAGAGGTGCAGGCACAGCACGACGAGGATCAGCCGCTTCATGGTGAGCTGCTCTCAGAAGCCGTCCCAGTAACCTGCAGAGCTCTGCATGCGCCTTTATGTACCCCACCACAGCCCCTATTGCCTCCCCCTGTGCCATGCACGCGGCCAGAGGTTATCACTGCAGCCCAAAAATGTCCCCGCGGTGCTAAGGAATATCTTGGGAACTCCAAAGTCAAATATCAGCAGCAAACACCGACCTGTTTGCGAGCTATTCCTTGTAGGAAAGAAACAACTGATTAGAATGACCCTGTAAAATTAACCAAAAGTCCGAGGAGCTGAGTTTGCTGCTGCCCAATTTCTTCTTGACTTGATATGGTTGTCAAAGACTCCCTCGAAAGAAGCGGAAAAGATTTCATTGTGTTTTCCAGGGATACGATGGAAAGAACAACACGGGTTATCTGCAGCTCTGTTATCTCCTGTTTCCATTGTAGTTTTTACCTCTTGCATTTTTGAAAGTCCCAGAATGACCCTGCAGGAAGGAAACACAAGGGCTTGGGATGGAAAGACACCGCAACCCAAGGTACACTCCCTTTGGAAGATGCAGACAGCTCTATTGGCTGCAATTAGATGCACTCCTGCTGGGAAGGGCTGTCAGGAGGGACTTCCAAGAGTCAAGGCATTAAACTGACCCTGTGCACTGTGAGATCACTGCGCTATATTGTGGAAAATAGGATCCAGTCCACACAGAGCAATGGCAGAATCTATGGGATGAGCCAATGGGTTTATGCCCTAAGGGATGTCATAGAAGGGTCAGTGGCTCAGAAACTCAGCTGCCACATTCACTTTTCCCTGCTTCAGAGATGCGGGGACTCAAGGAGAAGGAACGGGGCTGTGCGGAGCTGTCGGCACCATTGGCCCTCTCCACTCCATGGCAAACATCGCGTGTTCTGCCCCACTATCAGAAGGACAAAATATCTTTCAGCTGACATGTAATCTTATCATCGAGGTCTGGCTTCACCCCTTGGTCAAAACAAGGGGAACAGAAACAATGGGATCAATTGGGGACACCAAATGACATTTCCATACAGACTGTTTGTTACTGAACCGATATCTCACCTTCAGAGCCCATAAGGACGGGACAACAAACTCAGTTTGTTAAAATAAGACAGGAGCGCTGTATTGTCACCATATTCCATTTATTCGGTATACATTCGTAGTGCACGTTAAAGTAAGACATGAGCACTCCTCGGGTCACATAGCACTATTGTTCTTCACCTGTGAGGTTACACCCGGATGAAATATAGAGACTGAATGACACCCACGGAGATACCCTGAAGAAATAGGACTGCAGTGACATCGGCCCCCTGGGCACAGCAGCCCCATCCCCGGCGGGCGCAGCCCCAAAGCTCTGCCATTAGTCTGCCACATTGGGAATGCTCAGAGACAGCAGGAGAGTCACAGAGAGGGGAAGCAAAGGGGAAAAGAGCTCGAGAGAACGCAGATGCATCCGGGCCTTTCAACTTCAAAATCACATTCACCGATGGAAGAAAAACAAATGAGTTCTCTTCCTTAGAATTAGCTTTTTTCTACGCCTTGGCCTGTACCTGCCAACTTCAAAGCTCTCTGGATTTCCCCTAATGTATTCACCTTTGGTCCTGTTTGGGAACAGGAACCTAAACCTGTTCTGCTGCCTGAGCACGGCACTGCAGGAGGAGCCGCGCTGCGGGGGCCGTCAAAGCTCAGCATCCCAGAGCTGAGTTTGGGCGACGGGGTTGGAACCTGATGATCCTTGGGGTCCCTTCCAGCCCAAGCCACTCCACGATTCTATATGAGGCAATGCATTCATTAACAACAGCTCGTTAATGATGCTTCACAGTCAAGATACAACCCAAGAAGGGCTAAGCAGCATAACACGGAGGGACAGAACGACTGAGAGAAAACAGCTGGGAACATACAGACGTAGCACTGAGCCCCGACAGAGCTCTCACTCACATCTCTAAAGCATCACACCAACAGCTTGGTGCCTCTTCCCCTGATTTGCCACAGTGACACTCAGGCACAGGGAAAGGACACGCAGCAGAACCAGAGCTGGGAGCGCTGCTGGGATGGGGCAACCAGAAACACAGACAGCAGGAGCTGAAGCTGGGCTTGGGTTTCCTCCCACCCACCAGCATGGCTGGGGTAACAAAAATAACACTCAGTGCTGCAGTAACATTCAAAGCTCTTCACAAAAATATTGATCTTTCAATCCACAGCCTCTCATTTGCCACTCTCTGTGTAAGGCCAAAGAAGCTCACAAATAACTGAACTCCTTCCCTGGGGGAAATGCAGGCACAAGAAACAGGTTAGAATTTAAAACAAAAAGCAACAAATGAAAAACCCTCCCACGATAACAGACAGCTGAGAGCCGTGAGAAGCTCAGTGCTACCGAGCAGCCTGGGGAGAGGGATGGGCAGGAATCTGGGTATGAAGTCCCCAGGGAGGGAATATCAGGGGAGAAAATCTGCTCGGTTCACTCAAAACTCAAATGGGAACCACTCGGCCCTGGGTGAATCCTCAGTCTCTACACCAGACTTACAGATGCAGACACATGCAAGGTGTGCTGCCCTGGGGAGGCCGTCCTTGCAGTGAGGGATGGAGCACGGCTGGACCATGGGATGCTCATCAGCTGCCCCAGGTTAAGTTTCCCATCCATGCAGGCACTCACAGACCCATCACTGTGCACACACAGCGAAACCCAGCAAACTTGCAGCTAAGGCTCAAAGCAAGTTCTGCCACACACACCTTTGCAAAGTGCTGCACAGGCACAATGTACCTCATAAGGGTGATTTTCAACCAGGAGAAACCAGCGAGAAGGAAGGAGGCCGCAGGGTTACGAGGGGGCTCTGCCACCCACCGCTCACAGCCCAGCACTGAAGGAACCAGACAGAACAAACCCAAACCTCAACCTCCTGCTGGTTTCTCGTCCTGCAGCTGCTGCAGCTCTGACCACTAGAGGAAGCTGTGACACTGGAAACAGCAGCACGCCCCGTTGTACCCTGTACCTGGCCCTGGCATCTCGCTCCACAGAAGCGTAAGATGTTCCATCCTTTTCCTGGTGGGAGCACTTTGCATTTCTCACCGGGCTGTGATGCTGGAAATGCAGGTTCCCACTGGAACCCGCCTCCTGCTGGTGCTGCTGGAGCCACCCCAGGCAGTGAACTTACAGAGCAAGAGCTCGATACTGACATACTTTTGTTAAAGCTTTATGCAATGGGTCTGTGCACCTCTGAAGCAGCTGATGACACTGTGCTGTCCTCCTTCACAGCAGCTGCTCACCGACTTCCATGCTTGGAACGAGGAAGGCACAGCCAAGATGGGCAAGGTGGGCAGCGGGACAAGCTGCTGGGTGCTGGGCCCCTCCGCTCACAGCCCAGGGAGAACACAGAGAGCACAGAGTGGGACTCCAAAGCGACTGCACAGCACCCCTGTCTCACAGATACAGCCCACGGAGGCCAAAGGTAACGCGGGGAGGGGTCAGGCTGCATCATGTCACCGCACAGAGGGGTGTGGAGGCACGTCCTGCACCAGCACAGACCCAACACAGCACCTCACGTGGAGGTCTGACAGCTCAGCTCCAGCGTCAACACAAAACTCCACATCAAAGGCCACACATTTACGGAAGTTTAGCCCTTCCCAAGTCTGTAGCTGTAGGAAACAAATGACACATTCACTCTAAACAGGATCAAATATTTCTCATGGACCCAGCCAGGAACGTAGGTGCAGGCAACCACTTTGATAGTGCTCCAAGCCTGGCCACCTCACACCCACCCACCCGCTCTGCAACTGCGAATCCCAGTTCAAAAACACTGAATCACAGCTGCTCTTCTCCCTGACGGCGGCCTTACAAGGCCAAGAGCCCTGCTCAGACAGCCCAGGGGGCACACGAGCACACGTGTCATGCTGGCACTACTTTTGGCCATCACCACCAGGATGCAAAAAGAGCATTTAATAAATAAAGAAGTAAACAAATCGACAGTGCTTCTGAACAACCCCCTCCCAGAAATCACAACTGGGTACAGTACAATTGAAGGCTTCTGTACCCAACCTCCAGCCCCTCACACCTGCAGTCTGCCCCTCCTCTTTTTAAGCAAAGTATCTTCAGGAAATGAGGTTTCTGTGATCACAGTGTTTGTGTCCATGGCTGTCTGTCCTCTACTATTGGTTTCTAGAGCTGCCCAATCTAAATCGAAACTGAGAAAGGGACAGAAGTACCAGAAGCTTCTACGAGCTTCAAGAAAATAGTGCACAAGGAGAAAGGAGCAAGCTGAGGAGGGAAAGACTGCAGGGAAAGACTGCAGCACGAGCTCCCATGTCGTGAGGGACCAGAGAAATCACAAGGCAAAAACCGACTCTGAGGCAGCAAAATGCAGTCAGGCCTCCCCATAGAAGATCACCAGCTGCTGGCACTGCTCACGAAAAGGCAGGAATCCAGGAGGGTTAACCCTGTTGGAGGTGGCATCCATGCAGCGCCAGCACTACCATGGGCACCCACTGCCCCTCTTGCCAGAAAGACAAGGTAACTCCCAGATGGCGTCTTTCAACATCCCATAAGGCTTTATAAAACAAACTGCACGGGAGACGGAGAGAGTAAGACAAACAGATAGAGCAGCGTGAACAAAAGCTGTAGGAGCCATCCCATAACACCAGGTAACGGGGCAAATGAGGAAGCAGAAGGCAATGGTGGATGGAAGTCACACCAGGCAACACGCTGAAGGGTGGGTACCAAAGCCACAACGCAGTGCTTGCACTGGGTCCCCTTACAGAGGCAGGTCGGTGCTGTTGTGTCGAGTTTTCCGTGAAGTCCCATCGTCCCTCGGCCGGGCCCGCTGCAAATTGGACATGGCTGCTGTCTTTTTGAGGTCAATAACCGCGTAGGAGTCCGTCCGCTGCACTTCCTGGGGGGCGGCTGGTGCATTGGGATGGCCCTTGTGAGGCTCAGCCTCCAGCTCCACCTGGATGTAGTTGAGCTGCCGGGGCTGCTCCAGCCGGGGCCGTGGGAAGTCAAAGCTGAAGACGCTGGGCACGCAGCCACGCTGGGGTCTGGGCAGGAAGGTGCTGCGCCGCAGGCTGCTGCCCCTGTGCAGCGCAGCGCTCTCCGAGTTCATGTAGTTCTGCAGGGGATCCTCTTCTCCTGCCTCAGGATAACCATTGGGAGAAGGCGTCAGCGCGTCCCCAGCATCCTCCTCGCCCTGGTGGAGTGGCTGGCATTCCCACACTGGAGGCAGCAATGGCAAGTTCTCATAGTGCAGTAACGCTGCTCTCCTATGGGAGCAGCTGGACGAGCCCTTGTCCTCATGGGGGACCTTCAGACGCCCCCCGCGGCAGAGGGATGAGGAGCTGGGAGGCAACAAGCCATTGACATTCTCATAGACGCACTGGGGTGAAGGACACTCATCCTCGCGCTCGTTGTTGTTGTTGTTGGGAGCACAGAAGTGTGTCCTGCACTCCCGGTGGTGCCGACTGATGCGCCTGTAGTTGGGTGCAGGACCCAACACAAACTTCACCTCCCCTGGCTGCAGGAAGACCTGTGGGTTGCGGTCTTCGAGGGAGCAGCTGCGTTTCCTATGGGGGAAAGGAGGGTGGACTTCAGGCAAGGAGTGCATACAATGTTGGCCCCTCAGCTCCTGATCACCATTGGCTGTGTTCACGTAGGTGTGAGACTGCAAGGAGAGAAGCAGAGGGACAGTGAAAGGAGAAGCAGGAGCAAAGCAGCTGCCAGCAGCTGAGAAACCAACAGGAAAGACTGATGAAGGCGGAGATGAAAGAGTTTCAGAAGCTGAAAATGTTTTGGGAAGCAAAACTCAAAAGACATTTCTGGATCTGTGGGCTGACGGAGAAGAACAAAAAAAGAAAATTAAAAAAGGATTCCAACTGCAGAAGGGACACAACTAATCTGTCCCACATCCAATGCATGTGGCACAGAACAAAAACCAAAGCCACCTCATTAGGTTCATGTGGGCCCAGTTCTAAAGCTTGTCTGGGTCCCTCTGGATGGTGTTCCTTCCCTCTGTCACATCAACTACACCACTCGGGGATCAAGGAAATCAAATCAGTCCACCTGAACAGAGTGCCTGTCTGAGCTGAAGTCCCCAAGACCAAAATGAAGCGAAAGAGAAGAAGAGTGGCAAAGATACAAGGATCACCCGAGCTTTGATGGAGCAAAAGAAACCTGGAATTTCATGGAGCCACTAGCAAATCAAACTTGTTCATTGCTTGAAAACAGGAAAATTTAGGGCATTTGTGTTTACCTGATCGTCAGGCCCAATGAGGGCATGAGTAGAGTCTTCACCCACAGAGGAATGCCTCAGGCTGCTCATGGAGGGGTGGCGGGCTGCCAAGTACGACAGGTTTTCTCCCGGGAAACTGTGGAATCCATTGGCAAATCCTGGGACAGTGTATCCCAGACCTGGGACAGAATGACAACACAGCATTGGTCCGGTGCATAAAGTAGCATTTCCACAGTGAGCTGGTCCCTGAACTGCGCCCTGCAAGTCAGAATCAGCTTGTCTGGAGAAGATTCCTATCATGAAGTGCCTCGTACAAATACAAGGGCTAGGCCCTCCTGTTTACATTTATTTAAGTGACTCCTAATGGAGGCAGGAATTGAGCAAACCTGAATTCTTCCAGACGTGGTTTCCTTTGGGAACCACCTGATCCCTGTAGGTGCCACTTAAAAAGGCCTTTTGGCAGAGCTCCAGGTGAACACGGGCTGAAGGGTGACAACCCATTGACTACTGAAGGGTTTTTTTGTTGCTGTTTCCTTGGAAACAAAATACCACACTGCAGACAAGTGGAGCCTTAAAATAAACACGCTGTATGGGGCTCACACAGGCGTAAAGATACAGGTCAGCAGCAAGGCAGCATTTGGGAAATATCCATGGCCTGCAAAGGGCAGTTTTACATGAGCAGCAGCAGGTGTTGCCACGTGGGCTGAGACAGACTTACTGGTGGGGACCTGGGGGTCCCGGGAGTGCTCCCTCTCCGTGGGGTGACTGTTCCTGGTGATGACAACAGGCTCTTCCACGATGTTGATGCTGTTACACTGCATCAGGTCCTGGAGCAGATTGAAGATCTCCTCTGCTCTGGAACACTTGAAGGCAAAAATCCCTGCAGGGTAACAAGGAGGAGGGTCACAAGAGCAAGAAAGCAATTCTGGCTTTAACAAGGGGATATGTAATTCTGGGCTGTAAATGAACTGGCAATTTTGATTTCTTTTATTGTGTTTAACATAATCAACCCCTGAAACTCACAGCCACATGAGAACAACTAACGTCTGAGTGGATTATTGCATCAACATCACCACGCAGTGCCAAGGCTGCCATCTGGCCTAGCAGTGCACCACTGTAAAAACAGAGCACCCCAATTATCTCCTGACACTCGGTGCTCCACGAGCAGAGGTGTGAAAGATACAAGCTAACCGGTTTTGTTCTGCCTCTAATCTTCTATTTCAGCTCACTTGGCACAGCACCCAGTTCTCACTGCCAGGGGAAAGGCTTTCCAGGGACTGGTAGAAGCTGAACTGGGCCCTGTGGGGTTTCTATGTGGGAGAGGAACAGGAGTGTCCTACTGCAGAAATGCATCAAGTTGAGCAGTGTCTCTCCAAGCAATCAGCCCAAACCAGAGCTGGTGTGTGTGCAGAGCTGAGCAATCCCTCACTGCAACACACACACACACAAAAGCCATAGCAACGAGGATGGCATGGCAACAACAGCTGCTACTCCAAAAAATAACATTCAAAACATTCTGACCAAAACACAGCCAGATCTGCCTTATGTAAGACAGCATCAGGAAAGGATCCTCCAAATCAAATTAACTGAGAAGAAAAATATCTCAAAGGGAAGGGAGAAAACTCCTCACAACGGTGTCACCCCTTTGATTTATGACTGGTGAGCGTGTGTCTGCAGAACGTGTTCCAACACATGAGGAGGAAACAAACTCCCCCTGCGCCTGCAATGCACACACCAAGAAAGCACCCAGCTCTTTAAAAGCAAGAGAGGCCGACTGGGAGGGAACTAACAGGCACCATAGTAAAACCATTCCCAGTGCTGCTGATGACTTGGCACATAACCCTGGGTGACTCACTTCCCTTTGCACAGCATCCCTGTGCATAAAAATCAGTAAAACACAAAACTCTTTTTCATTTGCTTTACAAAGTGCTGCCAGATGCAAAATAGAAAACACGAAGCAGAAATAACACCAACCACGGGCAGACAGAATGCACTGCAAAAACAAAATGTGTTTAAGTAACCGCTGCCACTGATGTGCATGTGAAAGCCCTGTGAAATAACCAAATCTGAAGAGGGGTCTGGGAAAAGGTGCAGCTGATGTCACTTCACTTTATTCCCAGAGTTAAAGGACGCTGAACAAAGCTCCAGTCCTGCAAAAAGCAATTCTGAAACACAATGCACAGCTCTGGGCTGCTCAGTGCCTGGTACCAAGTTTGGAGCTGAGATGTAACACTCGGACATTAAGTATGTTCCATCTGCTGCAAACTTCAGCTGAAGCCTGGTTCGCCAGTTACCTCCTAAGTGCCCATGCAAGATGAGACTGCCAGACTTACACCCAGGTTCTGAGCCACAACAGCACTCCCATTAGTATTTTAATTGAGTATCAACTGCACGTGCATGCATATGGGGTGTTCAGGGGGATCAGAGGCTGCAGGAACACCTGCTGGTTCATCAGATGCAGGAATGTGGGAAGCCACAAGCAGAAACCCCGTAGCTCCTGCTGCAGGAAGCAGCCAGCACTTACCCTGCCCCGTGTGGCAGCGACGGCCGCTCTCGAAGGAGAAGAGGTTGGAGTCGTAGCCATAACGGCGCAGGCAGAGGTAGGGCCACCTGACTGCATCTCTCTTGTGAGTGTGCAAGATGAGCTCCGTCTCCGTCAGCTCCATAACCCCAGATCCCAGCTCATTACCTTCATCGTCCACATTCGTTACCTGCAGAAACCACGCAGCTCACACCGGGAAGCTTGGTGCGTTTAGGAAAGGGGGGGGAAAAAAGCCCTGCCACTAAGATGCTGTAATTCCCCCTTCATTTCCTCAGATGCCCTTTTTTCAGCTGAGAGCACAGATTCACTGCTGGCAGAAAGCACAGAGCTGACAGGCCTGGAGACTTGGTGCTCAGCAGTTCAGCTGATGAGTCTCAGCACAGACACTGGATCACAGCCCTGAGCAATAAAAGGTTTCTCTCCAGTTCTCCATTTCCTTGCTCAGGCTGAATCTCAGCGTAGAGGAAACTTCTACTGCAAATATGAAACATATCTGCAGCAGAGGGTACTTAATTAAAGGGAAAAAAGAAAAGAAAACAGCAACACGTTTGCAAATCTTATCAAGTGAAAGACTTGTCTGTAAAAGCAGTTTTTCTTTGCTTCCATGCCTAGAGCCCAACCCACGCTGAGCTTTGCAAGCAGTCAGAGCTGCTATAAATTCTCTAATGGGGATGAAGGCCCAACACTTACCTTAAATTTGGTGGGGTGGTTGTCTGGGATGCTGTCTCCACACAGACAACTGCAGCAGCTCCCCATGACGGCAGCAGGAGAGGTAATCCCTGGGGAAAGGACACAGGAGAGAGCAATCAAATTACAGCCCATTCCCTCCTGGGTGCCCCTGCGTGCGGCTCAGCCTGTTTGGAACTCAGATGCTTTTTGCTTTGAGAACTTCATGACATGTTCCCCAATGAACGGACCCTGTGCAGTATAAGCCTAATTAAAAATAACAGCTTTCTTACCATTAGGCAAGTGGTTGCTTGGGTTTTCTGAAGGTGAGAAAATCCCACTACTGCCGTCCCTTTATCTCCTTCAGGACTTCATGGTACCCAGGTGTCAGTCACCCAAAACACGAGGGAAACGGCCCCATCTTCCACCTGGCAAGAAAGTTACAGTTCAAGAGATAAGAAAAGAGAGAAGAATAAACATGTGGGGAAGGAAAGAAACACATCTAGAAAACCTAAAACTAAGAGATATTTGACCTCTCAGCTTTGGGATTGTACCCAGGAAGAGCAGAGAGCAGCGAGGACTCAGGGCACGTGACATCTGCTGCTCGGGTATGGGAAGGTGCCTTCGTTGGATGGAAGATCCTTATGAGACGCAGAACAACAGCCCTGTCAGCAACTGAACACGACTACCAGCCCGTTTCAGACTCTGAAAACTAAGAAATGCCAAATAACACAATTCAGCTGCCTGCTCACAGGCAGTGAGTGCGAGCACGGGGCACACAGGAGTTATACCCAGTAGTGAGGAAATAGGGCAACTCTGAAGCAGCCCTAACAGATCCACACCCACTGTGCAGCACTGGGTTCAGCAGCAGGTGAACACAGGAGAATGTCACACTGTATTTGGCAGAACAGCCGACGGCCTCTGCATCCAAGGCCTCACAGGTACCAGCCTGGCACCGCAGCAGCACATACAACAAACAGGCTGTTGGAAATCTGCCACACCAGAATCCACCTCACCAGACCCTCCAACACAGCGACGACTCCTGGGGCCACATCCCTGTGCTGCTGCAGAGTCTCCCCTGTTTGGTTCTCAAATCAAACCACAACCTACCGACCTTCCCTGCAGCTCCACGTCACCCGGCCTCAGCTCCAGCCCTTCAACACCTCCCTGCTGCATCCACACCCCTAGTGCACAGTCCTCCAGTGGAGGGAGGCTTGGAGCGGGGCAGGCTGGAGCTGCCATCACCCAGCACATCTCCATCACTGCACGGCTTTATCCCTCACTGACCTTCAGCACCGATTGCTGATCTGCAGCCGAATCCTGGGGCTGGTCCCTGGGCTCCTTGTCGTGGGGGCTGCCATCCCATCAGTGCTCCCACGGAAACAAGAATCCCACAGAAAACACGTTATCTTTGCCCTCTCTTCCTTGCTCCCCTCTCCCTCCAGCTCAGGGATGGAGCCCCATCACCTGCCCTGAACTCACTGCAGCCAGGAGGAGAAGCACAGTGAGACCCCAGCCTTGAGGGGCGGCCATGGCGGGGGGCAACAGCTCAGCCCTTCACCCAGCCCCCCCCCCCCAACCCCCATCGGGCTCCACACGAACACAACGACCAGAACCTGAACCCGGCAATGGGGCGGGGGAAATGGGACCGGGGGAGGATGGAGCGCAACGGGAAACGGGGGGGAGGGCAAAGGGGCAACGGGGCAACGGGGGAGGAATGAGGGGGGGACACAAAGGGGTTAATGGAGCGGGTGGGAGCGGCGCTGCGGGACGAGGCCCGGCCGTGGGTCGGTACCTGAGGCGCTGCCCGGCTCCGCCGTCCGGGAGCTGAGGCCGGGCCCAGAGCTACGAACCGGACCGGGACCAGGACCCGGCCCGGCCCAAGGGCTGCGAGCTCCGGGTCGGGGACCGGGACCCGCCAGCGCCGCGTCCCACGGCCCGGCCCGGGGCCGCCGGGAGCAGCGAGTGAGTCCGCCGGCCGCCGCCTAGAGCGTCGCGCTGGGAGGACCCCGGGCAGGCGGCGGAGCGGCCAGCAGGGGGCGCCACCACCGAGAGCAGGGATGGGGGGGAGGGGCTAAAGGAGGGGGAGGGGTCAGTGTAAGGGGAGGGGCCGAGAGAGACGGGGATGAATGGGGGGATAGTGGGGAGTTATGGGGGGGGGGCTCTATCGGAGGGGTCAGTGCGACAGAAAGGGGTCGGAGAGCCGGGAGTTATAAAGGAGCGGGGGGTGGGTGGGACTGCAGGGGGAATCGGGGCGGCACGGGGCTGTGTAGAAGGTGTCGGTGCCCCCCCACACGCAGCCGGAGCTCGGGGGGTCCCCGCGGTGCCCTCAGCGCAGTGACCGACTCCAACACAGTGACTGACTCCAGCCGCAGGACCCCCGCCCCCCCCCCAGCAGCGCTGTCCCCGTGCGGACTTTGCCCCCCGCCCCCTCCCCTGACGCTGCGCTGGCGGCTGTGGGGCCCTGGGGTCAAAGTCCGCCCCATGCCCACACAGCGCAGCTCTGGCTCTGGGGGCCCCGCCGCACTGACCGCCCCCGGAGCGGGGCTGCGCCCTGTGGGGTCCCTGGGAGCAGTCGCTGTTCAGCCCCACGTGTCCCCCTGTGGGTGGCAGCAGGGAGGTGGGGGGGCTCAGTATCCCCGACCCCTGTACCCCCCCCCCACCCCGCACCCTGCTCCATCCGCAGCACGGGGGGTTTTACAGGGAGGATAAAACACTGCAGCTGCAAAACGGAAATCTTAGAAATTAGGGACACACAACAGGGCGGGCACGAACCGGAGCGCGGCCCCGACGCGGCTCCTGCTCCCATTCCTGCCATTGCCGAAGCTCGGTGGCTTTGGGAGGAAAGTAGGACATCCCGGCTGCCTCCGGCCAGAGCCCCGCGGAGCTCCCCCACCTCAACGCCGGGGCGTAATGACACCTCCCCTCTTTTATGAAGCTCCGGTTCTTTCTGATGTAGGGACGAAAAAATACATCGCGGCGGATGATAAAAGCCGCCCAAACGCCGACCCGGGGCGAAGCGGGGCGGGGATGGTCGGAAAATAAGAGGTGGCGAGAAAACGCGATGCGATGGGAGCGCGATCCCTGCAGGGTTAACACTGCGCCGGGCCCTGCCCGTCCCCTCCCCGCTCCCTCCATTGGCTGCCGCTGGAGGTTTAGGCTAACGAACCTCTAATTGGGACCCCGGCTGACAGGGCTCCAGTTTCCTGGGCAGGAGGATTGAAACAACAACAACAACAGGAAAAAAAGAAAAAAGAAGAAGAAAAAAAAAAGAAAAGAAGGAAAAAAGAAAGGGAAAAAAAAGAAAAAAAAAGAAAGAGAGAGAGAAAGGAGGGGGGAAATCTACAAACAAAAACAAAGCCGAAGGAAGCACAGCCCCGGCTGCTGTTGGATGTTGGATGTTTTCCTTTCGTTTTGCCAAGTCCGCTCGGCTCAGAGCTCCGACCCGACGGGACGGGACGGGACGGCACCGGGCAGGTAAAGGGGGATGGGGGGGGGGGGGTCCAGGGGGCCGGAGGAACCGGCTGGCTGCCACGTCCGGGAATTGTTGCGGGGAAAAGGAAGGGTGGAAAACGGCGCGAGGGAAAGGGAGGTCGGCCGGTTCTTTGCGGGTTGGGATCGGGGTGGGAGCGCTGCTCCAGCGGCCTTTGTCTTCGTGGAAAGCGGCCCCGGACGGCGACGTCCTTCGGGAACCCCCCGCCCACTCTTCGGCTGCAGGTGCGGAGCGGGGGGCGGCCCCGGGAGACGCAGCTCCGGCCGGGCGTTGTGCCGCGGGTTCCTCCTCCGCCCCGGTGCGGGGTCGGCGATGGGGCAGCGCTCACACGTCGGTCCGGCCCCTCCGCTCCCTCGGGTGGCAGAGCGGGATGCCGAGACCACCCCCCCAACCTGCAGCACCGCGGGGCTCCGATGGCCCCGGAGGTGGCTGCGCTGTGACAACGAGCATCCGGCTGCTCTGCCGGCTCGGCCCCGCCGTGCTGCAGGACGGGCTGCTCCGGCTCACCCTGCCAGGCGTCAGCTTATCTCACCCCCGGAGAGATGCATCTTTATGGCTCTGCATCTTCATTTCCACGTACGTTCGCTGCAGCTGTGTTGACGGCAGCTGGAGCACAAACAGGTTATCCCGTGGGTGAGGTGCATACAGAGCCCCTGGGAGCTGCCGGTGTTTGGGGTGTTGGAAGGGGAATCTGGTCTTCTTGGCAGTGACCTGCTGTTGTGTTTCCTCGGGGCCGTGGAGCTGTTTGGTGCCCCGGAAAAACAGGACAGAGGTGCCTTGGAAGTGGGGCTGCCACCGTGGGGAGGCGGCTTCAGGATCCCTGTGGCTGCAGCAGGCACAGATGAGCCACGCTGAATGTTAACGCTGTGATCTCTGCAGGGACAGATCCAGGAGCCCCACGTCCTCCCGCAACAGGATGGGGACAGGAGCTGATCCCTGAACTGAAAGGGATTAAAATTCCTGTGGATTTCAGGGAGCTGTGATCCCTTCCCCAAGGCAGGGGCCTCTTGTGGGGTCATCAGGGCGGGCGATGCCAGTATTTGCTGGGATGGCAAAACAGAAAACCTCCAAATAAACAGGAGGGGGGAAGGGGGGGCAGCGAGGACATCAGCCCGTCCTATGGAGCAGGGCTGAACTGTGGCAGTTTGGAGGAAGCCCCGGGTTGAGGGGCTCTAAAAGCCCGAGGCCGCTCCATGCGGTGGCACTCGGTTGCTCCTGGGGGGACCCCAGCTCCGTGCCCAGCTCTGTGCTGAGAGCATCCCGCATCCCTCCGCAGGGAAAGGATGATGTGGGACTGCCTGGAGGCAGTGGGGAGGGCAGAGGGGATGGGAGCGGAGGAGACGGACCTGTTGGAGCTGCCCGGCTTCTTAGCATGGGAGGCGCGTAGGGCTGTCACAGTCTGCGGCTAATTACAGGGACCTGCCTGCAGCCCAGACGGCTGCCAGCCATCCTAATCACATCAAACCGGGCTGGGCTGGGCTCTCCTGCACGGACCCATTGATTCACAGCCCTGTCCCCAGCCTTACCCCAGCGGGCTCCTGCTGGCAGCCCTGGGATGAGATGCCCTGCGTGGGTAGGGCCCACTCTGTTGCATCCATAGGGCCCTGATAGGGTCAGACGACAGCAGATCAGCCGTGCAGTTTGGGATCTTAGCAAACAGAGCAAAGCTTGGGACTGCCATCCATGTCCCATGGGAGAGACCAAAGGCAGCAGCAGGGCTGGCATCCCACACCCACGGCTGTTTAAATTCAGCACCCCGGGGATGCTGCAGTGCTCCATCACAGCTGCAGGGCTGAGGCTGTTCACTGATCCAGTGCCACTGGTGGTCCGTCACTGAGCCAGCACCACAGAACTGGGTCAGGTGTGTTCCTCCAAGCACAATCTGTAGCCACTCATCACAGCATGCAGCCGGCCTGCCCTAACGTCAACAAGGACGGCAGACCCCAGGGAACAAGCTGCCCTTCTGCTTTATCCCATTGACTGCCAATCTGCCGCGTTAATCATTGACCCGGGTGCACGGCTGGGAATCCTGAGCTCAGAGCCGTGCACACACACCCTGGTGCCGTGAGCTGCTGCGCTGCGGGATGCCCTGCTGGGTCAGAGCTGCGGGAGAGCCCGGAGCCTCCGAGGGGCTGTGGTCACCGACCCTCACAACCACAGCTCTCTGCCCTTTCCCGGGGAGCCTTTTTGAAGGGGTGTCAGCCCCAGGGAAGCTCCTGGGGGTGTCAGCGCGGTGCAGAGGGGCCCCACAGGAAGAGCTGCGGGCAGCTGTACGGGGAGCCCCAGGAGCCACCGCGTCGCTTTGTTTTGGAAAGCCGAGGAAGGAAGCGAGCGGCGACAAACGCTGCGTGGGGAGGGGATGGGACGGGTTCGCATCGCACAGCCCTGAGCCAGGCACGCCGGGCGAGCAGGAACAGCCGCTCGGGGCAGAACAATGGCAGCCCGGGGGGAATACATTATTTTCCATCAAACTGGGCGAGACCTTCGTCTCCTCCCACTGCTCCGCTGGGGACAGGCCACTAACCCCGGGCTCAGCCGTGCCGGGAAAGGGCTGGCGGCAGCAGGGGGACATCTCCCGCTGCGGGTGAGAAAACATCAAAGTGCGGCTCACCCGGAGCTGCCCCATGGTGAGAGCAAACACCCGCGGTCCAACCCTCAGCCTCCTCTCCTCTCCCCGCAGCTCATGTCCCGGCCGAGTCCCGCATGGCCGCAGCGAGACGAGCCCCCCCCGTGCGGCACCGCCACCGCGCTCCCCCCGGCCTCGTCTGACAGCGACTCCGGCTGTGCCCTGGAGGAATACCCGGAGCCCCCCGCAGAGCCCGCGCCCCCCGAGGTGAGCAGCTCCGACCCCGACGGGCGGACGCGCCTTTAGCCGAAGCGACGCCGCTTCAGCCCCTCGTTCTCCCACCCGTTTCCCAAGGTCCCCGCCTGCTTCGAGAGCCGCCCCTCGGAGCCCCCCCGTCCCGCCGACCGGAACCTGCTTCGTGTCCGAGCGCTCCTGCAGCAGCTGCCGCCTCAGGACTGCGATGTAAGAAACGCACGAGTTTGTTCGGTGCCGCCCTCCCCGCGCTGCGGGTCCTTCACCTCCCGTTCCCCGCACAGGAGCGGTATTGCCCCGACCTGGAGGAGGAGGAGAGGAAGCAGCTCCGGGCCTTCAGCGCCGGCCGCCGACGGGACGCGCTGGGCCAGGGGGTGGCGGTGCCGGTGCCGGGCGCCCGACACGGCTGTCCGTGCAGGAAGGTGAGGCCCGTCCATCCCCACGGACCGCGCGGGGCCGCCCTGAAACGCGGCCTGACCCCGACCCCGTGCGTTGCAGTGCGGCAGGAGGCTGAGCAAAGGGGATCCCGGCATCGCGGCGTCACGGCTGGGAGAGCAGCTCTGGCACCCGCCCTGCTTCTGCTGCCACGTCTGCCACCAGCCCCTGGTGGACCTCATCTACTTCCAGCAGGATGGGAGGATCTACTGCGGCCGGCACCACGCCGAGCTGTTCCGGCCACGCTGCGCCTCCTGCGACCAGGTGGGAACGGCCGAGGAGATGCTCCGGGCTCCGTCGTGCCGCCCTTATGTTCCTGTCCTCCGCTGGCAGCTGCAAACACGGCAGGACGGGCCGCTGGATCTCCCTGCACCCCGGAGATTCCCACGCCCACCCCAAAGCACAAGAAGCGTGTTGCGGGCGGTGCGTTCTGCGGGTGGTGCTTAGGGACGGTTTGTTCCCTTCCAGCTCATCTTCTTGGAGCAGTGCATCGAGGCCGAGGGTCGGCGCTGGCACCCGGAGCATTTCTGCTGCCTGGAGTGCGACGCGCCGCTGTGCGGGCAGCGCTACGTGATGCGGAGCGGCCGGCCCTGCTGCCGCAGCTGCTTCGACGGCCTCTTTGCCGAGCCGTGCCAGGCCTGCGGGGAGCCCATCGGTACGGCCCTGCTGCTGGGGATGGGGGGGGGGGCTGTGGGAGACCCCCCTGTCACCTGCGATCCCCTCATAGGTGTTGACAGCGAAGAGGCCACACACCAGGGTCTGCACTGGCACGCCTGCGCCTCCTGCTTCTGCTGCAGCCTCTGCCAAAAGCCGCTGCGTGGGCAGCCCCTCACCGCCCGCTGCGGGCGGCTCTTCTGCTCCGAGAGCTGCAGTCTGGGCTGGGATGTGTCTTCTGCTGCCTCCACCAGCTCCGATTCATCTGACTCAGCCTTTGTCTCGGCACCGTCCCCTGACTCGACGCCTGTCTCCAGAGCCAGCTGTGCCACCAGGGCTGGGGGCGCCGCAGCAGCTGGGGGCTGCAGACAGCGGGTGGAAGGGGCCGGTAGGGACCTGAGTGCTGCACTTGCAGGGGATTGGGAGGGAAATGGAAGCAAACCCGGGCTCTGGGTGCTGCACTGGGAGTACAGCATACAGGTGCAGCCCGGCTCAGGGCTGTAGCAGCAGCTGTGGGCTCCCAGCCCAAATTCCACAGCTGAGGTTTGGTTGGTACAGCCCCTGCTGCACAAGCAGCTGCAGCGAGGCAGGCTCAGCCTTTTTCTCCCTCACCCTTCCTTGCTTTCCCTCTTCCAGAGATGCTACCGGATCAGGCCTCCACACACCCTGCATTCAGGAGCCCTGAGGACCATGAAGCAGCTGTAGAGAGGAGCAAGGATGCTGTGTGCACAGGGATGCTGAGATCATCACCCACTTACCCCTCCAACCTCCAGCCCGGCACAGGGGGTCCTGAACCCCGAACAGTGGCAGGGGATGGAGACCCACACTACCGAGTGGGTCTGTCCCCTGCCAGACCCAGCCCACATCTGGAGGACGTTGACCCACAGGATATCATGGAAGAGGATGACTCTTGGTGTCCCACCTGCTCTTCATCCTCAGACTCTGACTCAGAAGAGGAGGGTTTCTTCTTCGGGAAACCCATCCCCAAACCTGGGATGAACTCTGTGGGCAGGGAGCCCCAGCACCTGGAGCGGGCGGGATCCAGGATGGCAAAGCTGCGGGGCAGCAGCAAGCACTGCAGCGTGTCCTAGCACAGCGACACTCAGCAAGCAGGGGAGCCCAGAGGAAGCAGGGCAAGGTGGCAGTTTGCATGGTATTTAAGCAGAGGGGCAGCAGCTGGGTCCCAAAAGCACAGGGGAGGGGAGAGCACCTTGTATGGCACTGCCATCCTGCCAGCACTTACAGTGGTCTCAATGCATTCCAAACACCTTTTAGACACAGCCCAAGGCTGAGGTGGTAGGGGGGGAAGCTGCTGGGATCTTTCACCAGCAGCTGCTGGCAAAGCACAGCCTGCAGTTCCTGCTGGCCTCTCCTTCAATTAGGAACAGGTAAAGCGAGCAGGGAGCAGAGAACCAGCAGCCCACACTGGTCTCTGACTGCTCAGACAAACCCAGATCCTCAGAGAACAGCTGTGCTCTGGGGAGGGCAGCCAAGGACTTAGGACAAGGGCAGACACCTGCTGCAGGGACTCCTGCCCAGACTGAACAGGAGGGATCTGGCCATCAGGGTCAGATCCAGATGCCAGGTGACAATCTCTCACCTGTAGGGACATCTTGAAGGACACGAGCTGATGCTGCCCTGCGTGGGGCTGTGTGCCCTGCCACTGCAGGGAGGAGACCAGTGGGGCAGCTCTGCCATCATGATGGATGAAGCTCCAATAAAGCTCAGCTGAGACCTGACTACAGGAGTGACAACCAAGCCTGGCCTGTTTCTCTCCAGCCTGGGGTTGCAGCCGTGTTAACTGTGCTGCTGGAGAACTGTGCTCAATGGGAGCTGAGGGCCCCCAGGAAAGGACCAGACTGGGGTGTCACTGTGGGACCCCTCCCTGTGCACGCTGGCCCCAGCAGAACAGGAATGGAGCAACAGCAGTGCAAAGGCTGCAAAAATAATTCATTTTTATTTATGAAAAAGAACAAACCATGAATTTTGAAGAGACTGTCTATGAAAATGAGTAGTAGAATAAAGGCCCCTCCTCACAGTTTCCCTCCCTCCCTCCTCCCCCCAATAAACCCACCTCCCTCCGTCACTATAAATACAGGCCTACATATGGCTCATCCATTGCCCACAGTCCCCAGTTACTGCCTACAACCATCAGAACCAACCACCCTCCCCACAGTATGAAGGCCTTCCAACGCCCCGTCTCCAAGAGAAACCATGTTGGCACATCCCTCCAGCCCCACAGTGCAGGCTCTGCCAGCACAGCCCCACAGCTCCCCACTCAGCAGCTGGGGTGCAACACATCGTACTCCTGGATGAAGTCCTCCATCTCCTTGATGAGGCGGTTGCGGAGCTCACACAGGTTGGCTCTCAGTGCCTTCATCAGCACCCCCTCCATAGAGGGCTCCTTCTGCAGCAGCATGATGGACACCATGGCAAAATTCAGGCAGAAGTCGTGGTATCCCTGCAGGGAGCAGCCTGGGTTCGGTACGGGGCACTGCAGAACCTCACTGCCAAAAGGGACTTATTTCCCCTTTAGAGTGTCCCAGAGGTGGCAGCCCCTTCCCACAGCACCTGTGCTGAACTGTCCCAGGGCTCGCCCATCACCCAGCACTGCTTTATTCCCCCTGTGGGTTCTGAAGCTCCTGACAGTTCCCACACACCCCTGACTGTGCCAGGACTCACCTGCTCGATGCTCTCCTTCTTGGTGAGGATGGCAGCAGAGCGCGGGTCTGTGCTGGTGGGGGAATGTGTGGAGTGCAGGGGTAAGCTCTGGAAGCCTGCAGCCTGGGCAGAGGAAACAACGAGGTGAGTCTGGATGCTTTGATGGGGAGAAGGTGTGGGCAAGGGAACAGGCACGGGGCTGGCACCACATTGGAGCTGCCAGCTGGGGACCAGTCACTCTGTGGAGGAACCTGCTGGGACCCCGCCACCCTTCCCTCACACGCAGGAGGCTGCTCCTTGCTTCCCACTTCCACTGCAGCCCCAGCAGCCTTGCATCAAGACCCAGAGGCCCCACTGGATGGTTTCTCTCCCCCATCAGGCCACGATCACAGCTCCCATACACTTGCACAGTACACAGGGCAGGGCTGCGCACGTACCAGCTCTGTCCAACCCCAAGGATGCTGCCCGGTCCCGGCTGGTGCTGCTGCCTCAGTGCAGACACTGGAGCTGGCCGTGCTGGGCTGTGTGCTGGGCTCTGCAGTAGCCTCCAGTGGAATCTGTGAGTTTTCAGATTGGTGAAGGCCACAAAGAAGCAGTGGGAAGGCACTCGGCCTTCAGGAAGGGAAATCTCAGGCACTCTTCTCCCAGGAGGAAACAAGTGCAGCCACAGGCTAAAACCCACCCCAAAAACCCACCCCATCCCGGGCAGCTGCTGCCTCTGCTTCACCAGCAGCACTTGGCAGTTACTGCCATGTTTGAGAGAGCAGGCAGAGCTCCGCATGTACCTCTAAAACTGGGCCAGCAACGACAGCCTCAGCAGGCTGCAGAGCTAACAGACTGCACAGATACAGCTCGGCACTTCCACTAGCCCCAGGGACACTTTGGCTGCATGGCTTTATCTATCTGTGCATATCACTGCAGATGTGCTTCAGAGTCCACAGAGAAGCATTTTGATACACCCCAGGCAAAGGGAAAAATAGGGTTCATGGAGGGGACCGCAAAATCCCACCTCCCTCATGGCACAACATTTAGGCAGAAAGGGGAGACATGAATGAGCACATACCAGCTCCAAGCCTTCATCCTCCTTGGTGCTGGTCATCTCTGGTGAGACTGGCTCCAGTTCCGATGCAGAGGGCTGCTGGTTGCTTGCAACTTCCTCTCCAACTTCTGGCTCAACCTGCAGACATGCAATAGCATGAGGCAGGGATGCTCATCTGTCCCAGAGAAAAGAGCTGGGACACAGGACAGACAGAGAAGGTGAAAAGTGAGAGAAAGAAGTGAGGGGTTACACAGGTTGAAGTGATCCCCTGGGCCAAGCAGCTCCTGGGGTGAAAATATCTCCATATGCACTCAGGAAAGAGGTGCCCACATACTGGCTTTGATTCTGCTGCTGGCTCCTGCTCCACTTCCTGGGGGTCAGTGCCTGGGCTTGTCTCTGGGCTCTTCTCTGGGCTTTTCTCTGCATGCGCAGGCTGTTCCAGCACCTGGCTGTTTGCCGCCAGCAGGCCCTGGGGGAAATCCTGCTGGTCAAGGCCATAGCAGCAGCAAGGGATCCATGTGGCCATGCAATTGGAGTCACCACTGTGTACCTGGGGTAAAAACTTACCTCATCCACCTGCTTCTCGCTTTGCAGACTCTTTTTGCAGGCAGTAGGTGACTGGGGAGCACCAAGGTGCTCTTTAACACCTGGCTGGCTGGCTGGGGAGCTCGACTGAGAGGGTTTGGAGGATGGATGGTGTCCTGCAGAAACACAACAGGACTTAATACACAAAGTGCTAAACCCCCCCATGCAGATGCTGCTGGCTGCACCCACCACAGAACAGAGGCGTCCCGGGCAGCAGCCAACACTGAAGCAGCACAAACCTTGAGAGCTCTGGGGAGAATGGCTGTCAGATGCTGTCTCCTGCCTGATGGGCCGAAGGAGCCGGCAGCGTTTCTGGCGTGGGCCACGATGGTGCTGGGGTGAGAAGTTGTCCTGGAAGACTTCTTGCTCCCTATAAGAGCCAAGGGAAATTCAGGCTGGCAAGGATCCCTGGTGCAACCTTCCACCTAGAGCAGGGTCAGTTTCAATGCTGCAGTGCCCTGCAGCAGTATTTAGTCCACTGCATCCACCTGCTGCCCACAGCCAATTGCTGTGCACCAGAGCTGAGCCTAGATATGTTTGCTCATGTAGCACAGCTCCCCCACCACCTGAGATCCCAGAGGGGACCACCACTCCACAGCCAACCCACAGGAGCTATGCTCAGCCCAGACCTGCAGCAGGATATAAAGCTGACCCCTTTCCAGCCCATTGCCCCACCCTTGGTGCAGGCACCCACCATAGGAATTCAGCAGGATGGTGCTCCTGGCTGGGGAACTCAGGCTGGGCAAAGAAGTCCCAGTGACGCAGCTGTGGTATCTGAGGAGAGAAGGGGTTTACACACTAAGCAAGTAAAGAGACACACCAGCTGGCATCAGGGCAGAGGAGCACTACCCAGCACAGCGCAGGGAAACGCAACGTGGTTTGCCATCCTCATCACGGAGCAGTAAACCACCCTTTTGCCCTCTGCCCATCCATGGTGCCATGGCCACCACCATCCCTCCCCTGACCAGCTCTCCTCACCGGCTGCAAGTCCTTGACAAACATTTCCTCATGGCCGTGGTGATCCTCTCTTTCCATCCACGGAGGCGGCGGCTCTTCACAGTCCTGGGGGTCCCATCCCCAGTTCTCTTCATTCCAGTGGATGTCAGCAGGGCCAGGGAAAGGCCTGGGCTGCCTGGGACCAGGCTGCCAAAGCAAATCACCACAGGTGAGGACAGCAGCACATCTGGAGCAGCCACGCATCCGGCAGCCTTCCATGGGGATTCTGGTTGTGCTCCAGGTTCCCCTGCCCACTGAGTTCTTTACAACTCTCCTCTTCCCAGGGGAGTCCCATCCTTTAGCCAACCCAAACTTGGACAAGCCCAGCAGCTCTGCCCACCGCGTGCTGCCCAGCTGCTCGCCCCAAACTCTTACCAGATGCATTCTTCCCCTGGCTCTCCAGTGCTGGTGCTCCCATGGAGGATCATGCCAGGCATCCCAGGGGCCATGAGCATGTGGAGGTGGAGGCCCAGCGTGACGCGGATAGGGCTGCAGAGAGGACACAGAGAGAGGAAAGCAGGATGAGCCTCCCCGCTGCTGCAACTTCCCTCTCCACCACCAGGATGTCATGCACGGATGGGTAGCTCTAAACCCTCCCATCTGAAGTTGCAGACAATTCCCGGCCTTTCCAGCTCTCTCCTGTACCACAGAGATGCACCTCCAGATACTCCACATCCCAAGGGATAGAGCAGTGGGTACCCACCCTCACTGCCCTACAGACAAGTCCCACAAAGCTCCTGTGCTCCCAGCCACAACCACAGCCCCACCTACCTCCCAGGGAAAGGCCCGGGGCCCCCTCCTGCAGAACCGCTTTGAGGACATCTTGCTAAAGTGTTGCCCTAGCCTTGATCCCTGCACAGAGGAGGTCTTCAGTGAGTCCTCATTAGGCTGCAAAGGAAGAGGAGTGGCTGAGTACATCCCACAAGATGGGCATTACCATCTCTCCGAGGTCAGCTTCCCAGTGGTGCCACCCACAGCTGCCCCTGCTCAGCTGAGTTCTGAGCACTCGGGCCCTCTGAAGCACAGCACAGTACCACCAGCAGAGAATGCAGTGCAGAACTGCTCCCTGTCCTTGGAGGAGACAAGGTTCAATGCAGTGCTGGTGCTCTTCCCCCACACCACACACATCTGCTGCCAGGTCTCCCCACCCATTGCTGATCTCTACCTGCTCACATCGATGCTTCCACTGCCCAGTGCATTCTGCACAGGTCACAGTGCCCAACAGCACCACCTCACTATTGTCCCTGTTGTGTTGGCTCACAGCCTCACTGCTCAGGCTGCCTCAGCACCAGACACTGTCTCAGCTCTCTGCAGGGGTTGAACCCTGTGCATACACCAGGGCACTTCACAGACTCCCTGGGGATGCGCTGGTGAGCTCCTCACTCAGCAGCCACAGGGCTCAGTGCTCATTGCACAGTATAGCACCAGGGCAAGCAGGGTCGGCTCTGACCTGAAACAGCCAACCTGCCAGGAGTCATAGCACAGACACCCTCCCCTTGTCTCAGTGAGCAGCAGGGACCGAGCTACAGGACAGGAGTGTAAGAGCAAGAAAATTAGCACTTTATCCCCAGATTGGGGTTTTACCTGGCAGACCAGTCCCAGGGGCCTTGCAGGGGGATCTCTTGCTGGCAGGAACCCAGCACCAGTGAGCACAGGATACAGTGAGGATGGAACGTCCCACACACACAGGGCAGATTGCACCACCTCTGTTTGCTGAATGCAGCCCAACAGGAAGCAGTGGCTGTCGGCAGCTGGGTGACGGCAGCTGGGTGTTAATCCCCCCCGGCCAGCTACCTTTGTACTCCTCCTGCCCACTTATTTGCTGCAAGGCACCAAAAGTCAAACTGCAACACCTTCCAGGAGGCTTTACTTTTTACAGAGCACCTCCTGACACTGACCAAGGCTTCTGGGAACACCCACCAACAAGAGGGGCACAGAGCATGGCTAGCAGCTGTGGAATATGGCCCAAGCACAGCCTGCTGAAGGAGGGGAGAGGTCATGTAAGACCAGAGAACAAGACATGACACAGGTCTGGTAGCCAGCCTCTGTTTGATAACAAGAACTGCCCTAAGTTGGGCAGGCTGGATAAGGCCATAGCTATGCCTCAGTCACTCCACCTGCCCTATCTATGCTTAACAACATGCAGACTAGTGCTCATGTCAAGAGCCTGAGCTGTGACTGGAATCTGTCAAGGAAAAGAGAGAATAACACCTTTGGCAAAGGCACAGAAAACATAAAACCACGTAACAAAAATGAGGTTGTAAGGAATCAACAGAAGATTCTCTTCCATTTTTCTTAGTAAGTCATATGTTTTCTAGACCCATGTTTATATCTTAATTTGCAAAACCTGTGACTCAATACTTTCTTGCTTATCATGGGAAAGCACACGAGAAAAGGGGTATCCTGTCAGGATGCTGGAGGACACCTGAGGTTCCTCTCAACCAACCTGAGACCCACCCAGCATGCAACCCCCAGATCCAGACCTGCAACTGCTGTGCCAGCAGGACAGGTCATACAGCCTTACCTGACCTTCCCTGGGATATTGATGAGGTTTAAACTGTAGCAGCCTTCTCAAAGCACATTTAATATTGTCTGAGTGCAGCTGATATGTGTCAGAGAATGCGCTGCAATCACTGCCTTCCCGTTGCTCACTTCAGAGCATGCCTGCAGCCCCCCCTTATCTCCCAATGACTGCACAGACCCAATATGGCACCTCTTCTCCAACTGGTCCCCAATAAACACAGTTTCTTCTCCCTGATCTCTATCATCAAACTTTGTTTAAAGCACAGTTTAATGCAAAGCTTTCAGAATCGCTATGCTGTGCCAGTCACTCCATCAGCCCCACGAGAGCCCCCACTCCTGCCTCATTCCCAATTCTGGAGGTTCCTGCAGGGACAGTCAGGCAAAGAGCAAAGCTCACCAGCTGGGCACAGCTCCGCCTCAACCCGTCACTGCCACGCGCTCCCAGGATGCTCCCAGCTTCGTGCTGGGGCATTTTGGGGCACAGACACCCCAGCAGCGCAGCTGCTCCGGCACAACCCGAGGCGGTGGGAGGGGAGGCCGGGAGGAGCGTCCGGTCGGTGTGTTGGCCCTGGCCGGGCAGCGCTCAGCACAAAGGGCTGCTGCCCTCACACCCACCTCTGCAGACGGCGGAAGCTGAGGAGCGGGGAGCTCCGCTCGTCGGGCAGGGCCGGCTCAGCCAGGAAGCTGCAGCTCAGCGCTGCTGGGTCGGCCAAGAGCCGCCTGGGGACGATGGGCTGCCAAAGCCGGCCGTGTCCGCTCACCTTCTACCACCACAGCCGGGTCAGTTTCCTGCTTGCAGCCCTGCAAACCTCATCGGCTGAGCCCGGGGCTGCTCGGGAGCTGCCCACGGCGCTGCTGCCGGCCCAGCGCACCCCCTGCTGGTGCCGCCACGCACACGGCGCCTCCTCTCTCCCCGCATTCCCATTTCCTTTGCTCTGACCGGCCAGACACGTTAGTGCTCGGTGCAGGCAGCTCGCCCAGCCACCTAACGAGATGTATCACTGTCCTGCTGCTTAATGCGCATCTGCTTCCTTTCAGGTCTGAAAGCTGTTGTATGGATGGCGGTTGGGAACGCACCGATAACAAGCTGGTCCAAACTGGTCTGTCCTGCAATGCAAACTCCCTCTGTATTTTAAAGAGTAAAGCAAAGTTTGTGACCTTGCAGTAACGTGGGAGGGAGATAAGGGAGAGCACGGAGAAAAGCTGGAGCTTGTCAATGCCAAACATTAGTAAAGGAGGAGATAAAAAGAAAAATTTAAAGTCTGAAGCAGAGTGAAACCTTAAAAGATGCCACATGAGATGAGCAGCGCTGTTAACAGTGATGGGGCAGCTCGTGGCCCATTGGAGCTCACTGCTTCTCAGTGTTGCTCCCACCAGGCAAATAACACGCAGCTTTCCAGCTGGTCGGTTAATTGCAGCCTCTAATAGCTATAAATCAATTAACTAACTGGGCGGATCAATGAGCTCTTTGGGATTTGGGAAAAGAATACAGCAGCATGGACAAATGTGTTCCCAGCCTAGGAGCCCACTGTGGCAGCACGTCACCTTACAAGGGGAGCACCAAAGGCTCCGATGGCTCCTTGGCTGCTGTCTTCCTACCAGACCCAGGTCCTCCTCATGATGACCCAGGTATCTGCAGACAGGAGGAGAAGTGCAGCTGCTGGAGCAGCGGAGCAGCATTCTGAAAGGGCAAACCCCAGGAAAAGGAAAGCAGGGGAAGGGGATGAGGCAGAAGTGAGAATTGCTCCAGTTCCTCAAAGTGTAGCAAAAGAGCAGGAAGGAGCCAAAAGAAGAAGCAAGTGCCCAGCAGTGCTGCAGAGCCAGAACAAAAGGCGCATGCTCAGGACTGTGCCCAACTACTGCAAAACCTCAGTGCTCACCAGCACTGCTGCTAACCTGCGGGAGCTGCGTGCAGGCAGCCAAGAGCTGGGCGGTTCACAAAGCAAACACACAATTGTATGAAGCTTCAGACACACACAGGGTGAGACAGAGAGAATGGAAGAGATGTTTTCCATACAACACTGCTGAAACGCCATCCTGCCCACGTGTACCACCAGTGCTTATACAGAGACGCAGTGTGGGTCACAAACAGCCCAGCTCTGGCAGCCCTGCCTGGAAAATTCACTCACACACGGGTAACATCCCACACAACATTTCAGGCCTCCCCTCACTTTCTATGCATTTCTCTCTTATCTCACATCCTGCAGGCAGCCTCAGGCAGCAGCACAGCTGCCCTTATCACCCGCTATGAAACATTGTTCCCAGGCACAGAAACCTTCCAGTCCAACCAGCCTTGGCCGGGAGGTGACGGCGCTCACCAGGCACTAAGTTTCTGCACAGTGGAAGCTCATGGCCAGACACACCCCAGATTTTTGGTTTCTGCCACTGAACCGCTGCATGGGCAGCTCGCCAGGGCTGGGCTGGACATTCCTGCTCACCAGCCAACGCGCAGCATGTGTTTGCTGGCTATGAGCTTATGCAGGGCTTTACCTTAGTGACAAAAGCAGCCATAAACATGACCAGGTTATAACAATACAGAGAAAGAAGAGGTCTGCAGGGCCAGGAACCACCAGCCTGGGAACAAAGCACGTCCTTGAGGAGCATCCTGGAGTTGTACACAGGAGAAAAATCAGACATTGAGAGATTCTCAATAAGTACAGAACAAAGAAACTACAAAAACGATCCTAATATGATCCTACTGTCTGGGAAAGCAGAAATCAGATCGGGAAACTGAAAACAGGCATGGGAAAGCTATGTGATACCTCCCAGCAGATGGATCCTTGCACAAAGCAGGCTCCCCACTCAGTGATGTGGTGCATCTGCAACAGCAGCCTTCACCATCTGCCCCCACAAACAGCACAACAGAGAAACATGACCCTGTCTGCCACCCTCATCACACCACCACCACCATCCCACCCCTGACCAGCTCTCCTCACCGGCTGCAAGTCCTTGACAAACATTTCCTCATGGCCGTGGTGATCCTCTCTTTCCATCCATGGAGGCGGCGGCTCTTCACAGTCCTGGGGGTCCCATCCCCAGTTCTCTTCATTCCAGTGGATGTCAGCAGGGCCAGGGAAAGGCCTGGGCTGCCTGGGACCAGGCTGCCAAAGCAAATCACCACAGGTGAGGACAGCAGCACACCTGGAGCAGCCACGCATCCGGCAGCCTTCCATGGGGATTCTGGTTGTGCTCCAGGTTCCCCTGCCCACTGAGTTCTTTACAACTCTCCTCTTCCCAGGGGAGTCCCATCCTTTAGCCAACCCAAACTTGGACAACCCCAGCAGCTCTGCCCACCGCGTGCTGCCCAGCTGCTCGCCCCAAACTCTTACCAGATGCATCCTTCCCCTGGCTCTCCAGTGCTGGTGCTCCCATGGAGGATCATGCCAGGCATCCCAGGGGCCATGAGCATGTGGAGGTGGAGGCCCAGCGTGACGCGGATAGGGCTGCAGAGAGGACACAGAGAGAGGAAAGCAGGATGAGCCTCCTACATATCAATATCCTATTGATATGTTGATTCCCTTCAAAGCTTCCATTCTGTCCAAAGGACACTTTGTTAAACAAAGAGCCCCGAGGCGGGGGTGGGGGGAGGCCAGGGATTCCAGTCCTTCCTGATGTCTCTTCAGGCTCATCCTTAGGTATTTCACCACTCGTATATTTTTACAGTGTGTGCAACAAAACATTGTGTGTATATATATACACACACACACACATATATATATATATACATACATACATACATATATATATATATACATACATACATACAGGTATATTGTTAACTATTTTAACTTCTCCTCTTTGGATCCTTTATTACTCAGGTCTTGTTTGTCCAGCACCAAAAATCAGTAGTTTTATTTCAGATGGCCGAACAGACAGGAGCTGCCGTCTTTGTTCCTATGACTTTATTAATTTTTAATAACCACAAATAGTTTCACGTACACACAGAGACCTTGAGATAAAACATTCTTACCTTGTTCTAGATGCAGAATCAACATTAGATTCCCACACCACCCTCACTGCCCCACAGTCAAGTCCAACGAGGTTCCTGTGCTCCCAGCCACAGCTGCAGCCCCACCTACCTCCCAGCGCCCCCTCCTGCTCAACTCTTTCGAGGACATCCTGCCTTGACCCCCGCAGGGAGCAGCTCCTTAGGACCAGCTGTAAAGAAAGAGGCGTGTGAGCACATCCCACGGGACAAACCTTATCTCTGCAATGTCAGCTCCCCAGCGGTGCCACCTACAGCCGGCCCTGCTCCATAAGCAATAAGCACTGAGCCACTGGTGGCACACAGGGTTCAGTGCTTATTGCGGGGGACAGCAGCACAGCACACGGCCGGTACCGACCCGACACGGCCGGTTCTGACCCGACACGGCCGGTACCGACCCGACACGGCCGGTTCCGACCCGACACGGCCGGTTCCGACCCGACACGGCCGGTTCTGACCCGACACGGCCGGTACCGACCCGACACGGCCGGTTCTGCCCCGCACCCCTCACACTCCCCCCGTTACCGTCGCATCGACGCTCTGTTCGCTCGGCACGCGGCGGGGCGCCACCGCGCAGGCGCGGATGGCGAGGCCCGTTCCCATCACCGGAAGTGACGTCATCTCGCGGCGCCGGGAGGTGTCATGGCGGCGGGCGGCGCGCAGCTGGGCGGCTCGGCCGTGTCGGTTCCGCCGGCTGCTCCCGCTCCGCCGCTCGGTGTGACCGGGTGGGTGCGGGCCGCGTTCCGCTTCGTGACCGACAGGAACGACTTCCGCAGGTCGGGGCGCTGGGACGGACCCGGGGCGGCTCCCCGGCGGCGGGGCCTTGAGGCGGGGCCTTGAGGCGGCCAACGCGGTGTGTTGTTGCAGGAACCTGCTGCTGAACGTGGGGCTGTTCGCGGCCGGGGTCTGGGTGGCCCGAAACATGGCGGACATCGACCTGATGGCGCCGCAACCCGGGACGTGACGGCGGTGAGAGACGGGACACGGGGCGGAATCAATGGGGCGGAATGGAATGAATGGGGCGGTACAGAGTGAGCCGGGCTGGAAGGGACCTCACGGATCGTGTGGTTCCAACCCCGTGCCTGGCAGGGCCAACAAACAGACACAGTTACTAGATCAGGTTGCCCAGGAGACCCCATAGATCCCCATAGAGACCCTGTAGACCCCATAGAGACACCATAGATCACGTTGCCCATGGCCCCGTCCAACCTGGCCTTGAACACCTCCAAGGACGGGGCATCCACAGTCTCCCTGTGCAGCCTGTTCCAGGGCCTCACCACTCTCCTAGTGAAGAACTTCCCCCTGACATCCAACCTAAAGGTGCGGCCCTTTGAGCTCAGGGCTGTGTTGGATGGAGATGTGCCGGGCTGCAGGGGGAGCAGTGCACCCAGAAGGAGCCGGGGCTGCACTGATCTGGGAGCAGACTGACACTGTGTGATTCCAGCACTTACAGAGCACAGACAGAATCCAGCTGTGAGGCAGAAGAGTTTTTCCCTTCTCCCAGGCACTGCCATGCTCAGCAGTTATGAGGCTGATGTGCTCACAGATCTTCCATTCTTGTTCCTTGTAGAACTGCTGCTCCCATTAAAAGCCGTTCCACGCGAAGCAACACCAAGGAGCAGAAAAACAACCACACATCAAAGGGAGAATTCACATTCAACCCATCCTGCAGAAGGCAACGAGAGGAGTTTCTCCATCATGCATGGAATTCTCTCCTGTATCACCATTTAGTTCTTTAATAAATGTAATGAAGTGACACGGTGAAATTTTACTTCTTTTTAATAAGAAACTTCAGTTTACAAAAAGAAGCTGTAAAAAGAGCAAAGATTTACAAAAAAAAATCATAAAAACATGATTTTTTATTTCACACCCGAAAGACAAATGAACAAGTCCAGTCCTGGGCCGTGAGCTGGATCCTTATTCAAGGGGAAAACAGAACCGTGGAAAGCTGTAGGTAAAGTCCAACCACCAGAAGGTTTCATGGATCGTGTCTGGCCAATATAAAGCTGGTGTGTTTGCTGTAAAGGAATTAGGACCCTGTGGGAAGAAGCCATTTGTTGCATAGCACTTTGTGTCCTGGACTGAAATTACAACTTGCCTTTACTGACTTCAAGTCCTTCTATGGACGATGAAGCTGTTCAAGGGACAGTGAAACATGACATGAGGCTGATGTGGGAGCCACAGCTGTAATTTAATCAGAGACGTTACGCTGCGGCTCCCAAGAGATGCTGTTTGTGCAGCAGAATAACTTCCCAGCCCTGAGCATTGTGGCAGTCTGACTGCAACATGGCTTTGGATTCTTTGGACAGTTGTGCACAGGGCTTTCAATGAAAACATTCTTTTGCAGTTGTACTGACTGTGTGTTCTGTGACTGAGAGCTGCCCCAAAAGACAAATCTATTCCACTGCTGAAACGTTTTAAAATGTTGTTTTCAAAGCAGGAATTTTAACATCTTGTAAAGAAATGGATTAACTGTACTTCAAAAGAACGTCAAATTAAGCAGGGACAGTTTTTGAAGGAAAAGGGGATTAATTAGAACATTAGGTCATTTTCTAGTTAATCTTAGTTTTGATTTAGAACGCGCTAATCTCCTCCTGAGGTCTGGGTTCAGGCAGGGGGCAGTTCAGACACTTAAGCACATAAGGCTGCCACAGGTGACTTACTGGCTGTTGTCTTAACAAACCTCGACTAAAATAAAAGCTGCTGAACCTGCCATTAGAAGCAGCACTTCAGGTGCGTTTGCACTGAGCTGTGAGGCAGCCAGAAAACATTCAGTAATTAATTGGATTCTCTCGTCACTTGCTGCTGCCTGGAAGCGTCCTTGAAGCAGAGGCAATCTCATTCATGAGCACAGCATGGGATACACCAGCTTAAGTCATTAGTGACAAAAGTGGCTAAAACTCGGAGCAGATACCAGAAGCTGTTCTGACTTAAAGACCCCCAGAATTCACTGGAGGAAAAAATAATAATCAGGAAAGCCACCAAACTCCAGCTTTGATCCTTATCCAAGAAAGCAAAGTAGCTTTTAACTTGTTTTCACAGCGGCTGCAAGGGGATTTCATGTGGAAAGAGAAAAGCTCGTGTTCTAAGCAGTCTGTCAGCAGCACCCTTCCAGCAATCTTAGACAGGGATTAACATCAGAAGTCCTGAAGATTAGCTTTCCTTCTACCCTTGCTCAGGTCAACAGTGGAGCTTCCAGGGCACGAGCAGAAAGGAGGGCTCCCCTGGCAGCATCCCCTGTCTCAACTAAAGGGAGTTTGGGCTGTGAGGAAAATGAACTTGCTAGGAAGTATTCATGAGTCAGAGGTACTGAGTTATACAGAACAGACGTTACACTCACTGTGCAGAGGAGGAGCCATGTGGGTAAGTTATCTTAATTCCTCAGCTACAGATCCCATTCAGCAGTGCACCACACGCTTGCAGTGACATTACTCATCTGCAAAGCTCTGGTTTGCCCATGTTATAATACATTCTTTAACCATGTGAATCCACTAATGCTGCACTGATTCACTCATACTAACCCAGTGTAACACAATTATCCCCATAGCACAGATACAGTTCTCTAAGGAGAGCAGGCTATAGCCTAAGTGCTTGATACTTAACACTGCCCACGCTGGAGGGTGTGTTTGTTCCTTTCTGTTCCTCTTCAGCAGGATAAATGCTCAAAAGCCCTACATTCCAATGACAAAATGCTCACATGGAAAGTGTCCGTAAAGCAGGAGCAGAAACAGAGGGAGCCCTTTTGTACCCCACCAAGTCCTAGTTTGATGAGTCAGGGCCCAGACCCAGCAGTTCAGCATAGAATCACATTCACCACCTGCCACCTCCATGGAAAGCAGGTTACTGAGACTAAGAAGAACAGATCAAATGGTGTTCAATCATCAACTGTATGATCTCTTTTTTCATTTCCAGTTACACAAGCATTTACAGTGACATGGTGGGCTTTAAGAAGGCAGCTCCTTCTTAAAACTTGAGAATCTGGGGTCCTGTTCCTTAGGAATATTTAATGGAAAAGCACCATTCGTTTGCCAGTATGAAATTACCACTAGGAGAAACCTTTACCCCAGTCTGCAGCTAATGAGACTGTGTTTGGATTTCATTAATGTCTCTGCCTACAAAATAAATGATCCTCTGACACATAAGGTCACCAAACCAAGTGCTTCCTATCTCTACTGGAAGTAGATCACTGCTGTGCTCAGCTTGGCTTTATTTTCACAGTTGCTTCATCCTCCCTTTCTCCTTCCCCATCCCCTGCCTGCACAAAATTCGCACAGCACTTCACTGTGCTCAGAACAAATAGCAGTGGTTAAAAGTCAATCTTGGGCCCATTGGGCTGGTCTTGTCTTTGCTTTTTCCTCCTCTCTCTACTTCCTTTCCCTCCACCCTCAGCCCCCCCCCCCCCCCCCCTTCTGGACACATACATTGCAAACTGCATTATTAAGACTATCAGATCTCTCAAAACTATTTCGGCCCACCATGCAAAGTTCTTTAAACAAGTGGAACCCATTCACACACAGAGAGTCATTTAAAATAAAATAAGCACATCAGGAGTGGCCTAAAGGCAAACCCCTTAAATCAACTAAGACAGATAATCACTAATCAGTACAGGCGACTTAACACATTCAGCTTTTGATCATTCAGTCTATGCTGTGGTTTTCAAAATTCAAAAGCATGTTAGAATGCTTCACATTCCCATCTGCAATAAACAGGTATCAATATTAATGTAATGGACATGAGAAAGATACCACTTAATTGAGATTTCACATTCAAACCTAGATTTGGGACAGGAGGCCCCTTCCAAAGGAACAGCTCCTCTACCAAAAACTCCCAATGGAGCGTGAAATGTGAAGATGGCAGCGATGCTGAAAATACTTATAAAAACACAAATCTGCTGCTTCGGTCAGGACTTATTTCCCAGTGTTCCTGTCCCATTCAAAATGTTATTGGATACAAGGCACCAAATCTAAGGAATCATACAAAATTAGCTCACTAAATTGTATTGGAAGGTAAAACTAATCTCTGCCTATTGTCTCCTCCGTAAGTATTTCTCATTGTGCAGTACTGTTACTTCCACTGCAGCTTATCCTGGGGGATCTGGCAGTAGCCAAAGTTTTGTGAGGGTGCATTTAAGCACAGTCAGGCCTGGGGATGTTAGAATCAACATGAGCGTGTCTAAAAATTACCACCAAGACAATATTTCAGTATCTGAAGGGGCTGTAAGAAGGAAGGGGACAGACTCCTTAACAGGGGCTGTGACAGGACAAGGGGAAATGGTCTCAAACTAAGAGAGAAGAGGTTTAGGTTGGATATAAGGAAGATGTCTTTTGCCTTTTAGAAGCAAAAATAACTTCTGATAGTGAGTCCATAGGATGCACTCTGTGCTTTTACTGTTTCCAATTACATTCCTGCACTGAAAAAGAATGGCTGGAATCCCCTAAGGAAATGGGGGTGACACTGCCACCCAGGAAAGTTTGACGTCAAACACTTAATGCACATTATTCTGTTTGCTGCTTCATATTGACAACTTCAAAGCCAGACCAGAGAATTGTTCTGGTTAGAAATAGCAGGGAAGAAAAGTTGTTTTGTTTTTTCCCCTATTGCTTTGCAGAGAAGCTGTTTTTGCTGTATGCATAGTTTAACTTGGACATGCAGGCAGTAAAGGGGTAACAAAGGCAAATTTATGCAACTAGCTTGGTAGAGGCATAAAGTATTTCCCAATAACTACAGCCAATGTTGTACCCTACCTGGCCATGAATACATTAAAATTCTTCATTCTTAAAAGCACAAAATTAACACCAGTTTACGTACAAGTTGAAGAGAATAAGGTTATGCTGGGAACAGTTCTGTGCAAAGGGCTGCGTACTCACAATCCTGACAGCCTGCAAGTGCCCTGTGGTTTACTTTGCCTTCAAACAGCAACCTGCACAGTGCCAGGAGCCTCACACTTGCTCTCAGCATCTCTCAAGGCAGCTGGCTTCTTGTTCAGTGACTGAAAGCTCAGTACAGGTGTGCCTGCATGTACAGAAACAAATTCCACTCCCAGTTCAACCAAAACAAAGGTTCTAATCCTGCAGACACTGAGCCTGGGACTCAAAAGCACGACCTCCACACCTGAGTTAAGTTATATCAGTTGCTTAGGTGCTCATAAGGGTAAAGCCTACATTTGGAATTATTCTAAATACACACCTGGATTGGAGCAGGATTTCAAGCCACACCATTAAAGGAGGAACAGAGCTTGCATTGCAGGCTGCCCTTGGGCAGGCATTCACTTCAGTGGGCTTCACAGTAATTGGAAGTTGGATGTTGTCTTATTAATGTAAAGAGGTAATTTCCAATTCTAATTTCTGGCAAACAAGACACTATAGAACAGTGTCCACCATGGCAGGGACATTGAGCTATGCTTATATAAAGATGCCTACAGCAGACAAATATAAACCAAACAGCATAAAAAAATGCTATACGCTATCGCTTCCAAATAAAAGCTAAATATCACAGAAACCTCACAGTGCTGGAAAAAGCAAGTTTACTTTGAAGTATAATTCGTTCCTTCCCTATCAGGGCAATATTTATCTTACTGCAGTATCTCCACATCTCAGTGCAACGAGGCTAATGTCACATGGAGAAGTCACTAATGTCAAAAGATGTCAACAGCAAACACTACACAATCTGGGTAACCAGCTGTACCCATGGCTAACGGTGCTGCTCCCACTCCCCTCCATAATCTGGTCAATTCACATGACAACCATATTTCTACCTGAATACAAATATTAATGCAAAACACTCAGTCAAAAGATGAGCATTCACAGCAAAGAGTCTCGACTCACTACAGTAACAACAATCAATCTTCATACAAACAGGAACAGCACAGTAAGGGCTGCAGAATGCGATCACAGTATTTGGCAGTCACAGCAAACCATGACTGTTCTATTTTCCCTCACACCTCTGAGATGAAGAAGGCAACACTGAACATTTTTTTTCCTTTCATTTTCCTTCTGAGACACGTAGTCTTCACAAAGCACGTACTCTGCTCTAACCAAGATTGCAGCACAGATCTGAACACCACAAGCATTTCATTTTCATTCTTTAATGAATGTCAACTTCTGCCTGTGCTGAAGCCAGACCAGCTTCCCCTGCATTAAGCCGGGTCACATTTCTGTTGCATCTCAGTCTGGCCTATAGCATTATAATCTATTTTATTTACTAGTAGCATAAAAAAAGGGCTACCTAGTAAATACATATGCAAGTATTCACAGGAAATCTTTCCAGACCATGCAACATTCACAGAAACAGAATTAAAACCTTTTAATTTGTTCCTTTAGGACTTTCTAAACAAGTCTAAAAACAAACAAACAAAAAACCCACAAAACAAAGCAAGTATATAAACTCAAACTACCTTCATCGCTAAAAAATCAGTTTGCGTAGGCTCAAAAAGTGGCATGTTGCTCAGACATAGAGGAAATGGGTTCTTTATGGACAGAGGAGACATAGAGCGGCGCTGTGCTCTAACAAAAGAGGAGTTTCTTGTTTGCGCTGCTCATCTCTGCATGACTAAAGTGATTAACAGCAGCTGAAGTGCCCATAGAACAGGAAATCAAAAGGTGAAGTAGCAGCAGTGAAAAAAGAGGAATTGTGTTTAGGGGATTTTCCTCTTTGCCCTCTCCAACAATAATGCACAGCTGTCAGTTTGTGTCTGATGGGCCAGTGCCAGACAGGATAAAAGTAGGAAGGGGAAGAAAAACATGGTCCCAGCTCCCCTACCTGAACATGGGATCAAGTGTTTGAAGAACCGCATACCTCAACTCATAGCTGCTTCAGGAAAGAGGAAAAAAAGAACCAACAAGACTGAAATACAACACGTATGTTTGCAGTCACATATTCAGATTTGATGACAATAAGAAACATGAGCAGCCAAACCCCAAATTATAAAAATTCCTGAGGTCCAACTGAAGGCTGAGAACTGACCAGAAATAGTCAATTAGAGCCCTATATTCTGTAATTAAGATACTCACAGACAGACGCATTCCTGTAGTTTTTCAAACTCACTGAGGAATACAACAGTTAACTTAATTCCTTCCCTTTATGACCCAGCAGGAATAACAGCTTCACAGGTTAAACTCTACCCATTGCATCTGCACAGCCTCACTGCCTTCAGCCATTCTGGGCCTCCTGTGACAACCAGAGTTTGTCAGCATTGCCACTATAGGAGCAGTTAACAGCACTTAGCTCTGACTCTGACTGCTGTGATGTTACCTCCTCACTATTCCCTTGGAAAACAAAACAAAGTGCTCATTTGCCAGTGTAAGTTGCCTCCCAGTGGCTGCTTCTGCTGTCACAGCTGTGCAGGTCAGGGTTTTCACTTCTTTCTAACCCCCATCAGCAGAGTTATGCCAGCAGAAACACGCAGTGTAGGCTTCATTTCTGCTGCCAGTGCAAACAGATATGACTCTGATCACACAGGTACGTTCCTGCTCTATTACAGGTGTTTGGTTTTTTTAATTTGTTTTAAAAAATAAAACAAAAAACATTCTCCAGAGCAGAACTGTTTCCAGAATTACATTCCTAGTGAATTTAGCTGCCAGTTCAGTTCAGCCTAGAGAACAGACTATCAAGTGTGCATCCAGTCCCAGTAACACTGAGAAAAAGAACTGTTGACAGAAATTGCCAGCCATTTGTTTGCCCTTATCTGAGGGCAAAGAAATCGGTACCACAGAGATAGCTGAGGGCTGGGGAACATTTCTTCCTGTTGTTGAATGTCAAACACTTATTCAGCAAGAAAGGCTTTTAGGGCAGCCAGCTCCAACTACTCAACAACCATAAAAGAAATACCTGGGTAGAAATCCTAAAGGGAAGGTACTATACCTGCTCCTTCCAGAGGTTTATCAGGTACTGAAGGTTTCTGGATGCCAGCTGAATGCTTCTATTTCTTGGTTGTGCTCCTTTCTTAAACACTGAACTCAATTATGAGACCAACGATACAAAGCATCAAATTCTTCGAGTAGTTTAACAATGTTGTTTTAGAAACAAGTTTCTGACTACAATGTTACGCATCAGAATTGCACAGCTTGATACACTTCTCCATTCCTGGGCAACAAACACCATCTGATCCCCTTCCTGCAGCCAGCCCTTTTCCCTACAATAGGAAAGATGTGAACACCAATGGTTTATAAAGCAAAAACAAACAAACAAGAGACTGTTGATTGAGTTATAGAGCTTCCCATCAAGAGAACGTCAGTCTTCTGTCTTTATCAGTATTTTTGGACAGCACCTGAGCTTGGAGTTGTTTTTCTGAGATTCTTGCTTTGTCCTGCACGGTTCTTTGAGTGTAAAATAGAATGTAGGCCTGGGTTTTGCACACCTCCTCCACGCTACATACATTCAGTTTGGAGTCATTGCAGTGGACCCAAAAGCCTAGGAATCAAAGTGAGAAAGAAGACATTAGGACTCTAGGTACGATCCCCTAAACCAGTTCCATTAAATTGTCCACACATCGAATCCATATCTTTCCAATCTGGAGAGAAGGATGTTGCAGAGGACGATGTCAAAGGCCCTACTGAAGTCCAGATAGAGGATATCAGCTGCACTTCCCTCTGCCTTTTCTCATAAGGAAACTTTCAAAAGGAGTTTCTAATACGAAAAACATTTTACCATTTCTGTACTGCTAACATGGTTGACAAATACCAAATGATGATTTAACCAATTGCATACAATGGGCCCAAAACTCAATTAGGAAAATAAGTATTCCCCGGAGAAAGCCAATTTGTTCCTCTTTCTCCATCAGTTAAAAGGCAGAATCAATGCTGATTCAGTTGAAGAAAGAGACTGCTGGAAATTCACATCAACCCTGAGGATGTTATTCATGAATAGTTCCTGTCCAGTTTCAAAACACTTTCTGTTTATCTCACCATCCCAAGGATGCTGAGAAAAGACCCAGCTGGATTAGCTTCACAGACTTACATCCCGTGAGAAAATGAAGCATTCATGCTGTTAACAGTGAGCAATAAAAGGCATCCCAAAGCGCCACAAAGCAAAAAGCAGCAATCTGAGGTCTTTATACACACACCATAAAATAAAGGAGAAAGAAAACGTGCTCCTAGTAACACACTCTGGGAAACAAACTACTGAATGTCAGGAAATTTGTTTCTGAACAACCTTGATCACGAAGCTTTACAATACACTACATCTATGGAATAAAACACAGATTTCTTGTATTTGTTTCCCTGTAATAAGGCACACGCACCTCCCTCTGTGTTGTAGCAATATGCTGTGTAGTGTCCTGAGCCAAACCCTTTACCATGATGCATCACCACAGCGGAGAGGTCATAGACAAAGGTCTCTTTGTCAAGAGAGGAGAGAGAGTCCCTGCAGCAGTAAGGTTCCATGTTTAGTACCTGGTCAAAGAGGACATGGACCCCAATCTTCTCACGGTGATTGCGTTCAGACCACCTGCAAAAATAAGAGCATCATCAAAGGCTCTGAATCTTTCTGGGCAGTGGCAGAGGGCTGCAGGAATGGAATATGGACTCAGGAGCACTGCAGCACAGTTTGAGGAGTTTTCCTTCAACAACATTTATAGGCACACATTGCTCACAATGTGAGTAAAGCTGAGGGGCCAGCTCACCACTTCTTCCCCAGAGGACAGAATCTGTCTGCCTGGCACCTCACCGTGCTGCCCCACTCACCTGAATCGTTTAAGGTGCAGTCGGAGGACCTGAGGTAGCCTGTAGATCATTAACTGCTTTTTAGCTTCGCTCAGAACAAGAGGTTTGGGAGAGGACTTTCGGCGTTTGCCTATGGGGGAAAAAAAAAAAGCAGAAACTGAAGAAAAGAGAAGGAGGTTTCTCTTCCCAGTGATCACTCTTTCCAGGACACCAAACATATGACTACACCATGAGGAAGACAGGTGGCTGTCAGAGCTTCCAATAGGCAATGTACCTGCTAATTAGATTTCTGCATCTCACCGCACCAGGTTGGAGCAGATGGGTTGCTCCTCCTCTATCACGTCTGACAAGCAGTGCCCCCAATAGCTTTTGGCACTTAGATGCAGGCTGTTTGCCTTTGTTTTGTTTTCAGCTGGTTAATGTTTCTGTAGCCATTTAACTCTGATGTTCACAAGGAACTACAGAAAACTGAGTTAAGGTGAAAGCCATAATTGCCTGTACTGACACTCTGCAAACATTATTTGAGAATCAGAACTGTACTTGGCTTTGTTTTAAGAACATCTAAGAGAATGATTATTCCCTAACATTTTGGGAAACAGCATGAACAGCAATATATGTATGGGTTCTCAAGACAAAACATACAGCAGTAACCCCTCATGTGGAAAACAAGGTGATTCTAACTGGCAAAGCCAGTAGCAGCTCTGGACTTACTGTTGCATTGGTCGCACGCATATATCCTCCCTTCCAGAGCTTCAGTTTCTGTGAACTTGGCCAACATTTCCGTCAGCATGCACTCTGTCTGGGTAACAGGGATAATCCCTTTCTCAATACAGTGATAGCGCTCAGGAAACTCCAGGGAAAGATCCCAGAAGGGCTCAACTGTGTTGGATTTGTAGTTGCATGTTATACAGGTGACCTGGGAATCAAACGTTCATACACAGGTGAAGTTATGCACATGGACACTCGCAGAAAGGTATTTCCATTCACCACTACAGGTGTAACACAGGCACGACATGACTTCACAGATGGGCAACAAACAGTTTGGAACCACAACCAGTAAACGTTTGCATTTATCATGCCACTTTCTTCCACTGTTTCTCTATTTTCCTTGCATGTTTTACCTGCTAACCATGCAAAAATTATTCATGACTGGAGTATGAAAGGACACAGTGCAAAAGAACTTGTTTTCTCAAGTCATCCTGGACAATTCTTAGTGTGAACAGCAGAAACATTCTCAACTAAACTCAGAGGCAACAAGTGAGAAGATGAAGAGGCAACAAAACCAGAAAGCAGACTCAGACTTTGCATTCTTAGGAAAGCAATCCACCAGAAAGTCAGCTCCCAGCTTGGCACTGGCTTTCCAGCCAACTCCATGCACTGAAAGCATCAGTGACTTCAATGTGGTGTCAGAGTAGATAAGGAAGTCTTAGAGGGGTTAAAATTAAACACAGTGTCTGTATCCGAGTTACGTAAGTTAAATAAATAGCTTATCCAGTTATTTATAGCGTATAGTAATAACAGATAAATTACACTGATCTATGAACATCTTCACACCGTTAACAGAGTCCACCTAGAAACACTGACCTTGGATACAACACAACTCCAGAGCCAAGAGACAGAGCTGAACAAAGAATGTTTGGTTAAGAACCACACAAGAATTTCATGCAAAGCAAAGATGATTCAGATGAAGCACGACTTCAAGCATCTTCCCTAAAAAAACAAAAGCTTTAACTTGAAAAATACACCTTTCAATATTTAATGTGCACGGAAGTTCTTATGAGTGGTAAGCTTAGGAAGACTGGCACTAGAAAAGACTGCATAAATACTAATGAGATCGCACCTACATAATGTGCCTCGCGGTCTGACCTTGCAAGCCCTGAAGCATCAAGTTTTGCACACATTCATTTCTCCTGAAAAGCAAAAGTGGTTGAGAACTTTCAGACACACTGTGCTTGCAGGGTCAGCTTTGTGAGCACAATGTGTCCCAGACAAGGCAATGGCACAGGAATATGAGACCAAGCAGTGTGACACTGTGGGTGCTTTTAGCTGCTGCAGAAACATATGTTAAGCATCGAAAACCCTGAGAACCTACACAGCAATTAAGCAGTTTTCATTCTCAGAAGGCACTCCCCATCAATTCCTCTCAGTATCTGGTGGTTTTTGAAGGAACAAAACCTTTGCTTCTCGGTGCTAACAGCTCCAATTGATTTCTGTGCAAAACCAGGTGCGTACCTGACTAAGCAACTGCCCGTGAAAAATGGTGTTTACCACCTTCAGGACCTGCTTGGTGAGTTTCCTCTGCGAGAAAGGGATGAGGATCCTGCGCTTTGTTCCTTCTGATTCCAGCTCCTGCTGCACTTTATCCAACAGCTCACATAGGAATTCCTGAGCGTCCTGCTGATCGTAACCTCGGAACGCTGGGATCAGACTCCACACAGAGTGCAGCATGGCAAACGGGGACACAAGCGCCCACTTGCCAGACCACATCACTCTGAAGAGGGTGTGCAATTCGTGACAGAGGGAGATGTGCTTTGAACGCGGTTCCTTGGGTTGGATAAGTTCTAAACTCCTGCTTATTGAGGAGCTGCCATTTAAGCCAGCTGGCAAGCTCTGCGTGCCGTACGATCCCACTTTGTCAGTCCTCCCTGACTCATTAGCAGCAGATCCATTTGCCAACCTCCCAGGCAACCTAGACTTCCCGTTCACAGTTTTGGCCAAGAGTTCTTCTGTTTCACAGAGATCAAGCGTCAAAAAACATTCTCTAAATTTCTGGAGGTGACTCAGCACTTGCAGAATAGAGTTCATGTAACATGTGTTTCCCAGGTTCCTTAGACCCGTCACCCCGGGAGTCATCAGAGGCTTACGTCGGATTGAATAAAACTGATTGAATCTGCTGCTCTGCATCTGCCTTGAGGTAGGGGAAGCGGTCGCCACCTCCCTGAATTTCCTTGGAATCAAGTTCTCTCTGTGCACGTGTGACAGCAGCCTCGCACTCTTCCTCGGAGGAGTGTTTGCCAGCTCCTCCAGAAGCTGTCTCTTCATCTCCTGCCGTCGCTGCCGAGCTGCCTCCTTCTTCTTCTCCAATTCCTCCATCTGTTTCTTTTGTTTTAACTTCAGCTGCCCTCTGGAGCTCTTACCAAACCAGGTCCTCAATGCTTTGGCAAGCAAAGACTGGCGCCTGTGCCAGAGAGCTGTAAGCATTTGAGATTGTCCCTGAGGGGTCCTCTGATGGCCGCACACATCCTCTCCCAAACTCATGGATCGCAACGTCCTCCCACTTCTTGTTGACGGATCATGTTTTTTACTTCTAATTGCTGACAGAGAACTTCTCAGCAATTTCAAGTCACCCTCCGGGTTATCGTTCAAGACATAATCTTCACAAAGGTAACAAAATACATACAGATCATTAACTTCCATTGCCAGTGGATGTCTGGTTTCTTCAAAGTGTTTAAGTGCATGCTCTTCCATGTACCTCCCACAGGCGACATGGGAGCACTTCAGACAAGCCCAGATTGATTCAGTCGTCTGGCAGTCCATGCAGTGCCACTTCTGCGGGTTCAGGATAGAATGGTCCTGGGCGAGTCGTAACCGCCCAACATGTTTGCATCTATCCATCTCTTACAGAAGTCTTCGCTGCTTTGACCTTGTAAGGCAAAAAGAAAGAAATAAATCTCAGAGCCACAACACATCTCAAACGATCTCTTTTGTACCAGATGTAAAGACCTACAAATATACAGATGTTGCATCATTCCACTCAGCTTTCCTTCAACCAACTACATCATTTTCATGCACAACTTCTTTAAATGAAGTTTTCATTACCAGCAAAAAAATATCGGACTGACCAGCTGTACAGAACCGAACTGTCTGTGTGCTAAGGATGGCCCAGACAGCTGCCAGGACGCCCTACTCAAACTGCGTGCCTTCCTTCCAGAGAGAAAAAGATTAATTCAGTCCACACACACTCGTTTGATCTTCAGCTGCCCTCTGGAAATTGATACATATGAAATGAATTTGGAATTCCAATGCATGTCATCAGAAACCGAACTAAGGTTACAGCTTTCCATGGAAGCCATGAAAATATCAGACACTCGTCATATCCAGAACCAGTCTATATGCAACCCACAGCTCCGCAGGCTCTACATTCTGCCTCCAAGTTCTCTGACTTCCCCTCACTTTCCAAAATATTTTAATGCTTAAAACTAATAAGCACAGGCAAAAGATGGAATATGTAACAACTTGTTACAGTAACGGATTACCTAACAGAATGGCTGCACAAGTAAATTTGTGCACAAACACACAAACAGAAAAAGCTGATTTACTAAATTAATATATTGTATCAGAAGAGAATTCAAAACTGGGTATCACAACCATAGCTGTACTGTGAAAAAGCTTTCACTCCATGTCCTCTGTGTTTTATAAGAGAGATTCAGTCTTACGAGGAGCACAGGCAAAGCAGCAAAGCAGAGCTCCCAGCACGGCAATGGTGCTTTGTGCAGTCTGACGTCCCATCACAACTGAAAGCGACCGGAGCACCAAAGCAGCACCCAGCCCCACTCACTCGCACACAGTACTCACTGAGTCACGTTGAAACATTCCTTCCTCCCCAACGCAATGCTCAGAGCCTGGAACATCCCCATTTCATTCAAAGGAGTCCTGGCGGTTCTTCGAGAATTTAATTACTACTTAAGTCTTCATTCTAAGGAAGCGCAGCTTCAAAGCCCTGGAGAGAGAGAATATTCTCATGATGCACATAAACTATGAAAGCCAGCGAGGCTGCTTTGAACAGAATTAATCCCCTCAGCATAAGAGCTACTGCAGAGAACACGTTTATCCCAGAGAACAGAGTTATCTGGAAGTCCGAGCACGAATGCACTTAGGAACCCAAGCATGCAGATGTTAAGAAATTTCACATGGAAGAGGCCCTCAGGAATTTTGTTTTTCTGTTTTCATTTCTGATCATCTATAAATCTGCTGATCACATGTAGCCTCTTCGTCGTCAGCCTTTTGTAGTGGGTGACCCAACATATGGCAGAGGAAAAATCTGAGCAAAAACATGGAACAAAAACGTGCACCTCCTGTGATGGCTTCAATTTTGGCTGCTTTGGTGACTTTGTGAAAGTAGGAGGAGGGAGAGCAGTGGGGGGGATGGAATCTTTCCTGAGTTAAATTTCATCTCTGGATGATTTGTCAAACAAAACCAGAAATGAAGTAATGAATGGTTTTCAAGAGTGAACTGCAACAAAACAAGAACTACACGGGAAAGACAGATTGGAAAAACCTGCAGTTTGCCAAAGGCAAAAAAGATTGGGGAAAAAAAAGTATCTGTTGTAATAATCCAAGAGAGACTAAATTAGCTTGTTTATGCCTCTGTGGCTACAGAACTGCAATATGCACAGTACTGAGAGGAGGGACAGCAATAACAAACACAAGGTGGTTACAGATGTCACAGATGGTGTCAGATCTGGCGGAGAGAATGCTTAGTTTTAAAAAAATAAAAAATCACCTTCTGAGGGACAGGGTTTAATATAACAAAGGAAACAGCACTTTCTGAAAGCCATGGAATAAATAACAATCACCTGTGAGTGGTACATAGAAAACCTGCCCGACCAGGCTAAGATGACTTATTTTTGGGGGACCTAAAATGATGCACATTTACCTCAATTGCAGTCTTTTTCCAGTGATGCTGCTGCTAAAGACCAAATCTGCTAAAGAAAAAGACAAATGAAGCTATGTACCACAAAGGCCTTTTATTTTTTAACTCTCCTCTACTTCAGATTAAAGCACAAGCGGCCACTTCAGAATTAATTCCAATGCAGCAACTCTGCGGTGCCTGAACCACTTCAGCTGTCCCTCCAAAGCAGCTCACAGATTCGTTCTCTCACAAATTCCAGGACCTGAAAAGACACTTTTGGAAATCCTACAGTAAACAAAAGGGCAGCTTTGGGCTCCTCCTTCCAAACCGAGACGTTCCTTCTCACCTTCCTCTCCCCTTCTTCCCTCCTTTCCCTTTTCTTTATTTTTCCACTCAATTCCTGATAGAAAATTGTGGAATAATCCTGTCTAGTCTTGGAGAGACCAAGTGGCATCGCATAGATTCCAGCTTGAAAGAGTATAGACACTATGGTAACATTGACAGCCTTCATTTACATAAAAGAATACTAATTATGTTGTATCATCAACATCTGTGATTCTGTTCACTGCCATATGCGACAGTGTTGGGAATTTAACCCTTGAGTCTCACCAGCACATCCAGTTTTTGTACCAGAAAAGAAAAGATGGGCTTTCTGAATGATGTTTTTTAGAGACAGATGAAGCAGCTGCCAAACACAGACACTCACCAGCTCTGCGAGGTCTCAGGACTCAATATTTTCAAAGAACACTGCACTCATTCTCAATTTCCAAGGGGCGGCAAAAAAAAATCACCAAAAAACAGATATGTTGCTAGTTTCAGCTGGGTAACAGGCTGCAAGGAAACCAACCACACCACCAACCAACTGAGTAAAGTCAGGGAAAGGCACACGCAGATAATTAAGGGCAAATTAAGGACTAAATTTGTTCCTCTGCTTCATGTAGGTAAACAAACTACCAGAGAGAATAAAGACAACAAACTGGCAGGGGAAATTAAAAAGCAATGATAAGAGGAAAACAGGAAGATGAGTTAGAACCTGTGTGCTGTTGCACAAGATGGGGGGGGGTGAAGCCTGAGAATATTGGAGGCATTGCATACAATCAAGCAGCCCTTAACGGCCTACCAGGAATGTTCTAGAGACAGCCTGAAAGGTTTTTACTTTGCAAATTAGTTCCAGTCTTTAAGCACAAAGTCAGACTCTGCTTTCTTTACCTGTGTGGCTCAATCCTGGGAAAACTTAAGGCAAGATCCTATAAGAATCTCAATAATCAAATGCAGCAAAGCCAATTTTAACACTGAAGGAGTGTTAAGATAAAACACAGGACTTTATTATTTTCCTTTGTACCGTTGTTACACATTTGGAAACTGATTGAAGACATCTGTACAGATCTGTTGACGTTCACTACTTTCTTTTTCTATACAAATGCTCATAGAACAGAAAAGGTTTTGGGTCACGAATGGTGTGGAAATCAGACACACCATCCATTTGTCCAATGGATCCAGGATAAATAGAAGCCTGGAACACCAACACCAAATCCTTCACTGCAGTCTGGAAGTCATCCTTCAAAGACAGGTGAGAAGCTCAGGCTCAATGATCCTTAAATTCATTCATTCTTTCCTCTCCTGGGAATGTTCATCACAGAAATAGTTAAAGCCGTATTCCATTCAGCACTCAAAGCTTTCCCAGGAAAGGAGCAACAATGAGAAAACATTCCTAATAAAGACTCCCTTCAACCAAATACAGTTTAGCATTCACTAGGAACGTAACTGGCAATTTATGGTTTGAAAGTTATCACAAGAAGGCAAAGAGAAGATTAATTCCTTCAGTTCCCAAAGCATTTCAGAGTCCTCTTCAGGAACCAGACAATTTGCGCTGCTGTTTAAACTCCTCAGCCAGACAAATTGTAATGAAAGAGCTTTCAAAATGTGAAATATTTTAAAAATGAATATTTAAGAGAAAATATTAGAAGATGAAATGAATGTTCTTATTAAGCCAAATACACACTGCTTCCTGTCCAAGTGCCAGAGATGAACAAAACTAAGTGACTGTGATCTCAGGGAATGCCCCCAGCACCCCTGCTATTTTTCATAGTAGGATCACATCTCAAACTCGGGTTTAAGATAGATGTTTATTCTTTACAGTCACCTTAAATCAAACAGGAAGAAAAAAATACAAGCTGGGAAACACAAGACAGATATACTGTATAAAAGAGGCGCTCTGCTTTAAAACCACCCACAATATTTCCTCTACTCTTAGTGAAACAGTCAACAAGGCCAAGAGGCAGTGCCTCAATTCCACTGGGTGTTACATCTGTGTGAGCCCAAAGCAATTGCAGCAAAGACACACAGGTTGAATTATCAGAATAAAACATGAAAAATGTTTTGCATTAGGAGACTCTGGCCGTAGATGCCAGCTGCCCAGTATCAAATAATAATTTCACTTTATGAGCCAGGCAACCAGCTTCATAGACCCCATGAATTTACAGTTAATTCCATTTCCTTAATTGCTGACAGCATCAGAGTGGCACAGCAGAGCAGTTTGAATTTGGTACATGTTTGTCCCTGAACATCACTCCTGTAAAAAACACTAAAAATTGTGGGGGAAAAAAAGCAAAATAGAGTTATAATTGATGTAAAATGAGCAGTGCTCCTGCTGCCTTGACTTACCATTGACCAGCTCAGCAAGGACGGACGTTCAGTGATGCTGCTCAGACAGACAAAGCATGTGCTTACGAATCCACAGGGCAGGACCTGCACACAAACAAACGAGGAACGTTATGACTGAATAACTAACCAAGTTAAAGAAGCAAAACGAGCGCTGTTAACTTGTAACGTGGCCTAACAAGGCAGGAAACAGGAGACAGACAAACAGCCATTCTCCCGTGTGCCCTCTTTCCCCACCTTAGCACTCCTTTTCATCACAGCCTGCAACAGCACAGTCAAAAAAGCTGCCCTGTTTGTTTTGTTTGCTTCCAGAAAGCAGAAGCCATTATTTCTCTTGACCATGAAGTTAATACACTGTGTATATCACATTGGTCCCGCTCTGATGTAAGCAATACATTCAGAATTGAGGTTGATAGTCATTACAATAGTAGTAGTTCAGACATTATATTTTACAAATACTTCAGAACCGCATTAGAGCTTTTATAGGGAAAATTCTACCCAAATTCTGCCCACCTTCACAATAATATCAGCACAATCAATTTCCCACCGCAGGCAAAGAGCTTTATTAACAAGGTCAGAGCAGGCTGCATCCTGACCTGTGCACCTCGCTCCGTTCCCCCCATCTGTCACAAAACCTGACAGTTGTTGGTGCAAAACACACCCAGCGCCAACAAAGCAAAGCAGAGCCCAGCGCTGTCCTGCAGGTACACAGTGAAGTTTTACAGCCCCAGCACATCCGAGAATTCTCTTGGCACTGCTCACACATGAACCCCACGGCTGCAGCAGAGATCAATGGAGCAGCCCTCGCATTCAGACTAACAGTCCCTTCGAGAATCTCTTTGTGATAGACACAAAGACGGATAACAGCGGGCAGTGAATACTTGTAAGTTATGGGTAGTCCTCCGCTGCTCTTCCTCCCCCCGTTCCAATTCCTATTCATCTTGGCAAAATCTTAGACAGACTATTAACTAATCTAAAACAACATCGCAGCTGATACAACACAGAAAGCAATCAGTCAAATGAACATGTCAGTGCCATCTACTGAAGCAATAAAGAACAAGACAACCCCAGCAGGCTGTGGCTTATTATCTCCACGGCCGTAATGAATAGGCAAATAGCATTAAATAGAAGTACAGCATTCCACAGCCACATTTTGTGGGGCTCCACTTTGAGACATCCAAACAACGGAGGTTAAAACAAGACAGAAATAACGAAGGGTTTCAAGCTTTTTGTGCCCCTTCCTAATGGGATTGTGCCTCGTGCGTGTGCTATGAGTCTTGAACTGGCTGAAGCCATTGGGCAGCAGGCAATGTCTGAGGAGCAGCACCATTACTCTCCCATGGCAGAATAAGGGAACAAGAACCTGATTTGCAAACTATCAGACTGGTAATCTTCTCACAGAATTTAAGATCAGCCGAGGCCCAATTCGCCAGCATCTGTTATTTCAGTACATTATCTTACTCTGAGGTCAGAGGCCATCATATCAATTTGTTATGAGGTGAAACAACGAAAGGACAAGAAGAAAAGGCAAGAGGGAAAGGTGGGTTTGGTTTGGACACTACCATCCCAAAAAGCCGTTCTTAGAACCTTCCAACCTCACAATAACCAGGAGACCATCCCTCACATTCAGGGACTCGCTCATTTCTGCGGCATCCGAAAGGAACCAGAAATGCTCAGACTCCACAGCACAAAATCCCAATGGAGTTTTTCTGTCTGCCTTTGACAAACAGCAGCTATCGTCATCCCCTGCCAGACAGTCACGGCTGGGAGAAGGGTCCTCCTCATGGCGCACATTCAGGTGAATTAACTATTCTTAGTTAAATAGATTTGCTTCTAGCCTTAGTCTGATGACAGATTAACTCATGGCTGGTAGGATTATAGACTTACCTCTGGAACTAAATCACTTCTGAATCTGAGTTATAGCTATTAGTTCTCTAAAGCTCAGCTGAACAGCTTTTAGTACCTCCTTTGTATTTCTGAAAGAATGATTAAACATCATTAAATCCAGGCTGAGGGCTCTTTCCCCCAGCCCTGCACACAAACAGTTGGCTGCTTTCATTTCTTTGGGTGGTTTTTCTTTTTTAAAAGAGCAGCAGAGTTCTATGTGGATTTTCTTCCCCTGAAATAATTCATACTGCTTTAAGCCCAGAATAACCCCCCCATCCTCAATTAAAACACATTTTTTCCATGTTTGTGTGCAGGCGCATGAGTGAAAAAAACAAACAGACAAAAAAACCCCAAACTTTGTTCTCCTCGGGGAGAAGCAGCTTTCCAGAGCGAGCTGCTCTTTGTGCTCAGCACGGCGCTTTTGTTCCCAGCACATTGCTCAAGCTGCAGTAGATACGGCCGATGCTACAGAGCCTGGAAGCAAAGCGCTGGCACGCAGCAAGAAGCTGCAGCTCCTCTCTGCTGAACACATCAAGTGTGTATTTCAGCGGGGCTTATTTGTACACAAAACGTTGCACATGTAACACCTGAGAGCTCCAGCCAGCAGCTCCCCTGCACACCCAGCAGGCAGGGCAGCATGATGAGCAGCTGCTACCTGTGCAAGGTCACACCACCGGGCCTCCTCCTGCTCCCCTCACAGCAAGCAAGGCCAGCAGCAGCCTTCCCATGCACCTGGTCTGATATTTAGTGATGACTTCCATTTAATTGGCACAGCTGACAGCTCGGTGCATTGAGCTGCCTCACTGCAGTGCTTTTGTGCTCTGCATTTCCAAGACGGGAGCAGGGGAAGGGGCAGTGAGGAAGGAAAAAGTTGCCCTAAGAAACCAAAAGGTCCAAGTAACCACTAATGACGGTCACTGGGAGGAAAAGCTGACGGCATCGCTCCTGTGAGACTGTAATGCTGCACTTGGATGGTGCACTCACACACTGATGAGCTACAAACAGAGCACCCTGCATTCCCTGCCCAAAGCCAACTGCCAATCCATCCCCATCGGCTGATGAGCTTTTCTTTTTCTTCCCAGACAATCCAAGCTCCAGGATTCACCATCAGGCCCTTCCAGCTCACCCCAATCCAGCCGCCATCCCAGCACCAGGAGCTGCAGCTTCACACCTGCACAGACACGCACTGACCCACGTGGGCTGCTCCAATCCACACTTGGAACCCACAAAATCCACCAGCTACTGCCAGCTCCAAAGCCAAGCAACAAAAACCACACAGCGAATAGAAAAGCAAACCCCTAATTAGCCAAAAAAGCCACGAGGTCCCCATGTGACAGAGCTATACAGACCTGCACACAGGGGAGGGGGGGAAGCATCCACACCAAACCTGAAGTGCAATATATGAACAAATTACTTGTTCTGATCACCTACACTTTGATGTTTACGCGGATAATGCCTGAGTTAGGGGTCAGCCACACATCTGTGTGATTCTCTCCACACGAGGCACCTGTTATTTGGCTGGAACACACTGAATGTGCAACACAAGGTGATGTTCCAAAGCGTGTTGGTGAAGTTGGCTTCAGCGTCAGCAGAGAGACAAGCCCGGCCCCACACTCAGCAGGAAGGAAAGGATTTCATCCAACATACAGTTCTGCTATTGGAATAAAAGGAAAGCACGCGTATCATGAATCATCTGAATGGAGCCCAGCTCAGCCACTGCTCTCCTCCAGGAAACCAGGGATCAAAGCAGCAGCACAGAAACACAACCCAGCACTGAGTGCCCTTCTTAAGGCACCCTGTTAGTGCTTCTCCCCCTGCACACCCACCCAGACAGGCTGCAGATCCCTCTTCCTCACCACTTCCATTTAAAGCCCAAAACCTCAAATTGTCTTCATAGGCTTTTCACAGCACCAGAGAGAGGCAGAATGTAATTACAGGACAGGATTTCTTAACCAAATCCAAGCCGCCCACTGAAAGTGAATGGGAAAATATGGTTGCAATGCAATGCTTCTCAATCAAGGGGACGGATTTGCATTTCAGAGTGAATAAGGGCACACAGCTGTGGTCACCATTTCTTAATCAGCTCAGCTGATGTCCTATAGAAGGTCTCAATGGAGGAACGCAGCTGCGGCCCATAACTCTTGGCTTGATCTTCCATGGTTTGACTGAAAAGAACATCAATGCACTGAAGCTTTTCTCCATTAAACTGGTTCTTTCAAATCCAGCACTGGGTTCACACAGCAAAAAAAAAAAGAAAGTTTCTTTCCCAGTACACTTAGTTAGGGGTGTAAAAGGGTTTGTGATATATACTGCACACTGAGGTGTGCCATAAGAAATAAATGGAGTGTGTTATTTAGCAGTTCCAATCTGCCTGCAGATGTGCTTTTTTTCCCTTAGTTAAGCAGCCTTTTGAAAACACATCTCTGTATTGTGACCACACATTTGTCACCAGCACCGTGTTACACAAGATACATTTCAAATGTGCTCATAACAACTTTGAGCCCTCACATCCACATATTCCAATGTTCTTCACCTGAAAACGCAGCTGAACCACACAGCAAAGCAGTGGGACAAGGAAAGGGCCTCAGTAACAGCCAGCTGCCCATGTTGTGCTGCTGCTTTCTCAGGGTGCTTCCAAAAAGGGCAGCATAGCAATGGAGCTGCCCGACTGCAGGAACTTGCCTTGTGAGCTTCCTTTTGAAGCATCCCTTCCACCCAAGTCTGCTGGCTTCAAACCCATCTTTGTCGTGCACTGGAGGTGTAACAGTTAACATCAGCTCATTACTGTCAGCTAATTAACAACACTTAACACAAAGCAGCCAAGTTTTCTTTGTTTCTACCTATGGTACTAAATCACTTTGCAACAGCATGGGGGGGGGGTAGAGGGAGATCCTTCAAAAGCAGCAGAAAACAGTGCAATAAAGAGCATTTTAATTTGCATTGTGCTCAGTATGCTGCAATAGGAACCACTCGCTGCAGACATACCACAAACTTGCTTTAGACCACGGAGGAATCACTCCTTGATGACGCTCAGAACTCAGCCTGGGTTTCTGCCTCCTGTCCCTCAGTGCAGGGGCTGTTTGTGCTGCTGTCTGCACACTGGGGCCATAACTGCCAGTGGTGGCAAAGCTGTGCACGGCTCAGCAGCATCACCAGAGCCATCTTTGATCTCAGAAGTGGAGAGCGGCAGCGGTGCACACAAGCAGGAAGAAACAAGCAGCACATTCTGGTTTATGTGCTGGATGTTGGGAATATACCGATTTCCCACTTAAATATACATATGCATTGAAATTGCTTAGCACAGCTCATGTGCTCCAAAGCAATTGTTCATTAAGGGCTTCGTGCTAACGAGGATGGTGTTCCACTGAAGGGAGCCGTGGGGGGTTCGTGCTGCCCAGCTCAGCTCTGCTGCTTGTGCTGAAGCGCTCAGGGAAGGTGCAGAGTTCACACACACAGCAATTAACATGAGACCAGAGCGGCTCTGGAGGTTTCAATCCCCACAATAGGGAGGGGAAAAAAAACCCAACCACCCCCAGAGCCCCAACCCAAAGCACTGATGGAAAATCAGGGTGAAAACCACAGCGGCGCTGCACCAAAGTTCTCACAGAACTCTCAGCATTCAGCTCCCAGGCAGCAAGACCTTCACAGCACAACAAGCTCAAAGCTGTTACTATGGGACTCACCTTTTTCTCCCATTTAATCTCAATGGCGTTACGGGTGAGATTTCTCAAACCACTGATCTCAGCATCTCTCTGTTCCTTTCTATCGAACAGCTTGAAGACAGAAGCCCTGAGTTCTGCTCTGACTCAGGGCAGCTTCAGAAACCTTCACGTGCTTCCTCAAACCAAAAGTGCACGTGAAAGAATTTGTGTCTGCATGTCTTGTGCGACAGAAGCCGAATCCTCAAGCAGTTCCATCTCCAGCTGATCTGAATGTACCAGTGAAGCTCCTCTGATGGTGAGAACACAGCTACGCTAAAGTTCTAGCAGAGGTCCTAAGACATTCAGCATAGAAATGGATATCAAAGCAGAGGGGAGAGGAGGACAGAGGGGGGAAGGACGCAGCACTACCGAAAGAAGCCCTGAAGCTGATTAAAATAAGACCTTACAAGATGGATTCTGTAACACGGCGCTTCTGCCACCACCAAAGTACTTGTAGCTCCTCCGTAAGTGCTGAGAACCAACCAACCATTTAAAGGAAGCAGCCAGCAACGAAGTGCATTTTAGCAAGGAAGGAAGCAAAGTCAGCGGCCAGACACGGCCAGGGAAGGACAACAAGCAAGTTCTGAACCCCAAACGTGAGATGACGAGGAGCTGCAGCAGGAGCCGCTCCGAGCTGCCACCCCCGAGCGGCACCAACGGCCCCGGCTGAGCGGGACTTTGTTCTCCCGGGAGCTGCTGAGCACATCGCGGGGCTCAGCCCGGTGTGTCGGCAGCTCCGCAACCGCTGCAACGACCTTTAACTCTAAAGCAACGACCTGTGGATGCGCAACAGCCGAATAAAGCCCCGATTACAACGCGCTGCTGCTGGATAAAGAGCGTCAACTGGGAACAAACACAACTTGGGCAACAGCAAAAGGCCCCGAACGCGGCGCTGTCAGAACCGCCCTCACACCAAGAGACACGCGGGGAAACGAGTGTCCGAGCGCTGCGGTACCGGCAACAGCGCAGCGAGCCCGGCCCAGGGCCCGGAACCGACCCGACCCGACGGGCAGCAGCTCCGAGGCGGGGAGCGGAGCCTCAGCGGGACCGAACTGAGCCGGGATCTTGGCGGCCCCGACCCCGCGGGCCCAGCGAGACGGCCGGCAACACGAGGCAACGCCGCCCCCCTACACCCCATATCCCCCATAGCCCCCGTACCCCTCACATCCCCCCATACCCCCCTCACCCCCCCACACTCTCTCACCCCCCCTCACACACAAAGTTCTCTGTTCCCTGTTCCCTGTCCGCTCTATTCCCCCCCTCACACAAAGGCCTCTCGCCCCCCGGCCGGTTCCTGCCCTCATTCCCGGTTCCCCACAGCAGGTAACACCCCCCCGTTGCCCCCCCCGCCGTGTTCCGGCCCGTCCCGCAGTTCCCGCCCCCCGCAGCGCACCGGGCACCGTGTGTGGGTCGGACCCTCCCACAGCCCCGTGGTTCCCCCCCCCCCCCCCCCCGCTCCCTTTATTTACCGCCATCACCGACACGAGCTGTCACCGCCGGGAGACCCCGCCGCGCCGCGGGACACGCCCCCTCCCCGCCCATTGGCCGCCCGCCGCGCCCCGCCCCTCACCGCCATTGGTCGGAGGGCGCGCCACACAACGCGCTCGCCCCGCCCCTCTCCCCGTTCCCCATTCACTTCCACCGCCTACGCCAATTCCGTAACCGTCTCTGGAGCTAACGGCGCTAACGGCGCTCGAGTGGACGCTGTTTGCGTAGCTAGCGCCGTAGTAGACAGAAGTCTGGCGGAGCTTACGAGCTTTGCGCAGCCGCTAGGGGGCGCTCCTGAACGGCTCCCGGTTGCGTAGCGGGAGGCAGCGTTAAGGGGCGGGGAGCGGCTGGGCCCGGCCCCGGGCGGTGACGTAGCGGGCTTTGTGAATCCCGGCTGAAGTTGAGGGTCAATAGGGATGGAGCAGACAAAGGGATCTTAAAGGGGCAGCGCGGCGATAAAGGGGCCATGGGGGGGGGGGCAGTGAGGTCTGCAGGGATCCCAGAATGTTTTACATCTTTAAGACCATCTTTAGGGAACGAGTAAAGCGTCACAATGTTCAGCGTCACTAAAATGGTCATTGAAAGGAAACTCTTTGTTTTTAACCTTATTAAAAAGTGAAACAACTGAAATCGCGACCCAGCCAAATCCAGGGTTTGTTTTTACAGCCACAGCCCGAAACCAGCACCTGGAAACCAACAGGCACAGTGCAGTCAATGCACATGGACCCCACCAGGAGCTGCAGGAACTCAGCACACGACTCCTCGTGCAGTTCCCTCATGGTGATGCTGCCATTGATGACGGCTCAGCAACCGGCTCCTCCCAGAGCTGCTGACATCACAGTTATTCAGTGCCTTGTTCTGGCTGCAGAGCTGCTCTTTGGACGGACCCCGACCTGCAGCTGCTGCACATTGAGCTCCACGAGTCCCTTCACCTGATCCCTGCTACCGGCACCTGCTGCTGCTTGCGGATCTTGTTGAACAGCTCCATGTACTGAACCATCGTGTCCGCGGGGCTGTAGACGCTGTCGTGTTTGGTGCCAAACACAGTCGGGATGCCGGGAGTGTGGCTGCCCATGAAGCTCTGCATGAACTCCATCAGCAGGTTCCAGCAGTCGTTGGCGATCACACAGGGGCAATACTCCACCTGGCAACAAAAAACAGCCCTAAATGAGATATGCATCAAGAGTTTGAAGCCAGCAAACACCTCCTCCGTGCTGCACTGCAGAGGGATAACAGTGCTTTTCAATTGAGAACATTGAGCACATAACAGCAGAAGGACAAACATGTGAACAGGACACACAGGGAATGTGCAAACCAGCTCCTCAAAAGAGAAGAACAAGAAAGGGAAATTTCCCCTTTAGGTTCATCCGTCATTTTAAACCCCCAACGACAAACTTCGCTCCCAAGAGTCGCTGTTAACAGCCTGTGTGGCCACGACATCTCTCAGATGTGTGATGATAAAGCCTTGGGATTTAAGGACTTGCGGTTCCAGACCAGGGATTATGTACTAATGGACACCCTGAAAACAACCTACTAAACCAAAGCAGAAGCAGCCGGACTGCCAGGAAAATCTGGTCCTGGACTCAAGCTTAGGGTAAAACAAGCTTCTCTTTAACCCCAGCTCAGCAGCAGCTCGCACTACATCTGTGTTTATTCTTATGAAGCAAAACCAAGGCATTTCTCAATCCCATCCCTGTTAGCTCGGAACACCTGCCTGGGTAGATGCGCCGTCATTATTAATTACAGACCAGTTAATAGGATTTGTGTGTTTAGGGAAACACATGCTCAGATTTTACAAGACCTTTCAGCACCTCATCTCAGATCTGGGGCAGCACTGACAGCACAAAGCTCTGTGACCAGGAGAAAGCAGCTTTAGAGCCAAAGCTGCAGCAGGAGGGCATTGAATGCATTAATACAACCTGCCAGCAACGAGTAACACAGCTGATACATGGAAGGGATGGGGACTCAAGGTTTCTAGCCAAGCCTCCAACATGGGATTTCCCTGCCCTGGATTTCATACCCTTTAAGGGTGATTCTCACCTCCACGGATATCCCGCGGGCGCTGGGGCCCATGGTGACGGTTCCCACCTTGACCAGGAAGTCGCAGTACTGGTACCGCGTGCCCCGGCTCTCGATCTTGTTTGCCTTGGCGTTCTGGAAGAATCCCTTCAGCTTCACCATCAACGTGTCGAAGTTGGCGTCCGCGATCAGGCAGGGCCCGTTTTCAAACAGAGCGAAGCAGCTGAGGGGATACTCGGAGTTGTGCATCACGTACATCAGTTTGCCCGTCTGCCCTGAAAGAAAAGCAGCGTTTGGCCCGTTCCTTTGACACCCACCCTTTAAACATTCGTATGGGTTGATAAAACCCCCAGCCCCTCTCAGCCTTCTCCTCTCCATGCTGACCAGCCCAGCAGATGCTCCATGTCCTGCACTACACCCGCCCCCCCCGGGTTCCCACCTTGGCTGCTGATGGCGGCTGCCGTGTGATACGTCTCACAGTCCACCCCGAACGCTCCGTGTTTCTCGGCTCCCAGCAGCTCCAGCTTCTTGCTCAGCAGCTCCACGGTTTGCTGCACGCTCTTACCCTCCAACACGGGCACCTGCGTCACGCTGCGGGGCGACAAACAGCAAAAATGGCCGCGGGGTATCCCCCAAACCCACCGCCCCATCCCCACCACCCCATCCATCACCCCATCCATCACCCCATCCATCACCCCATCCATCCCTCCATCCCCACCGGCCCCTCACCAGGTGACCCCCATGGCTCCGTCCCGGCAGCGGCGGTGCCGGTACCGGAAGGGGCGGGGCTGGCCGTGCTGGCGCCGGCGCGTCTCATCGCGTGTCGTTATTGCGGCCATGCCGAAGGCGGCGCGTGTCGCGGAGCCGCTGCACGAGCAGATCCTGAGGGCTGCGGCCCCCACGGTGCGGAACCGGCGGGCGCGGGACGCGGGGCGCGATGCGGAGGAACGGGACGGCGGATACGTGGGGCCGCGGTTGTCCCGGCGCATCCTGCGGGAGGCCCGGAGGCAGCAGGAGGAGCTGGAGGCCGAGCACGGCCCCGGGGCGCCCGCACCGACAGCCCCGAGCGGGCGCGGCTCGGAGGAGGACGATGAGGACGAGGAGTGGCCGTCACTGCAGCGGGCGGCGGAGTGGGACGGGACGGGCGGCGGGGGGGACGTGCAGGTGGATCCCGAGGACGAGAAGGCCCTGGAGATGTTCATGAACCGCGCGGCGCCGCTCAGGTACCGGAGGATGGGGTGGGATGGGGGGGGTGGACGGGGAGCTCCGGTTCCCCATCACCGACCCCTGCCGCCCCCCAGGCGGACGCTGGCGGATGTGATCATGGAGAAGATCACGGAGAAGCAGACGGAGGTGCAGACGGCGCTGTCCGAGCTGTCGGGCCGCCCCATGCCCCAACTCGACCCCCGCGTGATAGAGGTGTACAGAGGCGTCAGAGAGGTGAGGGCACTGCGGCCCCCCCGGCCCCACACACACCTTTGTGGGACCCCCCAGCTCCCGGCGGAGCAGTGCAGACAGCACTGCTGTGTCCCTCGGGTGTTGTGAGCACATACGTGCTGTATGAGCACACGCAGTGGAACTGCACAGGGAGCAGACAGGTTACTTACAGCCTTGAGACAAACCCTTCCCCCTCTGCTTCCATTGAAGGTGCTGTCCAAATACAGGAGTGGGAAGCTCCCCAAGGCATTTAAAATCATTCCTGCCCTGTCCAACTGGGAGCAGATCCTCTACATCACGGAGCCCGAGACGTGGACGGCAGCAGCGATGTACCAGGCCACGAGGTGGGACCAGCTCAGTGTGCTCTGAGCTGTTGTTTCCTCTTTGTAATGGAACGAGATGGACAAAATACCATCGTGTGTCCTACAGCTGCTCCTCCTGCCCTGTGCCTGTGGAGCAGAGGGGATCCTGATGCTGGGGATGGAAGTTTCCTGCAGCCCTTTGCTCTCAGGACCCGGCTCTGGAATCACAGCTCACTCTTCATGCTTGGCATTTCACAGGATATTTTCATCCAACCTGAAGGAGAGGATGGCCCAGAGGTTCTACAACCTGGTGCTGCTGCCACGGGTCAGAGATGATATCGCTGAGTATAAGCGCCTCAACTTCCACCTCTACATGGCTTTGAAGAAGGCTCTGTTCAAGCCAGGAGCCTGGTTCAAAGGTAGGGGCTCCCTGCAGGGCTGCACTCCACGCCTGGGAACCTGCTGCAGGGCAGGGCAGGGGGAGGAAGGTGGAAAGGTGCCCATGATGCAGAGATGTTATTTCCTTGGGTTAAATGTGCCCTGAGAGAGCAGAGATTGAGCCTCACGCCCCACAGCTCTGCCTGCTGCGATGACCAGCGGTGCCCAGCTCTTCTCTCCCCACAGGGATCCTCATCCCCCTGTGTGAATCGGGGACCTGCACACTGCGGGAGGCCATTATCATCGGCAGCATCCTCACCAAGTGCTCCATCCCTGTCCTGCACTCCAGGTAATGCAGTGGGGCAGTCACTGCCCCTCAGCCCATCCAACAGCTCAGAGTGGGGGAGCTTTGCTCAGGGCTGAGATTCAGAGCCGTCCTTTTTGTGCCCTGCCCTCACCTGCTGCTCCCCTTGTCCCCACAGTGCAGCCATGCTGAAGATTGCTGAGATGCCATATAACGGTGCCAACAGTATCTTCCTGCGGCTGCTCATCGACAAGAAGTACGCGCTGCCGTTCCGTGTGGTGGATGCCCTGGTCTTCCATTTCTTGGCCTTCCGCACAGACCAGCGCACGCTGCCCGTGCTGTGGCACCAGAGCTTCCTGGCTCTTGCCCAGCGCTACAAGGAGGACCTGTCCTCGGAGCAGAAGGAAGCTCTGCTCGAGCTGCTCAAGTTCCACAGCCACCCACAGATCTCAGCCGAGATCCGCAGGGAGCTGGTGAACTCCAAGACACGGGACGTGGAGGGGCAGGAGCCGGCAGTGATGGAGTGAGGGGGAGGAAGGAAGGAAGCACCACAGCCTGGCCTGGCTCCTGGGGGCTGCTGCACAGCTGGGAGCAGCATGTCCAGGGGTCTGGGAGCATCCAGCCCTGGATCCCACTGCTCGTGGTGCTGTAACCACGGGGCTGGGCTGGGCTCCCTGTGCTGCTTGTGTCAGGGCAGCCCTACAGCCCTGGCACCCAGGACAGCAGTAGGGCTTGTCCTGCTCCTGTTCTGGAAAATAAAGCCCGTGCTGGGTCCTTCAGTCTGGAGCAGCTCTGACCTGCAGTTGCATCTTTGTGTGGCTGCATCCGTGCATCGTCCTGCCCTGTCCCCCTCCCCTCGTCCTGTCCCCAGCAGGGGGCAGAGCAAAGCCACCAACACCGGCTCCATGCAGCACTGCGCTGCAGCTGTCCCGGCTGCAAAAGGAGACCAGGGGCTGTGCAACTCCCTGCCCTCCTTGTGCTCTGGTCAGCAGCGAGCACGTTCCCAACTGTGCTGTGCATTAAGCAGCCCCTGTGATGTTGGGCAGAAGGGCTGGGGTTAAACATCTTCCTGTGAGAGGTGGGGGCAAGGGGCAAGGCCATAACCCACACGTGGCAGCTGCCATGAAGTGCCACCTCTGCTGTGCATCGCACAAGGCTCCGCACTTACCTGGGTGCTCACCTGGACACTACAGCTCCTGCAGATGTCCAGCTCCTGTCCTTGCTCCTGGAAGCATCACGGCCCATGGGGAACAGTCCCTGAAGCTTCGTGTAGTGCTGAGCACCTCCTGGCTCCGTGTCTCCCCGTGGAGCAGAGCAGCACCTGGGGCTGCTCACACACTGCAGCCATTTTTTTTTAATCTTGGCTTCCTGGTTCATATTTCCTTTCTTTAAAAAAGCCAGAAGCTGATAAGAAGAGAGATCGGCCGAGCTGCCAGCAAACACGCAATGCAACGCGCTCGCCCTCCTGCTGCACAGCCCCGTCTGTGCAGGGAACAGCAGCAAAGGGAAAGCCCTGACACCGCCGTGCTCCTTTAAAATACTTTATTGCAACATTACACGGTACTCCAACTTTCCCAGCAGCAGGACTTGCATGTGAACACCACAACAGATTACTCTTAAATTAAAACTCACTCATATATATATATATAAAAAAATCTGTTTGTACAGACGCTCCTCGCGATTCATCGGCGGTGAGAGCACAGCAGCCCCAGCTTTTTCCACCTGATAAACTTGTTTCTGGTGGCGCCCAGAGCAGGTTCCCCCCCAGGAGCAGTTCAGCAGCTGCTCTGTGTGCAGGGACACCCCCAGCAGCGGCTCTCTGGCTATTCCTGGTTAATATGAGTCTACAATGTATTGGTTCTCTCTTAGGAAAGCAGCATTATAGAATGGTTTTTTTTTTCTTTAAAAAACACTTTTTTTTTTTTTTTTCTTTTTTTTCTGTAAAATGAACAGACAGGATCAACAAGAACAACAAAATGCCATCATCACTTTGTCACTTTGCCATCACTGTTCAGCTCAAGTGCGCAGCGAGTTTTCTACCCTGTGAGGACACAACTCGAGCCATTCGGGTATTGATGCAGAACAGCCCCCCCGACACGATGTGATCCCTGCCTTGGAGGAGTGAAGATGCATTTCAGACCATAGCAGCACATTCAGTGATTTTTTTTTCTTTTTTTCTTTTTTCTCTAAATCTAAACTGACATCTGAGCTACCTGCAGCCAACCAGCTTCAAGTGAGAGTCTCCCATTGCCCAGGGAGCGAAGGAAGGGGACAGAGGATAAAGGCACTTTAGGAAGGAGAGAAGAGCAGCATCCAGGCCCCACCGCACGGAGCTGCAGCCTTCCTCCCTCCCCTTTTCATAGCACTTAACAATAAATTAAGCAGCCTCAGTGGGGCAGCAGAAAGCCAAGGCACTTTGCATGGGTCAGCGCTGCAGTGTCACGCTGCGCCCACGCGTCTCCCCAGGGATGTCCCCAGGATGAGCACTTCTCTGCCATCCATGCAAAAAAGGGAGAACCTCTCCCAAGCAAAGCCAAGAACCCGCAAATCCCAGACCTAATGGCAACAAGAAACAAGGCACACACGTCTCTCCAAGCAGAAGCAGTCACACTACCCTGCAGCCACAGCCATCCATCGCAGCACAGACCCAGGACCCACGAGCACCTGCCCTGTGCTCAACAAGGGGGTCGTGGATATTTTGGTCACATAAGCCAGGTGAGAGCTGGCTGTGCACAACTGGTGGCCCATGCAGAGCTGGGAGTCATTGCAGCAGTAAACACACCTGAGCACAGCAGACATCTGCCATCCAGGCGACAAAGAAAGCAAACAGAAACATTTTACCATTTCCTTTTGGACTCTGTGACCCTCCCCAGCTCTTCTGCAACACCCCCCCCCCCAACAGAAAGACCAGCTCACCCCTGACACCCCCAGCAGCCAGCGAGCAGAGTCCAAGCAGCAGTGAGCCCCGCTGCATCACCACAGCCCTCACCCTGGCTCTCCCCTCCCCTTCCCCCCACGGTGCTGGAGGAGGAGAGAAGGATGAGTGTGGAGCTGTCCTCACACAGCCAGCAGGAAGAGTGAATCCCCAAAGCAGGCTTCAGGCACAGGGGCTCTCAGATGGGCTGGGGGGACGCAGTGAGCTCTGGGTGCCCGGGGCTGGGTCCTGCTGTTGTGGGGATGGGCAGCTCTCAGGCAGGGGCAGGCAGTCACAGGTTGATGTCCGTGACATCTGTGGGGGTGCTGGTGGGCTGGCTGGCCGGGTAAGCAGCAGTCTTGGTGGTGCTATATTCCTGTTGGCTTTGGGATGCCTGCTTCAGGCTCTCGGCTAGGGCGGCCTCAATCTGCTCCTGACAAGCCTTCAGGCAGTCCTGTGGGAGAAGGGGGGGACAAGAGGCCTCAGTCCTGCTGTTCAGAACTGAGGACCTTAAAACAGCTCTGAGCGGCTGCTGGATTATACCTCTGGCCCCCAGGCATCGAAGCACAGAGAAGCCCTTTTCCTGCAGGAGACATTTCCAACTTGCCTGTCATTTACACCCCTCCCCAGGAGAAGTCCCACAATCTGGTTGCCCTCACCCCACTGAATGCAGCAGTGAGCTCAGCACTGCAGCCAACCCCCACCAAGCTCAGGGGCAGAGCAGAACATCTCTGGGCTGGCCACAACCATCGCTCAGGACAGATACACACACGAGTACAGGCCTGGGGACTCAGCTGCCTCCCTCAGGCTCACGGTCTCTTCAAACTCTGCATCTCACTGTGTGTCCCTGCAGCCACTGCTGCTCTTTCCCCTACCCAAATAGGACCAGATCATCGCCACTGGGAGCCTGATGGCACGCACATCACAGCAGAGCTGGAAGCCAGAACTCACACTTCCTTACAGCCAGACCCCGATGTGACCAGAGGAGGGAACTCCCTCACCTCACCAAAGCAGTGCTGTGACCACCACAGAAGGGCACAGCCTGGCCCTGCTCCCACACGCTGTCACCAAGCAGCACGAGGTGGCATTTTGCACCTCAGGGCCGTAGCCGAGTCGGCTACCACAGGGCTGTGTGTGCTCGGGGATATTGTCACACATCGAAATCTCTTACCAGGAATCCACTGCCGGTTCTTAGAAACTGTCAGAGGATGTGGCTAGCAGAAATAGCAACGCCCACCAACCCCTGCCCTGCGCCGCTTCCAGTAAGCGCAGCCCAACACGCTGCAGCCCAGAGACAGGCAGAGGGGACAGCGCAGGGCACAGCGTGCTGTCATGGAGCTGCCCCCACTTGCCGCCTGTCTGCAGATAGGGACATCCCCAGGGCTTCCTCTGGCTGCAGGGTCTGGGCAGGGGCTGGCTGAGGCTGGAAGGCAGCTGAGCTGTCCCTGACCGTTTTGGCTCCACTCCCTTTGCAGTGTCCCCCCTGCTTCCCACCTGTTCCCTCCACCAACCCCAGCCCACAGCAGGTTTCAGCCCTTGTCCCATTCACCACAGCAGCTTGAAAGCAGCTGGCTGCACTGATTAACTCTTTAAAAAGGCTCCTGCAAACAAAAACATATAAAAAGCTGCACGAATAAAGCAAGACAACCTCCTGCCCCATCCCCTCCCTGTGCACAAAGCCAGGTCACAGCCTCCCATCCGCCAAAGGCACCAGTTCCAAGTCCCAGAACTGCTGTCAGGGGACTGAAACCAATCCCACACCGGCTGCCGGGATTTGTGCTGGGACAGAAGAAAAGATGAAAAGGGGCCCAGGCAGGATAAGAGCTTCCTACGGCTTCAGAGCACCCAGAATGACCAGCACACACGGAGCCTGGTGACACCCCTTCCCCACTTAGAGGGCAGCAGAGGGGCACGTGGATGCTCCCCACTACCCCGTAATGCTGCATGCCCCCAGCCTGGGTACCTGCAACCAGACACCATGGAGGCAAGCAGATGCCAAGCCCAGCTTCACCCAGTGCCCCAGCCTGCCTGGTCAACCCGATCCCACCGACACCTGTCTGCACAGGGAACAGACGCTCCCTTTTGTGCTGCTTTTCAAAGGCTCTGAGCTCACCTTCTCGGCACAGATGGCACGTGGGGGCCGGGAGCCGCCTGAAGCCATGGGCACATCTAGAAATGCTCTCTGGCCTTTAGGCCTTCACCAAACCAGGGCCAGAATCATTACAGACAGGTATTTCCCCTCTCCATCCAAACGAAGCTAAAGAAATGGGAAGGGTCTCCACCTTATCCCACAGCCAAACCTCCCTGCTGCTGCCCAGCTGACACTCACCACCTCTGTGCCAGTGATGCCGGCCAGCAGCTCGGTGACTGCCTCCCCACCAAAGCCATTCACGGAGATGCTCAGGCCGTGCACTGCCGCGCTGATGCTGCCCGTCGCGATCATGGAGGGGGGGTACATGGCAAAAGTGTAGTCTAAGACCAGGATGAGGACACATGAGAGAAAAAAAGGAGCTGTTAGCTTCTTATTTGTTACTTCTTTCTTGCTGTGTGCAAGCTCTTAAGTTCTTGGGACTGAATTTCATGGGAAACTAGTGAGGGCAGAGCAGAGTCTCCAGCTTAGCAGGGAGAAACAGGAGCAAAGCAATGGAAAACAGGCTGAGCATCACAGCAGCAAGCTTCACCAAGCTATTTCCCTGGGCCTCTCTCACCAAAAGAAGTGCCAAAGGTGACCTTGCTCCACTGACAGAACAAGGCCAACCCAGGCTCACAGTGCAGCTGCCTTTGCTCTCCGTGCTCTCCAGCACATGGCCTCCCACAGGCAGAGGGGTGGCACAGCTGCTCTGCTCCTCCCGCCATCTCCCAGGCACCCACTAAGAGCCCCCAGGACACTTCTCCTACTTTGTCAGGGACAGAGAACAAGCTGCTGAGCAGAAAAGCTCTTCTGCATGAATGAAGGCAGGCACTAAAGGCTGCTCCCCAGCAGCTGTTCCCAGCAGGAACAGGCACCCACCTGTGGCACACAGGGCAATGAAGGTCTGTGCGTGCTTCTTCACCAGCTCCATCTTGTCCTTAGGTAGCGCGAGGTGATAGAGGATGTGAGCCAAAAAATCGTTTGCTATCACTGAGACCAGGTCCCACTTTAACTTCTCCAAGACCAGAATTTCCCAGTCCTGCAGAAAGACAGACAGACGTTAGGGCTAAGTCCGGAAGAGATTCACAGTTCATGGCCGGTTACACACAGAGTCTGGGGAAGGGCCAGTAAAGCAGCACAGCCCTTTAGGCAGGGAGGAAGAGAGGAACGTCCCTGCCCTGTGACTATGGCACAAATCCAGCCTTGTGCTGCTGTGAAGGCTGGAGCAAAGATGAGCAGAGGAAGCAACAAATCCGGTTTCTTCTTCCCAAGGTGCAGCCAGATTAACCACCTGCTTTGCAGACATTCCTCTGGGCACTCCTTTGCTTTGCAGTGCTGCTGCAACAGTAACAACAGCGGAGCAAGCAGCAGCACACACATCAGTCCTGTGCTCCCTCCCCACTCCTGAAAGGAGCCACCCAGGCTCCCAGGAGCAGCACAGTGTGGGACCATCTGGTTGTCACAGCACAGGGAATACAGCAGCCCTGCGAACATGCAGGGGAAGGAAAGCACCACAGCACGGCTCTGTGCTGGGGCTGGGAGAGCTGAGCTGGGATTCCTATCAGGTAACTCCATTTCAGGGCCCGGTCCTGCCCAGCACATTATCTGTTCTTTGTCCAAATAGTCTAAGATTACAAGGTCAGTCTGCCCATAGAAGTACCACAGCTCTGCCAGAACAGATGGATTTGAAGAAGTGAGATTTTTTTCATAAGGGCAGATCTCCATTTCCTTCTTTTCTTTTTTTCCCCCTTAACTCACTTTCCCCTCAAGACAACAACACTGGTTTTGAGTTGCTTAAATGAACAGCACTGCTCAACCTGCTCCAAATCCCCCGCCAGGCCCAATGTGCTATTTGCTGCTTCACAGCTTGTGCTTCTCCAACCAGAAAGCACTGCTTTGCTAGAACAGACTCACTGCCTCCCATATGGACAGCCAGCCTGCCAGGCTCGCTGTATTCTTCAGCCAAATCAACAGAGGGAAAGCAAGAAATGCAGCAACAAGATCCAGAACCTGAAGACCACAGCACAGAGCACCCAGGATGCCTGGTTCTGCAGGGAAAAAATCAGGCTTAGATAGGAGATGGCCACCAACTCAACTGAGCAACACAGCGAGGTGACATGAGAAGAGTCACAAAAGAGAAGTGCCATGTGCCTGTCTGCAATGCACAAAAGCAGCTCTCTTCCAGCTAATAAAAAGGTTCAGCTTCTCGAAAGCCTCGTTACAAGAGGCTGATTCTGAGCCCTAGCTGGCACTCGGTGCTGGCTGACAGTGACAGGCACTAAGGGCTGCTACCAGCTCACGGGGGAGGCTGCCCTCTGGCCACACCAGCCCGCTCCTCCTTTCCCTCCTGCTCACTCCTGGGACTCCCCACTCTCAGAGCAGCAGGGCAGAATCTCTGAATCACTTTATCTGTGGAAGAAGCTGAACAAAAGGCTGCAAGAGATAGGGAGGCACGTTTGCGACAGCAGCACCACTCAGTGTAGCAAACATCCTTTTCCTGGCATTTTGTTTTGCACCTAAATGCAACAGTCTCTGCCTAATGAAAGAGAGGAAGATAGTGGAAAACGTTTCCTTTGTTTCTCTTGCCTGTGGAGTCCCACCTCCCTGTGGAAGGGCTGCAAGCTGCCAACATCACTCAGAAAGCATCCCATCAATGGGAATATACCCAGTCCCTGCCCTGCAGGAGCTCCCCACAGTTGGCTCACATCTCTTGGGCTGGAAACCTCACAGCAGCTGGGTTTTCCCTACAAGCTCACATTCTCCATCCTTTCCAGCTACATCCTACAGAAGAAAGAAAAGGAAGAGAAGCAGCATCACCCAGTGTATTCTCACTATGGTTCTACTACAGCGAAACAATCTCAGGCTCCTCATCGAGGGGGATCTGAGTCGAGAGCAAAGATGGTTTTACTCCATCTGCAGCTCTGCAAGCTCCAACTCGAAGCGAGTCATAGCAGCTTCTCTCCTCATTATGTAGTGACAGTCACCCTGTAAATCAAGCTCTGCCCTCAGCAACACCCACACATGCGCCGTGCCTATGAGAAGGCTGTGTAAACACATCTGGCAGTGCTGCACAAGGAGCAGAGCCCAGCTCCTCTGCAGCAGCCCAGCCTGCAAGAGAAAGGAAGTCGTGCTTGATTTTGTCACTTGGGTTGATAAGGTTCCATTTTGCACTAGCAAAGCAGGAGCTGCTCTGGTATGAGCTGACTCAAAGGAAGGGTGGAAGAGCTGCTGATGTGGCTGTCGGCCACCCACCCACCCTCAGCAGCTGAGACACAGCTACAGAAATGAGAGGCCATGACAGCCCGTCTGCAAATAGGAAATCTAGTGCAAACATTCATTTCCATCCCCTGACCAAACAGTTCAAAACTGGATACCAAAGGTAAAGGTGCAGAAGTCACACCTATTCCACGCGCGCACAAAGCAGAAGGTAAACCACAGGCACACATGCATTCTGGAAGGTCAATGCTTATCACAACTGAACGTCCCTTTCTACTCAGCTGTTATCCCTCCCCCTCATTTTCACTCCTCATCACCTGGTGTCAGTGCTGCTGCCCTTTGCTGTGTGCCTCATGGGTCTGCTCACAGTCTGTGCTGGTTGATGCCTGGAATCTGAGCAACCGATCTTAGATCAAAGAGCTCAGAGGCAAGCCAACAGATCAGGCAGATGCATGCAGGCCAAAGAAAAAAAAACCCTGCACTTTATTAAAGGGAAAAAAAAAAAGAAGAAAAAAAAAGAAGGTAGGTTAGATAACGCCCTCAACGGAAATCCAGCTTCCTCCAAATGGACAAGTCCCTCGTTGCATCACTTCCTTCTCTCTAGAATAACTTCAGCTAGATTGTGTTTCAAGCGTGTCCATTCCGAGCTGCTGAGCCAGTGCCAAGCATCCCCGCAGGAGAAGGAAGCAAAGCTCAGGGGAAAGCAAGCCAGCTTCCTTCAAAAGGCCGGGAGGAACCGGTGGGAGCTGAAACTGCAACGATCCACAAGAGGCAGGATGCACCACTGCCCACATCTTGATTAAGAAGCTCCCCTTCCCCTCCCCACCCTCTTCCAGAGCAAGATTGTGAAAGAGGAGCAACATTACCACGATTAGCACAGTGGAGGGAAACAGCAGCTCACCCTGGTTTTGTAATCGGGGCGTTAACTCTTGAAAGGTTTGTCTCCACTTGGAGACCTGGCAAGTATCTTTAGATGCTCCCTCTGCTCCCTCTTTGAACTGGAGAACAGAGAACTGGAGCAGGATCTGCACCCAACAAGGTAAAGCATCTTCCAAAAAGAAGCCTTGGGAAGCTGCTCCGGTCACACTGACCCCATAACGTGGTGAGGAATGAGCCACACCAGGTACTCAGCTGTGCCCCACTCTGCAGTGTCCCAGGATCCTGGTGGGAAAACTGCACAGGAAAAGCAGAACTCCAGCAGAAAGACTCAGACAAAGAAAAAAGCAACAGGTGGCTGGCAGGCAGCACAACTCTCCTCCATTTCCACTGCAACATGAGCAAGAGGAGGGAGAAAGGAAGATGAATGTGGCATGGCTTAGCCACAGCTTCCTGCTGACAAACCTCTGGGGCGGGAGGGCAGCCTCCAAGCAAGGAGGCTTTAGCATTTCAGTGGAGGGCAAACAAAAGCCTCTGGGATGGTCCAATTCCTTATGGCCCAAGGCCCCTACTGCAGAAACCATTAGTCTATGCTGTGGTGATCACCCCTGAACAAGAGGGGTGATGACAATGGTATGAAAGGGAGACAGAAACATGGGAGTAAAGCACTGACACAGTGCCAAAAGAACCCTCCTGTTACAAGCTGATGGGACCCCAGTGCTGGGAAGATGCATGTGAAGAATCCACCGACAGGTGAGAAGCTGCTCTCCAGGATGAAATCTTGCTGACAGCTGGACAAACCCCTGACATTGTTTTGTGGCAGCTCTAGCAGCAGACTGCTACAGTACAAGCACAGCTCAGCATCCAAAGCAGCAGTGAGCACGTGCATCCCCTCTGCATTTCCATTCCTCGCTGTTATTCAAGGAAATGATCTGTGTACAACCTGACCTAGCTGTGCATGTCCCTGTTCACTGCAGGGGAGTTGGACTAGATGACCTTTAAAGGTCCCTTCCAACTCTGAGGATTCTATGATTCTACTTTCTTCATGACTGCTAGAGAAGGCAGCAACGACCCACAAATAACTACAGGGAGAGATGTATGGAGGGGAGGGGAGTTTCCCCAACCTTCACTGGCACTTGGAAAACCCACAGTCAGAGCAAAGCCCGTAGCAGAGCTGCCTTCTGATTCACACCTGAAAGTTCTGTCCCCACCTTGGGGACAAATCATTCTTTGCTCACTTCACCCACCGCCAGCCCAGAAAAACAGATATTTAATACAGCAATGACTAACCCTGAAAAATTCTCACAGATAAACCTCCGGGGATGTTTGTTACACGAAATGAGTTAGCCATTTCCTCCAGAGAGCTCTGATCCAGCAGCAAGGGAGGTCCCCATATAAAGGGGTTCTCTGGTTCTATCAGCTAAGCTGAATTCAGATGTTAGGATCTTTTTTTCAGACAAGAAAACATTCTGCCTTTCCAAGCCTATGCAGCTACTGCCCAAGTGTCTGATGGGACTAAGCAGAGCAGCCCTGCTTTAACTCAAGACCTGGAAGCAGAGCCTGGGAAGCAAGCTGCCAGCATTGCTATCACCTCAGCAGCACTGGCAGCGCAGCAAGCCTGATCCTCAGTCATCCTGCTCCCACCCATTCTGCTGGGTAACAGCTCCTAAGGCTTCATTTCCCCAGCAGGGTGCAATGCAGCTCCCCTGCCATGCCCAGGAGCAGGGTGCAAAGCAACTGGAACGGAGCAGAGGGGCACGTTCCAGTGCCCGCCTCCTGCTCTGCTGCAGAGCAGACAGGGCCTTTGTTCCCCAGAGCTTGCTCAGGAGCACACTCAGGAGCAAGCTCTGTGCTGGCAGCCAGCACGTAAGGCACAGGAAGTTTCTCTGTAATGCGGAGGTGACAATCCTGCTTCCCACAAGAGGGAGAGAGGCTGTGCCAAGGAGAGAAAAGTCTCCACCTACAGACATCAAACCCACCAAGGCAGAGAGGTGAGAAAGTTGGCTGGGGAACCAAGAGGAAGGTTGAAAAGTGGGACAAAAAGCACAAGGAGACACAGGGACAGGTATGCTGCCAAGCAGCAGCACGCAGGAGATAGAAGGGCGAGGGAGGGGCTGGAGGTCCCTTAGAGATAGGGGTGGTTACCAGGAGCTGCTGAGGCGTGATGGAGTTTTCTGTGTAGATGCAGAGCTTCTCCACTGTAAGGGGCATGGTTTCCCGCAGCTTGGAAGCCAGCAGCATGCACACTGCACCCAGAAGTTGCAGGTGATTCTTCCGCACAGGGACAGAAGACAGGTAGCGATCCACGTAATTCATGGCCAAGGGGAACACCTCCTCCTCACATTTCTGCTCCTCACACACCTGAGAAAAAACAATTAAAAAAAAAAAAAAAAAAGGAAGCTTTAATCACCACCGGACTCCCCAAATCCTGCCTGCACCAGCTTCAAAGGGTCTGGTCAGGATGGTGTTTCACACTTATCTGCAGGGCTGTGACAGCACCACAGCACAAAGGTGCAAATGAGCTACAAGCATTAAGTCTACAGCTTCCACAGTAGCAACAGATTCTACCAAAGCTGTAGACATTCATCTTCCTGCAGAAAACAGAACTTGTATGTGGTTAGAGAGAACCCAACTGCCCTATTTGCAGCCTCCTAACTCCTCCTGCAGATGCCTGCAGCGAGTTTATCAGCTTTGGAGAGTTGGGACGATGGGGGAAAACTCATCCTGCCAGCAGCACCCAGCTGGAGAGCAGCTTGTGCAGCATCCTCTGCCAGCCCCCAACTCTTCCTCAGCCACCCTGGCACCACCGCCATGAGCAGAACACCAGGGCTTTCCATTCCAGCCCTCTGCTCCCATCTCAGCACCACAACCCTGGTCACATTCACTCCTTTTTCCCAGCACAGCCATACAAATACAGCAGTTTCTCCTCACGGAGCACTGTGCTCCCCCAGCAGCAGCCCTGCATGGGCTGCACACAGCGCTGGGAGCAGTGCCAGGTGTCTCCTACTTTTTGACAGCCTTACGAGCTCCCCAGCAACAGGCTCCAAAGCAGCGTTTGTCTAACTAACGTCGGAAAGGGAACTGCAGGAACAGGGCAGCGCTAATAGGAAGAACGACAGACAGACTCGCTAAAAGCACCGTGCCCCATCGTTTCTTTTTGCCAGCACTGGGCTCCATCCAAAGTCATCTGCTTTTTGCACAACGTTCTTTCTTCCCGTGCTGGCTGCACGCTCTGACCGCCGCACCGAGAGGTCCCCTAAGGCGTCCCGCACTGCAGCGCATCCCACAGAGCCACATTCGTTTCTCATTTAGGGAAGGAAACACCAGCGATATTATTTCCCCCTTCTAACGAGGCGTCCTCAGCCCCGCGCAGGACACGCGGTCCTGGGCACCGCCACCGCCGCTCAGCCCCAACCCGGACACGTTACGGAGCGCGGTGCGGATGGGGCTCCCACAACGTTACCGGGAGCGCGTGTGGGTGCACAGGCTGCGGCTCGGGGCTCCGCTCCTCCCGCTCGGGCGATCGCTTCCAGCACAAGCGCTGCCCCTTCGCTCCCCCCCCTCACCCCGCAGCCACAGCCACAGCAGTACGGACAGCACGGACAGCACGGACAATAGGGACAGTACGGACAGCACGGACAATAGGGACAGTAGGGACACTTCGCCTCCGCCGTCCCCCGGCCGCCCCGCAGGCTCCACGAAGGGCCGTGCCGGGAGCCGCTCCGCTCCCCGCTTCTCGCCGCCTCGTTCCCGCCAGCGCGGGGACTCGCGGGGAGGGACGACGGGCGCACGAAAGCACCGGAGCCAGGGCCAGGAGCCGAGCGCGGAGGCGGAGAGGAGGCGCCGACGGGGGCAGTACCTCCAGCATCCAGAACGCCAGCATTTTCCGCATGTAGGGCTTGATCTCGCGCTGCACGCACTGGAAGTAGGACACGCGGGGGCTGTAGCGCTCCTCCTGGCTCAGCAGGTTCTGCAGCACCCGCCGGTCCCCCAGCAGCTGCGGGTCGCGCCCGGCGCGGGGGACTCGAGCCGCGGGCTCCACGCACAGCAGCTCCATGGGCGCGGGGCGACGCGGCTCCGCTGCTGCGGCCGCGACACGCCGGGAGCGGGCGGCGCGCGGGGGGGCGGGGCCTCGACTCAATGGAGGCGGGCCCTCGGCGCTCGCAACCAATCGGCGCGCGGCTTTGATGGAACGCGCCGAAAGCCGGAGCTGGACACGCCCACCCCCACCAAGTGGCGGGACGGCAGCACGTGGGGCGGCCGCGGGAGCCGCTGCCATGTTGGGGGGAGCGGCCGTCCCGGACCTTCCCGGACCCGTCTCGGCCCATCCCGGACCCGTCTCGGCTCATCCCGCGGCCGTCTGCCCCCCCGCCCGTTTAGTTTGCGGGAGCTGATCTCGGCAGCGACCCCAGCGAGGCCGAGGTGCGCGTGAGGGTGAGGGATGTCCGGGCAGACTCCAAAGGAACAGTCCCCGGGCTCCCAAGGGATGCACGTCAAACCCGTAATTACCGTTTCTAACAGTAATTTTTCAGCATTTACTCCTATTCCTTTCCCCGCTTTTTGTGGCCAGAGCCTTTCAAGGCTACACAAATAATCAGCCGCATACACAGCTCGGTGCCAGTCTGTACTTACGCTGCTGCCTTCCACAAGTTGCCCTCACGCTGAGTGGTGCAGCTCCTCAGCAGATAGCAGCCTGTGTCTGCACAGATAAGGCCCTTCAGGGCTCTGCTGTTTGTTCAGAACAGTTAACAATCGTTTGGAAATACTTTTACAAATTGTACCTGAGCAACTTCTTCAGGAATTGTCAGGGACGCTCAAGTCTTTCTAATGAATTTGCAATGTGCTCCTGCAGCACAGGGTTTGTTACGAGCTGCTACTTCATTCAGATACTTGCAGGTGGCACAGCAGCAATTGCTTTGTGGCATGGGAAGCTGAAGGCAGCAGGACACACGCCCACCCATGTTGCTCCATACAGTTGCAAAGTGTCTACAAAAACTGGGATGTCTCAACTTTGCTCCTGACGTTTCTAACTGCCTTATCCTTTGAAATGAAGCACCTCTGCAGCACACGCTCCTGTAACACATCTCTGCATGGGGCACTTCTTCAAATACAGAGTGTTATGCATCACATTCTGGCTGTGTTGAGGGAAGACACACAGAACTGGATGGAGATAAACCCAAATCCAATTCACACCAGCAATCTACCTGCAGCTCCCCTGCTCTACTCCCCCGTTCTCTCATTGTGAATGACAGCCCCCATTTGTGCAGGGGAAGAGATGGGCCCCACGTCCCACATTTTTAGTAAAAATAGCAGCTATTTTCTTTAGGCAGGCAAAGGGAAACCACAGCACTGGGTTCTTGGTCCTTCTGGTTTCTGGGCTGCGCCTTTTGAAATTGAAAGTTCCAGGCCCCTTCCCAGACTTCATGGTCTGGTTCCTATACTCCCCATCTCTGGCCGGAGCTGGGCTCAGTGGCAGCTGTGCCCCATGGGACACAGGGGGAGAATGAAGCCTGTTGCATAAGGAAGTATTCCTTCCAGATGATGACTTGGCAAAACCAGTGCCTCTGCAAGCCACATTATCAGGCTAGGAAGGCAAATTACAGGCTGAAGGCGTCCCCAGAAGCTCATTGTGTGGGTGTGCAGAGGAGAAGGAGAAAATTCCAGGAAAGCCAAATTTTGGTCAGTGCTGCCCGTAGATAGTCAGCTTCCTGGCCACGGCCACAGAGAGCACAGCAACATCAAAAAGGAAATTCCTGCAGAGCAAAAATTAAAGAACAGATCGCCTCCAGACTTCCAGGATCCCCAACCAGCACTGTTGTTCTTTGCTGAATCATAAAGCGGGCTCATTTTTTGGGTATTCTTGTGATGAACTGAGAAGCCTGACCAGCAGCTGGGGATTTTAAAGGGGCGATGCAAATGCAGGGCTGATTCTGGTGGGCATGGGTTGGGATGGCCATTCAGAAAATGCATTTCTGAAAACTCTTCTCTGCAGGAATTTCCAGCTCCGTCATTTGGTATGGGCGGAGGATCCCGCTCCAAGGGCTCTTAATGAAGCTGTATTTTTTTCACACTGCTTTCTGATGCATTTAGAGCTGCCTCCCATCCAGTTTTGATCTACCAAGAGCTAAGCTATCCTTGGTCATACTGCAACTACAGCGTCAGCACTGACATCAACACGAAACTGCTCAACGTACACGAAGGACGTGAAAACCAAATCCATGAACAAATAACAATATGATTTGCTATAGGAAATCCCCCAAATAAAATGAAAAGCAGGTACCATTTTGTGCATGTGAGGGGAAGAGCACAGGCAGTATTTCACCCTTCCTGCTTTGAGGATTTGGAAGTACCTCAACCTGTTGTATTTCACATCCAGTTTTCCCCAGCAGTGCCAATGAAGATGGGCTGGTGTTAGCAGGACGGCAGCTTGGGGCACACAGCATCCCGCTCCTGCAGCTGTTCCCTGGCTGTCAATGCAGAGGAGCTGAGTAGCTCCTGGTCCCGCTCCCACACTTCAACTTGAGACAACTGTTCCTCCCCTTGCAGCTCTCTCTCTTTTCTCATATTCATTCTTAAAATTCAGGGTTGGGGGAGGAAGAAAAAAGCTTTCACTGAAGTGCGGTTGGGAAAAGTGTAACGCTGCAGGATCTGACCCAGGGGATGTGTTTCCCAATAGCTTTCCCATTACTGGCAACCACTGCATTCCCTTTCCTCTGACTTGGTCAGACTTTTGAGTACAACTAATTAGTTCAGAGTGATATCATCTAAATACCGACTCTCCACAGCACTGTGATACAGCCAGCTCTGATGTACGTGAGCCTTCCGAACAAAGCTACGTGTTCCTAAGATCAAAATACAACTTTTAACTCCCCATATTAGAGCAGCTTTTGCTGAAATTTGGACCAATCCTCTGTTTAAATGGAAAGTGCTGAGTTGATGTTACATCCATCGCTTCTACACCCACACATGCCCATTCCTGGGAAATGCATCGGTTTGGCAATATCAGTTTCTTAACTAAGATTACTAAAGGTGAGAAACAGCTGGATCTGGGAATCCCTCTGCTTCAGTGGCTTCCAGAACAGAACAGCAGCAGCAAAGAGGTGTGAGCAGGAATAGACAGAGATGCAGTTGTACACAAGAGCTTCACCAACGATTCCCCTCTGGCAAATCAGGAGAAGACTTCAAGTTGCAGTCATGGCTTTGGGGTGTCTCCATTGCAAAGCAGCTGGGCCAGATCTGACCCCAGTGGAGCCAGGCTGGATTGCCACAGCCAACCATTAAATGCAGCTCCACCTGACCTTCTACTAAAAGCATTAACACAAGTCACTCTTCACCTGTCATTTTAGCAGCTGTTTTCTGCCCCGTTCCCTTTTCCTAACAAATTCTAAAATTAAGCCCCATTTTCACTGGTTCAGACTCACGACACACTGAGCAACCCCAGGTGAATGCTCAGTTTTGCTCCTATATCAGGCATCTCAGAAACCAGCCCAATTCTGCTGGTAAAGATAGAAAGAAAGACTGCAAAAAGAAAAAAAAAAGCAAAGCTGAAACCAATCAATTTCAGAAAGCAAACTGGGCTTGGAAAGCCCCCATTTGCGATATATTTAGTTAATTTTAGGGGAATATCTGTGGTAGTCAATTATGCAAATTGTTAAAAAATAGCACCCTAAAAATTTATGCATTAAATATGCATTTTTCAACCACCCTTCCCGTGCCCATTCTTCCTGCCCTGTTCATTCCCTGCCCTGAGACGGTCTTGTTGTCTGTGTCTCTCATGCCCTGTTCAGAAGTCTGGATGTGTTAGGGCTTTTTCTAGGAATGCTGGGTTACACGGCACCTCTCATTTGAGGACGCAGTGCTGGTGCCTACTGCCTGTCTGCCACTGCCAACCGCCAGCTGGAGCCAGCACAACAGTTCCCATTAGCAAAGGCAGAATTTGCGATGGGAGGACAGGAATGTCATCAGAGCTGAGCCTGTGCCAGGTCCGAGTCCTTGAAGGGAGGCAGGACAGGACAATGTGTGTGTGGGTCTAGGAGTGTTTAGGGGAAAGAAAGAAACAGATTGATACTCCCTAATTTCCCCACTCGCAGTGCACCTGGCTCCTGCTCCCTTCCAGCACTGCCTGAGCACACACAGGAGCTCTGAACTGGAGGCAGACCTTGCAGACAAGCCTTTACAGTGAGCCTGCTGGCTACCCTGCCTTCACACCCTGCTGTAACTGAAAGGAAACATCCTGCACCAACGCTGCCTCACCCAGACAGCAGCGGGCACTGAGCAGAGCTGCTCCCAGCCCACATCTGTGCATGGCAGATCCCCAGCCCTGCAGCCCTACAGACAGCCCCAAAGCCCCCCGTCTTTGCAGCCAACCTGCTTTGGCACACAGCAGGTCAATGCACCTAAGACAGAATGCATCCCCTCCAACTGGGCAGAGAGAAACATGCATAGCAGTTCAGATGGCAGCCAGAGAAGGAAAACTTTGAGGACCAACAAGTCGCAATTATTAAGTACAGGCAAAGGCAAAATGTCACACCTCTGTGTTAATAAGTGGAAATCAGATACAATCCACGCAGCAGCACAAGGCATTGCTCAGAAGTCTCTTCTGCTGAGTATCAGAGCGTGCTCACCAACACCCTCCCAGGGGCACAGATGTCACTGTATTGCTTGTGACTGCCACATCCCGGTACCTCTGCACATCTCAGGAGACAGAAAAAGATCAACTTCACTGAGATGCTAATATCCATAATAACATATGGATGCATTTCTCCCGGCACTTCTGCTAGTTGTATATTACCTACATATGCTTCTGCATTCATATCATCAATAATTACTGACATTAACAACATGCTAATGAGACACACTCTCTGAGTGCATGCACATCACTGAGCAAGGAGCATTTCTCATGTATTTAGGCAGATCTCTGGTGGAGCCATTCCAACAGCAGCCTGACACATTAACCATTTCTTCCAACACCAACTTGCTGCTCCGTGCTTGCTCTGAGCCCTGCAGCACAGCATCACAACTCCTGCCTCTATAGCAGCACAGCAGGGAAGAAGATACTTAAACTGTAAAGGAGTGCAGGAGCATCCCACCTATGGATGGGGAAACTGGGGCACGGAGCACTGAAAGGATTTGCGTGGTGCTCCAGGCAGACAAGGCCACCTGGAGAGGGAGCCCACAGTTCCCAGCACAGTGCCCTCCCTGCACAAGCCATAGAGCTGGAGACACAGCTCTCTTGCCCTAGGCACTGATCTGCATGGCACTCACTTGCACATATTTTCCACTGCTCTGTGATATAGGGCTGTAAACTCCTCTCTGGATGATTTCCCATAGCCTGGCAAACAAAGGGACCTTGCAACTGGTGTTGGCTCCTCATCACCTCTTTGGCAGGGAGACTCCCTGCCCAGGGCCACTGTGCCAGTCCCAGAGCAGGCTCTAAGCAATGGCAAGTGCAGAACTGACCAGCCCCATGTCACAGCTGCTGATTATCTGCAACAGCTTGGAACTGGCAGCATGGAGTACAAGGCTTGCCAGGAACACTAGAAACTTATTACCATAAAAACTCCTTCCTCATATATTAAATCCAAAGCCCACTTGAAGCAGCAGAAAGATGCTGGCCCAGCAGCTTTAGATGGTCAAACTGAAGATGCTGGTTTGGACTCACACTTTGTTCTCTTGGTGTTTTGGACCAGTCTGGTCCCCTGACCAATGTGAACTTAACATGACCCTTGAAAGAAGTAAAGGAGAAAGACCCCCACCACGCAGCACAGCAGGGCAAAGAGGAGAGAACGAAGCAGGCAGAGAGCTGCAGGCAGCCAGCGGAAGGTGCATGTGGAGGACTGAGCAAAGCAAGGAGAATGAACTGCTCTTGCTTGTCCCGTGACAAATGTGTGTAGCTCAGATGGCAAAGTGACAGGAGGAAATGGTCCCATCGGATTCAGCCAAGGAACTTTTGCTTCCCAGGCTGAGCTCTGAGCGGCTCATGTGATGGAAAGCAGAGGGACATGTTTCTCCTCCCACCTGAGCTCTAAGGGCTTCCTGCATTCAGAAAAGACAAATGTCAAACTGTTGGGGGAATGGGTCGATCCTGCCACATGCTGGGTTAGCAGGCAGCTCCCTCACACCCACACAATGACCAGGAGATGTGCTGCTGCCTAAAGTACAGCTGAATATGGAAGGGCTTCATTTTGGAACAAAAGCTGTGAGCAGCTCCAGTGGAGCCAGGAGCAGATTCTACTTGGAAAAAAAAAACCAAACACTTTTTGCTGGCGTCTGTAGTGAAAGGAATGAGATCCGGGTCTTCTTGGTGAATTGCTGGGTCTGAGAATGCTTGAAAGGTTTCCTAGAGACAACAGTGCAGTGCATGGAAATGCTTTCCATTTGCAGCAGCACTCCTACCTCGTTCCTCTCAGTGCACCAACCTAAGCACGACCTTTTGGGGCCTGACAGCTAACAACCAGTCCTGGCTCCTGCCACTTCCTTTCCTGCCTACAATGCCAACTTCTTGCCATTCCTAAGCAAGATTACAAACCAAAAGGGGCCCAACTACTCTCTGGATATCAAGATTATTTTGTATTGTAAGAAGCATAAGAAAAGATGCTAAATCATACGCTTCAGAGCTGACATCAGCAACAGCTCCAGCAAATGACCCCCAGTCTCCTTCCACCTTCCTTGGAGTCCAGTCTCAGCAGCACAGCAGTTTCTGTTTTCTAGTACCTTAGCAATTTTCCCCAGAGAGAATGGGCAACATTTCCTTCCATCCAGAGAATATGGAACAGCATAAAAATAAGCAATAAGTGTTTGTGGTAAAAACAGAAACACACCAGAAAGAGCCAGGAAGCACTGGGGCTTTGGGATTGCTCCTGCCCTGCTCATTAGTCTGGACAGACCACACGCCTCAGCTTCCCTCCAGCAAAAGGAGATAATGGAGGAGTGTAACTCCATCAATTCCACAATGGGATCAGGGTGGCAAATTCATTTAGTTATATTTAAATGAGTATATCCATTAAAGAAACGATATCAATACAACACACTTCATGTCAGTGCAGCTATCTTCTACTGCTTGCACGACACTGGCAAATAAACCGCCTGCAGCTCAGCAGTTCACAATTGGTGCAGCACGGGCAGAGCTCTGTCCTGCCACGCTGCCCCAGGACAGGGAGCAGGCAGAAGGCTGTGCACTAAGAGTGCTGCCATTAATAAGGAAATTGGAGCTGGGTCACTACAGCCTAAACATAGACGAGGGGAAAACAAAACAAAACACCAGGGGAATTTTAGAGGCCACCAGACACCAGCCCGCCCTGTGGTCCTGTCTGTCTGTCTGTCTGGCCATGCTGCTGCAGCCCAGCTGACCACAGCAGGTCTCCCTCCAGGACTGCAGTTGGGCAGGAAATATTCTTCCCATCCCACAACCATGTTCTGCATCAGGATGAAACTGAGATCCTTCAGAGCTTCAGTCTTATTTTGTGAAGGAACAGCCCTATGCAATCCCACTCTGTGGGTCAGTCCTTCCTTTCCCATAAAGGCAATGGGCACTGCCTGGCTTTGCAAGAGCTCCTGCTTGTCCCCAACCTCTGCCCAAGCCTTCCACCACCTCCTGGCAGAGCAGACTCCCTTCATTCATTTTCTCCCTTTGCTTGCCACCTTGCAGCTCCTTACCAGGCTTTTGCAGATGGTGTCTCAATGCCTAATCGTGCACAACACCTCCTGCATTATCTGGGTCCTGGAGGCCACCCCACAACAAGCATCCCTGCCAGAAAGGTCAGAGATAAGAAAAAGGTCCCTTTGTGCTCTGTTTCCCTGCCTGGGTTTCTTAGAATCCAGCTGCCTTCGAGAGAAGAAAGAAAATAAACAACTGCAAGTAAGTCCCAGCACTGACTCTTAACACCTAGGTAAGAAGAAGAGGTTGCCTGAGGCACTAGCCAGGCCCTATCCCTACACACAGGGAAGGCAAAAGGCGGCACTAACTGTACTTCTAAAGGTAGCTCTGCAATAACCTGCATTTAACCAAGTGACAAACTGGAAGGTACTGTGATGACAGCTAACGGAGAAGTGAGATCATACATACTGAATCACATCTCCCTAGGCTCTTGTATTTTAAACGTCCTTAACTTTTTTCCATCACAGCTGCTGCAGCTTAGGCCAACAGTGACAGCTTTGGAAAATCCCATCATTGCAGTTTAACAATGATGAATTGGTTAATACCTGTAATGTGCTTTGCCAGTGTAGATTTGTGCAGGCAGCATAAATACTGCTCCTACTTCTTGACGAAGAAATCCCACAGAACACACATTTAGCTGATAACCAGAACAGAACATAGGTGTCCCTGCCAGTCACACTGCCTGACCTCTTCCCCTCTCACTGGGGGTGGAGATGAGGAAGATGAGCATCCAGGAGAACAGCTGTATTGGTGCGTGTTCATCACTCCTCAACACAAGCACTCGTCCTCCCTGCAGGGCTGAGGTTCTGCATGGCCAGCACACACTGTGCACATTGCCTCAGTTTCCCCATCCACAGATTGAGGTTGATAGAAGGAATTTTCATAGAACTCGGCATTTTTGTAATAGCTGCATTTTCACGTTTGTTGCTTTTTCTTAATTATTGGCTGGGCATATAAATACCATCCGCCCAAGGCTACAGCACAGAAAGTCAAAGGCCTACGTCACTGATTTACGAGATCTCCATTCAGTTCAGTTCGCCTCCCTCTGAAGTTCCCATGGGAAAAGCTGCCTTTCATTTCCTTTCAAAAAAGTCTCATGTATGGCACTGCTGGGAGCTGCTAAAGCTCTTTTTGCCATTGCCACAATCTTCTCCAGCAGCATCAGCCAGATGTGCTGCTTCTCCCTTCTGCTGCACTGAATTTGGCAAAGAAGCAAAGGTACCAAGTTAAAAGGAAATGAGGGCATTGTGCTTTTACTTATGAAATTGGTGACTAGGTTAAAAACTTTGGTGATCTAAAACAATACACAGGGCAGAGGAAGAAATCAACACACATAAGCACTAATGGAAAACACCCAACTGGCACAGCCAGACAGAGAGGGCTCAGAGACAGGGCTGGCATTTGCCATCCGTTAGACCCTTGAGACCTCACCAATTTCAAAGGGCTCCCACGTGCAACGTGAAGCAAACAGGAGCCCATTCAGCCTCATAATATGCAAACTTCTACCACCCTTCAGCTGACAAACACGTTAGAAATGTGTGTTTATTTACTTCCTGCACAGTGTAAGTTAAGAAGGAGAAAATAGATGCTCAGCAACGATCTCTGCTCACCTGCTGAGATTGATGGTTGGATGCACAGCTGAAAACTACAGTGGTGCCTTACAGACCAATTTCCACTTCCATCTCCTGCCACTTTGTGCACCTGCAAAGCTGCCTGCCAAGACCCTGCAGACCCAACTAGGTGCTTAAGGCTGAGCACATGGACACTTCTGAGCTCACTCTGCAAACCACTCTGGAGGTACTAAGCTGAAATGGCATTCTGGCAGCCGAGATCATACCGAGTTTCCAGCCATCAAAGAATTTTGCTGTGTTTAGGCATGAACATGGCAGAAACCCTTTGGAGACAGACTACGGCACACAGAGCATCTCAATAGTTATTTCCCTGCATTCAGTATCACAACCATGAATACCTGAGAATCTCCTCTGCAGAGTTCTGCAGTTACTGTGATGGTGCTGATCATCTGGGGTATCACAAACCTACATCAATCAAGCTATGAATGCAGAGCAGCTGACCTACATGGCAGTATCCTATCAGGCCAGGGCTGAGGAGGTGGCCTGAGAAGCCACAGCTGGTTCTATGTAAGATGACAGAAAAATGCTGAGATGTTTTTTGGCTGACAATGAGAAGTGTCACACCCCCAGCTGAAGTATTTGAGGAAATCACTGCCAAATCAGAGACTTTCTGGGGTATTTCCAGAGGAGAGGTTGATTCAAGGCTCTGATTATGAATGAAACTGAATACAATGAATGAAAAAAGAGATCAGACCTCCCCTCTTTATTAACTTTCTGGCTCAGGCTAGAAGTTTAAACAAGGATAGTTGGGAAGGTACTTTCCACAGGCCTGAAGTCCATCTGTGCTTGCCCAAGCCCAGCTCCTCCATAAGACACGTACATACAAAAATGATATCTGTCCTGAAGACAGCAAATCCCCAAATGCTCGAGTTTCAGACAGACCACTTACAAGTGGAAAGCCCTTACAAGAGAAAGTGCCAGCTGCATATGCAAAGGAACACTGAGAAGCAAGTTTGTGCAAATGACTTCTGGGTCAGAGCAAGTAGATTTGTGTGTATGGCTGACTTGTGCTGTGTTGGAAGGAGCAAACAGGACACCGTCTCACTGACCTACAGAGCTGTTTCCTGCCCTTCATCTCCCATTTGCACAAACTGCAGGTCCTGCATTGCCAGCACCCTTGGCACCCCCACTCCATGTACAGGCATGAGGCAGGAGGACACAAACCAGCACTCCTGCACCAGCTGACTTCTGCTCTCAAATAGGAAGTTGATAAAAATCTCACTTGGCTGCAGAAAGAAAATCAGATTTCAAAACCTCTGCCAAGAGGCCTCCAGAGCCCATCAGGAGATCTGTCACTAACCCTTGGCAGCAGGAAGCCCCTTCCCTCTGCACCTGAGGCAGACACCAGACACCCTGGTTGTGCCTAGTCAACTCTTTGAGGATGTTTTCCTCTCCTGAGCTGTTGCTTATATTCTCCTGTTTTGTTTTTTTAATCTTGGGATCTGTCACACATCAAATGTGCTTTCATCAATAAGTAGGTTGGGGGCAAACCTTGCAAAAGGCCCCAGGCACATGCACACAGCATGGCACTGAACAGGGCACGCTGCCTGGGGGCAAGCAGGTGCTCTGTGCTTTTCACCCCTCTCCCCTCTTTTCTCTCTGTGTACTATATCAGTCTGATTAAATCAAACCTGTTTAACCGCCACAAGCAGATGTGAGGACCCCATTCGTTACAGAAAAAAAGGAAAGAAAAGAAAGATGGCATGTGGTAACAGTTGTCTGCACATGAAACATGGCCTGCAGCCCTCTGTGAACCCCAAAGCCACAGGATCCTTGTTTGGGGTGTGGGAACTCATTTTCTCAGACCCTCAAAGACTCAGTTAAAACAGACCCTGCTGTAGGTGAGGCGGAGGAAACACACACTCTGTGAGACACCGCGTGTCCTCCCAGCTCTCAGCCCTCCTTGCCCAAGGAGCCCCTTACAGCACAGCCAAGGTAAGCTAACAGGGCTTCACACTGAGAAGATGCAGAGACATAGGAGGAAGAGAAGGAAGGAAAGGAAATTATATCCATCTCCATGCCCAGCACAGGGAGATGAACAGCCAGAGCAAGCAATTAAGCCTATCGTTGCCTCCCAGCTGGCATGGGTGCTCAGAGACATGCTGCAGACTGCAGGCCATTAAGAACAGGGCTGTCATCCCCACAAGGCTTTATCAGTGGCTGTTTCTTCTTTCTTTCTGTCTTGCTCCAAACTCTTAATTTCTAAAAAGGGTGGGAGATGTCACAGAATCAGCAACACATCCTGAACAGCTGTTGCCACCCTCTATCTCTGCCTCACCCCTTGTCCCTGCTGCTTCTGGAGCCCCCAGAGAGGCAAACAGCTCAGCCTGGCTAACAGGAAGCCCTGATGCTACACCACCAGCCTGGAGTGCTGAAGACCCCTGGTGGGATTCAGTCCTGGGTTCCCATTGGGACTGATGCATTTCCTTGAAGTGCTTTGCTCAGGAATGCCAACATTCTTAACACAACAGAATTTAACAGGTATCTAAAGGTGATGGTAACCCTACTCAACACCACTCTCGCAAAGCTAAACAACTGCATGAGCCCCAGCTGAGGAGTGGGGGCTCTTCACAGCCCACCCAAACAGCTTTCCTGTCCTGCAGAAATGAAAAGGGCTCAAAAGAGGGATCCCAAGCCCAGCTGGGATAAGCAAACTTGCACAACTGCAGCTCAGAAGCTTACAATCGAATGCAGGAATTGCTTCTGCTGGCCCCATAAGCTCCCTGCCTGGGGATGACACAGATGGATTCACCTCGTTCAGCTGGAGGAGACAGCCCCAGCCCAATCCAGAGAGCAGCAGGATCCCAGACCCCTGCTGGATCTGTGCCTGGGGGAGCAGGATTTCTCCCCCACCCTTACCCTGGAAGGGCAACACCCAACGTGTGGTTTCCTGAAGCAACAGATATTTGTCAGAGAAAGCAGTAAGGAACACAAATGTGGTAAGTGGCCTCTGCTGAGCTGTGCAGGTTGGCAGTGCTCATGCTTTGAGGTAAGGCTATCACCCTGTTAGGCCAGCAGCAACACCCTGCTCTTTGCAAGATATCAAAGGCATGGGCAATGCAGCTCAGGCTCAGAGCAGACATGGCTTCCACTGGCAGGCTGCAGCCACAGAGGGAAGCGTGCAAAAAGCAGACAGGCACATCATCCTGGCCCAGCTCTACTGCTGACGTCTGCCTTACCAGTGACTGAACCTACTTGTTGCAGCACCTCCTCCAGCAATGTGAAGACATCTACAGGACAGACAGATGCCTGGGGTGAGGAGCAAGGCTCCAGCACCAAGATGCACATTCTGCTGTACATGCCCTTGGCTCTCTGCCATTAATTGCTAAAATACTAATTTACAGCATACTCCATAGCAAGGGACTGCATCAGTGCTTGCTGCATCCAGCATCTGGCACACCTGAGGTAGCTGCAGTTTGCCAGACCAAGGGTGGTGACAAAGAATGACAGCTTGTGGATGGGACTGGGCAGAGATCTTATGTTCTCCAGCACAGGACCAGCTGTATGACCTGTAAGGATCTGGAGGGCAGAATATCACCACACCTGACACTGTTCCTCTGCTTTTCTTTCAGCAAACTCTGCATCTGAACTCTACATCTGTTGATCCAGCAACCAGCTCAGCCCATCTCCTCATCACCTTTGGGCTCTAAGGTTTGAAGAAAACAGAAGGAACAAAATGCAGAACATCCACTGAGTCACCGATGAGGCAGGAAAAGCTGACCTGGAATCTGCAATAGTTCCTGGCAGCAGAGGCTCTGATCAGCCTGGAAGTGTGGGTTTACATGCTTGCTGGATTAGATACAGCACTGACTCAAACACAACTATGAGCTAATGGGATGGGAAAGAACAGTTTTTACATCAGCTAAATAGCATTACAATAAAAAGTCCAGTGGATATCAACCACCCCGGGCCCACTTTAATCAGTAAAGATGTTCTGACACTCCAGTTAGGCCAAAAGAAAGCTCCTGGGATCTCCCACTGGGGCTATTTGTAGTCTTGATGAAATGGCTTCAAGCTTTACTCAGAACTCCAAGGATGGAACACCTAACTCACGCACCGAGATGGATCCTGCACTCTGGAAACTCCATCTTACACACATGCAACATAATTTTGAGAAGATTTATGTGAACTCCAGAAGTGACCCAGCAGAGCTGCACAGATCCCCATCCCATGAGCCCAGGCAGGGCAGTGCTTTCTGCCAAGACATCAGCCTCCTCCACCAGCAAGCAACAAGTCCACAGGGTATTACTTCACACAATCATATTGCCAACATTAACACCACTGTTGCTTTAGAGAGGAGGTTATTTGTCAATAGTAGCAAAGCAGCTACAGCCTCACTGCATTCAGGTCATGATCTCTGCAAGCAATAGTCCAATGTCCTTAGGAGAAACATTCTCAGACGTACAGCTTATTCCCTCCTTGCCCTTGTCCTGTGTATCAAGTGCTTGTCACTATCATACTATGCAACAACCCTTACAATGCATTAGTCAAGGAGCTTGGGGGCTTCACTTTTCAGAACCACATGGGCACAGGGAAGGTTTTGGTGACATCCTGACTGCTGTAAGGGGGCTGTAAGAGTCTAAATGAATTCGCTGCTAGCTATTTTGGCTTCTGACATAAGCCAGTAAGAGCACATGGTGACAACGTGCCCTCTGGTGGCAGTGGTGCTGGGGGACAGAAGCACATGCAAAAGTTCACCCCCACATCGACCGCAGCAATTTCCACCAACCCATCTCTGTTGCTGCTCAGAAACACCAGGTTCAAACACCAGGTTCCCACACCAGCCCCCTGCAGCCCCCCCTTCACCAGCACTGCCCAGTTCAGAACTGACAAAGCCTTGGGGTTTCCCTACCAAAGAGTGGACAGTCATCCATTCCCATCATTCTTTACAAGGCTGAATTTCAACAGGCTTCACAGCTTCTCCCCCCTGGGACCGTCAGTATGAGAATAACTATTCAGCTGTAGCTCTCTGAGGTTTAATGTTTGTCTGGGGTGACACAATAAGGACTTGGGATTCCCACCTCCTACATCTTCTTTGAAATAATCTGCATGAAATTCTGTAAAAACACGTGAGCTTCTTTCCTTTCTCAGTCTGAGACCGATCTGAAAGTGCTTCTTGTTGCAAAAGGAAGCGTTCCAAACTCTGGGAAAAAACCCCATGCTCAGGAAGGCGCACAGACTCCCACCATCCCACATCTCCTTGTTTTGCTGCCAGCTGACTGATTTCACAGCACTGCAGAGGAAGCTGGCACCATAAACTGGCAAACGTTTCCAGCAGCAACATCGATTCCCACTCCACATGGGCTCCAAAATAAGGATGTCACCCTCCACCTATGGACACGAACAGCCAGCATGGTTCTGCTCGCTTCCAGATTCCTTCCCTTTCACATCAGATCCCTGGCAACATCTTTCAGCACAGCCCTGAAGCTCTCCTTGTTTCACTTCACCCCTTTCCTCTTGGCTGGCCAGTCTCCTCCGGTGGCTGCGAGCAGCTGCTGCTTCACAGACACACAAGAAACCCCGACATCACTGAGCAGCCAGACCTTTATGGAAGCATTTCCCACTCCCACCCTGCCAGGCAAACGGAAGCCATGCATAACAGAATGATGTACCCGTGCCATAAAACAGGATGCAGCACATCACACATAGGGACTTCTGCACATATTTAGCTGAGGGAAATTCCACCAGACTCTGGATTTTCAGTTTGTAACTGAGTTTAGAAGGGACTGCAGTGCTCTGGTTAGAACCCAAGGGCTCCAGCTGACACCACCAATGACACCACCACTGACACCACCACCAATGTTATGTTATGTACTGTAACATCAGCGGGTGCACTTTATCAGTTCTGAGAGCAGCTCACGAGGCATGGCAGTACTTATTGATGGGAAAAAACGTGCAGAGGAGCAAGGAGATTGTGTCTGGTTATTCAGCAGGCTGGATGCAGCCAGGACTAGAATCCAAAATAACACAGTGCTCTGCACCAATAACCAGAGCACCCAGCAGCCCTCACTGCAGGGCTTCCCCTGCTACCCCCTCCTCAGAGACACCCCGTGTACAAAGAAACAGCTTTGTTCTGAAGTGTATGATACTGTGGGATGGGGGAAAAGTATTCCCAAGAGTAAAACAAACAAACAAAAAACCCACAAAGCCAACGAAAACCAACCGGGCAGCACAGGGCTGGGATCTCATTTATCCAACAGCTCCCACGTGTGAGTAAACCAAGTAATGCAGCCACCGAACATGAAGCCTGAGCCTGTTCTCAGCAGCTTCACTCGGCTGCTTTGAGCTCCCAGCTGCCACATCCCTCCATATCGCACATCACTCAGCCCCACAATCAACCAGCAGGTCACAGCTCCACCACACACAGCGCGTCCATTCCCAGCTCCTTGTGCTCCCTCACACTCCGTTAATCACTGCCACCGATTCCAGCAGCCAGCGCAGCACACACAGCCCCGAACACAGCGAGGGACCGACCCCGCCGGGCACAGCAGAGCTGGGTGCTGACACCGCCACAACAACGGCACCTTCACACACCGGCAGCTCAGGGCCAGGCCGTACTATGGCAGCAGCTCCCCGCTCCCTCCACCCACGTTGTGCCTCGTACCTTCTCCATCCACCAGCTCCGCTGCCCGGTCCCGTCCCGCTCCTGGCTGTTGTTTACTCTCCACACGGCTCCGGCATCGCGGGGCGGGGCTGCAGGTTCTCGCTGCTCTCGGGGCATCGTGCAGCGCTGCCGGGCCGGGCCGCTGCCCCGCCATGGAGCCGCCGTTACCGGAGCTCATCGTCCCATCGTTGTTGTCCCATCGTTGTTGTCCCACCATCGCTGTCCCATCGCCGTCCCGCCCCGGTCGCACCGCGGGGCTGTGGGGGATGTTGGAGCCGCCTACAGCCCCCACAGTGCAACGCGCGCCTCGCCGCACGGCCCCACAGCCCCGCACATGCGCACAGCGCTCTATGGCTCCAAGATGGCCGACACGGCGCCCGGCGGTTCCGGCACGGTAACGGCGGCTCCTCGTCGGGCCGCGGGGTCGTTGTGGGAACGGCCCCTCCGGGCGGAGCGGCGCGGCCTGCACCGGGAGCGGGGCACTAACGGCTGCGGGCTGAGCGCGGCGGCTTTAAGGGGGAGCTGAAGGGAGGGAGGCGCTGATTGGCTGCATGGCTGCGTGGGGGCGGGGCTTGGCGGCAAGCTGTGATTGGTCCGAGCTCTGATGCAGCGTTTAAAGGGACAGAGCGGCTGGGGGGGAACGTGTGTAAATATGGGGATATGAGTGTGGACAGGCACTGCTTGTAGGGCGCTCCTAAGGTAAAGCCTCCTATTTATTCGCATGGAAGCTGCAGCAGGTACAGCACAATCATACTGTGTGATCAGGTGTTTGCACATCTGGAAAGCACTGTTGTTTAACACGGTCACCACCATTGCCCATATTGGCACTGGAGAAGAGCTGCGTGCTGCACTCATACTGCTGGAGTGACCCACTGTTATCACTGGAACACGCTGCACTGTGCTCACAGCGGCTGCTCTGTCTCCAGAAGCATCCGCCCTCATCCAGGAACACAGTGATTCTGTGCTTCATTCACACTCCTTCATTACACACCGTTATGTCCAGCTGCTGCCACCTGTCACACGGCAATGTAATGTACACAATGTAATGTACACAATGTAATGTACACAATGTAATGTACACAATGCTGGCAGGAAGGTTCAGCCTTTACCCCGCCTCCAACATCTAACCCTGATGTCGACATCATAAAATAGGAGGCATTACTTTCAGAGCAGTCCTCATGTGAGTATGTCTGTACATGTGTGTCTGTTTGTGTAGGTGGGTCTGTACTGTGTGTAGGTAGGTGCTGTGTATGTACACCCGTGCTGTGTGCAGGGACAATGTGTGAGCACAGAGCGAGTGCTGGCAGCTCGGCTGGGGCTCAGGTTCAGTGTTTTGGGGTCTGTGTCCACAGCGGTCGGGCAGCAAACACACGACCACGCCAGCAGATAACTACTACCTGGCCCGAAGGAGGACGCTGCAGGTGGTGGTCAGCTCCTTGCTCACTGAAGCCGGCTTTGAGAGCGCTGAGAAGGCTGCGGTGGAAACACTGACAGAGATGTTACAGAGCTGTGAGTGTCGGGTGCCACCAGATTTAGGGCAAAATCACCTTGAAATCGGTTCACATTTGCTTTCGCTCTTTCTGTTTTTCGTTTGTTTGTTTGGTTTTGTTTTAACTCTTTAACTCCCGGTGCTTTCCATGATGTTATGATGTGCAATAACAATAACAAAAATCATAAAACCATGACACTAGATTTGATCAAAAGTCAGGTGTTGTGCTGACACAAATGTGTGTTTGCTGCCTGAAATGAACATGGAATGTGAATAAAATAAAATGAACATGTAATGGTTGTTGGTGGTTTTTCCCCTCCAGATATTTCTGAAATTGGAAGGAGTGCAAAGTCCTACTGTGAACATACAGCCCGAACACAGCCCACGCTGTCTGACATAGTTGTTACTTTAGTGGAGATGGGTGAGTAGCTGACTCATCTCACTCATTCCATGTGCATACAGTGGGTGTTCTGTGTTGCCATGACAGTCTGTTCCTGGTGCAGTTGTGTGATGTCGGCTGTTCTGGGTCGCACACAGAGGCTCCAGTATCACTGCTGTTGATGTAGTGTGTATGCACACAGAGTACATTATTTTCTTTCTTCTTGGTGTGATTCCATTTTTCTCTTCTTCTGTATTTCAGGGTTCAATGTTGAAACACTTCCTGCATATGCAAAGCGCTCCCAGAGGATGGTGATCACTGCCCGTATGTGAGAAGTCCTTTTCTTGTGCAGGAAACAATTTGTCTTTTCTATCTGCTGGCATCCAGAGAGCTGCTGCTTTTCTCATGGATGGTGTAGTTCAGTGCTCCGGGGCACTCAGTTTGTGTTAAGGATTCCTGTAATTATGATGTAGTAGGTGAAGGAGAGTGTCTGTCCTTTGCCAAACCTGTTGCTTTTGCTTCAGCATCCTCATTGCATATGAGAATCCTCAATGTGGTTCTCCTTGTGTAGGAGGGGTCATGTAAGCCTTGTTCCCTTTTGGGATGCCAAATACAACCTGAAACTGTTGCTTGTGTCATATGCTCATGTAGTGCATGTGCTTTTTTAACCACAGCTCCTGTGACAAATCAGCCCGTGACTCCCAAAGCCCTGACAGCTGGACAGAACAAGCCACATCCATCCCACATCCCTGGCTATTTCCCTGAGTTTCCAGATCCTCACACCTACATCAAGACACCAGTGAGTGAAAAAAGACTTTTGTGCCGTTTGGTTTCTGTCTGAAGTCAGTAATGTTAGGAAAGGTGCATGTGCATTTTTATTGTAGTGCTGTTCCAGAACATTGTTTCTGCTACCTTGGCACAATGCTTGTCATTTGCATATTGTACTTGCTCTAGTTTTATAGCTGATATCTGTAGCTGTTTGAAAACATGCACATGTTGAAGGTCAGTGCTTGTCTGGATCCTATTAGTGTTTTGAACTTGATCTGTCTTCACTGAATCTAGTGACTGTACTTGTTTTGTCATCCCTGCTCTACAGACGTACCGAGAGCCAGTGTCTGATTATCAAGTCCTACGGGAAAAGGCAGCATCTCAGAGGCGTGACGTGGAAAGAGCTCTCACCCGCTTCATGGCTAAGACAGGAGAAACACAGAGTCTCTTCAAAGATGATGTTAGCACATTCCCATGTGAGTTATCTTGGAAACCTGTGCTGTAAAGGACAGTTCTCTAACAGAGTGTACATCTGGTGTTCTTGTGATTGCAGGAGGTGGGCACTGAGGGATCACATTGTGTTCAGCCTTCTGAAGCACGGGAAGGGAAGGAAATGAGGGACTTTCTATTTTAAACAGGCATAAAAACCTTGGGTTCATAAATGACTTGTGCAAAAGTTACAGAAATTCAGACAGCACTGGCTTCTACTCTAAACAAATTCCCCCTTTCTTGTGATGGTGGAGAAGGCTTTGACTGATACATCCTATCGTTCCCTTATCCCAGTGCTGTCAACTCAGCGCTGAGTTGATGATCTGTCTCCCTTCCTGCTCACTGCATGCTTTTCCCCAACACTAGTGATTGCTGCCAGGCCATTCACCGTACCCTACCTGACGGCTCTTCTCCCCTCGGAGCTGGAAATGCAGCAAATGGAAGAAACAGATTCATCCGAGCAAGACGACCAGACAGACACAGAGAACCTGCCCTTGCATATGAGCACGGTACGCCCACCCTCAGGTCTCTAGGGCCTGATTTTCTTAAACATATGAAACCTGGTTCTTTGCCTTCCTTGCAGCTGAGCATAGGGGGTGGAAAACGGCAAAGTAGGTTGCATTTTACCGGATGTAAATGACTAACACTGTCATGGTTCTTTAACTTTCTGCAAAATATGTTGTACATTGAGGTTATCTAATGTTGGATCACGAGCTTTCAATGCAGCCTTTATTTCTGTGCTAGAGGAGAGAGGATCATCACACTATTCTATGCTGTTCTCAGAGGGGATCTACTTATATTAAAAATCTGCAGTTCTCACCTTTAGTGCAGCTTTTTGTTTGCTTCTGTTTATCTTGGCTGTTGATTATGTTTCTCCCATGTGTTTTGTGGTTTGAACTTCTAAGCCCTGTTAAGACTAACTTTGGTTATTTATGCTTTTTTTCTTCTTTTTTTCTCTCCTGTGTCAGGATGATTCAGGACCTGAAAAAGAGAATTCTTCAGTATTACAGCAGAACACCTCCTTGTCTGGCAGCCGGAATGGGGAGGAGAATATGATAGACAATCCTTATCTCCGGCCAGTTAAAAAGCCCAAGATCCGCAGAAAGAAATGAACTGTAGTCAGCTGGCTGCTAGAAGAAAGAGGAGCCCATTTCTCTGGCTGTTATGAGTAGTCACCTCTGCTGCTGTGGGTATGAGGCATGGAGCAAGACAGAGGAGGCAGTCTGACTGAATGGCAGAAGGAGAGGAATGATCTTTGTCTGCCTGGCAAACTACACTGTCATCATTGTTTGCAGTGCTCCCTCTTCCTCCTCTGCTTTCCTCCTAACTGGGAATGCTCAGTGGTCAGTTGCCTTAAAAATGGTAAAAGCCACTGGGTTACAGATGGGAATTGTCTCATTTGCTTTGGTTTCTTCTCACTGTTGAGGAGGTTTACTCTCTTAAGAGGCATGGGACAAAAAGATTCTTGCTGCTCTACAGAACACAAAGACATCATTTGTTTTTGGCTGCCTTACAAGCTAGAAAAGAAACTTCTGCAGTGAACCCTGTTTGGCTTTATAATCTGTGGTGCATGTATGAAGAGAGAGAGAAAAATCCCACAGAGGTTTCTTTCTTTTGATTGTTGGCAGGTAAAAGCAAACACATTTATCAAAGAGTGAAGTGTAAATACAGAGCTAAGATGAGAGTTATTCTCAGCTTTTCTGACTGCAGCTGCACTTCCAACTTAAAAGTGCTGAGTGTGGTGTTTACCCTACTCTGCTTTGAGGTTATTTTCTAGCAGTACCAATGGCAGGATTCAACAGCTGCCTCGGGCTCTTTTCTAGTTCTGTTGTTAGGTTCAATGCAGCACAAGTCCTTTGAGAGTTCATGCCTTCACCAGCTGTTTTGAAAGATGCTTGCTGCAAAGCTTGGAATATAGAATAAAGCTGTATTGATTACAGTCTGCAGGGCTGTGCTATTGATCATGCTTTTAAATTTTGTCTTTGTTCAGATATGGGCTTTTATCAACAAAAGTTGCTCTTTTTTGTTTCTTTTTTGTTGTTGTTCCTTTTTTTCCTTAGATAAGGAACTTTGTTTCAACTGTGAAAATGAGTGCTGGTGGGATTGCTCTAATTGTTATCCAGTTTTGGAGGCCTTTCCTTTACTTTATGTTCAGTCTTTACTTAGGGAAAATATACACAGATATATTATATATAATATCACCCAGAGAGGAGGAAGAAGAGGAGGAATTATTTCAGCAAGAATGGAAGTATTCCTGTTAACCTATTTGAAATGCCATCTTTAGCAAAAAATTAGTCCTGCGTGTGCCATTGCCACTTCTGTTAGTGCCTTTGTTGTACAGAAAATCAAATGTACAAAGACATGATGTATATATATATGTGTGTATGTATATAAAAGGATTTATCTTTTTTTTTTCTACTTTGGATTAGGTGTTTTTCATAATGAAAATATCCCTTTCTGGATAGGGGAGAATCTGGAATGAAAATAGTATCTTTAATGTTCATAATAAAAGAAATTTTATCTTCTACTATTAAAAGTGACTGAGTCCATAAAATTTCAGACTGAGTGGAAAAAAACACCCGAGTGGAGCCTGAATGTGTGCTCAGTGGGGTCTGGTGAAGTTCTCACCAACATGTAGGAGGTCTTTATTCTGCTGCTGCGTCTCTTCCTTTCTTTGCAATGATGTTTGATTGCTGAGAAGGTTGGGGAATTTTCCAACACAGTGTGTTCAGTGAGGACAGAATACTTCCCTTTATAAGAAGTTTTTTTTCTCTGTCACAAGTGGAACATGTGGTTGGAAAAGACTGCAGAATCCTTGGTGGTTTTTAGTTGATTCTACATCTTTCTGGTGTGTGTTTTTTCTCCTCATGAGAAACTCAAGAAAGATAAAGTATATGTTGTCAGCCATGATTGCAGTGGTGGAGCTGGAAGCAGAGACATTAAAAAGAGGTTTTACAGCCATAATCTGCAGGGAATAACACCTCCTCCTTGAAGATTTTTCATCAACAGTGGCAACTGAGAGTCAGCAACAGCATCCCTTTCTGACAGCTACAGCTACAAAGCTGCCTTGTGTGGTTGGGAGGGTTGTGCACTGAGAATAAAGGCTGTCAGCAGCTGCACTTTAAGCCCAAAAGTGGGAAACTGGAAGAATGTATCTCATTTTTATAGTCAAAATTGGGCTGCAGGTGAAATTGCTACAGACGCTGCTAAGCAGACCCAAAAAATGGAAAGGCTGCGTTGTGGTTGGTAGTTATTTCAAGTACAAATATTGTGAGTTCCCAGTTTTCCCCTGAGATCTGATCACTGTGCATGCAGCCGAGCTGTAAATATTTATAGCAGTCTCTACAGGCTGCACGCTACAGAAGCACCTGAAGCCAAACACCAGAACCTCTCTGTTTCACACTGTTTATTTTTGTGGCCTCACATGGTTCTCATAGATTGAGAGCAGCTCTTTATATGCATAGGGACAATGCTGGTCAGCACAGGCATGGCCATCTGGTCTGGCCATTCTCAGCACTCCATACACCTGGGCCAGGAGCTGAGGGAAGCAGTGCTGAATGCTGGTCCCGGTGATGCCAAACACCTGCAGAGTCAGGAAAGACCATGTACCAGGTCAGGCAATGAAAATCAGCAAGCAGAAATGCTGCTTTGAACAGGTTTTATTTGAGGAGGCAGAATATTGCAGGCAGACGTGTCCATGGGCAGGCTCTGCTGCATGGGGCTGACGTGATGTGTGCCTCAGCTCTCATATAAACTCAGGTAGGCCACGCGGTTCCGATGCTTTATGAATTCTCTGTCCGCAATCAGCTGAAAGAAAAGAGCACAGAAAGACACCAGGTGGTGTTGAGAACTGCAGGCTGCTTTACCAGGTGGTTTTCCTGACCCTCAGCCAATGTTTCATCCCTGTCCATACCTTCTGAACCTCTGTTCTTAGCATCCTCCTTGATGGCATTGGCACTAATGACCAATCTGGAGCTCCAAACTTCATTGGCCAAGTGATGTTTTTGTGTAATCGCTTGTCTGCATTGTAAGTTCCAGGTCTAAAGAAAACAGAGACAAAGTATCTCATTTCTAGATGTGGTGCACGATGTTTGCAATATGAGAATTAACCAGACCTGCTTAGACCTATGAGAAAAACGCATTTTATGGCCTCCTAGTCATCATCTTAGGTTGGAGACTAAAGCAAAGGAGCCTTTTGAAGATACAAACAAACAGAAACACCAACAAACAAGAAACCACTACTGGGAACTCAGTTCCATTTCTGTCTCAGTATTTCAGTCCCCTATTATGCCCGCTTGTTGTTAGAATATTAAGAAAATGAGTTATATTACCCAGGGAAAAATTCTTTATTCTGAGGCTTGTCAGGAAATCGTGTTGTCTTAGATAAAAATGGAGCATAGTTAGGCTGGTGTTTTCTCTCTGTAGTCCAGAATGGCTGGTATGTTCCTGGTGCAGGAGTCACAGTCTGCAAGGGGAAAAAAATCACTAGATTTTGTTCTGCAAACCATTTCTGGATGCTCTTAATCAGAGCATTTAATGCCAACTAGCTCAGCACTGCAGACCTGCTGTTCAGTGCATGCTTTGGCTACACTGATCGCATAAAAAGAGCAGAATAAATCAAATCTGTGCTCCCCGCTACAGCGTTAATCCTCAGAAGCTGTGCCAGTAAACTAGGTTTGTTCTGTTAGTACAACTTCAGCTCCCTTCCTGATTTTGCCTGTTACTTTGAGCTGGAGGCAGGCCCAGCATGTGATCATTACTTACAGCCTATGATAGATCTGCCCACAAATTCCTGCCTTTTTGAAGCATCCTTTTCTTACCCGTGGCTCTGGTATGAATCTCCGTGCTGTTCTGGCTCCTATCACGTAGCCTTTCACACTCAGTGGCCTTATTCCAAAAGAGTATCTGAGGCACATTTCCTGTGGTTAAAAAGCAGAAGCATCAAAGGAATAGGAGAAGTACCTGAGCAGCAGACACCGTTCCTTTAATTTCTCACTAATTTATAGTATTAGGATGGCTGCAGCTTTGAGGACCAGTAAATTTAGAAGGTAACTTTTCTAGGAGATTATTTTTTAGGTATATATGCAGATTTATACAATGGTCTTTACAGGGCAGGCATGGAGTATGCTGTGTCAGGCTGGCTGTGGTCTTATTACCTGTTACTTATTACTTACTCCTTACTATTACTCCTATAACATATGTCTTCTGTGAAGGAATAGTTCCAAGAATAAAAGACAAACTTACCTCCTGACTCGGGTAACAGCCTGGTCCTAGGGTGGGGATTTCTGTGCTGGCTTCTGGCTGGATTGCAATCTTGGCTGGAGCATGGTCGGGAGGGAAGAGTTCCTGATCGTTGAGTAACCGAAACGAAATGCGCCTCTGTGAAGCTGTGAAACCAGGAGAGGAAAACGAGATCAGTGTGATTCACACAGGTGGAGATGACCACTGCTCTTAGTCCTGAGGCATCTGCTGCTTCCTGAGGTGAGCCTTATCTCTCAGCTGTCCCTGGATATCCTGGAGGGGACAGATCTTTGAATGACTATTTCCTGCTGCCACAGACTTCTTATTCCCCAGCCTGGGCAAGAAGGTGCATAGCAGCCCAGTAGCAGGAAAGGATGCTGGGGAAGCCCGATGCTATTGGAGATGCAGAGCCTATGCTTGTAGCCCATGCTTGTAGCCCCTGCTTGTAGCCCATGCTTGTAGCCCATGTTTGTAGCCCATACGTGTAGCCCATGCTTGTAGCCCATACGTGTAGCCCATGCTTGTAGCCCATACATGTAGCCTATGCTTGTGGCCCATGCTTGTACCCCATGCTGGTGTGCACACCTCACAGGGCTTACCTCTGCGCTGCCACTCTGCAAACATGCTGCCATATCAGGCGCTTAAGGAAGTCTGTGTACTGCAGTTGCTATAGATACGGGGAGGGGTGCTGGAGGAAATACTGGCAATAGGAGCTGCTGAAGTATTCAGGAAAAGGAGCAGCTCTGCTAAAAGCCCCAAGGATCACACTGTGCTTAGTCTGCTCCCATGAGTTGCAATTTGCACAGTGAAATTTAGTGGTGGAGATGTCTCTGGCAAAGCAGTTTATAGATGGTGCTGCCAGGACCCTTCACTGTGTGTTCTCAGCCATAGTGATGCTCTGTGTCATGTGCTCCCTGTGTTTTTCTCTGTGTCTGACTGTCATGGTGAGACAGCAAGAAATTCCTGGAAAACACACTAATGGAATGAAGCCCAACTTCTGGATTTGGGCCCATCCCTCAGCACAAGTTGTAAACTGTGAGAACCAGGGAGCATCCAAAGAGTATGAGCAAGATGAGCCAAAGCAGCATGCATCGTTACTTTTGAAGAACACTTTATTTATCATCATTTTTCCATGGAGTTAGATCAGAGCAGCGTGTTTGCTTCATTCCCAGTTGCAGCAGGAGCAGCTGGAATCAAAGACGAGACCGGCCTGGCACGTCTCCGTGAAGGTTTCACCATTATTGCAGTTGTAGAATCTGCTCTTGTTGGTTGGATCTGCATAGATGCCATTGGCCTTGCCAGCACAGAATCCACTCCCACCTGAGCTGTCGGGATTACTACCTGAGCTCTCACTTCCACCTTCACTTCCTTGTGTATTACAGAGAACTGTAGTGGGGGTAGTAGTGGGCTGAGTTGTAGGTAGAGACACACAGTCTGAAAGAAGAGCAGGAAAAGGGTTGTTTTATTAGTTTCTCAGCTCTCCTTTTCTGCTGTTGCCATTAACAGAACTGCTATTAAACTCTGTGCCCCTCAAAGTCTGGCTGGGTTCACAGTTGGCCTTTGAAAAATCTGGACCCAGACACAAGCTCCAATCTCACTCTTTCATCCTTGGGGATCTACAGTAAAGGGATGTTTCCAGCTCAATCTCCTGCTGTGGCTTCCACCAAAAAAAAGTTTATCTACAAAAGCCTCAGAATTGAGAGTTCCTGGGCTTCTGAAGCTCTGCACCAGCAGCGAGCTGGGGGATCCCCTTCAAGGAGGCCCTGCTACTTACTGTTGCTTTGAATACCAAGAGCGTTCTTCAGGGTGGTAATCAGGGGATATTTGCCCTGTTTACAGAAAGTGCCAGTGAAGTCATCCAGATCAATGGCCCAAACCATAGCACCGCCATAGTTGTTCTTCTTCAGCCAGTCAGCCTGTGTAATGCCAGGAGAAATATCCCAATTAATTCCAAGTCATCCTTCTGCAGAAGGGCTTTTGCACTGTCATTAGTACAGCTGCGCTTCCCACCCCCTGTACCTTGATGTTGAAGCTCTTGATGTTGTCATAGCCAACCCATGTGCTACCTTTGTAGGCATAGGGCACATCCTGGGGAGCATCCCAAACTTGTGTGCCTCCAGAATCCAGTAATGTGCAAATCTGGGGAGAAAGGGAAAAGGGGGAATTTTGTTGAGTATCATCCTGTGTGCAGCAGCCACTCAGAAAGTTCCATGAATCTTTTCTATGAAATTATTTGAAATAACTTCACAAAATTGATATCATACAAACCTCATAGTAAGCCAGCGTCCCAGCCTCCTGTGTGTAAGGTCCAGCAGGTCCTGGTCCCGAAGTCAGTGCACCGAGACCATGATTAGATGGGTTTTGCAGTCTGAAGGTATTTCCATAGGCTGGGAATCCAACAACTAGTTTCTCAGCTGGGGCACCATTGCTCTTCCAATAGTTCATGGCATAATCCTATTTAAAAAACAAAACAAAACAAAACAAAACAGAATTCCAGTCTGTGCAAGGTTTGGTACACAGGACGGTGAATTCTTGCACTATCATCACTGCCCTGATCACAGAGCTGATATTTCTCACACAGGCTCCTAAAATATACTTACGACATTGAAATAGATATTGTCACCAGTGTCATTCGGGCCTTTGTATAGAGGGCTGTTCTCCCCAGTCTGTGTATCCCAAGAGCCATGGAAATCATAAGTCATCACATGGAAGTAGTCCAGGTACCTGTGGAGAAAGGTTCCTGTGTCTGCACTCTGGCCAGTTCAGTCACCTGGACCCAACTGTTACTGCAGACCCGGCCATTTACCCCACAACAACCCTCCACCAGGAAGAGTGCTGGAAGAAATCTCTTGAAGGAAGTTCTAGGAAGCGTGCCAGAGAGTTTGCTACTCACTTTCCAAGCTCAGCAATCTGGTAGCCAGCCTGAATGTTGGAAAGTCCTGCAGCAACAGCAGCAGTGATCATGAGACGGGGCTTGTTCACCTGCCTGGCTTCCTGCTCAAAGGCAGCCAGCATTTCCTGCAGGATACCAACAAACAGCTCAGTGTGAGCCCTCTGACCCCACAGAGGGTTTGTTCAAAGCCTTTTGTTGTGTCCTACCTGAACAAGGACAGTGAAGAGACCTTTGTCCTGAGCAGGGCTGCCCCTCGTTCCAGGGTATTCCCAGTCAATGTCCAGCCCATCAAACTGGTACTTGCGCAGGAATTTGATGACAGAGTTGATGAAGGTCTGGCGGTTCTCAGGAGTGGAAACCATTGTGGAGAACCTAGGGAAGAAGAGGAGTTAGGGCTTGGTTGGTGCCTCTTTTTTATTTCCTCTATTTCAGGAAAATAAATGGTTTGAACTTACTTGTCTGTTCCAAAATTCCATCCTCCGATAGAAAGCAGAGTCTTCAGATTTTCATTCCTATAGAGAGAGGGACAGAAACATGTTTCACTACAAATAATGGTTTAGAGTTGCTGTTTCTAACTTTAGATAAATGACCAACATGAAGCACAGTGCTCTTGCTTTTCTGCAAAGTGGCTGTTGCAGCTGCATTTGTAGCTGTGATGTGAATTGAAGCCCAAGGAGAATGTCAGGAGCACAGTGCCTGATGTTCCTCCTCCCCAGAGAATCAATGCTGGAAGCCTGGCCAGCCTTTGCTGCCATCGCTGTCTCCCATTCCCCTCAGCACCCCCACTGCTCATGCAGGGTATGGATGCTCTGTAATGGGCAGGTCCTGAACAAGTGAATAAATGTTGCCTGATGCTCTCAGTACATACTGTTTTTTCAGTCCATTGAAGGATTTGTAGAGGGTCTCATCATTCCATTCAATGGTTGTGATCTCATTGTTGGACATCCCAGCGAAGGCATAAAGCAGGTGAGTGCACAGGCATGGGTCGATGTTATGAGGCATGAAACTTCCCACGCCAGGCCTGTACTGAGCCCAGTTGGTGAAATAGCATGACAGCACATAGGCAGTGCCTGCAGGTAAACAGCAATAGGGTAGAGAGAGAAGAAAACAGAGAGAGTGTGTTTGAAATGCTGTCAGACTCTTATGCATGCTGTCCATGTAACTAGCTACATAAACACGTCCACCTAGGAGCTTCTTGCATGCTGTAACTGATGGGTCAGGGTGGCTGTAGCTGCTGAGTCTCTTCCCTAATCTGAGTCTTTCTCCCTTGCTGCCAGGTGAGGAAGAACAGAGGCAGAATAGATCTCCAGAGAGGCACTAAGAATGAGGAAGGTTGTTTTTGTGTCTGCTGTACTGCTTTCCTCACCTGCCTGTGAAAGTCAAGCATAACCTTTCTGCATAACCACACAGTGACTGCGCTCAGACTTCATTAAAGCCAGCAGGAAGGGGGCTAGGGGGAAACTTGTGTGAAAGCAAGCAGTATATTTGCGCTCGAGACTGAGAGCATCATGCTTTGTTAAACTGTTGTCTTCAGAGACACAACTACTGCGTGCTAAGCAGCCTTCAAGTCCTCCCTGTCTTGTAAAAGAGTTGGTCAGTGAGTCCATTCCAGGTACATGCAGATGCTGAGAAAGGTTTTGTGGAGCTGTTTTGGGTAGAAAGCACGTACTTATCTGGGCGTTCAGCAGGAAGGCCAGACCTGTGAAGAAAAAAATGTAGGATTAGTCCTAGAACAGAGAAATGCAAAGCAGAACTGGGCTGAACCTAATGTAACTTATACCCCAGTTCACAGGTCACTTTGAGGGAAGGGAAAACTGTGGTAAAGATGCCATGTGACCTTAAAATGCAAAACTGAACTTGTTTGTGATCATTTTGTCTCCTTAAATAACATACAGGAACATAGATTGTACAGCACATGTCTGATGAGTGTTCATTTGGAAAAGGGTACAGTTTGTGGGACAATTTCATGTGGAAACATAGAAAAATAACTGAATAGCTCACATTGACAATTATGGGATTTTGTGGTCTTTTTCTTTGTTTTGTTCAAAAACACTTTACCCATTTCAAATAGCAATGAACTATATTGATTTTAAATGCATAACGTGTCTTTTCAGTGGCATTGAAAAGTCTAACTATCCATTCTGAAAGCTACTGTTATAATTTTTTCCTTTGAAAGGAGTGTACAACATCTTAAATTCCAAATAACCTCTCTTCTATCACCTGGTGTAACAGGGAGACAGCTGCTGTGCTTGTCATAAAGGCAGAGAAGTAAGTTTAGAAGCAGGACTTACCTGTAAGCAAAATGAGCTTGGCCATCTTGGACCAGAACTGATCTGGTGCAGACCATTCCTCACTTTTATACGCTCCTCTCCTTTCATACAAGTCTTGTGTCAACAAAGATGCCCAAACATGTTGTTAAAGATCAGTATCATAAAAACTGAGATATAAATACAATAGACTTTAAGGTTTTGTTTGGAGACCCAAGCGTTATCGTGCTCTCCCATTTTGTGTTTCTGCCTGAGCAGTGGAAGAACAAGATTAGGTGACTTTTCTTAGAAATTCTCTTTACTGTGACAGACTTTGTGTCAATATTGGTGATTACGCTGGAGTAGATGTCTGAAGTGTTCAACCTTGCGTTGCCATTGTGTCTGCCCAGAGGTGGCAGGTGCTGCCAAATCAAGGTGCTTTACAAGGGTTCGGTCTCCTTGGCTGAGGGTCAGAGAGGTGAGACTGAGCAGAGCTTGGACCTACAGCAGACTCAGGAGCTCACTGCTGTTGGCAAGTGATTGGTTGGGATCCAGGTGACTTTTTTGTTCTGACTTCTCTGCTGCACATACCACTTGCTCTGCACTGAGTCATGGCTTTATTTGTGTGAAGATGATGTGAAGGTGAATTTCAAGGTAGTTGCTAAGACTTGCTGGAATGGGAGCCTTGAAAATGCCCACAGTGTTGTTCATGTCACGTACTTGTTCTGAAACTACTGAAGTGCCATAAAGGCTCATTAGGCTGTAGATCCACATCTATGTGGTATGGAGGAATGAGATGAGAAATGGTGGATGGCTGAGGTGGTTTGCCAGGGTCAGGTATGGCACTGGCACAGCTTCACACCCACTTGGAGATGTTTCTAACAGGTGACTGCCAGCCAACTCTCTAACGAGTGCTGTATTCCAGGGAGACCTTTTCCATGTCATCCCTGTTAACTCTGGTGTACCCAAGGCAGCGCTTTGGATGTGTTTTGTTCTACCTGCCCTTGCTACTGAGATTAGACAGGTCAGTGTGGAAGGCTCAACTGGGGAGAACTGTAAAGGTCAATGAAATGGAACCATATCTTTTGGATAACCCTGTCTTGACCCTTAACTGAATAGAGAGGTATTGGTTATCAGTTTCCCGGCTCAGGGTGGTTTGAGCTGACAGCCAATAGTGACAGTTGTGCTGATGGAAATGTTCCATGGTTATGAGCCTTGTTAGCAACAGAGGCATATGCTGGATAGATGAGCGTTGGTCTATATGAAAGCAGACTGCTTTTCTAGCTCTCTCTGCTTCCCAGTCTGTTTCATGACCACTAAAAGTGAGACCAGAATGGCTTGAGATCATATACATTCTTGCCAAGCTGTGACTCTGGCCCTTTGAAATCTGCTTGTCATAACTTTAAGTCTCAGGTGAAATGCTATTCTTCTCTTGCTCCAGTCATGTAGCCTTTTTTGCTCTGTCATTTGTTTTCAGGAAGTATATGATGCCTTTTCCTTGTGGCTCAAAAGCATTTTTCAGCACCATTTTCATCAGGGGAAGTGCAAAAGTGACTGATCTGCAAAACTTAAGTCTCTTCTCTAAATATGTGTCTTTTAAACAAATCTTAGTTGCAAGAAAAGGAAGAATAGTGTTGTGATTCATGCTTTAGGCTGTTGCAATGGGGATGAGGCTCCCCTGTTGCTGAGGCCATGCAGTGGTCATTTGGGGCTCTAGGGCACATCAGGAGTACGTGTCTGTAAACTGGTACATGCCCATTTCTGCAGTGGTGGGGGAATTCCTGCAGCAGTTTCAATGCCAAGGCACAAGAGCTACAGGACCTTTGAAGACTGGTGTCTTTGCAGGGTAAATTTTCCAGAAGGGGAATGCTTTTTTTTTTATTTTTATTTTTTCCTTTTTATCCTTTTTTCTTTTTTTCCTATACCAAAGGAAAGACATTGCACAAGGGCTTCTGGAGAGTCAGGCTCCTGGTTGCTGCTGCCACCTTACCCTGAGTGCTCTCTCACGGCACAGCATGATCTGCCCTGTCCCCTCTTTCTGTTGCTTTTCTTTTCCCCTCTGACTGACTGCTCTACTGATAAAGTAAGTCCCGGAAAATGCCTGTCTAGCCTGTTGAAATGCCACTTCTGGATTTGGGCCCTACCATAGACATGGATGTAAGTGCTGAGAGAGAAATAGGGAGCATCAAAATATTATGAGCAAGATGAGTCAAAACAGCATGCATTGTTACATTTGCAGAACACTTTATTTATCATCATTATTCCATGGAATTAGATCAGAGGAGTGTGTTTGCTGTAACAGAATTGTTGTCTTCATGCCCAGTTGCAGCAGGAGCAGCTGGAGTCAAAGACAAGACCAGCCTGGCACGTCTGCGTGAAGGTTTCACCATTATTGCAGTTGTAGAATTTGCTCTTGTTGGTTGGATCTGCATAGATGCCATTGGCCTTGCCAGCACAGAATCCACTCCCACCTGAGCTACCGGTATTGCTACCTGAGCTCCCGCTTCCACTCCCACTTCCAGTGCTGGGAGCTGCAGTGATGGGAGGATTGGGCTGAGCTGGGGGCACGCAGCCTGAAAGAAGAGCAGGAAAAGGGTTGTTTTATTAGTTTCTCAGCTCTCCTTTTCTGCTGTTGCCATTAGCAGAACTGCTATTAAACTCTGTGCCCCTCAAAGTCTGGCTGGGTTCACAGTTGGCCTTTGAAAAATCTGGACCCAGACACAAGCTCCAATCTCACTCTTTCATCCTTGGGGATCTACAGTAAAGGGATGTTTCCAGCTCAATCTCCTGTTGTGGCTTCCACCAAAAAAAAGTTTATCTACCAAGGCCACAGAATTGAGAGTTCCTGGGCTTCTGAAGCTCTGCACCAGCAGCGAGCTGGGGGATCCCCTTCAAGGAGGCCCTGCTACTTACTGTTGCTTTGAAGACCAAGAGCGTTCTTCAGGGTGGTAATCAGGGGATATTTGCCCTGTTTACAGAAAGTGCCAGTGAAGTCATCCATATCAAGGGACCAAACCATAGCACCACCATAGTTGTTCTTCTTCAGCCAGTCAGTCTGTGTAATGCCAGGAGAGAAATGACCATTAGTCCCAGGATGTGCTACTGCAGAAGGGGTTTTGCGCTGTCATTAGCACAGCTGTGCTTCCCACCCCCTGTACCTTGATGTTGAAGCTCTTGATGTTGTCATAGCCAACCCATTCAGTGCTCTTGTAGGCATAGGGCACATCCTGGGGAGCATCCCAAGCCTGAGTGGCTCCAGAGTCCAGGAATGTGCAGATCTAGGAGGAAAGGGCAGAAAGAAGGAACTGGGTGTCTGGAATATTCCATTAATCCATGGGATACATTTCCTTTCTAGGAAGTTTAGTGACAGTTCTTTGCTGTGTAGATGTGCTGGAACACACATACCTCGTAGTAAGCCAAGAAACCAGACTGCCTTGTGTAAGGCCCAGCTGGCCCAGGGCCCGATGTTGGTGCCCCAACAGCAGTGTTGGATGGATCCTTGAGGATGTAGCTATGTCCGTAGGTTGGGAACCCAACCAGGAGTTTCTCAGCTGGAGCACCGTTGCTCTTCCAATAGTTCATAGCATAATCCTAAAAAAAAAAGGCATCCTGGTTATGGTTTTGCCCTGAATTTTCGGCTGTAGGATGAATTCTTAAACTTCTCACTGGTGGTACAATTACAGTGGTCTGTGAAATAGATTTCTAAACTGTACTTACAACGTTGAAATAGATGAGGTCACCACTGTCAGCGGGGCCTTTGTACAGAGGGCTGTTCTCCCCTGTTTGTCCATCCCAGGAGCCATGGAAATCATAGGTCATCACATGGAAATAGTCCAAGTACCTGACAGTTTTAATGACATAATTTCTCTTAATTGCTCAAAATTAAGACCAATTAAGTAACAAATACTATTGGAGAATTTGCTACTTACTTTCCAAGCTCAGCAATCTGGTAGCCAGCCTGAATGTTGGAAAGTCCTGCAGCAACAGCAGCAGTGATCATGAGACGGGGCTTGTTCACCTGCTTGGCTTCCTGCTCAAAGGCAGCCAGCATTTCCTGCAGGATACCAACAAACAGTGTGAACCCCACCAGGGCTCTGGTCAGAGCTGTGCAGCTCAGGGAGCCTGATCAAAGCCTTTTGTTGTGTCCTACCTTAACAAGGACAGTGAAGAGACCTTTGTCCTGAGCAGTGCTGCCCCTTGATCCAGGGTATTCCCAGTCAATGTCCAGCCCATCAAACTGGTACTGGCGCAGGAATTTGATGACAGAGTTGATGAAGGTCTGGCGGTTCTCAGGAGTGGAAACCATTGTGGAGAACCTAGGGAAGAAGAGAAGGGCAGAATTGGGGCTTGGTTGGTGCCTCTTTTCCCCTTCACCTCTCTTTCCAGTGTGTTGTTATGGGAAATAGGTGGTTTGAACTTACTTGGCTGTCCCAAAATTCCATCCTCCAATTGCCAGGAGGGTCTTGAGGTTTCCATTCCTGCAAAGGGAGGAACAGAAACACGTTTCAGTCCAAATATTGTCTTAGTATTGCTGTTTATGAAGCACAGTGCTCTTGCTTTTCTGGAAAGTGGCTGTTGCAGCTGCATTTATAGCTGTGATGTGGATTGAAGCCCAAGGAGAATGTCAGGAGCACAGTGCCTGATGTTCCTCCTCCCCAGAGAATCAGTGCTGGCAGCCTGGACAGCCTTTGCTGCCCATCATTGTCTGCCCCTTTTTATTTGCCCACATCAACATGTGGATTGAGCTGCCATCATGTACAGAACAGTAATTTGCAGGACCTGAATGAGAAAACACATGATGCCTGATGCTCTCAGTACGTACTGATTTTTCAGCCCATTGAAGGATTTGTAGAGGGTCTCGTCATTCCATTCATAAGTTGTGATCTCATTGTTGGACATCCCAGCGAAGGCATAGATCAGATGGTCACAGAGGCATGGGTCGATGTTGTCTGGCATGTATTTTCCCAGGCCAGGCCTGTACTGAGCCCAGTTGGTGAAATAACATGACAGCACATAGGCAGAGCCTGCAGAGAAATTGAGGAGGTGGAGTCAGGGGAAAAGAGAGTAAATGGAAGATGCTGATGGCCTGTTATCTATGCTGACCAGGTAATTAGCTGCATGAGATCTCCTGTAACAACCTTTCATGCCACTCAGTGCAGCCAACACTGCACCGGGCTCACTGGTTTTAAATTACAACATAAATGAAATCTGATCAGAAGTGTTTGGGCAATGTTTGCTTGGGAGTAAGGATTTCAAAGAAAGTGATGTAAGACTGGTAATCCTTCTGGGAACTGCCTCCCTAAGGTCAATGATGCATTTCCTTCTTCCTTCTTTGTTTGTACCCTGAAACTCATGATTCAGGGTGGTTGTGGCTGCTGTGTCTCTTTCTCAAACTGAGTCTTTCTCCCTTTGTTGAGGAAAAACAGACCTAAAACAGATCTCCAGTGAAGTGCCTGGGTGGAGGAAGGATGTTGGTATATCTAATGTGCTCCATGCCTGCCTTGATTGTGTGTGCCCATGCTCAAAAGCATTTAGTGAGTTGCTTTGTGGTGGGAAGCACGTACCTATTTGGGCATTCAGCAGGAGGGCCAGACCTTTGAAGAACAAAGTAAAGTATTAGTCTTTGAAATAAACATCAGTGCTGGAAGAAGCAGAAGTCATTTGATCATTTGATAGGTACATTGTTGTACAAACAATAAAATTGCTCTGTGCCAACTTTTTCAGTTAGTATGAACCCAACAGAAGCTCAATCTGAGGTCACAATTCATTCACAGGCAAATATGGACAGTAATAGCTCTGTTAGCATGGCAGTTCTCATCCTTAGAGAGTTATGTTTTGGTTCTTTGGTTAAAGAAATCAATTAAGTAAAGAAATTGCATATATAAGGAAGAAGAAAACACCAAAGCACTCCTGCATATAAACAGCCTGAATATGTGGAAGTGATTTTCCTTTGACTAAACAGAAAATGCAACATCTTGAATTCCATAGAACCTCTCCTCTGTCACCCAGTATTGAAGTGAGAGAGCTGCAGTGTTTGTCATAAAGGCAGAGAAGTAAGTTTAGAAGCAGGACTTACCTGTAAGCAAAATGAGCTTGGCCATCTTGGACCAGAACTGATTTGGTGCTGACCATTTCTCACTTTTATATGCTCTTCTCCTTTCATGCAAGTCTTACGTCAACAAAGATGCCCAAACATTGCACAAGCTGGTAAAGATCAACATCAAAGAAAAATAATAGAAATACAATTGGCTGTAACACTCTATTTGGAAAAAAAACAGTATTATCACACCCTGCCATTTTGTGTTTCTGCCTGAGCAGTGGAAGAACAAGATTAGGTGACTTTTCTTAGAAATTCTCTTTACTGTGACAGACTTTGTGTCAATATTGGTGATTACGCTGGAGTAGATGTCTGCAGTGTTCAACCTTGCGTTGCCATTGTGTCTGCCCAGAGGTGGCAGGTGCTGCCAAATCAAGGTGCTTTACAAGGGTTCGGTCTCCTTGGCTGAGGGTCAGAGAGGTGAGACTGAGCAGAGCTTGGACCTACAGCAGACTCAGGAGCTCACTGCTGTTGGCAAGTGATTGGTTGGGATCCAGGTGACTTTTTTGTTCTGACTTCTCTGCTGCACATACCACTTGCTCTGCACTGAGTCATGGCTTTATTTGTGTGAAGATGATGTGAAGGTGAATTTCAAGGTAGTTGCTAAGACTTGCTGGAATGGGAGCCTTGAAAATGCCCACAGTGTTGTTCATGTCACGTACTTGTTCTGAAACTACTGAAGTGCCATAAAGGCTCATTAGGCTGTAGATCCACATCTATGTGGTATGGAGGAATGAGATGAGAAATGGTGGATGGCTGAGGTGGTTTGCCAGGGTCAGGTATGGCACTGGCACAGCTTCACACCCACTTGGAGATGTTTCTAACAGGTGACTGCCAGCCAACTCTCTAACGAGTGCTGTATTACAGGGGGACCTTTTCCATGTCATCCCTGTTAACTCTGGTGTACCCAAGGCAGCGCTTTGGATGTGTTTTGTTCTACCTGCCCTTGCTACTGAGATTAGACAGGTCAGTGTGGAAGGCTCAACTGGGGAGAACTGTAAAGGTCAATGAAATGGAACCATATCTTTTGGATAACCCTGTCCTAACCCTTAACTGAATAGAGAGGCATAAGCACTGATCTCCTGATACAGGTTTGAGCTTCTAAAAATAGGTTTATTTCTAATGAAGGTAAGGACAAAAAGCCAGAGCAGCTGATAAGCTCAGGAGATGGATGTGTTTCGAGGAATTTTTTCCATTTCTGTCTATTGGGGGGAGCTGTAATGATAGCCAATAGTGCTGAGGTGCAATGAGGGCTGACATGCCCTTGGATGTAAGGCCCCCAGTGGGGACTTGCTGCAGCATTTCAGTCCTGCCTCTCAGGGAGAGCTGATGTGTTGTGTGGAGCTGAAGTGCTGCACTCTCTGGGCTTCTGGAGAGTCAGGCTCGTGGTTGTTGGTGCCACCTTGCTCTGAGTGCTCTCCTATGGCACAGCATGATCTGCCCTGTACCCTCTTTTTGTTGTTTTTTTTCCCCTCTGACTGACTGCCGCAGTAGGAAAGTAAGAAAGACCTGTAATATGCCTGTCTAGGACTATTGAAGTGCCACTTCTGTATTTGGGCCCTACTCTAGGCATGGATGTAAGTACTGAGAGAGAACCAATATCACGAGCAAGATGAGTCAGAGCAGCATGCATTTTTGCTTTAGCAGAACACTTTATTTATCATTATTTTTCCATGGGATTAGATCAAGGGGATGTGTTTGCTGTAACAGAATTGGTATCTTCATGCTCAGTTGCAGCAGAAGCAGCTGGTTTCATTCATGAGCTCTGCCTGGCAGTTCAGCAAATAATTTTTGATGTATTTCAAGTATTGGTAGAAGCTGCTCTTGTTGAATAAGTCTGGATCACTTTATCAGCACAAAATCTGCTCCCATTGGAATTACTACTCTAGTACTTGCTCACAAAACCATTTCCACTTCTGCTCCTGGTGTTAGGAGCTGCAGGTACTTGAGGACTGGGTTGCTAATAGGTCAGACAGCCTGAAAGGAAATCGGAAAGGCATTTTCAGAGAATCACAGAATCATGCAGTTATGAAATGGTAGAATGGCTTGTGTTTAAGGGAACTTGAAGACTGTCTAGTTCTCAGCTCCTTGCTGTGGGCAGGTTACCATTAGTCAAGATTCCCAGCACCCCATCCAGCCTGTACTCGAGCTCCTGAGGGACAGGACATCCACAGCTTCTCTGGGCAAACTTTTCCAATGCCTCACCACCCTCTGAGTAAAGAATTTCCTTCTGTCATCTAATCTAAATCTCCATTTTCTTAGCTTAAAAACTGTTGCCCCTTGTCCTTTCACCATCCAAGCTGCAAGCACACGCTTTTGGCTCACATCAAGCTATTCACTGTCATAACCCACAAATCCTTCACCTCAGGGCTGCTCTTAATTAATTCTTCCTTTTTGTTTGCCTTTTGTGAATGTATATTTACAATAAGCATCCCCAACTTCCCTCTTTTCATGGTCTCCTGGTGCTACAAGCACAACTATTTGTTGCTGAAATTATTTTAACAAGCTGCATGCTATTGAGGTTACTCACTGCTGCTTTGCTGTCCAAGAGCGTTCTTCAGGGTGGAAATCAGAGGATATTTGCCCTGTTTACAGAAAGTGCCAGTGAAATCATCCATATCAAGAGTCCAAACCATAGCACCGCCATAGTTGTTCTGCTTCAGCCAGTCAATCTGTGTAATGCCAGGGGAGAAATGACCATTAGTCCCAGGATGTGCTACTGCAGAAGGGGTTTTGTGCTGTCATTAGTACAGCTGTGCTTCCCAACAACTGTACCTTGATGTTGAAGCTCTTGATGTTGTCATAGCCAACCCATTCAGTGCTCTTGTAGGCATAGGGCACATCCTGGGGAGCATCCCAAGCCTGAGTGGCTCCAGAGTCCAGGAATGTGCAGATCTAGGAGGAAAGGGCAGGAAGAGGGAACTTAGTAACTGTCCCATAGAAATGGGTGGCTGGAATATTCCATGAATCTGTGGGATAAAATTCTTTTTTAGGTAGTTTGAAGTAGTTTGAAGTGTGTTTCTGTTCCTGGCTGCATAGATGTGTTGGAACACACATACCTCGTAGTAAGCCAGCAACCCAGCTTCCTTTGTGTAAGGCCCAGCTGGCCCAGGGCCGGATGTTGGTGCCCCAACAGCAGTGTTGGATGGATTCTGGAGGTTGAAGCTATGTCCGTAGGTTGGGAATCCAACCAGGAGTTTCTCAGCTGGAGCACCATTGCTCTTCCAATAGTTCATAGCATAATCCTAAAAAAAAAAAAGATCTTAGTTCATTCTGTGTCGCAGTTTGTCGGCTGTAGGATGAATTCTTAATTTCTCACTGGCTGAGCAACTATGGTAGTCTCTGAGACAGACTCTCATATTGTACTTACAACACTGAGGTAGGCATTATTGCCACTGTACAGAGGGCTGTTCTCCCCAGTTTGCCCATCCCCAGAGCTGTAGAAGTCATAAGTCATCACATGGAAGTAGTCCAGGTACCTGTGGAGAAAGGTTCCTGTGTCTGCACTCTGGCCAGTTCAGTCACCTGGACCCAACTGTTACTGCAGACCCGGCCATTTACCCCACAACAACCCTCCACCAGGAAGAGTGCTGGAAGAAATCTCTTGAAGGAAGTTCTAGGAAGCGTGCCAGAGAGTTTGCTACTCACTTTCCAAGCTCAGCAATCTGGTAGCCAGCCTGAATATTGGAAAGTCCTGCAGCAACAGCAGCAGTGATCATGAGACGGGGCTTGTTCACCTGCCTGGCTTCCTGCTCAAAGGCAGCCAGCATTTCCTGCAGGATACCAACAAACAGCTCAGTGTGAGCCCTCTGACCCCATGGAGGGTTTGTTCAAAGCCTTTTGTTGTGTCCTACCTGAACAAGGACAGTGAAGAGACCTTTGTCCTGAGCAGGGCTGCCCCTTGTTCCAGGGTATTCCCAGTCAATGTCCAGCCCATCAAACTGGTACTTGCGCAGGAATTTGATGACAGAGTTGATGAAGGTCTGGCGGTTCTCAGGGGTGGAAACCATTGTGGAGAACCTAGGGAAGAAGAGAAGGGCAGAATTTGGGCTTGGTTGGTGCCTCTTTTCCCCTTCACCTCCCTTTCCAGTGTGTTGTTATGGGAAATGGGTGGTTTGAACTTACTTGGCTGTCCCAAAATTCCATCCTCCAATTGCCAGGAGGGTCTTGAGGTTTCCATTCCTGCAAAGGGAGGAACAGAAACACGTTTCAGTCCAAATATTGTCTTAGTATTGCTGTTTATGAAGCACAGTGCTCTTGCTTTTCTGGAAAGTGGCTGTTGCAGCTGCATTTATAGCTGTGATGTGGATTGAAGCCCAAGGAGAATGTCAGGAGCACAGTGCCTGATGTTCCTCCTCCCCAGAGAATCAATGCTGGCAGCCTGGCCAGCCTTTGCTGCCATCACTGTCTCCCATTCCCCTCAGCACCCCCACCACTCATGCAGGGTATGGATGCTCTGTAATGGGCAGGTCCTGAACAAGTGTACAAATGTTCCCTGATGCTCATAGTACGTACTGATTTTTCAGCCCATTGAAGGATTTGTAGAGGGTCTCATCATTCCACTCAATGGTTGTGATCTCATTGTTGGACATCCCAGCGAAGGCATAGATCAGATGGTCACAGAGGCATGGGTCGATGTTGTCAACTGTAAAGCGCCCTGAGCCAGGCCTGTACTGAGCCCAGTTGGTGAAATAGCATGACAGCACATAGGCAGAGCCTGCAGAGAATTAGAGATGTTGTAGTTCTGATGTGCTGCATGCCTGCCTTGAATGTGTGTGCCCATGCTCAAAGTGTTTATTGAGTTGTTTTGTGGTGGGAAGCACATACCTACTTGGGCGTTCAGCAGGAGGGCCAGACCTGTTTAGAAGTGAAGAAAACATAAGGGATTAGTATTTGTATTTGCAAACTCAAAGCTCTACTGCAGGGACTGACCCCAGTGTAAGCATGAGAGAGCAATGGTGGGCATAAGGGCAGAGTTTTGAAGCAGGACTTACCGGTAAGCAAAATGAGCTTGGCCATCTTTGACCCAAACTAGCTTGGTGCAGACCGTTTCTCTCTTTTATATGCTCCTCTCACTTCTTGCAAGTCTTGTGTCAACAAAGATGCTGAAACATTATTGGACATTACATAAGATTAGATTGCCTTTCTTAGAAATTTTCTTTACCACGACAGACTTTGTGTCGATATCAGTGATTACGCAGTGGATGTCTGTTCAACCTCGTACTGACATTGTGTCTGCCCAGAGGTGGCAGGTGCTACCAAACCAAGGTGCTTTACAAGGGTTTGGTCTCCTTGGCTGGGGGTCAGTGAGACAAAACTGGGTTGGGCTTGGAGGATTCAGGAGCACCTTCAATGGTGAGTGTGCGGCTGGCCTGAAAAGTGAATGTTTGATGGTGCCTTGCTGGGATAATTTCCTTTCAGGAGAAACATTATTTCTTGGAGGCCACACACTTAAAATGCCCAGGGACAGTGCGTTATTCAGGACATATTCATATGACTTTACCTTTGTCGTAGAGGACTTTAGATCACCATGTGAGAAAACAGTCACTGCTAAGTTCTGTATCCAGCCTTTTTTCTCTTCAACTGCCATTAAGTTCCTGTCTCTGGAGTCAGCATGTAGCTTTAAGTACAGAGATCGTCCTCTCCTGGTTTACAGGAATCTTGGCAAGATAGTGCCTTGGTACCATCAGCAATTAATCTGTCCAACAGTAGGTGTCAATGTTGCTTGCTCTTCCCAGGTATATAGGAACTTTTTTGCTGTGGAGCAAGCCCTGGTTTTCACAGTGCCATGACATAAAACAAAGCAGTCACACTGGATCATTCATTTCAGTGATAAATGTTACAGCATTCATTACAGCAGTTCAGCAGGTTCTCCAAAGAACTGCCTGTTTTTGCTCACAGCTTTATATACTTGATAAGCATTCTATCATGAAGATCAGAGCAATTTTATCTACTTCTTCCTAGAAAACTACATCTAAACAAAGTCATCCCCTTCCCAGACACAGTAAGTAGCTTCAGATTCCTACCCAGGGGTTGGTCCACTTGGAATTCAGCTCTGGAGCCTATAAAGAGGAATGTGCTTCCTGATGCCAGTGCATGTCAATGACCTACACCTTGGCCCTGCCTCTGCTGTGCCGTGTCAAATATCAAAGTTTTGGGAGTGGCAGAACAAAAATCAACAACCAGTGTGTGCACAAGTGCTTAAAATAAGAAGTAACGCCTTGTTTTCACTTTGCTGAAAGTGAGGGAGATTTTGCTCTATGATTAGGGCAGCTTAACTCGGCGCTGTTTTTATTTCTTAGAAGGTCTTAGCTTTTACCTTGCTATCTTGGCAAAAGTCTCCTTGCTTAATGTGGTCTATAATCTAAGATAGGGATATCAGTGCATCACTGATTACTCCAATGAGTTGTGTTGCATCCAGTGCCCAGTCCAAGAGGCGTTTGGAGATACCTGATCTCCTTTCTTGCTTTGGTTTCTGCTTTAGATAGAGTCTAATCACTTTGGACTCTAATGGGATTAAGATGGAGTAGGGCTATGGGCAGATGCCAACCATTCCCTGGCACTGCAGGGGAAATTCCTCCCTTCTGCATGTACGTTCCCAGAAATATAACCCTGACTCAGTCTGATTACAAAATGCTGCAGCCATTTCCCCAGCTACTTCTACACAGTCATAGTTTATCCACCTTTTGTGCCTGTGTATGTTTTATTAGGACCTTGAGTAGTCCATTTATATTGCAATCGGGCATTATATATTTTCTCCTTATATTACAGCTTTTATCTTTCCTTTCTGTCTGTTGACACCAAACAGTTATAATTAGGCACTGTAAACACACCCTTAGCTTCTCTGATGTTAGGAAACACTCAAGCTTCATTTTTGCCAATCCTGTTCCTTAAATAAATGTTGACTCTGCACTGTGAGCATCTGCCTGATGTTCCCAGGTGGTCAGGACTGAGTTCACCAGCTCCCTGTGGTGGTGGTTAACCCCAGTGAATAACAGGGTGTTGTCTACATGCAGAGCTGGATCCTGCTGCCTATCTCTGTCTCTAAACATGAGTCCCAAGATCAGTTTTGTGTTCTGTCAGCCAGTAGGAGCAGGCTGTGAGCAGTGGGTGTAAGTGCATGTGATACAGACTCACAAGCTGCTAGTTTGCATATAAATATCTGTGCTCAGATGTAGGTGTGTGCAGGTGAGCAAAACACACTGAAAAAGGGTATGTGCACGAATGAATATGCACACGGATGTTATTTTAGCTATGGACATATCACATGAAGAATGCTTTGTTTTAGCTATTCTGGTTTTTTCCCAGGAAGTTCCTTTTGCACTTGTTTTGCTCCGAACCCTTCACAGAAGGCTTTGCCCCCACAGCAGCATCCCATCTAATCACTTATTAAGCTCTTTTTCTGGTAGACGACATCTGCCCATTTCCAATTAATCCTTGCTCGAAAGCTCAATAACCGGAGCCATCTGTATAGGTAAGAGAGATAAGCTTGCCATTAAACATTTACAGGATATAACAACAGAGCATTGAAGCAACAGTTGCTGAGACAACCCGAGCTGATAGCGCTGTGGGTGTGCGGGGGGAGCTGACCCCCATCCTCCAACTGCCACGATGCAACTGAAGGAGAAAAACGTCTCAATGTCCCAGCGCAGGGTATGTGGGCCATCAGGCACCAGCAAAAGGGTGTTTGCTCCTCTCAGATTCATGAGTGTTTTTGCGATATTAGCATGATAAAGGCTTTTAAAATAATTCAATAGCACTTCGGGCCCTAGAAATTCTAGCAACCAAATAGCCTTTAAATAAAACATTCCCTACTTAAGCAGCAGCTCTAACTGCCCTTTAACCTAAAGGCTTAAAACGGTTTGGAAGTCAGTCTGACCCCTTTATTCAGCTTTCTTGAAGGGGGTGAAATGTCTCCTTAATTCTAGACAGAGACATTATCTGTGTCCCTGCACTTCATCAGATACTGTCCTTGTTTTGAAAGAACAGTTTTGTTTCAAAATACTGCCAGGATGGGGTTTATCTCACTGAGTGACTTTGTCCTTTTTCCCATTCAAGGTTTCAGTCTCTGGGGCAGCAAAGAGAACAGCTTTAGCCAATATATGTTTCCTGAACCCCAACTAATGCCAACAGAGGGTGAGGTTTTGCCTGTAAACATTCATGAAAACATTCACGAATCTCTGATTCTATGAAAACTGAGGGGCTGACCAGCATCCCACTTTTTGTTTTATTTTTGTTGTAATGAAGGCAAAGCATTCACAGCCTTTTCAGAAACCTCAAAATATAGGGGCTGGATTGGCAGATATTTGCTTTTAGGAATGAAGAGTACGGGAGGCCACAAAAAGGGCAGCAGTCTCTCCTCTGCTCCCTCACAGCCAAGGAAAAACACCAGCAACAAAGGCAGAAAGCCTATGAGCTGTGAAATCCAACCGTATCCTGGGTGCATCCAACACAGTGCGGCCAGGAGAACAGAGGTGCTGTGCCGCACTGCGCCACGGGGCAGCGCCATAAACCCTCGTGGGCGCAGGACATTGCCATGTATATGCGTTCCTATTCAAGGACTCATTAATATATGCTAATATTCCTCTAGGCATGCGTGATCTCATTTAGAGTGGTCGCATGCGTACTATTTTATCCCCACTTTTCCACTGTCAACTTCGTCACTGAGACTTTTGGCTGACCTTTAGCTGTTTTTCCCTGATCTGGCATATTTCCATTGCTTGTTAGGCAACTTCCAAAACAATCCATGTGAAATCTGAGGGAAATGTCCTTGCACCTCATGAAATGCAGAGATAAGTATTCTATTATGACTCCAGTGCTTCTTGTGAAGTGGAATGAAGAGAAAACAAGGCTGTTCACACACCGAGCAGAGTTGAAATGGAAAGTTTTAGAACTAGAAGTCGTGGATTCCTTTTGGTAAACTGATATCGGTCCTTAAACTAAAGTACTGATCCTCGTTGTGAGACAAACCAGCCTGAATGAGCCTCAAGTTAGTTCAGAGCTGCCTCAGGAGGGTAAAACTTTGAGCTCCCCCATCTCTTGGGGTGTGAGGCGGTGATGAGATGGGGACTGAGCCCATGGGCACCCATGACAGATCGCCGCTTTCTGTTGGCTAATGGCTTCAGGAGGATCCTGGCCCCAGCTCACACCAGTCTGGTGTATTATTCGGTAAATGGTTCTGAATATTGCAGACATGAGAGAAAACCCAGGTAAACAGGAGACTGGTGAACTTGAAAGCAGTAAAAGTGAAATTCATCAAAGGAGCTGCCAATTATTTACCTCACTCAGGGACATGCTGCAGGGAAGGAAGCATTAGGTTTCTAGCGTGTGAATGTGCTTCTGCTCTGTGCTCGCATGCGGGCTGGCCTGTTCAGCAGGGCGTGGGAAAGCTGGAGCAGAGCTCTGTCCTGGGCTTCATGTTGTGCTCCTGCCTTTTCCTGGGCACTCCTGGGGCAGCTGTGCTGCACAGGGAGGCTTGAAAAGCTGCCAGATGTTATTATTTATTTTTTATTGTTTTGTTTTTTGCGGGGGTGGAGGAGGATGTGGTGGAATCGTGTCTCAAAATACTCCCATCGGACAGCACTCATTTCTCCTCATTGATCAGACACAGGGACAGTTGTGTGATGGTGTTTCCCTTTGATTTGTGACCCTTTGTTTTTCCCCCAGGGAAGTGAACACACCCATATCCCATGCAGGATGCAGCAGCCCTGCTGTGCAGGCCCAATGTGATACATCTGTGCCACTTCTCCTTTCCTTCCCAACTCACAGCCTGGATGCAGCACCCTTTCAGGCACCCTGAACATGTTTCTCACAGGCAGCCCTTTCTTCCCGTGCCAAACATGTACTATCTACCAGCACCGCAACACTGCAAGCCCGCACGCTCCTGGCAGCAACACAGCACGTCTGGGAGGCTGTTACGGAGCTTTTGTTACCAAGGAAGGGCCATGCAGGCTCTCCTTCTTTGGAAGCGTGGCTCTGCTCCCACTCTGTGCTGCCCTCGGTGCGGAGGTGCTGCGTGGCTGTCTCCTACGTCACATGTTTTCGAGAAGCTCTCGCCAGCTTCCTGCTGGGGAGCTGATCCTGCTGACGTGTGCAGGCCAGGCCACGTCAGGCACGGCCGGGAAGGGAAATACAGTCCTTTTTTGGGTGCAGATTAGAGCGAAATCTATTGGCCTGAGCAGAGGGGAGGGCTGAGATTGAGGAACAGCTGGGCTCTGTCAGTAATTTAGCACTAAGAGCTTAAACAATGTCCAGGATAAACACACGCCTGGCCTGGCAGACCTCCCTCTTTTTCTCAGCTCAGCACAATATTTTCCTTTCTCTTTTAAAAATGTTATTTTAGTGCTGATAATTAATTGGAGTGGAATGCTTTTCCAGTGTTATATTTAGATCTTCCTCTCTGATGGCACTCCCTCATCCTCGCTTTTCTGATGGAGCTGCTTTATGAAATGGAAACAATTATTCCCCTTCCACAGAATTTAGCAGTTTCATGTCCCGAGGCAGCACCTGAACTGGGGCAGTTTGGGGGATTCAAAGAGGAGGTGTATTGTGGGAAGGACCAGCGTGGTAGAAGTGAACGTTCAGCCTCAGTCTGGGGGCTTCCAGGTGCCCAAAGAAGGGGAACAAAACAGCCTGAGAGCATGTTTGGAGTGGTGTTTTATTCATAGTGGGTTAGATGTACGCACACACATTTGGCAACTTGGGCATTAACAGCAATTCTCTAAGACAGACTTAGGTCAGATCCTCACCTGACTGCTTCTCAGCTTTGGGAAAACCCCAAGTTAGATGCACAATCCATAGCAAGGCACCTTTCTCCAGCACACCCGTCCTACCCGCCTGGCAAGGCTTTGCTGCTCTGCCTTCCCTGAAGCTCTGACATGGCTGCACGCTACAAAGTTCCTTTCATGTGGGCGCCTGTGCAATAAGACAGCTCTGCTCTGTGCCGACGTGTGGCGTAGTTAAAAAATATAATAATAAATGAGGCTACCAAGGTTACAGAGCTACGAGGAGGAGACAGTTAATCTGAGAGCAGCTTTCTGCCCTTGCATAAACAGCCTGGAATGAAGGACAATTACAGTGCTGCCATTGTGGGATCGGCTGCTCAGCTGGAAAGCCCCTTCCCACCCCCCAACCCCCAGCCCAACCCAGGGTTCTGCCTGCTTTAATGTGTGTTGCCATAAGCCAGGGTTACACCCAGGTTCCTAATCTTATCGGGGTTGTGGGAGAAACCTGCTCAGCAGGGTCACAGGGCAAGAGGCGCAGTGGGTCCAGCAGCACTTCTGTTTTTCTCATGTCGGTCAAGACTTGGTCAGGATCTCTTCTATCCCACGCGTGATGCCTTTGCATAGTTAAAGCTGCATAAAGTGTAATTAGGCAGACCCCTGTAATTAAGACGATTATGTAAGGTAAGCACCCCACAGAGTAATTGTGGTCAATTTTTAGCATACCCAGGGGCAGTTATAAGGCCCAAAGTGGCCCTTCAAATGATTTACCTGCTCACATGTCTCTAAAGCATTCACCTTAGGTGTGTCTTAGGTGACATCTTTGAAGTGGACTTTATTGTTGTGCTCCTGCTGGGAAAAGCTGGCTGGAGAAGTGCTTCTTTTTAACTTCTGTCTTTCAATAAAAAAGAGGAGTTCTGTGTCTTGTCTCTATTCTGACGCAGCCTGAAACTGACACCCAAGAAGTGAGTGACCCAGATTCAGATGTGATCTGCCAGAAGGCAGCCTTGACTTGGAGCATTCTATCTGCAGGTGCAGTGTGGGTTGCTCTGGGCAGAGGCTCATTTACTCATTGTCCTCCTCTGTTTTTCATGGGAAATTCCATCCTGGTTCTGAGAAATGTTCCCAATAAAATGGTGCTAATGTGAACACGCTTCCTTGACGTGTTTTGTTCGCAGTGAAAGGACACATTGATTCTGCTACAAATACCACAAGGCTCCCTGTTCTTTTGAGAACATTTTCTCTGATTGCTTTAGCTGACACCTGTGTTTCCAACCTCAACTTGAGGCAGTTCATGTTTTCAGATTTCTTCTTAGCAACAAACCTTTTGTTTAAATTAAAAGCTCAGCCCTTGTAAGAGGAGAAGAAAAGCTTCCAAACATGAGGAGTCTTGTGATAAGATCTGCACTGGCAATTTTGAGCTGAAATTTATGATGGTGAAACAGAACAGTTTGAGCACAATGCGGCCTCGCTAGAAAGGGAAAACAACCACTTATGGCAGGAAAACACGAACATTTGCTGAGCGGGGGCTCTCCTGGGCTCTGGAGCAGGCAGGGTGAAGGGTGTGTGGGTTATTATTAGCTGCTTTGTATTGTAAAGAGGACCTTTGGTTGCCTGGTCTCTGCAAAAGCTGCTTTGCTGAAGAGCACCCTTGAGAACAAGGGAGTGGAAAGCAGTAATTTCAGCCCCTTTTAAGGTCTGTTTATTCTTCAGCCTCTGCGGATCTCAAGGGTGTGTGTATGAGGGAAATCTGAAATGGTTGGGATCATAACACGACAATGCTGTGCCTCATGTGTTCATAAGGCTTGTTGCTACTGGAAAACTACAAGGTGACCCCAAGAAGGCAGGGTGGGTTTCTGAATTGAGGAGCTCAGCAAACAGTCTGTAAGGGAGGCAGCAGCATCTCCCATCCCCCAGCCCTGGTCTGCGCTGATGTCTTGGCTGTGGGCAGATTGGATTGCATGTTCCCAGCTTGGAGGGAGGCTCCCTGACAGAGCTCCATGTATAATTCACTCAGCATGCCCTCAGCCAAGGCTCAGTGCAGGGAGGAGAAATGGTTTATTGTTTTTCCAAACTTTCTTTTGTTTCCTAAGGAATGTGGCAGCAAAGTCCTGCGGACTGAACCTCATTGGAGAGTGCTGTTCTGAAGGAAGGTGCTCCATGAGATCGCTGTGCCCAGCAGGGGAGGTGTGCCAGCAAGGAGGCTGCTTGTTGCTTTTCTTACAACTAATGATCTGAATTCTCTCTGTGATACCACTCACACCACTCTCCAGCCACCCAGGCACTGTGGCAGATCCCATCACCATTTCCCTTGCATGGCTTTTTCCTCTGCTACTTCATGGGGCAGTGCCCATGCATTGGATTTCCAGTTGTCACTCTTGGCATAGCCACCCTGTTTAGTTTTGGTGCCCATTCAAATTCCAGAAGTGCTGCAACATCCCCGACAGCTTCACTGACCTTCCAGTGGGAGATGGGAACATAGCTGGCTGGGGTGGGAGTAGGACCATCCCTGCCATTACAGGTGGGGTGGAGCAGGGCTGGGGTATAACTGGGCACCCAAAAGCATTAATTATGGTGTGATGCACGTGGAGGTCAATCACTTCAAGGAGCTCTGGGAACACTGGTCAGCATGGGCAGCACTGAAACCTGGGCCAGGTCGGTGAAGCTCCTGAGTTTTCATAAAGCGAGACCAAAGTCCTGAGCAGAAATTGAGCAACAGGGCAGGGCCTTGGCTGGGCACCAAGGTCCGACCTGAAAATGGCTCAGGAATCCAGACCCCACCTCCTCTCCTCAAATTTACACTGATAAAATCATGTCTGCTTTAATGCCTTCAAATACAAGTGAGGGGGAAAAAATGCCCCTAGAGACTGCGCTAAAGCCTTGGTTGCTGCTGATATGCAGAAATATGAAGAGAGAGCTTATGTGCTGCTTCTGTGAAGGGGTGGATGCTTATGGTACACTCCATGCACCCTCCCCCTGCTCAGGTGCAGCACTCACCAAAAATCAAAGAACTGGCTTTGATAGGGAGGCGCAGGAATCCTTGGAACAGCCCAGAGCAGTCCTGCAGAGTCCACCTGCTTTTCAGGAGGTACCTAGCGAGGATCAGGCTGCCTTTTGGGAAAGGGTACCACCCAGATCTAAACTCTTGCAGGGTGTTGCCCCACTTTATCTGGGCTGCTTTTGTGCACTAATTGATGTTTGCAGGGGTTAGGAGTTTTGCTGGGCTCTGAGAAGCTCTGGCTTCTTTCATATTTGTGGGTGTAGCCTGAGAAGAACCCCAAGGACCTTCTCCCAGTGTCCCTTCTCTCCCACGCTGGAGCCCAGACCATCTGCACGCTGCTGCTCTCACTAGCTCGAAGACAAAAGTGACAGTGGGTAAATCAGCTGCTGTCCCTGGGCTCCCAGGACCCCACCTTCAAGCCCAGCAGACTCCCCACTCAGTGCCAAGATGTCAGGTGTCTCTGAACAGGGTCAGTACGTCCACTTATGGCTGCTACAGCAACAGTGCCTTTGGTGCTCTTGCCCTTATTTTGTTGCTGATGATTGGGGTTGCTATGGTACTGCAAGACACGTTATCCTGCATTATTATAAGCAATAAATGCAGATTTCGGCAATGTGCTGCTCTGGCAGCTCCATCGCAGCATTGCTCCATGGCTGAGCTGGAGTTTGGCAGATGAGCTGCATTCTCACTGCTGAAAAAAATCCTGTCTGGTGGTTTTCAGCCAGAAGCTGTTTCTTAACTTTGAATTTCGAAGAAAAGAAAAAAAAAATCCATTTTCATAGCCCAACTGCATTGCAGCGAAGTGTGAATGCACTACATATAGCCTGCGGCCCCCCCTCAAAGGAACGATGTGTAATAGGCCCCATGGGGGAGGATTGCTTAGGAAGGTGGAGGGGGGAGCAGAGGACCCCTGTTGTGCTGTATCATTGCTGAGGATGGGTCCCATGTCACAGCCCTGCTCTGCAGCCTGGAACAAAGCCCAGCACCCTGCAGGCTCAGTTTCCTGCCTTCATACACAGTGAGATCCTCATGTGGTTGTCCATGTGTCTTTGTGGCGCTGGGGAAGATTTGGTTCCCTGTCCCATGGTGTCGGTGGGTTCACCATCAGTTGCTCTGTGTTTACCTATCCCCAGCTATGGGGAGGGAAATCATGTTTTGACTGGAGCTGTCTGTGCCTTGGGACTTTCTAGAGCAGCCACACCCCGGGATGCTGCAATAGCAGAGATCGGCCAAGGCGCACTTTGCATCCACACACAGCTGTGTTTACATCTCTGTGCTGCAGGCGGGGGCTGCGGGGAGATGTCAAGGGCTGCTGGGGGCAGAGGGGTGGAGCAGGACGTGCATCTGCCACAGAATCACTGATCATTTCTCTGTTTCAAAGCACGATTCAGGGCTCTGGACTTGCTCTGTGCTCTCATGATCCAACAAGCCCATTCCAGGCTTTACAGCTGGTGACTTTCTCTGGATATGCCAAAGTCCCCTTTTTTACCCTCTCAAGCTTTGTTCAACCGGAACAGATGTAGGTGTAGAATGGATCCTACACAGAGGATGTGGAAAGAAAGAATAACCAAGTGCAAAGAACAGGAAACAGCTACGAAATCAGCACGAGGTCACCTACACACCTTCCCCAACAGAGCAGCTTCAGGAGGAACTATTGTCTGAAGCTGCTTCTCCAGCTGATAACACTTTGCTTTGAGCAACTGTGTTCCAGAAGATGCTTGTCAACAGGGGTTCAGCAATAAGCTGGGAAGGTTGAAGAGAACCCCCCAGACTGTGCTGAGGACACCTGGAGCCAGCGAGTGCTCAGCACCATTGGAAACCAGGCCTGAAGTCCTAAGAAATTAGAAGAGAAAGCAATTACTTTGCTTGTGGCTCCCTTGAGTACAGCAATGTTTGCTTCCAAAAATACTTCTGAACAGATGTGACATTTACTGTGGGCCAGATAGGCTGTTTTCCATGAGGAAATATGGCCTGCTATAAGGAAAGTGGCTCAGAGGGAGGTTGTTGGGTGAAAGGCACCTCCTGGGGACACGGCAGGTGGCTGCTGGAGCCCTGGGCTGTGCTCCCAAAGTGCTGGAGAACATCCAGCCCTCGCTCCATACCCTCCGTGGATGAGGCAGAGGGGAATATTTAGCATCCTGATAGCCTGCAGATGGAACTGCCCCATGGAACAGCCCAAAGTATTTCCATTCATCCATCCAGTGCTGCATCTGCACAGGCACTGTGGAAGGGAGCCAGGTGATGGGCAGCACAAATAGGGACAAGAAAGGACTGAGCTGCTAGCAGGCATTCAGCAAGGTGCAAGGTGCTCAGTGAAGCCTAGGCCATGGAGGTGTGCAGGATGCTGAGCTCCCGAGAGCTTGGCCAGGCTAGCACATGTTCAGGCTCTGGTTCACACTGCCAGGAATCCATATGTGCTGCAGAATGAGGGCTAATCTCAGTAGCTAACAGGTTAAAAAGTCTTTGTTTTCTGCCCAGCTCCTTCCCTGCTCACAACTGCATTTCACACGGTTCAGTCACAGCCACATTTCACAACTGTGTGTTTTGAAAGGACTTATTAGCTCTAAGTGTAGGTTGGGCTTAAGACTCTTGCTTTATTGTTTACCCTGCCTGCTAGGCCTGTTTCTGGGGTCAGACCCAGGTTACCAATTACAGCTATGATTAAACACACTGCTTACCCCTGGGCATTTTCTCCTTAGATTCCAGCTGATCATGCTGAGCCCCTGCTAGCAACCAGGGAGCTGGTGGCAGCACCATCGTGATGTCTGTGCCATCTCCGGTAGAGCCAGATAATGAGATTGGAAGCAGGCTGCTACATCGATTGTCTCTACAGCTCAGAACTGCTTCTGAAACTTTGTTTTTGTTTTTAATGTAAGGAAAGCCTTCCTGTATCCACACAGATAACCTTACAGTCTTTCTCAAATCCTGGGGTAGTTGGGAGGGGCCCAACTGGGAGAAGCGACAGCTAATTTAGCAATCCGTGGGACATGTCTAATCAGGCAGATTTGGATGTGAATCCTGTGTGTAACTATTTCACTGCTGATAACAGGGGCTGTGGATTCACACCACGGCCGTCTGACTGGCAGCTGACTCTGCTGATATTCAGAAGCTGGGTTTTGTGTCTAACGCCTTATGAACTTCAGCCCAATGTGGTACATGGGTGCCCCTCCAAACCCAGCAGGTGAAAGCACAGCGTGGGAACAGTTGTCTTTTAGGTGTACAGAAAACACTGGAGTTGCTGACTCTGGAAATGCCCGAGTCCTGTGAGCAGCTCGTTCTGTCCATGCTGAATATCAACCCTTCACTGAAAGCCAAATATTACCCTTTTATTGTAAATTTTCCAGCTCAACTGGTTCTGAACCTCATTTGGATAAACAGGGCCAGAGTGTTTGAAAGCCTATCAGATGTTTAACTCCCATCAAACCAGTTACAAATCTAGTCCGGCCAATCACTTTGGAGAGGTTTATTGGTGGTTTTGTTTGATTTTGTTAGTTTTATTTTAAATTGAAATCAAAATGCTCTCAGCCATTTCCAGCATGACACAGAGCAGAAACAAATCTAGCCAGACTGACACCGAAACAGCTCTAACTTCTCTTTTTCAAATGAATTTTATCTTTTAATTGTTTGTTTACTCTGTAACTCCTCAAAGCAATTTGGAAGTGTGTATTAAGTCTATGCCCTGTCTTTAAGACTGCAGTCTTATTGTAACAAGGCCAGAAGTTATGGGTGCATAACCCGCTTAGGGATCCTTCAGCTCCACAGGAAATCTCTTATTGGAAGGGCTTAATGAAGACAATCTGATTGCAGGGCCTGGGCTGGTATCAGACCATATGAGCACGGAAGACAAAGGCCCTGAGCAGTGCGAGGGGAGCCTGTATTAACACGGTGATTAAGAACAAATGGAGGATCTGAATTTGGAGAATGGTGCCACTGCTGACTGCACCCACTTGTGGAGCAGGGGGGACCAGGGGAACCTGCTTGCCAAGGGCAGAGCTTCAGCTGCACTTAAGGAACACTGTGAGCCCTGGTGGTGAACAAACCCACACTTTGCTATGAGTGCTATTCTTGGCAGAGCAGAGCACACAGCGCCTCTTCTACTGACTCAGTTCTGGGTGATGCCATCCCTGTACTTCTTAATGGGCTCCTTCTGTTGGATGGGGGAACAGCCCCTTTTCCCACTTTGTGCAGTCAGGCTGCAAGCACAGCTCAGCTCTCCTGCATTTTACTAAGGAAGAAAAGTTTGTTTTTGTTTTGGCTTTTCCTGATACATTTGTATAAAGGTGTCTTCTACCAGGATGGCTTTGTTTACTTCCTAATTTCATGCTGCTTATGACTGTACCCACGCGCTCTGAGTGTGTTTGCTGGCTGACAGTCCAGGTGTGTTTAAAGTAATCAAGCTCTGTGTAGACAGGCTTGCTCCATGTGTTTGTGCAGTCTCTTCCGGGGGCCCCAGCTGCTGCTCCAGTACAAAGACCCTGCCCTGCACTGTGCCCTGTGTTGGGTTTCACATGGACCCATGTGCTCTTTCATGTGTATTGCTGACTTAAAAAAAAAAAAAAAAGTCTTTAGACTTTAATCCTGAGGTTTATTTCAAAGCTTACAAAGGCAAATCTGGTTTGTAGCAAGAGATTTGCCTGATTCCTTGTGCTTTGCAGATAATGGAGCAGCAGATGGAGCGGGGAGGGGAGGACCAAGGACCCCTTGGCTCACTCTTTCTATTGCTTGACACTTCTGTGCTGCTTCTCAAAGTGTTTTTTGAGCTGTGCAGAACAAGAAATGGGGTCAGTACGGACTTCTGTTTGGGCATTATCTTCTACTACAATCTTCCACGATTTCAAAAGCTATTTTCTTCTCCTTGCTCCTTTTTTGGGGCTACACACTGCTACACAAGCAGGGTGCCCAGGTGGCCCCACAGGGCTCGGTGGCAGCTGCACCTTATCATATCAGGGAGCCTTATCAGAGAGTGAGCACAGCAGGCTGCCCTGCTGGCAGGGGCACAGCCAGGTGAGCTCCTGACCTGCTTTAGTGCCTGCAGCTGCTCCCACTGCTCATGGAGGAGCCAGGTGAGGCCCTGGCCATAGGATGCCTTTCCACCATGGTCTGCATCACACTGTGGCTTCAGATCCTCCCCAGTGCAGGCCAAGGGAGGGATCCGGGGCTGCCTGACAACGGCTCCAAAGGATCCCAGCTCTCTGCCACTGAATATTAAATCAGAAAACCCATCCTGTTTTGATACCAACTCTCTCATTGGATCAAAGCAAAGGCAAGAACAGAGCTTGGTCTCCCACTGTTGCTTTAGCTTCAGGCCAGTTTCACCAGAAGCTGGGCGAGTGCCTCCATCGTGGCAGCAGGGCTGGCTGCTGCAGCTCCCTGTTCTGTAGTGGCTTTTGGGAGCTGCCTGCATCTTACTATGCATCAAGGCTGTGTGCTGCTTGCTCTGCTCCTCTCCTCTGCTGCTGGGCTGGACTGAGGCATCCGAGGGCACTTGTCTGGGCTCTGTCCTTGCCTTGGCTGCCCTCCCCGTTCCGTGGTGTGACACGTCCCCACGTTGCAGCCCCCTCCCGGTTCCCGCTGTCCGGCAGCACAAGGCGCAGCGCCCATCGCCGACAGCTGGGCGGGGAGCGGCCTTGGCTTCACCCTCGCGGGGGGTCGGTCCGTTAACGGACACATCGCGCCCCTCTCACCCACCTGGCCCCCCCTGGGCACCCCCAGCTGCAGCAGCTCCGCAGCTGCCATGGAGACCCCTCCCACCCCTCCGCCTCTCGGCACGCGGCGCGACGAGCCCCGGCCCTGGCCCCTTTTTTTGCTTCTTTTCTTTCTTTTTTCCCCTCCCCCTCCCCGCTCAGCCCAAAAATAGCCCTCCCGTAACCAGCCCTCCCGTAAGCATCCCGCCCCCCCGCCACCCTCTCAGGGCCGCGCCGACGTCACTCCTTCCAGGGCGCTGAGCTCAGCCGCTCTTTGCATCGCTCTCCTTGCGCCCAATGGGCTCCGAGGCGCCGCTGCCGCCCCTCCGCGCTGCGGTACTTAAAGGCGGAGCGGAGCGGGCGGCGGCACTGCGAGCTGAGCCGAACAGCGCCGAGCGGGTCCGAGCGGGCAGGGCAGGCACCCACCCACCGTCAGGCATCGCCCCCCACCAGCCATGAGCCAGCGCCGTGTGCCCCCGCAGCGGGCCGACATGCTGCCCGAGATCGCCGCCGCCGTCGGTTTCGTCTCCGGGCTCCTGCGGACACGGGGCTGCGTCAGCGAGCAGCAGCTGCAGGTGTTCAGCGGAGCGCTGCGGGAGGCGCTTGCAGGTGAGGGGGGATGCGGACGGCTCGTCATGGAGTCGCAGCGTGGTTTGGGTTGGGAGGGACATCAGCTGCGTTGGAAGGGACCTTAGGGACCTCGCGACTACCCCCAGCCCCATCGCTTGCTGAGTGCCCCCCTCCTCCACAACGGCTCAGGTTGCTTAGCCTCCATACGTTGCCTTGGGCACCTCTAAGGATGGGACTGAGGCTTTGAGGTCCCTGCGGAGCCCACCTCCATCCGGTCTTCAGCCCCTTCGATTGAGACCAGAAGCTTCTGTGTCACTCCCGGGGCCGGGGGTCCCCTGCTGGTTCCTGCCCACGTCCTTCAATACCCAGCTGTGGCCCCCTCGGTGCTGAGCACCCATGTATGTCCCTGTGGGCACCTGCCCGTGTCTCTGTGGCACTTTAGCCCTGCAGCTGTCTGCCTGTCCCCTATGGAGAGCTCTGTGCCCTCAGCATCGTCTCTGGGGTTTGCCTGGGGGGACCGAAGCCGGGCTCTGTGCCCAGTCCCTGCCAAGTGAAGATCCACCCTGTATCATGCTGGGTGGTGCGAGGCTCTCCTCCCAGTGCAGCCCTGGTGCTATCAGCCCAAAGGAGGGCATTTGTCTGCTGCTCCGTCAAGATAAGGGGCAGTGGTGTGCCCCTAATGACCCATCTGCTACTCCCTGACCACGGGGTTTTGTTGCTGGTGATACTCTATCTCTCCCAGCCACCTCACTCCTGGGGTGCGGAGGCTTTGGGATCCCCTGTGGCGCTGCTGGGGCTTTCCAGGACCTGAAGAGCTGCTTTCTGCCCTGGGTTCTGCAAGTGGCAGCCGTGCAGCTGAGCACTCTGCTCTGGAGCTGCTGTGACTGAGGTGACTGAAGCAGGACATGGTTTCCTCTGACTGCATTGAGATGTGGGACCCCTCGGGACTACATTGAAATACAGACCTTGCTGCTACATGTCTGCTCACCGTGCTTCCCTTCTTGCTTCCCTTGCAGAGCACTACAAACACCACTGGTTTCCTGAGAAACCGTTCAAAGGCTCTGGGTACCGCTGCATCCGGATTAACCACAAAATGGACCCCATTATTAGCAAGGCAGCTAGCCAGATCGGACTCAGCCTCCCGCAGCTCTACCAGCTCCTGCCCAGCGAGCTCACACTCTGGGTGGACCCCTACGAGGTCTCATACCGCATTGGTGAGGATGGCTCCATCTGTGTCTTGTACGAAGCGACAGCAGCCAAACCTGTGAGCTCCTATGGGATGCTTACCTGTAAGAACCAGATGATGTTAGGTCGCACCAGCCCTTCGAAGAACTACATCATGACTGTCTCCAGCTAAATACTCCTCTTGTCCTTACACTGCCAAGACACGGGCTACTGTATACCTCACCTGAGGATCTATTTTTAAAATGAAGAGCTATTTATATTTTTTAAGAAAATCTGAGAAAATCAAAATTAAAATATCAGACGCTGCTTCAGACAGAAGCGGTGTTTTTAGGTGCCTTTTTTTAAAAAAAAAAAAAAAAGCTGTTGCAAGCTTGAGGTTTTTATTATGAAGCCGATATCTACCTAATTAGTGTTGGATGGCAGTTTTGGTGAGCTGGCTTTGTCACTGGGAAGCTTGGAATGGAGGAAGAGGGGGAGGAGGCCAGCTGGGTAGTGTAGCTGATGACAGGACCCAAGTGTCGCCTCCTCTTTGTCCTGGTACCTGGCAGTGCTGCTGTGTCACCAAGCATTGCAGCCCTGTTAGGTAAGGGATGAGTTTCTGCACTTCCTTCACTAACTCATGCCTAAGCTGGTCTGATCTCTCGGGATGATGTTTGGTAACCCCAAGGTCTGTTTGGTGCTGGGAACCCTGTGATTCCTGTGCAGTGGAGGTCCCCAATATTGTAAATATTTTGGTGGCACCCAGTGCTATTTGTTCCTGGTGCTCTCCAGCACCTGGCTGTCACCACAGCTCGCTGCTCACTGAGAGGGCTGCTCCAAGCCCTGAAACCAGCACTGAACTGAGGCCTTTCTCCTCCATGGGGTTCAGACATCAGCCCATGCCCTGCAGCTGCATCCCCTCTTGTTTGTAAAAGTTGCCTAACCCAACTCTGATACTGCTCTGTGTCACTTCTCTGGAAGAGCTGAAGCAACTCACCTTGTGCCCTAGAGATTGGTGTGTAAGTTCCCCTCTTTCCTCTATCTTTAAATCTAAAAGTATTGGGAGATTCTTCCCCTGTGCTTGTGGCTGCCTGGGGTTTAGGTGCTCGGATGCTTTGGCATCCATGTTGCTTTTAAATTCACATATTTTCCTCCCTCTCTTCCTCCCCTTGGAGCTGTCTTAGCTGAGACCTTGAAGGGTCAGTTTCTGGTTCTGGTTTCTTGGTACCTGTCTTGCACAATGCCTGGCCCTTCACGTCTCAAAGCAGAGCTCTTCTTGTGGTCCTGGTGGTGTTTTGTGTTCATGGTGGTTTACCTGAGTGGCGTTCAGGTGTTTGGCCCTCTGGCTTCTGCAGGTGGGGTGGGAACCAAAAGCATTGCCCCAACACTGGCTGTTGGGGAATGAGCCTTCACCAGCATGAGATGTCCATTAGCTTTTTTATGAACCAGCTGGTGCTCCTCCAATGATCTCAGTAGAAGTGATGGGGAAATTCAGGGCATTGACGTGGCCTGTTCTAATGAAACTTCTTCAGATCTGTTTTGCAGAACACTTTTATTTTAACCTTCCTCCTTCCTGAGCTGGCAGCTGACTGGCATCCTGGAGCTGCTTTTTCTCAGCCTTGGGTTCAAGTTCTCAGACAATTGTGCAATATATTTCAAAACCATGGATGCTCTGGGAGAGGAAGGAAGCCTCCTGTCTGCTACAGTTCTTGGCTTGTTTCTCAATACATTAAAACAAAGAAGTGCAGCTCCCCAGTTCTGACTACTACTTATGTGGGAAAACTTACAGATTCCTGTAGCAGTTTCAAATGATTTCCTGAACTGGAAAAACAGCATTTTTATTAAATGTCAAGTGGTTTTATGTTGTCCTTGAACAGTACGAGGCGGTTGCTCTGGAGTTGCATCACTTCAGTTCCTCACAGCAGTGAAGCAGAAGCTGAACTGAAGCGCTGGGACTTTTTCCCCTGGTGCAATAGGTGACATCACCCAGAGGGGAGCACTTGGGAACTTCCAAAAAAACAAGTTCTCTTTTCAAAGGAGAAAAGGACCAGAGTGTTTCCTGGAGTCCTTGCTTCAAATCTGCTTGTCTGGGAGCTGCAGTGTGATCAGGACGAATGCTGTTTGCTTTGGCCCCTGTGTCTGGGTGTGGGGTTGCCTGGGCTGTGGTGTCTGCCTCCCTGTTACTGTTCCCTCCCTCTTAGCAGAAAAGAATGTCAGAGGAACATCCCGCACCAAAGGAACGCGCTATCTTTGCACTTTCTGTGCTCCTGCTTCTAACACAAAAGCAGCCACGTCCCATTCCTTATCCCTGGCGTGGAGGAGCCTCACCTTCAAGTGTCTTGTTAGCTTCAAGCCCAACTAAAATTCAGGTGTAACCCCTTTCTCTTCTAGCTGGTTCCTTGTAAAAGCTGTGAATTTCTGTGCTGTTGCCTTCTTGCCTACAAGCTGAAATGGTGTGTTTTCAGGAGGTCTTTGGGGGCCAGGGGGTTGGAGGTTTCCTCTCACTGTTTAAACAAAGCTGGACTGTTGACTGGGACCTGCTTTTTTTATTGGGTGGATGTGGTGGAAACTTTGTAAGCTACACATGGAGGAAGAAATGGATGGTTACTAATTGTACAGTAGTGTTTTTATATACAGAGTGTACAGATCCTTATGCTTTTGTTACTTTAATAAAAACATAGCATTGCTGAGCCTTGTTTCCTTGCTGGGCTGACAATGGGGGGTGGACTTTGTGACCGCACTGTGCTGCTGGGGCTTGGTTAGAGTGTGTGTGAGACTGCTTCTTTCTGGCTGTGTAACAGGAGGTTTGGAAAAACCTGCTTACTCAATGTGCAGAGCACAGCCCTGCGGAGCTGGGGGCTGGGTCTGATGAGTAATGGGGCTGTGGGGTCCTGCCCTTCTCCCTGTGGCTGCCTTGACTTGTCCCACAGAGGCAGTGGGGGGCTTGTTGCAGAGCACAGAGGGCATGGAGCTGCCTGCTGGGTCTCTTATTCAACACTATAAAACCATTGTTCACCTTGGAAACGAGCAGGTAATGACCTGAGCCAGGCACGGGGCAGTTCCTGGGTGTCTGGGTGTGCCACCCTGCTCCCTTCCTGCCCTCCTTCCAGGGGTGGCTGAGTCAGCAGGAGGAAGGCTGAGAGATCAGAGGATGGAGATGTCCTGGGAATGCTTAGGGCTGTTACAACAAAAGCACCTGGGGCTGATTCATGGCAGATCCTGTTTTGGTTGTGCCCAGGCTGGTGACTGCAGCTTGCTCACTGTGTGGCTTGTGTGCCTCATCCCTTCTCTTCAGGCTGACTTTATTTAGGGGCACTGAGCTAAATCAGCTCACACCGGTGCTAGCTTTGGTCACAAACATGCCAAAATGTTTTGTGGGCTCTGCCATCCCCCAGCTGCTCCCTGGGGGCTTCCAGAGAAGTGATGCTGGGGTGGGTGCAGGCCTGGGAACTGAGCCATGTCTCTCTCCTGCTTTTATCCCACCTAGAGGAGGAAAACAGCTGGTGGGTTGGTTTTGGTGCTCTGTCAAGGCCACTCCTTTCTGAACTCATCCCTTCATTAGTTTCAGTAAGCACACCCAAATTGCTGCTGCTTGTGAAACAGGGTTGTTAGGGAGGAATGGGTGTCCCGTTGGTTGCTGATTACATTGGAGTCATGCAGGTTCAAAGGCACAGAGTGGTGGGATGATGCCCATTCGCTGAGTGTGTGGGCTGGGGGTGGTGGTGGCAGCACAGCCTGTGCCCCTGCTGTGCCCACAGGTTCCGTTTGGGCTCTCGCAGGGCTAAAGCCTCTGCCCTTTGGGTCCCCACAAGCAGAGCTGCAATGGCCCCAAACTGGAGTGCTCTCAGCCTGGATGAAAACACGGCTCTCCTGCAGAGGAGTGCTCAGTGAGGAGTCAGCACTATGGCACAGCCTCCAGGTCTGCCCACCAGCCTCTCAGAGGTGACTCATCTCCTATTTTTATTTTGCTCATCATTTTCCTTCTGGTTGGATCGTGGTCGGTCAGGATCAGCTCTGGGGTGTGGGGAGGGGTACAGGGTGACAGCCCAGGATGGTTCAGGACAGACTGAAAGTAAACAAAGGTGCAACCACTGCTCCCTGCCTCCTGTTGCCATTTGGACACTCTTTCTGCCAAGATTCTGCTGGATTTTTGCTGGCATTTAAAAAATTTTTTTAGTTTTTATTAATTTTATTTTTTTAAATTGGTGTGTTTCTGCTGGAAGTGTCTGATTCAAGGAGCCCCGTCTGGTCAGTGCCCCCTACCACCAGCAACTGGCACATTTCACAAACCAGCATTCATCCCCAGCGTGTCCTGGGCTGGAGCGCTGCCTGGTGCCCTTTGCTCTGCCCCACCTGTCCTTCCTGCTGGGCTGGGGCTGTCTGTCTGTCTGCTGGAGAAATGCCATTTGTGCAAAGTCCAAATCAGCTGCGGAAAATGGCCCGACCTGGAGGCAGTGACCCCCACAGACGGACTCCGTGAAGATATTTTGCTCAATACGTGACAAAATGTTACTGGATTTTTGTGTGTTTTTCTGTTCTCTTTCCAGGGTCCCTTTAGCGGAAGTTGAGCATTTCTCACTTCTAACTTACCAGAAAAGAAACATCAGCAGAAGTGAAACCCAGCCTCCACCCTCCCCTGCACATGGCGTGGGGTTGGACTCCTCGAGGTGCTTCCTGCTGGGGTTTTGCTGCTGGGATGGGAGCAGTGATGTCAGCTCAGCTGAGGCCAATCAGTGCTGTGTGGGTGCCTGTATCTGGGGCGATGCAGCTGCTCTGCCCCAGCCCTGGGGATGGGAGGGGATGCCCAGGGTGCTCCATCACCTGCGGTGTGTGCAGCTCAAACCATCTTCCCAGGATCTGCCACAGCTGGAGAAACTGCTCACGTGGCCCAGCAACGGGACGGTGCTTTGAGTGGTTGGAGGGGTTGCAGCAGCACCAGCTCCAGCAAACCCACGTCTTGTGCTGCATGTGGATTCCTGCTGGTTCCTGCCCCTCAGCAGGGCTGGCAGAATGGATCCTGCTGAGGGACCGTGCTCCTCGCCTGCCCTTTGTCCTGACAGACCTTTCCTCCCTTCCCCTCACACTGTCTGCAGAGCAGAACCTGAGCTCCCTGCAGCCCTGACCCTAACCTTTGTGTCCCCACCAGCACGGGATGTGGGGCCTTGGCAGATGGGCAGGCAGCATGGAGCTGCTTTTTTTGTTTTCCACTGCACATCTCATAGGGAGAATCATCTCGATCTCCCCATCCCCATTTCAGTCCTCATTCCTGCCCTATCCCCATCTCATCTCCATCTAATTCCCATCCCCATTCCTGTCCTCGTCCCCACCCCCATCTCTATCCCATCCCATCCCCTTTTCTGTCCCCATCCCCATTCCTGTCTCTGTCCCAATTCCAGCCCATCCATGACAGGCAGCTGCTGAGCTCTAGTGCTCTCATTTATGATCTGTTGGGGGATAAAAGAGCTTATTTGCAACAGTGAGCAACTGGTGTGCGGGGACAACTGCTGCCATCTGTCTGTTGGGGTGGGGGGCGGGGGGGGTGCGGCTGGGGCTGGGTTTTGTTTCTCTTTCATGCACCACTGAACTTTGCACCTTTTGTTTTCCAAGAGAAGAGCTGGGAGCACTGGGGAGAAAAGCGGCCTCCTTGCGACGTGCAGGTCAGGGCAGAGCTTGCTGCTTTGCATGCTGCTCTTATTAACTATTCTAATAGTAATTGTTGTTAATTGAGGAGTCTGTTGGCACTGGGCAACCTGGTCCTGGACCCTTCTGTCCTTCACTCTGCAAACTGGGAGGAGTTCAACACACTGTGGGGCATGAACTGCAGGGACAGAGCTGTATCTTGCTGACCGTGGGGACGTTGTGCCAGTGTCCCTGTGGGCTTTGCCCTACTCCCCATCCCAAAGCATGCTGAGGGACTGCAGTAGTGGGGCCATGGTGCCTGGCTGGCCCTGGGATGGGAGCATCACCGCTTCCCACAGGTCATTGTCTGGGATGCTGAGCCTCTGAAGGACTTTGCCAGGTGGGGGTTCAGAGCCATGTGGGGGATGTTGGGCTTTCTCTGTGCCCCATTACTCACGCAGCTGCTGCACTGCATGAGCTGGGATTGGTGACACCCTGCATGCAGACTGCTCCTCTGGGACACACCAGGAAACGCCTTATGGAAACACCAACAATGCCCCTGAGCCCTGCAGCGTCCTCTGGCTCCCAGCTGCCAGATGGAAAGTGAGGCCCATTTTCCCTCTGACTATGCCCTTTTACTGGGGAGTTTGTGTCTGTTATAGCCCCAGATAAAACAGGGAAGGGGAAGGACTGGGCTGAAGCAGAGCAGCTGCTCTTGCTGATGGGCTGATGGCTTTGTTGTGAGCTAAAAGGCTGCATCCAGGCTGGGACAGCAGCTGGGGTGCTGCTCACTTAGAGAGGGATTGGGACCCCTCCTCTCCCAGGGATGGTTCTGAGAGGGAATGGCACAGTTACAAATCCCCAAGGAGCAGAGCACGGCAGGGGTGTGCCCCTCTGATCCCAGCAGTGCCAGCCCTTGCAGCTTTAAGGCTGGTGCTTTGGGGCTGCAGCACGACTCCGGGCACACTGTGCCTTTAGAAGCAGAAACAAAACCCAGCTTGATATTTACAGCACGTGCAGAGGGAGCACGGGGTGCACGGGGCTGTGGGACAGATGGTGAGTGGAACAAAAGGGGAGGCAAGAATGGGAGCCAAACGGATTGGGGATTTCTTGCCCTTCCCTCTGCCCCACTCCCCAACACTGCTGGGGTTGTGCAGTGTGGGGGCACTGGGCTGCCCCGCAGTCCCCAAAGCGTTTGCACTGAGCTCTGCCTGAGCCCTAAAACACCACATCCCAAATCTTCAGCCCTGATGTGGAGCAGGAGCTGGGAAGTCTCCAACCCTCATTCTCCTCTATAACTCAGGACCACGCAGTGCTTGAGGTCTGGTTGATCCCTGCTGGGAACTCACTGGTCTCCCCCCTTGGCATGTTTTCCCTCTACCTCTGCAATTTTCTTATCTCTTCCCAGCAATGTCGCAGCTGCCATGGCCCGGATCCATGCGGGTTATTAATAATCAGCCTTTATTGCTGCCTGTCTGCAGACAGCCATGTGTGTGGGACTCAGTCCTTTTGTCCTCAGCATCAGTGTGAGAAATGTGGCACGGCTTTGGGGAAGAAAAACAGAAATCCCGACGGCTCTGTCTGCACTTACACATCCTAAAGTCATCCCGGAACAATAAAGGTTTTAGGTTAAGGCTGGGGAGAATGGAGCAAAGGGAAATGCTGAAGGACAGGGCGTGTGTGCTGTGCCCAGTACTCGTGTCCCAGGGGTGGCTTTGGGTCATAGCTGTCCTTTCTTTGTTCTCATCTGTGTCCCCAGATGGTAATATCTGGGATGATGGTGTTGAAACATAAATCCCGTGGAGGAATGTGATGGTAAAGGGCTGTTTGGGAACGGCCTGGGAAGGTTTGAGCTGCGGGATGCTTCAAAGGAAGGGTGGGGGGGTGAGGGGCAGAGGGAGGAGGGGAAGAAAATGTGGGAAAAGATGCTGAAAAGGAACTGGGGACTTTGGGAGCTGAAATGTGACGGTTTTGGGGGGGGCTGTGGAGAAGCCGTGCCCGTCCTCGTGGGAGCTGCTCGTCGCGGTATGCGGTGCCCCACAAAGCCACGGGGACACCTCGGGGCGGGGGGGGCGGAGCAACAGAGCCGCTTTCGGTTGCTTTGGGGTTTTCCCCTCCTTTGTGCTTCTTGGTGAGTCCGGACAAAGCCGCGGACTCCTCCTCCCCGGGCTACACCGCTGCCGCCGCTCCTCCCCGCAACAGGAGGAGGAGGAGGAGGAGGAAGGGGACGCGAGCCCCCATCCTGCCGTCCCCCACTCAGCAACACGGCTCTGATTGGGCGCCAGTGGGCTCGCAGGACCAATAGGATCGCCCACTTTTTGGGGGATGGGGGAGAAGTGGGAGCGCGCAGCCCCTCATCACCCCCACGCCGATGCTGAGCTGCCCCGAGGGGTTGCTCCTATTGGTCCTGCGAGCCCATGGCGGGTCTGTGACTGCAGGGGGCAGCGATGGGGTGCAGAGGGGATGGGGATGGCGGAGTAGGGCCGGATTGCCTCTCCAGCCGCAGCCCAGAAAGCCGACCGTATCCTCGCTTCATCCAAAGCAACGCGGCCAGCAGGGCCAGGGAGGGGATCTGCCACTGCTCTGCCACCTCACCTGGAGCACTGCGTCCAGATGGAGAGTCCTCAGCACAGGAGGGACGTGGAGCTGTTGGAGCACATCCAACATGCGGTGCCAGGGATGGGACACTGCCCTGCAAGGACAGGCTGAAAGCTGTGGCTGTGCAGATGGAGAAGGCTGTGGGGAGAGCTGAGAGCAGCCTTCAGTATGTAAAGGGTCTGTAAGAAAGAGGAGTCAGACACTATAGCAGGGTCTGTGTGATAGGATAAGGGGAAATCAAACCAAAAGGGGGGAAGTCTAGATTGGGTATAAGAGCAAAGTCTTTTGCAGTCAGGGCAGTGAGGCACTGCACACACTACCTAGAGAGGTGGTGATGTCCCATCTCCAGAGACCCCCCAAGGGCAGGGATGGGGCTGTGAGCACTGATGGAGCTGTGGGTGTCCCTGTGCACTACGGCATGGGACCGGATGGCCTTGAGGGGTCCCTTCCAACTCCAGCACTCCATGATTCTATAAACCCCTGCAGTGCCCGCAGCAGCCACCAGACGGCCAGTGCACAGCGCAGCGTTATCACTGCACGGAGTCTGGGCTGCGAGCGGCTCCACACGGTGCTGGGATTCCTCAGACACATGTTGTGCAGTTACAAAAAGGGCTTTATTCGTCGGAATGACATCTACAGTTCATGCGCCGGTGATAGTGCAGGCTTTTTTAGGTTTTTGTTTCTATAGTGTTAGCATGCAGTTTAAATGCGGAGAGTCTGGATGACTTTGGCTTTGCAGGTCATCTTCAAAGCTCAGCTGCCCCTCTGGTTCTCAGTAAGCCTGTCCAAGGAACCAAGTGGGTGTTTTGGCTCTCAATAAATCAAGATGTGCTGCCCATGCAGATATTACTGCTGCATCGTTTATTCTTAATGGGGGAGCCCAGTTCCCTGGGTGGGAAGCTCAGAGCTGTGCCAGCAAGTGGAGGGGTGGGAGGGACAGGGCAGATCCTGCAGTGCAGGTGAGCACAGGGGCCAGGCACCAGGATTCTGGGAGCAGTGAAACCCTCCCCCGTTAAACCCAGGTGGGTCCCATCTGGTTTGAAACCTCACCTGCTGTGGGGCTTCTCCCCTTAAGCTCCTCTCCTTAAGCACCATGTTTTGGAGATGGGATGAGCTCTCGTCCTTCCCCACTGCCTCCTACATGGACCAGGGCATGGCTACATGGGATCTGTGAGGCTGGAGAGCCGGGGGGGATTTAGGGCTGAGCTCCCCTGTGTGGGCTGGCATTGGAGCACCATTATTGCACTATTGCAGAAGCCAAGTCAAACTGTCAAGCTGCATTAAAATGGGAGTGAGTATCCCCCTGGGAGGGGGTAGTAGAGTCCTGAGGAGCGGGGCTGGCAGCAGGTTAGATCTCAATGACGGTGGCACGCCGCAGGCACAGTGGGGCATCGGGGGGCATTGCATTGCGCTTGATCTCATTCCCATCCAACCGCAGCACCTGGAGCCGGGAGTAGTTCATGACATCCACGACAGTGCAGAAACTGCTGATAGAGAATTCTGTGGGGAGGGGGGGGGAGGAGAGCTGTCAGGGCACTGCTCTGCAGTGGGTCAGAGGGTGCCCAGCAGATGCAGATCAGGCAGGAGAACAATGATCACACCCCTAAATTAGCAATTTACAGCTAAATTGGATTCCATGCCCTTCCATCCTAAACCAGCAGAGCAGTTGGTGCTTCCAGCTGGAGCCCAAAGCAGCGCTGAGGCTGTGCGTGCTCAAAGCTTTGGAAGCTGTGACTTTACCCAGCATGGCTGGAGTCCTGGTAGGATAAAAGGACAGAGCTGGGTGGTGTCAGACAAAACCCATCACTTTTCAGAGGGAACGGTCACTGCAGTTCATGAGTCTTCCCATGCTGCAGCATCCAGACCCTGTGGCACCGATGGGGAGTGGGACCACCCAGGCACTGTGTCTGTGGGGGGAGGTCCCCATCCCATCTGTATTCCCTCTCCTCTCTCTGCCACCCACTGCTGTCAGCAGCTCTCAGGCCCATCCTTCCCTGGGTTTGCAGGGGGGGTTACCGAGCAAATCTCGTGTTTGTGCAGGATTTAGGAGAGAAACGACCGCCTAGGGGGCAGCAAAGCTCCAGGCCGAGAGCTTCTGGGGAAGGTTCTTGGGGAAGTTCTTGCACAGCACTCAGCCCAAACTGCTCAGGGCTGTGCAGCTCCACACCGTCTGAAACAGCCTTGGAGGGGAGGCGGGGGAGGTCAGTGACAGGAGGGGGCACAAGGGAGGGCTGCAGTGTCTCCCCGGGAGAGACAATTGTGCATCAGCCTCTACCCACAATTCTGGCCTGTCCAGAATTAAATAAATTCTCAATAAAACCAAAGCAGTGTCTCTGAGCATCACACAGATCTCAGAGCTGACAACAGAGCAGGCTCCTTTCCTGCCTTACAGCCTTGCATTCAAGAGGTCAGAGATCTGCCAAATTTTGTTGTCCTGCTCAAACCATTCCCTGGGCAGCCTCATGCTGGGCGTCCGTACATCTCCCCACCTCCCCATCCCCATTACACATGGCTGATAAGTGTCTGCTCACCATTTATTTGGTTCCCTTGAAGGTAGAGGTTCTCCAGATTGGTGCTGACCCGGGGGATCTTCTGGAGCCGGTTGTAGGAGAGATCCAGCTCGAGGATGCTGCTGCTGTTGAAAGTGTTGGTAGAGAGCCCTTGGTTTGTCAGGACGTTGTGGGACATCCTTACGTAGAGCAGCTTGGGAGACACCTTGAAATAGTCTTCAGGGATGGTGTTGATGTAGTTGTACTCTAGGTAGAGCTGTTCCAGATTCATTGGGAGCCCATCAGGGACTTTCCTGAGGTGGTTGTAGCTCAGATCAGCAAGGATCAAGGACTTGAGCCCTTTGAGGGACGCTCCCATCTCAAAAATGTAGTTGTGGCTGAGGTACAGGGCTGTGAGGTTCTCCAGACCCTCCAGAGCATTGGAGGGGACCTTGGAGATCTGGTTGTAAGACAAGTGGAGCTCCCTCAGGGACCGGGGCAAGGGGCTGGGCATCTTGGTCAGGTTGTTGTTGTTCATGTACAGCCGCTCCAGGTTTTTGAGCTTGGCAAAGACCCTCTTGCCCATCTTCTCGCTGCTGATCTGGTTGTTGTGCAGTGCGAGCCACTCCAGCTCGGTGGCGTTGTCAAAAGCTCCTTCCTGGATGGCAGTGATTTGGTTGTTCTGGAAGTAGACGTACTTCATCCGGGTGGGAACAAAGGGCAGATACCTCAGGTTGCGTGTGTCACAGTACATGGCTGAAGAGAAGTTGGGGGGACAGTCACATTCCTGGGGGCATTGCCAGGATGAGGCCTGCTGAGCTTCAGGGATGGGTTCTGCCTCAGTGTCTGGGGCCGGAAGGTAGGAGTAAACGTAGGGGCTGTTCTCATCCTCGTAGTAGGGCATGTAGTTGTAGGAGGACATCCGGGACTGCCGCATGTAGTACTGCAGCCATGCCAGGTCCTCCTCCTCATTGTACTGGCCCAGGGAGACTCCGCAGAACCCAGCAACGAGCAGGATGGTGGCCCAATGCATGGTGCTGGAGCTGGAGGGACCTGGGGGGGAACCAGTGGCAAAGTCAGGTCCAATGTGGGGTCACAGGCAGGTGAGCTGCTGCCTGCGGGCTGGGGCTGAGTGCATGTGGGGTGGAGCGAGTTGGGATGTGGGGCTGATGGCACTTGGCAGCAGAGCCAATGAACTGGGATGACCTGAGGGAATCTCATTAAAATGAATGTGCTTTCCAGCATTTCCCTTTTTTGAAGTTACCCGATCTCCCCCTCTTTCATCTCACACTTTCCAGAAACATTCTAGTGCCTGTTTTCTTGCCAACTCTGCCCACTGGTGTTTCTGGGTAGAGGATGTCAGTGGGGGCCCATTGTCAGAGTTAGTGCAAGGCCACAGCTATGCCCTGCAGCATCCCAATTCACCTCTGCTGGCCTATGCAGTAGGGAGGAGAAGGGACTCAGCCGCCCTCCAAGCAGCAGCCGGCAAGTGGGAGCTGCAGGAACAGGTTGCTGAAGCTCAAGGCATGTTTCAGTGCAGCTATATTTATTCCATTCTCGCTGGCGATGCAAGTTGCAGTGGGTTTAATCCGGCTCTCCCCTCCCCCACAAACATGTGGGATGCTCACACGGCTTGGGACTGATGTAAATCCTGGTAAACAAATTCTGCCTTATTTTGAACTGAAACCACTTTAGAACTTAGTTTTCCCTCTCCTCCTGTCCTGATGTGAATTGGCTGTCAGCTGCCATCCCGTCAAGGCCAGTGTGATACAGGACAGTGGCGACATCCCTGGGGCTGCTGTTGGGACCCTGTTTATGGGAACCAGTCGGTGTAGGGCTGGAGACCAGCTGGGAGCAGAGCTGGATGCTCAGCACTGCACAACAGCCCTGGAGTCCCTTGGCTCAGGGTGGGCTTTGCTGCACTGTCAGGGCACTGCACTGTCAGATGGAGAACAACAGTTATGGCTTCTCGTCCTTTCCTGAGCCTCGTGGCTATGCCAGCACACACAGCGAGGTGGCTTGAAATGCCTCCAGGAAATAATCTGAGCTGTGCTGCTTGGAGGGGGAGCGCAGGCTCCTGTACACGTGGCTGTGCTGCTGTGCATGGGGAAACCATGCAGCATTCATGCCCTAACCCAGCTGGGAAAATGGTGAAAACAGCAGGTTTTGTGGTTTTCTCCTCCACCTGACCCCTGCAATGCTGGGGGCTGTCACTCAGCCCTGCAGAGCTGTGATGGTGGAGCTGGCTGCACCCACTAGACATTCCCAAATCATATCCTTGAGGATCCACTCCCTCTTCCCCATCCAAACTGTGCTCCCAAGGAGCACAAGGTCTCCTGCCCTGGCACAGCAGTGAGGAGGGAACTGCTCATCCATCAGACAAAGAGGGCACAGCTCTGCCCGGGGCTGCCCCTGAGCGACCCTGGCAGGCTGCTCCTGCTGGAAGAAAGGAGGAATTGAGACCAAACGAGGCAGGCATGACTCTCGCTTTCTCTTGTTCCGAGGGGCAGAGGAGCCCTGGCCCTCCTGGCTGCTCTGTGTGTGGCAGGATCTTGGCAGTTGCAGGAGAGTTTCTCCTCCTCCTCCCTCCTGCTCCAGGGCACTCTGCCTGGTAAAACAGAGCTGTCTGCTCTGTTCTGGGGCTGCTACCCCTTCCTGGGGTCCCTCTGTGTGGGGCAGAATGGATCCAGGACTCCCTTCCACCTTCTCAGAGCCTCCTCCAAGGTGCCACCAGCCCCAACACCTGCCCCAGCACCTGTCCTCAGCAGCCACCCCTGCTCCATTTGAAGGCTTCTCTTCCCTCCCCGGTGTGTTCAGCCCCATTTTTGGGTGGCATCTGCACAATATCCAAGCAGTCTCTCATCCTTCATCATTCTGTGCTAGTTGGCCAGGTGTCCCATCAGCGCCAGCTCATCACTCAGGGAGGGAGCAGGGTTTGGAGCAAGTGGCATCGCAAGCACGACACGAGCAGCAGGTCTGGCAGAGCTGTGTGGGGCTGGGGGGGTGCGTGTGCCTGGGGCTGTGGGTGTGTGGATCCCATGGCAAATGTTTGGGGAGCTGCTGCTCGGGGCAGGAGATGGAGCGGGCATGCTGGCGCCCATGCCTTGCCACCCGTGTTGCTGGCATGTGCTCTGTGTGGCAGCTGCCTGCCATGGCAGGGCTATGGAAATCGAGCTTAAAAAATAAATAAATAAAAAAAAATAAAAAAATCAGAATAAATATGGAGATGGACTTACCAAGTGGAGAGCCTCCTTTCCAAAGCCTTGCTGTGCTGCTCTAGGATCTCCCGTGTGTCAAGCAGCATGTGAGTGCGTCTCCCAGCGTGCAAGGGCTGGTGCCCGCCCTAGATCCCAGATCAAACACTGTGCTTGCGGGTCACGGGCTGTGCAGGTTTTTTGGGAGTGACCTCCTAGCAGCAGACAGTTTGCAGACTGAAGAGACCCTAACGCAGCCTGGTGTTATAAATAACCTGCCTTTTCTTTCCTCCCTCTCTCTCTCTCTCTCTCCCGTCTTTTCTCATAGGAGTGTTGGCACTTTTCAGGCTCTCTCTGTTTAACGAGTTAGTGGAATTGGGGATGTTGTTTTTAAAAGGGCTGTTGTTAGGTCTCCTGCGTTTCTCATCAGGAAGTGATGAAGAGGCTTCTGGCCAGATGAAAAACTCCCTGATTTTGAGGCGCTGAGGATGTGATTTTTGAGGAGAAGTGAGAAGGGAGCTGTAACTTTACCAAAGGAAGGGATGCTGTGCCTGCCCCAACTGCAGCCTGGGCTCCTTCCCAGGAAACCTCCGTTTATGCAGCCCTGTTATTAAATATTTAGGATAAACATTTCCATGAACGATAAGGCGGTGGCATCCAAGGTAAATAAATTGCCTACCAAAGGGCCACTGTGACACCAGGAATTTCTCTTCAGCTTGGAAGGAGACAGCTGGCATTTCTACTGCCCGTGCCCTCCCACCTAGGATGGGGGGGTCCCCAGTGAGGCTGCTGGGGAGGGGGTGAGGGGAGGGAACATGTTCTGTGACAGAACTGGGGACATGGCAGCTTGCAGCACCTCCTGCTATGCAGTGCCCACTGTGTCGTGCAAAGCTGTGGACTATTAGGTGCTGATCACTGCCCCTGCATGCTTCAGCACTGGCCATGGCCCTTTGATGGCTGTTGAAGCATTTCTTCCTGCAGGGAGAAGGAAGGAGGAACCCTGACTGCCCATTGCCTGCTGCTCCATGCCCTGTTCCAGCAGCATGCCTGGCTCTGCCAAGGAGCCTGCAGTTATTTAGCGGGCTTGGCAGGTGCCACGCTCCCTCTGGGCTTGCTTTCTCCTTGTTTCCCATTGATATTTCCCAGCCAAAACATCCTCTGGCCCTGGGGAGACTTGCAAAGATCCTTATCAATCTGTGTTCCTCACTGTAGGGAGGAGGAATGTGCGGGTGGTTCACGGACAGGGTTGTGAGGGACAAACTGTACAGTGGGGATTGTGCCAGTATGTGAGGCTGGGAGGGACGAGCATGCCTGGAAAGCACAGCTCTCTGTGGTGCTACAGGCTGAGTGCTGCTTCCTCCGGGTGAGTCAGAAAAATCTTGCCTTCAAGTGAGGGAAGAAGATGTGCTGCCCCAAAGGAGGTAAAGCCCTTGTCAAGCAGCAGGGGTTTGTACTCTCTGAGCCTCCATGGGCTTCAGTTGAGCTGGCAGCACTTCTTTGTCCCTGTGGGGCACTGTTACTGCAGCTTGAGAAGGGCTCACACCTTTGACATGTATGTGGGGGAGCCTGGGGGTGGTGCAGGGGGAGACCCCGCTCCAGTGTCCTCTGGGCTGTCTGAGGAAAGTGAAAATCTGCTGTCTAAAGATGCATATACATCTTATCTGGTTAATCCTGCAATCTCATGTTCCAGGTGGCCGTTGTCTCCTGAGCCACTGTTGATAAGACCTCAATGCTACTGCTCATTTCAGGCCAGTGCAAAGCTTCTGCAGCTATCCGCAACTTTCATCAGACTTTTTGGACAACTATAAACACCTCTTCCCAATGGCTCACTGTTCAAAGGAAGACTTGAACTGGTACCAGGAGCTGGGAACACACTGTCCTGCTTGCTCAAAGCCAATGGTCCCTATCACTGCATAATCTCATCCGGCGGAGTTACGCTTATGATTGTAGTCTGCATCTCATCAGGGCCAGACAGATGTCTGTATTGGTTTGCTTTGGTTTTCTAAACCAAACTGATATGAGCAGTGTCTATTTTGGTTGGGTTTGTTCCAGTTGTTTTGATCAAATGCTCTTGAGCTTTGTATCTGAAACCAGCAAACCCATCCCAAATTTGCCTTTAATTTACAAACACTGCACTTGGAGCATGGAGCACTGTCCTGTGCATGGACCACCACTCTGGCATAAGCAGCAAATTCTCCAATGCGTAATGAAGAAGCAAAGCAATCTGATGCTCTGCTAAGGATAAGTCTCATTCTTTCCAGTGGATGCCAAGCTATTAAATGTCCCACACACATCCAAAACCAGTGATCATCATTAAGCACGGCTACTTCAGAGCAGCTTCCCTTCTTACTCATGAAAATGTCATTACTGCCTCTTCTACCTTTCCAAGAAGTTTCGGCCATGCTGGAGCTGCTTGCTGCTCTGTTCTCCCTCTCCTGATTTTCTTTTTTGTTTCCAGAGGCTCCTCCTGAGCTTTTGGGACGGTGGCTCCCAGGTTTGCGTTGTCCTTCTCTTCCTCACCTCCCCATCCCCTCACCAGGCTCCCAAGCCCTCAGTGGATGCCCGCAGAGGGGTTTGTCCCTCTTGTGCCCAGCGGAGCAGCCATACAGCTTCCCCAGTGGTTGTCATCCAACAACAGTTGTCACCCACACCTCTGAAGCCAACCTCAGCTGGCAGACCCCTCTTGCTTTCTAAGAATGTTCACAGCACCAGCAGCTAAACCAGACCAGGAAGGGGACAAATGTGGGGAAATCCTGGAGGGAGTGGGAGCAGATCTTTGGGACTCAGCCCTGGCCAAGCCATGCAGAGGGAATGCAGTCAACATCTGGCAGCTGCTGCAGCTGGGGCTGTGCTATCCTCTCAAGAAATACAGTGGTCAGCACGAAAGGGCAGAGTGAAACCTCTCTCATCTCATCCTGGCCTTCTCTTTTCTCTCTCTCTCTCTCTCTTTTTATTTCCCTCTCTTAGACGTACTTTCTGCAACCCAAACAACATTCTTGAAATGAGATTTGAGGCGATGAGAATTGGTCACTTGGAGACAGTGTGACGGCAGTGGGGCCATGGGGCTCTGCTGGAAACTTTGACTTGGGTGCAGGCACAGCTCCTTCCGTGGGATGTGCTGCAAAACTTTCCCTGCGTGCAATGAGCTGCAAGGGCTCAGCCTGGGTCTTTCCTGGCTGAAACAGGTGGGAGATGGCTGCAAATGGCTCTGTTTTGCCCCCCAGATCTATTCTGGTGGATGGCACAAAGGGAGGGAAAGAAAAGCCTGACTTGTCTCCTGCCCCCCTGCTCTGCTTTGCACAGCACTGGGGGTGACGGTTTAGCTGGGGAAGGCTCTGCTCTGTCCCATTGTAATTATGGACTGCTTCTGGGGCCTTAGAACTCCATGTAGTAGTAACCATCTGCAGGTTATGATGGGATGGACAGTGGACAGTGTACTCCCAGCCCCTGGCCCCACCAGCGTGGCTCTGGGTAACAAATGGCCTCGGAATATCTGTGTGCACTCTGATCCACTCCCCTGCAGACCCCACCTGCTGGATTTCCTCATGGAAGCGCTCCTTGCAGTGCAGCCCTGGGCTGTGCACAAAGCAGTTCAGATCTCACTGCAACCACCATCAAATGTGTTTGAAAAGGTTAAGTGCCTAATTTAGAACAGAGCTGGAAACTATGAAGTGTTTCCTCATGCAGTTGCTCCCTCGGCTGCCCCTGGACGTCTGCTTTGTGCTGCGAACATCACCGAGGCTAAGGGAGGCTTGTTAGGGAAGAACCTTCCATCTTTCCCCTTCTTTCCTCACTGTGCATCAAGGTTGCATGAACGGCTGCCAGATGCTGGCTGCAGCTGTCCAAGGAGCAGAAGGGAAAAAAAAAAAGCAGCATTTCTTTGGTCAGAGACCTCGATTCATGTTGTCAAAGGCCCTTTGAGCACTTGGCTCCCTTCAGAACCCTCCCAGCTCTCCTGAACAAACAGCAGAAGGGAACAGGCTCACTCCAGCCCATGGTCTGAGGCTCCTGGATGGGGAAGATCTCAATCACATTTCCCATAAGCAGAGCTTATGGGTCCCAGCCCAGCCCTGTCCCTGCCCCACTCAGTGTAAACTGACAGCCCAGCACCCAACACTCTCTGCAAGCGGCTGCAGACACTCTTGGAGCCAAATATAAACCCATACAGAGATTAATAAATCATAACCAGCAGCCTGAGCTGCACCAGGGAGCAAACAAGAGGCAACGTGCGTGCAGCCGTGTGTCCCTGCCACGTACCTGCCAGACAATGCTGATGTGGTTGACACACACAGCCCCCGTTTCTATCCATCTCAGAAATGAGGATGGCTCAGGGTGTGGGGTGGGGGCAGCAGGGCTGGGGGAACAGGGGTGAAGGTGGGACCTGGTCCTGCTCCCCCTGCATACCCTGGTTCAGGAAGGTCACTGCACTGCACTGAGCTCCCCTCCCCAGTGGAGCACAGACTGTTTTTCTCTCTAAAGCATCCGAAAAATGAGAACTTTTTTTTTTTTTTTTTTTATTTTTTTTAAAGCATAACATCAACTGCCTGGGAAACCCATTAGTGCTCCTGCCTGCTCCGCCACCTGGCTTCCCGTGCTCACAAACAAATTGCAGGTGCCACGGCCGGCAGCCTCCAAGCCCATGGCCAGAAGCACTGGAGCAAAGCTCTGCCCTCTGCACTCCTATTCCCATCTCCACACTCAGCTGCACCACTCCTCTATACTGAGGGAAGATGTGTTTTAGTTTTCTTTTCTTTTTTTCTTTCTTGTCTTTTCTTCTCTTTTCTTTTCTAGAAAAGCTTTGGAAATAAACAGGAGCAAGAGGAGGGCGTGGGCGTTCTCTGTTTTTGCTTCTGTTCAGCCGAATTGTGTTGTTCAGCAGGAACTCGGGGACCTGGCAGTGCCTTTGCAGTTTAAGGGGAATAAAAAGCATCGAGGGGGACGTGCACTGAGGGTTTAATCCCTGCAGTATGGAGCAGTGGTGCTCTAGGACCTGAGTCATACCCCAGGCTGTGGGGCATGTTGCTGGTGCTGTCAGTCCGTCCACCCATCTGAAGGTGGATGTGGGGCTCCAGCCCCACCGGCAGCACCTACAAACCCGCTGCAGAGTGGGGTGATGGGGAATGTGGGTGGGCACAGCTGAGCTGGGGGTGGGACAGCAGAGTGCTGTCAGCCCAGCAGCAATAATTATCGATGATCAAAGCGACTTCTTCTCCACAGCCCCAAGCGCCGGGGCCTGGAAATCTTGACACCATTCAAGATACCGGCACAAAGCAAAGCCCAGCCCTGCCTGGGACATTCAGGGTGGCAACTGCAGGGGCTGACACCCAAGGCTGTGTCCCTCCCCCTCACCCCTCGCTATCGATCCCTCTCCCCCAGCCCTGCTCTCCTTGGTTTGCAGCAGGAGGCCAGGAGCACTAATTTCTTCCCTTCATTTGGTTTGGAGGTGGCTCCAGCTTTCCCCACTGAGCCAGCAGGAGGGAGGGGTTGGCTGCCTGCGTTCTCCTCCCGTTTCTCTGCGAGGCCCAGATGCTGATGTGTCCGCTCTGGGTCTCTTTGGCTCCCCAGGTCCTCCATGGCTGCAGCAGGGAGGAGGCAGCCAGGCCCTACGGACCCACTCTGCTCCTCCGACGCCCGCATTACATTTGCACGGCTGTGTGCCGGTGCTGGAGCTGGAACGTGCGCCTCTGAAGCAGCACGGGGATTAATGGGCTGGAAGGAACAGGGCAGCTCTGCGTGCCGTTCTCATCCCAGCACTGTAGCCCAGTGCCGGCTCTGCTCCAGCGGCTCCTCTGAAACATCCCAGCTCAAAGTGATTTTACAACAAGCCTTCGTTTCCAGGGAGTCTGACCTCCTCATTAATAAATCAGCTGTGTTATTGAATGCATGAATAATGCATGATTGTGCCCAGCCCTGCGCTGAGCAGTGTGTAAAAATTAATTAATCCTCTCACGTCACAGCCTCAAGGGCTGGTGGTGCACGGCTGATGCTGCCAGTGGTACCTGGCCTCTGCTGCACTATAACAGGGCATCCCAGCCCCACATGGCCGCACCCTGCTCACCTCTGGATGGGGGTTCCCTACTGCCAAGGCCTCCCCTCCCTCCAGGGGTTTTTTAGGTCACTCTTTTCCCTGGGTGTTTTAATGTGGAAAGTTTCCCTTTGTTATGGAGCTGCTGGAGGAAACCCCAGCAGCATCCTCTTGCTGAGCCTCTCCCCTGGGAAATAACATCGACTTTTTTCTTTCCGCGACCTTTTCCTGCTGTGGCTGTTAATAATGTGTAATCCTAAGTAAATGTCTCCATTCAGGTGTGTTTAACAAGAAACCGTGATCTAAACTGTCATTGCTGGCACAGTCTCCCAGAGACCCCCAGAGGGGAATCAGCCCAAAGACAGCCTTGATCCCAGCAGGGCTTCTTCCCCTCAGTGTCAAGGGAGTGGTGGGAACACATCTGCTTGTTTTAAAGCATGACAAAAGCTTTTGCCTTGCGTGTGGTACCAGGGAGCTCCTTGGTCTGCTCTGGGCCACTTGCTCTCATGCTCTGCTGCTGTTCTGACACAGGCACCACACTCATCCCTCCTCTCATTCATCTGCCTAACCTTGCACGTGCTTTGGGCCCAATGCTGTGGCTGCTCAGAAGTGATGTGGGTGTCCTGGTTGTGGTTGCATGTGGGCTCTGGGGGGCTCAGAGCTGGTGTAAGCTGGCAGTGGCCCTGCTGTCATGGGGAAAGCTCTGCTCCCCCCTCCCCCCAGCACGCAGTGTTTCATCAAACGTGCTGAAAAATAAACACATTTCCTTATAGCTCCATATGCACAAATGTTACACTTGGCTCCACACAAATGGCCAGGCGCCCTGGGACTAAAGGGGTTTTTGTTGGGGAAACGTTTGCAGGAGTTGTTTGAAAATTCCTTCAAGCCTTCTCTTCCTGGCTACTTCTTCCAGCTTTACTCCAGACAGCAACGATGAACTGGAGGTTTCCAGCAGCCCCCATCACTGGGACATCATCCCCATGGTTTTAAGAAACTCTGGGACACAGCCACCAAACCTTGCATCTCCTCATGCATAGCTTGGGTCCTGGGTGTGGTTCTGCAGACAGCCAGGACAGGGCTGGAACAAGGCTGGGATGGAAACATTGCTTGTTTGCACCCATAGCTACGGCTGCTTTCTGTGATAGCCAAGAGCTATGTAAGGAGCAGTTTGACTTCATATGTCAGGATGGTGTCTGGTGGAAAGAAACTGGGGGTGGCTGGGCGGGTGAGCAAGTGATACTGGGGAGATGGCGTGTGTTGGGACAGGGCTGGGTGTCAGGAGCTCTGGCTGTTGTGTGGGATGCATGTCCTATGGGGACATCTTGCTCAGCAAGCAGTTAGGGTAAAGGCAGGCTGTACAGCTGCCCTGCTGGTTGTGGGGACAATTTTCAGGGCAGTGTTTACCCCCAGGATGGGATCTGCTGATTCCTGTCCTTCCCGATGGTGACAGGCGTGGGGCTGCTCCTGGGACAGCGGCTGTGCTCCCAGCCGGGGGAGGATGGATTTGCAGCAAAGCCTCCGGATGTGTATTGCATTCCGATTTAATCAGAGCATTGCTGCAGGACCATGGAACTGTGAGCTGCTCTTGGTGGTGTCTCCAGGGCTCCAGCACAGCGTGTTCCCCTGCACAGCCACCATCCCCAGCACCAAACCCTTCCTGCACTGCTTAAGTTTCTCACTTAATCAATGCAAATAAGCTATGAACCATGAACTGTCTCTGATCCCAGTGCAAATCCCTGTAAAACAGCTGGAAAATCTCTTCCCCAGCCTGTGCCTGGTTTCCCTGAGGGTCGCTGAAGTGTGTGCTGCTCCTTGTGAAGCAGACCAGCCCCTGCCCTGCTGGCAGTCCCATGGCCAGCACAGGGCTCATCAGCAGAGGTCTACCAGACTCAGGGCTTCAGGTGCCCCTGTGGTGCTTTTCCTTTTGTGTTGCCCTCATCACAGCACAGACCTGCACTCATCAGCAACTCGTTGGTGTTGGGCAGTGCCTGCAGGCTTGCCCAGTTCTGCGCCCTGTGCCCTGTCTGTAAGTGCTGGGACAGGGGCAGAGCAGTGCACAGTGCTGCCTGCTGGCAGGGGCTGAGCTGCTGGCGAGACACAGCTGGATGGCTCAACATTTTTCCAGGCCTGTGTCTCAGTTTCTCTTTATTTTACGTGTTTTTATTTCCTATTAAAAGTGCGCTGTCTCATTTCCTCCATGAAAAACAAGGCTCTTTCAGCTAGATGAATTCCTCCAGCTCCAGCAAAGCCTCGTTCTGTGCTGAAAAACAAACAGACGCCTTTGCCCCTGGAGCTACATTGCTGGCCTCGGGGGAGAGATGCTGACCCACTGCGAGCGCTGCCAGCACCAGGCCAGTCCCGTGCCACCCCCTCCTCTCAGGAAATGTCCCCAGCCCCTGTGCTGGTTGCACTAGAGAAGGATCAGTGCCACCACTTCCCAAGCAGTGGTGCTCCCTGGCTGTGTTGTGAAGATGCTGGGGAAAGCAGCCAAGGGCTTGAAGCTGCCTTGGTCACAGTTTTGGGGTTTGGCCGTGGTTTTGAAGCCCTCCACCTGCATGAGAGCAGATCCTCAGAGTGTTGTGGGGCTGCAGAAGCTGCTACCAGAGCATCTGCCTCCACTGGAGCAGCAGCATGGATGCCTTCGAGATGAACACACTTCCTCTGCTGCTCCACCTCCACCTGACATTTGGGAATACAGAGCTGTAGCTCCCTGGAGCTTTCCAGCTCTCCTAATTGGACACGCTGCTAATGACGGCAAATGGCATGCTCTGCATGGGGAGCAGCATGCAGGAGAGCTGGCCTGGTGCTGTGCAGGGCAGTGGGTGCTGTCCTGCTGGGAGCACTGGTGAGGTCTCTGAGGGGATCTCCAGGAGAGGAGGGGCTGATTTGCGCAGCTGACTCAGTGTCATAGATGCAGAACTGCAGCCCCAGTCAGAGAATTTGGGGATGGGGGTTAACATCCCAGATATTAATTACTAGGTGCCAGTGATTGCATTAACTGGGGAGTTAGCAGTTGCCCTGAACTGCTGGCAGCAGCTCTGGGGGAAAGAATGAAGGTTTGCATTGCCAGGCAGTAATTGCAGCCAACTTTCAGGCCCTGGGGGAAAGGCAGAAGCATGGTGAGGTGAAAGGTGGGGAGGTGAGTTGCAGGTGGCGGTTCCAGCCCTACTGTGGGCTCTGGTGCTTGCTGTGTGCCAAGGATGCTGTGTGTTCTCAGCTGTGGCCAACAGATGTGCGGGGTTCACGAACTTGAATTGGCTGTGGAAATCTTTGTGTCTACAATTGGGGGTTTTCAGGTCTGTGCAAGGCAGGGAAGATTCAAAATGCAAGTCCAGTTGTGGCCCATGGGGACCAGTGTGTTTACTGGGATTCAGCAATGCTGTGGATTAGGAAGGAAGTAGCACATACACAAAATCCTCTGTGGATGCAGAACTGGGAAGATTTGCAAATACCAGAGAGGACAGAGAGGTTAGAAACATCTGCAAGAAACACAAAGGCCCAGATTGGGAAATGAAAAGCAAATCCATCTGGAGGGGATTGGAGGATGGCAGCAGCACAGCATGCAGTGGATGCTGCAAGCTGCTTGGGGCAGCTGATGTAGGACAGGCACTTGGGTGTGTAATGCAATGGCAAGAAGGAGCAGGAGCCCCTTGAGCTGCCCTGCCCCTGGATGCAGGCTCACTGCTGCTGAGCTGGCGTTGCAATCCCTCTCCATAACCAGAAGGGCAATGAGCTGATCAGGGGCTGAGTGGGTCAAGCTGCACATGTAGGAAATACCCATTCCCACAGCTGCTCTGCAGGAGCTGGCAGTGGTGGGATGCTCTGATGGGTGCCCTGGACCATACCCACCCCTTTGCACAGCTCTCAGGGGAAGGGGTCCTGTGGGCACAGGAGCAGAGAGGCCTTGCTGTGATGGATTAAAAGCTGATTGTTAGGATCTTAATGGCTCTGCCATAAATCCGTGCTTCAAACACTGTATGAGAGCAGGGAAACACTGATGTTCCCAGAGCTCCCTTGCTTATTAGACAACCTAATTAAATGATTTGATTAAATGCAGGAAAGTCTTTCTGGCTGCCCAGGTGCTTCGTAGCAACCTGGGATTATTGAGATTGTCATTCGAGAGACACAAAGCTCCGAGAGCAACTCCTGCCTCATCACTTGGGATTAAGCGGCTTTGCAGAGCTGGCAGCAGAGTGAGTCCTATAGAAATTCTGCTGCTCAGAACTTCTGAATGAAACCATGGAGTGGAGGGTGATGAATATCCACGTAGGAGAGAGGAAGATGAAAGGGAGCAGGGTGAGCGCTTGGTACCCATCACTGTGCTGTGCTCCAATGGTACCGGCACCACACAGGGCTGCCAGCTGTTGCCAGGGTCTCCTCAGGGCTGTGCTAATGCTGATAATTAATAGCAACAGTAGTAAAGAGAGCTGATGAGCTGGAGGGAGAGAGAAGTCCAGACTGCAGAGGGAGAGTGGGAAGGAGCAGCATGAGTAACAGGCGTAAGGAGAGAGGAGGCAGTGTGACCTCTGCAGATACACATATTACTCAGCTCCTTTTGGCTGCATCAAAGAGTTCTGACTCACCAGCCAGGGGATTTAACCCCTGGATCCTGGGCTGTGCTGGCTGCTCCAGCCCCTCACCCACATGGAAGTGTTTTGGGGTTCCAGCTGCATTCTTCTTGAGGATCTTCTTTTCTCCAGGACTTAGGGAACTCATTATGGAGTCCCAGGAACTGGGGAGGGGGATTTGCTCTGGCAGATGTTCCACACAAAGGTCCAGATCCCCCTGCCTCAGCCCAGCCTCAGCTTTGCCTCCACCAGCCCAGGAGCGGTGACGGGGGGCTCCAGCCTGACCTACACCCCACTCCCCCTCTCAAAGGGGTTCAGCCCACCCAGGCTTGGCTGTTCCCTCCCAGCTATTGGGTTAAGAACTGCTTTGAGAGGAGAGGGCTGAGCACACAGAGCTGTGGGGCTGAGCTGCAGAGCAGCTGGGAGCAAGAGGGAAAAGGTGGGAGATAAGGGATAGAGCTCAGCAAGGTAGAAAATACAGGAGCAGTGTGATTTATTTGCTGTTTCCTTTCATCTCCTTTCCTCCCAGTTTTCATTGTGGTTTGTGAGGAGTTATCTTGAAGCTTGTGTAACGACTGGACTGTCTCCATGCAGACATAGCTCTGGATCAGAGCAAAAACCACACAGCCAGGAAAATAAACCTGGAGCTGGAGTCCATCTGTGATTGATAACCTCGGCTCAGGGCCTCGGGGGTCTGTGTGAGACCAGCTGGGACTTCTGCCAAGGCAAGTTTCCTTTTGATATTCCCTGTACTGCCTGGGGAGGCAGAAGCCTCTGTGCTGCCTCTGCATTGCTGCTTCATTGCTGAGCCTCTGTGCTCCTCTGCTAAAAGAGGAGTGAGCAGCAGTTTGTGCTGGACAGGAGGAAGGTTTTCAGTTCCACTGGAAAGGCTGCACGTCTGCAGAACCTCAGTAGCTCCTTTTGGATGGTAGATGCTGATATTCCAGTTTTGGATCTTAGATTGTGCTCGCATCCCCTTCTGAGCAGCTATCGGAGCCAGCAGCTGCCCAGATTTCTGCTCTGTCCCTTTGCACAATTTGCTGTTTGCACAAGTGGGCCTCAAATATTTGGGTGATGAGTGGCTGGGGAAAGGACTGGGTGAGAAGTCCGTGTTGTAAGGCATTCCCAGCTCTCATAACCCCAGGAATGATCCAGGGTTAATTATAGCCCTTTTCTTCCCGAGGAGAAAGGAAAATGTTTAAGGGGGAGATGTGAGGATATAGTCCCTGGAGGATAAGTCCTGGAATGTTTTTGGAAATCTGATGCTGACTTCAGTGTACACAGAGGAGGGACACAAAGAGCCTGAGAGGAGAACATGGAGCCTTTGCTTGCATGGGGAAAAGCACAAGGCAGAGACAGGAAGGGTCTCAAGGAGCAGACTAAGTACATCTGAGTGGTACCAGCAGTGCTGCAAAAGTGGCTCTGGTTCGAGGGGAGAGGGGAAAGCTGGCAGGAGTGGAGGTGGGGAATAGATGGTGGGACCCTGGGGGCAGAGGGGGTGTGGGAGTGAAGGCTGCATCAGTGGGAGCTTGGGGTATGATGGGATGTGTATTGCAGACCCTCATGAGGAGCTGCAGGGGAACAATGTCTGGTGGGGTTTGGCACAAAGTCACCAGGAGAGGCATTGAGTCAACCTCCCTGGCAGCTCTGAGCAGTTAGAAAATGAGCTGAATTTATAGCTGTAATATTTGGAGCCATTTCTGGGTATCTCTGGGGTTTTGATGAAGCCTGTTTGCTACTCACATTCTGCCAAGCAATATAGGCAAATCCGCACCAAGTGTAATGAGCAGCAATAGAACAGGGCCACTGAGATTGCTTCCCAGCTCAGGCTGCATATCCATCACCTCCAGCCTTCTGTGCTCTGCTTTCACCTTCCCATCACACGTGCATGGTGTAGAGCTGGGGACTGCACTGCTGTGTGCTCAGTGCACAGCAAGGGACTTCGTGTAGGAAATATCCCCACCTGTGATGTGCAGCTCAGCCCCCAGCTCGGGATGTCTCACATGCCTTTGTCAGCTGTTGCAGTGAGGCTGTTGGAGTCTGTTGCTTAGGCTGAGGTTTTCCAGGGGACAGCTGAGCAGGCTGGGGCTGCTGTGTTGGAAGAGACATCATCATTCTGCCCGTAACGCACTGTCAGGTCATCATAGTAGGAGCATATTTGTTAAGAAGCAAGATCCCCCCAGCCATGCCTACTCTAGATGGGGCTGCTTGCTAGGAAGGAGCTGTTCTTACCGTCCAGGTCCATCAGTCTTATCCCACATCACTCCAGTCAATGTCTCTGAGGTTACTGTGGGAAAGCAAATGCTGGGGGTGGGAGCAGTCCCCCAGGCACCGGTGGGCTGCAGCACTTTGTGCCCCCCCAACCCTGGGGAGCAGCCAGGCTCACAGTGCAGCTGATGTCGTGCAAGGGAAGCAGCTGGCTCCTGTCTTTGGAGAGGAAAAATACTGGGCAAGGAGGAGGAGGCAGGGATGAAGGCCAAACCCAAGGGAGGGCTGGAAGGGCTAGATGTGGCTCAGGGGTTTCCTTTGCAAACAGCCAACGGTGACACCCAGACAGAGCAAGGGAGGTGACAGAGGCTTTGGGGCAGCACTGCAGCCAGTGGGGAGCTATGTCACCTGTGTGCCAACAGCTGAGTAATCTCTTCCATCCCCAGGGGCATAATGCATCACCTGAGAAACAGGCAGATGTCCACCACAGCTTAGTGACTCCTTTACTTCTGTGTCCCCAGTGCTTTTCTGCTCATTGGAATGCTTGCTCCCATTGCTCTTGCCACCTTGAATGACACCAGTCTTCCTACATGTGGGCATCCCTTCACATATTTTTCATGTATTTATTTAAACCCTATGGAGCCATTTAGCCTGAGCAGCATCTTGTGGTGATGGGTCCCACCAGCTAATTGTGTGCTTGGCTTGGAGTATTTGCTTTCGTGGTTTTCAGTGCACTTCATTTCATCCTACCCAGTGGGCAGGATGAGACCTCTGGGGTGGAGCAGTGATGCTGGGGCAGGGTGAAAGCAGCGACTTCCTCAGGAGCAGCCCTATGGGGCCCCAGAGCCTGGGGCCACTTTGCTTATCTAAAGTACCAGCCCTAATGTTGCATGAGCAAGGATAAGCCAGTCTTTTCCATAGTACACCCAGACAGGGAATGATAGGAGCTGTTTTCCGCACTCCTGGAGGCTACTGTCACACCCAGCACAGCTTGGAAATATGCAGCCCCTGCTCAGGGGGAAGAAAGGTCCTTGTGTCCTGTGTGCTTCCAGTGCAAACCACTGTTGAAACGGCAGAGAACTGTGTGGACTGGGACACTCATCCCAGGAGAGGAGAGGACATAAAGTCCCAGTGGCACGGCTGGGTCGGGGTGCTGCTGGCAGGGGCACTGTGGGGCAGGGATGGGGGCCTGGTTGGTGCCCTGCAGTTCCCAGCCCCTGGCACCGTGGTTATGAGCTGAGCATGCAGCAGCAGCACTTGGCCATGCACCATGCCCCACTGCCAAGAGCTAATGAGTGGCTGCTCGGCCCTGCAGGGAAAAAAAAAAGAAAAAAAGGGGGATTGGACTTCTCTCCCTCAGAGAAATGAGCTGGATGATTTAATCCCCGAGAAATGTGAGGTCTGATGAATTCTGTATCCCCTCCCTGCACTTAAAGCAGCCACAAGACCAGCCCAGGAGATGTGGAATGGGGAGGAAGGGGCTGGGGGTGTGCTGGGAGGGCTCAGTGCTTACAGTGCAGATGGAGTGGAGCTGGCAGCTGTGCTATGTCCCCCACCAGCTATGGGCTGGCCCCACTGCCTGCAGTCTCTGACACGCAGCAGGGATGGGGTCCTCATGAATTACAGTACCACTTCCATTTTGCTTTGGTAGCTTTGAGCCTCTCCTTCACTTTGCCTTTTACTTGGCAAGGGACCAACTCCTCCTCGGGCTGTTCCAGCAATGAGTTTTGCTAGGTCTCCATCCCTTGGGGAAGTGCTGCTCCATCCCCACGGGGTGACTGCAAGCTCAGCAAACAAACCTCAGTGCTAGGCTGTAAAGTGCTCATGCTGCTGTTCGTGTGCCAGCTCCCCCATGCCAAGGCTGAAAGAGGAAGAACAATAAAACCCTGGCACTGCTTGGGAAACACTTCAGGTTGTGTAAATGAAAAGGCAACTGGTTTAGTGCAGAGCTCCCTCCTGCCTCAGTTTCCTCAGGTGATGGGGGATGCAGATCCCATTTCTCTCCTCCCTGCATCATGTCCCATAGCACAGCAGGACCACTGGCCTGTTCCTGATCCAATCTGGCCTGTTCCTGCTTCATCACGTCTCTGGCAACAGCCAAGCAGGAAGGGGTTTAAAGCTGCAGGCAAGAGGCATGGGGGTTTGCATTCCTTCACTGCGTCAGCTCTGGTGGTGCTGTGGGACAAGCAGCTTGCAGGCGTTTTCCATTCCCTAACCCTTCCCTGGCTGCCACAGCGCCTGTGCTCAGGCAGCTCAACTGCTGAGGACGATCCTGAGAGGTGATTTGCCTGTACATCTAATGACCAAAACAGCAGCTGTGCTCAAAACAGGATTATTTCTTGTTTTTCCTCTTTCTTTTTAAACACCTGGTTGGGGCAAAGGTCAGATGGATTTTTCAGCTGTGTTTCTCACTTGGAATGGAGGGCAGCTCATTCTTTCCAGCCTGGCTCCATCGGCCTCTGTCTGAGTGGGTGAAGCAGTGTGTCCTGGTCTACAGGGTTCTTACATCCTGGTTCTAGCAGCATGAGACACTCAGGGATGGATGGAGGGGCCAGACCATGCTTGGAAGGAAGGCAACAGTGTTTGGCCTTGTGAGGAGATGATACCAGTTTCCTCCACCTCCATCCCTCATTCTGCTGTGTTGACTGAAGTGACCGAATCTCCCACACCAGCCAAACACTGGGCAGAATCTTTTTGCCTCTAGAGCACTTGGGGCTGGGGGCTGCTTTGTTTGAGGAGCATTTCCATGCATCCCCCTCACAGCTGCACTCACAGTGTTTTCTGGAGGTGGAAATGTGGGCACGGAGCAGCTGTACCCGGCCCCGACCCAACTGCAGCCAGGGGAGGAAGTTCATCCCGCAGCATCCCAATGACCGGAGAGCAAGATCTGTGCATGACAGCACAGCATACTTTTCCCCTTTGCTCACTTCCACCTCCAGAGTTTTGTTTGTAGCCATATGTTTCTCCTGGTGATACTTTTCCAGCCTTCTGGCTCCTGGGAATGAGCTCGATGGTCAGTTGGAGGAGGGACCACAAAGCTTAATTCTGCAGGCTGGTGGCAGCACCATGCGCTTCACAAGGAGGTGCTGGTGGGGTGTGCAGAGCCCTGGGGGGGCTGCAGCTCAGGGCTTCCCCTGTCCCTGCTCAGGACTCCTTCCCATGACACTGCGTCATTGCAGCAGCACCCATGGGTAGGATGGACTGGGGACGTGACTGCTTGGTGCTGGGGTGCTCGGTGAGGGCAGGCAGCTTTGGCGTTGTGCATGAAGCACGCGCTGATCCAACCCACTGGCCACAAAGGCAGCTCGGATTTCCTGTCTTTATTTTTTTCCTTTCTGATTTTTTTATTTTTTTCTAGCTCTCCAAGGGGAGTTTGAAGATCTGGCTGTCAGAAAGAAGCACCATACCATTAATCATCTGTGTTTGTACAGCACTGAGCAGAGCAAAGGCTTGGCTAATGATGGGGCAGCTGATGCTGTCATAACATGAAGAATAAGCATCTTCCTTTGTCCTGGGCATCATCTTTAGGCATTCCCAGCAATGGAGCAGCTTCACAGTAGATAGAGTCTGGAGTAGGAGACCTTTCCATGCTGGGCTTTGCAAGAAAGCTTTTGTGCAAGAAATGCCCCTGTTCAGGGCCTTAGTTTCCCCTGCGCATACCTCAGTGCTCAGCTGAGTATGTATTAGGTAATGGGAAAAAAAGAAAAAACATAAACACATTAAAAATAGCTGTGCTCGTTTCACTTTGGATACTTTCAACTATTTTTTCAAAGCAATTGGTGTTAATCTCCATGCTGGAAAACAGCATATTCTTTCCATATTGATTTTGATCTTTCTCCAGCTGGCAAACACGTCTCCATCTCAACCCTTTGTTTAAGCAACATGAAGTACCAATCTGGTTTCTCCTTGTGCCTCTTTGGTGCCCTGCAGGTTTTGGGGCATCCACATGCCCCCTTTCACTCCCAGTGAGACCCAGTTATAGGGCAAGGAAAAGGTCACTGTGCTGGAAACAAGCAGACAGAAAGGCTGCAGGGAACCCAGGGCCAAGCAGGGAAAGCCAGATGGTGGGAGCTTTGGGGAGGGTCTGACTTCTGTTGTTTGAAGCTTATAGCTGATAGCCATCATCAGCCAAGTGGGGCAGTGCAGTATTAGCCCCTGCCAGGCAGCTGCCAGCATCTAGCAGGTTTTGGTCTGGGTTTTCTCTGAGCAAAAGCAGCTTTTCCTGGCCCTTCCTGCAGATCCACATGGCTGGAGGGAGGATGGGGAGGGTGGGAGCCCCTGCCCTCCCAACCTGAGTGGTGCTTGGGATGGGGATGCCCACAGCCTGCTGTGCCCATGGTGCTCCCTGCTTGGCCCCATGCTATTTCTTAGCACTGTGAATATTCACCTGGAGCCCCTGGGAGTAAAACCATCCCCCTGGGCACTCACCAGCTCACCAGTCCCTGCAGCCCTGGCACTGATGTTCCCCAGTGTGCCCGCTCTGCACAGAGTGATTTTCCAGCCCAGGACCTTCATAGTCTGAGGGTAAAACCCCACAGCCCTTCACCCATTTCCCACTCAGTCACCCAGCACTGCCACAGCCCTGCTCCTTCCTCTTCACTGAGAATCACTGGGATTTAAATTAAAGCTCTGAACAACTGGGAAAGAATGAAACCTCTACCATGTTTTATGATGCCATCCTCCAGACCCCAGCATAGGGCTGGTTCCCTTCTGCAGGACAGAGGGCAACTGCGTGTCCCTGTGCTGTGTCACTGCCCCGCATGGGACAGCTCCGGGGATGGGTGGCACTTGCAGAGCCCCTGCGCTCCACGCTCCCTCTGCAATCAGAAGCAAAGCTGGAAAGCACCAGCCCAACTGCATGCTCCTGGAGCAGGGGCCGTGGCAAGGGAAGGGCTTATTGAAATTATTAATTAGCTTTGTTTTTAAACACGGTCTCTGAGCAGCCTCCGCAGCAGAAGGAATTGTTATTAAACGCCAGCCCTCCGGCAGGCCGGCCATGTGTGCGGAGCCCGCAGCTCTTGGCTGCCAGATAAAGACGTTATTGTTGTCATCGTGCCTCCATCCCAGCCCTCCGCCTCCCGCGCTCCCACCCACCCCGCGCCCGCGGTTCCCAGGAACAAAACCCCCGCGCAGCGCCGCGCGCTCAGCCGGCACTCGCTCGTGGAGAGGAGGAGGAGGAGGAGGAGGGAGGCGGCCAGAGGGAAACTGCATTGGGGATTAATAAGAGGCAGGAGGAGGGAGAGGTGCACGCAGGTAAGCGGTGGGCAGGCGCTTCCCCCGAGGCTCACCTCGCCTTGCCTGATGCCCCAGCCTGGACGCTGCAGTGGTCCACGATGCTCCTGCCCTCTCCAGCGTCTCTTACATGCACAGCAGCATTCGCTGTTCCTTCTTCCTCTCTCTCTCTTTCTTTTTTTTCCCCCTTCAGCATCTGGAGTCTCTTTTCCCTTCACTTTGCTCTGTTTTTGCAAGAGTTTTACTCAGAGTGGTGCAGGTTGGGGGTGGAGGGGGCTGAAAACAGAACTAAGTCCCGTGTGTGACAGCGTTGTGCCTGCGGCCAGGTGCTTTCTGTGGTGGCTCCCAACCACACTCAGGTTCAGATCCCCAGCTGGATAGAAGTGCTGGGGGTGAACAGGGAGCTGCTCAGCCCAAGCTGTGCCCAGAGCAATCCCCTGCCTAGGAAAGGAGTCCGGAAGGTGCGCAAGGAAGGTGGGAGGCTGAGAGGAGAGCACACACCTCTGGAGTTGGGATTTCTCCCAGGGAACATCAATCACGCTGTGGGCACCAGGTCACTGAGTTTCTGGGTTTGCAGGGAATGGGGTGGGGGTGGAGGGGGCTGCTCCTGCAGGAGGAGGTTGGGAGAGGTGTGATGGGGCAGCCAAACAACATCTGGGTGCTTCAGGAGCAGTTTTCAGCACCCTTTTGTGCACGGTGGTACAGCTTTCCTACCCTACAGGCAAAGTTATGCCTGGTACACACAGCTCACTCCCAGGGCACACTTAGCCACCCCATTAGATGGAGCAGCTTGGCTCACAGCCGGCTCTTTGTGCCTGCTTCAGCAGGCAAAGGGAGGAAGCAACAGGGCAAGGATGCTCACTTAAATCCTGGAACAAAGTTTTTGGTGTGCAGAGGAGATTCACTTTTACACCAAACCTGCCTTCTTTGTCTTTTTGAGAGCTGGATGCTTTTAGGAAAAGAAATAAATAAGAGGATGAAAAACAGAAATTCATCCTCTTGGCAGCCGAATGCAAAGCACGCAGCATGTGAGGGCTTGGAAACTTTCCTAGGAGCTGAGGGCTGCCTTATGTGGTGCTGGGCTGCAGCATCCCATAGCCTGGGAGTGTGCCGATTCCTGGGTGCCCCTTTGTATTGCAGGGCAATGGATGGGATGCTCCCAGTAGGAGGGAGGAAAGTATGGCTGTGGGAGGTCTGCTCTGCCTTGGGAAGAGTCTGAGAGGAAGGAATGAGGTGGAAGGAGATGACAAAGCATCAGAGTGTTTCTCAACCTTTTGTAAAAGTTGAGCTGGCATGATGCATCTGCTGGGGGGGGAGTGGGGTGTGCATGGGGGTTTGCTTCGGTGGTTGCAGCATGGAGGTGTGTGGGCTGAGCCAGGAGCAGCCCCAGGGCAGGCAGAGTGAGGGGAGGAGGAGGAGGAAGGAGGAGGAATTGCTGAGATGGAGGAGGCAGCAGCGGTGCTCACTGCCCTCTCTGCCGTACCACAGACCACCCCGGGGGATAGAGGTAGTGGCGAACACAACAAGCTTTTTGCAATGAGTCTGGTGACTGTGACACAGCGGGGGGAACACTCCTGGCATGTGGGAGCACACAGGCTGGGCATTGCCATCCCCACATTGTGCAGTTCTCAAGTTGAGCCCACAGGCATTGCTTGTGAGCCCATGTTCATGTTTGAGCTGCTCTCCAGCCAGACTGCAGTGGGTCCCCTGGGACACCCATGTCCTGCATGGTCACATGAGAAGAAATGCAGCACTGACCCCAGATGGACCAGCAGCACACAGCTTGTCTTTTGGCTGGGACATTGCTGGGAAAGGGCAAGCAGGGCGGTTGTCGTATCAATGCTCTGCTCTGCTCCCCAGGCACCTCGGGAACGTGCGGGTGGCAGCATGTCTGCCTCCCCTCAGAGGACAGCCTGGCGCTGTGTCTTGTGGTTTTCCAGCATTCCCAGCACTGCGGCACTGCTGGATAAAGAACCCCCTGTTCTGGTTAAAGCTGATCAGACCCAGAGCCTTGCGGAGAGCTAATGGACTGTTACAGAGACTGGAGGTGGAGGAAGACCAATAGGGGAGGCTTACTGGCTCCTTTTGGCTATTTTTAAGCCACATTTCTTGTGCTGCTGTAGAGCGCAGGCTCCCAGGGAAACCGGGGGTATTTTCCAGCCTGGGGAGTGGAGATGAAATGGGAGATGGAGGCAGCAGTGAAAAAACTGCGAAGGGAGTGGGGCTATGGGCAATGGACTGGAAGGAGTCCCTGGTGCAGCAATCAAGTCTTCGTCCTCACCTCCCTAAAGACAAAGGCTCCCTTCATTCCTCCTGGCCCCTCACAGGAGGAGGGGTCCCAGAAACATCTGTCCAGAGCTTGCTGCTGCTCCCTGTGTACCCAGCTGCTCCAGGAGGCAGCTGGGAGGTCAGGAGGCACCCGAGAGAAAGTGATGTGACTTCTGCCTGCCAAAAATCCCCCAACGACCTTTTCAAAGCTCCCTCCTCTCCCAGGGGCTGTGATTCCTGCACCAGCTGCTGTGCTACTAGCAAGCACTGCTTGGGAGCACTGGGCTGGTGAGATGCACCAAAGGTAAACTATTTGGAAGCAAACAGCAGTGTTGACTGGGGATGGAATTTCTGGCTGTTGCACTGAATTTTTGTTGGTTGTAATGGGACGACTGAATGTGCAGCTGTCTATTCTTGGGAAAAGCTCTGGGCTGCCATTTGTTGGAGGCTTTGTTGTAACCCCAACCAGGGTCTTGTAGGAGATGCTGGTCTTGCACCTAAGCCAAGACACTCAACACTGCTCAAGAGGTGCTCAGACTGTTAAAACTGTACATGAAATGGGGCTTTCCTCTGCAATGAGCAGTTGGTTTCCTGAAGGCATTCATTGCTTCATGGTTTAACTCTATTTCAACTGCAGGGATTCCTAGGGGGTACCCGGGTTAGGGTACCCCCTAGGAGAGACAGCTTTGAATCTTCCCTAGTGCTGGAGGCAACTGTACATCTCGTGGCAGCCTTGGGCTTGTTGCAAAAAGCCTGGTTGCTAATGTTTTTCTGGACATGGGTGCCACAGGCCGTGAGCTGCTGTCTGCAAATTGCAGGAGAGTGAGTGCTACTTTTTGTGCATGGGATGGAAGTGGTGAGCAGACTGGCTGCAGTCCCAGCTCCCAGGCCTGATGGTGCAACCCCATCCTTGCCCCTCATGGTGATATTGCCCCAAACAGAGCCATGCCCTGTCACAGGGAGGAGCTGAATGGCTGCACCACAGCGTGTGCTGCATCCCAGCCACCTCCTCCTTCCATCACCAGCCAAAAGCAGGCATCAGATCCCCCCCAGCTCCTCCAGGCTTTGTGGGTGTGAAAATCCAGAACTGAGTTTTGGAGCTGATGCAAAAGCCTGTGGAAAAGTTTGGGATAAAGTGGGGGGAGAGGGCATGCAAAGGGGAACGTGGCTGGGAGAGGAGCGGGATGCTGTGGGGCCAGGGAGGGGCCTCTGTATTGAGAATTTGTCTGTACTCCATGGCCTGCTGTCGAATCTGTCCTCGACAACACAGAAGCATGCACGTACATCCCCAAAAGGGACTGACTGCAGTACTGCTGAGCTGAATATCTGGCAGTGTTGCTCTTTCTCTGTTCCTCCCTTCCCCCCAGCAAGATGCCAGAGCTCTGATTGAAAACAGCAGGCATGGGAGCCTTATAGGGTTAAACAGAGCCAGATGGGAGCAGAGTGAGACAAAAAGGAAAGTAACACAGGCTGGGGGAGGGCGGGGGGTGGGAACAGGGTTTTTTCAAGGAGAATGTCAATTACTGTGAGCCCCAGGAATGCATGGGATTGCTTCAAAGGGAGTAGGGCTGGCACAGCTCCAGGGGCTGAAAGCAGCACCCACCAAAGTTGGAATAGAAAGGGGGATGTTAAGCCAGAGGGGACCCAGGCAGGCATTTCCATGCCAGGAAAAGTCAACAGGGGAGGGGAGGTTTGGTGGTGGGTGCTGCTTTCAGTTGAGGCAGCCTGATTTGAGCTCCAGCATTACCAAAGCCTCCTGCTCCATGCTGCCATCCCAGCTGTGATGTCTCTCATGGCATCTGCTCTGTTCGTTTGGGAGATCCATTCTCCTCACTGTCTCATCTTCCTCCACACCCTCCTTCCTGTCTCCCCTTGCTTGGTTCCCCTTCCCATCCCAGCTCTGCCCAGCTCCTCCGTCTGCTTTGCTGTTCATCCACACAGGCTCCATTCTCACTGGAGTGCCTAATGCCACTGGTAGAAACCTGACAAACACTCCCAGGTGTCTTCTGACTGCACAGAAAGTACAGAACCTGGTCTGCTCCAGCTGGCCTGGGGAGCATCCAAAGCACCTTCTGCACCGGGAGCTCATCTGCAAAGAGCTGGATTCCTGCATCCTTCAAGCTGTCAGCTGGAAAGCACCCAGCAAAAATCTTGCAAGGAAGGTTGCTGCTGCTGTTCCAGGCAGCAAGGATGGGACAGAAAGGCTCTGTGGGCTTAGTAATGACCACAGAAATCAGGATGTGGTTGAGAGGGAAAAGTGGGGGATGTGAGCTGTTGGGCTGGTGTCCAGGAGGGGCTCCCAAGGGCTAGGGACAATCGGAGACCACTGCTACTGCACTCCCCTAAATTACCAGCCCAGCCTAGCACCCTGCAGTGGGGCTGGAGGTGATGGATCAGTTATTTGGGCACCATAGGGAAGCATATGGCAGAATACCTTCAGTATTGCCCGTGTGTAATCTTGCAAATGTCCTTTTTTTTATCACACAGCCTTGGAAATGGGCCGTCCTGCATTAAGTCCTGGTCCCCGAAGCCCAACACTATCCATCTTCATTGCTATGTTAGCTGCTGTGGGCCTCCTGATGCTGTTGCTCAGCCAGTTTGTTGCTGAATCATTGATTTTTTGGCTCAAGAGCAAAATTAACCCTAATCCATCAAGGCCTCTGAAAGTTCCATTCTTCTGGAAGAAGGGGTGCAGTGAGGCTCCCAGCCCGCACCTGGAACTTTTTTACCCAGGCCATTCTATGATTCTGTGATTCTTCCTAATCCACCTCTCCTTGTTGTCTTGCTCAGGCAAACATCTGGACCATGAAGTTGGCCTTTAGCTTGCTTCTCCCACTTGTTCTTGTGCTGATCTCGGAGGTGAGCGGGCAGCGGAGGAAGCCTCCACGGAAGCCCACCCGCCCACCTCCTGAGCCCATCGAGCCTGTTGAACCTGTGGAGCCCACTGAGCTTCCCCCACCTCTGCCACCTGGCCCACCCTCCATCTTCCCCGACTGCCCCCGAGAATGCTACTGTCCCCCGGACTTCCCCTCTGCTCTCTACTGTGACAGCCGCAACCTACGGAAGGTTCCCATCATCCCATCCCGCATCCACTACCTCTACCTCCAGAACAACTTCATTGATGACCTCCCGGAGGAGTCCTTCAGGAATGCCACGGGGCTGAAATGGGTCAACCTTGACAACAATCGCATCCGGAAAGTGGACAGGAGGGTCCTGGAGAAGCTGGAAAACCTCATCTTCCTCTACATGGAGAAGAACCAGCTGAAGGAGGTGCCTGCTTTCCTGCCACCCAACCTGGAGCAGCTGCGCCTGAGCAGGAACCAGATTTCCAAGATCCCTGCCGGGGTCTTCAATAAGCTGGAGAACCTGGTCCTCTTGGATCTGCACCACAACAAGCTCAGTGATGGAGTCTTCAACAAAAACACCTTCAAAGGACTCAAGAACCTCATGCAACTCAACCTTGCCCACAACATTCTGAGGAAAATGCCACCTGGGGTGCCCAGTGCCATCCACCAACTCTTCCTGGACAGGAACAACATTGAGGACATCCCCAGTGACTACTTCAAGGAGTTTCCCAACCTGGCATTCATTCGGCTCAACTACAACCAGATCTCTGACAAGGGGCTCCCCAAGAACTCCTTCAACCTCACCAACCTGCTGGTGTTGCACCTAGCCCACAACAAGCTCACCAATGTCCCTTTCATCAGCTCCAAGCTGGAGCACCTCTACCTAAACAACAACTCCATTGAAAGTGAGTCACGTTGGCTAGCTGGGAGAGATTTGGGAAGCAGATAGGTTGAGAGATGGCAAGCATTTTGTTCAAAAGGGCATTTTTCACCCATCTGTATGTGAATCTTTCAAAGGGGGGGATGCAGTGGTGAGATGAGCTCAGGTTTTACAGTTGGCAAATGAAGGAGCGTTTGCACAAGTTGAAGGATGACCTATGGGTGAGGGTAGCAGCAGAGGAGCAGGGCTGAATAACCCTTGGAGCTGCAAGGCTTTTCTTGTTTGTTGCCATAGGCAGACCTTCTTAGGGGGTACCTGTCATTGAAACAGTTACTTCCCCAGCAGGGCTCAGAAACAGGGCTATTCAGAAAGGAGTGTCTGTGCACATATTTTAGGAAGTGGTGCCAAATACACAGTCAAGATTATTAGAAATAACCCAGATTAGCTCTCAAGCAGAGCCTCACAGAGGAAGGAACAAGAAGAACAGGGCCTTGATGGAGGTTGTCTTGGCAAACCAAACAGGGCAGTTTAACACTGCTCCAGGCAAAGCTTCATGGTACTGGCTTGTGAAGTGTATAAACAGCCAGCACTTTAAAGAAGACAGAGAAGCATTCCTGGTCAAGCCAGATGTTTCTGCTTTTAGAGGTCCAGCGACCCGCTGTCCTTGCTATCTGCAGGGGAGCAAGAATGCAGCATTCTTGCCAGGAACCCTCTCTTTGCATTGGGGAAAGTGAGCTGGGCTCTCATATTTCAGGCTCTGGTGGGGGTTTGGAGGCTGCAGGACCCACACAGGGCATTACTCATTTGTGAAGCAGCTGCTGGGCAGGACATTGGTCCCAACAGGTGATGTGACACTGACACTTCCACATGCGACGCTGTTTGTTTGATCGGCAGTGACAGTGTGTGGCTTTACATGGAAGAGCAGCGTACTGCCAAGGAGGTGTGAAATCATGAACTGGGCGCTGGGTGCATCATCAGGAAGGGGCAAATCAGAAGCTGACTTTTTATCTGCCAAGCACTGACTGTGCTGTGGGATGTGGTGGTCCCTTTTGTCTCCAGACTGGCTCTCTGTATTCCTCACTCTGCTTTGGCTGAGTGACCTGCTTCATTTCTGAACAAAACCTCTTGCCAGGGTGCTTGGGCTCCTCAGAGGGGCTGGGGATTCTCCTTTTGGTAGCAAAGCAACCCCATTGTGGGGTGATGCTATGAAGATAGGGACAAATGAATTGAGGGGGAGGGGGGAGAAGGGGGTCTCTAGCATCCCCTTCTGCCTTCCTTCTCCTCATAACCTCTAATCCTTGTCCTTCTTCTCCTTCTTTCCCTGCAGAAATCAATGGGACACAGATCTGCCCCACCTCACTGATGTCCATCCAGGATTTCTCCCCCTCTGACTTGGACAGTGTGCCCCGGCTCCGGTACCTGCGGCTGGACGGGAACCTCCTGAAGCCCCCCATTCCCTTGGACCTGATGATGTGCTTCCGTCTCCTGCAGTCCGTGGTTTTCTAGCCCTGCGTGCATCTCATAGGACTTGGCTTTGCACGAAGACTCAAACTACATCAGTATTTGACACTTGGGACCCTCTTCCCTCTTCCCTTGCTCACCCCCTAACCTCTCTGTTCCCCTCATGTCACCCCCTTACCCCCCCTTTCCTCCCCTGAAGTGGCTTCTGTGTCCCCGGGTATGTCTGCAGCATTGCAGCATCTATCCCATGTCCCAGCATTAGCCTGCCCATGCCCCCCCAGCCCCCGCTTGACCGCTGGCCAGCACTGGAGCTGGCTCCATCTCTCCCCTGGACCTGGAAGAGTTTTGAGAGGGTGGGCTCGGCCCTATCCAAAGCATCTCCTGATGGAGCTGATAGGGGGGTGTTTGGGGAAGGGATGGCACAGGAGCTAGTGGTGCTGCTGGACAGCAATCACACAGCCCTGTGACGGAGCTATTTCAGCTCAGAGCAGCCGTAATCTGCACAAACACCAAACCTAAACAACCACCAAAGCCAGCAGCCCGAGGCTGGCCTGTCAGGGGACATGTGCATCCCTGCGCTCGGGCAGCAGCAAGCAGAGCTGAGTCCCTGCTTTGGGAAGCTCAGCCCTCCGTTCCCGCACCGCCTCCCATCAGTCCAAGCGGGTCCCGCATCCAACCAGCCGCGGCGCAGCGCTGCTCCGGGTCCCAGCCCGACCCCAGGACTTTGCCCCGAGGTCCCGCGGCCGCCGCCCGGTTCGGTGCGGGGGGAGCGGGCTGGAACCGCCGGGCAGAGCCGGCAACGACACCTCGTGGCCGCAGCCACGGCCCGGGGCCGGGACGCCATCCTCCCGCTGCTCCGTAGCCTTGCTCCCGGGGCAGCGTGTCTGAGGGCAATCGGGCATGAGATGGTGGCGGGGGGTGGCCCTTCCCCTGCTGCTGCCGACGGGGTTGCAATACACTCCGTGTGCTCTGCACCCCTACCCCGAGTTCAACCCCCACCTCCCGCATCCCGCCGCCCCCGAGCTGAGGCACAGACGTGGAGAACGTTTGGGTTCTGCTGCCTGGGTGACCGCGCCACCCCCCGCCCTGCTCTCCCGTGCCCCCTGTGCCCACCTCCTGCACGTTCCGTTCTGTCGCATTCTCGGACCGAACACACGTCTGGTTTTGCCTTTTTTCTTTTCTTTTTTTTTTAAGGAGAGGCAAAGGGAAGGATTACTCGTTACTCGTTACTCTTTACTCTTTCAGAAAAGCTGTTTTCTATCCCCTCTTCTCCCCATTCCCACATGTATCACTCCCCTCTTGGATAGCTGTGCCTGCATATATAGGGTGTCTGGGTTTAGAGGGGATTATTCTCTTTTTTCTTTCCTTTTCTTTTTTTCTTTTTTTTCTTTTCCTTCCTAATTCTCAAGATTTAGGTTTGAGGAGAAAAAAAAATCCAATCAAAACAAATGTAATGGAATAAACCAAAGAAACAAGACTTGGTATTCAGCCCCCAGAGTGACCCTTCTCTGGGGTGGGCATGGACAGGCACTGTGTCCCACTCCCCAGGAAGGAGTGGGGATGCTCCCTGCAGATGACCTGCGTGCACCAGAGATAGGAAGGACCAGCAAACTACCAGGATATTCAGGATTACTTTAATAACATGAGTCTCTCCAAATCTTCCTCCAATGGGCTTTGTTGGGTTTGACAGGTTTCAACCTTAAACCCGAAGACCCTATTGTGTATATTTATATATAATGTGTATATATACTGGTAGACTGTACAGATATATCTAGAGACATATGTAGTTCTCAACTGATTTCAACTTAATGGTATTTTCACTCCTACTCTCCGCAGCAGTGAAAATAAAGTGATTCACAAGGGACCTGGAGCTGTGGTTGGATCTGCTTCTCTGCATCTTCTTTGCTGTATGGGAAGCAGCTTCATTTGGGAGCAGGGGGCAGCCCTCCAAAATGCTGGAGCTTGTCTGGGGGTCACCCAGGGCTTTCTTCTACCTGTGCTGGTCAGGTTTCTGGAGCATGGGCCTGGCCTAATGAACAGACCTGCTAATTAGGAGTGCCCGACGTTGACTGCAACTTCCAGGGCTGTGGATGCAGATGATGGGCGTTGTCGTCCCTGTATGGCTGCACACACTGCATTGGGGTGGGTTGTCCCAAACTGGAGATGAGCTGCCCCACTTCACTTTGGTGCTCCCAGGAAAGCTGGACAAGTGTCCTTAGGGTGAGTTTGCCCCTCTGGGCAGCACAGGTGGACTTTGGGACATATAGGGAAAGCATCTCCAACCCACTGTGATAAACCCGGACCCCCACACTGTGGCTGTGCAGGCTGCATGCTTGTTTTCACACGAGCAGAATGGGTGTGGGTAGCAATTTATCTTCCTGCCTATCACTGCAGATTCAGTATCTCCTTTCACTGCTGCTCTCCCCACATGAATCATGAGCAGAGAGGGAGGGTGAGTGTGGGTGTGGATGGGAATGCATGGGCTTTGGCGTGGGGCATGCACAGGTATGTGTACGCAAGCCGTGCAGAGCAGGCAGCAAGCTCTCCTATTTTTCTGCTGTAGAATAAAATCTGTGCTTTGTGATGGGCATGTGAATCACGCACTTTGGGGTGGGTGCCTCTCCAGATGAGGAACGCAGCACCACAGAAACGAGGGGGGCTGAGCCGTGGTGCCCCCGAGCTGCCACATCGCCTCCATCATTGTGGCTGCTGAGCTGCCTAATGAGGGGCTTAATGAGGATTAGCGGCCGCCCTTTGCTCCACAGCGTGCCTAGGGGACTGGGGCTGCATTGAGAAGGAGTGGTGTGTGCTGCGGCTGTGGGTGCTTGGACAAGGACGGTCCCCACTGCAAGGGTGTCCCTGCCTGCCAGCAAGAAGTAGCAGATGGGCATGACGTCTCGGGTGGGTGAGTGTGTGGGCTGCGATCTGTGTGCAAGAGAGAAGACTGTTTTCACAGTGGTGGGTGGCTGCATGTGCACTATGCTGCCCAGTACTGATGGAGCCAATGGGGCTGGTGCCCATCCTGAGGTGTCCCAGCCCCATAGGACACGTCTCTAGCATCCAGAGGATGCAGCAGGGCTAGGAACTGCAGGTGGCAGGGAACCAGCAGCTCCACTGCACACATGGGTGTGCGGAGCAGAGGAGGGGGAACATCTCCCACCCCACTCTGGTGGTGAGAGTGGTGCCGCCCCCCGGTCTGTGCCTGCTCCCTCTCCCCAGACTGTTCCAAGTTTCCGAAGCAGCACTGCACAGGGGGCCTGAGCAGAGGGGAAATGTGATGGGGGCAGATGAGCTGAATGTCACAAGACTGCTCTGCTTGCTATGCTGGGAGTGAGTGTTGCTACAGCATGGGGTTCCCTGAGCCCCTTATCACCTCCTTGGGGCTGGGAAAGCGGGGGCGGCCTGGCTGCTCGGGGCCTCTTCTGCACAGCCGTGCAGCCAGGCGTGAAATGGGCTGAAAAGAAAAGAAAAGCTCATCCCCCACAGAGGCTGCAGTCCCTAGCACGGCTGCAGAGCAGGGTCAGTGTGCTCATCTTACCTTCTCTTTGCTTTCACCACTTTGCAGCTGTCTTAGGGTAGATGGCTTTAGGGCACAGGATGCAGACTCTGGCCTGGGTGGGCATCGCCAGCCTGTGTTTGGGAGCAACCTGGGCTGTCCCAGCCAAGAAAGAGAGGAAGAAGGTGGAGAAGCCAAAAGCTGACCTTGTGCTCTATGAAAACCTGGATCTGGACAACTATGATGTGACTCTGGACAGCTATGGGGACATCATGGACCTGAACAACTATGAGGAGCTCTATGACTACGGTGATCTGGTTCCGAAGGTGAGGGGTACAGGAGGGCACGCAGGGAAGGGCTCATCCTGGTGCAGCCTGGGGAAGGAGGCAGGGGCTGCTCGGAGCTATGGACCACAGCTGGTTCTTGTGGGCTATGGCTGGAGAACAGACTCAGCCCCTTGTAAAAGCCTATAAGCCATGGTGGCTCTTCCACTTCTTTTGCTGTTGGGAATGCTTTACCCAATCCCATACTTCTCCTGCTTCCTTGTGTCCTGCCTGGGCTGAGTATTGCTGCAGGGTGAACCAGAGGAAGACAAGGAGGAAGTGTCTTCATCCTTCTGGGTAATAGGAGATTCTGAAGAGCCAGGAGAGCTGTTGAAGGAGAGTCTGGCTTTCTTATGAGAGCTGTCTAGGGCCCCAGAAGGGAGTGGGAGATCTTGATTAGCCCTCATGCCCCATCTGTTTTGCAGATCGAGGTCGGGACTCTGGCTCCTCGGCCCAAGGACCGCAAGGCTCTGCCAGAGCTGGGCACAGCAGCTCCAGCACCAAAGCTGCAGCCTCTGGCCACCACCAATCCCATCCACCCAGCACCACCAGGACCTGGCACTGTGCAGGGTGAGCACAGACCAACAGGGTTTCATTTCCATCCAGTGCAGCCGTACAGCCCAGGAGCAAAGTCTTTTCCAACAGCAGACAGCAGTAGTTATTTGCTCTGCCCGCGCAGCAAGGAGAGGAGGGGTGCTGGGGTTTGCCTTATCACACAGCAGGCAGGAGTGCTGCAGAGAGACATTTCTGAGAAACGAGCTCCAGCAAACACCAGCAACATCTTAATGAGCACAGGCATTGTGAGAGTTGGACAGAGTAGCAATTAGATTAGCGACAATTAAAATCCTGTAGTGAGGGATAAATATCTTTATTCATTTTCTGTCATTCTGGACTGGGACAAATTAAGGAGGAGGCAGAGGGAAATAGTTGCCTTCTGCTTTGAACTCTCCCATTAATGGATGCAGAGCCTGGTGTCCCTGGGGGTGAGCAGAGGAAGCCTGCATGGGGGGTACTCGGCGTTGCCCCTCCTGCTGCCCCTGCCAAGCTTGCTGGGACCAACTTGCTTGCACAGTAAAGTGTTCTGCTCAGTGCAAAACTATTTGCTTTTGCTTTCTTTTGTCAAATTTCCTTCTGTGAGAAAAAAACAAACAAACAACACAAGTCCAAATGAGCTTTATGTGCAACTCTGCTGATCTTGGGAACTTCACATCTACCCCCCTCCCATAGAAGCTACCTGATCCTGAGCAGATTCATTTATTAGCAGCACCTCTGGCTAATGCTTCCTCTGCTGGTTGGGGTGCTCAGGAGAGACGAAGCAGCCAAGCCGTGCCATGCTATGCCATGTCATGCCATGCTGCGCCATGCCATGCTGTGCCGTGTCAAGCTGTGATGTGCAATGCTATGCTGTGCTGTGCCCAGAGCTGCCTCTCTGTGCCCCAGGCCTCCCCAGCTGCTTGCGCTGCCTCTGCATCAGAACCTCCGTGTACTGTGATGACACCGACCTGGAGCACATCCCACCACTGCCGCCCGACACCACCTACCTGTACGCCCGCTTCAACCGCATCGGCGCCATCCGGGCTGGTGATTTTATGGGGCTGAGTATGTTGGGGCAAGGGAAGGGCCAGGCCCCAGGGAAGCTTTGCAGGGACAGGTGATGATGTGTGACCTGAGCACCCCCTCCCTCCTCTCTCGTCAGAGAAACTGAAGCGAATAGACCTGACAAGCAATTCCATCTCCTGGGCAGATGCGGATGCTTTCCGTCACCTCTCCAGCCTGCAGGAGCTCATCCTGCCTGAGAACAGGCTGACGGCACTTCCCGAGCTGCCCCGCAGCATCATCAGGCTGGATGCCCGTCTCAACAGGATCTCCAGTGCTGGTCTCCGGCCCGAAGCTTTCCAGGTAGGTGCTGGAGCTGGTGGTGTGCACTGAGACATGCCATGCACCCACAGACCCATCTGGATGGTTTTAACCCCATGGCAAGGGGTGATGGGACAAGTGCTGGGGCAGGGAGTGAGGAGCTTCACCTCTCATCTTTTCCTGCAGGACCTCAAGCAGCTGCAGTTTCTCCATCTGTCCGATAACCAGCTGGACTACATCCCTGCACCCCTGCCCGAGAGCCTACGGTCTCTGCACCTCCAGGTGAGACATCTTTTCCATAGCAAATCCTCATCTACAGAGCCCCCTGAGACCCCCTGCACTGCCAAATCCCATTTTTACCTCTCTCTCCTCTTCCAGAACAACAACATCCAGACCATGCATGAGGACACGTTTTGCAATAGCCAAGACCAGAGCCACATCCGCAGGGCTCTGGAGGACATTCGCCTCGATGGCAACCCCATCAACCTCAGCCTCTTCCCCAATGCCTACTTTTGCCTGCCCCGCCTGCCCACGGGGCGCTTCCTCTGATTCCCAGCATCAACCCCTGATGGGGAGCATCCCCAAGCCCTTGACATTCCACCTGTACTCCCTCGTGTCCCACTGTTCCATGGAAAACATGGGATTAAGGCAGACATATTTAACCTTAGGGTGAGCTGAGCATCTGCACACGGGTGAACTCAGTTCTGAGGCAAGCAGAACCGGGTGTGGGCAGTTGTAATAAAATGAAGACTTTAAAAATGCATTCGGTGTTTTTTTCTTTGTTTTTGTTTCTCACCCAGCCCAACAGCTTCTTTGTGACCTCTGCTGGATGCAAGGATGGGGACCTGCCCAATTCTTCCTCAGTTCCCTCCCTCCTGGGGATGTTGGGAAGACCCTTGTGGGTCGGATTGCTTTAAGGGTTTCCAGGCCAGGAGCTGCACTGCTGCAGGGAGGTGATGCTTTGACCTGTACAACAGGCTGTCCCTTAGTTGTGTCCAGGTCCTGATTTTGGCTGGGACACAGAGCCAGTGTGATCTGTGCCTGGAGGGTGTGTGCAGCAGCTCCCTGCACTTTGGGGCTGTTTTGACGCCCCATGCCTAAAGCCAAATGTCCCCTCACACAGCAGCAAAGAGTCACTTGGATGTAGTTAAAATATCTCACGTCATCCCAACCTTTCAAACCTGAAAAGTGCTGCCCAGTGGTGAGATACTTTAAGTGTAATGTATTCATCCTCTATATTTTTACACACATGTAATAAACACACGTACTGTGAGAGATGATGCACCCCCAGAGAATCCAAAATCCTGAACTGAAATCACTGAGCTCAGCCCACATCCTCCAGGCCTGGGAAGGCAGACTAAGGCAGCTTGAGAAAAGATTCAGCTTCTCATATATGGGCACGCTGTGAGCACTGCTGGGCGCTGGTGCCTCCAGCCCGCCTTGCTCGCACGGCACAGTGACAAACAGGGTGTGCCTGCGTGCACTTTTCCATGCAAAGCCCAAAGAGGGGCTGCTCTGAGACAGGCTATGTCCATCCAAAAGCCAGGACCCTTGGTGACTGGTGAAAGGAAACTGGTTCTGCTCCCATCTTTCCTTCCAGGCTCTAAATGCCAGGGTTTATTAGCCCTGTTGTCGTGCCATCCTGGAGTCACCCAGCTTTCCCCAAAAGCGAACTCTGCTCCTTCACGTTCATCCCACTAGATGGCAAGGCAGAGTATTGGAGTAGCCTGACCTGAACGCCCAACTGCAAACTGAATCTCTGCTGTCTGTATTCCTTTTGGGAATGTTTCAGCATTTTGGAGAAATTCACTGTGGCTGTTTCCCATCCTTCTGAAGTCCCTTAAGACCTCAGTGGGGACCAGGTGAATGAGCTCCCCACAAGTACCTCAAAGTGGTTGGAGGAACCTACCGGGGCTGGCATGGAGACACAGCCTGCCCTGGTTCTGAATGCAGCAGTTGATCTCAGCCATTTGTCCCCAAGATCCTTCATTCTCACTGCCTGTGTCCCCAAGTTGTGCCCAAGCAGCTGGCAGTCCTGGCTGCTGTCCATCCCTGACATCTGTGGCTCTGCCCAGCTGATGGCTTGTGCCACTGTATGGGAAATCACAGCCTGAACCTCTGATTAATCAGCTGAGGCAAGTGTTGGGTCAGCTGCGGGAGCACAGGTGAGAGTAATGGAGCTGTGCTCTTGGAAGGGGTGGAACTCGACTCCACCTCCTCTAAGACCTCATTTAAGGGCTGACCACGACTGAGGCAGCATCTCTTGGAGTTTGCTCTGCAGTGGAGACTGCCTCAGCTTTCTGGTCAAGGGATCGTCATTGGTGAGTTTTTCTTTGTTAATAACCTTTGACTATTTACAATCATCTTTGTTAATATCTTTATATATTAGCCACCCTTACAACCACCTATGTAGACCTGTATCTAAAGCCATTTCTGTGGCAGAGGCTTTTTAGGGCTACACAGACCACAGTTATGTGCATGTAAAGTTCTGTGCAGCTCTGCTCAGAATCATGTGCTGCTTCTGCTAACCTGACATGGGTGCAGCAATTCAGGGCCAACAGCTGCCAGACCTGCTGCAAGCATGTGGGGCCAAACAGCTGCAGGGGAGGGAGCAGAGCAGCTGAGAAAGAGAAATGAGAGCAGGGCCTTCCACTAGGAGCTGTCAGCTGGAACTGTGTGGAGGCAAAACATTGCTCTGATCTCAGGAGCTTTCACTGAGAAGCAGTGGGAGCTGTGGGGCTTCAAAGCAGCTGGAAAATGGTGAAGGCTGCACTACTGGAGGTGGTGAGATGAAGGGGGACAGGAGCTTCCCTGCTTAGAAGGATGGTTGGGACAAGCAGCTGATTCTGAGATCTTTTGATCTGGGGGCTGTGTACAGGGAACCATGTCCCCACCTGCATGAGGGTGGAGTAGGAGGAGCAGAGCTGTGCTGGGCATTGAGCTCCAGGGCTTATATTCTGCCTGTCTCTCTCTCCCCTCTGTCTGTCCTCCCTTGCCCAGAGAACATCTCAGCGTGTAATTCATGCTGCTCTCCTCTCACTGTCTCTCTCTGCTGCTCAAGGTCACCTTCCTTGCTGGGCTGGATTTTCACATATTGATCGCTTGGCTACAACAGCCAATGTCTCAGTGAGCTCCCAGGCTCATGCCAGCTCAGCATCTTGTCACTCCTTGGAAGAACTTCTCCATATGGGCCCCCTCCTTCTTAATCCTGCCTTCCCCTGCATGCTCTCCTCCCATTTCCTGCCCATGCATCATTAGCAAGCACCAAAAGCAAGGAGGAAAAAGCCATAGAGGCATGGAGGAGCAGCCTTCCCCCTTTTCTGCCTGGTCATGTCCCTTGGTACTGCCTGGGGACACAGCCATCATTTCCTTCTGTTTAGGACCTCCACTGCCCAGGCAGTGCAGTAGGGACTGGGGGCCAGAGGCAGAGATGGGAACCAGAGCAGCAGCAAGAGGAGAAGGAGAGAGACTTTCAGCAGTCCTGGGAGCCAGGTGATGTGGAACAAGGTCACAGAGATAACACACATACCATGTCCACATCAGCCAGCATCAGTGTCCCTATGGTGGCAGCCCAGTCCCCAGCCTGCACCCAGGATGGGTAACCAGTGGGTTTATTGGCCAAGTGCAGCATCAATGGCAGGAGGGAAAAAGGCCACTGAAGTGTGGATACTGACAAGGTCTTGGCCTCCTCTGGGCTAGAAATCACCCTTAAATGCTGCTGAAGAGGAAGTGCTGTGGCTCAGCTCCCTCAGTGAGTGAGGCTTTGATGATAACAGCTTTATTTATAGCATTAACTGGCTGTTGGCTCAAGGCACGGATTTGTGCTTAGTATGTGCAGTCGTTTAGGGTGGCTGTTTGTGCAGCTTGTGGCTGGAGCACTCGTAGCTCTACCAAAGCCATCGCTGTGCTTCCATTGCCTGGCATGGACCCTGACCTGTCCCACCTCCCATTCCCAGCACCCCAGTGCCTCATTTCCTACCTGTATGTTTAGAGCATCCCATAAGGAGAAATCCCACTTTGGTGCCTTAGGGTCTGAGAGGTTGTACTTTGCTAATGCTAATTGACTAATGTCCACCTGGTCACCACTGTGTTGCTTCTCAGCACCTCAGCTTCCAGGTCTGTCTCTTATTTATCCATTTTTAAATGTATTTTTGCACGATCCCAGTGCTGGGATTCGTTAGATGGGAGCTGTGATGGCTCTGGAGACAAAATCACTGCTCATGAATTGCTGCTGGGGTGCAGACAGCTGCCCAGGCCTCTGTGGGGAAGCTCATCAATGGAAACTGAGTTTGGGCTTTTCCTCTCCCCATTTTCCACTTTGTTGCTAGATGAAAGAGGAGGATAAATACAGCAAAAGAAAGAAGAGAATGCATTACTTCCCTCTTCACAACATTTTTGCCCAGATCCTGAGGGTTTAGGGCTGAAACAATCTATGACAAGCCAGCCCCTCCTTGCAGCCGATCTGGAAGTGCCTGAGCACCCCGGGGCTCCTCCAGCCTCCCCTCCTCCAGCCTGGGGGGACTCATTGCAGTGAACTGCTCCAGGATGGAAATGCGCTCAAGATGCAGCTATTCTTAGCAATGTAGCGTTAGGTCTTGTCAGCAGGAGCCCTGATGCTTAGGGGAGGCACGTGTCCCTGGGGGGGACCCACACGACTTAACCCAATTCCTGCAAAGCACTCTGGGATCTCTGCTCTGGGACAAGGGCTGCAAGGAGACTGAGGCTGATGGGGCCAAGGGGCAGGGGGTCTGTGCTCTGCATCACACAGGGCATGTGGCTGCTCTGGAGGATGCTGGAGCCTGCAGCATGGAAGCTGGTGTTCCCATTCCATCCAGGATTGACAACATCCTTGCTCCTTGCAGTGGGGGACAAAAGTGTGTCCCCAAAATGGGGGTTATGCCCTCCCTGTGGCTGATACCAGCTTTGGGGACCTGCCCCACACCCATGGCCAGAAGCATGGCTGCCCCAAGCAGCCCTGGCTGCTGTTGTAGGGGAAGTTTCCCAGCACCACTCCCAAGGTCACTCTTTGTTCCCACCCAAGCACACCAAGCCATCTTAGCAGAGAGGAATGATGAAATGGAGCAAAGCACTGATGAATTTTCTCTCCCATCTGCTTGATCCAGGCTTTTCCCAGACTGCTGGCACCAACAGCTCACAGGGCACGTAGTTCACCTCACCGAGCATTCATTCCCCATCTCGCCACTTCTCTGCTCCTGCCTTTAGATCCTTCTATCAACCCAAAGCCCTACATTGGCTGTGGGGCACGAGGCAGCAGCTGATGTGGGGGACCTGCAGACCATAAGCAGAGGAGGAGAGCCCTCACTTCCCCCCAGGATGCCTGAGCAAGCACCGGCTTTTAAAATAACCAGCCCAGAGCCCGGCTCTTCTGTTTCTGTGGGATGTGGAAAACCTGGAGAGGGGGAAGAGAGAACAAGCTTTGAGTGAGCGCTTGTGAGTATTGCTAATTTATGATCAGAGAAACGTGTGTTAGAATTCAGAGATTACAGGGAAGGACCTGGTGTTCAGCTGATGATAAATCTGTTGTATTGGGGGGTTACAAAAAGGCTTCCCCACTGGGCAAATTGCAGGAAGGCAGAACATAATTACCCCAAATTCCAATTTGAGTAATTATCTCTACATACCTGTCACTCCCCTGTTGCTTTCAGCTGACTGGGGAGGTTTTGCTTTCCCTCGCCTCTCTGCTTAAGAGAAAAAGCCTTTGTGCAGAGCTGCTGGGCTCCCTGCATAGCTGGGTCAGAGGAGGCAGGGGCTGGAGGCACTTACCTGAAGGGCTTTGGGAGTAGCTGCCATCCCAGCCCAGAGCTTCCCTCTCTCTACCTTTTCCCCATGGCACCCAGGAAAGGGCCATCAGACATTGCTTTGCTGCATGTGGGGAGGGAAGAACAGTGGTAGGGAATTTGAGTGTCTGCATCCAAGGACATATTTGCCCCTGCAGAGAGGGCAGCACCATCCTGGGGAGCAGGGACCCATGGGGAAAGACCCAGCATGGGGCCAGGATGCTGAGCTTTCTCCCCATATCCATGGGCAGGATGGATGAGGTTTGGCAGAGGTAAGGGTGTGGAGGAGAAGCAGAGGCACCAGCAGGTCATTGGATGGCTGTGCCAGGGGGCTCATTAGGATGAGAGCTTCTCTGGGGTCAGGTTTGTGCCTTCCTATGTGGCAGGTGCTCAGATGGCTGCACTGCTCAAACTTGCAAGGGGACATGCAGAAAAATAATGGTTGTGCTTCCAAATAACCGATTGCTTGGTGGATCAATGCAGTCTGCCCTGTGCCCGTTGTACTGATAATGAACGCCAGCAGTGGGAGCGCAGGAAGGGCTGCAGGCGTCCTGCTGCAGTGCCTTTCATGTCTCTATTTTCATGCTTTCACTGTAGCTCTTTCACATTTGCTCACGGAGCTGCTTTAAATTGAGATCAGGTGATTGGTGGGGTGGGGGGTGCTACAGGGGGCTGCTTGTCACTGTGCTGGAGGGGCTGGATCAGAGGCAAGTTCTGTAAAGATGGATGTGGGTAATTTCTGATTGAATGTGCTGGCATGTGTCATTCCCGAGCCTTAATTGTTGTGGTGAGAGCCTTCTCCCACAGTTGTGTAATTGTGACTCACCAGGTTTGGGGGGGAGCAAGGCATACAGGGGTGGAGGTGCGCGTGGTGCCACACACTCTGGTGCTCCCCATCCAGCTGTGCTTCCTGGCTCTGTCAACAGCCTTTGCCAGGCTCTGGGATGCACGATCACTGTGCCAGCAGGTTTCCCATCCACCTGGCATAGCTTTCTGCCTGGGGGAGGTTATTTTTGTCCTTGTTATTGTGGTTATGTTTGCACATTGGTGACCCCTTGGCACTGATAATAATGTGTTTTAGATCACTGATTAAACTTGCTGTGGTGTCACAATCAATACGCATTGGCAGCTGAGACTGTAATAAGTATAATAATCCCCATTAGAGCAACAAATGGGGGAGAGGGAGAGGGGTGGCTGCTAATATGGTAATAGCATGAATCTGCTTCGGTCTGTTGCAGCTGCAGCATCCTTGCTACAAGTGATGGGCACAGGGCTGCAGCCTTCTGCACAGCCTCTGTTTCTGCTGCTCTCATGTCTTGCATACCTCAGCTTGGAAATTTGGCTTTGCAACATCTCTTATTGGTATTCTGAAATGAATGCTGCTTGTGTCCCCTGTCCTCAATGTGGCAGAGGGGACTTGATGCAGACAAGGGAATGGTAATCCTGCCCCAAAGCTCAAAGGAAAAGTGAAGACTGATGTTATTGAGTGGGGGAAATTCTTGCCCCAACCCATCCTGCACATTGGTTTTATGCAGAATGAGAGCTCAGGGGGCTGGGAAGGAGGGGAATGCTGACAGCATTAAAGCAGCTGCGCAGAGGAAAAAAATCAATATATAATTCTGTCCCCATTGACCCGCAGCTCCAATGCTGTGGCTGTCTGCTGCGTTTTGATCACGTTTCATGGTTGCAGATGAGAGAGCCTCAGCAGCGGGAGCCTTTTGCGCTGGGAGTACTAAATGATGTCAAACACTTTTCAAGTGAAAACTGTATGAGTTTTCCTTAAATAAACCCAAAATGGAGCAGCAGGAGTGGGGAGGATTGGAGTGGTCATGGTGCTGTTGCTGTTATTTTTTTCTGCTGAGGCTTCTGTGAATGCAGGAGCAATGCTCCCTGCCATCCAAATGTCACCTGGCCAAGAGGTGGCCCTAGACATTCCCACACGGCCAGCAGGTTATTTTCTTGTTTGAAAAACAGAGGTTTGTTGAAATACAATATGTTTATAGGGAAACATCAGTTTCGACACACTTGTTTTAAATTTTTTTATGGGAAAGCCTTCCAAATCACCAAAAGACCCCACTTGAACACTTTCTCAGCAGAACATAATCCATTTCTCGCCTGCAAATTACTTTTCATTTTGAAATGTAAGTAAATGTATTGCAAAATCCCCTTTTGAAAAGGGGCTGGAATCCCGCTGGAGTAGTGGGGAGGATCTCAGTGTTGGGTTAACTCCTTCCAGCCTGGGCTCTGTGCTTCCAGGCCTGTTCCCTCTCCTTTCATTTCAATGCTGTTTTGCATCCTGCTTCAGCATGGTTAACGCCAGTGTTTTCTCCCTGGTATGTAGATTACTTCATCTCCAGGCATCAAGTTTTAAAGGCTGGCAGAACATAGGGCAGAATTGCTCCTTCCTGTACTGTTTTTCCTCCCATTTACCCTACTTTGCTGCAGTTTCACTGACCTTGCTTGGGGACAGGATGCTTGTGGTTGCCCTGGCCCTGCTGCAGGCGTTTCCCTGCAGTGGGTGCAGATGCTTTACTGCTGGAGCAGCAGCTCCCAGCCCAGCTGGATGCCTCCAGTGATTTCTGCAGGAGATGAAAACATCCTTCATTGCCTCTTGAAAGCAGCCTGGTGCTGCTTCTTGCATCTCAGCAATCACCCCCGCCAGCTCCCTCAGTACCTGAGGTTGGAGCCCATCTGGTCCCATGGACAGTCTATGGTGGAGGTGGAGGAGGAGCTCTTTAACTGTCTCCACCTGAATCACTGGGGGTGTATTCTGTGCTCCATCCCAGACTTTCAGATCAGGACATAAAGTGCCATGAGGATAACTATTCTGCCCATTAAAGGCAGATGTGAAGAAGGCATTGAGGACCTCAGCCTTCCCCTTATCCTCAGTGGTCACGTTCCCTGCTGCATCAAGTAAGGGGTGGACATTTTCCTTGGTTTTCCTCTAACCATTGATATATTTGTAAAAAGATTTTTTTTATTCTCTTTTACTGACGTATGGCTCAGTATGGACCCGTGTGCCATGCCAGCTCCTCACCAGACTTCCTCCTGGAAAAGCTGTGTGCCCAGAGCACATCAGCCCCCTCTGCTGTGCCCAAAGCCTTTCCAGCATGGAGGGGATTGAGGTTGGAGCACCCAGGATGGAGCAAATCCCTCCAGTTGTGTGCTCAGAGCTTGATGTAGCAAGCAGTGACTGTGTTGGTGAACAGCCAAAATCTGACCTGCTTTTCTCTTTATTATATCTGCTTGGAAATCTCCTGCAGCTCTTAAATCAAACGCTTCAATGCCTGTAGAGCTGGAAATGATTTGGAGAATGTGTTTGGACTGTTTGCAAACTTCTCCAGGCTCCAAGTGTGTTCCCTGCTTTCTTTTCTTTAGGGACAAAAGGAACTGGAGCAGGGAGCCCTGCACATAGCAGCTTCACCCTAGCAGTGGTCTGGGGAGGGGTGCAATTGCTGGAGCTGGAGCAAGTGGCCACGCTTAGGCTGGGACAGGAGTGTGCAGCAAAGCCCAGGGCATGTGGCATTGGGAGCCACTTCGCTGCTGAGCTCTGTGGGATGGAAGAACCCATGAATTGGGCTGTACCCTTTTAGCTGGTGAAGGGTAGTGTTTTGGTGTCCATATGGACTTCAGTGGTTTTGAAGCTTGATGCCTCCTTTGGAAACGGAAACCTAAAATTATATCAAGCACATAAATGCATCTGCTGGAGAGTACCCGATGGGCTGGCAGTGGGATATCCAGTTCCCAGCTGGGGAAGGCTTGTAGAGGGATGCAGGAAAAAGCCATGAGCTATTTCAGCTCCCTGTGCCACCCCCTTCCTCACACAGCTCTGGTTTGAGTGCTAACAAATGCTTTGCAGGGAGCTGTGCCAGCGATGCTCAGAGCACGCAGCACGGGAGCAAGTCGACACCCTGCCCTGTGCAGGGAATTCCCTTTGATGCTAATGTGGCTGGAGGGGGAAGGAAGAAGAGTGGGCATGAAGGCATTTTGCTCAGCTGGTTCACTGAGCCCTGACAGGCTTTGCAGTGTTGTTCTGTTGATTTTCAGCTTTTGCTGTTAGATTTGATAAGCAGCAGGCTGGCTTGCTCCCTCCTTGCTGGAAAAGCACTGACTTGCTATGAGCCTCAGTGCACCCAGGGCAAGGCTGTATCTTGCAGAGCTGGTGGGGAGGATGGTGAATGCATCCATACCCTAGAAGGCTTGGAAGTGAGCCTGATAATCGAGGATACACCTTACCGGAGTCAGACAGAGGTGTTCAACGCTTGGGATACAGCCAGAAGGAGGAACAGAGTCTGCAGTGTGCAAATAATGGGGTTTTCCAAGTGTCTGTTGTGCCCCTTTCCAGCCAGCACCACCAGCCTGGTGTGGATGGAGCAGCCGCTGGGGTGTTTCCCAGTGGACCTGAAGAGCGATGCTGCGGCAGCTCTGCATTGTCATCCGTGACGCAGATGTGTCACCATCCCTTGGGGTCCCCGTGCAGCAGCCAGTGCCAGCTCCTGCTGCCACCACCATCTCTGAGTCTGCAAAGGAGGGAACCTGGGGCCAGAGCATCTGTGCACACAGCAGAGAGCTGGCTGCTGGCCCTGAGATGTGCTGAGTGGTCACAAACAGGGGACAGAAATCCCCGGAAGGAGCCCCCCAGGCTGAGGAGAGGTGGATGTGCTACCTCTATCTCGCACATCTCTCTGTCAACGTGAAACTGAATGCCAGGAGCCTGGTGGTGCAATCCTGCTGCAAATCCTGCCTCTGCTCAGGTTCTTCCAGGGTTCGTGGCAGCCTGGAGGCCTCAAGGTGGATGCAAGGGAAGAATCCAGAAGGCAGAAAGAGCTGGGAAATGTGAGGGAAGAGAACTGTGGAGGAGTATAAGGACCTGAGATGGGTATCAAGCGATAGAGCAGCTGCTGCTAGCAGTGTCTGTGCCCAAGCAGTCCGCTCCTCTCTCTTTCATAGCCTTCCTTGAGCCCACTGAGCTGAACCACCACCCAGATTTCTGCCCTCCTCTTTCTTCTGCCCTGTGTGTGCCAAGGATGTCCCCAGAGACCTCACTCCTGCCTCTCCCCTGCAGCCTCCCTGCAAAAACACTTTCCTAAGAACTCTGGAATAAAAAAAGAAAGAAGAAACAGCACCCTTGTTCTGCTGTGACCAACTGGCTCTTTTTCCAGTCACAAGAGTGAGCTGAAGCAAAAGTTTCCATGCTGAGGAGGAACAGAAAGAGAGAGGGAGAAGTAACAAACCCTCCACTAAAGAAAAGGAAAGAAAAAAAAAAAAAGAAAAGAAAAAGAAAAAAGGCAGTGAAATCCAGCATTGCTTCCTTTCCCCCATCTCCTTCCTTTTTGGAACAAGACAGGGTGTTTGGAGAATTGTGCTTTAAGCAGGAGCAGATGCATGTGCTGCTGAGCTGGAGAACGGTTGTACAAATGTTGGTTTAGTTCTGCTCAGATGGTGGAGTGAGGGGCACATGAAGCACAGCACCTCCAAATCTGGATGCTTTGGGGTTATTGCACCATAAGTATGTGAGGCTTTCCTGGCTTGCTTGCTGCTAGGGTCAAAGAGGCAGAAATGTAGTTTACAAGCTGATGGTCCTGTGGCATCTCAGGATGCTGGGCTTTGGAGAAATATTGGATAAGGAAAGATGGGCAGTGGGTGCTTCCTTTTGAATTGTGCTACTGGGAGGTCAGCTTGCAACCACCAACAGAACTCAGGTGTGATGTTTTGCTGGCAGCAGTGTTGTTGCTCTGGGGGTCTAGATGCACACTGGAAGTGACAGTCCCTGCCCCACAGCGCTTCCTCTCTCTGCACCATCAAAGTGATGAGACATTCTCACTCTCAGGCAGCTATGAATAGTGCTGGTATTTTCAACCCACAGCTTTTCAGGACAGAGCCTCAATCCAGGAATCCTCACTGCAGCCTTTTAGGGCAGCGTGGGGTGGTGGCTTGGTGCTGGTGGCCTGCTAACAGCACCCATTCCTCCACCACTCAGCTGCGTATCATCCACAAATGTGATGGGGGTGCATTCAGTCCCTCAGTAACTGACAAAGATGTTGAAGATTACTAGCCCCATCGTTCTGGGGCAACCCCGTGGTGACAATTCCTTGGCAATTTCCTCCTTTCTCCTCCCTTTTCCCAGCATCACTCTCACATGCCAGCTCAGGCACATCTCCACTGCTCCAAGCAGGGATGTGTGCTGGGAATGGAGTTGCACAGGGGTGATGCTCCTCTGCTCAGGCTGTCCCCAGCCACCACAGCCCTGCCATTCCTTTTGGAGAGGCAAATCCTGCTGGCTGTGACGCTGGCACAGGGGAGCAGCCACCCTGAATGCCCTTCCCCAGCTCTCAGGAAGGGTGGATGCTGTTTGAGGAGGCAATGTGGGAACAGTGCACCCCACATCCCCTGGCTGTGACCCTCCCTCGGGGAAGCGGCGCTCACTGGGAGCCGGTTTGCTGTCGTTTCTGGAAAGTGGAGCTATGAGCAAACTATTTATAAACAGAGTTTTCTTTAACTCCTGAAATTGAGCCATAACTTCAGACAAACAGGAAAAAAAATTCAGGCAAATAAACACAGGCAAAAATAAATATATTGGCAACCTAATATTGCAAACAGTCCAGTGGTCTTGGGAAGGGTCTGGGTTTGGAAGCATTGGCACTGGAGCTTGCCAACAGCTTTTGGTGGGCTGGGGGTCTGCAGGGGGTTCTTTCTGGCCACTATGTGCAGAGGTGAATCCTCCAGAATACTTGCAACCCAGGTTTTAGAGGAGCACAGATGACACTCATTACCCTACAGGTTTGCCTCCCAAAACCTGCAACCCTGACAGGCTCCCTGTTGTTTGTCCCTCCCCAGGACTGCAGGAGCCAGCAGTGCTGTGCTGCGCTGGGGCCACCATCGCCACTGAAGCACAGGACTGACAGCAGTGCTGTCAGCCCCCAGCATAAATTCCACTGATATTTAAGCTCTGAGCCACCTCTGCCCACCATAATTACCTCAGTGGGAAATGCCAGGCACAGTGACCTTTCACCATGTTGGGGATTTATGGCCTCGCATCTCTGGGGCTTTTAAAGCCCTGTTTGTCAACACAAACTCAAATGCCAGCAAGGATGGGTGGCGCTCCCTACCCTCAGAGCGTGGTGCTCCTGCATCTGCAGGGCAGGGGCTCGCTGAATGGTAGCACCTTACCCAGTGCACTGTAAGCTCTGTCCTGCCTTGTCAGCACCGACCTGCCCGTGGTGTCCCTGCTCCCTGCACTCCCACCGGCAGCCCCAGCCCATCTCAAATGCATTCCTCCATTTCTGCTAGTGGAGAGAGCAGCTTCAGGAAGCAGGTCCATAAATCACTGGCAATGCTTGGAAATAAAAATCATTATTGTGATGAATGGGGTTTTATTTCTCTTTTAAGAGAGATCATGGAAGACCAGAGAAGAGGAGAGGCTGGGGAAGAGGAGGTGTTACATTTTCAGTTTTTGACGAGTTAAGGAGGATAAAGCTGATTGCATGAGAGTCCTTTGGAACAGGCATTTGCTGTGTGTCCCTTGCTGGGGATGGGGGGAGCATGAGTGTGTGCTTGTGATTAAGGGTTTCAGTAACCAAGCCTGCCCTCCAGCACCTCTCCTACCAGCACACCCCTTACCTTGGGCTTCCCACACAGTTGTGCATTATTAGGACAATGTACTGCACTTCTCAAGGTGTTGCTTGTGCCTTGGAGAGGTTGTCTTAGCCACTCATGGTGAGGTGCTTGGTGCTGTAAAAAACCTTGTGAGAACAATAGCCATGGTTCCAGTCTGTGAGCAATCATCTGCTGGTGTCTGCAGTGCCCATGTCCTACAGCATCCAAATCCCATAGTGCCGGCATCCCTGCATCTCTCTGCACCCGCGTTCCCGTCATTGGCTCACCTCCTTTTGGCATCTCAGCTCTCAGATCCAAGGGGAAGCTATGCACATGATGACTTCAGGACTGGGAGCTTGTATTAATTAAGCAGCAATGATCCAAATCACAGACCATTTCCTGGGGATTAATGACTGCCTGGGAGGACTTTATGACTTGAGATGAAGCCAAAAACCCCATTTACACCAAATGGTGATGAGTGTGAGCACACACCCTGTGCCAAGGTCAGCACCACCATTTTAAGACAATATTTTAAATCAGTGCTAAGGATAATGAGGACTAGGAACTGGATTTTCCTTCTCACCATGGTAATGCAGATCAATTGCTGTGGGTAAGTTTGGAGAGAGCGAATGCCCCTGGCATTAAAGCATGGGCCCATTGCTGGTGGCAGGACTGTGCCCAGGGAGATGCCCCTGGCCTCTGCTTGCAATTTCCAGCTGAGCTGCACAGGCCAGCAGCACTCAGAAGCTGCAGACGTGAAGAGCAAGGGAAGCAGTGAGGCAGAAAGAGACCCTCTGCAGCATTGTGCCCGAAGTAAGCCAGAATTGGTCCACTCAACAATTACTGCTGATAAATGTTTTAGAGTTGTCATGGCAATGAAAGAGCCTGGCTAATCCTTGGGTTGCCTTTCCTCCAAGGGAAGAAAGTTTGCAGTGCCGTTGGGTGGGTACCTGACTGCGGGAGTGAGCAGCCCTGTGGATGCTTTCATCTCAGCACTGCCAGTCCTCCCACGCACCGATGAAACTGAGTCCTTCTGGAGGAGGGGGAGAGCTTCTCCATCCCCACCAGGCAGCGAGAGATCCCTTAGTGATCACTGATTATTTATTTGCAATACAGCCCTGCCCTGCCAGTCCAAGCTCCACATCTCTCTTTTGTGAGAAACAATGACATCTGAAAATGGGATTTAGATTTGAGCAGTGCTCAGGGTTTTATGGTCACCTGGGAAAACAGCAGAGCTGCTGGCAGTCCAGGGCTGGCTCCCAGCACCTGCAGCTCCTGCAGCCCTGGAAGCAAGAGGATTAGAGCCCAAGACCTGACAGCTCTGCAAGAGTTCCTCCTGGCTTGTTCCACAAATAAAATCCTCATAGGCAGCAATTCAGAGTTTGCACGAGGAAGGGGTTGCTGAGAAATAATTTCCAGTGGCCATTTTCAAACGTATGTGGGGGGTTTACTACTTGGTACCCCTGCAGCACTGCAGGCTGCTTCCAAGCAGGCACTCATGTGCTCCCATGCCTTGGAGCTGCAAGTTTAGTTCTCTGCTGATCTCAGGAGCTGCACTTCTTTCTTCTCCCTCAGCTACACATGGAGTGAGGCATCAGCTGCCGTCCTCCGCATTGCATTGAAGTCGATCATCAAACGCAGCCTGAAATAGTGCAAGTATTCCCTGTGAGATGATTTTGCTGGCAAAGGAGCTTTGTCCCCTGAGGTTTTTCCCCACAGGAGATTTTGAGCTGGCTCATGGGTCCCATGTGGTTGCAGTGTCCTTTGCTGTCACAAGGAGAGCGTGACAGCCCAAGATACTGCCTGCACCTTGTCTGCATCTTTGCAGTGAATAATTGAAAGCACATGCAATGGCCACAAATATTTAATAGCTTGTTCATCAAAAATTTACCCATGTTAAACCTGTCATTCCAGATGTCTTACAGGTCTGGAGAAAAGGCAGCAAGGAGGAAATGCTTCGGCCAGAGACAACTGTAACAGATTGAGGATGGGGTTGTGCCAAGGTACTGTGGGCAGCTGGGCAGACAGGGAGGGGGCTGCAGGTGGGATCCCCTGTGCTGATGCATCTGAGCACATCAGAGTTCTGGCCTTGCATTTATCCCCTTCACAATCTCTGCTGCAGCATACCTTGTCTCAGGGAAGGCACTGCAGGAACTTGGTTGCTTTAATTAACCAAGGTTGCTTCCCTTAGTCCCAGTTCAAAGCCTCCTCATGGCCCTCTGGGCCACTCTGCAGAGCTGGATGCATTCAAAGGTCTGCTCTACCAGCAGAGACAGGAAAAAGGTATAAAAGACTGCCCTACTTAACAGGGTTTATATAAGGAATCTGTCTCCATAGCAGGATGGGAAAACAAACGGATATTGGAAGTGATGCTTTAAACACTGTCTTCACAGGGGCATCCCTGTTGATGGGTGAAGAGGCACTTGTAACTCACTGCAGCAGGTGGCGGGCTCAGCCACCTTGTGCTTCGTTCCACTGTGTCCCCATGTGTCCCTTCCATGTCCCTGCCCTGTCCCCGCTATAGCACAGGCAACCCACAATAGGGTCCTTAGGTAAAGCTGCCCTGCATGCTCCTCTGCCTGCTGCCTGCTTTCCCAGGGCCTCCTCATCTCCAGTGAACACTCTCATTAAGTAATTTATATAGTTAGCCTCTCTGCACTCTGTTCCAGTGGTGCTGTGACCAGCAGTTCAGCCTCTGCTGAGAAATTCGGAGGGGAGAAGCATTGTGATGCTGGAGGTGCCTAGCGGACCCTGGGGTTAAGAGTTCTCCCTCCACTTCCTGGCCCCACAGGAGAAAGGGCTGGATGTGAGCTGGCAGCAGGCTGCACCTTGGCCAGCGTACGGTGCCAGCAGGTCCGCTCCCCTTATGGAAAGGCACGTCGAGAGTGGCTGCGGATGTGTTTATTCCCGTCACCCCTTGGCTGGTGGCAGGGAGCGGGATTAGGCGGTGAGGAGCTGGCACCTGCTGCCAAGTTCCCCCAGAGGCACTCAGGGCTGGGTATGGCTGCCAGAAAATAGCTGGGGAGGGGGGGGGAGGTTCTGTTTGCTGCAGGGACCAAGGGACAGGTGCTCTGCATCACAGACGGGCAGGGTGGGTGCTGATCCCACGCAAGTACTTGTGCCCATGGGAGGAGCATTGCTCCATAGACAGAGGCTGTGAATTAAAATGAAGAGAAGGAAAGAGCAATCCCCCTAACCCCAGGGGCACTGGGAACCGATGGCCATCACCCGCATGAATCACCTGCCAGCCCGCAATGAACACCTTCTCCCAGTCGAGATTTGTGTCCCAGTTTCCTTTGCTGTTTACAGTCATATACCTTCAAGGGTTTGTTTTGTTCCAGTTTTTTTTTAATGTAATTTCACCAGCCATTAGCAGATAGAATGCAGCTTAACTCCTCTGTCACTAAACACATTTTTTTCCCGAACCATCTCCAACTGAGAAACTACGGAGCTGCTCCATCCCCTCCATGTGACCCAGCAGGAAAAAAAAGAAAAGTAAAACTGCTGAAAAACAGTTTGAACCACATTGTATGAACTGCTGCTGCCAGTGTCTGCCAGCTCTGGGTAAGTGGGGTGGCCCCTGGGCCACCGGCATCCCCATCCAGAATGGGTGCTGTGTGTGCAGTAGGGGCTGTGGTGCTGGGGGTGTCCCCAGTACAGGATGGTGGTTCCCAGAGTGGGGTGAACTTGTTTCCATGCAGGTTGCATTAGGAGGAAAAATTCAGTGCTGAGGCACAGAAGTGCTTTCACTTCCCTTAAAGACAAGAATAGCACTCGGGGCTCTTGGTGGTGATTCCAAGTGGCAGACAAAGAAACTGTGCCATGGGAGATTGTGACCTGGTTTGGAAAGGTTTAAAAAAGGGTTTGTGCCCTTCATGTCCCACTGTCACACTGCTGTTCCCCCGCGATGAGGCACGATGGGGGATGTCATGTGCCCATGCTATGTGCTAGGCTATGAGCTGATTCCCAGTGTGATTCTGCTGTGTGCCAAATGCACAGGGAAAACCCTGTGTATGGCAGGAAACCTGGGACAAAATGGGCTTCTCTCACTCCAGCAGAGGATCAGTTCTTTAGAAAGAGTGATTCAGACCCAGCTTCAGGTGAGGGGCTCTCCCTGCTTGATGCAAAACCCAAACCCATCCCTTTGCCCCAAAGCTTTCTGCTGGAAACCACCAGGCTCTGCTGTCCCCTGGCCAGGCACAGAGGATCAACTTTGGTGCTTTCACTGTTTGCTATGCATTGATTAGACACTATGCTGCCTCCTCTTCCAAACAGACCTGCTGTGATATCTAGTCACTAATGAATGACTAGCAAGTAATTGCAGGGGAGAGTCCACTCCTAATTAGGAACAGATTTAGGGAATGAGTACTAAAAGAGCTCTTGGGCTGCTGGCTGATTCTAGTTGTGTATGTGCAGGGAATTCTGGCCTGTAGGGCTTTTTAATTAATAACGGAGGGGCTGATTAATGCTGAATTAGTGTATAGGGTCCTAGGGTCATTTTGCTGCCAAACAGCAGTTGTGTGAGGGTGCAGCAAAGCCACGCAGCACAGTATGGGAGATAAAGCAGGGTTTCCCATCACTGGGTATGGGGCTTGAGCCAGCTGGTTTCAGGCTCTCAGAATGTGCTCAAACACCCAAACCTTGCAACCTGTTGACCATCCTTGGCTGAGCCCAGAAATGCTGCAGCAGCCCCAGATGTGGCTGTGGGCTATGGTTTATATGGCTCTGTGGCCAGTAGCATCTCCCCTTCAACAGGAGCTGTATGCACTGATAACCCGCGCCCACACTGGGTGTGAGAGCATTCATCCTTGCAATTCACCCGTGCTGGGGTGTGCTCAGAGCAAAACCAAGCAAGCCTCCTGCTTGCAGGGAACCGTGCAATGCCAGCAATGATGCTCCTCCTCCAAGGGCAGTCAGTTTGGGACAGATGATGCTAAGACACAGATGAAACAAAACACAAACACCCAAAAAAAGGACAGGGACTGGTCAACTTTCCATTAGTGATGCAGAACGACTGGTCACTGGAAAATCTTAGTGGGGAGCAAGAGGGAAGGAACCAGCTTCTGCTTTCTGGTGGTGGTTCCTGCCATCAAAGTAGAGGGTGTGTTAGGAGTGAGTTAATCATCACGGGCAGGTCACAGTGCCACGCCAACCCCAGCCCCACAGAGCTGCTCCATGCTACAGCACAGCCTTGCTGGTGCCAACAGCCATGGGGCAGGGGTGGGAGGCAGGAGGGCAGGATGACAAGGAAAGGGAGGAAGGAAATCAGTCAGAGGGACCAGGACAAAGGCTATAAGCCCAGCATGACTGGAGAGCTCAAACCATACCAGCTACTTCCCAGCAGTATAAAGGCATTTGTGCCTCCTCTCTAGCCCTGCTGCCCACATCTCTTTACCTTGTTTGAGAGGAAGAATTGAGCTGCGCCAGTCCCAGCCATTTTCCCCTTCCCTGTCCACTTGCATCATTGCCTGCATCTAATGACTGAGAGGGAAATCTATTCTTCAGACCTGACGTTTGGATGCTGAAATCCACAGCCAATTTCCAGCTCAACGGAGCAGAACAATTTTGGTGAGCATATCAAAGAGAGCAGAAAACTGCTTCCCAAAGGTTCGCATGCAAACAATTGCAGACATTTGGCTCTTGTCTTTCTCTGCAAATCGTGGGCTTAGTGTGTTTACAAATAAGTGCACAAAGCCCCGCTGCTGCCAGATCTCAGAGCACACAACCCTGGCAGTTCCAGCACTGAGTGGGGCTGGCACACAGCTGTCCCTGCCCTGAGCACATGCATCCCCCAGGCCAAGCATGCACACACACACACCTGTAACCATGCGCACAGAAGTGCAGTCCTGCAGAGGTGCCTGCAGTTGTCCTCTCTGCAGTAATATCCTTTGGCAGCCACATGCTCAAGTTTAGGGATAAATGCATGCTCACTCTCCTACCTACGCACTGCACTCTATTGGCAAAAATGCTGCTTCCCAAAGCGACTGCTGGTTTTTGCTGGAAGCTCTGCTCTAGTGTCAAACACACACATCCTTTATGCACAGCATGTATCATGCATGATCTGGGCTCACCATGAGCTGCCAGCTCTGCCCTCTGTTAGCTGATTGCTCCTTGGGAGGCCGGGATGTGCCACGTTTGGGTTCAGGGACACTGGCATCATTCAGGGAGATGCATAACTGCCTGCCAAATTCCATGTGGAGCAAACGAGAGCTTACAGGGAGGGGAGAAAGTAAACATATTGGTGCCACTGGAAATTAAGGGCAAGATCCCACGTTGCAGACAAGAAAGAGCTGATCAGCCATCTCAGCAGTCAGCAGGGAATTAATTTGCTGGCGTCACTGCCAATGTGAGACACATGCATGTCTTGCAGAAGAGATACGTCTGTGCCATATTTGCAGCACAAGCTATTCCAGCATGTTAGTGATAGGCAATGCAGTATTGCCAGCATTTGGGATTCAAAGTAACTCCTGTACCAACTGTAACTCTTGTGCCCACCCAGGAGGTTGGTTGTGCTGTGGGAGCGCAGCCTTCAGTGTCCTCCCAGCTTTGGGAACCCTGATGCCATGCAGAGGGGAGCTGTATGTCCAAACCTGGTGTGCCTGGATGCTGAGCCAGGGGTTGGTGTCTGCAGGTGTCCTGTGCCTCAGCTGCTTGCACTTAATCTCCAGCCTTCTGGCTGGTGCATCAAAGATGGTCACGACTCCAGACGATGCCTGGTGCTGGCTCTCATTTCAACAGTGATTTGCAGATGCCATGAGCTTCATCTCTCCCTGTCACGACTCATTTCTTTCTCACTGAGGCTTTAATTTTTAAAGAGGTACTCTTACGCGCAGAGGCTTTAATACCTGCAGAGGCTCCCAGCAGGTGCAGCTAAGCTTTTCCAATCAGTGTTTATGGGGACAGTGAAGTTGAGCCTGGAGTCTTCTCGTGCTCTTTTTGTACCCAGAGGGAGCTGGGACAGAAGGAGCAAGGGAAGCCCAAGCTCAGAGCTGGGGATGGGGTACAGGACTATCCCCTCTGCCCCGGCTGCTCAGGAAGTGGGCAGAGAGGACAGGGCCATCCCCAGCACTGCAAAGCGCCTGAGATGGCTGGGAAAAATGGGCTGAGAGCAAGAGGGGAGAAAAGAAAACAGCTTGGCCTTGGGAGCACTCCCTGCCCCGCCACACAGCACAGTGCCTGATAAGCAGCAGTGCATCATGCTGCTATCACTCAGCTCCAGGTACGGAGATGTTTGGGACGGGTGGGAATGCCCCCAGCTGCATGGCTTTGTCCTCAGCCCAGGGAAGGGAGACCTTCCTCAGGGAACTGTTTGCTGCCAGTCAGGAGACAGAGGTGTGGAGGGGGATGTTTGCCACAGGGCTGCTGCTTGGTGCCCCTCTCTGTTACCTCCACCAATGGTGACCAGTGTGGTCAACCCAGCATGTGGGTCTGTTTGCAGTTTGGGTAGCAGAGCTACTATTTGAATAACAATAGGAAGACTGCAGCTGGTGCTTGCTCTGTAGATAACAGAGTGCAAGGTGCACATAGCGGGGTTGTTCCCAGGGGAACATGGTGCCCTAAGGCCCTCACAGCAGCACCATCAAAGCACCCATACATGGGGTTGGTATTGCACAGTGCCTGGCCAGGGGCAGCCAGCAGCACCAAGTCACCTTCTGGAGCAGCCGCCAACCTGCCCCACACCCCAAGATCCAGTGCCAAGGAGCCCCCAGATCTGCTTTGTCTGTGGGTGTATGCATGGACTCCTCGAGAGAACTTTCTCCTCTGTTTCTGTGATTAATTCCTCCCTCCCACCATGGACGCCTGCAATCGCATCTGTATCAGAGGCTCCCCACTCCTCTTCGGCTGTGAAATATTTATAACCCCCTACATTAGGGCTCTCCTTTCTCCTTGCCTCTTTTTTCTCCTTTTATGCCTTCCACTCGGGCTCCCGGCTCTGCTGAGCCACACCAGGAACCACTTCATTTTCATATAACTTAGGGAGCAGAGAAGCTGTGAAGAATAATTTAGATTTTGCTCAGGGAATGCGGTGCTTTTTTTTAATTGCAGTCATCTGTAGCTTCTAAGCAATGTATTATTGATGGTTATTATTCAAATAAAACAGTTGTTGCTTGTTTTTCTATGGATGCAGTTGGCAGTGTTTATGGATTTTTTTCTTTCTCCATTTCTGGAAGAGGTCACCTTTCATGTTGTACGTGTTCTGCCTCCATCGCCTTTCTGCAGATCATGCTGGGAGGCTGCAGGGCTGAGCTCTGCCCAGGGCTGCTGGGGTTGCAGAGCGGCCTATGCTTCCCATCCTCTTCCTCTCACTGGAATATATACCAGCAGTATATTGCTGGGGGGCTGACAATCAGTGCAGGGTGAGGGACATGGGGGTTTGGTCACTGCATGCTGGAACTCCACATGGAGTGGAGGAAACGCCTGCGTATACCTATGCTGGGCAATGCCAGCGGAAACCCATGGCTCTCTGCTCAGCCATTCCCAGAGCTCTGGTGGCAGGTTCTGGGGAGAACCTTCTTCTCAGCTGCCTGCTCCTGTCCCTGCAGCACCACGGGGGGCTGTGAGGTGGCACAAAGGCACCCTGCCCTGGTCAGAACTGCTGGCACAGCACTGTTCTCCATCTCTGGAAGGAAGGCACTGAAGTAGGACTCGGAGCGCAGAGCTCCTCTGCTCCCCGCTCCCCCAGGAGTGACAGCTTGCGAGTGACAGCCATGCGAGTGGTTCTCCTGTGCTGTCACTTCTCCCTCCTCCCTTTCAACACTACCCACCGCATTGTCACTCCCAGCAACAGGGACTTTCCTCAGACCCACCGAGGTCCTGGAGGTGTTACCGCGATGCAAACACCAAGTGCAAGGTTTCTCCTTGATGAGATGAATGAAACGAGGTCAGAACTGGAGGGAAAAATGTTCATTTTGAGGTGGAGCGGAGGATCTCCCTGTCTCCCTCCGGCTCCCTGGGGAGGGGACAAGGGTGTCCCCAGGGCCCCAAGAGGTGGTGTTTGAGTTGTACTCACCAATGCCATGCAGATCCCCCTGGGCATCACCATGGCATCTTGTCACCCTGCCCACAGGTTTCTGGGAAGGGGCAGCTCTCCCTCAGCTGTAGAATATAATTGGAGTTTTCATCAATTTAGGGCCTGCCATCACTGGCTACAAGTGGGAAGGTGAAAGGCTGGGGAATGGAAAAGCAACATCAGTCCCTGAGCTCCCAGGGAAAGCTCAGTGTTGTAGGGCAGCCATGAAGCACTTTGGGGTTGAGCTCCTCAGGTGAGCAAACAACTGTGTTTCTTAGATGCACTCAAAAGGGAGAACTGGGTCCAAATCCCTCCTGTTCTACATGTTTTTTAGTTGCAGCCCCCTCCCAACAAAGTGGCTGCTCAGTTAGAAATCAACTGTGCTGCTAGAGCAGTTAGCAGAGATGGTCTAGGAGAGATTTACTGGCAATAGCATGGCAGAGTGGCTCTGGGATTTTTCTGGGCACCCTCTGCAACAAGCGAGAGGCCCATGCCATAGGTGAACAGCCTACAGGCAGCTGAGGTGGGCAACCCTGTCCCCAGGATGGGAGCAGGATGGGAGCATTCTGCAGCCTCATGCTATAAGCATCACCCAGGCAGCCCCACAACCCACAGGATCAACTGCCAGTAGCTTACAGCAGAGCAGCACTGGGGGTTTATTTATCCATGAGCACTGAAAGCTGAATTGCTTGCTGGCTCTCTCTCTCCCTCTCTCTCTCCCTATATTTAGCTCTGAATGGAGAAAGATTTCACAGACGCTCTGCCTGGTGCTCAAGGCTCAGTCAGTGTTTCCATTAGAAACCCTGGGGTCCAATCCTGCTTGCTGCCTCCCGGCACAGTGACAAAACCTTCCCTGCTGACTCCAGCACAGCCACGCTGGATTTGTACCCGCAGAGATGAGATCAGGATCTGGCCTCAGGTTTTGATGGGTTTGTAACTTGGCAGATACAACTTGGCTGATTCAATTCATTTTGGGCTAAAACTCCACCTACAAGTTCCCAGCCTGGGAGACATTAAAGACAAATTATTATGAAGTTTCATACACTTTTTAAAGGAAAATTATCACTTAAGCCTAATTTTTACAGAAGAACCTGGCAGACTGATCCTTTCTATTTTAGGGTACTTTTAGGCTACGCACCACTCAGGATCGCTTTCTGCTTTGCTCACAGAATGCATGGCCAAAGTGGAGTACTCCGTCCTCCATAGAAAAAGAGCACCAGATCACAGCTAAGAGCAGAGACTGCCAGCCTAGTGGGGAGAGAGGAGGTAACAAACAGAGGAAGCAGTGCACGGGCACTGTCCAAGCAGCGCCCACACCTCCAAAGCAGGGCTAGCTCAGCATCAGCCCAGGGCTTGGACGACCTCAAAGCACTCTGTGCAGGAACTCTCTGCTTGCCCTGCACCAGCGCTCTGCTCTCTTCTCTGCAGGGCTGTCTGACTTTCCTCCATGTGCTTTTCCTTAAATGTAAAATGGAAGGGGCTTTCAGCCGCAGTGTTTATGGTTGCTCTTGATGTAATGGAAAAGCACCAGACAGGAGCTACTGAACACCAGTGCTGTGATTGCAGGCTGACATGTTTTCCAGTGGATTTTGGCTGGTTCCTTCAGCTGTGTGCAGGCTGGAAGGGCCTCCCTCCAATCTCATACAGAGCCCAAAGGGGCTGCAAATTCAACAGGTTCCCCAAGGCAGGAAGGCTGATTTCCTTTGCAGAGTTCAAATCCAGATGGTCAGATACTCCTTCCAAGCTCAGAAAACCTGTTTTAAAAGGCCAGTATTCTCAACAGCCATTCTGCATCCCTTTGGAAGCACTGTTCCTACATCCAATTTTCAAGCTGCTCTGCAGTCACTCAGACCAAAAACGGTCAGTGCAGCCCTGGATGCTGACTGTGCTCAGGAAGGGAGGATGGCTGAGTTTGCTTTGAGATACGAGGCTTGTTCTTGCCGTGACAGTGCCCAGGTTTCATAGTAAGGGATAACCATGTCCAACCCCTGAGGAAAAAGCAGCACCAAGGAAAACAGCAGTGATGAGCTCAGGTCCCTTTCCCTGGTCCTGCTGCAGAGAACTGGAGCAGTTTGTTGTCTTCCATGTAGAGTCCCAGTGAGATGCTGTGATTGTGCCATGCCTGGTGCTCTGCAGTCGTTCTGCTGATTTCAGATAACTGTACCTGCTTTGCAACCTGGGGTTCCTGCAGGGCTGCAGGTTGCCTATTGCTGCATGCAGCTGCACAAGCGCAGAGCGCTGCCCTGAGAGCTCGGCAAAGAGATGTGGACACACAGGGAGGAATCCCCTTGCCAAAGGCCCAAAGAGGAACCCCCCCAGGACTGTTCAGGAATGCAAAGTTATTGAGGCGCAGCCCTCAAGGGCAGGGGTAAATGTTACAAGTGTTAAATGAGGGCTTGTGCACGCACAGATGTTACACTGGTTTGACTTGAACTGGGTTGCATGCCCAAACAACAGGATTAGTGCTGAGTTAAGGTTGCCTACACCCAATATTACACCAGCATAGCTGCATCAATGCCGTGTTACGTTTTCCTTGCAGCCACAGCATTTCCAGGGCTTCAGTGGAGTTTCAATGCATACTTTTTTCTTTGCTTCTGTAATAAAAGGGGGAAGGGTTGGCTCTGCCTGGACAAGGGGCTGAGATTCATGCTCTGCACCTCAAGGAGCAGCTGTACCCCTCCTGGGTGACACCACCACCCCACGCTGTAGGGACAGCAGTGGCTGTGCCCTATGAGTAGCAGGGTGGGGCACACCCCCCCGTCACATGTCACCAACGACAGTGACCACAAGGAACCCCGAGCTCTGCTCCAGAGATTTTGTGCCCCATGCTCGCAGCAGGAAGGACTTTCTGTGCATCCTGTTTTGCAGTGACCACACTGCCAGGGGAGCTGGGGGTGTCCCAGATGCATCCATCATGAGGGAGCAACTTACACTGCTCGAGGAAATCTGTACCACCACAGCAGGGGTGCAGTATGTGCAGAAGGGGGTACACAGATTTTGGGGGTGCAGGCACAGCGCTTGGTGGTGCGTGCACTGCACTGCCCAAGGGAGGATCCGCAGTGCCAGGAGTGCACACAATGCCGCCCTGCAGCCGCGCACCCTGGACGTACCGCTCGAGGTGGGGGGCACACACGGACCACCGTGCTTGGAGGGGGGTCCTCTGTCCCCACGGGTTCGTGCACCACTTGCAGCTGCTCCACGTGGGTGACACTGCACGGACACCCACCTCCTGGGTGTACATCTGTACTGCTCGGGGGTTGGTGGTGGGGGTTGCCTATGGGGAAGCCCACGACGTATGGAGGTACACGTACCGGCACCGGGGTTCACCTGTACTACTCGACGGTGCTTCCTGGGGTAGAGGGGCAGTGTCCGCGGGGCGCACCGATACCGCCCGAGCACGCACCCGCCCCGCAGCGCCCAGGGGACGCAGCCCCGCCCGCCGCCTCCCGTCCCCCTTAAGCAGCGGACGGGGCGGGCCGCCACCTTAAGGCAGCCCCTCCCCCGGCAGGCCCGGCCCGGGTTGCCATGACAAGCATTTTCTCCCGCTAGCTCTGCAGCCGCCGCCGCCCTCCTTATGGCCGCCCGCGGGGGCTCCGCCGACAGTCGGGACGGGGCGCCGCGCCGGTGAGTGCGGGACCGAGGCGGAGGGAGCGAGAGGGGGGGGGGGGGTTAATTCCCAGGGTGCCCCTTTGGGTGGGGCGGGTGTAGGCGGCGGTGCTGCCTTCGAGGTTCCGTTGGGGGGGAGCGTCCCGCGGAAGGAGCGCGCGGGTTTCGCCTTCCATAACGCTGCAGCTGCTGCGGGGTCGGCTGTTGGAGACAGTGGGGGAACGTCGGTTGGGAGGAAGGACACGGGACCGGCGCAGCAGGTGGGAGGGAGCGGGGGGACGGGGAGTTGTTCTGCCGTCGGAATCTGGGGAGCGTGGGGGCCACGCGCATCTCCCGGGTCCGAGCGGATCGCGGAGCGGTTCGGGGGGTGGCCGTGACACCCCGGGGCTGTGCGAACTCGGGCGGGGGGGAGGGAGGCGGTGGGGAGGGGGGAGCGCTCCGGCTGTAACAGCCGCCCACCACTTGTTGCTGCCCTTGGGAACAACCCTTGGGGGAGCCGGGGGAGGGGGGGGGTTGCGCGGCGTTCCCGCGTGGCAGAGCGGCGTGGGGGGGGCGGGCGCAGCTCGTGGATGCGGCCGTGGCCGGAGGGAAAGGCTGAGCGGGGTCGGAGGGGGAGCGCCTTGCGGCAGCCCGAGGGCAGCGCCGGGAGGTTCCGCAGGGGCGGCTCCTCCTCGGCCCGGGGCTGGGAGCCGCTCCCCGCCTGCGGCAGCGCTGGGTGGGGCAGGGGCTGCGGGCACGGTCCGGGCCGCGGGGGCTGCACGGCCCCCCTGTTCCCGGTCGTTCTGCATGCGGGCGGGGAGGAAGCGAGGGGATGGACAATGGGTTATTGTCCTCTTATCTCCGGAGACCTGAGGGCGGGGGGGTTGCTCGGCTCGCGGACCTGTTTGCGCCGCGGGGCGGGGCACCTCTCTGCATTCCCCCCCTCCCGCCCCCAAATGGGCGCAGCGCTCCCGGTAACCGCTCGCGTTGACTGCGCGGCTGCAGCCGCTGCGCTCAATGTGAACACCGAAACGCACCTGAATCGTTAAGCAGCGAACGAGCGGGGCTAACTAACACCCCCGGCTCTCCCCGCTCCCAGCCCAGCTCGATCCTTCCCCGCGGGGCGCAGCCTCCCCTGAGCCGCCCGCCGCTGTCCGGAGCGCTGCGCTCCGCGCTGAGCATCGCCGTATCCGCTCGTGCGGCGCTCCGGCCCCGGGCTCAGCGGCTGCGGGGAGGGACCGCTGCGCGCTGCCATTGTTGTGCGGCAGAAGGCAGCAGGGTGGAGCCGTGAGTGAGGAATTCCCCCTTCCCCGAGGCCTTCCCTGGCTGCTGCGGTGCCCCGGGAGCTGCGTGCACCCTCTCAGCTTCCCTTGGTTCCCCGCGTTCTCCCATTTTCGTTCTCTCTCTTAATTAATCTGTGCATATATAAGTATATCCGCGCGAGTATACATATGCATAAAATTTATTTCCCCTTGCTGTGCCGTGAGCACAGTTTGCTCACAACATTTCCACCGCCTGTTGCTGCAGTGCTGTGAGCAGCCCGCAGGGATCTGCTGCCCTGTGCTGCAGACGCTGCTGCTGCTGGCTGCTCCCCCCAGCCTGGATCCCTCCCAGCTGTGTTCTGCAAATCAGTGCTGCTCTCTGAGCCATCTGGAAGCTGTGCTGCTCAGCATGGCTGGAGCGATGGATGCGTATCCATAGGGGTGGCTGCTGCAGTGCATGGAGGTGATGCTGTCTCCCAAATTCCTCTGCCTTTTTGGAGGCTTCTGGGATTGGATCCCAGGGATGTGACATGAGCATGGGATGCTGCTGCCTGATGGCTGGTTGAGGTGGTGGAGGCAGCGGTGTCTCTTCTGTTGTACAGGTGGAGAATTGGTGCATGGAAAGGGAAATAAATGGGACTGGGTGAGCAAGGAGAGGGAGCCCATCCCTCTTTCCTCTCACCGAGCCAGTGGGCATCAGTCCTGTGGTGATGGGGATACTCCTGGTATAAGAAGCTCTGAGCTTCGGGCTTAAGTAGGATGGAGCACCTCTCTGCATCCCTGCTTGCAGGGTCAGTGTGTGCAGAGCTCCTGCAGTAAGGAGGGGTTGCAGCCCCGGCCTGGGGCTCCTGGCTCCTCATGCCCAGTGTGGGGCTGTGTGGGAGCTGCATCCCTGCCACCTCCTGCTGGAGCTTCCTGAGCTGATGAGACATCCTACTTTGATGTTTTAATGAGTTGCTTTTGGCTTTAATGCAGAAGAGTAATAGAGTTTCCATGGTCTTATAGACCCTACTTCTATATTTGTTAGTTGGAAAAGGGGAAGGGAAGGGGAGGGGGAAAAAAAAAAGGAAATGCTTGGCACTTGTAGAGTGCGTGGCACACTGCTGGTGTGCTACCCACCTGTGTCACTCACCAGGACGGGACTCCCTGACGCTCAATGAGCTCAGTGAGACACTGTGTGGCGTCCTGCCCTGGGGAGCTGCTGAGCTTTGCTTGCAGGAGGTGTGGGTTGTGGGGCACGAGCATCCCTGTGGCACATGCAGAAGGACGCGGGGACCCTGGAGTGGCGTGCGGGGTGTGGAGGTTTGGCAGTGGTTTGTGCTGACGGAGAAACTTTTCCTTCCGTGGCAGGGATGAGTCGGCAGTGGGCTGGGAACCAGCGGAGCTCTGGCATCCACGGGTTGTGTGAAAATCTCTGTCCCTGTATTATTTTTAATGTCCCAAGCGTGTGTATTCCCACCTACTGAAGTGACTGGGATGTGGAAAGCAGTGGGCGGAAGCCCTACCCGGAAGAGTTTGTCCGGCAGGGAGGAGGGATCCTTGCCTGCTCCCTCCTGCTCGTGGCACAGCGCTGTCCCTCTCCTGTCCATGCAGATCTGCCACCTCCCAGTCTGCTTCTGTCTCCTTGAATGCAGAAAGGTCAGCGCAGCACCCAGAGCTGGGAATACACAGGAGCTGTGTGCTGTGGGTCCTGACCCCAGCATCTTCTCCATAGGCAGAGGAAGGCTCGGTGCTGATCTGTGCTGAGGTTGGCTGGAAGCTGAGATGATCCATTCAGACTTGTTCTGACTGGGAACCAGCAGCAAAGCTCCAGCTCTCTCTGGGCTAAAAATAAGCCGGTGGGGCCGGGGGAAGCAGTGGGATGGCTCAGCCCCGCTGGGGGGTCTGGCTGGGGCTCCCTGTGACCTTTGCTCTTTGAACGCTGGATTTGCTGGTCAGATTTGCTGCTCCAGGCTCAGATTTCTGGTAGAAGGTGTCTGATTTTTCAGCGCGATTCCTTGTGATGGTCGTTAGGGATCCTGAGCTTGGCTATCCCTTCCCTTATACTGGCTCTGCACCCAGGGCTTGTGCATGGCTTTCTGTTTGCTCCTTCTGAAATGCCCGTGTCCTGTCCAAGCCCTCCTGCCGGCCAAGTGCCGCTCCTGCTCCTGATCTCCCTCTTCCCACCTCCTTGAAAGCTGCTCAGGAATTACCCTGGGTTGTCAGAGTGCTTCATTTGTTCCGAGCAGATCTCGGGCTGCAGCTCGCTGATGCTTTCAGCTGATGGTGGGAAAGCTGCTCTGGTGCTCATGCCATTGCTCAGGCTGTCACCACTGTGGGCAGTGGGATATGAAGACAGGCGTGGGGATGGTTCTGTTCCTGAACACCTGGTGGTTTGTGTGCTCTGTCCTGGGTGTCTTTGTGAAGATGTGTCTCCATGTCAGCACTGCAGGGCTGCTGCTGCCCCCCACATTGCATGGACTGTCTCCGTGACCCAAAGCTGCTGCGTCCCAGGCTGTGCTGCAAGCTATGAAGCTGCCTGGCTGTGCTCTGCAGGGTGATGGTGCCAGCTATTTTTAGGTGTCAGGACTCAGCTTGGCTAAATGGTATCTTTTGAGTTTTATTTGTGGGAGGAGGGGTGAGATGTTGTTATTTCCAAAATGACAAGTTGCTTGTAACGCTGATCCCAATGGGACCAGCCAAAAGCAAAGGGGCTGAAGCAGCTGACTGCACTCCAGCAGCATTGCCTTGTCGGAGAGCACTGGACTGTGCAGCCCATGAGGAATCCTTCCTCATCCCACTGCCGGTTCCCATGTGTTTGGGATGCTCTGTGCCCCCAGGTGTCACCTCATCCAGGCATCTGCATGCATCAGGTTGGAGGTGCAGGTGGGCGGCATCCCCTTGTTTCTCTTCCCTGCAGCATCTGCCCATTGCTCTGCAGGGCAGCAGCTGGGGGTTCCTCTCACTCCTGCAGTTGGACGTGAAATGCATCACATCCACATGAGATGCTGCAGATGGTGCTGCAGAAGTGCAGGGGGAACGTGTGCTGTGCTGCTCAGGGCTTGTGGCGCTCCCCACTCTGTCTGGTGCTTGCTTCAGGGGATGACCCTTTTCCTTTTGGAAAGGATGCTGAGGGATCCTCCCTTCCTCCTGCTTCCCTGGATGCAGCTGCCTGCATGGAGTGGCCTCGCTGTTCCTCAGCCCTGCAGCATCCCCTGACACCCTCCTGCCAAGAAGGCTGCCTGGAGCCTGTCTGCATGCAGAGAGGCAGTGGGGAGGACAAGGATGCCTTGTACACCCCGGTGCCAAGCTCACAGAGCTGCCTGCTTTGTTTCAGGCTGCTCTGTGCCTGCTGCTGCAGCAATCTTCTGCCCTCTCACTGCTCTTCCCAGGCTGGAGCCCACTGCTATGGATGTCTGTGGGGGGTGGGTGCTGGCTGTGGTCTGGTGGGCACAGAGTGGTCTGTGCCTGGCTGTCACCTTGTGTGACTGCGGTCACAGAGCCGTGTTTGGTTGCTGGATTTGAGCTCACAGGGGCACAGCTTGCCGGGGGGATTTGTGGCACAGACATGTGGGTGTCTTCCCTGCTCAGCCCACATCTGGGTGGAGGGTGCAGGAGGAGGGATTGCCCCGGACATCAGTTTACCATTCTTTGCTGTGGTTTTGCTTCAGTAGCTCTTCTCCCTCCACAGGATGTGGGGACCCCAATGCGCAGCCCAGTGGCGTTGTGTGTTATCCCGAGCTGGGGTGGGCTGTTCCTTCCCTGCCCCTCCCATGGCCTATCTGGTTCTCACCTATTGGTACATGCTTTCCAGGCTCTGATTTGCCTCTTCCGCAAAGCTGCCACTCTGTCTTGCTGTGATCTCTCGATGATAACGCAGAGCTTCGTACTGCAAAGGGTCTAATTTGCTGCCTGGGCTGCAGCCTTTCTTCCCTCATATAAATATTGCCTTTTGGTCTTCTGCATCTCTCCTTCTCTCCCTCATTCCCTTTAATTAGACTTCTTACTGCATGGAACAGTTTGCAGTTATATATGGAAAACAGCCTACACTTTCCCAGGAGCGGGGCATGTTGGGAAGGGAAGCGGTAAGCAGCTGGGGAGCGGTGTGTTTTTCCTCTTGCTCCTTACTGACGGCTTTGCTTTATAACCCTTTGGGATGGGGAGAGGGGCTCAGAGCGCAGATATCTCTCAGTGCTCCCAGTGCTGGAGGTCCCCTGTGCTGGGTTGCACCCCATAATCTGGGGGATGCGCTGCTCATCCCATGGTGTCCACCAAGAGCTTTGTCCCCTGCCTCAGTTTCTCCTGCTGTCATCAAGAAGGATTTTTTTATTTAATGTGTCTGTTTTATTTCTTGTTTGTGCTTTCTCTTTTTGCTGATGGTATAGGCAGAAGCATTGCATCGTGCTGGCACGGGTCAGTGCTGCAGCATTGCTCCGGTGGGATGGGGATTTGGTCTCACTGGTGTGAGATGCTGCAGGACCCCTGCTGTGTGCCCACTTGTGGGTGCTGGGGGAGGGCATGGCGCTCACAGCACCGCTGCTTATCCCTCTGCTCACAGGAGGAAGTGCTGGGGCCTATTTTAAACCCCCAGGGATGTGAAGGGTAGGAATCCCCTGTCCCTGTGTAATACTGCTAAAAATACCATGGCTGTGCCCATGTGGCCCCAGCTGATCGCTCTCCTTCTCTGGGTGTTGTTTTGCCCATGAGATGCCCTCATGCTCTGCAGGTCGGTGCCTGCCTGCTGCTCTCGTTTCATTTTAAGTGGAGCTGTTAGCCTGCTCCCTGTGTAGGGCGATGCTGGGGCTGCCTCAGTTCCCCCAGCGGTGTGTAGTGCAGGGGAGCAGTGCTGCCCTGGGATACTGCTGCACTGTGGGGAGCACTCAGGAAATGCAATGTGGGGAGCTCTGCTTTCTGAGCAGTTAGAGCCCAAACCTCAGCTGTGTCAGAACTGTCTGCCTCTCACCACAAGGGAACTGCCCAACAGATGGATCTGAATGGGCAGAAAGCCACAGGAGTGAAGGGTTGCCCAACAGGTGGCTTGCTGGTGCCATATTGCCACATGAAGTGCTGGGGCAGGAGGAACCTGTTTCCTAGTGCTGAGTGGGATGGAGAAGCGGAGGACAAAGGCTGTCCTGCCCTGTCCCTGTGCCCGTGGGGCTGCAGAACCCAGGGGTTCTAGCACCCAGTGCTGAGGGAGATAGTGCCCCATGGTGGTGCTGCTGGTGCAGGAGGGGCTGCTTTGTGTGAATTCCTGTGTTCCTCCACCAACCCTGCTGCCCATGTTACCTTGTAAAGCACAAAAGAATAATGAGAGGAGCTCGGGTGATTTAGTGCAGGCGCCGAGAGAGAAATACCAAGGCCTTAGATGGAAACATTCCCCTTGACAGCTCGCCTGGAGACTCCCTCTGTTTTCTTTTTTCCACCCCCCTGAAATTCCTCTCCTCTGTGTCCTGCAGCTGCAGGAAAACCCTGTGGCATACGTGCATTCCTGAGCCCCCAGTGCAGGGCTCCTGGTCCCGCTGTGCTACACGGATGCACCATGCAGGAGCCCTGCTCTGGGCATGGTGGATTTTGAGGAACTGTGTGGCAGTATCTGAGTGTGGTGTGTGCTGCTGTGGTGTGTCTGCTGCTCTTTTTTGTAAGGGCTAATTGCTACCTCGGGCATGTGGGGAAAAAAAGTTTTCCTACCTTAGTTAACAAGAGGCAGAATGGGCATGAAGTGAGCAGCAGTGGTGTTAATTAGTGGGCTGCTGGCAGCTGCCGGCTCCCTGTGGAGTGATGTGCAAGGCAAGCTGCCCTTCATCTGCACTGGTCCTCCTTGTATCTTGGTTCACGTGGTGGGGGAAGGAAGAGGAAGATGTGCAGTGGTGTGGTGCTGTGGGCATGGGGTGCTGCTGCTGCCCCTGCTGGTGCTGTGGTGTGGTCATACAGTGTGTGTCCCTCTGGTTGCTGCTCATCTTCTGTCTCCCCAACTGTAGATTTTTGAGTGTGCTGGCAGGGATGCAGTGGTTGGTGATGGCTCATCCTGGGCTGCTCCAGATGTGAGAGGGCAGCAGGCTACCATGCACGCCTTGGGGCTGACTGGGCATCTCAGCACAGGAGGGGTTAAGCACAGCAAGGGGCAGGTGGCCCATGGGTGTTGCTGGGAACCAGAAGCAGAGCTGCTGCCATCTGCACATTGCAATTTGGTGAGTGTGCAGGGAGGGGCCTGGGGCTCCCTTGCTGGATTCAGGGTGTGGGGGGGGATTGGGGACCACGTGGGATGTGGAGCTCCCACCTGCAGCATTCTCTCCCTGCTGAGGAGCTGCAGACCAGGGAACTGTCCCCCCCTCCCCTCTCATCACAGTGGATGTGGCTCTGTGGGGGTCTGTGCTGGGGGGAGTGTTATTCTGCAACAGGGGAGCATTGTGCTCTCTCCTTGGATGCTTTTTCAATTTTTTTTTTTCCTTTCCTTTTTTCTCCCTGGTTTGGCAATGTAAGCAGTATCTCAGCCACAGCTTTACATTGACTTTTCCATTACAACCTTCAGGAGCAGTATTTCTAGCCCCTGTTGCTGGAACTGGGGAGGGGATGCCCCTCAGCAAGGATGGGACAGGGCAGCCGTGGGGGTCAGGGGTGGGGAGGGTGGGGGTGAGGAGCTCCATGAGTGGGGCCGATGTCTGCTCAGGGGGCTGCATCCTGCCTGCCCCAACTGAGGCTTGTTCTCCTCACCTTGGCTTTCTCCTGCATAATGCAGGAGTGCTGATTTTCCCCATCTGTCATGGGTAAAGGAACAGCTGTTTCAGGCTGGTTTGGCTCCTGGGTGCAGCTGGACTGACTTTGTGTTTGCTGTCCCTCTGCTCTCTGCAAGCATGCCTAACAGAGGTGAGGAGGGTTTGCCTTAAATCAGAGTGCAGGACATGGGAAGCACTGCTGTTGCTGTCCCAGGAGCATGCGGTGGCATTCAGCAGCACAGGAATGGGGATCTCCACACAGGTCTGCGTCCCTGATGTACGAGCAGCAGCTGCAGGCTGTGTTACATGGGCTGTAGTGCTGCCAGTCTCGTAGGCAGAGCTCTGTTGCCTTGGCATAAAGGTGTCCGGTGGGAATTGTCAAGCTGGTGCCATGCACCCAGTTTTTGTTGCAGCTTGGCTTTGCATCCTTGGGGAAGAAGTGGTGAGCTCTGGGCGCTTGCACTGCTTGTGCTATGGAGAGGCTGTGTGGTTGTGGTCTGCTCCCGGCTCCGGTGCCCCGTGGGTAGAGTCTGCCTTCTGCAGCCATGTCCCTCTCCTTGCTGCGTGCTTTCCTTTCCTCACATCTGACAGCAGATGGGCTCCTGCCCTTGTGCCAGTGGTTACTTTCTGCCTGGTGCCATTGCTGTGTACTGAGGCTGTGCTGGCATGCAGCCGCTCTCCCGGCCAGGATGGAGGTGTAGTGCAGCCGCTTATTATTCTGGGCAGGTTTGTCTGCAGCACTGCATCGGCTCCACGGCTGCCTCTTCCCTGCCGCCTGCATGCTCGCTCCCTCGGCTCCGTTCCTGGGTGTCCTTCCTGCCATCAGCGTCTGGTCTGGGGACACTGCTCGGGAGATGACACGATGCTGCTGGTCTGGGCTCCCCAGTTGTGTTCTCCCATCACAACTGTGTTCTCTTGCTCTGTAGGGTGCAGGCACCCAGTGCCTTGTCCTCCGGCAGAGGAGACCCTTGGACAACACTCCTTCATCTCAACTGCCTGGAGGCTCTGGAAACTCATTACAGAGGGATGGGCAGCCCTGAGGGCTGTGTTAGGGTGTTGGCTTTTGGGTAATCCCTAGTCCTGGCCAGGTCCTCCTTTATTTCTGATTGTCCGAGTGAGTCTGTGGGGCCAGTGCCGCTGCCAGGACTGAACAGCCATGGGCTCCTTCAGGGGGTAATTATGAGCTGAGCACGGTGGCATGAATTAGCTTTACCCTTTCAGCCATGGGGTGCTGATGCTTCAGATCTTGCCCTGCTATGTGGGTGCAGGGGGCAGAGCCACAGCATCTGTACAGCAGCGGTGGCACCACAGCCATGCCTTTGCATGGGACCCTCCTGTGATGTGGCATTCCAGGTTGGTTGGTGCTTGCTGCTAGCTCTGCGGTTGCCAGGGCAGAAGGAGGGGGCTAGGCTGTGGGTTAGAAGGAGGGAGCTGCTTTGTGCAGGTCCTGCTGCCCTGGGGGAGTGTCAAACTGCTGTGCCATTGGTTTGGTGTAAGGATGATGCTGAGATGTACAGGGCTGTTCCAGTGCCTGCCTGATGGGTTTGCTAAGGGCTGGGCACATCCATGTGCTTGCATTGAGTGTTCTTCTGCTGGGCTTTGGCTGCATACTCTGAGCCTCTGGGTGCTCAGTGACCGTACCTCTTTTATTCTCTTTAAGAAGAGGCTTTATTGTCCTTCTGCAGAGCCTCTCCTGCAGGGTTGGGGTTAGGGTTAGCATCCCTTGTGCTGAAACCATGTGCTGGAGCTGAGCAGGGGAGCAGAACTAGAGGTTACCTTCCTGGGGGAGAAGGCCGTTCTTTCCCCTAGCCCTTGCTGTGCTGCTATCCTGCTCCATCTCCCAGGCTGCCACCAGTGTTGCTTTTTCCTGCTCCTGATGCCAGGGGAGGGGATGCTGTGGGACTGAGCCATCGTCTGTCCAGCAGCGTTTTGGCACTTTGAGAGATGTCCTTAATGCATAAGCTTCTGTGCTGGAGAGATGTGTGAATTTCTGTTGTATCCTGACAGATCTTACTAGCAATCAGAAACCAGCTTGGTGCTGTGAATCCCCACCTGTCAGACACCTGAGGATGCTTTCTGTACCTGCTATGACCAGGCACTCCTGCCCAGGGACCACGGTGTAGGGAGGAAACAGCTGCTTTCCACTGCTGAGATGTATTTTTAAACCCAACTCAATGGGAGCGTGTTCTGGGCTGCCCAGCTGTGGGCTGAGCGGAGAACCACCTGGCTGCCCTTCCTGCCCCCAGCTCCATTCAACACACGGTTTTGCTCAAACAAAGCCAAATCCCAGTGTTATGCAGGGCCAGGAGATCAAGCAGGGCTGGTGTGTATCCCCAAACCCCACCTCCTCCTATTTCCATCTGCTGTCCCTGTGGTATGTGTTTCTTTACAGCCCTCCCCATGGCCATCTCCTAATTTTGCTGTCCTTTTCTGCAGCTCCAGTTGCTGTGGTATCCAGGGAGCCCTCCTCCTCCAGCAGGAGATGCACGACGGCCGTTGCTAAGGTTGCCTCCGCGGTAACATGCACATCCTGTTTACACCTTCCTCCAGAGGACTTGGGCTTGGTTAGAGGTACCACTGCACCCAGCCCACCCCAACAGACAGGGACATCTGTGGGGCCACCCCCATCTCCCTTCAAAAGCAAACCTTTCTGGCTGTGTCCTCGGTGAGATGACAAACAACGTGGCTGACCATCACCCTGGGAACTCAGTTGCTGAAGGCAACCATGAGGGGGACTTTGGTTGCTCCATGGTGGAGCTCAGGAATCTCATGGAACTGCGGAGCGCTGAGGCAGTCGCCCGGATCAGCGACTCCTATGGCAGCGTGCAGACTGTCTGCAAGAGGCTGAAGACGTCGCCGGTTGAGGGTAAGTGGCCACTTGGCCAGATGTGATGTGTGGAGCTCAAGCCTTTAAAGGCTTTCAAGCAGCCACTGTGATGCTGCTCACCCAGCTGCTGGTGGAGTTCAGGCACGGTCCCATTGCACTGCACATCTGCCATGAGCTTTTTGGGATGCAACGTATTGCATCCCAATGAATGAAGGGTGGCTGGTGGGGCTGAAGCTCCACTCCTTGCCCTGCTGCCCCCCCCACATGTGGCACTGGCTTTGCTCAGTGATTCACAGTGGGGCTGCATGGGGTTTTAGTTGTTCTTGTGATGTGAGCATCTCAACCCAAAGTGCTGGTGGTGACAGGGAGATGTGCTTCCTTCCCACTGATTTAGGGCTTCTCAAGCAGCTGCAGGAGTTGGGAATGTGACTGAGTTGTTCTGAGCCCCATAGGATAGAGTGCAGTGGTGGATTTTGTGCTGGCTGCTTTCTGGGAAGTTGTGGTAGAAGGATGTCACTGGAATATTACCTCCCCCCATGGTGTGGGACAGAGTTTTTGGGCCCTCCATGTGGTGCTGTGGCATGGGGCAGCTTTGTGCTTTGAGCCTTTTCCATGGTTTTGAAAGGGGCACAAAGGGAGAAATGCCCTAATTGCAGCACTGAGGGCTGTGGGAATGGCGTGGGCAGGTTGCAGCCCTGTGGGGGTATGGAATGGGGCTGTGTGGTTTGCCAGTGCTGTGAGCTGGGTTAGTGTGTTTCCCAGCTGTGAGCTGGACCAGGAAGGTCCAGACAATCCCGGGATGTCATTAGAGGAGGAGGGGAGTCCCAGTGGAAATACCAAGTCCAGATCACAAAACAATGCATTTTGGCCATGCCAAAAGGTGAGTATGTTTTTGGGAGTGGGTGGAGGGGTGAGAAGTGAACCCAAAGAGCTCTGTCTTGGCCTTGGGGCTTGCATAAGGAACGGGCACTGTTTGATCCCAAAGGCAGCTTACAGGCCTGAGCCCCTGCCTTCATACAAGGCTGTTGGTTGTGTTCATATCCCTCTATTCTGTGCTTTAGGTGTGCTCCTGTCCTCCCCTTGTGCGGAGGTAATCTTTGTTGTCTGTCCTACTGAGCTTGGTGTGGATAGAAAGGTGATTTCCTATGAGCTAAGGCTGTAGGAAGAGCACTGCTCTCTATTCACACCTGAGTCTGGCAGCTGCTGCCTCCTTCCTCCTGGCCCCTACTCCAAGGCTGCAGCAAGGAGTCTGCTTTGGGGGGCTCCTAGTGGGGAGTATGGCTCTGCTGCTTTCCTCCTGCTTTGTGGAGCTGTCCTGCACACAGCTCTTCTCCTTGGGGGGACTGTGACTCCTAAAAAAAAATAAAATAAAAGGGAGAGGAAAAAAGCTGAAAGCTGATGGACTCTGTCTGCCCTGTTGCCCCAGGAGGATGTGGGGCAGCTCTAGAGGAGTCTCTTGCAGGTAAGTTTGGAGGTTCCACGTGTGCACCCTCCGGGCCCCACAGCCTCCAGCTGTGACGCTGCAATGAGTCAAGCGTGGCTCTTAGCGAGATTTTCCATCCCTACCACATGGGCAGGGCTGGGTGAAGCCGCGGGGCTGGGAGATCCCGCTCTGAGTGCTGGGTGGGAACACGGGGTTAGTCACAGGGAAGGGGTGCGTGTGGGAAGGCGCACAGAGCTCCTCCTGCTGCTTCCTCCACGGGGTGCAGCAGGGGCTGGGCATTACAGCTGCTCTCCTGCTGCATTTTGGGAGCTGGCAGCGGCCCTGGCCTGTGCTTAAGGTGGAGAGCATGGAGGTGGGTGTGGGGATGGGGCTGCTCTCAGCACTGCTCCCCAGAAGCTGTCAGGGTTCAGGTGGCTCTGGACACTGCTCCTGCTGTCAGATTTACAGTTAATTTGATGCAGTGTGTAAACAAACCGGCCAGTGCCAACTGGCATGGCTCTGTGTGTGCCCCAGGTGTCCCTCCCTGTGCTGCACAGGAGCTGTACTCTGCTCAGCTGGAGGGGATGTGGTGGCTGCGCTGCTGTTTGGTCACATCTTGCCTTGTTCCCCTCCCCAGGTCTGTCTGGGAACCCAACTGACCTGGAGAAGAGGAGGCAGGTGTTCGGCCAGAACTTCATTCCTCCCAAGAAAGCCAAGACGTTCCTGCAGTTAGTGTGGGAGGCACTCCAGGACGTCACCCTGATCATCTTGGAAATAGCAGCCATAATCTCTCTGGGGCTGTCGTTCTACCATCCCCCAGGTGGCGACAATGAACGTGAGTGGTGGGACAAAATCAGGGGACCCATGGGGTAAGCTGCAGTGCCTTTGGGCCGTTCTGTTTTCACTTGCTCTTGATATGGTGGCTTCTCTCCTCCCATCCATGTAAGGGGGATGGGCGCTGACGGGTGTCTGGATGCAGCATCACTGCAGCGTTGCTCAGAGCTGCTCCTTGCTGGTCCCCATGAATGCACAGAGACCAGGGGTCTGGTGGCCCAACCCATGTGTTGTTTTGTGGTTTGGCGCACAGAGGGATGGGGCTGAATGCTCATGAGCACCTGCCCAGATCACAGAGTCACAGGGGCTGGAAGGGACCTCTAAAGGTCAACCAGGCCAGCCTCCCTGCCGAAGCAGGTTCCTTACAACAGGTCGCACAGGTAGGCATCCAGACAGATACTGAATAATTCCAGGGGAGACTCCACGACCTCTCTGGGCAGCCTGTTCCAGTGCTCCTTCACTCTGACAGTAAACTAGTTCTTCCTTGTGTTAATGTGGAATTTTATGTACTTCAGTTACTGCCCATTCCCCTTTCTTCTATTGCTGCTCGCTACTGAAGAGTTCATCCGCATCAACTCGACTCCCATACTGGATACTTATAAACAGTGATGAGGTTCCCCCCTCTGCCTTCCTCCTCCAGACTGAACAGCTCCGGAGCTCTCAGCCTTTCCTGTACCAGAAATGCTCCAGGCCCTTTAAAATCATATTTGTCGCCCTCTGCTGGGCTCTCCAGCAGTTTTGTGTCTGCCTGGAAATGGGAGCACAGCACTGGGCACAGCATTCCAGCTGTGGCCTCTCCACACTGAGCTGTGAAGCCCCTCACCAGGGTGGCCGTGGTCTGTGACACACACACACATATATATCTATATCTATCTATATAGCTGGCCACATTGGCTATCAAGACACACTGATGGCACATGGTCAGCTGTTGGTCAGCAAGGGTACCACTGACCTTCTTGGTCACCAGAGCATGCTGTGGGCTCATGATCACCCTGTTTGGCCCCCATGGACCCCAGATCCTTCTCTACAGAGCTCTTCTCTGGCAGCTCAGATCTGGCAGTGCTCCTTACAGCTGTGATGCCCCATGGTGGCTGAGCCATGCCATAGCACAGTTCCTTTTTTCCCCCTCTGTACAACGTGTTCTCCTCTCTGGTGGCAGTGTGTGGGCAATCATCAGGTGGCGTGGAGGATGAGGGCGAGGCGCAGGCTGGCTGGATCGAGGGGGCAGCCATCCTGTTTTCAGTCATTATTGTGGTGCTGGTGACCGCCTTCAACGACTGGAGCAAAGAAAAGCAGTTCCGTGGCCTCCAGAGCCGCATCGAGCAAGAGCAGAAGTTCACAGTGATCCGCAAAGGGCAGGTGATTCAGATCCCTGTGGCAGAGATCGTGGTGGGAGACATCGCACAGATCAAGTATGGTGAGTGGGGCAAGGGTGGCCTGATTGTGCCCCATGGCATGTGGAGGTTGGGAGCAATGGGATGGAACTCTGCAGCTCCAGCAGGGTGATTGGGACTGAGGTCAGCACATGGCTTTGGGCTGCTCCAGCACCGACTGTGTCCTTGTTGGAGATCATTTCCCTAGCAAGGGGTGTTCTGATGCAGCCCTTGGCCGAAGCCAGGCCCTGCTCCTTGCTCACCCAGCACTCATTGCCTGCAGCTCCCATCAGGAACAAGGGTTTTCTTGCGTGGTGCTGATTTTTACCTGGAGCTTTCTGCTGCCCCTGCAGTTGTACATTTGTGCAATGATTTGGATGCATTGAGACTTTGGGAATAAGGGATATTGATTCATTAAAAGCAAACATAGGGATGCACTGCCAGATGGAGTGAAAGGCCTCAAAACTAGTGCCTTTATGCATCAGTGAGCTACTGGAGATCAGTGTTTAATCCCTAGGCTTTACTTCTTTAAACTGGGACAAGTTTCTTGAGCCCTTTTTCTAACACAGAATTCTCCCTTGGGTACAGCTGACAGGGATGCTGCAGCTGTCTGGATTGGGACCAACCATTCTCTCTGCTCCTCTCCCAGGTGACCTCTTGCCAGCAGATGGCATCCTGATCCAAGGCAATGACCTGAAAATAGATGAGAGCTCACTGACGGGAGAGTCTGACCAAGTCAGAAAATCACTTGAAAAAGACCCCATGCTGCTGTCAGGTGAGGCTGCTCCTCCATTTGAAGTCCCAAAGCTGTCAACATGGCATTTAGAATTACTGATTTGATTGGGATGGGGTACTGGCCATCTTTTTGCTGCTGAATTGTGGCTCCCAGCCCTAGAGCAGCTTTGTATTATGAGAAATACGGGGATGGCAGCGGGGCCTTTGCCTCGTCCCCTTGTCACAAGGGCTGCTGTGGTATCTGCAGATGACCTAGGGAGGGAGCCTTAGCTGACATGGGTTTTTGGGGATAGTGGGAGCTCTGTACTGCGCCCTTTCTCATCATGCCTTCCTGCTTTGCCAGGTACCCATGTGATGGAGGGCTCTGGGCGGATGGTGGTTACTGCAGTGGGAATCAATTCCCAGACTGGAATCATCTTCACTCTGTTGGGTGCAGGAGAAGGAGATGAGGAAAAGAAGGTGAAGAAAGGTAAGGGGATTTCTGAAGTCTGCTTCTTCCCACCTGTTGCCATTCTCCCTTCCCTGGGAAGCACCTGCCAGTGTGTGACAAGCTCCGTCCACAGCAATGGGATGTGATTGTGCGTTAGTGCGTGTGACACAGACAGGTATGGTGAGCTCTCGGTCCAATGTAGGATGTGCTGCAAGAGGAAAGTCTTTTGTGTACTTAGATCTCAGCTCCCTGGCTCTTTTCAGTCATAGCTCCATCTCTCTTGTCCATCCAGCTGTAGTCTGGTGTTGGAGGCTGGGTGTGAGGGGAATGGGACTGGGGGTGATGCTGTGTGACGCTTTGTAGGGAGCTCATCGCCCACCCTGTGGTTGGAGGGTGAGTTCTGACTGCCTGCAAGATGCCAGCAGCCCATGCTGTGCCATCAGGACTTGGCTGAAAATTTCTGTTGGCATCTCTGAGTTGCCTGGACTGAGAGGTGAAAGCACAGGAAATGAGAAGAGGGTGAGGAGGGATCTGTGCCTCGTGGGTGAGGAAGAGGAGAGGGACCAGCTGAGATGTCTCCAATTGTGCTGGGATGTGAACTCTTTCCAGCTTCAGCTCTGCCCTCTTGCTGCTTCATCACAGTGCTTCTTTATCCCTGAGGATCCCAAGCTCTTGTTGATGTGATCTGGGCTGGAGCATCTAGGGCATAGCCCAGCTTGGAGATGGGATCACGGAGAGAGAAAGCTGTTGGAGCTAACAGCAGAGTGCTTGAGGTCCAGGTGTGGTGCTTGGTGGTTATTTTCCTTGTCCTCATGCTCTGTCACTTGATCCCAATGCAAACCTAGCTATGTGTTCAGTGCTGGGACCTTGCAGCTGTCAATTTGGGACTAAAACTTAGGAGAATGCTGCCCTGACTCACCTCTTGTTGTGCTGCTGAGGGGAAGGGGGGGAGGGAGAAACCAGGTCTCTGGTCTATAAACCCCTTCATTGTATGCTGCTTGTTTAGATAACAGCAGCCCTGCACTTTTCATATGATGGAGGCCCATTAGGGAACCCCAAAATGGGGACCTTGCCTGCTGCAGACTTGGGGTGATCTGTGCTGTGTAGTGCTGCCCATTATTGGGGGAGATGAGTGTGGATGATCTCATGCTGTGCAGAGATCAGGCTCTGCTTGTGGCTTCTCCTCAGAGGTCTGAGATGCCCTGGTACCCTGCAGAGCTCTGGTGGGGTTTATAGCGGATGCTTTGCAGCTGGGGATGTCTGAAGCAATGAGGTCAGGGTGCTGTGGAGCTCCAGGTCCTTGCTGTGCTGGGGTGCAGGATTGCCTCTGGCAGGTGAGGTGAGCTGTCTGGGGTCCCGCATTCAGTGCCTGATGACAGTGAGCCCACAGCAGAGGTGCTGCTGGAGCAGTATGTGTAGCCCCTTGGAGGAGGGCTGACCCTTCCTATCCCTCTGTCTGGTCTGTGTGCTCAGCCCTGCACCCTTTCTCTCTTTGAACAGGTAAAAAAACCGGAGCCCCTGAAAATCGCAACAAAGGTAACCAGCCTCTCCATCCTTTGAACCAGCACCACACTAACTACAAAGCATTCCTCCTTCCTTCTTCTCATGAGTCTGTGCTCTTTGCTACTCTGGCGGGACTCTCGCCTCGTTTTCCTGGGAGAGGGTGCAATGGTCCCACAGCTCCGGCACAATGGGATCAATGCCCCATGGCCTCTGCTTGGGGTGCAGTCTTTGGGAAGGGAAGACAAGCCTATTCCTGGCAGTTCAGACTGCTGGCACAGCATCCCTTGGTGCAAAGCAAGTCCCTATTGACATGACCTAGTGGCTCTGAAGCATTTGTGCTGCTTTCCTGCAGGGTGTGTATTTTGGCATGGTGGGGCAAGAGGCACAGGTCACATCCTCCTGGGATAAATCTCCTGTGAGACCCGGCCTGTGTGGTGGTTGCACCCTCTCCTCCCATGGCCTCGACTCCGTGAGCGTCTCCTCGCCGGTGTTTCTCACCCTGTTCTTTGCAGGCTGTGGAGGAAGCCCATTTCTGCACCTCTCTCTCCACCCCTCTCTCTCTTTCTTTCCTCTCAGCAGTTTTGCCCTCCTTCCTGCCAGATGTGTCTGGGTGCTTGTTTTGTCCGTGTTGTTGTAACTGTGGAGGTGTCAGGGCAGCCTGGGGCTGTCTCTGACCATTGAGCAGTGGCTGCCAGGAGGGGATGGGTCCTGGGGCTGCTGTGGGGTGGTTTTGCTGCTCCCCCAGCCCAGCAGATCTCAGCCTTTGCTCCACCATCCCACCCCATGCCGCCCAACCCAGCTGGGATTTTTTAGCTGAGGGGAGGCCATGGAGCTGGGCTACGGAAGCCTGGCCTTTTTGGGTCCTAAGAACATAATGGACAGCTTGGGGCTGGGATTGTAGGAGCTGGTTCACTCCTCTTTCAACTCCTTTGGAATGTCTTAACTGTTCTCCTCCATCTCACCTCTCCAGTGCTCTTATATGTAATGGATTCCTGCTGAGCCTCCAGAAGGGCTTTAAAAAGGGCATTAAACCGCAGAAGAGGGGTACAGAGCAGAGAGAAGTCCTCTACAAGCTTGACCCACTGTGTTGTAGCTGGGGTGGGGTCTGCTGGTGCACTGGAGCTGCTTTGGGGCAAACCCAGCATGCTTTTCTTGTGCTGCAGGGTGTGAAGCAGCTGGGGAGAGGTTGGAGATGTCCTGCCTGTGCCCGGCAGCCAGGTTAGGGATCTCTGGCAGCACTTCTGTGACCCATAGCCAGCGTCAGCCCCAGGACCCTTCCTGCATGGGGCTGGGGCATGGGGTAGATGTAAAGACTGCCCCATAGAGAGGCAACAGGGCCCCAGGACAAGAGATTTCCATGTGCTCGGATATGTGTGTCATGGAGGATGGTTTGTGCTCTGGGTTTTCTCTCTTTCCCACCACCGTATTTCTCAGTGGTGTCCTGCAGATCTCCCTGGTCTCTCTCCTACTCACACGTGGTGTCTTATTTTGCCCTGGGGCTGTAGCTAAAACTCAGGATGGTGTGGCCTTAGAGATCCAACCCTTGAAGAGCCAGGAAGGGGTGGAAAATGAGGAGAAGGAGAAGAAGAAAGTGAAGGTGCCCAAGAAGGAGAAGTCTGTGCTCCAAGGGAAGCTGACGCGCCTTGCAGTCCAGATTGGGAAGGCAGGTGAGCCATCACCCCGGGTGTCTCACTGGAGGTGGGACAGTGGGAGGGGGCTGATCCCTGCTTGCCATCCCTGTGTCCCCTCACTTGCTGCTTGGCATCCTCTCCCAGGGTTGATTATGTCAGCCATCACGGTGATCATCTTGGTGCTGTACTTTGTCATCGACACCTTTGGGGTACAGCGTCGGCCCTGGCTGGCAGAATGCACCCCCATCTACATCCAGTACTTTGTCAAGTTCTTCATCATCGGTGTCACCGTGCTGGTAGTGGCTGTGCCTGAAGGGCTCCCACTGGCAGTCACCATCTCCCTGGCCTACTCAGTGAAGGTGAGACCAGTAGGGGCATGGTGGGTGTGGAGAAGTGTGATGGGAATGTTCAGGCTTTTGGCTTTAACCTTCCTGGTCATGCTGCAGAAAATGATGAAGGACAACAACCTTGTGAGGCACTTGGATGCTTGTGAGACCATGGGTAATGCCACCGCCATCTGCTCAGACAAGACCGGCACGCTCACAATGAACCGAATGACTGTGGTGCAGGCCTACGTGGGGGACACCCACTATCGCCAGATTCCTGACCCTGAAGCCATCTTGCCCAAGGTCCTGGACCTCATTGTCAATGGTGTTGCCATCAACTCTGCCTACACATCCAAGATCCTGGTGAGTTGGCTCTTGAGAACCACAGCCTTACGTTCCCACTGTTGGCCATCGCTACTGCTTCCATCCCACTGTGTTCTGCAGTGCCCAGGTTTGACATTTCTTTTCCTTTCCCTTTTTCCTCCAGCCACCAGAGAAGGAAGGGGGGCTACCCCGGCAAGTGGGGAACAAGACAGAGTGTGCCTTGCTGGGCTTTGTGCTGGACCTGAAGCAGGATTATCAGGCTGTGCGGAATGAGGTGCCAGAGGAGAAGCTGTACAAAGTCTATACCTTCAACTCTGTGCGCAAGTCCATGAGCACAGTACTCAAGAACAGTGACAACAGCTTCCGCATGTACAGCAAGGGAGCCTCTGAGATCATCCTCCGCAAGTAACTGTCGTCCCCCCCCTCCACGCTGAGTCCTCTCCCCAACCCACCTGCCCCATGGACTTTGAGCTCTCAGAGCGGTGTTGAGCTGTTCTGGGGGATTGCAGGGTGAAGGGGACCCAGTGCTTGAGGAGGGGGGAAAGAAAGTGTGAGCATCAGGAAGTGCTGCTGTGCAAAGTGTTAGCTCTTTTTAGGGTGTCTCTAGTAAGGCTATAGGGGTACTGGGTGAGAGGTACTCATTTTACAGATGGGGGAAACTGGGTGGTGGAAGGAGGGGACTGCTGAACAGCCACAAGCAGTCTCCCTTACTCTCCTGTCCTGTCCTGTGGTAGGTGCACCAAGATTCTGGACAAGAATGGTGACCCCCGGATGTTCAAAGTGAAGGATCGAGATGAGATGGTGAAGAAGGTGATTGAGCCTATGGCTTGCCATGGGCTGCGGACCATCTGCCTGGCCTTCCGTGACTTCCCTGCTGACACTGAGCCTGACTGGGACAGTGAGAATGAGATCCTGTCTGACCTGACGTGCATTGCTGTGGTGGGGATAGAGGACCCTGTGCGGCCAGAGGTACTGTGGCCCCCATGTGGCTCTGACAGCCCATCACCCAGCTGTGCTCCTGGTCCAGGAGCCTCTCTTCATGATGTTTAAGAATATGAGCCCCTTACAAAAGCATGAGCATCTCCTGTGCATCTGTCCCCAGAGTGCCTCACACTACCATGTGCTGGCATTGCCCTTTCCTGCACAGGCAGAGGGACCAGGTGGCAGCCTGCTTCCACTCAGATTCCCCTCACTTGCTGCTCTAGGGCTCTTTGCACAAGCCCAGCTGGTTCTGTGTGCAGTTGTCAGATATAGGGAGGCACCAGGCGGGTGTGATGAGGATGCTGGATAGGGCAGGACTGACCAGCTCGTTCTTTCATGCAGCCTCATCATGGGGTGCCAGGCCAGGTGGCTGACCTAATGCAATAAGCCCCCTGCTACCTGCCTCTTTATTTGCATTTTGGAGTTTGCCCCTATGCTCCAGCCTTGCTTGCATTTTTCCTTATTAGATATTGAAGTATCTGGGTCTGGGAATTGCATTACAGATGTCCTGTCTGCACTGACTCTGGAGGTTGTGATTCAATTTGCAAATTTCTCACCAATATCCTCTTCCCCCACTGCTCCATAACAGGTAAACCCATTAGTGCAGCAACATGTTGCCAGAGCAGCGTGGGGTTGGGGCAGGAGGAATGCCCCCATTTGTGTGAGCTGCCTAACTGTGCCTTGTGATGGGGAGAAGGCAATGAGGTTCTGTTCCCTTGAGGGGTCTGCTCTGAACAGGGCTGCAAGGGGTGCTCTGATCTCTTGGGGCTTCTCCATCCCTTGGGGATAAAAGAGTTGAGCTGGCTCTGGGTGGGGTGTGTTGGTTCAGCATGTTGTCCCCCACCTGAGCCGTGGGTAGATGTAAATGGCTTGTGGCACCACTGAGACTGTGGCCTAAGTGCTCTGCCCACCCCTTGCCTGTCCACATCCCCAGGTGCCAGATGCCATCCTGAAGTGCCAGCGTGCAGGCATCACTGTCCGCATGGTGACTGGGGACAACATCAACACTGCCCGTGCCATTGCCACCAAGTGTGGCATCCTGCTGCCTGGAGAGGACTTCCTATGCCTGGAGGGGAAGGAGTTCAACCGGCTCATCCGCAATGAGAAGGGCGAGGTGGGAGAGCAGCAAAGGGCTCTGCAGTGGGGTGGCTGGCTGCTTTGGTGGTCACACTCCGGTGAGGCAGGAGGCGTTTGGAAGTCCCTGTGCCTCCTCACACCCACCCTGTCCTGCAGGTGGAACAGGAACAGCTGGACAAGGTCTGGCCCAAGCTGCGTGTGCTGGCCCGCTCATCCCCAACAGATAAGCACACGCTAGTCAAAGGTGGGTGCGTGCCTGCTCCTGGTGCTTGCCACCTTTCCCCCAAGTGCCCCGGGCTGCTCTGCCCAGCTGCTTCTTGCAGTGTGATCTCTGCTAGAGCGTGCCCTCAAAGCTAACGTTTGCTGCGCTCCTTGCTCCCCATTGCAGGCATTATTGACAGCACTGTTGGTGACCAGCGGCAGGTGGTGGCTGTCACCGGAGATGGAACCAATGATGGTCCCGCTCTGAAGAAAGCTGATGTTGGATTTGCTATGGTACAGAAGGGAGTGGGTTTGCCAGCAGGTGCTCCCTGGCTGTGGGGAGTGGCCTTTGCTTTTCAGGCAGAGGAACTGAGGACCTACATGATTGTTAAATTCTCTCTGGAGCAGTGGAACTCTTTTTCCAAGTCTTCCTTAAGGGCTTAAAATGGAGAAATAAACCTGTTCAGTGCTTGGTGTGAATTCTCAGGAATCTTCTAGGACTGCTAGCAAGTGATTGGAAAACAGTCCTCCAATAGCCTGGGTTAGGGGTGGGTTTTTCTGACCCACTGCTTTGCTTGCATCCTCCCAGAGCAGCAGTCAAACAGTAACCTTGTGCTGTGCTGCCCAGCTTTTCTCTGAAGCTCGTGCTCTGCAAAATTTAGGGGTTCCCATCCAAAACAGTTCTTGCAAGTCTCAAGTGAGGGGAAAACACCGGGGAATTGTCTCCTTGCAGGGTGTTTCAGGGTGTGCTTGATATGTTGCATTTTCTGGAAAGAAAAGCAGTGTTGCAGAGCTGGGTGTGGAGCTTGTCCTGTGACTTACCCCTGCCCACTTTCTTCCTGGCCCTTAAGGGCATTGCAGGCACCGATGTTGCAAAGGAGGCTTCAGACATCATCCTGACGGATGACAACTTCACCAGCATCGTCAAGGCGGTGATGTGGGGTCGCAATGTGTATGACAGCATCTCCAAGTTCCTACAGTTCCAGTTGACTGTTAACGTGGTGGCTGTCATCGTGGCTTTCACAGGCGCCTGCATCACACAGGTATGGGGCTGCTGCTCTCAGCAGAGGAGTGGAGCACCGTGCAAAATAGAGGTAAAAATGGGCTGGTTTAGTTGGTATGTCATGTTCTCCATGCTCTCCCTGCAGGATTCTCCCCTGAAAGCTGTGCAGATGCTGTGGGTGAACCTGATCATGGACACATTTGCCTCCTTAGCACTGGCCACAGAGCCTCCATCTGAATCCCTGCTGCTCCGCAAGCCATATGGCCGCAACAAGCCACTCATCTCCCGCACCATGATGAAGAACATCCTGGGACACGCTGTGTACCAGCTGACTATCATTTTCACACTACTTTTTGCGGGTGAGCTTTGAGACCCTAAGGAATTGGGGGGATTAGCCCAATTATTATTGGTGGTATTATAATCAGAGGGCTTATACTGAGTGCATTCTGTACTTCAGTGGCTGAAGGTTTCAACCAGGAAAGCAAATTTTCTGTATTTTTATGGCCTTTTTAAGGAAATGATGGTTTAGTGGGGTTGGTGTGGGGGAATCCAGGTGGGTCAAGGGATCTTCACTGAGAGCCTGGGACTCTTAATTCCACCTCCACCAGTGTGGAGAAGATGAGATCCCATTCCTTTTCTCCCTGCCCGTGTCCCACCTCAAACCTCTTTTCTGCTTAGGGGAGAAGCTGTTTGACATTGACAGTGGTCGGAACGCTCCATTGCATTCCCCACCCACTGAGCACTACACCATCGTCTTCAACACCTTTGTCATGATGCAGTTATTCAATGAGATCAATGCACGCAAGATTCACGGGGAGAGGAATGTCTTTGAGGCCATCTACCGCAACCCCATCTTCTGCACAGTGGTGCTGGGGACGTTTGCAGCCCAGGTGAGGCTGCGTGGGCACAGCATGGGTAGAAAGGAATGGGTGGTGGGACTGGAAGGGGTCAGTGACACAGGGAGGACCTGCTTGTGCTGCAGTTCCTCTCTAGCAGCTTCTCAGTGACTCCAAAGCTGACAACTGGGGGCTAAATTGACTGGGGAGGTTCCAGGGCTGGATAGCCAGCTTGTGCCTCTGGTGGCCTTACTGGTCTAGATGGGAGGATCTAACCCTCATCTCAGGGAGGGGGAGAAGATCTGTGGGTCTGGAGGATCTTTTCTTCCTGTGACTACCTATCGTTGTAGCCTTGTAAGCTTCCAGTGTGTGACTTGTTCTCTCCTGTGCTGTAGATCATCATTGTGGAGTTTGGTGGGAAGCCATTCAGCTGCTCTGGGCTCACTCTGAGCCAGTGGTTCTGGTGTATATTTATTGGAGTGGGAGAACTCCTCTGGGGCCAGGTAAGAACCAGCCTATATGAAAATCAAACTCCTGACCCTTCTTACCCAGCTGTAACCCTAGCCAAGCCTGCTTTTCCTCTTCCAACTGCTTCAGTCTCAGATTCTCCCTAGCATTTATTCAAGGCTGGGGATGGTGATGCTCCATCCCAACCCCATACCAGCAGAGAGGAAGCTGCTGGTGGGTTCCTTGCTTCCACACTACTTGCCTGAGGTGGGATGTCTCAGCTGAGCTGCTCTGCCTGCCTCTCCCCAGCTGATCTGCACGGTCCCCACCAGCCGCCTGAAGTTCCTGAAGGAAGCTGGGCATGGCATCACCAAGGAGGAGATCCCAGAGGAAGAGCTACCAGAGGATGTGGATGAGATTGACCATGCTGAGATGGAGCTGCGGCGTGGGCAGATCCTATGGTTCAGGGGTCTCAACAGGATACAGACGCAGGTAATGTGGGGCAGTGGGTCCTGTGGGCCTTTCTTCTCTCTCTTTTTCTCTTTCCCTTTTCTTTCTAGGGGCTCCGTCTGGAAAGAGGTGACAGCCACTGCTCAGACGATGCCATCATCTCCTGTGCCTTCCTGGGTCTGTCCTGGTTTTGGGAAACCAGGTTTTGGGAAACCAGGGCAGCCTGACTTTCTGGGACAGCCTGGGGTGGGCAGGGGGTGGTACAGGTTCTGTTCTGACACACAATGTGGCCAATGGGCACCTTGCTGGTAGCAGAGCAGTGCTGGAGCTGCAGTGATCCCAGAGGGATCAGCCCCATGGAGCTGCAGCATGGAGCACTGAGCTCTCTCCTGCTCTGCCTCTGGGGCTCTTACAGTAAGGCTGTTTTCCACTTCAGGCTGAGGTGAGCTCATATAGACCTTGGGCAGTCTGAGATGGCTGGGGAAGGCGTCTGCCCCTTGTCAAAAGGTTGCTGGAGCTTCCAAGAGCTGGCTGTGCTCTCTGAGCTCAGGACCTCAGGCTGAGTCTGGCTCCCTCGGTCCTTGAGGAGAGCTCTGCTCCAAGGGGGGGGTGGCTGTGGACAAGCATCACCTCCCTCTGCCCTTGGGGGCACTTTCCATCCCTCCCGGCCAGCTCTTCTGCTCCATGTCTGCTGCTCTTGGCCCTGCAGCAGGGAAAGGGAGGAGAATTGGTAAATATGATTTTTACATCAGTTGTTTCTCTGACTTTTTTTTTTTTTTTTTTTTCTTCCTGAGAGGTATTTTTTGTTGTTGTTGTTGTGTTTTTTTTCCCTGCCCTGCCTCCTCAGTGGTTGGCTGTTTGGGGCAGGGGGATCTCCTGCAGTGAGGTCTCTGCCCTTTTTCCCCGTGAGGCCCAGGATGGAGCTGCCTCAGGGAGCAAAGCTTGGGGCTGCTATGTTACCCTTTATTTGCACTTCTCAGGCCTTGTAACAGATCAAGTTGACTGAAGCGGCCCAAGTGCAGGCACTGGAGCTAGCATAGCAGCTGTGTCATGTTGCTTTGGTTTGGCTACTCTTTGAGATTTTTGCCTCGAGGGTTTCAAGGCGAAAGGCAATGCTAGCAGGGGCTGAGCTGTCCCTGGGAGCCCTGGCTCAGGTCAGGAAGCAATCCCAATGTCCTGGTAGGTATGGACAGCCAGAAGTCAGGCATGCTGCTGGCTCTGTGCCTGTGCATTGTGTCCGTGGGCTCTGGATTCTGTCCTGTAAGCTGTGGTGGACCTGTTGCAGCACCTAGGAGCATTGTTCCCCACTGCGGTTGCTAGCAAATCTTGAAACCTCTTGAGCACATTTTTATAACTGTGGTGCCCCACATGTGAAGCAGAGCAGCAACAGATCAAACCTGAGCAGTTTAGAGGAGTCTGTTCCCACCTGGCATGCCTTAAACAGGCCATGTTCCTTGTGGCCAGCCTGGTATGCTGGAGCAGGGTGTCCCTCTGTGGATGGAGGTCAGACACAAAGCAGAGTGTGAGGCAACTGTGGGGTCAGTGAGAGCTGCATGTGGGTCTGGAGAAAGCATCCTTTCCCCTGGGAAGCAGAGAGGGGCTGACGCAGGGCAAGGGACAGCCAAGGGGACATGAGTCAGGGAAGCCTCTGGACAATGCTTGGTCCCTCTTTCCCCACAGTGTGCCATGGGTGTAGCATCCTGGCTCCTTCCTTGCCTACTCTACCAGCTCTGTTTATGGGCTTTGTGTTATTCTGGGGTAGAGGCTGTGGAATGCATAGGATGCTATGGTCCTGTGTACCCGCTGCATTCCAGCATCGAGCCCCGTGGGGCTGCAGGTCCACAAATTCTTTCCCAGTGCAATTTTCCAGGCTGCCAGCTCACATCTCTGCTGCCCTCTCTCTCTCTGCTCGTCCTGCAGCTCTGGGGATGACCTGGGTTGTTCCCGGTGCTGCTCCCCCTCACCTCATCTCTTGGTGTTGGAACAAACCCTACACCTTTTGCACCCTCGAGGACTGGAAACCCACCTCTCCTTTGCCCCCATGCACTGACCAAACCTGTATAGGTTTTTGGGAGTGCAGGCTGGGGCGGGGGTTGGCTCTCTCATTCTTCCTCCTCCATCTCTCCGTCCTTCTTCCTTCCTATCCCTGTGTGTCTACCCCAACCCTGCTCCCTCTGTCCCTGACCCCTGTCTTTGTTTCTGGCTGGGGCAATGCTATCTCACTCTCTGATTCTTTGCAGATGGACGTAGTTTACACATTCCAGACCGGCGCCTCCTCTTTGCAGGGAGCCCTCAGGAGACAGCCTTCCATCGTGAGCCAGCACCACGATGTAAAAAATGTTTCTAGCCCAACCCATGTAGCTCTTTCCTCCGTCAATTCCACTCCCACCACTTCTGCTGTTGCTGCTGCTGCATCTTCTCCTGCGGGCAGTGAGTGATAGTCTATTACAATGCATGACTTCTAATAACCACAGAGCACTGCACAACCTGACCCAGCCTGCGCTCTTTCCCTCTGACCCACTGTTTTCGAAAGTGAAGGATGGGGTAGAAGATGGTGTTTATTTATTTATTTATTTATTTATTTTAAAAAAAGCTGTTGGATCTTTAACAAGTTGGTGATAATTTTTGGTCCTTCCCTCACCCCATGCCTTGTTGCTTTCTTCTTTTTTTTTTTTTCCACCTCTTCTCCTTTGCAGGATTGGAGTGTGAGTCCACCCTCCTGAGGGGGGGGTGATGCAAAATTGGTGGTTCTGGCTGAAAGAATTGTGCTAATTTCTGAGCAGCTCAGAGCACCACTATGAGAGGGGTGTGCTGTTTGTGCCCAAACGCTGCCAGTTCTTTGCAGCACAGCTCTACCCAGCCCCAGGAGCTGGTGGAGAGATTGCTTTTCTGGAGCCCTACATTTGGAAGCAAAGCAACCTCTCAGCCCTTCCTACAGCACACTGCTGGGGCTGGCTGAGCTGTGGAGCCGTGCTGCCTGCATGCTCTCTGCCTCTTGCCTTATGTGTGAGTGACAGTGGGGGGGTTTGCTCCCTGCTGCACTCAGCAGTGCAGGAGCAGCTGGGTGCTCCGCATCGCTCGCCCACAGACAGACCCACTGGTTCAGTGTGCAACCTCCCTATCCCAGAGTTAACCTGCATGCCTTGTGGGGCAGGGCAGAGGGCTCCATGCCCAACCTGGAGTACTCACACCCCCGGGGTCCCACAGAGCCCAGCCTTGAGGCTGGAGAAAACCTTGGGCTACACACACGTGCAGCAACTTGGCCGAAGTGTTAATGCTGCCGTGGCAAGGAGCACACCTAAGTTTGTCCCCAGCTCTGCAAGGGATGGTATGGGGGCTCTGCTGGTCCCCTGGTGGCCCTAGAGCATCACCACCCCATGCAGCATCTCAGTGAGGCCAGGCTGGCTGCTCCATTTTATGCCTGCAACTTTCTACATGCAGATGGGGTGGAAAACATGGCTGGACAAAGCTGGATCTTGCTTCTAACAGTGGCTTTCCAGAGCAAAGCAAATCCTGCTCTGATGCAGTGCCCTGTGTTTGTTATGAGCAGAATAATGGCTCATGAGCATGTGAGTGAGGAGTCTGTCTGCAGGGCTGTGAGTAGGTAGTGCATCTTTCTCAGATAATTGGCTTTTTTATTGCATGTTTTTCTTCTTCTGTTCTTATTAAAGAAATACCCTGGGTGACTTTTTGAGCAGCTTTCAGTCTCCAGTGTTTATGCGGTGTGGCAGAGAAAACTTTGCATAATTTTGTTTTCTCTCTATTTAGTCAATACTGATGCCTGAGTTTTGTTTAACCCCAGTGTTTCTGAAGCAGCACATCTGCCTTCTGGTCATCTCTGCCACCACCAAGGTGTTCTGACCTGAACAGGGGGTTTGGATGGACAAAATCACATTGCAGTTTTTTGTTTTTTGTTGGTTTTTTTTTTCAGTCTGTGGATTAATGTTCTCCCTGTTATGGAGCAAGGGATGGGTATCTTGGATAGCAAGTGTCCTTCCAGGAAGGAAACAGTTTCACCAACAGCTAACCCAAGATGCTAAGTCTTCCCTCTGTTTTCTATCTAGATATTTCTCTATTCCCTTTGTTGTTTTCCTTACCTTTCTCTGAGCTCCAGTTCCCTCTACAGATTAACAGTGTCCTGCTGTCTTCCACTTCATGTCTGGGATGAGTTTTCCAGGGCCGGACCTCAGCAGCCCTGTGTGCTCTGTTGGAGGCAATGGAGGAAAGGGAGATCTTGTGAGGGCCCTCCAAGAGGTGGTTGGCAGAGCTTACTTTGTGTCTGGTCGGACCTGGTCTGGGGCAATGGGGCCCAGCAGTTGTGGTGCATCATGCAGGAAGTGTCACTTCCACCTCACTGTGCACAGTGATTTTGCAATGATGGTGCAAAATGAAAGTGAACTGTAAAGGTTATGTTAAGCTCTTTTAATGAGGGAACAGCTTCTTGAATTAATCTTGCAGCAGTTGTTCAAGAGATGGTTGAATCAATGAATAAATGGGAAAAGCTGCTGTTCTGGCAGAGCTGATGGCGTTGGGTGGTGAGTGGGCTCTGGGCTCACCTGTGCTGCAAGTAGTGAGGAAAGGAAAGCTGTGAGGCTGCTCCAGAGCTTGTGCTACGGTCCCTGCTGTGCTGGCAGGCACTGAGGCACTCCTTAGCTGAGTTAGGCTAGCTATCTGTGGCTTTTTGCACACCATGTTTAGGGCAGTCAGTGCTTGTGGTTGCCCTTCCAGAAGTGCTGACGGAGTGCTGCATTGTTGGTCTCAGTCACGGATGATCTGCTCAGTGGTCTGCCTTGCCTTATGCATTGATATTAAATCCTGATTTTTATCTAGGATGTTGCTGTGGTCACTAGTGCAGCAAACAGCTCTGAATCCCTCTTCCCAGCCGTGGAAACTTACTGTTTTCACAAACCAGCTGGTGCCCCAGCATCAGCATTCCTCCTGAGTGTCTGCCTTCCAGCTCATGGGCTCCGAGCTGGCTTGTTTGTTTCTAGCGAGGATGTGCTGTATCTGTGGGGTTGCCCTGGTGTGGGGTAGCAGCGCCATTCTGAGCCTGATGCGAAGCAGACTCAAAACTGCATCCCCTGTGCTGAGGGAACCCTGGAGCACTGTGCAGGTAAACCTCCAGAGTTTCAGGCATGAGAGTCGTATCTGAGTAAATTCTCTGGTCTGCTTTTGTGGGTGCTGTTAAAGCTGAGGCCGGTGATCCCCAGAGACTCCGTCTGGCTATGCTGGGTTTTATGTGCCTCCCAGCCTGGCCGTGTGTCAGAAGGCCAAGGGCTGCAGTCTCTGGAGGTTCCTGAAGAGGTGGCAATGCATACTTTCAGCATCAGATTCCAAGGGGATATGTAACTTGTTCTCCATCAGCTCTGTGTGCTCTCTGCTCCCCCTGCCGTGTGATGGGGAGTCTGCAGGGATTGCAGCGTGGGGATGCTGCAGAGAAACATCCCTTCTGTGTCATCTACAGCTCTCCTCCTGTTTGTTCCCCGGGGTATATGGAAGGGAGGCACATAATGGGGCTCCTCAGGTGCTGGAACTGCTTTCTCCGTCTGTGCGCCTGGAGATGGAGCAGGAGGAGCAGTGCTGCTGTGGGGAGGGGTCACTGATGGCCCAGGTAGTTCCCAGGGGACAGAGAGGGTGACACAAGCTAGCAGGGTGCTAGTGTGAGCCCTGGCAAACTGGGGGCACCCAGGGAGAGGCAGCAAGCAGAGCATCCATGGGAGCTACCATGGAGTCATCTGAGAGCTGCTTTGGGGAGGGCTGTATGTGGTGCATGTTTGTCACCTGTCGTGCAAGGAGGGCTGCACTTCCAGAGGAATTAGCAAGAGCAGTGAACTTGGTGCTGGCCGTGTCCTGGCTCATTTCCAGACCTCTCCCAGTGCAGCACAGCAGGACCCCAGCTATGCAAACTGGGCTCTGGATCTCTTGCTTGTCATGCCTTGCTTTTTGGCATCAGTGGCAGCCCAGTGGTTTCACAGGAGCAGCAAGCGGCCGGGCTTTCTAGCAAGGTTTGGGATTTTGTGTGTGTGCAGCTTCAAAAAGAAATGCTATATCTGCCTTTGGGGATTGCTGGGTCCTCTTTGGCATATGCAGGGCAGGATGCAGAGCTTCAGCCCAGGATCCCAGTTGCTGCTGTGCAGGGAAGCTCACATGCATCTGGCTTCCTCCTTGCATGTTTCATTGGGTCCTGTTTTACTGCTTATGGCATCTACTTGGACCTACTGCTTCACGTGGGCTTGGAAAGTTTATGACACCTTGTAAAAGCCCGTTCCTTTCTGTAGGTCTAAGAACAGATAAAATGAACACATTGCTCCCACAGTAGTTCTTTGGATTTTTTTTAATTGAAGCAAACCCACTGTTTGTCTAACCCACCTCTTTTTTGAGTTGTAGTGCCACTTTTTTGTCTTCATTTACACACACAGATATGCGTGCGCACATGTAATGACAACTAATGCGTTTTGGCTTCTGTTCATTCAAAGTGATCTTGTTTCATTGTGGTTTTTTGTTTGTTTGTTTTTTGAATTTTTGGGGGTTTTTTTGTTTGTTTGGTTGGTTTTTTTTTTGTCTTTTCTTGCAGCTTCTGAAGTCGCCCTGTAGTCAGTTGACTCCCCATCACACACCTTGTGCCCCGTCTGGTCCATGTTGGCCCTCCTAGTTCACCGTAGATCTCTTATTTTGACTTACCTGTCTGTTCCATGGTGGTGATCATTGTTGTCTTCCTTGTTTTATTGTCCCTTTATTTTTTTATTTTTCTCCTGGGAGCTCTTGCCTCTCATGGCAGCTACTAACCCTTCTTTTATTTATTTCCATGTTCTGCACCCTTACCTGATGGCAGATCAAGGTGGTGAATGCGTTCCGTAGCTCCTTGTACGAAGGCCTCGAGAAACCTGAGTACAGAAGCTCCATCCATAACTTCATGACTCATCCGGAGTTCATCCTGGAGGAAGATGAGCCTCGAACACCATTCCTTGACAGCGCTGAAGATGACCCCGAGACCGATGGACTCAAAAAGCGAGGTGGGGGCAGCCTGGGTGGATCTTCATCCCTCAACAGAAATAACAACGCAGTGGATAGTGATCAAACCGAGGTCAACTTTGTGGAGCCTGAAAGCTTCTTTCACAGCTTGGAGACATCAGTTTGACCTTAGAACATTGACCCCCTCCTCCCTCTCACCACTGCCCTCCTTTGCCCCACGTCCAGTGTGATGTTGACATCAGTAACTGATCACACGCTGCAGTCGCTTTGTGTCAAACTGCTCATAAGTATGTCATTTGGGGTTGGTTGGTTTGTTTTTTTTACTATGTTCAGCTGTGGGAAGCAGAGTACCGTGAAGCTGAGTATTAGAAGAGGGGACATTGTGCATTTTCACCCCTAATTTTCAGTGGTACTCACCCAAGTGAAACAGCCAGGTTATTTCCTCTCTGAGAGTTGGGCTCCATGTGTCTTCAGGGGGTTTTCACGTTGAAAAATGCATGTATCAAGGAAGCTTGAATTGTTGTAGTCTTACATGCACGGTCCCTGCCTGAGGGCTGAGGTGCACTTGTGACTTTCTTTTTCCACTTCGGGTTTTTAAGGTTTTCTTCCAGTGTCGGGGTTTATTCTTTGCTATGGGATTTGTCCCCCAGTTACTTACTTCACAGTGGGAAGTTGGGGGAGTTAGCACTGTAGTGCAAAAAGCTTAAAAAAACAAACAGACAAAAAACAAAAAAACAAAAAACTACCAAAAAAAACCCATGAAAAAAAAACAAACCATCAACAAACAAAAACAGTCGGGAGGAAGGTGTTTACTCACAGGTTGCTCGGACAGGGATGTACACCAGTCTTCCACCTTGACCAATGGTACCCAGCCTTTACAGCTCCTCCTTTTGCCTCCTTTTGTGTGCACGCATTGCTGTGTGTTTCCAAATCAATCTCTGGTAGACAAGGAATGAAGGTGGCTTGGCTTCAGTGTGAGGGCTTGACTTTATTTTTTTCCTTTTTTTTTTTTTTCTTTTCCTCCCTGCCATGAAGTAAGGTGGAGGTGAATGGCAGTTCAAGCGTGGTGAAGAAAAAACAAATGGCAGTGAGAAATGGGGTGCTTTCTTTTGGAGGAGCTGAAGGAATGCATCTCTTTTGCTTGTGAGCACCTGTGCAACATTTTGGCGAGAGCTCTGGGAACCTTTTGCAGCTCCCGCTATCAGAAGCAGAGGGACTTTTGCCTGTTTTGGATTGTCTGTACTCCTTCTGGGCTGAGTAATTCTCAGCCTCGCAGTGGAAGCGTTGGCTGCCAAGGAACCCAGAGGATGCTCCAGCTGTACCCACCAGCTCTGCATCTCACTTCCGAAGTGTGAATGGAGGATAAGTGTGGTTGATGTGCTTGGGGCAGCTCTCAGGTCATAAGAAGGACAAGTTGGGTTGTGCCCTAAAAGGGAAGGGATCTCCGTGGCCACGGGGAGGGCCTGTTGGTTTCCACCACACTCCTGCAGCTGATGCTGGTGTTGGATTGGTTGGTCAGCTGCAGCTCTTCCAGCAGAAGTGCTGTGAGCTTTGCTTGCTGCTTACTGGAGGTCGTCTCCTCACCCTGTGTCCTGCCTCCCACTGGTCTATAGTAACTGTTCCTCTGCAGGGCGAGAGCCTTGAGTTGTGGAGCAGATGTCCCATGTATCCTGGCTCTAGCCATCTTGCCAAGCCAAGAGCGGGCCAGAGCAGGAGGCAGGATTTTGCTTTGCTTGGGCTTAGTTTCTTTCCCTGCGAGTGCACCTTCGGTTGTTGTCCCCCAGTGCGCAGGGCTGAAAAGGGCTCTGCTGCTTTCTGTCCCTTGTCCCAGTTGGTTTGTGTTGGAAGCAAAGAGAACATGGCGGTAACTAGCTGTGCTGTCTGCCTGGCCTCTGTCCCTGTAGGTGTCTGAGAGGGCGGGCTGGCTGGTTAGGCTGGCTGGTTTCCTCTTTTCTTTCCTTTAAGAACGCACAGCAGAATTTCCCGTGCCTTCTCCGAGCACTGCCTGCAGCACTGCCTGCCATGCGAGGGCCCACTACTTTGCCAAGAAATAAGTGTTCCTTAATGACAACAGCAAAAACCACGTGTCTTTGTTTTGTTCCCAGCCCAGCACTGACTCATTCCTTCCTTGGGGTAGAAGGAGGGAAGGACCCAGGTGCTGAGGTCAGGCCCTGCTGCCCTGCCTGGCGTGGCAAAGGGGGGGGTGAAGGCTGGGCTCAGTACACTGCCAGCAGCAAGGAGAAATTGCCACCACTGCCCATCTCTGTTACAAATTCAGTGTTGAGACACCAGCCCTGCCCGTACAGACAAACCTGTTGCTGTCCTCCCCTTCCTCTGCAGATGAGATGAACGCTGTGGGCAGGACAGGGTGCAGCGTGCCAGGCTGTATAGTAGTGGAGGGGAAGGGGTGCTCATGGGGTCTGGTTTGGAATTGAAGGTGACATTGCTCAAAAGATCACTTTTTTTCTATTTTAAATACTTGCAAAAACAAACAAACAAACAAAAACTTAGAGGCTTACATAAATATTTATTATATGTGTTGGGGGAGGGAGGGTGCTATTTCTTTTCTATTTCTTTTTCCTTTTTATTTTTTATTTTTTTAATTATTGTTACCTCGGACCTATTTAAAAACAAACAGAAAACCAAAAAAAGACTTAAACCAATGAAAAACATCACAAAGCCAACTCTGGAGGCGCTTAATTCCCTCCCAGAGGCCTGTGACCAGCAGGTTGCCATAGGGGTCTGGTTGTTTGTTAGTTGATACTTTATTGTTCTAGTTTCCATATTAGGGGGGGAGGGGGGAAATGATTATAGATAAATATTATGCAAGAAAAAAAAAAAAGTCTAGTTTTCTTTAGATCAGAAACTGATATTTTTATGTCAGCCATATGTATTTTGTTTAAAGTAAAAATAAAATAAAAATCTTATGGTCCTGCATCTGCAGCGGCTCCTGACTGCATAATGGCAATTCCCAGTGATGGCGTATTGCCATCTGTGCCAGTCAGCCTCCTTTTTTCTGAGCAGCCATCTTTATACTAGATGTTAGCTGGATGACAATTTATATATATATACATATATATATATAATTTATGTTGGTATGGCTGGTTGCTTAAGGTAAAGCGTTTATTGTGCATACATCTTTCATGTAAAGTATTTTTTCCTATTTAGTTTCAGTGATATACTGGCAGCAGATGACTATTGGGTTAAGTTATTGAGGATATTATGAAAACAAACAAAAAAAACCCACGTCTGGTGAGATGGGCGCTTTGCTGGTGAGGCATGGACAGCAGCATGGACTCTGGGGACTCTGCAACATGCCTTGAAAGAGGGGGAGGTTTTCTTTTATGCTTTGTTTGAACTGCAATATATGCCATTGCCGGACAGGAACCGAAGACATACCCTGTGATCTGTGTTAACTTGCCTTGGAATGCTTTGTTATTAAAACACTCTGAACATAATTTTGCATCCAGTTCTTAATGACAGCAGGGTCTCTGGTGGTGGTGGTTTTCCATGAAGTAAATGGGCAGATTGGTACCAAAGACATTACATCGCATCCTGTGTGCAGTGCTGAACTGGCATTCTTAGGCATTTGCATTCTGTGATGGATTTTTCTTTTATTTGCACAGGGGCTGTACTTCAAAGGTTTTGTGCAATAAGGTTTGAGGACAATTTTGAAACAATCTCAAGAAGGAAAAAAACAAAACTGAATTTTAGCAGGGGCAGCCTCTGTGGCACTCAGCCCCTCTTGAACTGCTTCTTCCTGTGCCAGGACTCGGGATGATGGGAAAGCCCCCTCCCAGTCCCAGGGAGCGCACCTCTGATGCCACTGGCTGCGTGACTGCGGGGACTGAGCACCTCCATGGTAACATCCCTGCAGGGAAAGGATGCTCATAGCACCAGCAGCTGCTCTTCAGCCCTGTGTCCAGCAGCCGTGCAGTCATCACTCCTTGGAGCACAGGGGCCCTGCGTGGCTCACAGCTCTTCCTCACCCAGCACCTCCTTGCAAAGGCTGTCCTCTGCCTTCCTCATCCTCCTGCTCAATGAAAAGGAAACCAGTTTTTGTTCGAAGAAGCCCATTGCTATCACTGTCTTTAGTTTATTTCCTGCCCTTGGTTTTTTTTTTGTTTTTTTTTTTTAATATATATATATATATATGTCTGTGTGAGTGTATGTGTGTGTATATATATACAGTATTAAACCAACATGTGTGTATATATAATTTATCCAGCGCTCTCACAGCAAAATTTTCATTTGAAGAGGGCACTCAGAGCTGATTTTTTTTTTTTTCTTTTCAAATAAGTAGAATAATAAGCACTGGTATTTTTGTATAAAAACAGAAAAATACAAAACAAAAGGCTGAGTATTATGTGGCATGCATGACATTAAAAAAAAAAATAGTGGTTTCAAAACTGTATGTACCCTGGTGTGTTTGCCATATCCTAGAGTCCAGCTTAAAGTGCACCTGATCTGTATTGAATTTTGATATTAATCCCTATGTAAAATGTTTTGCATGTAATTTATATGGTGCTTGGGAGGAAAAAAAGAAAGAAAAAAAAAAAAAAAGAGTTGTCAGTTGGCTTCTTGTGAGAACATGGACTCCAAGATAGAATAGACAAGTTGGAAATCGAAGCAGGGGTGCGATGGTAAAGGGGGAATGCAGTAAAAAAGTGTAAGGGGTGGGGGGTGGAACAGGGCTACTGGGTTAGAATCAGTAATGCAGAAATGTTGCAGCAAGAAAATAAAGTGTGCTCACATGTAGTTGTGACATCCTTGGTGTGTGTCTGCCAGCCCGTGACATCCACGCTGTGCGCTCACCTGGCACTGGAGGAATGAATGGCTGCACTTCCCCATTGGGAAAATGGGATAGAACGGGTGGGAACTGAGCAGCCACGCCGCTGCTCTATGGTCCACATGGGATTTCACTGTGCGTAAGACTCCTTCCATAGGGCACAGACGGCTGCACGCGTCTCAAAAGTGGCGCCTGCGTATTGCAGATCCTGAATGTGGGGTGACGTTATGGGGAGCTCCGGAGCCGCAGTACGCATGCGCAGCTTCAGGACTGGCAGATTGTGCGCCGCGTTATGAACGGCCGGCCCTGAACCGAGATCCAGAACCGCAACACGCGGCCGGAGAGTCCGGAACGGCAACAAGCAGCCGCCATGTTGGAACGCTAATTCGGGACGGCACTACGCATGCGCCAGTTTTAGGACGGCAGTGCGCATGCGCTAGATCCTGAACAGCAAGACGCACGCGCCAATTCCGGAATAGCAATACGTATATGTTAATTAATTCCGGAATGGCAATAAGTATGTGTTAATTAATTCCGGAATGGCAATAAGTATGTGTTAGTTAATTCCGGAATGGCAATACATGTGTATTGCCGTGTTATATCCCACAATGCACCAGACGGGAAAATGATGCTATTGCGCATGATCAAAATGGCGACCTTACTATTGCCGCGTTATATCCCACAATCCAGCATGCCGGAAGTGACGCTACTGCTATTGATCAAAATGGCGACCTCCAGATGCCGCGATATGCCGCGTTATATCCCACAATCCACCTTGCCGGAAGTGACGCTACTGCGCATGATCAAAATGGCGACCCACAGATGCCCCGTTATGCCGCGTTATATCCCACAATCCACCTTGCCGGAAGTTACGCTACTGCGCATGATCAAAATGGCGACCTCCAGATGCCGCGATATGCCGCGTTATATCCCACAATCCACCTTGCCGGAAGTGACGCTACTGCGCATGATCAAAATGGCGACCCACAGATGCCCCGTTATATCCCACAATCCACCTTGCCGGAAGTGACGCTACTGCGCATGATCAAAATGGCGACCCACAGATGCCCCGTTATGCCGCGTTATATCCCACAATGCACCTTGCCGGAAGTTACGCTACTGCGCATGATCAAAATGGCGACCTCCAGATGCCGCGATATGCCGCGTTATATCCCACAATGCACCTTGCCGGAAGTGACGCTACTGCGCATGATCAAAATGGCGACCTCCAGATGCCGCGATATGCCGCGTTATATCCCACAATGCACCTTGCCGGAAGCGACACTACTGCGCATGATCAAAATGGCGATCTCCAGATGCCTCCTTATACCGCGTTATATCCCACAATGCACCTTGCCGGAAGCGACACTACTGCGCATGATCAAAATGGCGATCTCCTGATGCCTCGTTATGCCGCGTTATATCCCACAATGCACCTTGCCGGAAGTGACGCTATTCCTCACTATGAAAATGGCGTCCGCGACGTGCCGGGACACTATGGGGATTTATGGGGCGCTTTGGGGCTCTATGGAGCTTCTATGGGGCTCTGTAGGGCTTCTGTGGGGCACTATGGGACACTGTGGGGCTTCAATGGGGCTCTGTAGGGCTTCTATGGGGCGCTATGTGTATCTATGTGGCTGTGTGTGGCTGTGTGGGGCCTCCACTGTCACCACCAACATTCCCCTCACACTACCCACATCAGTGCCCCCCCACCATCACCCCATTACCCCCATTATCACCATCACCCCCATTATCACTCCACCATTGTCCCCCCCACTGTCCTCCCCCACTGGAACCTCTCCCCCATTCATCACCGTTGCCCACCACCATCCACTGCTGTCACACCCATCACCTCCCCCCCACGTCACCCCACTGCCCACTTCCAAGTGGTTTTCTTCCACTCTAACACATCTTTCTTGGTTTTTTTTTCTGCTCTAACCCTTCTTTTCTCGGTTTTCTTCTAATCTAACCCAAATTTTCTTGGTTTTCTTCCGCTATACGCTGTTGCACTTGTTTTTCATCTGCTATAACCACCTTTTCTTGGTTTTCTTCCACTCTAACCCATCTTTTCTTGGTTTAGTTCCGCTCTAACCTGTCTTTTCTTGGTTTTCTTATGCTCTAACCCTGCTTTTCTTGGTTTTCTTCCTCTCTATCCCTGCTTTTCTTGGTTTTCTTCCTTTGTAAGCCTGCTCTTTCTGGTTTTCTTTTGATCTATCCTAAATTTTCTTGGTTTTCTTCCGCTATACCCGTCTTTTCTTGGTTTTATTCGGCTCTAACCCGTCTTTTCCTTGTTTTCTTATGTTCTAACCCCGTTTTTCTTGGTTTTCCTCTGCTCTAACCCTGCATTTCTTGGTTTTCTTACTCTGCAACCCGTCTTTTCTTGGTTTTATTCTGCTATAGACTGCTTTTCTTGGTTTCCTTCCGCTATACGCTCTTTCTCTTGGTTTTCATCTGCTCTAACCCTGCTTTTCTTGTTTTTTTTCCACTCTAACCCATCTTTTCTTGGTTTTCTTCTGCTCTAACCTGTCTTTTCTTGGTTTTCTTCCCCTCTAACCCATCTTTTCTTGGTTTTCTTCTGCTCTAACCTGTCTTTTCTTGGTTTTCTTCCACTATACGCTGTTTTTCTTGGTTTTCTTCCACTCGATCCCTGTTTTATGAGGCCCCCTTTCTCTTTCTGTAGCTAAGTGTTCTCTTTTCATCTACTATAGGGTCCTTTTTCACTATTCAGTCTATCATCTACTCATCGTCACCTTTCAACGTGGTTCCTTGTGTAACTCTATTGATACCTCCACATCTACATACAGCTTCATTGGCAAACATCAGCTCCATGTCCCCCCCAGACACCTCAAAATCCCCCCCTCAATCATCTCTGCCCCCCATCACCTCAGCATTACTCCATTATCAGAACCAGAACTTACCTCCTGTAGTGCTGTTCTAGGCCGAGGAATGTGAGGGTGGAGAAGCCAAGTCCTGCAGCTCCATCCAGCAGCTCTTGGTCCAAGGCAGCAACAGAGCAGAAGAGCTTCTTCATGTGGATAGATGTGACTACAGCGAGGAGCTCCAGCAAATACCTGCTGCCCCACCGTGCCAGCCCTTATATGAGCACCAGGAGGGGGCGGAGCCAGCTCTGCAGCCAATCGGATGCGTTGCCTGCACTTGGGCTGTACTGCTGTGACTCCGCCCCATCATGGCTTCCAACCATGACTAAGCATTTCTATTATATCACTCTAATTATATAATGATATCACCGCCCCCATCACCCCCCATCATTCCAATGTCCCCCCAGCATCAACCCCAGAGCGGTGCCCACAGTGTCACCCCATTGTGACACTGAGATCTGCACCCCCGTGTCCATATACTGTGCTGTCATTTCTCCTCTATCCGTAACCCTCCCCTTTAGGAATAGATAAATATAATTATTAACCTGTTATTGCTTTGTTTTTGTCTTTGTTCACGATTGGAGCTGTTATGTAACAACTTGATTGGGCACCTGCTGAGGAGAGGGGCCCACCCCATAGGCACAGGTGGGGGCCGTTGAGGGGTGGATTGTGATTGGTTGGAGCCTGGCTCCTCCCCTCCTTGATTCGTATTTAAGGGCTGGGAAGGGCAGGGGGCAGCATCAGTTCCAGCTCAGTGCTCCTATAGGAGCATTGAGGGAGAGGATTCTCCTTCCTGCTGCTTTCGAGGTCTGGATGCCATATGGGATGCGGCTCTGCTTGGAGATCCTTTCCTTTGGGGTTAATGGTGAGTCTTTGGCTTTGCAATGGGGTAAGGAATTTCTTTTTTATTACTGGACTGATGTCTTCTCCTTTTGATTGCTCCTAGCAGCACTTATGGATGGGTGTGAGAAGGAGCCATATCTAGAGCCTCCTTCCTTTGGATGGAGGGCTCAGCCTTCACAATGGGGTGAGCGATCCCTTCTTTATTGCAGGGTTTGGGGGTGGAATGGGTCCCTTGGGGATGCTCCATCCCTAGAGGTGTTTGAGGCTGTGGGACCTTGGTGTGGTGGTTGGGTACTGTCCCCATAGCAGGGGGGTTGAAAGGAGATGGTCATTCTTGTCCTCAGTGCTGATCATCATTTGATTCTATGCTCATATATTGCAGGGTATCAGCCCCAATGCTGGCTCCTATGGGACATTGTTCATCATTATCTCCATCTGGATTCGGAGTCATTGGCTGCTGCTCTCTGGACTCGCTTCTACAGCCAGTTCTTCATCCATCTCATCATCTTCCCATGTTGATTCTCCATCTTCACCTCCTGCCTTCCATGAGCCCTGGGTCCTTCTATGAGGATCTCCATCATCACCTCCTGCCTTCCATGAGCCCTGTGTCCTTCTATGAGGATCTCCATCTTCACCTCCTGCCTTCCATGAGCCCTGGGTCCTTCTATGAGGATCTCCTTCATCACCTCCTGCCTTCCATGAGCCCTGGGTCCTTCTATGAGGATCTCCATCATCACCTCCTGCTTCAATGAGCCCTGGGTCCTTCTATGAGGATCTCCTTCATCACCTCCTGTCTTCTATGAGCCCTGGGTCCTTCTATGAGGATCTCCATCATCACCTCCTGCCTTCTGTGAGCCCTGGGTCCTTTTATGAGGATCTGCTTTGTGGTCATTCCCAGCACAGCAGTGGGACCGACGGCTCAGCAGTTCCTGGGCTCATCCCTTCTACCTTCCTACAAAGGAGCGCCATGTTGGCTGTGTTTCTGCTCACATCTCATCTGGACCCATAGACTGTGTGATTTTAGGTTCTTAGTTGGTCTTGCACTGGTTTGTTGACCTTATAAAGTCCAGTGGGGTCTCATGGGGCCCCGTTGGTTCCAGTGGGGTCTCATGGGGCCCCGTTGGTTCCTCCATCCCTCCCTACCAAACCCAAGGTGAGTGCTGTGTCTATGAGCTGCCCTGCAGATGTGGGCAGTGCCTTCATTGCTGTGTTGTGTCCCACAGGTTCCAGCAGAGCACAGAGATGTGCGGCTCCTGATGAGAGCAGTGAGGAACAGAGATCTGCATTGGTTGAACCCAGCTTTGCTGATGGTAACTCTCAGCCCAGCAGGTAAGGGCAGCACATATCAATTGGTTTTTACCTGTTTCATACTGAGATTGAAGGTAATGTTCCATTATTATAATGATAATATCTGCTCTCATCCTTCTGCATTCTCTTTTCCTCTGTTCTGTGCTATTTCTCCAGAATTTCCTGCTGTGTTTCCTTTGTTCTCATTTTGCTGTTCTGTTCATTCATAGGCCCATAGGCCTTATTGTTCATTTTGGTGCTTCATTCCCTTCAGCCTTTCATTCCATGTTGGAGTTCCAAGCAGTTTCCTCTGCTGCCTTGCCCTCCATCTTGATCATCTTTGCAATATTCTATTGGGCCTTGCCCCCCATCTTGATGTTTCTTGTAGTGCCCTTTTGGGCCTTGCCATTCATCTTGGTGTTTGCTGCAGTTTTCTCTTCAGCTTTGCCCTCCATCTTGATGTTCCTTGCAGTGTTCTTTTGGGCATTGTCCTCATCTTGATGTTCTCTTGGGCCTTGCCCTCCATCTTGATGTTTCAGCAGTGCTGTTTTGGGCCTTTCCCTCTGTTTTGCAGTTCCACGCAGTGTTCTTTTAGGCCTTGCCCTACATCTTGATGTTCCTTTAATGCCCTTTTGGGCCTTGTTCTCCATCTTGATGTTCCCTGCCATGTTCTCTTGGGCCGTGCCCTCCTTTTTGTTGTTCCTGCAGTGTTCTTTTGCTGTTTCCATTTAGCCTCCTACTCCGCCTTCCCTTTTCCCAATGTTCTTGGTGTTTCATACCACTCTCCTTGCTGTTTCTTTACCTTAGACTTTCCCTTGACTGTTCTCTTACTGTTGCCCTTGCCTTACTGTTGGTGTTTGCTTTGCTTTTCTTTTGTTGGGGCTTTCTGTGCTTGTTCTGCTGCCTTTGCCTTTGGCTCTATGGGGTTTGGTGGGAGGCAGCATTCACGGTAATGTTGACCTGAAGGGACCTTTATGGGATAATTGCAGGAACTTTATGGCCTTAATGGGAAATTTAGTGATAATTGCAGTTTTCTGTAGAGTATCTGTAAATCTAACCCTTTGTTTTTAAGTAACCTTCATTCTAATCATAGTGCAAAATATCATTTTAAAGTAATTGCACCTTTAACCTTAGAAATAGCATTACTTCTATTTCTAATAGTATTTATTCTATCCCTAATAGCATGGATTCTATCCTACTGCTGAGAGCAGCGAGGAACAGAAACCTGCATTGCCTGAAATGCTCCAGAACCAGCTTTGCTGATGGTAACTCTCAGCCCAGCAGGTAAGGGCAGCACACACAATTGGTTTTTACCTGTTCCATACTGAAATTGAAGGTAATGTTCCATTATTATAATGATAATATCTGCTCTCATCCTTCTGCATTCTCTTTTCCTCTGTTCTCTGCTGTTTCTCCAGCATTTCCTGTAGTGTTTCCTTTGTTCTCATTTTGCTGTTCTGTTCATTCTTTGGGCCTTGTTGTTCATTTTGGTGCTTCATTCCCTTCAGCCTTTCATTCCGTGTTGGAGTTCCAAGCAGTTTTCTCTGCGGCCTTGCCCCCCATCTTGATGTTTCTTGTAGTGCCCTTTTGGGCCTTGCCCCCCATCCTGATGTTTCTTGTAGTGCCCTTTTGGGCCTTGCTCCCCATCTTGATGTTTCTTGTAGTGCCCTTTTGGGCCTTGCCCTCCATCTTGGTGTTTGCTGCAGTTTTCTCTTCAGCTTTGCCCTCTATCTTGATGTTCCTTGCAGTGTTCTTTTGGGCCTTGTCCTCATCTTGATGTTCTGCGTGATGTTCTCTTAGGCCTTGCCATCCATCTTGATGTTTTACGTGATCTTTTTTTGGCCCTTGTCCTCCCTCTTGATGTTTCAGCAGTGCTGTTTTGGGCCTTGCCCTCTGTTTTGCAGTTCCATGAAGCGTTCTTTTAGGCCTTGCCCCCCATCTTGATGTTTCTTGTAGTGCCCTTTTGGGCCTTGCCCCCCATCCTGATGTTTCTTGTAGTGCCCTTTTGGGCCTCGTTCTCCATCTTGATGTTCCCTGCAGTGTTCTTTATGGCCTTGCTCTATTTTGCAGTTCTATGCAGCATTCTTTTGGGCCTTGCCCTCTGTTTCATTGTTCCCTTTGTTCTTCTCTTGGCTCTCCACGCTGTTTTCCCTTTGGCCTTTGTTCTTGGTGTTTCCTATAATGGTCTATTTGCTGTTGCTTTTGCTTTGGTTTCCCTTGGCTTTCCTTCTTTCTTTTGCCCTTGCCTTACCCTTGGCTGCCTTTCTGTGGTTGTTCTGCTTGTCTTTGGGATTTGTGTTAATGTTTTGTTTGTGTTAATCTTGATCTGCTCCCCCGGCTTAATGCGGGTTGTAGTGATAATGACTGTAACCTGTATTTGTTAATGGAACTGATATTTACCTAATATTTACCCAATACTAAAGGTGTCTGTTATGATAAATGCAGTCATAAAAGTGATGCTCAGTGCTTTATGTGAAAGTTACTTTAATTATGATCGTAGTGTGGGATACAATTGTTAAACTTACTGCAAATTTAGACTTAAAAGTAGCATTAATTATATCCCTAATAACTTTAATTGTATCCCAGTGCCTTCATTGTCATGTTGTGTCCAACAGGTTCCAGCAGAGCACAGAGATGTGCGGCTCCTGATGAGAGCAGCGAGGAACAGAAACCTGCATTGCTTGGACCCAGCTTTGCTGATGGTAACTCTCAGCCCAGCAGGTAAGGGCAGCACATAGCAATTTGTTTTTACTTGTTCCATACTGAGATGCGAGGTTAGTGTTTTTGACTTCATTTTTGCACTCTGTGGTGTCCTATGGGCTGTCTGTGCTTGTCCTACTGTGTTGTCTTTGTGTTTGGTCTTTGCTGTTGCTCAGTTGTTTCTTGCAGTGTTTTTCTTGCTCTCCATTTTGACATTCTTTGAGGCATTCTCTTGGGCCTTGCCCTCCATTTTGGCGTTCCTTGCGTCATTCTTTTGGACTTTGTCCATTTAGGCATCCATTGCATCATTCTTTTGGACTTTGCCGTCCATTTAGGCATCCATTGCATCATTCTTTTGGGCTTTGCAGTCCATTTAGGCATCCATTGCATCATTCTTTTGGGCTTTGCAGTCCATTTAGGCATCCATTGCATCATTCTTTTGGGCTTTGCCATCCATTTAGGCATCCATTGCATCATTCTTTTGGGCTTTCAGTCCATTTTGCCATTCCTTTTCTTGTTCTCTTGGGCTTTGCCCTCCTTTTCAGTGTTCCCTGCATCCTTTTGTAGGGCCTTGCCCAATATTTTGATATTCTCTTGGGTGCTTTCTTCCATTTTGCAGTTTCCTGCATCATTTTGTTGCGCCTTTATGTCCCTATTGCTGTTCTCTGCAGTGTTTTGTGTTGTATTATGTTCTGTTTTGATGTGTTTTGTGCTGCTCTTTTGGGTCTTGCTGTTCATTTTGGCATTCTCTGTGTTTTTGTAGCAGATTATTGGGCCTTGCCCACTATTTTACATTTTCATGTCCCACTGGCTTCAGCCCATTGATCTAACTATCTCTTTTTCTTCCTTAGGGCCCTTATATTCCCTGGCTGATGGATGTTCCCCTTTGATGCAGCGCTCCATGCTGCCATGCAGGCGTTCAATAAAGCTTTGGGGGGCTGACGATCCATCACAACAGCACATCAGCTACATGTTAGTCAATTAACCTCCATTTAATTGGAATTAGCTTTTGAGTTAAGTTCTGTTAACCAATTTGGTTTAAGGTTTGCGTTCAGTTAACCTTACCCAAATTGGTTTTAGATTTGACATCACACTTAAACAAATTGGTTTTAGCTTAGTAATCTATTAAGTTCACCCAGATTGGGTTTTGTTTTGTAATCATTTAACTGCAACTAAATTGGTTTTTGATATGTTGTTAAATAATCTTAATCAAATTGGTTATAGCTTTTTAATTAATTATTTTAACAAAATTGGCTTTAGCTTTCAATCAGTCATTGTTAATCAAATTGGCTTTAGTTTTGCCATTATTTTTAATCAAATTGACTTTAGTTTTGCAATCATTTAATGTTACTTAAATTGGTTGTAGCTTTACAACCATTTAAGTTTAATCTAATTGGCTGTAGCTTTGCAATCATTTAATCTTAAACTAATTGGCTTTAACTTTGCTATTATTTAACCTTAACCAAATTGGTTTAAGGTTTGATTTCAATTAATATCAGCCAAATTGGCTTTATTTATCCTTACTTACGGGGCTGGGTAGCCCATTTTTTTTCTATTAGGGCTATCCCAGCCCCGTAACCAACGCCCACAGCCTGAGGGAGCCGAGTTGCTTCCCGGCCACTCTTTGACTTGTGCCCATTTGCGGCCACTCTTTGACTTGTGCCCATTTGCGGCTGTTATAAGATTTAAGCTGATTTCAGCATGTTCAATTATTTTTTGTCAACCAAATTAGCTTTTGTTCTGGAGTCAATTAATTTCAACCCAGATTGGCTTCAGCTTTCTATTCAATCATTGTCAACCAAATTGGATTTTGTTTTGGAATCTAAATTTCTAATCCAAATTGGCTTAAGTTTTGCATTCAATTAATATCAACTAAATTGGCTTTAAATTTGGCTTCAAATTAACTCAAATTAACTCAAATTAACTCAAATTAACTCAAATTAACTCAAATTAACTCAAATTAACTGGCTATATTTTTGAAATCAAATTATTTTAGCCAAATTGGCTTTATTTATCCAAGCTTACGGGGCTGGGCTAGCCCATTTTTTTTCTATCCGGGCTAACCCAGCCCCGTAACCAACATTTAAGGCCTGAGGGAGCCGAGTTGCTTCCCGGCCACTCTTTGACTCGTGCCCATTTGCGGCCACTCTTTGACTTGCGCCCATTTGCGGCCATTTTGAGTTACGCTGATTTCAGCGTGTGCAATTATTTTTTGTCAACCAAATTGGCTTTAGCTTTGCATTCAATTATTGTCAACCAAATTGGATTTTGCTTTGCAATCTAATTATCTAATTCTAATTGGCTTAAGTTTTGCAATCAATTAATATCAACTAAATTTAACTCAAATTTAACTCAAATTTAACTCAAATTAATTGGCTTTATTTTTGAAATCAAATTATTTTAGCCAAATTGGCTTTATTTATCCAAGCTTACGGGGCTGGGCTAGCCCATTTTTTTTCTATCTGGGCTAACCCAGCCCCGTAACCAACATTTAAGGCCTGAGGGAGCTGAGTTGCTTCCCGGCCACTCTTTGACTCGTGCCCATTTGTGGCCACTCTTTGACTTGCGCCCATTTGCGGCCATTTTGAGTTACGCTGGTTTCAGTGCTGTGCTGTTATTTTGAATGTGCCACATTGGCTTTAGCTTTGCAGTCAATTATTGTTAATCAAATTGGCTTTAATACTGAGTCCATTCATGTTTGTGTTATTGATTTCAATTTTGCCTTGCTGTGTATGTAATGTGCTGATGCTGTAATTGTACCTTGTGCCATGCAACGTACTGTATATTTGGATGCTGTGTCTGTCAACTGCGCCGTGCCCTGTACTCAACATGTTGATGCTGTGCCTGTAACCTGGGATGGACAATTTGCTGTGTATATGGATGTTGTACATGTAAAATGTATTGTGCAATGTGCTCTATGTGTTGATGTGATGGTTGAACATTGTGCTGTGCCATGTTCTCAATGTATCAATGCTGTGCTTGTAAACTGTGTTGTGCTCTGTATTGACTGTGCTGATGTTTGTACTCAATACTGGGATCTTGTGACTTGTATCTTGTGCTATTTGTTCTGTATATCTGGATGTTGTGATGTGTATTGAACTGCTGTATCCACTTTGTGCTTGTAAATATGGTGTTGTTGCTGTATTCTGTTTGTATGACTGTATGAGTTGTGTATTGTGTTAATGGAGCTGCAATAAAGAAACAATTAAGTGATGTGGTGTGTCATTAATTGTCATCTGCAGGCGATGGAGCAGAATCTAAGGTAGGTGTGACAGGTAAGTGGGGGATGGTAGCACTAGAAGGGCTGTTAGTTCAGTGTATGTAGTTGTTGTAGTTGTTCAGGTTGATTCTGAGTTTGGTTGTAGCTGCAGTAAGTCAGATTGTGCGTGTAGTTGGTCACGTGGTCAGTGCAGTTGGTGATGAACTTAGTTTGTGAGTGTAGATGTGCAAGTTGTTGGTGAACTTAGTTTGTTGGAGCTGGTTGCCTTGCTGTAGTTGGTCATGATGTAGTTGGTCATGTTGTGTGTGAACTTTGTTGGCAGAGTAGCTCAGTTTTCTGCTGAATGTTGTTTGTGAGCGTAGCTGGTCCAGAAAGTGGAGATGTAGAGTTATAAGTGTAGTTGGTCAAGTTGCTGCTTAACTTTGGTTGTAAGAAGAAGTTGTTGTGAGTTGGGTTATAGGGTTATAGGGTTATAGGGTTATAGGGTTATAGGGTTATAGGGTTATAGGGTTATAGGGTTATAGGGTTATAGGGTTATAGGGTTATAGGGTTATAGGGTTATAGGGTTATAGGGTTATAGGGTTATAGGGTTATAGGGTTATAGGGTTATAGGGTTATAGGGTTATAGGGTTATAGGGTTATAGGGTTATAGGGTTATAGGGTTATAGGGTTATAGGGTTATAGGGTTATAGGGTTATAGGGTTATAGGGTTATAGGGTTATAGGGTTAGGGTTAGGGTTATAGGGTTAGGGTTATAGGGTTATAGGGTTATAGGGTTATAGGGTTATAGGGTTATAGGGTTATAGGGTTATAGGGTTATAGGGTTATAGGGTTATAGGGTTATAGGGTTATAGGGTTATAGGGTTATAGGGTTATAGGGTTATAGGGTTATAGGGTTATAGGGTTATAGGGTTATAGGGTTATAGGGTTATAGGGTTATAGGGTTATAGGGTTATAGGGTTATAGGGTTATAGGGTTATAGGGTTATAGGGTTATAGGGTTATAGGGTTATAGGGTTATAGGGTTATAGGGTTATAGGGTTATAGGGTTATAGGGTTAGGGTTAGGGTTATAGGGTTATAGGGTTATAGGGTTAGGGTTATAGGGTTATAGGGTTATAGGGTTATAGGGTTATAGGGTTATAGGGTTATAGGGTTAGGGTTAGGGTTATAGGGTTATAGGGTTATAGGGTTATAGGGTTATAGGGTTATAGGGTTATAGGGTTATAGGGTTATAGGGTTATAGGGTTATAGGGTTATAGGGTTATAGGGTTATAGGGTTATAGGGTTATAGGGTTAGGGTTAGGGTTATAGGGTTATAGGGTTAGGGTTATAGGGTTATAGGGTTAGGGTTAGGGTTAGGGTTAGGGTTAGGGTTAGGGTTAGGGTTAGGGTTAGGGTTAGGGTTAGGGTTAGGGTTAGGGTTAGGGTTAGGGTTAGGGTTAGGGTTAGGGTTAGGGTTAGGGTTAGGGTTAGGGTTAGGGTTAGGGTTAGGGTTAGGGTTAGGGTTAGGGTTAGGGTTAGGGTTAGGGTTAGGGTTAGGGTTAGGGTTAGGGTTAGGGTTAGGGTTAGGGTTAGGGTTAGGGTTAGGGTTAGGGTTAGGGTTAGGGTTAGGGTTAGGGTTAGGGTTAGGGTTAGGGTTAGGGTTAGGGTTAGGGTAGGGTTAGGGTTAGGGTTAGGGTTAGGGTTAGGGTTAGGGTTAGGGTTAGGGTTAGGGTTAGGGTTAGGGTTAGGGTTAGGGTTAGGGTTAGGGTTAGGGTTAGGGTTAGGGTTAGGGTTAGGGTTAGGGTTAGGGTTAGGGTTAGGGTTAGGGTTAGGGTTAGGGTTAGGGTTAGGGTTAGGGTTAGGGTTAGGGTTAGGGTTAGGGTTAGGGTTAGGGTTAGGGTTAGGGTTAGGGTTAGGGTTAGGGTTAGGGTTAGGGTTAGGGTTAGGGTTAGGGTTAGGGTTAGGGTTAGGGTTAGGGTTAGGGTTAGGGTTAGGGTTAGGGTTAGGGTTAGGGTTAGGGTTAGGGTTAGGGTTAGGGTTAGGGTTAGGGTTAGGGTTAGGGTTAGGGTTAGGGTTAGGGTTAGGGTTAGGGTTAGGGTTAGGGTTAGGGTTAGGGTTAGGGTTAGGGTTAGGGTTAGGGTTAGGGTTAGGGTTAGGGTTAGGGTTAGGGTTAGGGTTAGGGTTAGGGTTAGGGTTAGGGTTAGGGTTAGGGTTAGGGTTAGGGTTAGGGTTAGGGTTAGGGTTAGGGTTAGGGTTAGGGTTAGGGTTAGGGTAGGGTTAGGGTTAGGGTTAGGGTTAGGGTTAGGGTTAGGGTTAGGGTTAGGGTTAGGGTTAGGGTTAGGGTTAGGTTAGGGTTAGGGTTAGGGTTAGGGTTAGGGGTTAGGGTTAGGGTTAGGGTTAGGGTTAGGGTTAGGGTTAGGGTTAGGGTTAGGGTTAGGGTTAGGGTTAGGGTTAGGGTTAGGGTTAGGGTTAGGGTTAGGGTTAGGGTTAGGGTTAGGGTTAGGGTTAGGGTTAGGGTTAGGGTTAGGGTTAGGGTTAGGGTTAGGGTTAGGGTTAGGGTTAGGGTTAGGGTTAGGGTTAGGGTTAGGGTTAGGGTTAGGGTTAGGGTTAGGGTTAGGGTTAGGGTTAGGGTTAGGGTTAGGGTTAGGGTTAGGGTTAGGGTTAGGGTTAGGGTTAGGGTTAGGGTTAGGAGGGTTAGGGTTAGGTTAGGGTTAGGGTTAGGGTTAGGGTTAGGGTTAGGTTAGGGTTAGGGTTAGGGTTAGGGTTAGGGTTAGGGTTAGGGTTAGGGTTAGGGTTAGGGTTAGGGTTAGGGTTAGGGTTAGGGTTAGGGTTAGGGTAGGGTTAGGGTTAGGGTTAGGGTTAGGGTTAGGGTTAGGGTTAGGGTAGGGTTAGGGTTAGGGTTAGTGGGTTAGGGTAGAGGGTTAGGGTTAGGGTTAGGGTTAGGGTTAGGGTTAGGGTTAGGGTTAGGGTTAGGGTTAGGGTTAGGGTTAGGGTTAGGGTTAGGGTAGGGTTAGGGTTAGGTTTAGGGTTAGGGTTAGGGTTAGGGTTAGGGTTAGGGTTAGGGTTAGGGTTAGGGTTAGGGTTAGGGTTAGGGTTAGGGTTAGGGTTAGGGTTAGGGTTAGGGTTAGGGTTAGGGTTAGGGTTAGGGTTAGGGTTAGGGTTAGGGTTAGGGTTAGGGTTAGGGTTAGGGTTAGGGTTAGGGTTAGGGTTAGGGTTA